>NC_136927.1:50658649-51858649 GCF_949752795.1 Hyperoodon ampullatus | reverse complement strand
GCCCTGGCGGGAGCAGGATCCACACAGCTGGGACCCCCGGGGCCCCTCCGGGAGGGGCCTCGAGCCCCGCCCCTGCCAGCCCGCAGTGTCACGTGGCCCACAGCGCCCCCGCGGCCGGTCACGTGACGGCAGCGCACTGTTGCCGGGGCAGCGGCTGCGGCGGGCCGGCGGGGGGGCGGGGCAGCTGGCGGGGGCGGGGCCGGGGGACCCCGAGGGACGGGCGGAAGGAGGGTGGGGGCCGCGCTCGGCGCCCCGGCCGGGCCACAGGGCCACTGGGCCACAGGGCCACACGGCCACGCCAGCGCCGCCTGCCGCGAGCCCGAGCCGGAGCCGGGCCGGGCGGGCAGAGCAGCTCGGTGAGTGCTCGCCGCGGGGGGTCTGGCGGGGGACTGGAATTGCACCCGGAGACTCGACGGGGGAGGGGACCGGCTTCCTCCTGGGCAGGCCTGGGACGCGACGTCTGCGGGGTTGGGAGGCGGCCAGGTGACCCCAACCCCGCGGGCTCCCCGGGCAGGGTTCGGCGCCGAGAGGACTCAGGTCGCGGGTGCGGGCTGAATGCGGGTCCTGCGGCTGCTGGGGCTTCCTGAGGGGAAGGGACAGGGATGCAGGCGGACTCCTCTAGGAGACCCAGGGGAGCAGGAGGGGCTGGGCCCCCGCCCTGCACGGGTGTGACAAAAAGAGAGTCAGAAACAGGCGTTTCTGCGTGGCACTCGCCATTGCTCGTGCCCCAGATGTTTAAAGGAAGTTAAGACAGGCAAACCCCAAAACCTACCGCCCGGAAATGTTTCCAACAGCCCTGCCAAGGAGAATAGCTAATCTTTAGAGAGAGCATCACTGTTATGCTACAAGACCTCTTTTCTCTGACTGCCCCTTATATGAAAACAAAACCAAAAAACCCACAAGGTTCAGCCAGGAGAGCATCCTTTGGAGCCTCTGCTACCTGACAGAAACGCAGGGCTCCATCTTGACCCACCCCACCCCCTGCCTGAGCCCAGCCCTGGAGTGTGAGGACCAGACTCTGCCCCTGGAGTGGGGGAGGCAGGGGGAGGAGGCCTGGCCCAGGGTAGGACGCTGGGGCTGGAAGGGTGAGGATGCATCTGAATCCAGTCTGGGCTGCTCCCTCTACAGGAAGTGGCTTCTCTGTCTTCAGGACCCACAGGCCTGCCTCAAGACCCAGGCTCCAAGCAGACTGACAGCCCTTCCTTCCCAAACCCTGCCACTCGAAGGACATCTGCAGGGCTGAGGCTGGCCTGCCTATTGCCCAGAGGCCACCATGGCCCAGAGGCCACCATGGCCCAGAGGCCACCGTCAGACCTCACTGCCCATGAAGCTCTCCACTTTCCAATTTGAGCTCAGATCTCGTTCATTGATGGTCCCTGTGCTTCCCTCTTCTTCACCCCATACATCCCTCTGGAGGCCACCAGGCCCTCCTGCCCCTCCCAGTCGGCCAAGCGTTTGAGCACACAGACCAGACTGAGGCTGCATTGTTCCCTGACCAGCTCCGTCCAAGCCCCTGCATCCGGGCACCGCCAGAGCAAGTCCAGCACAGTCATACTTTCCAGGCTCCTTGTACTGCCTGCATCCTGCCTTCCACCCCCGTTTCCCTGACCCCCTCTGCAGCTAGCTTTTCTGCCCTGCCTCTCAGAAGCTCCCATGTGGGCAGCGTCTTGTCTTTGAGGGAGGGTCCCTCTTTGCCAATGCTACCTTCACTACCTATGTCCTTGTCCCTATCCTGGCTCCCTAGCAGGGCCCCTCTCCCGGGTCAAGACTAGAGGCAGCCAGCCCCTCCTGCACTCCCTCAGCCCTCACACCCCCTCCACTAAAGCAGCATTTAACTCACTGGATGAGATTCCCCCCGCCCTTATCTCACTCCCCCCCTGGACATCCTCACCTTTCATCTTTGATCCTTAAGTACCAAATGCAGTCTTACCTTCGGGCTCAGGAAGCATTTATTGGATGCAGGATGGAGAGATGGATCCTCTGAGGGGGCAAAGCTTGTGCCTTTCACCCCACCACACACTGGACAGTGTCTTCATCATAACTGTGGGCTCACTTCTGATACATAGGGGGAGAAAAAGAGAAAAAAATGTATTTCCAAATGACGCCATTCTCAATTATTTGGAGCCAGCCAATGGATTGGTTAGTGAACAACATTTCTCTGAATTCTCCTCAAGGGAAGGGACATTCCTGTGATTGAAGTGCTTGCAAGCGGTGCTGCTGGCTGCAGATGTGGATGGGGTGGGGGGGTGCGGGTGACCAAGGTTCCCAAGTCGGCCCTCCTGTAAATGACCTAGTAATTGGCATCCCAGGCAGAAATAGAAGAGCACAGAACTGTTTCCCGGGGCCCTATTGGCCGGTAAAAGCCGAGCCTCCGCAGCCTGGTGGAAGACAAAGAGGAAGGCACCCCAAAAGAGAGAGGCCTTCCCCGCCTCTAGGACCTTCCCAGAGAATCCTTTTAGGGGTTGGCATGGACAGGTCAAGTGTTGGGCATTTCCTCAGCCGCTGACCCTGATGAACACCCCCTACTCCGCCCACCCACCCCCAGCCAGGCTCCCTGGAACCTGGGAACACTGCTCTGTTTTGTAGTAGCCTTAAGAAGGCTTTTCACGGGGCCTATGCGGGCTTGAAGGTACAAGTTAATATCTGATGCCAAGTGAGCTGTGAGGTGCCTGTGCCCTTGAAGCCTGCCCTGCAGATTAATTCGAGCTGATCCCGCGGGCTGCTGCATGGGCCGGCCCCTTGGGCCACACAAGACCGCCAATCCCCTATCTGGATTAGTGGAGATTTGGGTTTAAATTCACAAATCTCGACAGATCAGCCCTTCTGATCTTCATCGTGTGTTACTGTCAAACCAGATGTCTACTGGGATACTCGAGGGGTCTCCAGCCTCCATTTCTCGGAACAAAAACAAAAAAACCCCACAAAAAACCATGCTCACGTCAATTGGCCAATTCAGTTTTT
The DNA here is from genome assembly GCF_949752795.1 of Hyperoodon ampullatus. Lineage (NCBI taxonomy): Eukaryota > Metazoa > Chordata > Mammalia > Artiodactyla > Ziphiidae > Hyperoodon > Hyperoodon ampullatus. The sequence goes on along the minus strand of NC_136927.1, from coordinate 51,855,688 downwards.
CATTTTGCTAAAGGTTTCCATTGCAGCCTGGATGTGGCCTTAGTTATACAAACCAGGTATTTTCAGGGCGAACTGTGCTGATTAAAATCTAAGTTGGATTTGAGAAGTTAGCGGCTGCTTGGAAATGTTGATTTCATGGTTGGCACCTGGCCACTGGAAAGCAGTTTTGGTTCTACTCTCTTGTCTAAGAGCCCGGTAGGGTGGGGATATCCCTAGGTGAAGGTGAGCAGGTTGGAAAGGTCAGGTGTCACACTCACATGGCAGGGTCAAATCCAGAAGTTTAGGTCCTAAAAGCTTCCTAAATACTACAGCTCCCTACTCCCTGAAGATAGGTGCACCTCTGAGGAGTCCTTAGGTGCTTTTGGCCAACCTTGGAATTCCATTCTCCCAAGAGCCACACTCAGTTGGAGCCTTTCTGAGCTCGGGGTGGGAGGCCAGATTCCTGCTTCGTGGAGGAACACTGGATGCTGCGATGGTTCCTGGAGATGCACCCCTGCCCCTCCTTTCCTGCAGGTGGTCCCCACATTCCTGTGCGAGGACTGCCTCAGAGGCCAGGGCTCCATACTTCTGCACCCCTGGATCCCACGGCCCTGGCACAGGGTGTATACAGTGGGCCCCCAGGGGAGGTTAAAGGGACTTGGATTCTGGCTTTTCCAGGCCCCGGGAACCCTCTGGGATGCCTGAGTGTGTCTCTGCCGCCCACAGCCTGGCTCCCACCATGAGCGCCGAGCTCAACGTACCTGTGGACCCCTCCACTCCCGCCTGCTCGGAGCCCGGCCACAAGGGCATGGATTACCGGGACTGGGTCCGCCGCAGCTACCTGGAACTGGTCACCTCCAACCACCACTCTGTGCAGGCCCTCTCCTGGAGGAAGCTCTACCTGAGCAGGGCCAAGCTGAAGGCCTCCAGCCGGACGTCCGCCCTCCTCTCGGGCTTTGCCATGGTGAGTGGAAACACATGGTGGGAAACACAGCCTGTGAAGTGGGCTTTTGCTAATTGAAATCCTGTGATGCTTCAGGGAGCAAAGCACTCCCTCCGGGCCCTGCTGACAGTCAGGATGGACCATTAGCAAGTCTCTGCCCAGGTCCCACCTCCTCCAAGGGGACTGCTCTGGCAACTGGGGGGGTGGCCTGGGGTATCCAGGGGAGTCCCCAAGCCCCAGAGCCCCCAGAAAGCCCACTCTCACATTCACATACCGTATTTACTTTGCAGGGAAGTTAGTGGGGTAATTAAAATGGCTTCAGGGTACAAGGTTTCCTGGGCAAAAGTCCCCACATCTGCACATCTCAGGCACCACCCAAGAGTTTGGGAATTTGAGCAGAAACTGTGGCATGGGTTGCGTTTGCTTAGTTTAGCCCAGCTGGGGACACAGATGCTCCCTGAATGTGGTCTCTGGGGTGACGAAGCAGAGCCTCTGGCCTGACACCCGGCTGCCCGGCTGTGCTTTCCTTCTGAGTCATCCCCCAGGACAAGAGTCTGTCTGGGGAAAAACCATGGGCCCTGAAAAAGGGCCACATCCCCTGTTGACTTCAAAGCCTGCAGACCTTCATCCCTTCAGGGGATTGTCCCAGAGAGGGGGGATGTCAGGATTCCGGATTCCCAGCGAGAACTGCGGCCGCCCCTCCTTTTCTTTCTCTGTTGTCTGCTCAGAGGTCCTATTGGGCTGGAAGCCTTTTTTTTTTTTTAATGTAAAAACAATTGTTTTTCCATATCCCAGAGCCTCAGCTGTCAAACGGATACGCAGAAAATAAAAAGCTGTCCGAGCGAGCCAGTGCGGCCACTCCCATGACAAGGGCCTACCCGTCATCAGCACTGGTCACCCGTGGAAAAATGAGACCTCATGTAGTCGGGGCGTGACTTCATACAGGGCAGGGCAGAGGTCACCACATTTAGAGGGCAGTCAATTTGGGTTTAGGTCTGTAGTTCAGAGCAAAGGCTTATTTAGGTCTTGCATTTTATTGCTTAAAACGTTAATTACAAAAGTGTACAATCATATGGGACATAACTTTGGCTCAAAATCATTTTCTTCCATCACATTAAAAGAGGAATATTTTCTCAAGCTTAACTTTAAGAAATAGCAAGAGAAGTTTAGACGTCACCATTAAAATTAGATCTTGTTTTCTACCCTCACAGTAGGGTATAATGCGTAGTAATACTATGCATGTACTGCATTAAATTTTTCTGGCCTATATTTATTATTATATATTTTTTAACTTTGGAAAACTAACTGAGAAGTACTGCATGATGTAATGAAGTAGGATGGTTTCCTTTCTGTGCGGGGCCTGGGTCTCGGAAATCACTTCCCGTCTGCAGCTGTCCCTTGAGACCCCAGTCTTCCAAACATTTGGACTTCCAAATTTAGGGAGGAGTCTGCTCACCCAAGTTTGAAGGCTACAAAACCCCTCATTAAAATTTGCAAACAAGCCCTGTGAATAAAGCTGTAAAGCAAAGAGTGAATTCTGGAGGAGTACTTTGAGACTTAATGGCAGCCTTCAGGGGTGTGAACTGGCCTTAGAATGAGGACAGTGACCGTTGAATAATAATAATAATAATTCATTATTATTCATTCAATAGTATTATTCATTCAATAATAATGAATTATAATAATTCATTTCTTCAGCATTTATGGAGTATCTCCTCTGTAGCAAGTGCTTCCTTAAGCCGTTGGGGATACATTTCAGAAGCCACAGACCCCAGTAAATCAGATAATTATTCAGACTGCAGAGCAGCCCAGGTGAAAGAAATGATGAATACAGATCGTCAGCTAGTATCATGCCCACTGTGGAAACCACAGCTGAATAAGGGCAGGGACATGGAAAAATGAACAGGCCGCTCTGTAGGTAGAGTTCCCTCTCCATATTATGTATTCCCTAATTAGAATTGCAAAGCTGTTCCTTTTTCCAGCAAGTGCTTATGCCTGACCTTAAACTTATTTCTTCATGTTTATCCTGCCCCTAACACAGAGAACCAGTGATCCAGGACCCCTTCATAAAAATCTTTGCATAAATACACTGAAAAATGGCCTTTGGCCTTTTCTCCTGAGGTTGAACAAAACTTCTTTCCTCATAGGCCTTTTAATCATCTTTGTTTCTCATCTCTGCACCCTCTGAAGTTTACAACATCCTTTTTTGTTGGGCCATATCCTTTGTGGTCACAAGAGCCTACCCAGGCTAAAAGGGCACTGAGAAAGGACCACCCCTCCTCTCAGTAGTGTGGCTGCTGTCTCTTTGGAGCAATAATCACTGCTGAGTTTCTGTTCAGCTGTGGTCCACTAGGACTGGCATATCTTCTTTTTACCTACCAAATGTTCCATCTTCACTGAAGACGGAGTGAGAGGATGAGGTCCTCACTCTAAGAGGCAGTAGTTGCTAGAAGTTATGAAATCTTTCTTGTAAATTTTTAAAAACAGGGATGGCTCTGGGAGTTCCCTGGCGGTCCAATGTCAGTGGTTGGGACTTGGCGCTTTCGCTGCCATGGCCCCAGGGTTCCCACGGGATTGCCCCGTGACTCCTGAGCTGGGCTGGTGGCAGGTCAGGGAACTAAGATCCCACAAGACGTGCAGCATGGCCCAAAACAAAACAAACCAACAACAACAACAAAAAAGGGATGGCTCAGCTCTAGGAGACAAACAGTGTGAGTGGAAAAGCCTTCTGGCTTCTCTCTGCCTCCCTGTTCCCCCTTCCTTGATGGGTGTGGTTTCTTACCTTTGGGTGCCTGGGAGAAGGCCCTTGGTGAGCCTGGACTAAACCCTCCACTGGGGTTGGTCCACAGAGCTGGGGTGGGATGTGGCCTGCAGGGGAGTGGACTGGGTGTGACCTGGGGAAGCTGTGGCCTGGGGAAGCGTGGCAGGAGCCTGGCGCCCAGTCTGGACTTTGAAAGCCCCTTAGGGCTTGTGGTGAGCAGATCCCAGCCTAAATAGACACTCACTGCTACAGAGATAAGCTGGGGCTTCGGGTCCTTCTGTGAGCCTTTTGTTCCCTTTCATTTAAAAGTCGTTTTTATTTTTTCAAAGTTAGCACATGCGCAGTTTAAAATTAAGTACTGCAAAGGGCTTGTAACAAACCCCTGCAGCCCCGCGTTCCCATCCCTGGAGGCAGCCTCCGGCAGCCCCTCCGCCTCCACGTCTCTAATGACATTTGGGAATTGCTGTTTCTTGACTTACCCTTTTTACATATTTCCTGTTGGCCTCCTGCTCCCGTTGACTGCTGCTGCTGATTCAGCTCAGTTGTCCCAGCCCAGCCCCTTCCCAGCTTCCCCTCCTCACCGTTGTTTTCATTTATATGACGATTCCCGGCCTTTGGAGAGGTGGCTGCTCACTCCCGCTTTTGGTTTCAGCTGAGAGAGGCACCCTGTGGCTTGTGTGAGGCCATCCAGTGTATGGCTCTGAGCCCAGGGACCATCAGGAGCCTCCATCATTACTTCTTTTTACCTCTTAAAAGGTCAAGTTTGTTCTTTTGAGAAACATCAGTTGTTTTGCAGCTAAGCTCCACTGCAGCCTGGCTCTGATATCAACAGCAAAGTCGCATGTTCCCAGGGAAGTGTGGCCTCTGCCCTGGGCTGGAGCCCGGCACCCCAATATACCTACGTTCTTGGCATCCAGGATGCGATCACCGCCCTGCCCAGTGCTTCTCTGGCCTCTTCTGTACTTTGTAGATTTTCCCTTAATGAGATCTTCTTTCGCTAATCAGCAAAAAAAAAAAAAAAAAAAGTAAAGTTCAGGGCTTCCCTGGTGGCGCAGTGGTTGAGAGTCTGCCTGCCGATGCAGAGGACGTGGGTTTCGTGCCCCTGTCTGGGAGGATCCCACATGCCGCGGAGTGGCTGAGCCCGTGAGCCATGGCCGCTGAGCCTGCGCATCCGGAGCCTGTGCTCCACAACGGGAGAGGCCACAACAGTGAGAGGCCCATGTACCGCAAAAAAAAAAAAAAAAAAAAAAAGTAAAGTTCAAAATATTTGATCAGTGAGCAGGGCGCCCTCTGCTCTGTGGGCACCCCAACCCAGCGCCCCCTCTGCCTTGCAGGTGGCCATGGTGGAGGTGCAGCTGGAGACTCAGTACCAATACCCGCGGCCGCTGCTCATCGCCTTCAGTGCGTGCACCACAGTGCTGGTGGCCGTGCACCTGTTCGCGCTGCTCATCAGCACGTGCATCCTGCCCAACGTGGAGGCCGTGAGCAACATCCACAACCTCAACTCCATCAGCGAGTCTCCGCACGAGCGCATGCACCCCTACATCGAGCTGGCCTGGGGCTTCTCCACCGTGCTGGGCATCCTGCTCTTCCTGGCCGAGGTAGTACTGCTCTGCTGGATCAAGTTCCTGCCCGTGGACGCGCGCCACCAGCCCGGCCCCCAACCTGGCCCTGGGGGCCACACGGGCTGGCAGGCCGCCCTGGTGTCCACCATCATCATGGTGCCCGTGGGCCTCATCTTCGTGGTCTTCACCATCCACTTCTACCGCTCGCTGGTGCGCCACAAAACCGAGCGGCACAATCGCGAGATCGAGGAGCTACACAAGCTCAAAGTGCAGCTGGATGGGCACGAGCGCAGCCTGCAGGTGGTGTGAGCGTGCGCGCTCCTGGGCGGGGCCGATGCCGTGTCCGCGGCTGCATCCGCGTCAGCTCAGCGTCCACGCCTCGCGTCGGGAGGGAACAGAACTCGCTTGCGGGATGGGGAATTTCAGAAATGCAAATTGCCAACGAGAGACACTGCCAGGCGGTTCAAGACCAAAGTTCTACTCCTGTCTTCATGCTGTAAGACCTGGATCGTTTTCCTTCATAAGATGGAAATCTTCAGTTAAACGGGAGACCGATGCTAAGAGCTCAGGGCAAAGAAAGGACGAGTCCTTGGCCCTGGGCACTTCCTGAGGCTGGAGGCCGGGCTCCGAGTAGCACCGGGTGGTCACGGGTCACCTCGGAGACCTGGAGCGAGCAGCCAGCGGGGGCCGGGAGCCTGGCAGGGACCTGGAGAGTCGGGGCAGCACCATGGGTTCAGGGAAGGGATTGCCCCGTGACTCCTGAGCTGGGCTGGTGGCAGCTGGGTAGCACATCTGATGGTACCACCCTGCTATGATTAGACGAGGCACAGGCTTACAGCTTGGCCTGGTGCTTCCCTCCCTGCCCTGGAGGGAGCTGGGTGGCCTGGCTCGTGGGGCTGGGGAAGGAAGGCAGGAGCCCAGGGCACATGGCCCAGCAGGTGTGGTGGGTGCTCAGCAGGCGTCAGACTTGTCAGGCCCTGGGGGAGCCGTCCAAGGGCGGAGGCCGGTCTGTGGGCGCCCACTGGAGGTGGCTGTTAACTGAGGGGTGCTCTGAGGCACACTGGGCTCAGATTCTCTCTTCCCTGCCAGCTGGATCCCTGGCCACATTGACCCAGCGAGGCCACCAGGCTGGGGAAAGGGCCCAAAGTCCAGAGGCCTCCGTCTCTCGGCCACAGGCTGTCCCCTGAGCCGCCAGCTGACCCTCCAGGCTGTGGCTGCAGAAGGCAGGGGCACTCTCGCCCAGGCACCTGAGCCCGCCCGCCTCCCTGCTGCCTGTGGTCCCCAGCAGCGGGAGGGGGCAGCCGGGGGACTTCCTGTCTAGACAAGGCCGTGGCCGGGCCTGGTCTGTGGGTGGTAGCATCAGGGGCCAGCCCTGGCCAAACATGGGTCCTGCTTATAATGATGGCAGGGAAGGTGAGCCCCTGTGTAGTGCTCCCCTCCTGGGCCTCTTGGCCGCAAGCACAGGCCCAGCTCACACTTCTATGCGGCCATGCACAGCACAGGTTCTGGTGTTTTTGAGGGGCGTCTGATAGACCTGAGCCCATATTCTTGGACCGAACACATACATGCTACAGCTCAGCTTATGTGTAAGCCTGCTGCGCCCTGGGCCGCTTTTAAGAACCACATTTACCACACTGGCCAGCAGCCACCAGAGAGTGGTGCCTTTTCTTTTGTTTCACAGTCACTGGACTTCATGCTCTGACGGCTTTTCTGTCCACAGCCTGATATCTCTGTGGGGTCTCGGTTGCCTGTACCAAGAAGTGGGGGCAGGCCTGGCTGAGGTTTCTGGGACTGTGACATCCTGTTGAGAACCTGAACCTTAACACGTAACTCTGAATGCTGAGAATCACCAGTGCAAATCATGGCATTTACGGGCAGCCTGGACATCGTGTCTTGCTGGGCCGGAGGAGAGCCCTAGCGCCTTCCAAAGGGCATGTCCCTCGCATCCTCTGCAGACATCTGTCGCGACTTGCTTGCTCCCTAGCGCATGTCTCCTCTCCCAGAGCCTTGCTGAAAAAGCTCCTCTGGTGTAATGTGTTTGCTTTGCAAAAGAACGTCAGCTTCACTGCAAGATGGCCACTTTGTGTCCTGGCAGGGACTAGACAGGCTGGCTCCTCCTCACTGCCGGGAGGGGACGGCAGCCCCTTCCTCTGGCCTCAGACTTTTGAGAGGGGCCTTGTTGGGCTCACTTCGGCCACCTTCCTGGGCCATCTGGTGCCCCTGCCCCATGTGCCAGACCCACAGAGTGCCGAGCTCCCCAGACTGCGGCGAGCACACTCTGGGTGTCAGCCAGGGGCCAGCTGTTACACCTGGCCCATGGGCAGAGTTTTTCTAGCCTGGCCACATCAGGGTCAGACACTAGGTGCCCAGTGACAGTGCCACATGGGTAGGAAAGATGCCACATAATCACGTTTTCGACACTGATTAGGAGAATAACATTCTTGTAATTTCTTTTTCTTTCTTCCAGCGAGCTCTCCCAGCTCCAGCCTTTCTAGTTCCCAGAGGCATGGGGGCAAACTGAATTTCTGTGAGAACAGAGATGACTGTGGGCCTGGGGACTGATGATCAGGGGGGCACCCTCAGGACTGGAGAATTAGCTGCCATTTGGAGCTGCAGCAGGGCAGTCTGGGGAGGGGAGGGAAGCAAATTGCAGGCTAGAAATTTGGTTTCTGGAGGCTTAACCTGACTGTGAAGGGGGTTCCAAGTGCAGTGGCCTTTCTGTGGTGAGTGAGAGGCGCCACAGGCCGCCCCGGAGCCAGCATGGGCTTGCCCTGTTTTCCTCTGAGCGGAGCCTTCCTGGTGCTCATAAAAACAAGTGCCCACAGATACGCTGAGGCCCTTTCCAAAGTGGAACATGGTCTCCGTTTAGTACCTGACCAGAAGTTTCAAAACTCAAGCGTTTCTATTTTAGACAAACTGCCAGGGCAGAATGTATTTCAGTGTCTTCTAGGAAGGTCTGTTGAGGATAAAGCTGCCTAAGCCTGAGCAGATCGAGGCTCATCTGCACTGCTCACCTGTCTTGTCCCGATTAATTCATTATGCATGACGCTGTGGAGACCACATGCGGTGTGCACACCCCCTGTCCTGTGTATGGATTTTTAAAACAGTTGACCTGGACTGAACTGAATAAATAAGTACTTAAGTTATGAATTGCTCTCTGCTCTTGGTGGAACGCCGTTGAGAGAGGTGATGCTTGGAAGCCCCTCCCTGCCAACCACTGGTCACCAGTGTTCCATATCCCACACCCCATGGGGTCAAGCATGACCCGGGCAGAGTGCAACTCAGAAGCTGTCAGCAGCTCTGAGGTCTGAAACAGTAATAACCTCACATCTTCTACCCATCCTGTTCTCCAATCCAACACGCTCCCTAAATGAAGGGCCTGGGAGTTCCCTGGCAGTCCAGTGGTTAGGACTCGGCACTTTCACTGCCGTGGGCCTGGTTTCAATCCCTGGTCACGGAGCTAAGATCCTGCAAGCTGCGTGGCACGACCAAAAGTAAACAAATTAAATAATAAATAATAAATAAATAAATGAAGGGCCTGCATGCTGGGACACTGGGCAACCTTGTTAAGAGAGACAGATAAAGGAGAAAATGACCTGAAGTGGTACCAACGATTTTTAAGCTCAAAGTATGCCACTGCCCTCAAGCTGTGACAAATTAACCCAGGCAAGTGGCCACGGCGCAGGTCAAAGGGGACCGACTTGAGGCCCGTTCCCGTCGAGCCAGCTCGCGGACAGGGCTCGCGCTGCCGGGCACCAGGGTGTCAAGCGGTCTCCTCTTAAGACCTGAGAAAGACCCTCGGGCTGGGCGCCCCCTTCAATGCCGGCTAATGGTCCACTCTGGAGCCAGCACCCCCGGCCAGGCCCAGCGCCAGCTCCCGTCCCCGGGGAGGCGGCTCACGTGGGTCTCCCCTGAAAGGAGAGCGAGGTTTGCAGGAGCTCCTGCCCCAGTTCCCGCTGCCTCCCGCTGGGGCCAAACTCGGCTGACAGCTCCCTGAAGGTGGCGCTCACGCGGCGGGCCCCGATGTGCCTGCGGTGGATGGCGTGCTTCCACTGGTGCCGCGCGGCTCGTGTGAGCACCAGCAGAGCGCGGCGGGGCAAGGGGACAGCCACCTCCACCTCCCGGCACGGGACAGACCTGCCGGGGGCCGTCGCGCCTTCCACCGGGGCCTGCGGGAAGCCGGACGGGGCCAGGCAGAGCAGCAGGCTGCCGGGCGCCTCCCGGGACATGGACAGCACGGTGGGGGACAGCAGGTTGAGGCTCACCAGCCGCTCCCCCCACAGCCAGGTATCGTCCAGGTGCGGGTCGATGGCCGAGCCCCGCTCCGGGCAGTAGTCCAGGTTACACTGCTCCACAGGCCGGAAGTCCTCCAGGACGGGGTAGAGGCCCATTCTCCGCACCACCTCCCGGCTGAAGCTGGGGAGGCCCTGGAAGCCGGCGGTCTTTAGCTTCTGTTTCCGAAAGTTGACTTTGGGGCCATAGTCCTGAAGGATGAGGACAAAAAGGAAGTGGGGAACTGTCTGAGTTTACAGAAATGGCATCACACGCCAGGGCTGAAGAATCCAATCACAGTGACCAAGACCAGCAAAGATTTCGGACTTCATGGAGCTGACATTCTGGCAGGAGGAGGCTGACACCAAGGAGGTAAATATAAACAGCAAACATCAGATGGCGGTAAATGCTGAGGAGGAAAACAAAGCAGGGGAGGGGGATGTGAAGCATCGGGGGGACATCTCAGCCCAGGTACCCCAGGAAGCAGAGCTAGAGACGAGGCCCATGCACGGCGTCCCCAGGACGTGGTGCTGGGGAGTCGGGAAGGAGCCGAGCAAGGCAGGGCAGGCCAGCCCATGGCAGCGTTACCCATCTGGTCAACACTGGGTGCGACTGGGCTTCAGGACCACAAGGGAGAAGAGTCTCCACAGGACCCAGCGGCGGTTCCACTCCTAGCCTCACACCCAAGAGAACTGAAAATACACGTCCATGCAGAAGTCTGTACTAGAATAGTCACAGCAGCACTATTCATGACAGCCAAAAAGTAGAAGCAACCCAAGTGTCCACCAACGGATGAATGATGAACAAAGAGTGGTCCGTCCATCCAACGGAATGAAATTCAGCCACGAAAGCAATGCAGCATCGATACAGCTGCAAAGGGATGAACCCTGAGAACGTCATGCTCAGTGAAAGATGCCTGATACAAAGGGTCACATATTACATAATCCTAGCTATACAAATGTCCAGAAGAGGAAAATCCACAGAGACAGAAAGTAGATTAGTGCTTGCTGGGGAATGAGGGAATGCAGAGTGACTGGCAATGGGTACGCATTTCCTCTGGGGTGATGAGAATGTTCCAGAACAAGACAGTGGCGACAGTTGCACAACACTGTGGATACACTGAAAACCAAACCAGTGAATTATACACTTGAAATGGGTGGATTTTATGGTGGGTGGCTTCTATTTAAAAAACAAAACAAAGACACCCTAGGGAGGAGCCTTGTAGATACACCTCAGGTCTGTGGCCTGAGGGATGGGGGGCATCTAGCCACACCCCTGCTCCCTCGGGCCCCCGCCTCGTGGAGGGTGGCTCCATCTGCTGGTGGAGTCTTTCTCCTTCCCTGTTCCACACGGCCCAGTGCTGGGCCCCGCCGGCTCCTGCGGGCCACTCCAACTCCTCGGCAGCAGCAGGCAGAAAGGCTGGGATAGGCGGGCCACGGCCAGGAGACTCCGAGGAACCCAGGAGGCGGGGGTGACTGCCGTGGGGACAGCAGACAGCAGCACTGGAGACAAAGGTCGGGCTGGCGGCCAGTGCAGGGCCTTCTGGGGCATGGTAAGGCCTCTGTGTTTACGTTGAGATGGGAGGCCTGGAGGGCCTGTAACAGAGCAGTGACTTGATCCAACTGGATGTCGGTGGGATCACTTCCTCCCTACTGAAACCAACTGAGGAGGACCGAGGGCTGCCCAGGAAGTGCTAGAGGCAGGTGGTGGCAGCGGCAGGCGGGGTGTGTTCTCAGATTCAGGATATGTTTTGAAGGAATACAGAGCTGACAGGAATTACCAATGAAAGAGAGGAACGTGGAAAGATCCAGGGTTTCTGGCCTGAGCAGGTGAAAGATGGAATTTGCCGAGATGGAGCCACGGCTCAGCTTAGGGATGCCAGGGCTGGAGGTCAAACTCACCAACGTGCGGGGCCGGGCCTCACTGAGATCAGTAAGGAGTGTCTGGAGAAGGAAAAGGAGAGGCCTGAGGACTGAGCCCGAGAACCAGCCGCTGGCTTTAGGCAGGAGGCGGGCGATGGAGGCAGTTTTTGAGTGGGTGAAACGGCAGCAAGAAGAGAGGACCTGAAGAGAACGGAGAGCTCTTCTGAGGAGCTCTGCTGCAGAGACGAGAGAGACAGAGCTTACTGGGAGGCCGGTGGGAAAGAGCCAGCCTTGAGTACAGAAGGGGGCGATGCGGGACAAGGAGTTCCGAGGAGAGGGGCAGCATCCCGCGCGCAGCTGGAGTGGGGCTCGGGAAGAAGCCTCGCACGGGCGAGAAGGCAACGTCTGTAGATGCACCTGTTCCCTCAGAGAGGCCCAGTCGTTAGTGGGGAGGGAAGAGGGGACGGAGAGGTTTGGAAGGAGGGCAGCAAAGCGAACGACCTGCCGAGTGGGAAGGGCCCGCGGCTCGGGATGGAGAGCCAGAGCCAGGGCGGCCACCAGCAGGGGGCGCGGGTGCTGGACCCGACCAGGGCTTTGGGTGAGCGGGGAAGAGCCTGGCCAAGTAAGAGGAGAAGGGGCGAGGGGCACCTGAGCAAGTGCCTGTACTAACTGGTCACAGGACCGAAGATGGGTGAGGACACATGACAGGAGGGGGGGGAATGTGGAAAGGGGGCCGATGGCTGGTTCGCAGGTCCTGGAGGGGGCGAGGATTGCTGGGGATGAGGAACAGAAGAGGAGAGGAGCGGACCCAGGGAGGAGGGGACTGTGATCCCTGGCAAGGGAAGGTTCAGGATCTGGAGGCCCAAGTATCAGTGGGAAGAGGGCTGGGGAGACTAGAAACTGACGGGGAGAACTTTGGATGGGGGGTAGGGGGATGGGGGGCAACTGGCAGCCTTTGAGAAACCCTCTGTGAGGGTCACCAGCACTAGGCCAGCTGGGGAGAGGGCAGAGAGAGCTGAGTGGCCATCTGCCTTTGAGCCCCGCCTTATGGAAAGGTAAGCAGGCCATGCCCAGGCCCCTGGCCCTGCCCCTTCCCAACGCACCCCATTCAGCAGCCCTGCCCGCCCCCACACCCCCGCCCCGGTCGGCGAGCTTGTCACCTACTGGCTCTGGGGAGTGGTGAGAGGTGGCTGCAAAGGAAGGCCCTGAGAGGGAGGTGAGCAAAGGGGCTCTGGGGTTGGGAGCCCAGCACGGCCCCGTAGCGTGACTGCCCTCTCTGGCCCAGCTCTGGCCCAGCCTACCTGCTTCCGCCGCCCGGACTGTGAGAGCTTCCAGGGGTCGCGGTCCATCAGCCGTACCATCTCAGCTTCTTCCGCCGGGGTCACAAAGTCCTCGATCAGCGTCACGCCTGGGAAGGGGAAGGCCCAGCCTTCAAAGTCGCACTCCTCGGCCCCTACAGCCCAGCCGGTGTCGGCGTAGTAAATGAACCGGTGTGTTTTCTGCAAAAGAAAGACAGGGGTGGGAATTCCCTGGCGGTCCAGTGGTTAGGATTCGGTGCTTTCACTGCGAGGGACCCAAGTTCGATCCCTGGTCAGGGAACTAATATCCCGCATGCCACTTGGTGTGGCAAAAAAAAAAAAAAAAAAAAAAAAGACAGGGGACAGGGGTCCTGGAGCCATTGGAACCCTTCCGCACACCGCACACCGCACACACACGCCCCAAGAAGCAGCCCCACCCAGCAGTGCACCCTCCCCTGCAGCACTTTGGGAGGCAGCTAGAGTCTAGAGGGAGGCGGGACCCCTGCCCAGGGCCGCCTCCTGGGAAAGGCCCTCAGCCCCTGCCTTTCTCACTTTCCCGTCTGTAAAAGGGAAAAGAGTATGCAGAACCATTCTTTCATCCTCCATTTTACAGATGAGGTGACTGAGGCTCAGCAAAGTTAAGGAACTAGCCCGAGGCTGCACAGCTGGGGCACAGCCTCCGAGGCCACACTGTTCCTGTGTCGCTGTGGGGCACTGTCTGCCCTCCCCAGGCTGGTGAGGGCTAAAGGGGAGGACTGTGTGAAGGCAGCCAGCCCTGACCAGGAGCTGGAGAAATCTGCTCCCCTACAGCTAAGGCCACGGGCCTGCCCAGGAGGTGAGCAGCACATGCTGGGAGGCCAGAGGGAGAAGCCCTTTCCGGCTGAGGTGTGGGTGTCTCTGGGGCCTGCCCTGCACTGTGGAAGCCACTGGCACTGCCTGAATTTCCCATCTAAAAAGAGCAAAACTGGGAGTTCCCTGGTGGTCTAGTGGTTAGGATTAGGTGCTTTCACCATCATGGCCTCGGTTCAGTCCTTGGTCGGGGAACTGAGATCCCGCAAGCTGAGTGGCATGGCCCCATACATACATATGTACATAAAATTTGGGGAAAAACACAGAGAAGAACTTGCCAGTCACCCAGAGGAGTGCCAGGCTGACAACCTTCTGTGGCAGGGCCTTCAGGATCTGCCTCTGGTTCTGAGCAGAGGCCACCCTTCTCCTGGGCCTCCAGCCAGTGACCCAGCACAGGCCTGGCCATTTCTGCCCAACGTGGGACTGCCTACCAGGCCGTCTTTGCTCCGGAGCTTCCGGTTGGGTTGGCCAGGACTTTGTCAGATCTACAGGGCAGTCTGAGGTGTTCCCTGCCCAGTGAATTCTGCGTCCTCCCGCTTTATGTTCTACAGGCATCGCAAGCACCCACACCCCAACCCTGAACCACCATGTCTCTGTCTCCTGGCACCTCACATGGGACACACGGAAAGTTAAGGAGTCATCCCGTACATTTCACTTGTCCCTCAGCCATCAGGTTGGGAAGATGCTACCCCCGCAGTGCCCTGAGCCTCCACACCCACGGCCATGGGCACAGTTCAGACCTTTGGCAAGGTCTGAAAAACTCTTTTTTAAGAAAGTTTTTAACTGTGGTCTAATATATACAACCACATATACGTTATACCTTTAAAACTGATCCTCAGCCACATTTTAAGTGCACATTTCAGTGTGTTAAGTATATCACATTGTTGTACAACCAATCTCCAAAACTTTCTCACCTTGCAAAACTAAATCTACCCATTAACACCTCTCCCCCTCCCTTCCCCCCAGCCGTTGGCACCCACCATTCTTTTCTGTCTCCGTGAATTTAACTACTTTGGATGCTTTACGTAAGTGGAGTCATACAGTATGTCTTCTGACTGGCTTATTTCACTCAGCATAACGTCCTCAGGGTTCATCTGTGTGGTAGCACGTGCCAGACTTTCCTTTCTTCCTTTTTTAGGACTGAATAATATTCCACTGTACGGATGGACCACATTTTGTTCTTCCTTTCATCTGTCCGTGGACACTTGGGCTGCTTCCACCTTTTAGCTATTGCGAGTAACTCTGCTATGAACATGGGTGTACAGATATCTCTTCATGACCCTGCTTTCAATTCTTTGGGGACCATATCCAGAAGTGGGATTGCTGGGTCATATGGTAGCTCTACATTTAATTTTCTGAGGAACAGCCACTGTTTTTCACAGGACCTTCTGAGCTTTTATCACGGACAGTGTGACAGTTTCTTTACTGGCTTCCCAGCCTCCTTTCCTTCCTATCCACCCCTCCCCTCCCCAGGATCTTTCTAAAATTCACAGGTAACTTCCTTTAAAACCTTCAAGAGCTCGCCATGGCCCTCAGAACAAGTCCTGCCTGCCTTCCGTGATCAGGCCCCACCGGCCTCATCTCCCTCACCTGAAGCATCATCCACCTTCCCCAGGCCTTGGCCCAGCTGGATGGCCCTTGCTCCGCTCAAAGCCTCTGAGTCCTTTTTTGTTAATTCGTTGGAATGAGTTTCCTCCTTGCCCGTTTCCGCCCAAGGCCTTCTGGGGCCCTCTGCCCTGGTTTTCAGCACCCCCTACTCTCTCCGTGTCGTCTAACCACGAGCCCGTGAAGCTCCCAGCCCCAGACACGGGGGTGCTACGTTTGCTGTCAGACTCCCCCCAGGTTCCAGAGGTGAGCTGTGGTCGGACTGCATCCACGTCCCAGCCCCTTTCCCACTCCAGGCCCACTGCTCAAAGCCCTCATCTCCTCACCCCGCAACGCCCTCATCGCCAGGGCCGCTGACACGGTTTGATCAGGAGCCCGTCTTCACGGCCAACCCGGGCCTCAGTTTCCCCGGATGAAGAATGGAGTTGTGGGCGCGGCCCCTCTCCCAGCCCTCACCTGCGGGGGCTGCTGCCAGGGCGGGTCAGCTCCGCGCTGCCGCTCGCAGATCAGACAGGTCCGGATACCCTTGCAGCCGCATTCCCGAAGGACCTCAGGGGCCGCCACAGCCGCAGCCGCCATCGCCGCGTCCTGGCAGCCAGGGCGCAGGCACGGGGCCGTGGGCGCCGCTGGGAGTTGTAGTGCGCGCGCAGGGCACGAGGTCCGCGCGGCCGCTTCCTTCCGGTCGTCGCCGCCGACGGATTCGCGCGGCGCCACCTCCTGGAATCGGACAACCGCCGGCGCCAACACCGGATTCGCGTGCCGCCGATCAGCTCCCCGCGGGCCGCGCCTCCTCGCCATGGGCCCCCTCTCGGTGCGGCTGCTGATCCAGCGGGGGCGACCCAAGTGCGACCGGCTGGGGAAGATCCGGAGCCTGGAGTAAGGGCCGGGGCCACACCGCCCTCCATCAGGGCCTGGGTCGGCGGACGGTCGGGAAGAAAGCCTGGGACCCTTCCTCTCTCCCTGCCCGGCCCCGTTATCACCCTGTCGGTTCGACAGAGTCTTTAATCATTCGGGACAAACGCCGTTCTCTCGTTATGAGATGGGTCGGGTAGGCCCGGAGCGGCATTACCTCAGAGGAGGTTCCGGGCTGCTAGGGAGACAGTCTTGCACAAAGAATATGGAGCAACCTGTTGAGAGAATTACAGAGGACTGGGGAGCACAGAAAGCCCCCCTAGAGGATCAGGAAAAGCATCCCGGAGGGGGCCAGCTGCCCCAAGTTATAAAGTAGGGACAGGGTTAAAGTAAGTGGGGGAATGTTGCGGGTCGGCTATGCACGCAGGAGAAATGTCAGGTGCAAAAGCCGTCGGAGGCAACCTGGGCTGCCATGGGTGAGGGGTGGGAGGCCTGCCTGCCCCCTGAGCCCGCCCTGTCTGCCCCTCTCCCCAGCCTGTCAGGGATGAATCTGCTCTCAGAGCACTTGGACCCCAAGCTCCTGAGCCGCCTGAAGCAGCTGCAAGAGCTGGACCTCTCCAACAACCAACTGGAGACACTGCCCGCCAACATGGGCCTGTCCCACCTGCGCATCCTCCGCTGCGCCAACAACCTGTTGGGTGATGTCAGTGTCCTGTGCCAGTTCCCACAGCTCGAGGAGCTCAGCCTGGAGGGCAACCCCTTTCTGACAGTAAGTGGGCGGCCCGCATCCCAGGCCAGCACCCTGGGGGCTCGGGCTCAGCCACAGGCTGGGGTGACCCCGAGCCACTCTTCCCTCATCCCCCAGGTCAGTGACAACCTGAAAGTTTCCTTCCTCCTGCCCAAGCTCCGTAAGGTCAACGGCAAGGACGCTTCCTCCACTTGCTCTCAGGTGGAGAACCTGAACCGGGAGCTGACCAGCAGGGTAAGGGGCGGGGCGGTGTCTCTGGTGCTTGGGAGCAGTTGGGGGCCTTGAGGAGTGAGTGACAGAACTGGACATTTGGGGGACACCAAGGGGGGTTACAGGGGCTCTCTGTCCCAACCCCAAGTGGCCCTGAGCCCCTAGCCTGACCTGTTGCTTTGAGCTTGGCTGTGGCGCTTGGCCTCTTGTCCTTGGAGGTCCTGCCCTCCACCTTGCAGGCAGGGCCTGGCAGGGGAAGCTGGGACGCTTTCACGGTGACTTTACCCTAGGCCGGCTCCTCCCTTCAGGGGCTGTCTCTCCCTTTGTGTTGCTTGGGTTTGTGCAACCTGCAGCTGAGACAGCTCTGGCCCTGAGATTAGAGGCAGAGGTGCCATAGAAGGTCCAGGAGAGCCGGGGTGGGCTGAGCCTGAATCTGGTCCCTCTCGTTCCAGGTCACAGCTCACTGGGAGAAGTTCATGGCCGCACTGAGCCCAGAGGAGGAGGCTGAGAAGGCCCAGGCAGACTTTGTGAGGTCTGCCGTCAGAGATGTCCGCTATGGGCCCAAGTCTCTCAGCGACTTCACCCAGTGGAGGGTATGTCCTCACCCCACTGTGCTGGGAGTCGCTTCTCCCAGCTCCTCCCTGGCTGCCACAGCCTGAGCCGCCCTGGAGGTCTCTGGCCATGAGGGGATGTGGGGAGTGGGCAGGTCAGGGAAGGAAGCCCTATGGGCTGGAAGGACTCTTCCCCAGCTCGGGAAGCACCCTCTGACTGGGCGTCTGGGGAGGGGCTGGAGGCCCCCGGGATGTGCTCAGCTTCCTGATGGCCTGGCCCCACCCAGGTGCGGATGATCTCTGAGGAGCTGGTGGCCTCTGGTGGGACTCAGGTGCATGAGGCAAACATCTCAGAGAGGCCCCCAAAAGCCACCGCGATCCAGGAGCCTAGGGTGAGTGGTTCCATGGGGCTCCCGGGCTCCCAGGGCCTGCCCTGGCCCCTCCTGCCTAGGGAGGCATTAGGGAAGCAGGGCGTCCTGGCAGTGTGCCCAGGAGATGGCCTCCTATGCTCGAGCTGGTTCCCTCTGACCCTGGTACCCCTGGCCTCCTGTACCCATGGGAGGGTGCAGTCCAGCCTCTGATGGGGAGGAAGGAAGCCCTGGGCAGATGGGCGCATGGTCCCCAGGCCCTCGGGTTGCCCCCGCCCCCTCCTCCACAGGCCAGGCCAGTGGCCTCGAAGCGGCCAGGTGATGTCCCAGTCAACCTCTCTCCCAACAAGCGGGTGTGCACCTCCCCGTTGGCCCAGGTGGAGGGCAGCCCCGTGGGCTCTGCTGGCAGCCAGGTGAGCTAGCAAGGTGGCAGGGGGCGTGTGATGGGAGCAAGGCCTGGGGCAGCCATGACCCCCCTCTGCTCCCACAGACCGCCCTGCAGCTGGAGCCCCTGCACTTCCTGCAGTGCCACAGCAAGAACAACAGCCCTCGTGACCTGGAGACCCAGCTCTGGGCCTGCGCCTTCGAGCCAGCCTGGGACGAGGGTACATCCTTGGGTGGCAGGCAGGCCGAGGGCCACAGCGAACAAGCAGAGCAAGCCTTCTGGGCACGGGGCCTGGGAATACCACCTGCAGGGGGCTGCCTGGGTGGACGGGGGAATCGGGAGGGACAGAGAGCTTAAAGTGTCCTCAGGGTCGGGAGGAGGGGCTGCAGTGGGGGACTTTACAGAGAACGTTTTCACCAGGCTGACCTCTCAAACAGGGCAGGCAGGGGCCATGTCCCAGACCGTGGCCACGTGTGGCGGGGAGGCCGTGTGTGTGATCGACTGCCAGACGGGCATCGTACTGCACAAGTACAAGGCGCCTGGTGAGGTGAGTGCCGGGGCCCTGCTTCTGCAGGGTGGCAGGCAGAGCCTTGGCTCCTGGGGTAGGAGCACTGGGGTCGGGGGGCCAGCCTCGGCCACCTACTCACCAGGTGACCTTTTTCTTCGATGCTGGGCTCCTGTTCCCGCGCCTGATCCTGCACACGTGTGCACGTGTGTAGCTCTGCCCCTCGGTGACCCCTCCCCTTCCCTCCCCAGGAGTTCTTCTCAGTGGCCTGGACAGCCCTGACAGTGGTCACACAGGCAGGCCACAAGAAGCGCTGGAGCGTGCTGGCAGCTGCAGGCCTGCGGGGCCTGGTCCGGCTGCTGCACGTGCGGGCCGGCTTCTGCTGCGGGCTCATCCGGGCCCACAAGAAGGCCATTGCGACTCTCTGTTTCAGCCCCACACACGAGACCCACCTCTTCAGTAAGACCCCCTCCCCGAACCTCCGGGGCTCCCTTAGCACCCGTCCTGCAGCCTGACGCCTCAGGACTCCTTCCTGGGATGGCAGGGAGCTCCTGTGGCTGGTGGGCCTCATACTGGCTGCTGAGGTCAGCGCAGACCGGTAGGAACATTGAGGCTTCACGGACAACTGACCAGGCTTCAGATTCTGTCTCTTCCCCCAACCTGCTCTGTGGCTTTGGAGGTTTCTGACAACCTGGGCCACGTCTGTGACCTGGGTGGATTCCCCTGGCCCTCTGGGTGTGATGAGAGTGATATCTGAGCAGAGACTGCGGGACGTGGCTGCCTGGCGTGGGGCACGTAGGTTAGAGCAAGATAAGGATGGTAGGCCCTGGAGGCTTTCTCCCAGCCGTGGCCCTCCCTCCCTGCCTTGGGGCCCCAGTGTCAGCCTGGGATGCAGCCTGCACGAGGGAGCAGGGCCACCTCTCTCCTTCCCATCCCCTCCTCAGCGGCCTCCTATGACAAGCGGATCATCCTGTGGGACATCGGGGTGCCCAACCACGATTACGAATTCCAGGCCAGGTGACGCTTTGCGGCAGGACTTCGTGGGGTGGGCGTGGGGGGGCGCACACCTGAGTCTGTGGCCTCACGCCCCCCCCCACCTGCCGGCAGCCAGCTGCTCACACTCGACACCACCTCCATCGCCCTGCGCCTCTGCCCCGTCGCCTCCTGCCCGGATGCCTACCTGCTGGCCGGCTGCGAGGGCGGCTGCCATTGCTGGGACGTGCGGCTGGACCAGCCTCAGAAGAGGAGGTGAGAACGGGCAGGGGTGCCCTGAAATCCAGTCCTCGGAGCTGGGCAGCCCCCAGTCCAGGTGTCTGACCCCAGGCACGCCTGCTGCAGTGATGCCCACACCACGCCCCCTGCCCTGGGCAGCCAGAGGCTGTTTTCACGGGCCTCCTCACAGAGCTGTCCTGTCCCCACCTCCTGCCCATCTCTTAGGAAAGGTCCATTCCCTCTCTAGGCTTGATCACCTTGTCACTGCCCAGGTCCTGCCACTCACCAGCAGTGTGACCTTCCTCTGTCCAACATGATTTTGTCACCCACAAAGTGGGACAGTAACTCACACCCCAGGGCTAGTGGAGGACAACGGGATGGTGTTTGGGCCAGGAGAAGGTCCAGAAGGGCCAGGTGGAGGCTTGTGGCTCCTCTGTCACCTGGAAGGCCTGAGACAGTGCTCGGCAGGGGTCCCCTGGCCTTGTGGGGCCCGAGCCTGGTGGGGGAGACGGACATTAAAACCCCCCAGAGTGTGACTGACGACAGCTACAGAGGAAGGAGAATAAGGTGCTCCGAGAGCAGGGAGGCCGAAGGGAATCTGAGGTGACCAGTGGCGGATGGACAGGTCCTCAGGCTCACGCTCTCCATGAGTCCCAAGGGAGTCAGGTGGGCAGAGGCAGGAAGGGTGCTCACACGGGGGAAGTGCAAAGGGCCAGTGGCAGGGCCAGCTGGCTGACCAGGGAGAGCTGGCCACAGCTTGGAGAACTGGAGGGAATGGCGCAAGGTGAGGTGGCAAGGTTGCCTGGGCCAGGGGAGACTGGCCCTGTGGGCCCTGGTGAGATCTTGAATTTTATCCTGAGCGCAGGGAATAGCATGGGAAGAATTTTAGGGCAGGTGGCAGGAGGGAACTGTAGTGACACCTCAGCACAGACCGTGGCGGTTGTCCAGCCAGGTGTTGGTGGCGTCCCCCTGCCACACCTGGGAGTCAAGCCCTGGGCCTGCCTCCTCCCTCCCTGCCTGGTCCCCAGGTCCTGTGGCGTCTCCCCCATGTCTCAGGTGTGTCTGCTGCTCGTGCTTGGTACTCGGCCGCCTTTCTGGCTCCGGGACTCCAGGCAGCTGCTGGGTGGCCTCTGCAGTGTGCCCAGCCCACTCTCAGCTTGGAAACATTCAGCAGCCGCTCCCCACTGTCCTCAGAGTCAGAGCAAAACACCCCCGCCCCGCCCAGTCTCTGGGCCTAGAAGCGCCCACTCGGCCAGTGAACTGCTCACCTCACTCAGCCTCACAAGCGCTGCCTCACTCCGGAGCCCTTCCTGGCCATGTCCCTGCGTCCCCTAAGTTGCCACCGCCTGTGACTCGGCACACTCAGGTGCTGGCTCCCCCTTCCAGGGCCTGGAACCCAGGCAGGGCCCAGAGTTAAGTGCCCGGCAGGTGTCTGAATGAGCGAGCAGCCCTTTGTGTGCAGCTCTTCCTGCAGCCTTCCTGGCTGACCAGCACTTCCGCTGCCCCACAGGGTGTGTGAAGTGGAGTTCGTCTTCCCCGAGGGCTCTGAGGCAACTGGACGGAGAGTGGATGGGCTGGCGTTCGTGAACGAGGACGTCGTGGGTGAGCGAGCTTAGCTCGCGACAGTCTGGCTTCCTGGGACCCAGATGGGCCCTGGTCAGGCCTTCTGGGGTCACTTCTCCCTGGGCTGGGGTTTAGGTCCGAGGGCTTCAGAGGGGTCCCCACTGTGGGACACGAGTTGCCCGGAGAGGGGCCCCCGGGCACAGTTCTTCATTCTCCCCGACAGCCTCCAAGGGGAGTAGCCTGGGCACTATCTGCCTGTGGAGCTGGAGCCAGACGTGGCAGGGCCGGGGCAGCCAGTCCACAGTGGCCGTCGTGGTCCTGGCCCGGTTGCAGTGGTCACCCACCGAGCTGGCCTACTTCTCACTCAGCACCTGTCCTGGTGAGTTGCCTGCCGGCCACCCCCAACCCTGCACCTCTGGGAGCTCCGCCCCACCTCAGATTCCCATCTCTGTGCTGGCAGATGAGGGGATGGTGCTCTGCGGGGACGAGGAGGGCAACGTGTGGATCTACGACGTCAGGCCCCTCGTGGCGCAGCGGCCCCCACCGCCGGCCGCCCCGCAGGCCCCCACGCAGGTAGGCACGCGCACTGCTGTCCCCGCCGGGGCTGGGGCTGCCCGGGGACCCGTGTCAGGAAGCAGGAGCCCGGCACCCTCTCTCTCCCCTCCAGATCCTTAAGTGGCCCCAGCCCCGGGCCCTGGGCCAGATAGTGAGCAGGACCATGGTGAACACGGTGGTGGCCGACCCCACCTTTACCTACCTCACGGCACTGACGGACTCCAACATTGTCGCCATCTGGAGGAGAAACCAGCCTTGACTGTGGGACGCAACTTACTCAGCTTTTGGGGTCGTGAGGGGGATCTTCTTATCGGTGACTATTTTTTATTAAAGTCTACTATGTAAGAGAAACCTGGGGGGACCTGTTTGTGGGCCCCATCAGGTGTCCCCCGCTGAGTGAGGCAGGCAGGCCCGGCAGCTGAGGCTCCTAGGGCAGGGACGCCTGGAAGCACATGAGCTTTCATTTTCTTCTGCTTGAGACGCTGCCGGGCAGCCCCAGGTTCCCAGGTTTCGTCCAGAATGAGTTTGTTCCTGCCACCCTCTCAGACAGAAATCTGGCTCCCTGGGCCAGTCCTGAAATGGGGCCCCCGAGTGGCTCTGGAACAGGTCCTCCACCCCCACCGGACTGACCCAGGGCTGTGAAGTCACCTCTGCTTCAGCCCACAGCTGGGTCTTTTCCTGCCACACTTTATTAGGAAGGTAAAACAGACTCTATATATGGGACACATCGGGTCAGGGGTGAGGGACTTTCTACAAGGAGGCCCACAGCTGAAGGAAGTGCTTTTGTCCACCTGGTACCTGGAGAAGGGCCGGGTGCAGCCCACTACTCGATTCCTTCTTGCTTGTCTTTGATGGCCACCTGATGGGGAGAAAGGAGGGGGTGCCCTGAGCTGGAATGGCCAGGTGAGGATGTTGGGAACGTACCCTCAGCCTCCCTGACCAAGGGCTGCCAGGACCTTGGCCAGGGGCCCCAAACGGTTCCGGGCACTGGGTAGCCAGCCCCCCAGGGACCCTCTAGCCAGCCCTACCCACCCCACCATGACTTCCCTGCAGCACAGGTCCTGCCACCTGGGGTGGCAGGGAGGCGGGGGAGCAGACGTGCTTCCTGGTGAGCCTATGACTGACAGACTGAAAGTCTGACAAGCCGTGGATCTTCCCCACTCTAAATTGTGTCTAGACTTTGAAGCCCCCTGCGTGAGCAGATGTGCCCACACCCATCTGGCCTTCTTGAAGGTGGTACCCCACGATAAGATGAGCTGCCCCCTAGACAGACAAACCACAGGGCAGCGGCACCACAGGGAAGAGTCTTGGAGGGACAGCCCCAGGCAGCAGGCCCCTTGCTTCCACGGGGACCACGAGAGCACAAAGGGAGACGCTGGGCACTGGGTGAGGTCCTACCCCTGGGTGCAGACAGCAGGCCCCAGGCCTCACCTCCATGACCCCTCAGTCCACACTTCCCAGATGCTGTGGTGTACACCCCTGTTCTTTCATCACCTCCGCTCAGCCCCCATTTCTCCCACCGAATAAATCAGAGGAAACAACCCAGGGATCGTCCTAGGTGTGGGCATGAGTACGCTGCAGCTGTGGCCATACAGGCTGGCGTCCAGACGGACCTCAGCCCCTCCGGCACATCCAGCCCCTCACCCGGAATCGCTCTTCCAGCAGGGAAAGCTCGCTGATGAGGTCCGTGATGGCGTTGGTGAAGGCCTCCTGGGGGCTGTAGTCCGGTGTGGTCTGCACGCGGATGATGATCTTGTGTTCCAAGGGGTGGGGGACTTTGTAGCCAGCAAACAGCACCTGTGGGTCCTTCAGCAGCTGCCTGAGACACAGGGATGGGCAGGGTGGGGGTGGGGGGTGAGCCTAGGGCCCTTGGGGCTCTGGCCCCTTGTGGCCTTCCAGGCCTTCTAACCAAGGCTCTTCCCGTTGGGTTGGGGCCTGTAAGCAAATGCAGCTGCTCTCGATCTTTAGTTGTTTGTGTTGTGTGATGTCGTGGTCACCACCCCACAGCCCCTGCAAAAATGTCCAAGACGTGTGAAGAAGATACAGCGTGTGGGGACTCCTCCCATACACACACCTACATCCATGAGGATCAGCGACCCTACCTGGTAAACACGGTTTCCAGTAACCTCTTCCCTCAGGAGACGTCAGGGACCCTCAACGGCCCCAAAGAAACCTCCCTAGGCGGTAAAAATCCAGCTAGTGTTCAGGAAAAAAAAGCCCCATTCCCATTCCCCAAAGAGCATCTGGCACAGCAAATAAAGGCAGCAGGGGGAGAAAGCCCCAGGCTCTGAGCACTTAATGAAGTGGAAACGGAAATCCTCTGGGCAATGCGGGCTGGCAGCTGCCGTCCACACACATGGGGTCCTGGTCCGCGAGGCTATGCGGAAGCGAAGCCTGAATCGCGAGCTGTGCCCTGGGCGCGTGGGGATTTTCTCCAGATCAGCTCCCTGAAGTGTGAGCACTGGGGGGGTGTGGGGGGCTGGCACAGGTGGGAACACTGGGCTCACGCAGTGGGGGAGGGTGGGGGGCAGCAGGGCCCCAGGAAAGCCTGGGTGCACCACTGGCTTGGCGCTGGGCAGGAGTCATCCACACAGAAGATGGGCAGCTCCGCCCCCTACTTACACCAGACGACCAGACAGGCTCCTGCCCACGGTCTCAAACACGCACACCTGGGAAAGGCATGGCTTCACTGATGGCACTTTTCAGCAGCGAAATGACAAGTCTCCGGCCAATCCTATTGCTGGCCACCTACCAGGCCAGGACTTCACTGGTGCAAACACCCACCATCCAATTATCAGGAACCCACCAGGGCACCGGATGACCACAGAGGCCCTCTTCCACCTCCTTCCCTTATTCTACTAAGTTACAATCTCTGGCACATACATCTTAGAATGCCAGGTGTCACTGAGGTCACTGTCACAAATGGGGGCGGCGTGGGTGGCCAAAGCTGAATGCGTCTCCACGCTTCTGAGCACAGAGCCCCAAGCGGGCCTTCTTTCCCGTGGCTCGCTGCACATTCACCTCCTTTAGTCAGATAACTGAGCCAACACAGGAAAGTGGCTACGTGAACAGATACTGGTCACTGTCATTTTGAAGAAAAGGTACTGGGATGTGTGAATTCCTAGAGCCAGCACCCAGAAGGACTTCCTGGAGCTCAGAGAGACTTGAGAACATCTCCTGGAACTTGAGCTTGGCCTCTCAAAGAGCAACATGACCCCCAAAAGCCTTTGACTTGGAACTTACGATTTAATGATGTTTCCTAGCGTATGGTCTTCCTTGTTGATGGTGAACAAACAGGCATTGGGTACCTTGGTGTCCTTGTTAATGGTGATCCTAAGGGAGAGGCAGAGGCAACAGGTTGGTGGGGAGGGCCGGGGCTTCCCTCCTCCCCGGAGTCTAAACCCTGCCCTTCAAGGAAGGCTCAGGTCCCACCTCCTCCTGGAAGACTTTCCCATCTCTTCATCCCATAACGTCCTCTGTGACTCAGAGTAGCACCGTGGCTATACCCCAAACCCAGCCACGCCTGGCTCTATGGGACCCTCATCTCACCTCTGGATTACTCCTTCTTCCTAAAGGAGAGCTTCTCAACCTTGGCACCACTGACATTTTAGGCCAGAAAATTCTTTTCTGTAGGGGGGCTGTCTGGTACACTGTGGGGTATTAGCAGTACCTCTACCACTAGATGCCAGGAGCATCCCCTTTATGACAACCAAAAATGCAGACACTGCCAAAGTCCTCTGGGGGGCAAAATGGCCCCCACTTGAGAACCACTGCTCTCAAGGGAGACTAAAGTGCCTGGTAGGGCCTAGACCGCAGGGCAGAGCCCTGGATACCAGGCAGTTAAGAGAAGGAAAAGCCAGCGTTTAAGATGGTCTTCTTTGTGCTGAGCCCTGGACTAAGTGCTTTACATAAATTACCTAATTTAATCTCCCCTTAGAGAAAATTCTGTTATTGAACACAGTAATAAGCCCATTTTCCAGATGAGGAAAGTGGGCCTCAGGCAGATCGTCACTTGCCCAAAGGCACAGAGTTCTTAAGTGGGGGATCCGGGAGCCAAGCCCAGGCTATCTGAGCACTGGATTACATTTCCCTTCACCTGCAGGCAATGAGGAGTCACTGGAGGTTTTACACCGGCAAATGAAGATCCGGTGTGAGTCTCAGAGCCATCATTCTGGCTGCAGCAAGGAGGATAAAGGTGGTGGGCGGGAAGACGAGTGAGGGGGGCTACCAGATCCCAAAGGAAAAGGACTGTGGAGCCAGACACACTGGGTTCGAATACAGACCGGCCACTTTCTGTGCGCCTGGGAAAGTTACTTAATCTCTCTGAAGCTCGGTTTCCTCATCTGCAAAATGGGGAGACTCACCAACACCTAGGACTGTCTTAAGTTTGGCAGACTCAAGTGTGAAGCGCTCTGTGGAGCTGGAGCAAAACCTGCAAAACCCCCGGCAGAGGACGGGCAGAGAAGCCCCAGAACCTGCGGGCGCTGACGGTCGAGGGTCCGCGACCCTCTCCCACCCAGGCCGGTTCCACTTACTTCTTCTCGCCCTCGAAGAGCAAGAACGACTCGAAGGCGGGAGGCGCGTTCATCCTAGCGTCGCGATAGCCTCCCAAGTCTCAGTTGCAGCCGCCACCACCTTCAGAACACGACCTATTATAACTCGACCACTTCCGGGTTAGCGGCTGCTTCCGGATTATGCCGGCGGCGCCAAACCCATGTGAGGATCGGCTTGTTGCCCTCTATCGGTCTGGAGGATCTTGCGCAGGCGCGAGAAAAGCCTGCCGGAGGGAGAGGAGCTGGTGGCTCTGCGCATGCGTGAGTCGGGAAGGTCCTCTCCTGGGCTCACCTGCGGGCATGTTTTGACGCATGCTCCTAACGCGGGGGGCAGCTCTTTTGGTTCTGAGACATCGCTGTCTAGGCTAAGCCGGAACCCTGAGCTCTCCTCTCTGCTCCCTTTGCCCCTTGATCCCTCTTTGGAAATGTGCCCTTGGAATACATGGCAAGAGGCCCTTGAATGGAGAATGGAGCCTTGGGTTAGTGGGCAGGTGTGGCCAGCCGAGGCGGAAGAAGCCTCCCCTGGTCTAGACTGTTGTGTATGGATAATCCACCTGCCAAGGCAAGCTGCTACAAGACTCCTGGTTGGGTTGTTACTGGTTTACCAGGTGGGCTTGTAGCCCAGTGAGGTTCTTGTTAGGGGAGCAGTTGGGTGAGGGCCGAGGAGGGGAGGCGGCAAGTGTATGCTGGTGGGGACAAAGAAACGTTGCCTGCCATTTCAATAAACAAAGAATGTTGCCGCCATCAAGCCATCAGCCCCTGACGGTGTGCCCTGAGGGGAATTCCGGATGGAGAAAAACAGGATACTAGCCCTAGATAGTTAAGATGCATATCTAAGAATCATTTCAATGCCCAGATTGCTGAAATCATTAACTTGAGATGTCTGTCTTTTGAGATTAGCGGTAATCTTTTGATGTTTGACTACATGTGTTTTGTTTGTTTTTCAGCAAAAAACTCCTTCGTATCCTGGCTCCTCCCTTACCTCTTTGGAAGAGTTCCTCAGAGCATTCTGAGAGGCTGTCTCCCAGGCTACTGTCCTCAGTAAGGTCCCCGATAAACTCGCAGGAACTTCCCTGGTGGTCCAGAGGTTAAGACTCTGAGCTTCCACAGGGGGCACAGGTTTGATCCCTGGTCGAGGAAGTTCCGCTTGCCGCTCGGTGCGGCCAAAAAAAAAAACCCAGAAAACAAACAAAAAACCACCCCCACAACTCGCAGGAATTCCATGGAGGTCCAGTGGTTAGGGATCGGCGCTTTCATTGCTGGGGCCCAGGTTCGATCCCTGGTCAGGGAACTAGAATGCCACAAGCCACATGGCACGGCCAAAACCCAAAAAAATCACGCATAAGGCGCTTCCCTGGTGGCGTAGTGGATAAGAATCCACCTGCCAGTGCAGGGGACACGGGTTCGAGCCCTGGTCCGGGAAGTTCCCACATGCCGCGGAGCAGCTAAGCCCATGCGCCACAACTACTGAGCCTGCGCTCTAGAGCCCGCAAGCCACAACTACTGAGCCCATGCACCTAGAGCCCGTGCTCTGCTACACGAGAAGCCGCTGCAATGAGAAGCCCGAGCACCACAGCAAAGAGGAGCCCCCGCTCGCCACAACTAGAGAAAGCTCACGCGCAGCAGCGAAGACCCAACACAGCCAAAAAATGAATAAATAAATTAAAATTTTAAAAATATATTTTTTTAAATCCCACATAACTCGCAACTTTTAGGTTGTGCATTTTTGTTTTTGTTTTGTTTTCAGTCAACACAGGTATGAGAGGAACTTTAAGGGATAAGTGTATGAGTTGGTTTTGGTTGGTTGATATTTTGCAGACTACAGCTTAGCATAAAAGTCCCACCTGAGCAGTTTGAAGCAACAGGAGCTGGGGTCTCAGATTAGCTACTGAAGCCCTAACAGCTTTCCAGCTGTTTCTTCAAGGCTGAGGAACAGCTGAGGAGCCCTCAAGGAAATCTGGAGCTTCCCCCACCACTTCCCGTAAAGGACTCTTTCCTACTTAAGCTTTGAGACCTGGGGTGAGAAAATGTCATTTGCTGGAGGCCCACACCAACCTTGACTGTCCAGGCCAAGTGGGTGGGGGCCTCTTTAACTGCGGAGGAATAAAAGGCAATGACAGTAATGATGCCCCTTCACCCATCTGAGTCATCCTGGGAAAGTTTGGGCCAAGGATGCTACTGAGAAATAAAATATTGCCTGCCATGTCAGTAAACAAAAGATGTCGCAGACGTCAGCCATTGCAGCCCTGCCCCCAACGGTGAGCCCTGAGGGAACTCAGGAAGGAAACAAAGAATATCTGCCAGCTAGCCATCATCAGACTGCAGCCACCCGCAAGGGTGCAGCTTGATGAAACTCAGGATGTGAAAACACGGGATACTGGCCCCAGATAGCTGAGGTACATATCAAAGGAATGATTTTGGTGAGCCCAGATTCTTACATCTTCCCATACAAAGAAAAGCGCTAAATTCTTTAACTTGAGATATCTGGTTTTCTTTAATTAACAGTAATCTCTTGATGTTCAGACTACCTGCCCTTTGTTGCAAAACTCCTATATATCCTGGCTCCCCATCACCTCCTCAGAGCAGTTTTCTCAGGGTTACTTAAGATGCTGCCTCCCCGGCTTGAAGTCCTCAGTATGTCCACCGAATAAAACATAACTCTCAACCTTTAGGTTATGCATTTCTTTTTTCAGTTGACACTACTGAGAAAGGAAGGGGGCACGGCACAAACTTTAAAAGAATGACATAGCCTCTGAGGACATAAACTGGTTAGAACTGATTAGGCCCAAGATGGCGAAGCATCTACTTGCAGTAGAACTTGAGCCTCATTATATGCTCATTGCGATACATCAGCACATGCTAAATGACACACCAACAGGCACTATGACACCTCTAAGGCTGATCATAAAAGGCCAAAAAGTGGGTCACAACTCCTGGAAATCTCCGCCCCTTCCCCAAAATAGTTGGAATAATCCTCCCACTCATTAGCCTATGAAATTCCCCCCCCCAAAAAAACTAACCACCCCATACCCTGGGGCCTCTTGCCTTCTGAGTTGGCCCACACTCAGTCTATGGAATGTGTATATCCCTGAATAAACCTGCTTTCACTTTACTGCAGCTCGCTCTTGAATTCTTTCCTGCAAGAAGCCGAGAACCCATACTTGGTGACCCGTCTCAGGGACTCACCTGAGACCTGACCATCCTCTTGTGCCCCACCTTTTCTTGCAACACTACCATTGCCAGGATTGCAGGGACCTGGCGGTGATGAGGCTGGCCTGGCCTTAACTGGGCTACGGGACAGGATGGGAAGAGGATTTTAACTCTGAAGGGGCTTCCCTCCCTGCCCTGTGGAAGTCTGTCCTCTCTAGGGAGTTCTGGTCACACCTGCCCTTTGATTCTCTGACCAACATGAGATCCTGAGCTCCAGAAGTTGTCACCCCCAAAAGAGTTTTCAGCAGCTCAATTTTGGTGTGCCCCGAGAGGAGTCCAAATGACCATTCCCATCTTCTCCTTAGTCTAAGGGAGACAGGCCTGCCTGGCACCACTGTGGAAGGGGCGGCTAGAACATGGGGTGCTAAGAAACATTTTCCAACCTTGGAAATAAGGGGAAGGGGGAGTGTGTGGCATATCCTAACAATGCCATACTGGAGCACTGTTGAACAGGCCTGATCAGGGGTTATTTAAATATCTAGGGCAGGGCTTCCCTGGTGGCACAGTGGTTAAGAATCCGCCTGCCAATGCAGGGGACGTGGGTTCGAGCCCTGGTCCGGGAAGATCCCATATGCCATGGGGCAACTCAGCCCATGTGCTGCAACTGCTGAAACCCACGTGCCTAGAGCCCGTGCTCCACAACAAGAAAAGCCAGCGCACCACAACGAAGAGTAGCCACCCCCGCCGCCCCGCTCACGGCAACTAGAGAAAAGTCCGCACACAGCAACGAAGACCCAACGCAGCCAAAAATAAATAAAATGAATAAATACAAATTTTAAAAAAGCATACATTTAAAAAAAAAGAAAGCAGGGGTTTTAGAAAAGAACAAACAAATAAATAAATATCTAGGGCAGAGATCGTCAAAACGTGAGGGCTCCGGGACCAAATCAAGCCTGTCACCTGTTTTTGTATTTAAAGTTGCATTGGAATATGCCATGCCCATTGGTTTCCTCATTGCCTGTGGCTGCTTTTGTGCTACAAGAGTAATGGTAACCAAAACCTGCATGCCTGGGCCTTTGCCAAAAAAGTTTGCCAATCCCTAATCTTGGGGAATGGACCTGTGTTTGACTTTTTTTTTTTTTTAAAGAATTTATTTCTTTTCATTTTTTATTTACTTATTTTTGGCTGCGTTGGGTCTTCGTTGCTGCGCAGGCTTTCTCTGGTTGTGGCGAGCGGGGGCTACTCTTCATTGCAATGCGCGGGCCTCTCACTGCAGTGGCCTCTCTTGTGCAGCACAGGCTCTAGGCGCGCGGGCTTCAGTAGTTGTGGCTTATGGGCTCTAGAGCGCAGGCTCAGTAGTTGTGGCTCACGGGCTTAGCTGCTCCGCAGCATGTGGGATCTTCCCTGACCAGGGATTGAACCCACGTCCCCTGCATTGGCAGGTGGATTCTTAACCACTGTGCCACCAGGGAAGCCCCCTATGTTTGACTTTTTGATATTATTCAATTAGAGCCCAGACATTGAAGTTACTTATTAACTTGTAGGTTTCCATCCCACAGAGAAGATAATTCCATCAACCAGTTTTGTATCCAGTATCACAAACTTATTCCAACATTACCCAGACTCTCAAAATAGTCTATGAACCAGCTTTGCCAAACATTCATTTCCTCCTCGGAGTGTAATAAATCTCTGATACGTGTTCATAGCCTATACATTTTCTAAAATAAATTTATTATTTATTTATTTATTACTTTTGGCTGCATTGGGTCTTTGTTGCTGCACACGGGCTTTCTCTAGTTGCGGCGAGTGGGGGCTGCTCCTCAATGCGGTGCGTGGGCATCTCATTGTGGTGGCTTCTCTTGTTGTGGAAAATGGGCTCCAGAGCGCAGGCTGAGTAGTTGTGGTGCATGGGCTTAGTTGCTCTGCGGCATGTGCGATCTTCCCAGACCAGGGCTCGAACCCGTGTCCCCTGCATTGGCAGGTGGATTCTTAACCACTGTGCCACCAGGGAAGCCCCATTCTATATTTTTGAAACAGGAGGGAAGGAGGCAGGGCACAACCTTTGAAAGAATGACATAGCCCAAGGACATGATATAAACTGATTAGAACCCAATGGGTCCAAGATGGCGGACAAGTCGACTTTTTCCACTAGACCTTGAACCTCAGTATATGCTCACATCAGCAAGCTAAATGACACACCTACAGGCGCCATGACAGTTCCAAGACCAACCATAAAGATCAAAAAGTGGGCAGTGGCCCAACTCCTGGAAATCCCCGCCCCTTCTTAAAATAGCTGGAATACTCCCCCCGCCCATTAGCCTATGAAATCACCCATTCCTATAAAAACTGACAACCCCATACCCTGGTGCCTTTCTCACCTTCTGAGATGGCCCACACTCTGTCTGTGGAGTGTGTTTCTCTCTAAATAAATCCACTTCTTACTTATCACTTTGTCTCTCACCGAATTCTGAGATGAGACATCAAGAACCTGAGCGTCATTAAGTCCTGAAACCAGGTGTGTGATCTCAGTTGGAAGACTGTGGGTCTTGGCAGGGTCAAAGTCCCAGCCGTGTGGGTTCAAGTCCAATCTAGGTTTTGGCCAGGTTGAAGTCCCGACATGTGGGTTCAAGTCCCAATGTGAGGTGCACAGTTTCATTTTTATGAGTCATTTTTTAAAGCATATTTGAAAATTCTACTTTGACAAGCATTTCCCAAGAGAAGGTTGGTGGGAACTTGCCCAGATTTCCTATGAGATGGGCCCAAAGGGTGAAAAAGGCACATACTATGTGAGCCAGGCCCGCTCAGGGCTTCCCGGGGTGCCTGCCCTGTACTGAATGCCAGCCCCCTGGGCTGTAGGCCTCTGAGGGCCCAATCAGACCCTCAAGACATCTGGGGCATCTGCCCCAGCCGCAGATGAATAACTGGCCTGGCGATCCTGGGGGAGTGGTGGTGTGGAATCCCTGGGCAGGTGGAGGGGGTGACCTCCAGTACCTGCCTGTACTGAGGGCAGGCAGGAGTCTCTTCTGTCCCTCTCCTTTTTCCAGGTGGCTCCAAAAAGAATGTGGCATCCTGGGTTGTAGGTAGCTCTGCCCGGAACCTGCGAGGAGAACCTAGGGGTGTTGGTACCCACGGGAGAGGTGGGGGGCGGAGCCAGGCACTCATTTGAATGCCCCTCTGGCTGCAGTGGCCATGCCCACATCGAGATCCACTGGAGGAAAGGGTGGTGGGTGTTGCCAGTGGGCGGCTGCATGTGTGCAGTTAAAATCCATAGTTCTACTTGCTGCAGCCCGTGTAAGTGCACACCCAACTGTACACCTCTCTTTCCCCTTCCCTCCCTGCCTTGGGGGTCAGGAGACCCAGGGTCCATACTTCCTGACCATGAGGTCCTTGAAACCCAAGAAGATCCAACAGGCAGGAGGATTGGTATGAGGCCCTAAGGAAGTAGCCAGAGAAGCAGCGGTTGGTGATGGGGTCAGGGGGGAGCAGGCTCAGTCACCCTGGACCTGAGCCCTGGGCCAGGAAGGGTGAGGGGATGCCTAGCCCTGTGAAGAGGCTCATGAGGCCCATAGGATGGTAGCATCATGACCAAGAAGTGGTGAACATCCAAGGGATTGGGTTGGTGGGCTGTCCAGGCTGTGACCAGGAGAAAAGGTCGATATGGCCCCCAAAGCCATGGGGTATAGGGGAGCGGGGCAGCCCCTTGCATCTGCAGCCCCCTTTGCTTTTCTATGCTATCCCTCAAAGAATCCAGCATGCAGCCTGCCCAGATGGTCCTGCCCCAGACTCCGGCTAGTCAGCTGGGTTAAGGGTCCTGCCTGTGACCTGGGCCCTTGGGGACTGTCCCAGGTCTGGGATTCACAGGTGAGGCTCTGAGCTTGGTTGAATGAGAGTGTTAAGAACATGCTGGAAGACCCTGTCCCTTCCCTGTTTTGTTAATTATGTTGAAAGTTACTGTGTACCTAGGGATGGATTCGGAGGAGAGCGGGGAGGTGATGACCAGAGGAAGCCTTGCTTGGGACAAGGGTGTTAGCATAAGGGCCACTGCCAGGGCCAGGCCATGTGGTTTGAGGTTCTGAACCTGCCCCCACTTGCAGTCTTCAGGACATCTGGAGGAAGGGCCTGTTTGGGGGCTGCCAGGAGGGGCCAGCTGGTGAGACACATCAGGCTCTGCAGCCTGTGGGAGACGGATGAGTGGGACCCAGGGGTGTGGCAGGGACAGCAAGTGGGAGGAGAAAGGAAGTCCCCAGGATGGGGGGGAAACAGAGAAGGGGCAGTGGGGATGCACAGAGACTGTGCTGGTGACCCTGTGCTTGGCCACCCCCACCAGCAGCTGACCCCCATCACGAGATCTCAGAGCCTCCACAGTCACAGTAGGTTTATTGTCGGCAACAGAGCATCGCGATGCTCTCCCGGGGAGCACAGCTGTGGCCATGAGGGGAGCAGGGGTGGTGGTGGCCGGGAGCAAAGGGGGTGCTGAGGTCCAGGCCTGGTCTCCTGGGCCCCATGTTCCCTCCTGCCTCTTTGGGTCCAAGAAGCATCAGTCCATCTGGGTGTGGACCACCCTAGGGGGGGTTTCTGGCTGGGTCCACCCTGGGCAGGAGAGGAGGGACCCTGGGGAGTCTGGGCTAGTGGCAGCGATGGCTGTGGGGCTGGCGGGGAGCAGTCAGGCCTCACAGAGGAGCAGGAGCCCCCGAAGTCCCCTGGAGATGTCAGGTGGGTGACGACGGGCCAAAGTCGTATCAGCTCTGGATTTCTGGAGCCCCTGGGCTCCTTGGGCCCCTGGATCCCCCAGCTCACTCAGCCCAGGAGAGACCCAGGCCGTGCACCCCAACGAGAGGGACCGAGGTGAAAAGCTGAGAGTGCACGGGCGTCTCCCAGCACCTGGCGGGGCTCAGCGCGATGTGTGGGGCGGCCTCACGTCTGCAGCTCCAGGACGCGGCTGGGCTCCAAGGGTGGGGAGGCAGCTGGGCTGGACCTATGGGCCTCCTGGAGGTCCCGCAGTACCTGGAGGAGCTGGGCCAGTGGGTCCGCGGGGGCTGGAGGCAGACGCGGGATGAGGGCAGAGCAGGCAGGGTCGCACCTGTCTGGAAGGCCCCACCCACCATCCCTGGAAGGGGGCTCAGGTGGGAAGCACCTACCTCCTCCGGGGCCCGTGAGCACAGGGCCCGCCTCTGGGCCCGCACTCAGCTGTCGGTGCTTCTCCCTGTGGGTGAGGACAGGACGTGAGGGCTTCTGGCGCCCTCGCCCAGAAGGCTGGGTGACCCAGGGTGGGCCTCCTGAGCTGGAGGGGGCTCCTAGGGGTAGGGGGCTGTTTCAATGTACAGGAAGAAATGTAGACCCAGGTCTCGGCCCCTGGTCACCTCCCGCTTCCCCCCGTCCAGCCTCCTCCTCTGGTCCCCCCTCATCCTCCACCTCGGCAAAGGTGGATCAAAGGAAGGCACTTGGGAAACCAAGCTTGAACCGTGCCACTTCCGTTTCAGAGGGCCCTTGGGGAGATATTCAAGCGGGGCCTGAAAATCCCCTAGTGTTACCTGGTCATGGAATGAGTTTCATTCTTATGGGAACAGGAGACAGGGACATTTTAAGCACGGCTCCTACCCGGGGTTCACCAAAGGTCCCCGGGTCACTCAGATACAATCCTGTGTGCTTACACGGAGGGATGGTGAGCAGCCTTGCGGACCCTGTGCTTGAAGCTCCTTATTTAGGAATTCTACTGGCTCAGCCCTTTGACCATCTCCCTGATCTATTTTGGATAAAATAGATCAAACTCCTCCTCCTCAGTTGCCTTCTAGGCCCTAGGGGGTCCGTCTGATCCCTTACCCCTCTGCTCATGTGCTTATTCCACTTTTACTGTAAGAGGATAAACCTGTGTTGTTTAAGCCACCAAGCGTATGATAATGTGCTACAGTAGCCACAGAAGATAAACCCTAGAAGAGTTGGTGAGGAAGCACGGAGGATGCCCGGCACCCCTCTAGGCCCCGGGGGCAGGGGTGTGGGAGAGAAAACTGCCCCCTTTTGAACAGACTCAGGGAAGCAGTGCTCTTAGGAAGCGATGGATTGCTTTAAAATATCCCCGTGCTGAACCCCCCCCAACCAGAGATTGTGAGTCAGTGGGGTAGGGCCCAGGCATCCTGTTTTTAAAAAGCGTTCTGTGTTTTCTAAGCTGGAGCCAGGGCTGAGAACCACTGAATTAAGCGAGTTGGCTGAGGGCAATCCTGGTGCTCTGAGGGCACCAAGGGAGGGCTCGGCAGATGAGGGGGCTGGGTCAGCCGGGGGGCACGGAGCAGCTACAGCCTGACCCTGGGCTTCCATAGCCCTTGGGACCTTCATCCTAAGATGAGCCAGCCTCATGCTGCAGAGATCCAGGTGCCCTCCCAGGTGTGGCTGCCATAGGCAGGAAGGTGCAGAGCTGGATTACAAGGGAAGAGACCGGCCACTGCGGAGGGGCCCTGAGCCCAGATCCCGGCTCCAGCCCCCGCCTGGCACATCCCCTGGGGCTGCCCAGGCTCTGCTGCGTGGGACTCGCTGCCCCTGCACAGGCCTCCTCACCGTAGTGTGGCCTCTACACCCAGCAGGTGCCGGTAGATGACCTGAGCCTCCAGGTCATGGTCGAGAGGGTCATTCCACTCCTGCAGGGTCACCCGGGACCGCGTCTTGTCGCAACCCAGATCTGGGGGCAGAGAGAGGACAGAGTTACAGGCAGCCACTGTGAGCACTTATGTCCAACTTCCTGGAATGCAGATGGGGAACCCGAGGCCTAGAGAGGGCAAGGGATGCACTCAGGGGGCCCCTAGGGTGGAGCTGGGCTGGGGGCACAGCCAGGAAGTCTGGCCCAGGGCCTGCCTGTGGCTCCCCACACTTCCAGGGGACAGCCCCTCATCTCTCTCGGGTTCAGCTCCTGAGCCGTGACTGCAGGACGTGGGAGTTGTGCAGAATACAACTTAGGGAGCTGGACTACTTTCTGGAAGATTCCTGCCTGGAAGGAAGCAGGGAGCAGCCTGGAACTGTAAGATCATGGTGAGGGGAGGCGGGGTTTTGTGCCTTGGAATGAGCCCGCCCTGCCACATGATGCTTTACAACCTTGGCAGAGACACCTGCATTTGCTAAGCCTCGGTTTCCTGCTCCACAAAATACGGCTGCCCAGCCCTGACTTGTGGCGCCCTGGGGAGCCCCACGGCACCAATGACAAGGGTTACTGTCACAAGGTTACAGCCAGAGGCTGCAGGTCAGGCCAACCAGCCAGGGACGCCCTCGTAACAAGCTGCCACTGCTCAACCTCAAATCCAGGGCTGGGCTACAGCAGGTAGGCCAGCTTCCGAGGGCCTGGAGCCCACAGGGCTCGAGGGTCGGCCTGGCCTGCAGGCCAGGGGCTCCAAGTGCTGAGTCTTCTCTGTGAATGGGGAGCGAGAATTTTGTAAAGCAAAGGGGACTTCCCTGGTGGCACAGTGGTTAAGAATCTGCCTGCCAATGCAGGGGACACAGGTTCAAGCCCTGGTCCAGGAAGATCCCACATGCCATGGGGCAACGAAGCCCGTGCGCCACAACTACTGAGACCGCATGCCACAACTACTGAAGCCCGCGCACCTAGAGCCCGTGCTCCACAACAAGAGGAGCCACCGCAGTGAGAAGCCCGAGCAACACAACGAAGAGCTTGCCGCAGCTAGAGAAAGCCTGCGTGCAGCAACGAAGACCCGACGCAGCCTAAAATAAATTTATTAAAAAATAAAATTTTGTAAAGCAGGTAGGGATAAGGAAGGAAGATCTTGAGCATTCTAGAACTTTACTGTCCAAGAGGTAGCCACTAGCCACATGAGGCCATTCATATTAAAATTAATTGAAATTAAAATAAATTCAAAACTCAGTTCCTCGGCTGCACTGGCTACATCACAAGTGCTCAATAACCACACGTTCAGGGCTGGCACATGCGCAGTAGTGGACAGTATAGATACACACCATTTCCATCATCACTGAAAGTTCTAGAAGCTTCTCTCTGCCATCCCTCCAGTGCCCAAGGCCCAGGGTGCCCCCAACTCACAGCTCCAGTATCGGGCTGCCAGTGTGGAAATATGCAAATTAGGGGTTTGTCTTCAGCCCTCATTAGCAAGGAATTCCTAAAGTGTGTTCCTTGGAACACTGGTTCTGCAAGAAGCTCATTCACTGGGCCAGAAAAGTGGTCCCTGGCAAAGGAATTTGGGAAGTACTGGGCTAAATGGTGTCAGACACGGGATTCTAACTCGTTTTCAGGCCTCCTCCAGAGGCTCTGAGGTACCCACATGCATCACATACATCAAGTGGCATTTCCCAAACCACCTGGTTACGGGACCCTTTCTGCCCAGAGCACCTGCGGGGCCTGGTTGGCCTCAGGTGAGTGCCCACAGGTGCCCAAATAGCTCCCCGCCAGGCCAGCGAGGCGGGGCTCCAGGGGCCTGTCGGGGACAGACGCAGTGCCATGGGGCCCTGGCCTTCATCCCACCTGTCTTGTCCCTCTGGTGGCAGCAGCTCCACTTGTCCCCACGGAAGACTCCAGGGTGGTAGGAGCCTAGCAGGCCGGTGTTGTTGATGCTGACCTTCCGCAGTGCAGATAGCCACTGGTTCAGCTCGTTCACACACTACAGGGGGCATGGGGGGCGGGCACTGATGAGAGGTCACCTCCTCTGGGAAGCTCTCCATCCTTGAAGCTGCCCTATCTCTCAGGACTACACAGTCCCTGCTAGCCCGCTCGGCAGCTTTGAGTGAACTAGGAAAGGCTGCTCTTTCTCCAGACGGATGCAGCCCGCACCCGGCACATGGCTTGGTGAGCAGAGCGTGGGCTGGATTCCAGCCACCACTGGCCCCCTTGGCCATGCCCTTGGGCAGTCCACAACCTGCCAAGCGTATGTGGTGGTGGTGGCTCTGCCGTCACCATTTTTTCCCTGTGGCTCTAGACTCTGACCCAACAGGGAGTCCTTAGAGGTGGGGCCCGTGGGATGGGTCTGTGACCTCCCACCCCTGCGCCCAGGACAGTCACTCCGGGGGACAAAGCACGCCTCCTCCCGCTTCACCTTCCTCCTGCTCAGTGTCCCCGCTCAAATGCTGCCTGTCAGAGGCCCTCCCTGAGCACCGCTCCTGCTGTACCCTCACGCTGTCCCCTCCCTGTCTCTCTCAGTCTCCACTGGTTCCCGTTTGACATTTTAAATATTTATTTATGGGTCTATCTTCTCCCCTGGGATGGAAGCTCCACGAGGGCAAGGCCGTTGTTTTGTCTGCCGCTGTAACCTCACCACTTAGAATAGTGCCTGGAACCCAGAAGGTGCTCAATATATATTTTTTAGATGAATGAATGAATGAATGAATGAATGAGTGAATGAATGGATTAATACGTGAACAGAGGAGAAAGGGACTTGAGAGTGTGCACCCAGAGCCACACACTCGCATAAGTGTGTGATTGTTATGTGTAGATACACACACACACACACACACACACACACAGAAACACACAAGCAGCAACTCAGATACTTGGAAATACAGTTTCCAAAAACATACACAATGTAAAGCTTCAAGACATGGGGACACACCAGTCCACGCACCGGACCACACCCAGACCTACGTGTGGGTGCCAAAGCAAGGCCATGCAGAGACATGGGCACGGTCTCCCAGGCACCCAGACCCCAGGAGACACACACGCCGCACTCACATCAGATTTCACACCCCTGCTGTGCCTGATGCAGCCGACAAGGGGGTGGGAGGCTCACTCGATCCTCATTCCAGCCCACCCAGGCATTCTCCCACAGTACCCCTATTTGCAGGTGCCCCCTCGGCATGGCCCACACCTTGCACTGCAGGTAGGCGGTCTGGGACCTGCCCGCGTCGTCCGTGTAGATGACCTGCATGACATGGGAGCTGCCGAAGCTCTTCTCCTCCACCTTTTCTGCTGCCCGGATGTGGGCAAGCTTGATGAGGGTGCTTTTCTGGGGGAGAGGGGGAACAGGGGAAAGGAGGCTCAGGGTCCTAGCCAGGGTCACTCCACTTCCTATCTCTGGGCCTCAGTCTCCCCTTCTGCAGCATCAGGGGTTGGTGTTGGGGATCCAGAGTGCCTACCCTTCCAGGAGCCTACTCTGAGAGCGACCTCAGCGAGGACAGAGCGCAGACAGATGTGCCTGGCCTCTGTGGGCTCCCAGCAGTCCTAGGAGGTCTGAGCTTTAGCAAAGTGCCAGGAAACCCAGCTTTCCGGGGCTGGAAAGCACTGCCTGCTGTGGACCAGGCCCTGTGCCTTTGCAGTTATTTTCCCAACTCACCTTTGTTCTCCCAGGCCCTAAAAGTCACATCCCACCTCCCGGACCCTGT
The DNA here is from genome assembly GCF_949752795.1 of Hyperoodon ampullatus. Taxonomy (NCBI): domain Eukaryota; kingdom Metazoa; phylum Chordata; class Mammalia; order Artiodactyla; family Ziphiidae; genus Hyperoodon; species Hyperoodon ampullatus. The sequence continues at coordinate 51,815,579 of NC_136927.1, read as the reverse complement.
CCCACTCCTGCCGTCATCGAATTTGATGAGATACAAATGGGACAGACAGAAGCTCTGGACCTAAAACATCCATGACCCTGAGGGACTCCCAACCTGCTAAAGCTGAATCTACGCTGCCAGCGCCCAGATGCTGATCTCCTTGCTTCTGGAACTCACCAGGGCCCTTCAGCATCCGAATGACCAGTCCCCACGGCCCTCAGGCATCCAAGCTCACCACCCCTGCTGGCCTCAGAGACAAGCAGAGAGGGGCAGTGCCATCTCTTGAGAGGAGTGGGGAAACCTGGAGGGGAGCCCTGAGGACCCATGTCTGAGCCGTCTCTGGGTGGGGCTTCCCAAAGGATAGAAGGGACAGCCCAGAGGAGGATGTGCTGCATGTACTGGGGTGTGTGCTGGAGAAGAGGCAGAAAGGAGGCAGTGGTGCGGGCGGTGCTGCACAGGGAGATACACGGGGATGCCCAGAGGATGGCACAGCTCCGTGCCAAGGAGCGGAAAGGGGCCCAGAGCAGGGTGGATAGCCAGGCTTTGCCCAGGGAACCCGAGGGCCGGGCAGCTGCCCAGAGTGAAAGAAGCTGGAAAGTGGGAGGCCTGGGTTGAGGGGTCACCTGAGCTCCTTCACTCCCTCTGCCCCCACCCCAAACTGCACAGGGCTGGTTGGGCATCCCTGGAGACCATCCCCCAGATCCTGGCTGACTGGGGGTTAGGTTGGCCCTGCTAGGGGGTCAACAGGTCCATTCAGGAAATATGTGCTCAGCCCTTTTTGGGAGCAAAGTGCTCAGGAGAGGCCAGCCCAGGGGATATAGCGTCTTCAGTAATACCATTGGTCTAGATCCTGCTCTGTGCCAGGCTCTGGACCCTTAGAGAGCTCATCTCATCTAATCCTCAACAATCTGGTAAGTAGGGACCATTATCTCCAATTTACAGGCCAAGACACCAAGGCTAAGAGAGGCTGACACACTTCCCCTAGGTGCACAGGGCAGGAACCCAGGACGCCTCTCAGCCCCTCTCTGCTTCCCTGAGCTCCCAGTGCCCCATCTTCCTCATGCACCTGACCTAGAAGCCAGGGCTAGACACTGCAGCCGCTGCCCACACCAGGACCCCCTCAACAGAGGACCTTCTTTCTCATGGGTCTTAAGTGACCTTGTGGCTGACACCAGGAGCCTGCATCTGCCTGGCTTTCTTCTCTGACCCCGGTGGACCGTGGGATGGGCTCCGAGGAAGCGATAGGTGCCTCCAGGGTGTTATAACCCCTCAGAGCCCTACTTGCCCTCATTCTTCCTTACCCACCTTGGAGCTGGGTGTCTTGGCAAAGCTGAGGGCCTCCGTGGTGAGGGAGAAGTGGAGCTTCTTAAAGGAGGAGGACATGAGGGGGCCCTTGCCCTTGGTCCTGTGTATGAAGAGTGGCCCCTCCTTCACCAGCGGCGCCTGCAAGCTCAGGGCCCGAAGTAGGTCCAGCTCTGTAGGCCAGGGAGGGAAGGCGACAAGTGAGCCCCCTGGAGGGGAAGGAGGGGCGGAGCAAACTTCAACAGCAGGTTGTGGGTGGAGCTGCGAGAGGCACTGAAGGGGGCGAGGCCATGGGGCGGGGCAAACGTGATCGGCAGGTGAGAGCGGGGCCGCACCGGGAAGCGCTCACCATCTTTCTCCTGGATGTCTACCAATTTGGTGATGAAGTCCTTCAGCTGGGCCACACCCTGGCGCACCGTGGGCTGCAGCGGTTCCATCCAAGCCTCCTTAGCCCTGGAAGCTGGTGTGTCCATGTTGCCCACGTTCTGGACCGCCTGGGGGTTGACAGCAAGAAAGGCCAGGCTCTGCTGGGTCAGAGGCCGGGCCACTGCCGTTCCCCCCACCCCCACCCAGTCTGTACTACTCCCACCGTAAACATGGAGGTTGAGATGGCACAGGCTCTACTCACGGGCCTACTCTATCCCCACTGGGGGTCAGGGGTAAACGGATCACAGCTTGAGACCTTTCGGGGACTTACAGTTGAGACCACTTGGGCCCAACCTAGTGACCTTCCTCTGCAGATTTAACAACAGATTCTGTTCCACTGGGTACCCTGGCCCCAACCTCGTGCCAAACACATAAGTGCAGCCTGGGAGTGAGTAGATCTGGGGGTTAGAAGGCTCCAATTCACCCCTGACAGGCTGTGAGGCCTTGGGCGACCTCCTCCTGTGGACCTGTTCCCTTATCCATGAGACTGGGTGACCATGAGAAAGCTCTGTAAACTGTGAAGTGCAGTGCCACATGAGGGTACCGGTGGCCTGCCACAAGGCTTTTCTGGAGCCAGTGGGGAACACACGGCAGTCCAGGCAAGGACCCCTATTCAGTGGCCAGCTGGGCACCTCCCGCCAGCGTCCACAGCCCCGGACCTTGGCCAACAGAAGCAGGGTGCGGCTGGTGCGGGCGTCCGCGTGCCGCTCCCGCAGGTGGAAGAGCTTGGGCGCCATGATGGCAGGAGAGATGAAGCGCAGGCACAGGAAGCTGGTGACGGCGATGAAGGGCACGTTCTGGAGGGGTGAGCGAGCGTTGGGGGCTGGACTCCCCTAGGCCTGGGCTCTGACAGCCCCTTTCCCTTTGGCGCTGTCCCCACCTCTATGCATCACCTTCCCACCCCCGGCCCCGGCCCCGCCCTCGGCTTCTAACCATCAGGCCCTTCCTACCACATCTTGGGGCTCCACCACTTCTTTTCCCCCCACTTTCTCCCCTCCGCCCAGCCCCACCGGCAGCGGGCGTACCTCGTCCTGGGCGCTGGGGAAGCGCTCGCGCACGCGCCGGAAGAGCTGGCGGAAGGTGGCGCGGACCACGGCGGGGCATGCGCGAACCGAGCGACTGAGCGAGCTCAACAGCGCCCCCAAGTGGGCGCGCAGCGTCTGCGCGCTCTGCTCCAGCACCTCAGCTTCGGTCTGCGGGCGGTGCAGCCCGGAGCACCTGAGTGAGCCCGGGGCAGACCCGCAGAAAGGTCGAGGTCAGCGCTTGCACTCATGACTCGGACAGGGGTACCCGGAGACACAGGCGTAGAAAGACATCAGCCAAGACAGGGACACAGAGACCACGCCCAGGTGGGCAGTGCAGACGAAAGGTAGACCAGGCAGAAAGAGCACTAAACACACACTTGAAGAAAGGGCCTGACCCCCCCGCCCGCCCACCGTGCCTTCAGGGATCACCCCTGGCCTTACCCTACATCTTTGACCTCCACCTTGCTGGGGTCCAGCTCCACGTACTTCTTCTCCTCAAACACCCTGTCAATGATGGGGCCCAGGACGCCGTGCAGATACCGCATTCCAGCCACCTGGGGGCAACCGCGAGCCGCATTGGTCCCGTCTCCCACCTCCTGCTGCCCGCCATCTTCCTCGCAGCTGGCCTCCCAGCCACCCAGTATAGAGCCAGGCACACAGGGGAAGGCGGCTCAACAAACTGCAGCTACATGAATGAATGAATGAATGAATGAATGAATGAATGAGTGAATGAAATTCTTATCCTTAAAGGGCCCTGGACGGGAGACAGAAGAGTCAAGTTTAAGTTTCAACTCTGTCTCTTAGCCTCTCTGAACCTCAGTCTCCTCATCTATAAAACAAAGACAATATACTATGCAAACTCACCTTCAGAAAAGACTCCATGGACTTGGAGGCCAGAGAATTGCTCCGAAACAGGGTGTTGGCCTCACCTACGAGCAGAGGTTCCCATGGGTAGGGGGTTGGCAGAGGGACAAGGCTTTGGGGAGGAGGATGGAGGACCTTGGGGCTGGGGGCTCTGTGCTGGTTGCTCAGTAACGAGCCTCCTGGCCACCTCCCAACCCAGCACCCCACCTCTGCCTTTTGCTCTTTCCTTTGCCTCCTAATCTGACCCTTCTCCCTCCTTAATCGGACCCATCAGCCTCCTACAGGAGGACTTTGAGGTTTCTCTCCTCCCAGCATCCCTGGAGTCCTGGGCTCTCGTCCCCCACCATGCCCTCAGACGGGCCACTCCCTCCCAAGCCTCACTGGTGCGACCCAGCTCCAGCTGAAAAAGCAGGTCCAGGAAGTCTTTGGCCAGTCCCTGCCCCAGGAAGAGCTTGAGCAGGGTGGTGGCCACGTCCTGGCGGCATTCCGTGCTTGTCGTCTCCTCGATGAGTAGGATCAGCTGCCCTGGGCTCTGCGGGAGGCAGCAAGGAGAGGTGGGGCTGCAGGACACACAGGGAAAGCCAAACCCTTCACTCTGAGGACCACAGAGGACCACGGGGAAGGGGGGGCACTTTCCCAAGGGACGGAGGGGCCCTGGGCACTGGCTGGTTCCTTACCATCCTGACAGCTCAGGTCTCTGCTCTTCAGAGTGGGTTTAGAAGGACAGGGAGGACACACCTACTGTCCCTGGACCCTCCCACCTTCCCCCAGGGGCCCCCTCACCTGGGTGCCCAGCTTCACCTCACGGCAGAGCAGCTGCACCAGGGGCTGGTAGCAGCCGGAGGGCAGCACCATCTCGTCCCGCAGCCGCACCTCCAGCTGCAAGGAGCCCAGGTTGCCCCTGGAATGGGCAGCCTGTGACCTCTCCACCAGGGACCCAGGCTGCCCGGGGCCATGCCCCCTTCCCCACTGCCTCCGTTTTTCCTGCGGTCTCTCCACACGTGCCCTCCACCTTGGTTCCCTGCACTGCCTCCTCTCCCATTTTTTGCCCGGGCTGTTCTCTCTGTTTGGAAAGCTTTTCCTGCCTCCATCCTCAGAGGAACTCTATCCGTCTTCAAGGCCTGGCTCCCCGCCACCTCTATACTCCTGTGGACTCCAGGCTTCACCCATGTGGACTCCCCAGCCTTGAGTCTGTCAACTCCCAGAGAACAGCTCCCGCATGTATATATTTTACACTGGAAGCAAATCAAATCCCCAAGCTTCAAAACAACCTGCCAGGGGAAACTGAGGCTCAAACAGGGTAAGCACCTTGCCACATTAGACCTAACTTCCAAGCTCCCTTGCTCTGACCCTTCTAGGGGAGGCCGATGACCAAGGCTTGACAGTCTCTACGGCCCCCTGCTGCCCGCAGCACAGCACGGCTAAGTGACACGTGGCTTCTAGAAGCCATCAAGTCCGCCGTGGCTGGTTCTGTGGAAATGCCTTGGAGCTGGACACAGGCGTGTGCCCAGCCCCTGCCCTGTTGAGGGTGGGGATGGAGGCGTCTGGGGCCTCCTGTGGAGAGACAGGGCTGAAGCATCCGAGGTGGGGGACACTGCTGGTCCGCCACTTCCGGGCTAAGTAGTGGGCAAAGAGGCCAGAGGGCTTCCTTGATAGGGCTGCCAGATTTACCAAAATAAAAATACAAGACACTCAGATAAATTGAGTATTTTTAATATAAGTTTGTCTCAGATATTGGATGGACATACACTAAAAAATTATTCAAGGTTTATCTGAAATTCAGTTTTACTGAATATCTTGTATTTTATCTGGTAATCCTTTTCCTGGAAAATTGGGAGGAGCTATGGCTCAGGGACACTGACTCAGAGCCTTGGGGACTTGAACACTGGTCTAAGGTCTGCAGAGAAACCCTTAAAGGGAAAGTATCTGAAGGCTTGTTCTAGAATCTGCCAGAAGACAGAACGCAGGAGACGTGTATTGCCTTGGAGCTCTGAGGACAGGGCTGAGTCCAGGACCGTGAGAAAGGGGGAAGAGGTGGGATCCGGCCAGATGGAGAAGGATGCTGGCCTGGTGGGCGAGGACCACAAGAAACCTGGGGCGGCATCACCCACCCCGACCAGCACACCTGTCTCCCTGCTGGCGCCAACGCTCTGCCTCCCAGGGCCCAGAGCCCACCAGCCCTGCCAGCCCTGCCACCGAGCCACAGGCACTCACTCTTCCCGCCGACTCTTGGACTGGTCGGGCTGCAGCCGGAACCAGCCCTCCTCCTGCTGGGCCGCCCGGAGTCTCTGGACATTGAACACCACCTGGGGGTGGGTCAGAGGCGTTATGGGTCGGGGGGCATCCTGGGGCTGGGATCCTCAGGTCTCTTCCTTGCCAACTACTGTTCTTTTAAGAGGGGGTACCTTCCGAGGGTCCCTGAGCACCAGTGGCGGCTCTGGGGAGTCCCGGGCCTCCTGGGGATGGCCGGACAGGATGGCCGGGAGGGAGGCCGGGCGGGTGTGGCCTGAAGGGGCAGGGTGCTCACTTTGCCCAAGAAGTCATTGCGGCTGACAAGGTCCCAGTCCCAGGCCTCCACGCACAGCGCCTCCGCCGCCCCCTCTTCCAGCTCGAATTCAAACGTCTCGTTCCAGCGTGGGTAGCGTGACTTCTTCACGATCTGCCCAGAAAGGGGTCAGTGGGGGCGGGGCTGACGCCATGCGGCTCCCCAGGCCCAGCCAATGACAGAGCCCCCACACACCGCACCTTCCCCGCAGGGGCCCTGAGGCAGCTTCCTCTCCTCGGTCCAGGCAGAGGCCCCGAAATAGCAGAGGTAAAAACTTCCTGTCCAAACCCCTACTTGGTTCTCAAGTGGGGAAATTGAGGTCCAGAGTGGGTTAGGCACTTGTCCAAGGCCACACAGCAAAATGGTAGGAGGTTGCACTGAGAACCCAGGTCTCAACACCCTCCCCGCCAGGACTGAGCTCACCACCCTGGCTGTTCCCCAGAGGTGAGAAAAGTCGCATGGGCAGCTGTTGGACTTTGCAGATTAACCGCAGGTGGGCTGTCTCGGCCCATCTGGGCCAGGAGGGAAAGGCAGCTGAGGCCGCAGGAGCTGGCACCAGAAGGGCTCAGACCCACTGTGCACTCTCGGAGAGGTGGCCCCACTTTTCTGAGCCTCCTCTGTAAGACTGCAGGCCCAACCTGACCTCCCAGGTGATGGTGAAAAACCCCTTGCCCCTTCCCGGTCCCCCAGCCTCCTCACCGAGGTCTCCTGCGTCCGGCCGTTGTAGCGCACTCGGACAAAGGGGTCAGATGCACCATTCCGGTCCTTGGGGGCTAGGTCCCTGCGAGGGAGGACAGCATCCACTTATCACCAAGCGTCCCCTGGGCTAACACCCCACCACTGTGGGGTAACCCCACGCCGGGCTGGAAAGGCCTGGGCTCGTCCTGGGCCTGGCCAGCTGGGTGGCTGTCAGCTTTCCAGCCATTCCCACCGCGGTCACCCCATGGACCCCTGGGGTGGGGGCGTCCTCCAAGGCTCCTTCTGACTCGGCCACTGCAGGTCGGCCGCTGCACCTCCTCTGGCGGGCGGGGCAGGCAAGGCAAGCTCAGCCGTGGGACAGCCCGGGCCAGGGGCGCCCCCCTCCCCCTCCCCCTTTCCAGGGCAAGGGCCACCTCCCTGAGCCTCGGTTTCCGCATCAGTAAAATGGAGAAGATAATCCCTTGAATTGAGGTGATGGGCTTCTAGAAGGCCTGTCCCCGCAACATCCCCCCTACTTGAGGGAGGCCTTGGTGAGCAGCCCCGACCACCATCCTGCCCTCTCTCCACAGATGGTCCTTTACGAAGCCCAAGGCTGGCCGCGGTGCCCCCAGCTTAGAACCCTCTGGAAGAACCACAAAGCCCAGCCCTGTTCCCTTCCCTGGAAATATTATTTTCTGCTCTTTTCCGTCTTTTCCATTTTATGCCTCTCGTGACTGCTTTTCTTTCCTCCTCAGAACTGTCCAATAAAATTCCCGAGTTTGGCCTTGAGAATCTGCCCAAAAAGATGAGGAGGAAATGTTTTGTCTGTTTCTGCCACAAAGGCAGCTCCTTACAGGGATTGGAGCCAAGGAGCCTGGGGGACGAGTCCCCTCACACGCCAGACAGAGGGCTGACCGACCACTGCCCCCCACCCCCACCCAGGCACTTGCTAAGAGGAGGCCGGGCTGGCCCAGCCATCGTGTCCCCAACAGTCTGGGCAGCGTGTGTGCACGTGTGTGCATGTGTGCGAGTGTGCGTGAGCGTGTGAGTATGCGGGTTACAGAGAGTCCGGCCCGGGCGAGGCTGAGGAAGGAGGAAGTGGGTGAGCAGAGGCGTGGATGGCCCGCGAGGATGACAGAGCGTGAGGGACGTGACTGTGATTCTGCCCAAGGCCAAGCCTTTCCCAGCTGGCCGCGCCTCTTCCACGTACCAGCCCCAGGACAGAAAATAAAGCCAGGGGAGCCACAGGCCTCATGTTCAGGAGGGAGGTCTTCCTCCCAGAGTGGCCAGCCACCCCGCGGCTCCTCCACAGGTACCGGCCCGCCAGAGTGTGCCTCCAAGGGACGCAGGCAGAGGCTGGGGGCCACTGCCTGCTCCCACCCCAGAGCCAGGCAAGCAGCCGGCGGAGTTGAGTTGGAACCAGACAGGAAGGCCTGGCTTCTCATGGAGTGTGTGTGACTCACACTCAGGCCCAGGTGGGAGTGGGGCCTGCAGCTAAAAATACCCTGCTAGGGGTGGGGGATTCCCTGTCTCAGGTGACAGGCCCATCTTCCCATCCAAGTCACTGTCGCTCCTGGAGAGAACCCCGCCCCTCCCATCTGGAGGTTTTCAGCAACTCCTTCCACCCCACCCCACCCCACCGAGGACCCCCGCCCACCTCACAAGTCGGGCCAAGTTCACATTGAAGTTAAAGCCAGGGGAAGCCCAGTCTTGGCACTGGGGCTCTATGATCAGGGTTCAGGGGCTCCTGTCCCCCATCACCCCCACTGCTCTAGGATGCCTGAATTTCCGGCATTAGAACATCATCCCTTCCCCTAAGAGACACAGCCTCCTGAGCGGGGTCACCTGGGAAATGTCTTCAGGTCAGAGAAGCCGCCCCCGTGTGCCCAGGGAGAAGGCACGGGGTCAGGAGGTGGGCTCGGGGGGAGAGGAGGCCCAGCATCCACAGTGGGTTTCTCTAGTTTTGTGAGGCCCACTGCCTAGTCTCCCAGGGCTCACCTGGCCTCCAGCACAGAGCAGCGCAGCCGGCAGGCCTGGGTCCCCGGCACCACTTCTAGCCGCAGGTGGATCTCGCCCTGCACCTCCTCATCAGGGTCGACCTCCGTCAGATGGGCCCATCCACTGAAACCTGAGGGGCCGCGGCTCAGCCAGGGCCCTGGCCCTTCTCTCTCAGCCCCTCCAGGCACCACGGGCCCCTGCACAGTCCCCTCGGAAGCCTCTCAAGCTCTCGCGAGGCAGGGCCGCTGTCCCCAGTGACAGATGGGGAAACTGAGGTTCAGAAGCTGAACAACAGTGGTTAAAAGAGCCTGGGTCAAAGTCCAAGTCCTCACTCTTGGGCCACGCTGCATTTGGTGGCCCTGACCCTGACCCATCCTGGGACCGGCCTCTCTGCCTCAGTTTCCTCATCTCAAAACAGGGGGAGAGTGGCTCTCACCCAGGGGTGCTGGGAGGAAGGCCTAAGCCCAGACAGGTGTGCGACGAGGGAATGGCATCATTGGGGCCACAGGCAGGACAGGCCTCAGGCCTGGCAGGGGCCAAGAGGCTCCGTGAGTCAGCAGACGCCCCTGCCCCCAGGCCTGCCCCAGCCTCACAGACCGGAGCAGGTGTGTGCCGGGAAGGCCCCTTGAGAGTCACAGGGGCTCCGGCCAGCAGAGCCTGAAGCATCTCAGAGCTCCTGGTCTGAACCTTCATTGGCAGATGGGGACTCAGTCCAGAGGAGGCAGCACCAGGTCACACGGTGAGGCTGGGGCAGGGCTGACCCGTCCAAACAACGTCAGCACCCCCAGAATCCTCCAAGGCGCTTTCCAGCCTAGCCCCGCTCCAGGCCAACCCCTCAGACTTAGGACACTAGGACCCAGGCTGAGGGGACCCCGTGGGGTACAGAGCCAGCCAGATTGGGAGGAGGGGTTCCCACACCTTGGCCACACATCATAAAGAGGCCCCTTCCTCTGCCTGCAGAGGCCTCAGGTCCCACCACTAGCAGCCCCTCTTTGCCCTGGAGGGGATGTGGTCCCAACTGAGGGCGGGGGCAGAATGGGGCACAGAGGCCGGGGTGCAGGAGTTGGAGAGGGCCACCGGCCCTTCTGGGGAGGGTAGAAATGGCTTTTCCTGAGCATGGGGGCCTGAAGGAGCCCAGAAGAAGGGTCTCAGAGTGGAGGATGGGCCGGGGACTGGGCAGACAAGTCGGGGGCCAGGGGAGGGAGGCCAGGGGAGGAGAAGCAGGAGTGGGCTCCCCGCCGGGATCTTACCCTTAGGGTGAGTAGCCAGGGTGTCCCTGGTAAGGCAGACCTTCCCAATGACGTCGTCCCGGCTGGAGGGTGGAGAGGGAGACAGAGCTGGGCGGGGCTCGGTGCGGAGCCCAGGACCCCCTCCCACGCAGGTCGGGGGCCCCTGTCCGGAGCAGGGAAACTAACACACCAGTCACTTACAGGAGCCCACGGAGCCGGACCCTTCTGTAGGCCCTCTCATGGGCATGGGCTATGTTTCCGCACGTGGACTGACACGCATGCCCACAAACATGCCAAGCTCTTCTCTCCGGGGGCCTGTTTCCTAGCTTGCAGCCCCGTGCACACACAGCCCAGTGCATGTGCACACGCGTGATGTGGTGAGAGCACAATGAATCCACACACACATACACAGACACCGCACATCCAAACCCTGCACCTTCCAGATCCCCCCGGGCTACCCCTCCCTCCAGGCTGTAAAGAGGATGCCGTGACTAGCAGTGCCAGCAGTGAAATGGGCCAGAGAGGGACAAGTGGTGGGGTCTGGGCCCCATTTGAGGACTGGGGTTCCACCCACCTGAGGGCATCCTCGTCCATGACGTAGAAAGCCACCGAGTGGAAGGTGGGCAGCAGGTGTACCTGATACTCCTCGCCCCAGAAGGGGCACAGGGTCTTCCACACAGTGGCTGTCCTGCAAGAGAGGACCCTCAGCACTTGCCTGGGCCGCCCACAGGCCCCGGGCTGGGACAAGGCGGGGCTGTGTGGCTTGAGCCCACCTTTCCCCACATCTGCCTCCATTCCTGGGAAAAACTGCTCTGCTAGGTGATGATTCTCCCTGTCCCGGACCCACCATCCATCACCAATCATTCCCTCCTGACCTTCCTCTCTGCCCTGGGTGGGGCACAGGCTGCGTCTATCAGGTCATTTTCCATTTGGGGAAACATTTGGCAGGGGGATGGCCAAGTTGACTCTGGAGACAGAGAGTCCTCCTGGGGGCCCTGAGAGCCAAGGTCTGGGTCCTGACCCACAGAGGTCCTGTATGGGCAAAGCCTCACCCAGTTCTGGCCGAACCCCCCAGGACAGAACCTTCAACACATAGGGCTCAGCAGGGTATGTGGATATGGGGAAGGTGAAACTCCCCAAGGACCCAGATGAAGGCTCAGGGGATCACCTTCATCCCAACCAGTTCTTGGACAGGCCACTTGAACCCTGGGGCCTTGGTTTCTCTGTCTGTCATTGAGACAATCAGAGCACGCATGTCTCCCCCCTCATGGTGTCCGTGCTCAGGAGAGAATCTGGAAAAAGGCGTTTGCAGTGAGAAGAACTGTGAGTCTGGCAGCCTTGGCTATCAATCAGCAGTGGACACCCAGATGGGCATAAGAGCTGAGGGGCTTTGGCCGTGAACTTTGAGGCAAAGGCCTGGGTGAGAGAGGGGACCAAGCAGCAAAGACCCTGCCAGAATCATGGAGCCCACGGAGAAAGGGATGCCCAGGGGAAGTGGCCCTTCGGGGCAAGTTAGTTCTTCTGTAAACAGGATGTGACGCTATTGTACGGAGCTCACTGGAAGTATTAAACGGGCTGGAAAATGTTTCTCACAGGGCCTGGCAGAGACCACATTCCCTAAGTGACAGCTGTTGTAACTAGTCATCATCATCTGTCCCTTCTGCGGGTTGTAAAGAGCAACAGAGTCGGTGAGAGGCCCTTGGCTGAGCACCCAGCCCACGGGAGATAATCCCTCCATGGGCGTTAAGGTCAGTAATTAGCAAGACTAGTGGGTCTTTCTTACCTCCTAGCAGGCTGTTAGGGCCTGATGGGCTCCAGGGAATCAGATGCTCCAAGCCCTCGCCACGTAAATCTCCACGCAAATCTCACACACAACACACACGCACACACACACACACACACACACCAGATGTGTGAGTTGGAACGGGCCGGGGGCAGCCCATCTCACTCACCCTCAGGTGGGGGCGGGGCGAGGGCAGTACCTTATGATGGGCTCGTTGTCCACCTTCACGATGCAGTAGGGGTCGCTGCTGCCCGTGCTGCAAGAGACGGGCGGGGAGGGGCTGACTGATGGGGCGGCCGGCCGTGGGCACCCCTCCTTCCTCCTCCAGGGGCTCCCAGTGACCTCAGGAAAAAGACGGTCAAGGCTGAGGCACCAGGTCCTGGGCTGGGACCCAAAGATTCCTCAGGCAGGAAAGTATACCTCCACCCTCCGTCTGGGAGGGGGCTGGTGAGGCAAAGGCAGGATCGTGCACCAAGGCTCCCCTGCCCGCTGCTTCTCCAGCTCGGGAAAGGGTGCTTCTCCTTCCTGCCGGCTCCCACAGCCCCCCACCCCCGCCCCGGCCCAGCCAGGGAAGACAGAAACAACAGTCACAAAAGCCTACCCTCAACCAAGTCAGCCCCTCACTCTCTCCGCTCAGACCTGGTTCCTCCTGTGCCTCCCGCGTGGACTGCCTTCCCAGTCCTCCCAAGACCCCTCCTCAGTCCCCTTCACTAAGAGCCCTCTCCTGTCCCAGAGGCCCGGAGTAAGGGCTCCCCTGCCATCCCACCGCCAGCCCCGTCCCAGCACTGCTAGTGATGTACTGTCATCAGCTGCCTCCCCTACCTGTCTATGAGCTACCTGAGAGTGGGGACCACCTCTGTGTTGACAGGGCTTGGCACAAGACGGGGTCCCGTGAGTGTTTGTTGGATGAATGAATGAATGAACGAATAAAACCATCAGCCTCAAGCTCCCAGCCATCTGGAAAAGAACGAATGGGCCAGGCAACCCAGGACAGCTTGGTTCCTCCTGTCTCTGTTGGTGGGGAATTGATTCCTGGGGTTGAGGGCAGCCCCAGCCAGGCCCAGGGCCACTACTGGGCAAGAAGTGGGGGCGGCCTGTCTTCAGAAGTGCCCTTCAGGCCTGGTGTCCATAAAAAGGAAGTGTATTTGCATGTTGGAGGTTGGGGAATTCCAAGCCCAGCTTCCCTTCTCAAAGTTTATAAGCAGCTCATGCAGCTCAATAACAAAACAAAACAAAAAAAAACCCAATCCAAAAATGGGCAGAAGACCTAGACATTTCTCCAAAGAAGATATACAGACTGCCAACAAACACATGAAAGAATGCTCAACATCATTAATCATTAGAGAAATGCGAATCAAAACTATGAGATATCATCTCACACCAGTCAGAATGGCCATCATCAAAAAATCTAGAAACAATAAATGCTGGAGAGGGTGTGGAGAAAAGGGAACACTCTTGCACTGCTGGTGGGAATGTGAACTGGTACAGCCACTATGGAGAACAGTATGGAGGTTCCTTAAAAAACTACAAATAGAACTACCATATGACCCAGCAATCCCACTACTGGGCATATACCCTGAGAAAACCATAATTCAAAAAGAGTCATGTACCGGGCTTCCCTGGTGGCGCAGTGGTTGAGAGTCCGCCTGCCGATGCAGGGGACACGGGTTCGTGCCCCGGTCTGGGAAGATCCCACATGCCACGGAGCAGCTGGGCCCGTGAGCCATGGCCGCTGGGCCTGCGCATCCGGAGCCTGTGCTCCGCAACGGGAGAGGCCACAACAGTGAGAGGCCCGCGTACCGCAAAAAAAAAAAAAAAAAAAAAAAGTCATGTACCAAAATGTTCATTGCAGCTCTATTTACAGTAGTCCAGAGATGGAAACAACCTAAGTGTCTATCGTCGAATGGACTTGAGGATATGGAGAGGGGGAAGGGTAAGCTGTGACAAAGCGAGAGAGAGGCATGGACATATATACACTACCAAACGTAAGGTAGATAGCTAGTGGGAAGCAGCCGCATAGCACAGGGAGATCAGCTTGGTGCTTTGTGACCGCCTGGAGGGGTGGGATAGGGAGGCTGGGAGGATGGGAGACGCAAGAAATATGGGAACATATGTATATGTATAACTGATTCACTTTGTTACAAAGCAGAAACTAACACACCATTGTAAAGCAATTATACTCCAATAAAGATGTAAAAAATAAAATAAAATAAAATAAAATAAAGTAGTCAAACTCAAAAAAAAAAGGGATCTTCCGGCAGAGGAAGCTACTGGAGACAAACATCTCCAAAGGTTCTCCTGACACTGATGGGAAATGTCTCCTAAGACTTGGTCCCCCCCTCCCCGTAGAGTGGGACCTGTAATGCCAGCTCACAGGGTAGGTTCCCTGGGTCCCTGGCATCATGTGAGGCCCAGCCCGTGGGAGGTGTTTAGTAAAGGTTAGCACTGCCCTAGATTCCTCCTCCTTCCGTCTGTAACCCTGTCCTCCATCATTCAAGAGCCCTGTCCTTCAGAGAGCCCCTTGGGAACATCCCAGCTTGCATCCCACCGCCTCAAAGCCAGGGGACTCCGGGCCTCAAGCAATCAGGGCCATGGGAGCTGGGCTGGGTGGCCGGGCCCAGGAGCTGCATGGGTAACTTGGAGCAAGGAGGGAGAGGTCAGGGTGGGCTGAGACCTCAGTGGCTGCCCCCCACCACAAGGCCTCCTCTGCCTCCTGGTCTGGGGCCTCCTGGCAGCCCCAGGGGTGAGGAATCTCTTGCTTTTCCCTGTAAGCCCAGCATTGCCCACTGCTCAGCTCTACGAATGAATCCCTACTGAACAGTGAGGTTTGGGGCTCCTGTTGCAGGCGGGGTCACTGGGGTGGGCAAAGGCCTGCGGGCAGGAACAGACCTAGTGTGCAGGGCAGCCATGAGCTGGGTGGCTGGATCAGAGGGGTGGAAGGGGGCAGTGTCAAGAGTGGGCTGAGGCCAGATTTAAGGACCTGAGCCCAATTGTGGCCCCTGGTCAGCTGCTGGGACTTGGGCTTTCTGCCCTGATGAGGCCCTTGGGCTAGGCCCCTCTCCCACTTCTCTTTCTCCAAGCCACTCACTGCCACTGCTGGCCCAGCCTGGCTCCTTGTGGGGCCTCTATATTTAGGGCCTTGGCAGTTTCCAGGCTGTGGAATGGGGAGGATCAGGGTAAACCCTGAAATAGTCCCGGGCCCGTCCCCAGGGCCACGGGGCGTGGGAGCCAGGGGGTCACTGGTCACCATAAGACTCAGCTCCTGTATGGCTGACCCAGGCACCCAAGGATGGGAGGAAGCATGACAGAAACAGGTGGGCTCTGGAAGCTGTTGGTGATAGGGTGCACAGCTGTGCTCTGTGCCCTTAAACGGACTAAAAACCCATGAGTGGAAGTGGCCAGGAGGCAGGTGGTCACTGTGTGATGATGCCCTTCCCCAGAACTGTCTCAGTCAAGATGGGTCACCATGGATGAAAGTGAACTCCCCGTCCTCAGAAGCATGCAAGTCCCAGCTGGAAGGGATGCTGCTCGGGAGACAAGCTGGGGCTGATGAGGTCCAGTGGGGCAGGCTCACCACCCCCCGTGCCTCCAGCACTTGGGGAGGGTCTCCTGTGATCTCCAAACCCTTGCCATGCCTGAGACAAAGGCTCTGCGTGGCATTTGCGAGTCTCGGTCCCCACTGAGGACCCCCCGGCAAGCTTGCAACCTGGGTCCAGCTAGGTTGGCCTGTCAGCAGCAGACTGGGTTTGAATCCTGACTTCTCCCCCTACTGGCTTTGTGGCCTTGGAAAAGGACTTCCCCATCCTGAGCCTCGGTTTCCCCATCTACAAATGGAGCATACCTACGTTATAGGGTGAATAAGAGGATTAAATGGGAAGGTCCTGGACACACCTGAATCTCCCCTACTGTGGACCAGGCGTCCCTTAAGGGACCTGGCATGCCAAGACGAATGAGTCATGGTTCCTGCCCTTAGAGTCACGTGGTGCAGGCAGCCCACGAAGAAGCAATTGCCACCAAGGGCTTCGTCTTAACTCCAGCTGACCCGAAGTGCCGGAAGGCATGGGAAAGGGGCAAGGAACACTGCCCAAGGGCACCAGGGAAAGTCCTGAAGAGGAGCAGGAGTTTGGAAGAGGTCCTAAAGGGTGAATAGGAGTTTTCCGGTGAACCCTGAAGGGGAGTCCTTGAAGGCAGAAGACTCACACATGTGCAAAAGCAGGGCTGTGAAGGCCAGTAGCCCAAATGTGAGGGGCTGAGGTGGCGGAGGTTCACAGCTGGATTTAAGAGATGGTTGAGGGGTCAGACCTGTGCACACCAGCCTCCATGCGGAAGGCAGAGGAAAGGAGGTAGGGGGAGGTGGGGAGGCAGGAGGGCAGGGCAAGGAAAGAGATTCTGGAGGCAGAACCCTCAGAACTTGGTGGCCCCTCCCCTGGGGATGGAGGCACCTGGGGGGGTCCCTCAGCTGTGCAGAGGCAGGGCTGGAACGGGGCACTATGGCTCCCAGGTAGGCAGAGTCCACAGTTTCACCGCCCTAGGCTGGTGAAAGCCTAGAGTCAGGCACTAGGGCCAGCGCTGCAGGGATGGGGAGGGAGGCAACAGATGGAGGGGCTGCTCCTCCCAGGCACCACCAGCCAGAGGAGGCCAAGCTGACCTAGATACCAGTGCCTGCGTGGGGGGCGCTTAGAGGCTGGGCCTGGAGGCCGAGACCCTTCTCAGAGCTCATCTGCCTTCCCACCTGAGAGACCACATTCCCAGCTCCCGCCCCAACACCCCCCCCCCACGCAGCGAAACCCACCTTGAGACAGCCCGCCCAGCACCCTCCCTCACCCATTGCCATGGCAACTGCTGAGCCTGGCCTCCTCAGGCCCAGGGGGCCTTGAACTGGAACTGCTCATGGCGCTGAAGGTGCTGGGAAACTCACAGGGGCCACTGTGCGCGTGAGGGAGATGCCCTTGCCCCGTCCTCCTGCACCCCACTCCCCAGTCCACCACCTCTCTGCATCCGGGAGCCCGGGGGTGGGGAGGCTGCCAGACTTTGGACCGTATGCTGCCTCCGGGCACCCCCGCCCCCGCCCCCTCCTCTAGGCAGCCAGGCCCCTCAAGCTTTGTACTCTCCACTGCTCTTATCTGAGAGGGATTCCCACCTCCAGTTTACAGCAGGGAAACTGAGGCTTTGGGGACAGTGAGCTGCCTAAGGCTCATGCAAGGGAGCCAGTGATAGGATCGGACTGCTCAGCTCTGGCACCTATTGAGGAGGGTGGGACGGGGGCTTCGGAAACCTCCTCAAATCTGGCCAGGGGCCAGGGAAGGTCCTAGGTGTCAGTGCTTGTTAGGAGTCCTAGACTCAAGACCTTGCTCCGCCACTTAGAGCCAGCATTTCACGTCTCTGAGCCTCGGTTTCCACATCTGTAAAATGGAATGGTGAGAACGACCTTGCTGGGTGGTTGTGAGGATTAAAGGCAATGGCTCAGGTAAAGCCGAGGGTACAAGAGCAGCTGCTACCCAGCCACCCCATCCTGCACCGGTCCCAGCCTCCTGACCTAAGGTCCACTCTTCAGGCCAGCCCCTCCCTTCCCAAATGCACAGCAGGAAGCCCCAGGACAGCCCCTGGGCCCCATGGTGTTTCCCGTGCACTCCCAGGTACTAAGGGTTCCAGAACTACTGAGGAAGACCCCTCGTTTCTAGGGGGGCACCCCACACCCTCCAGCCACACCCCGCTCCCCCCACCCCCCGCCGGCAGTGCATGGAGACAACTCCTTTTCGATGTCTCCCCCACGCCCAGCTCCTGGGTTCTATCAAAGCCCCTTCCCCTCTTGAGCGGCCGTTCTCTCCCTCCCTATTCACTAAGGCCCCTTACAGATCCCCGCCCCTCCCCAGACCCCGGCCCCTCCCTGTCACTCCCTGTCCGGTGCTCGCAGCAAATCTCACTGTCCCCATTTCCCTGCCAGTCTCCCACTGCAGCCACACTCGCCACACCCTCACCACTGCTCTACTTGTGAGCGGGCCGTGTGGACCCCAGAAAGGTCAGGCAGGCATAAGGGGCGGCGCCCCTCCCCGGAAAGTTGGGGTTCCCTCCTCCGGCCGTGCTCACATGTCCTTGGCGGGCAGGTTCTTCCCCTCCACGATGCGGATGAACAGCGAGCTGCGCTTGGCCATCGTGGGTCCGCGACGCGGAGTCCTGGCACCAGGGGAGCCGGACGCCAGGGTCCAATGCAGCGGCCGGCGGTCGGGCGGGCGCTGGACTGGGCGCGGGGGGGGCGGGCCCCGCTGGGCCTGGTAGGTAAGCGCGGGGGCGGAGGAATCGCTCCTACTTCATTCACCCCGCCACCGCCCCATATGAGGAGGGAGGACACAGCGCCCGGGCGGACCAATCGGACGCCGGGGCTCCCCAGGGTGGGCGGGGCCGGCCCGGGCCGCGGCGCTCATTGGGCACCTGGGGCGGTTTAGGGGAGGGGCCCGCGCTGAGGGGTTGGGGAGCGCAGGCTGGAGCTGAGGGGCGATGGGCGCCCGTCTAGTCTAGTGGAGCCGTAGGGCCCCCGGTGACTTGCGCCACCGGTCCTTGTGGGCGGCGGGCGTGGTCCGAGTGCCTGTACCCAGGCGCTCAAGGGCTGTGGGCCCGAGTGTGATCTGGGAGGCGTGAGCAAGTGCGGGGATGCGCGGGTGGGGTCGTGAGAGGAGGATAGCCCTGGCCACCCGAGGCTGAAGCTCGGAGTCCCTGCAAAGGTGTAAACTGAATGGATGAATAATCGGATGAACTTAGTAAACAATAGGAGTGTTTGTGTTAGAATTGCGTGGACCCAGAAGGAGGTGAAGCAGGACAGCTCAGAGATTTGGGGGATCCAGAGGTGCGGGGGCCAGTCTGAAAGACCTGGATTATTTGGGTGAACCTGCTTGCGAGGAGGGAGCTTTCTCAGTCGTCACCTCATTTACGGCTTTTACATCCCCTCAGTGGGAACCTGGATGAGGCGCTCAGGTTCACAGAGGGGAAATTCCTTGCTGGAGGTCACACAGCTGTCCCCTGGCAGGGCTAGGCCTGGCTTCCCCAGAACTCTGTGACTGAGGGCCTTTCCACAGGGCGCACGATCTTTCTCCCAGACTCGGTGTCTAGAGCTGAGTTTCTAGAATTGTCCCCCTTCCCAGATCTAGAGGTCACAGTCTGGGGCTGGCACAGCAACAACTGGCCCTGGGCAGCTGGCTCCCAGTGAAGGTATTGCCCCAAGCATGACTGCAGACTTAGCCCCAGCCCCACTACTCTCTTGCTGGGTGACTCTGGGTGGCTCCCTGAACCTCTCCAAGCTGGTTCCATTTCATCACCTGCAAAGAGGGAGCAGTGACACCTGCCCAAAACACCCAGGACACACTTCATGTCGGGGTGCCTAGCAGGTTCTATTTCCTGTCACATTTTGTTTTCTTTTCCTATTTTGTTATTTATACACTACATGCATGCTTTTCCGAATTCAGAAGGTATTGAAGGTTTACAATGCCTTCAGTGAAAAGTCACTCTCTCTTCTCTCCCAGCCACTTCCACTCCCCTGAGGCAGCCACTATTCCTGATCCCTTCTGGACACAGTCTCTGCCTACAGTGCATCAGCAGACATGTGGGTTTTTTTTTTTCTTCTTTCATACACAAATAGCAGCTTAGTGGTTACACAGAGAGTTTCACTTATTTTATCTTGGAGAGACGTGCATATCTGTACACAAAAAACACACTTGTTCTCTTTGCCGCTTACCCAGTTTTCTGTTGTGTGGAGGTACCATCCATCATCTCTTTGATGTCCCCTGTGAGTGGATGAGCAAGTTGCCTCCATCATTTGCTTTCACCGAACAATAGCATGGCTCACACGTCATTTTGCACATGAGCAAATGTAACCAAAGATAAATTCCTAGAAATGGAATCCCTAGGTCAGAAGACACGTGTGGGCGGGACTTCCGTAGGATGTGCCAAATTTCCTGCTGCAATGGTGGTTTCAGTGTACACAGCCATCAACATACAGGAGAGTTCCAGCTCCCCTGTGTCCTCGCTAGCACGCTAATTATCAATCTGTGACCTTTGGCTAAGTGATCAGTAGGAAAATAATGGTTTCTCAGTGTACTTAGGGCTATTTTTTCAGGTGGTTTATCAAGGCCCTTATCAGTCATCCTCAGCTACTGAGATTTGCCCCCTCTGCCTGTTCATCCTTCAGGCATGTGCCCCCATCCCTGGGTTTGGGCGAGGCCCCCTGGGGAGTGAGAAGAAGTTTGTTGGCTTCTTGGTAAATTTGGGGCTCACTCCCCACCACCGTGGGCTGTTCTCCCCAGAGCCTTCAGCCTACTCAGCTCCAAGCCAGGCTCCCTTCCCCCACTATGAATTCTAGACCCACGCTGACCTGGTCATTGTCCCCCAGAAACCTCCAGTTTGTCACGAGCCCCTCTGGAGTATAGCTTCCAGAGTGGAGCTGGGCCTCCCTTCTGTGCTCTTGCTTCACAGAGCAGACATGAACAGATCAAACCCACCCTTCTCTGGGCACTAGATCTTTTTTTTTTTTTTTTTTTTTTTTTTTTGCTGTACGCGGGCCTCTCACTGTTGTGGCCTCTCCCGTTGCAGATCACAGGCTCCGGACGCGCAGGCTCAGTGGCCATGGCTCACGGGCCCAGCTGCTCCGCGGCATGTGGGATCTTCCCGGACCGGGGCACGAACCCGTGTCCCCTGCATTGGCAGGTGGACTCTCAACCACTGCGCCACCAGGGAAGCCCTGGGCACTAGATCTTTAATGATGCTACTCACAATCCCCTTAGCTTTGGGGGGCCACACTTCCCAGATTTCTGTTTTGAAACAACAGAAACCAGTTTGGACTAATTTAAACAGAAAGGGGTTCATTAGAGGCTATTGAGTGTGTCATGGATTCTCTGGGAGAGCCAGAGAACCAGGCCCAAAGGCCACACCCAGCCAGGGACGACGCCCCAAATCACACGCCAGAAGCGGCTTGGTGCGGACACCCCCACTGACGCCCTGGCCAGACCCCTCATCTCATGCCAACTCTGGACGCCAGGTGCTGCCAACACAACTGTTACCAGCCGCACCCCCTGCATCCCCACAAAGCTGGGAAAGCTGGGGCAGCATTGTCAGCATCTGTGCTGGGAAGGGCCTGCCTCCGAAGATGGGGTGGGGGAAGGGAGGAAGGCCCTGGACAGAGGAAGGGGGTTCAGGTGCTGGGCATCCCAAAGGGTGACAGGGTCTTGAACTTCTCCATGCTGCACCCCAGATGACATCCCTTTAGCACCCACTAGATGCCACCTGGACTCTGGGCACCCATGGTTTTCTCATTTGGTTCTCATGACAACCTGTGAGAAGGTGCTGTCATCCCTTTTTTCCTGGTGGTTCCCGTGGTGCCCAGCATCCTGCATCACTCCACTTCAGAAGAAAGGGAGGAGGCTCCGTGGGGGCTGCTGGGAGGGCCTCAGGCTGCTGCCCACCCTGACCCCATCCCCACTGACACGCGAGGCCCTTTCCTCTGCACTGCCCGGTCCCTGGCCCAGTGTCCTCACAGCACAGCCTCTGAGCACAGGGACTCTTGGGGCAGAATGGGGTCTACACAGAGGATTCAGCCAGGGAGGCAGCCGAGCTTCCAGCACTTTCCCAGAAACCAGTCTCTGGGGAGGGAGGGAGTCAGAGGGTGGGACGGGGAGGGGAGCTCAGCCTGGCTCCACCATCAGTCCAGACCCTCCATCTATGGGGGGGCTACAGAGGGGATCCCTTTCCTAAGTGGACCACTGCTGTCATTTCCTATTTCCCTCATTCATTCATTCATTCATTCAGTCGGTCAGTCATCTGCTTATATAATCAGCATTCAAGGACTGGTGCTGGGTGCTGGGGATCCATGGGAAAACCAACTGCCCTCAAGGGGTTCACAGTCAAAGGAAAGAGATGGACATCAAAGCGCAGGTAAGTGCTACAGCAGAGAAGTGAATGAGGAATACAGAGGAGGGAGGGGGCCCAGGAAATTCAAAGAGGAAGTAACATTTGAGCTGGCTTTCAAAGGATGCACAGGTGTGCATGATGTGGTCCAGCTGGGAAGGGGATGCTCCCAGTGGAGGGGGCAGCCTGAGCAAAGGTGTGGGGAGTGATGAAGGCTGGAGTGTTCTGGAAACATCCAAGAGGGAGGTGTCAGAGGCCTATGGTACCTGAGCATGCAAGGGCAGATGAGAACCAGCCAACGAAGGGTCTTGACTGCTGGGAGGGAGCTCGCGTGTTCTCCTGGGCAGGGTTTGGAGCAGAAGAGTGACGTGGATGGACTTGGGTGCTGCAAATTCAGTGGGTTGACATTTTGAGATGTTAGCATGTGGGTCTCCTTCCCACCCTGAACTTCCTGTGCCCCTAACCCATGTCATTTGAATCAAGTATCCCTGCCCACATATTTTTAGGGACCTACAAAATGTTTCAATTTCTTTTAGAATCAGAAGGAAGAATGAATAGGAATGAATCTGTAACAATGAATCCAGCCTGGATTGCATCCATCTCTATACCAAAGTGGTCGTAAAATATAAGTTTTAAGATCTTGACCCACGCTAGCAAAAGTGCCTAAGCCTCGTGAAAGTCTTAGTGCTCCTGGCACAGGACAGGAGGCAGCTCTTGAGTTTCGAAGCATGTCTATGAAATTCATGGCAAATCAGTAGTGCAGAAAGAAAAAAGTGTTTGAATTGCAGAGTCTGGGTTTTTGAGCATCAGAGGAGACTTGGAAGGGCTGGGAGGACCAGCTGCCCCTCCAGCCTCTGCCAGGGATGCAGAAAGAGGCTTAGACAAAGGTGAGCCCCCTGGGTGCTACCCCAGGGAGGGGGTCGGATCCGAATTGGCTGAGATGAGAAGTGAGGGTCTGATCAAGATTACATTGAGTGATGATAGGAAATTAAAATTTTATTTCTGGATCTCCTGAGCTTGTGTACTGCATGCCTTGCCCATCACACAGGACTATTTTTGGAGCTGCATCAGCCAGGGCTCCACTCCACACCCCAATAAACATTTAAAAATGCACCCAATGGGGTGTGTGCGTGGGGAAATGAGGGGTGGTCCAAAGGTATGAACTTCCAGTTATAAGATAAATAAGTCCTGGGGAGGTGATGTACAGTGACTATGCTGTGTTGTATGTTTGAAAGTTGAAAAGAGAGTAGATCTTAAAAGTTCTCCTCACAAGAAAAAACTTGCAACTATATGTGGTGACAGATGGAAGCTATTGTGGTGGTCATTTCCCAGTCCATACCTATATCAAATCATTAACCTACAACAAATGTTGAGTGTCAATGATATCTCAGTAAAACTGGAAAATAAATTTTAAAAAAGGCACCCATACCATGTTCCTCAAAAGATTAAAAATAGGATTATCATATAATTCAGCAATCCTACTTCTGGGTATATTTCCAAAAGAAATGAAAACAGGGGTTTTCACACCCTTGTTCATTGCAGCTTTTTTTCACAGTAGTCAAGAGGTAGAAGCCATCTAAGTGTCCACTGATGGATAAATGGATAAAGATAATGTGGTCTATACACATACAGCAGAATATGATTCAGCCTTTAAAAAGGAAGAAATCCAGGGCTTCCCTGGTGGCGCAGTGGTTGAGAGTCCGCCTGCTGATGCAGGGGACGTGGGTTCGTGCCCTGGTCCGGGAAGATCCCACATGCCGTGGAGTGGCTGGGCCCATGAGCCATGGCCGCTGAGCCTGCGCGTCCGGAGCCTGTGCTCCGCGGCGGGAGAGGCCACAGCAGTGAGAGGCCCGTGCACCGCAAAAAAAAAAAAAGGAAGAAATCCGGTCACCTGCTACAACAGGGATGAACCTTGGGGACATTATGCTAAGTGAAATAAACCAGTCATAAAAGACAAATGCTATAAATTTTACTGATATGTGATGTCTAGTGCAGTCAGACTCAGAAATAGAAAGTAGAACGGTGGTTGCCAGGGTTCGAGCCTCAGGGAGAGATAATGGGGGGTTGTCGTTTAATGGGTATAGAGTTTCTGTTTTGCAAGATGATAAACTTCGGAAGACTGTTTGCACAGCAATATGAACGTACGCACAGTACTGAGCTGTGCCCCTCAAAATGGTTAAGGTGATACATTTTATGTTACATGTTTTTTGTTTTCTTTTTCACCACAATAAAAAAAAATGCACATATGCCCCAACTTTATATGCATTTCTGTGGCTGTAAAAATATTTGAAAATAATTGTATAGTTTAGCTTTGGAAGCTCTTTGGATTCCAGGAGCTCATTTGATTTGCTGCTGGCCTTGATTTCTCCACAAACATCGTGCATTCTTAGGAATCTTGGGGATTCTTCCAAAGTGAGAGAATGTAATGTGACCTACAAATTGTTTCCAAGCACAGTGACATGTCCTAAAATGCTAAATTTAACAATGGATGAAACTGACATTTAGAAGAAATTTAAGTAAACATTTACTATTTTAAAATTTGTGGGTTTTTTTTTTTTTTTTTTGTATTTTGGAGCCGGTGCCCTTCCCCTTCCCCAGACTTCAAGGATTGTAATGAGCTGGATGCCCCTTGCCCTCAGGGTCTCCCGGGGAAGCTGTCCCTGCCCAGAGGAAAGGCCTCCTCATGCCGCCCTTCTGTCCTCCCCCCTCCCCAATGCCAAGTCTCGGCCGGGACCCAAGAGAGGACTTCTGGGAGGAGACAGGACCCAGGAGAATAGGGCAGTGCAGGCATTGCTGTAAGTTAGAGAGGAAGCCAGAGAAAGTGGATCACAGAGAGGATCAGGGCGGGGGGAGGGAGCTGGCTGCAGGTGCTGGGGGGGGGGCAAGGGCACCCCCACACACAGGGGTCAGAGGGGCCCAGCTATGGACCCACAGAGGCTGAGTGCAGAGCTCTAGACTGAGCCCGGGGCCATGGGGAGCCCTGCCTGGCAGGCTCCAGGCCGAGTGAGTGACAGCGGTGTGCCAAGAGGTCTGGACCGGCCAGTTGTGAGATGCCTGGAGGGGGCCGGCTGAGAGTCATTCACAGGCCGGTCAGGTTCTGTTCCCAGCTTCCCCCTGCCAGGCCAATCTCGACACCCCCGCCTGCCCCATTTAGTCAGAGAGTATTAAATACAAGTTTAAAACCAAGGCCCACAGTAAAGCACGTGGGCCCTGGAGCCAGACCACGGAGTTCAAATCCTGGCTACACTACTACAATAAGACCTGCTGTGTGACTATGGGCAAGTAACTCAGCCTTTCTGAGCCTCATTTGCCTAATCTGTAAAGTGGGGCAATGGTAGTGGGGCACCTCATAGCATGGCTATGAGTAGAGCTCGCTGATGTCAGCAGAGGCACTTTTCTATGCTGAGAACTTCAGGAACATCCTCTCACTAGTCCTCACAGGAGCCAGGGGCCATTCCCATCATCCTCCTTTTATGGACGGGGAAGCCACAGACCGAGCCCCTACTATGTGCGGGCCGTGCCTCATCGTCCTTGATCCTCACCACAACTCCGGGACAAAGGGCTGGTGTTATGTCTGCTTTGTAGACAAGTTGCTGCAAAGGCATTTTGGCAAAGTCACCCACTCCTAGCATGGCCTCCAATCTCCCTGTGAGGACAGAGAAAAAGACAGAGAAACAAGTGGAGAAAAACAGAAGCAGAGAAACAGACAGGAAGTCAGAAAGAGAAAATACAGAGACAGAGGGAAAGTTCTAGACCCTGACTGCGCTGGGGGCAGAGCGAAGTGGAATGTTGCTCCCTGCCAGTTCTCCCCAGGGACCCCTTGTGTGGGGCCGGGGAGAGACTGCAGGTCCCTTGGGGCAACCCAAGGTGGCCCAGAGTGGTCTTGGGCTGAAGCCTAGGTGGGCAGGGCAGGCACACGGCTGCTGACCGGTGTCCCTGAGGTGCCCTGTGGGCATGGGGTTCCCAACAGTGGCTGAGCAGGGCTGCCAGGAGGAGCTCAGAGGTCTCCTTTCTCTGAGGCCTCCCCACCCTCACTTATGCCCCTCAGCCTCAGCCCCTGTGGGTGAAAACTGCCCCTTCCCAAAGCGGAAAAATGAGGCAAGGCAAGTGGAAAACCAAGAGTCTTGGGTTTTGAAAGATGAGGGTTCGGAATCCAGAGTCTTGGGCCCAGATCTCTGCCCCAGCCTCTCGGAGCAACCAAGGGCACCCCCTTTCTATGGAGGGTAGACATGTTCTGAGTGGACTTCTTGGAAGAGGTGGCACCAGGCCGGACTTGAAGGAGCAGGGCTGGGGCTGGGAGGTGGGGGCAAAGGGGCCAGGCACAGCTCTCAGGGCACCCCGTGAGCAGAGATGGCCCCGGGCTGGGGGGCACGGCATGATTCTGCGGAGACCCTGAACTCCAGAACCCTGGCTGAGCCTCAGCCAGCTCCCAGGCGAGAAGCATGACTATGGGCAGGACAGGGGACTCCGCATGGGGCCAGCACAGCAGGAGCCAGAACATAAACTTGTCTGGCTTCTGGCGCCACCACCTCCCTGCTCCAGCTCTGGACAGGCCCTGGCTGGGCTGACAGACACCAGGAGCCTTGGAGCCACCGTGAGGCGGCGGGGGCGGGAGAGATGGCTGGCGGAGGGGGGTGGGACGGGATGGGGAGGCGGCTCCTGGAGGGCTCTAGCACACCCTTCACCCCTGCTCAAAGGGCTCTCCATGCCACCAGTCAGCTTCTCCACTTTCACAGCTTTGGTGCTCGGTGGGTGTTACCGAGTCCGAGCTCGTACTGCTCAGTGCAGGGCAGGCCATTAAATCAAGAGATGAGTTGCTGGGGCAAGGAATAGCGACTTTATTCCAAAAGCCAGCAGACTGAGAAGATGGTAGACTCGAGTCTCAAAGAACCATCTTCCCCAAGTTAGAAATCAGGCTTCTTTTTTTGCGGTACGCGGGGCTCTCACTGTTGTGGCCTCTCCCGTTGCGGAGCACAGGCTCCAGACGCGCAGACTCAGTGGCCATGGCTCACGGGCCCAGCCGCTCCACGGCATGTGGGATCTTCCCGGACTGGGGCATGAACCCGCGTACCCTGCATTGGCAGGTGGACTCCCAACCACTGCGCCACCAGGGAAGACCATCAGGGAAGACCATCAGGCTTCTTTTATACTAAAAGGGAAGGAGGTGAAGTCCTGGTTCCAGCCAGACTCCGGAGGGGATGTGTTAATTTTTTCCTTCCTGCAGTCATCCACAGGTGGGCCTGGTCAGGATGTTCCCCGTGAGCTAATCAAAGGTATTTTAGCTTAACACTCATTACCTAGGAGGCAGGGTTCCCAGAGATGGGCCATTATGTACAATATAAGCATATAGGCAACATCTCTTTAGTGATTAACTTGTAATAGAATACAAGGTCCTTTCCTATTACCTGGGCACTTGGGACCCTGGCCTCTGGGCGCCCTTTAGCCCTCAGCTCACCGGGGTCCCCCTGCCCTACCCGCCCTCAACAGGACCTCCATTGTCCCTCCTAGCATCCCTGGGACCTTCTGTGTGACTGTCCCCTCTGTCCCCTGCTGGTCTCCACCCGTGTCTCTCTGGCCTGTGCCTGAGTGAGGGGCAGCCAGGCTGACGGTGTGCTCAGTACAGAAGGACCAGGCCTCCCAAGGCAGCAGACAGCTCCCCACCCCCCAAGCTCCCCAGGGGCAGAGGCCTCTGTCCCCTGCTGTGGCCACAGTGGCACACAGTGACAGATACTTGCTGAATAAACATGGACTCCTTTTCTTACAGTAAAACGCACATTTAAAAAAATATATTTTTTTGGCTGCATTGGGTCTTCGTTGCTGCGCGCAAGGGCTTTCTCCAGTTGTGGCAAGTGGGGGTTACTCTTTGTTGCGGTGCACGGGCTTCTCACTGCAGTGGCTTCTCTTGTTGCGGAGCATGGGCTCTAGGCGCACGGGCTTCAGTAGTTGTGGTGCACGGGCTCTAGAGCGCAGCCTCAGTAGTTGTGGCACACAGGCTTAGTTGCTCCACGGCATGTGGGATCTTCCTGGACCAGGGCTTGAACCTGTGTCCCCTGCATTGGCAGGCGGATTCTTAACCACTGTGCCACCA
This sequence comes from Hyperoodon ampullatus, assembly GCF_949752795.1. Lineage (NCBI taxonomy): Eukaryota > Metazoa > Chordata > Mammalia > Artiodactyla > Ziphiidae > Hyperoodon > Hyperoodon ampullatus. The sequence continues at coordinate 51,787,771 of NC_136927.1, read as the reverse complement.
GGGAAGCCCAAAAGGATACATCTTAAGTGAACAGCTTGATGGATTTTTACACAGGTATACACCTGGGTAACCATCACCCAGATGGAGATCTAGAACATTTGCAGCCTCCAGCAGACTTTCTCGTGCCCCAGTCCAGGGACAACCTCTACCCCAGCTTGATCACCCCTGGTTAGTCTTGCCTGGTTCTGATCTCCCTACGGATGGGATCACACAGTGCAGATTCCTCTGCGTCAGGCTTCACTCAGTGTAATAAAGTCCAGGACAGTCACCCACGTGGTTGCCTGGGTCAACTCTCCACACTTCATCATTGCTGAATAGCATTCCACAGTGTGGATGGAGCTCCCACAATGCCCTTCGCCTACAGACAGACCTCTGTACTGTGTCCACTTTGGGCCTGTTATGAATATGGCTGCCATGAGCATTCTTGGATATGACTTCTGCTGGACGAGAGTTCAAGTTTCTCTCTATAGAGGAAATACCATGAGCAGAACTGCTGGGTCCTAGGGGGACATGAGAACACTGAGTCCTAAGCAGGTAAGTTCTTGCTGTCCCTCTGTGGGCATGTCACACCTGTCCCCACTCTCTCCGCAGTGGACCCACCGTGTTGCACCGCCCAATAGCAGAAACTCTAGATCCTTTGGTCTTATTTGGGAGAGCTGGACAGCTGTCCTGACCTCACTCCTGCCATCCCTGTGGGCCCAGGGGCCCCTTTCACAGCGGAAGGGGCCACTGGCTTGGTCAGCAAGGAGAGAGCCCTCTCCCCTAAGAGGGCACAGAACTTTCTTCCTGCAGGCTGGAACGCTTCCCATGGCACTTCGGGACTGCCTACTTGGGGTCTGTCCCTCTGTTTTGGCCACCTTGTTCCCATAGGACAGGGGGCTGTGGTCAAACTCTTCCTGTCCCTGGTGCCCAGCATGCAGCCCAGACAGGATGACAGGCAGCCGGGGATGCACAGAAAGGTGGGATGGGAGAGAACAGCCTGAGATAAATGTCCCCACCTTGGGGACTGAGCCTGGAGGTATAGGCTCGAGGTCCAGTCTGCCTGCAGCTTTTAACTCCTTGGGGCTTTGCTGTGGGCTTGGCGTCCCTCCAGGGTCCAGGTGGCATTGAGAACCTGCTCTTCCCTTCACCCCGCCAACTGCGCCTTAGATGTAAAGCAGCCCAGCTGCGGACAACCACAGCCATATCAGTCACTTTCCCCAGGCCCCAGGAGTCCACTTCCCAAACAGCCCAGGCCAGAGTAGGTCCACGGTGGGAAGAGAAGGGGTCTCCTGCCCTGTCGAGGCAGAGAAGGCCTCCGGTCAATGTCTCTGACATTCTCAGAGACTCCTCAGGGGCCTGGTGGCTGGGCAGAAGGGCCAAGCTGTGGCCCTGGGACAGCGGGCGGTCAGGCTCCGTGAGAAGAGGTGCTGTCTCCCACCCTGCCCTTGGCCCTCAGCCCAGATCCAGGTTCCTCTCTTCTCAGAACTTCATCCCCCTGAGTGGTGTTGCGTGCTTTACCCTCATTAACCTCCGGAACCTTCCAGAAAGAAGTGGAAATGCCCGGCCTTATCCTCCCACTGAGGAAGCTGGGGGTGGGGTGGGGAGGAGGACGGGGGACCACCCTGGCTGCTGCCCAGATCAGAGGCAGGGTTGGGGAGCTGACCACCCCTGCCTTCCCCCCAGGGGCCCTGCAGCCCCCTCTGCTCCCCTCCAGCGGAGTTCTGAGACCCCTCCCGCTCCACCCCAGCTGGATTCCCATCCTGTGTTTTCTACCCTGGTGGCACCTACCACAACCCCCATTTCTTCATCTGTAAAATGAGGCTAACCATGGGATTGCCCCAAGGATTTGGGGGTTCATGTACGTGAATTGTTCAGACCCGTTCCTGGTGCCCAGTAGGTGCTGGACAAGGATCAGCCCCTCCTGAGTCACTGTGTCCTTTGCGCGTGGCCTTGGCTCTCTTGGGCTGGAGTGACTGGGTGGGGTGCAGGGATTGAGGAAGGGGGGGTCTGAGTATCCCGGTCTCTGTTCTCGCTGCTCCCCCCATCTGTCTCTCTCAGTCCCTTCATCCCATGAGGGATGGATGGAGAGGCAGCCTCATGGGCAGCCAGGAGATATTCTTGGAGTCCTTGAGATTCAGAGGGGAAAAAAACTTGTTGTGGAAGAAGTCACAGGTGGCCACAAGGAGAAGGCGACATTTGAGCTGGGCTTGAAGGATCCAGGAGGATTTGGGCTCCAGGTGAAGGGTCCGGGAGGTGGGAACAGCAGCAGGAGGGCAAAAGGAAGAGCGTTTGTGAACCCTGAGTCATCAGGATGACACCGGAACCTCGGGCCTGACTCTGGGCAGCTCAAACCCGCCTAGCAAGCGACACGGCTCCCGCAACACCATGTTCCCAGCAACCCTGAAAGTCCCCAGGGCCACCAGCGAGCAGCCTGCACCTAGGCCTGGGGTTAACCGATGGGTCCTGGGAGGGTGGAGGAGGCCACGCCCTCTGCCTGGACTGTCCTCCTGGGAGGGGCCTCCCAACAGGGTGGCTAGGACCCTGGAGAGACCCTTCTCTCAGGTCACACCCTTGCATCTTTGTGTCCCAGGTGGAAATGTCCCTCAGGGAGCTTAGGCTGATGGGCTCGGACCCAGAAGCAGCCCACTCCCCAGACTCCAGATGAGCTGATTCCTTCCTCTCCCGGGCCTCATAGCCCCTCCTGCCTGCCTGGCTGCCAGCACCGCCTAGGTCTTCAGACTCTTCTGTGTGAGCCAGCATTCCCAGGAGAGCCCCAGATCCATGCCAAAGAGGGGGTGCAAACACACACTTGTGGGGAAGGGGGGGCAGAACAGTCCACTGGGGCCACCTGGGCTCCTGCCTCAGGGGACAACCGGGTGTTTGGAGAGGAGCCAGGGCATGGAGATGGGGAGCCTGGAGGCTGCAAAGGGCATTGGGGGAGGGGCCCGGGGTGACCCCTCTGTACCTGCCGGTTGGGGTGATGGGCTGTGAACGGTCCCCATCCCTGACACACAGTCTTTCTCCCTCGTCCTTCTGCTTCATTTTTGCCCTTTTCCCCTACTGAGCCCAAACCTGGAACAGGAGCCAGTTTTCTGATTTTATCTTGTGTTTATTGCGAAATGGTTGTGTCCACCTCTCAGCTCAGACGGCTTCCCCCCAGGGAGTGAGAGAGTTCCCATGGCTTGTCAGAGTTAAAAACAGAGACAAAAGATTGTAGTCAGAGGCAGAGAAACATAAGAGGGGAGGATACAGAGAGAGAGAGAGCGCCAGAAAAACGGGCAGAAAGGCAGCGGGATACAGCAGGTCCTCTGCCCTGATCTATTTGTCCATTTATCAGGTGACATGTGGTGCCACTTCATGGCTCAAGGCCATCGTCCCTGAGTCTGTTTTCCTCAGGCTTGTGCGCCTGAGAGCTGGAGGGCTGAGTGGGTTGATGTGCCGCACGCTGTGGTGTGTCACCCCACCAGGCCCTGCCCCCGGCAGCAGTGTCAGCGCTCTCCATCCTATGATGGCCCCCTTGTTATCTCTGTGCAAGTCTACCTCTCACTGATGCAGTCCTTGAGGGCCAGCACTGAAGTCAGTGACTGTCCCCTGAGTGTGGGAATGAATGAATGAGTGAATGAATGAACACGGAGGGACTGAGTGACCTGAGGACCCTACCGCTCATCTCTTCCATCCTTTTCATGGATGAGAAAATTGAGGAGGGTCACACAGGATGCCAGGGCTGGGGCCCGGATATGGACCCTCCTAGGGCCCTGGCAGCTCTGGGGCACTGCCCCGCACAGCTCTCCCTGAGAGCAGGTCCCACGACACGGCTCCGGAGCCGAGGCACCCTCTCTGCTCCATAGGGATCGCCATCAGCAGCTCTATGGGGCCAGCCACCCTGGCTCGGGCCTTCTGTTCCAGCCAGTCCTGGACTCCCAGGCCCCAGAAGAGCCCAGGGAAGCAAGGCCAGGCACAGCTGAGGTTCCACGGGGAGCCTGGGTTGGATGAGGGTGGGGCATCCCACCAGCCCCAGGCTGGGCTCTGAGCTCAGCACTGGGCATGTCCCAGGGAGCTGGCTTAAACTTTGTGGCCAGGCTGTGCCTGTCACAGAAAGTGGTGCATGTCCCCCGTGGGGGCCTGTGGTCTGGGACAGAGGTTGATTGGGGTCGTCTCCAGAACTCAGCTCGGGGGCTGGAAGGCCAGGGAACCAGGAGGGGTTTTGGGGCTGGAGGCAGCTCTAGGTTTGGCTGTGGGGTAACATGGTGGCCTGAAGGCCCTCTGGGATATCCGGTCAGAGGCAGCCAGGATCGCTGTCCTCCACGACTCAGGGGTCAGCTCCTGCAGAGCCCCCTCTGCACGCCCAGCCCTGGCCTCAGGCAGCCCCCCGCCTGGGACAGGACTCTGTGGCCCCTTTCTCTAGTCTGGAGCCCACAAAGGTAGGGAAAGATCTGATTCCACAGGATCAGCACAAAGGCGGCCTGTGCCCCTTCTGTGATGTTGTGATATAATAAGTAATACACGTTTGGTCTTTGTCCCGTTTTCTGGCACAGAGCTCTTAAAACCCTTGGAATTTTCTGAGTGCTGGTGTGAGAGGAACATCTTCTGTTATCCATAAGGGGAGCCCCTTTCAACCATGCCTGAGCTTATGCTAATAAGGTGACTCTGGGTGGGCCCCTGGATAGCTTTTTTTTTTTTTAATTTTTTTGGCTGCCCCACGCAGCTTGCAGGATCTTAGTTCCCTGACTAGGGATCGAACCCGAGCCCTTGGCAGTGAAAGTGTGGCGTCCTAGCCACTGGACCACCAGGGAATTCCCCCTAGAGAGCTTTAGGATGGAACCAACCATATGACTAAAGGGCTGGAACTTTCAGCCCTATCCCCCCACTCCTCCTAAGCAACCTCCAGGGAGGGCATTGGGGTTGGTTCAATCATCAATGGCCAATGATTTAATCAATTGTGCCTAGGTCATGGAACCTCCATAAAGACCCTAGACAATAGGGTTTGGAGAACTTCCGGGTGGATGAACACACAGAGGTGCTGGGAGGTGGTGCACCCAGAGAGGGCGTGGAAGCTCAGCGCCCCTCCCCCCATACCTCACCCTGTGCATCTCTTCTAGTTGGCTGTTCCTGAGTTGTATCCTTTATAATAATCTAGTAATAGTAAGTGAACTGTTTTCCCGAGTTTTGTGAGCCGTTCTAGTAAATTATGGAATCTGAGGAGGGGGTCATGGGAATAAGCTATTTGTAACCAAGTTGAATAGATTTTATTTTGGCATGGCCAAAATAAAAATAAAAAACAAACAGAAAAACCCCATTTGGTGTCAGAAGTGCTGTGAGTAAAAAACAGATCATAGTACCCTGTAAGGCCATTCTTGGCCCCTCTCTGTCCTGCTCTGGACCCAGGTCCAGCTGGCACATGGACCACACCGTCCAGACCCCCCACCCTCTTGCTTCTGGTTAGGTGTGGTCAGCACGTGATCAGAAGGCCAGAGGAGAAAGGCCGGGGTATTTAGTCCCCCGGCTCCCTCTACCTACAGCCCCCTGCTCCTGCCAGGCAGACCCTTGCCCATGGTTCCTGCTCACTGGCTCTGGAAACGCCACCAGCCCTTCAGGGACAGGAGTGCTTATGGCCCCATCGGTGCCCTGGGTCCCCAGGGACCAGGTGTGCTGCCCACACCTTTGTAAATGCTTTCGATTGCCCCATTAGACAGTGTGCCATCTGTTTCCTGCCAGTGTCCGACCCATACTGGGTGCTGGTGGAGTGCAGGGCCTTAGAGTTACCCAGTTCAACCTTCGCTTTTACATTAAGGGGAAAACAGGCCCAGAGAGGGTAAGTGATCTGTCCAAGGTCACCCAGCCCCAGGGTCGGGGCTCATGGCTGCTCTGGAAAGGCTGTGGAGAGATCAAGGCTTAGCTGGGCAGAGGCTGGAATCCTGTGTGCCCCCCTCCCCTCCCTGCCCCTCCCAGGCTGGTCATGTGACCATTTCCTCCACAGCAAGAGCCAGATGTGTGTGCACCAGCTTAATAAACCCATTAGGGCCATTTGCACCACCCAGACACAGGCACCTGGGCATGCAGCCAGAGCCCTCCTTCCCTGCCCCATGCCCCAGGGGGTGAGGCCCTTCACGTAGCAAGGGGCATCCCTTGGTCTCCCTGCGGTCCCTCACCCCACCCTCCGGCTGTCCCCAGCCTGCCCACCCAGCAGTCACCGTGGTTTCCAGGCCTTTGTACAAGCCGCTGCTCCTGCCTGGGTCCCCTTCCCGGGTCCACCTGTCACAGTGCGGCCCCTCCTCCAAGGCCACTGCCTGCTCAGGAAGCCGCCTCCGGCCCTCAAACCTCTGCACTCCCTCCATCCCTTGTGCTGGCTGGTTTCCCCTCCTCTCCCACACAGCGGTGGGTGACCTGAGGACAGAACCTTGCTGGGTCATCTTGGCCCCAGGGGGGCCTGGCCTGGAGTGGAGTGGATGATGACAGGTGCTTGGTGCCCTGCATTAGGTTTGGGGCCCGAGTCTGAGCCCAGGCATCTCCAGGAGCTGCAGCTTCTCACGCACTTCCACGCCCCCCACCCCGGAGTGAGCACAGGGGTCGGGGTGAAGCCTAGAAGCTCTAAGTTCTCCAGCCAGGAGGAGAGGCCAGATGGAAGGAGACCACAAAGGGGGAGGCGGGGGAACTTCCCTGGTGGTCCAGTGGTTAAGACTTGGCACTCCTAATGCAGGGAGCCCCGGTTCGATCCTGGGTCAGGGAACTAGATCCCGCATGCAGCAACTAAGCCCGCACGCGGCAACGAAGATCCCGTGTGCCGCAACTGAGACCTGGTGCAGCCAAATAAATAAATAAATATTTAAAAACAGAAGAAGAAGAGGAGGTGGGGGGCGGGGGGGGGGATGGCAGCAAGTGCCAGACACGTAGGGCGGGTGAACATGATCACCTCCTTGGTTTAGCCTCATCGGGCCCAGTGGGACCACTGGAATCATCCTCACTTTAGACAGGGCCATTGAGGCCAGAAGAGAGGCTTGCCCTGCCCCAGTGGCTCAGCTGGCCTAGGACCCTGGGCTTCAACCCTGGTTACTGTATCCTCCCAAGAGGAGCTGGGGACAGGGATGCAGGGAGACTGTCCAGGTGTACAATGACACAGCCATTCAGGGGGCTGTCCCCAATAATGGGGGCATTTATTTCTGACAGGGACAGGCCCAAGCTTTGGACTAAGGACAGCCTCCCCCCCTTGCTTATTTGGAAACACTCTCTCCCAGGGCTCTGAAGCAGCAGGGCGAGCCCCCAGCCCATGCTCTGCAGCCTGGACCGGGGGCGAGGCAGAGGGGCAGATGGGGGCTCCCTGGAGCCTCTCAGGAGCCCCCCTCGGCTGAAGGGCTGATATGTGGTGGGTGTTATATCTTCTCATGCACGCCAGCTCCCCTGGGCCAGAGATGGACGTGCTCCCACAGGTGTCGTAGCTGGGGGGGAGGAGGGGAGGAGAGATGGAGAGAATGAAGAATATAGGGCCTCATGGAAGTCCGATGGCTACTGCCTAAGGTTGGAGTGCTATTCCTCTAAACCTCACAAATCCAGCTCTGTCTCCCTGCCCTTTGTCATCACCCCACCGCAACGCTCCCCTCCCCCACTCCCCACACCCAGGATGCCTCTAAAACACCATCTGCCTGTTTCCCCTGATCACATCTGGCCACTGGCTCTCTCTGGCCTTCAGCATACAGCCCATTTCCTCAGCTGGGAATCAAGGCCCAGGCCTTCCTGGCAACTCTTCTGCCCCCAGACCCTGCCCGCCTGCTTCCCTCCCCCTCCTCTCCAAATCCTCGTCGGGGACCAGATGTCCCTTTCCTCCAGGAAGCCTGGTGGACACCTCCTCCCCACCAGGCCCCAGATGAAGCCTTGAGCGCTCAAGTCAAAGCTCAGCACTTAGATTAAAAGCAATTCACCGCCACCTGGATGTCTTCCACTTGGAGCATCTGCTCTGCACTCCCACTCGCAATTCCAGCTCTTGCCACCAGGGGGCAGATGGTGAGCACTCAGAAAATGTGCCCCCCCACCCCCCCAACCCCTCATCAGGTGTCAGGCAGAGGGACAAGAGAGGGAGGGGTTAATGCACACCCCACCCCCACCTAGAGGTTCTAGAACCTTGGGGATCCCTTGATCAATAATTGTTAGCCCTGTTCCGCCTTAAGGGAAAACCCTTCCAGCAGAACAAGCTGGGCTGGGGGCCTGGGCCCGGGCGTGGGGAAGGGATAGAGGTGGCCCAGGAGAGGGACTCCACCCTTCCCAGGGCAGTTCCGACCCTGTCCACTTACCAGGTGTAGATGAGCGGGGTGAGGAGGGCGGTGAGGAGGATGGCAACGATGACCACGGTGCCCACGCTCTGGGGCCCTGGGGCAGCCTGGAGTGCCTCAGCTGAGGGTGTGAGGGGGCCCACAGGCAGGTGGGGTGAGAAGGGAGGAAAGAGATCTGACCTGAGAAGGGGGACCTGGAACAGGCTCCAGACCAACCACCCCTCACAGCAGCCCAAGGTGGGCGGGGCATGCAGGCGGCCTGGGGAGGGGCACCTGCAGACAGCAGGATGGTAATGGTGGCTCTGACTGACTGGGGGCTGGCCCATTCCTCCCCACCCCACCCAGTCCTCAGGAGCCCCCAGGTCCCTGGGCCCCCAGCCCTAGAGTTTGACCTGCACACCCATACCTTGCTGCAGGCGGGTCTCACTGGACCACTCTGTCTCAGCCATGGGTCCCCTGTCTCTCACCACCAGAAATTTCACTCTGAACAGGAGACCCAGCATTGGGGATGGGGGGGTCCCCAGGACCTGAAACCATCCAACCCTGGTGCCTGTCAGTCTGTCCCCCTGACTCCCAGGGCCTGGGGGGAACAGCCTAGAGCTAAAAGCACAGTCTTAGAGTCCACCGGAAGGGGCTCCATCACAGCTGTGACTGGGATGTCTCAGCTGTGTGGCCTTGGGTGCATCCCTTGCCTTCTCTGGGACCCTTAGGGTCCTCTCTTGGGAAATGTGTGTGGAGCAGACTAGATGCCTCAGCACAAAACATCAGTGAATCAAGGCCTGAATGAGGAGAGATGGGGCCAGGGCCCACCACTCTGCCTGGATGGGGAGACTCCACCCACATGGTCCACATGGCCCACGGGGGCGGGGACTCAAGTTGGGGGCCCTCTGCTCAAGAAGACGGAAGAATTCACCGCGGACTCCCGGGCCCCAGCCCCCTCCTCCTAATGGCAGAACTGGAGCCAGGAACCCAGGCACTCAGCTGGGAGCCACCCAGGCTCAGGTCTGGACACAGGCAGGAGCCCTCCCACACCAGCGCGGGGCTGGCCGCTCACCGGTAGGGGCCCGGGCCCGGCAGGGGGTGGTGGCAGCCCCTTGTCATCGGGGAGCAGCGGGTATCGTTGGCAACACGGAGGACCCGGAGCTCGTTGCCAGGCTGGCCGCCTGGGTAGAGTGCTCAGTTGGCCCTCAGCGTGACATAGTAGCCCCTCTGGGGCAAGTTGGCAGGGACTGGGGTGTCCTCCACCCTCTGTGGGGCAGTGAAGCTCTGGGTGGCTGAGGGTGGCACCGAGGGTCAGAAGGTGGGGGATGCATGGGCTCTACCCCATCCCGCCAGGCCAGACAGCCTCTGGCCACATCCCCGGCAGCACCTACCCCTGCTCCCTTCAGGCCCGCCTAACCATTTCACAGAGGGGAAAGTGAGGCCTGCCCCGGCAGCACCCACCATTGCTGTGGGCCAACACCAGCCAGATGGCATCAAAGTCGGCGATGTTAAGGTGACTGAACTGGCCCTGCGGCTGCTCCAGTGTGAAGGTGGACTGGGTAAGTCTCCCTGCCAGGGTGGCGCTTGAGAGCTGAGGCGCATAGCTGATGTGCTCTGGGGCCAGTGCGGGCAGAGAGAAGAGGCTCAACAGCATGACCAAGTCCCCAGTGCCTCGTCTGGGGGGGACAGGCTCATGGCCCTGGAAGCCCCCGTCAGTGGGAGGAGTTAGGGCTTTTCCTGGGAGCTCTGGTCAGGCGTTAACCAGGATTGCTCCTTGGCACTTCCGTGTCCAGCCCCTGGCCCCTGCTTTGGGAGCCTATTAGGGGTGGGCACCATCGGAGGTCGGGGGAGGCCTTGCCCCCCTGCATCACCGGGGTCTCAGTGATGGGCAGGGCCTGGGGAAGGAGGACAGGTGGAGGCACAGGAGACCCTTCCCCAGCTGCATGCACAGTTCTTCTGGGGGAGGCATCTTAGGTCTTGCTGGGGTGACACTCAGATTTGGGGGAGCCTGAGCCCAAGCCCAAACCCTAGGCTGGGCTCTTGACAGAGCCCAGTGACCTTGAGCTCTGACACTCTGCAGGCCTCAGTTTACCCAGCTCTCAAGTCCCCCCCCAGCTCCATGCACACAGTCCAGGTTGGTTTGCTTGATGAGAAGAATGAATGGCTTGGTGTCGGGGGTGGGCGGGGGGTGACACGGGAAGACCCTAGGCCCGGTGGTGGGCCTCGAGGAAGTGTCCTGGCTCAGATCCTAGGGCGGCCTCTCCTCCCCACCCAGCGCTCTGCACCTCCCACCCCACCCCAAGGCTCCCTCCCCTTAGAGAACGTGTCCCCCTCTCAGCCACTCACAGCCCTGTCTAGTCTTGCTGCTCTGCCTGGAGGGCTCAGAACCCCTAACTCCTCTCCAGGCCCCCTGAGGTGTCCCTCAGCCCCAGATACTGGAGAGCAGAAGAAAGATGAGGTGGGCTTTATGGAAGTCTCCAGAACCCTCTCCCTCTTTCAGTTCAGTTCAATGCAGTTCATTTCCATTTAATTCAGCTCAACCCCAAGGGTTCAGGGCTAGAACCCTCCTCTCTCACAGCTCCTGGCTCTAATGCTGAGGCCCAGGGAACACGGCATACAGCAGGTACTTAATATTTGCTTAAAAGAGAGGAAAGACATGGAGCAGCAGAGATGGGGGCATGGGGGCTGCATCTCTAAGTCTCTCCAGTTTGAGAGCCTGACAGTGAACAATGCCTGTAGACCCCCTTGGAGAGCTTCTTTTGGGGTAAGTGTTACCCTTGAAGACTTCTTTAAACCTCTCCTTGGGGCCGGGGAGGAGGGGAAGGAGGGGAAGGAGGGAGCCATTTGGTGAGAATGGGGCTCAGGAGGCACAGAGATGAGAAGCGCAGAGAGAGGGAGGATGCATTCCTTGCTCCCAATCTTGGGGCGGGGGGTAGGGGGACAGGTGTCTGTCTTGTGACCTCTTCTGGTGGGCTGTCTCCCCTGACCCACCTGGGACCCAGTCCCCAGACTCGGGGCTCAGGAGGCGGCCGGGGGAGGTGGGGTCTCTCTCCCTGAAGCCTGAAGCATAGTGGGCACCCCTGTCCTGCCCGACCCTCTCTCACCCAGACTCATCCCCGGATGGAGGCAGGTCAGCAGCAGCAACAGTGCCATCAGAAGAGAAGACTGTCCCCCCCGAGCCTCACGGCCAGGCCAAGCGTCCAACTGTCTGTCTGTCCGAGGGTCTGTCTGCAGCATCCAGAGCCCCAGAGGCTCCTGCGTGCTGGGCTGGGGGAGGCTGCTTCTGGCACCTCCTGCTGCCCCTCCCACGTGCCCCCTTTCTCCCAGACAACTGGTTGGACAGGCTTAGGGGCTGAATCTGCTGGCCCCAAGGATTTGGCATTGCAAGGGAGGGGCCTGAAGAGGAAAACTGCACCCCAACCCCGCTCCAGGAGGGCCTGGCTAGGGAGGGGCCACGGAAAGAGGAGCCAGCCCTGGGGTCCAGGCAGCCCCAGGGACAGCCCTGCCGCGCCTTGTGGAATCTCCTCATCCAAACAGTCCCCCAACCTGGCGACCACGGCTCCCCACGGCCCCCCTCTGCAGAAGGCAGTTATCCTCATTTCTCAGACGAGGCATAGAGCGGAGAAAGGGGCTTGTCCAAGATCACCCAGCCAGCCGGGCCAGACCCAGAACTGGAGCATCACCCCCCAAGGCAAGCCTAGGGGCACTCCCTCCCTGCTGTCCCCCTACCGCCTGGCCCCGGAAGGGGGTTCCCCAACCTCATCCTCCCTCCCCTCCTTATCCAGGTGACCTGCCCTCTCTCCTTCCCCCATCTCTGGCCACTGCCAGAGCAGGGCAATCCCTCCTCGAGACAGAAGGTGCCCGGATGGGGCCCAGGGCCGGCGGGCAGAGCGTGTACCGACCACCTCTCACCTGGACTGGAGCAGCAGACCCTCAGGGTGGTCCCCTGCCCCAAGCACCAGCCCCCACCCCCGCCGGCCCAGCTCCATACCTGACTGGAGCCACCCTCCTAAAACTCAAACTCCTTTGGGGAGCACTTAAAAATTTTTTTAAACAATTAATTATAAATATTCTTTAGTTATTAAAACACACTTAATTTATATCTCTATATAATCAAATATATAATCTATTTGATTACCAGCCCACCTGCATTATCTTCCTTTCTCAATATACTTAAACTGTGCAAATTGTTTATTGCAGTGAACTTCGCAAAAGGAAAATATTCCTACCCACACTATGTAATTACCTAGTAGGTTTTTTGTGACCAACTCTTTACTCGGACGAGCTAGTTCCAGACTTTTCAAGATTGAACATTACTGTATTTCACCAGTGATTGACTCAGCCCCAAAGGAACTGGGGGCCAAAAGCAGAGCGAAAAACTCGGGAAGGCAGACAAGGTCGGGGGAGTTCGGGTGTGCGCCTGGAGAGCCTCAACCAAAAGGCCACTGAGGGACTTCCCTGGTGGTCCAGTGGTTAAGAATCCGCCTTGCAATGCAGGGGAACTAAGATCCCACGTGCACCGCATCGAAGAGCCCGCACATTGCAACAAAAAAGATCCCGTGTACCCAATGCAACCACAAAATAAATAAATAAATAACTATTTAAAAACAAACAAACAAAAAAACACAATAAAACCAAAGGCCGGGGCCTCCCTGGTGGCGCAGTGGTTGAGAGTCCGCCTGCCGATGCAGGGGATACGGGTTCGTGCCCCGGTCTGGGAGGATCCCATATGCCGCGGAGCGGCTGGGCCCGTGAGCCATGGCTGCTGAGCCTGCGCGTCCGGAGCCTGTGCTCCGCAACGGGAGAGGCCACAACAGTGAGAGGCCCGCATACCACAAAAAAAAAAAAAAAAAAAAAAACCAAAGGCCGCTGGGACCCCTCTTCTAAGGCTTCTCACCTCTCAGGTGGCGCAGGCCAGGCTCTTCCTGGAGGCCCTCGCTGCCTTGCAGTAAGTACCCAGCAAACTCTTGTCCTTCAGTCCTACCTACCCCAGGGTCTGGCACCACTAGAAACTGTCCCCTGGTTGGCTTTGGTGCCTCCCCTAATGTCCTTCCAGCACCTGGCATGTGCCTCCATCTTATAATCATTGCAATAAAATGTATTGTTATATCAAGTGCATCCCTGTGCACACCTGGCCCTCCTCCCGCTGGAAGCTCCTCAAGGCAGGAACCGCCCCTCCTTCCTCACGGGGTGGCAGGGAGGAGGGGGTGAGCTCGCAGGGGCTGGCACAGGGCCGTCCACAAAGCAGCCACTTCAGCGTGCTGGCGGTTACCTGGATGGGCTTGAGATGCAGGTCATCCTGTGATCAACGTTTAGTCATGGGACACGGAGGTCACACAGGTAGAACTTTCAGCAGATGTGTGGGCCTCTGAGAGAGCGGGACCAGTGCTCCTGGACCCAGATGTGGAAGAGAGCAGGTCCAACTAGGGCCCAGCCGGCAAATCCCGGTCAGACCCAGCCCTGGAAAGGCTTCTTTATCTCTCCAGACTGTTATTACAGAAATGGTCACACCTGGGCTTCCCTGGTGGCGCAGTGGTTAAGAATCTGCCTGCCAATGCAGGGGACATGGTTCGAGCCCTGGTCCGGGAAGATCCCACATGCCATGGAGCAACTAAGTCCGTGTGCCACAGCTACTGAGCCTGCACTCCAGAGCCCACGAGCCACAACTACTGAGCCTGCGTGCCACAACTACTGAAGCCCATGTGCCTAGAGCCCGTGTTCTGCAACAAGAGACGCCACCGCAATGAGAAGCCGGCGCACTGAAAGGAAGAGTAGCCCCTGCTTGCCGCAACTAGAGAAAGCCCATGCGCAGCAACGAAGACCCAACGCAGCCCAAAATAAATAAATTAAAAAAAAAAAAGAAATGGTCACACCTAGGAAAGTCGAAAATATATAGTACAAAGAATGCCCATACATATAGCCTCCACCCAGATTCAACAATTGTAAACATTTTGCTATATTTGCTCTCAAGCCTCTCCCTCCCATATATATATATTTACTACATATATACACACACAATGTTACTCTCTCTATATCAATATATATTTATATAATATATACATATATGTATATATAATACATATACTTATATGTAAATATAGTATACTTACAAAACATATGTATATATAATATATACTTATAATACACATATATTTTGCAATATAATGTATATTGATAAGTATATAGACTTACTTTTTTCCCCTCTTTTTGTCTTTTGAAAGGCAGTTGAAAGCAGACATCATAACATGGGAAGAGCTTCATCCTTCTGAAAGTACATTCTTGCCCATCGACTCATCTCAGATCCCCAGAAGCGGGCAGGGCAGGCACGATTATTAATCTCATTACACGGATGAGAAAACCAGGCCCCCACAGGGAGAGGAACTTTCTCAGCCCCATGGATGGTCAGTGGCAGGGCTGGAAATCAACCCTCGGTCTTCTAATACCCAGGCAGGACTCTCTCTCTTTCCCCTTTTCATCTGTGTTTAATTGGAAGGCCTTGCAGGAGCAAAGGATTACGTTTCCTTCTCAGTTTTTGTGGCACCCTTCATTACTGCTCTGCACAAGGTCCTGCTTTTATTTTTTAATTTTTTCTCTTCGCGTCCATCTCTATCCCACTCCTGCCCCGCCCCCCCTGCGCAGGCATCCAGTCTCCTTACTTTGGTATGCACCCTTGTATCAGTTACCTATGGCTATTCTGATATATATTATAGTCTTTGTCTGTGGTACGCAGCCCACAGCTCCTAAAGGAGCATCCTTTGTTCCCTGAAATAGCTCCAGAGTGATAAAGGTGAAATGCGTGTTTTTTGTTTTTTATAACAAGCCCCTTTCGACCACACCTGAGTTTATGTTGATGTGGTGATTTTGGAAATCCCCTAGATAACCACAGGAAGGGGGCGGCTGGTTGCCAGGGGAACCAGCCAGTGATTAGAGGGCTACAACTTACAGCTGCATCCCCCCTAACTCTGGGAAGGCAAGAGGGGCTGGAGGTTAGATTAATCATCAAGGGCCAATGGGTTAATCAATCATGCCTACTTAACGAAGCCTCCAAAAAAAACCCCAATACTGAAAAAACCCTAAAATACTGAAAAATCAGTCCTTTCCCTACTGATTTGAAATGCTTTTTTTTTTTTTGAAATGCTATTTTTAATCACACACCACAGATGCAGGCAACCCTCAGTGTCCCCTCTCAGCTTGATCTGGGACAAGTTCCCATGGGTACCAGGGGTGTCCATACCCACAGCCCACTTGGGGCCCCAGCTGGCTCCGTTTGTCTCCCCAGGCCCAGGTATGAGGGCTCCTTCCCAGACCCACAGGGCCTGAGGAGTCCCTCCTGGTCCTGCATTCAACCAGGGCTGCTGCATGTGGCCTCGTGTGAAGAGAGTGGGACCAGGATGCCCAGAGGGGCCAGGAAGGGCTGGGGGTGGTGGTGACTATTCTCCAAGCCCTGGGGAATAGTCTATTCCCAAGGACCTACCAGGCTGTGTACCTTTGGGGTGACTCATGGGACAGGGTGGGATTCTGAACAACACCCCCCCACACACACACACACAGGGCAGCCAGGTAATGCTCCCAAAGGCCCACCTAGCCCTGTGTTACCACACAAGGCCCCAGTTCCATGGCAACCATCACACCTTGCCCCGAGCAGGTGCACAGGAAGAAGCTCTGGGCTCCCCCTCCCCAGCAGAGTGAGACACCAGATCTGCAGCCTGGGATTTCAGGCAGAGAGGGAGAGTGCAGTCCCTTCCCCTGCCACCAGCTTGACCTTGGGGCCACTCACCAGACCCTAACAGACACCCGTCTGTGCTAATTTCAAGGGGAAAAGACCCTACAGTCCACTGACTCCAATCTGCCCCGAATCTTTCTACTGCACAGTGGTCCAGCCCCTTCCAGGTCTGCTTGTACACCCCTCATGACAGGCAGCTCACCACCTATCCTGTTTAGTTAAAGCATCGTAAACCCAGAATCAAAAACCAGAAAGCTCTTTTGGTAGAGTGCCTCCTTGGAGTGAAATCTCACAAGTTAGGGCCAAGAGGCAGCCACCGTGGCTCTTCCTTGATCCATGCAAGCCTGGGACCAATTCCTTCCTGCTCTGGATGCTGGGTGGCCGAAGGTCAGAACTCTGAGTCCTTTTTAGTTGTTGCATTCAGCGCAACTGACACACTGTTTATTGAGGGTCTGCTATGTGCCAGGACCACTGTGGGCACGGGCTGCGGGCAGAAGCTCCAGAGGAGAAGCGAGGGCTGGGAAAAGGGTGGGCACTTATCTATGCACTCCTCCAACAGGCCATGATAGATCCCCTGCTCTGTGCCAGGCTCTGGGCCACCTCAGGGAACAGAAAACAATCTGACATCCTGGTTGGGAGGGACAGAGAGTAAATAAACACATTCAAGTATAATGGAGTGTCTGGTAGTGATACAGGCTTCAAGGAAGCAAAAGCTGGGAGGTGAGAATTATGGAAGGTGGGGGCTATTTTAGGCAGGGAGAGCACAGGACCCTGACAAGGTGACATATGAACAGAGCCTGAATGAACCAGGAGAGGGAGAACCATGGGAGAGCCTGAGAAAGTGCTCTACTGGCAGAGGCAGCAGCAGGTGCACAAGCCCCAGGACAGTTGTCTCTCGCTCTGTAACAATGTCCCCAAAGCTCTGAGGATGAAAACAATAACCACTTCAGCATCTCTCAAAATCCTGTAGGTGGAGACGGGGCTCTGCTGGGTGGTTCTTCTGCTCCATACGGTATCAATGGAGTCGCTCATATGGCTACATCCAGCTGGGAGCTTGGCTTCACTCACGTGTCTGGGGTGGCTGGAGCAGCTGAGAGCTGGCTGGGCCTCCCCCTCCTCTCCTCCCCTGCCCCCACCCTTTTCCTCTCCATGAGGCCACTCATCATTCAGTGGTCCACCCTAAGTTTCTTTACATGGCAGCAAGAATCCCAAGAAGGCAAAAAATGGAAGCTGGCAGGCCTCTCAAGGGCAAGGCCTGAACATCAGACAGCATTACTGCAGCCACAGCCTGTGACCAGAGCAAGCCTCAGGACAGCCCAGGTTCAAGGGGAGGGGAGGGGATGCCACCTGATGGGAGGTGCAGCATCCATACAGGGAAAGGTGCAAATACCAGTGCCCATCCTTGGAATAATCCACGTAGGCCCTGAGGAGGGAGCATCTTGATGGCGGCGGGTTTGCTGGGGTCAGTGTGGTTGGGGGATTAACTGGGGAGAGAGGGAAGGGGTAGGAGGTGAGGTCCTCAAGCTCCGGGGACAGCACAGAAGCTGTGGGGCCGTGCAGGTCGCTGTCCAGACTCTGGCTTTGACCTTCAGAGAGATGTGAGTCTCGGCAGGGTTAGCGCAGAGGAAGGGTGTGGCTAGGAGGCCTCGGGCTGCTGTGGGGAGAACAGACTGAGGTGGGGGAGGCGGGGAGGGGGTGTACTTGTCTCCTGGTCTCCTGGGGCTGCTGTAATAAGGGACCACAAACTGGGTAACTTAGAACAACATTATTCTCTCATGGTTCTGGAGGCCAGAAGTCTGAAATCAAGGTGTCACAGGGCCACGCTCCCTCTGAAGTCTCTGGGGGAAGAACCCTCCCTTTCATCTTCTAGTTTCTCATGGCCGTGGCCTTCCTTGATGCCCCCTGGCATGACTCCAGTCTCTGCCTCCATCTTCACACACTGTTCTCCTCTCTGTGTGTCTGTCTCTGTGGCCAGATCTCCTTCTTCTTAGAGGGACCCTGGTTGTATTGGGTTTAGGGCTCACCCTAACCCAGGATGATCTCACCTTAACTGCAAAGACTCTATTTCCAAAAAGGTACATTCATGGGTTCCGGATAGACATGAATTTGGGGGGACACTATTCAACCCAATAGATGGGGGCAAGGGCTGTGGAGCGCCCAGTGAGGAAGCTGCTGCAGTCGTGCAGGGGAGACACAAGCGTGGTGGCAGGAGGACCCTCTCTAAATTCATTCCCCCTGCCCCCAACCCCGGCTGCACAGAAGCCTCCCTCAAGGAGAAGCCACCATGCTTTAGTTTTTCTGAAGCTTGGAAGCCCTCTGCCCTGGAGCCCAAGTGGCTGAGGCCAGCCAGGGCTGCACGCTGCCTGCAGTGTACTACTGGGGGACAGAGGGTGGAACCCAAGCCCTACCAGGCACCCCCAGTGTGCCCACACCTGACCTAGGGAGCAGTGAGGGGGCGTTCATGGAGACATTGTCCCCCAAGGCCCAGCTCAGGTAACCTCCCTGCTCTGCCCAGGGCTCACCTCTCCCTGCCACTCATTCCACTCCGACCACTGAAGGCCTTCCCAAAACCCAGTCTGCTCCCCCTCCCTTGGACCAGCTCCTCGGGTGGTGTTCAGGGCCCTCCACGCTTACCCCAGGCCTCACCTCCTCCCTCTCAACCCCCCAGCTCCACACCCACCTCATTCCAGCCAGCTGAGCCCTACTGTGATGCCTTGACCCAGTTTTCCAGGCCTCCTCCTCCCCTCCCTGATTGCCTACCTTTCTCCCTTCCATCCTCAATGAAGTTGCCAACTCAGATGCCACCTCCTCCAGGAAGTCCCCCTGGTGCCTCCACACCTCCCCAGGCTGGGCCGGATGCTGCCCTTGGGTCCCACCACTGCCTTTTTCCCCATCACAGGTCCTGTTCCCTGCCCTGTACTTTCTGTGCCTGGTTTTGTCTGAGCCCCCAACTCTGCCCTGCAGAGGACCCTATGCAGAAGAGGCACCCAGAGATGTCTGATGACCTGAGCCCACACTCAGCACCCCCACCCCTCCTGCCCATCCCCCTACCCCAAGCCCCATCCCACCCCTGCCCTGGGGGCTCTCCCATTGCCCTGGCCCCATGGAGTCAGGGCTCAGACAAGGACAGGGCTCCAGGCACAGGGATTGGAGGGCAAAGCTGAGCCCGGAGCTTCCATGAAACACTCGAGGAGACTTTGGGCCACTTCTACCAGGGAGCGGGGGTGGAGGGCTGAAGACAGGGAGGGAGAGGCCAGGATGATTAATGGGACATTCCTCTCTGTCCCTCAGGGGAGGAAGAATGGTTGTCAAGGGCAACACATTCTTCCCGTGGATTACTCCAGCCTGTGTCACCCACAGGGAGTGGGGTTTCAGGGAGGTGGGGACTGGAGTGTCTGAGCCCAAACTGCTTAGAGAGCATCACTCATCTTACAGGGGAGGGGAAACTGAGGCCAGCGGAGGTGGGCAGGGCTGCCTGCGAGGCTCATCCAGCAGATGAGGCATAAAGGGTGGGGGTAGCCCTGGGCTCCTGTCTCACTCCCGGGTTCTGTCCCTAGGAGTCAGGGGTGTCCAGGCTGGGACCAGTGGTGGAGGCCGAAAAGAGAGGAGGGCCAGGACGCCGCTGCAGTGGCCTCTGGCTTCTCCACGGGGAGGGGAGGAGGAGGCCCGGAAAGCTGGGTCAAGGGGGCCAGCGTGATGGCCCTTCCTGCCTCCAAGCCTCTGTACTCGCTGTTCCTGCTGCCCGTCAGCTCTCATCACTGACCCCTGCCCTGTGCACTCCGCCTCCGTCACCGCTCACGTCCACAACACCGTGACGGTGGGTGGGTGGATTAGCCTGCTCCAGCTAAAGTGCCCCAGACCAGGCTGCTTAAACAACACTTGCTCACAGTTCTGGAGGCTGGAAGGCCAAGATCACATCAGCAGTGATGGTTTCTTCTGGGGCCTCTCTCCTTGGCTGGCACACGGCCTGCCTCTTCACATGGTCTGTCCCCTGCAGCATCCCTGGTGTCTCTGTGTCCCAATCTCTTCTTATAAGGACACCAGTCAGACTGGATTACATGCCACCCTCAAGAACTTACTTAATGACCTCTTCACTTCGTTCCCTCTTGAAAGACCCTCTCTCCAAATACAGTCACCTTCTGAGGCACTGGGGGTTAGGGCTTTGACACAGGAATTGTGAGGAACACGGTTCTGTCTATAACAGTGTGCGTGCCTCCCCCCTCCCCCCACCCCCCGGCCCCTCCGTGAGTGGGACACTGTCTAAGGACAGGGACTGGATCGGAGCCCTCTGTGTGGCCTGGAGGGTCTCTGGGCTGGGTCCCTGGGTCTGTTGTCCTGCCCAGCAGCTGCCCCCTCCCTCTTCCACTCCGACGCCTCTCTTCCCCCTCCCCTCCCCACCTCCGTGGGGACAGGGTGGGGCGGCCAGGCTACAGAGTGAGCAGTGAGGTGTGGCTGTGTCCCTCTGCTCCTGTTTTCATGCTGGCCCCTCCCAAGAAGGTGGTGCCCACCCTGCCCCCTACCACTGGGCTGGCGGCTTCCTGGGCTGGGCTGGCCAGGAGCTGGACGTGCCCTCTACGCCCTCTAGCTTCCTCCTGCGGACAGTAGGGAGAGGCCAAGCTCTGCAGAGGGTTCTTGAGTCGCCATCCTGAAGAGGCAGCAATGAACAGCCCCTAAGGCTGTGACACTGGCCCTGGGGCCCTTCCTAGAAGGCAGCTCATCACAAACCCCAGCAAGGCTCTGAAAAGCTCCCAGCATGAAATGCAACTGTGTTCCTCGTGTCCCCCCAGTGCCTGGGGACTGGCCACCTTCCTGGGCATGAGAGATGATTGCCATTCTGACTGCCCAACACCCGTATTATGTCGGGGACATGGCTTTCTTGCTGCCATGTCCCCCGGCCAGCGCTAGCCATATGATGTCTTTGTAAGAATCACAAAAAGGTGTCTCTTCTCTGCACGGGCTCGGCCCCCTCACCCCACCCAGGAACCCCACCTGTGGCGGAGCCTGAGTCTGCACCTCCCACTGCAGCAGCCAGAGGGTGGGACGTGCCAGGCTCCTGGGCAGCCAGCGTACCCATCGGTCATGCGCCCGCACCAGACAAAGAAGCAGGTGCCCTGGCCAGCCGACTGAGGTCAGTGTGAAGACGCCTTTTATAAAGCATTCAGGCAAAATATATTTATTAAACAGCTACTGGGAGCCGGGCACTGTGCTAGCTGTAGGAGTACCCTGGTGAGCAAAGCAGACGTGATCCCTGCCCTCCTGGAGTTTACAGTTTAGTGGAGGAGACGCAAAAGCTCACCGTTTTAAATGTCTAATTAAAAAATGGAAAGAAAATTGTGCCGAGAAAGAAAAGACGGCTCTAGGAGAGCTGAGAGAGTCAGTAAGGGCTTCCTTGAAGAAGCAACAGTGAAGCTGAGGAATGATCTAGAGGAAGGGGAGTGAAGTGGAGGAATGGTCTACATTGAGGGAAAAGCAAGTGCAAAGGCCCTGTGGCACGGGGGCTAACGGAGGGGGTGTGTGGCATGAATTCAGGCAGCAAGGGATGGATCATGGGGCCTCAGGACTGAGGTGATGAATCTGGATTCTGTTCTTGCAGCAGGAAATCCCTCTGAGACTTGTGAGCAAGGGTGTGACACCATTAGGTGTATAATCTGGTCCCTCTGGGTGCTGGGAGGAGAATGGGGGTGGGGGTCAGGAACGCTGGTACCGGGAGACCAGCAAAGGGGCAGCTGCTGACACCCCGGCAAGAGACCAGGGTGGCTGGCCTGGGGACTGCAGGGATGATGGAGTGAAACGGGTGGTTCAGAGATACAGAGGAATAAAGTGAACCCAGAGGGTGAGAGGGAGGGAGGGCTGCTGCCCGGTTGCCTGGTTTCCACCTGCTGTCATTCTGATTCCTTCGATTTCTGGCCTGATGAATCATTTGCGAGTCATCGCCCCCACAACCATTGCTGTTTTTTCCTTTTTAACCATGAACTTGTTTTTAACCACTGAGCCATTATATTACGGGCCAATGGATTTGGAGGTACTTCCCCAAATACAGCCCTGGAGGAAATTCAAAACATCATTTAATGAAAAATTCTCCACCATGTAGTTCTCACTATGCACCCCGCTCAAGGCTGTCACGAGCTGACCCTCGCCGGGCTGGTGTCTGACTCATGACCCTCTCTGTGGCAGAGGCCCTGCCTGGCACGGCTCCCTGGGGTCCAGCGTGATGGTGCCTGTGTTGGCGATGACCGGTCCCGCCAGCCACCCCTTCTCTGTGTGGACTCTGTGGCGCCCGGGCACACCTGTCAGCACAGCCCTGGGGCAGCACACCCACAGCTGGGCAGGCTCACAGGGTGGCCTCCCGCTGACCAGGGTTGGCTTCCATCTTTGTAAAATATTAACAATTTGTGGACTTCCCTGGTGGCGCAGTGGTTAAGAATCCACCTGCCAACGCAGGGACACGGGTTCGAGCCCTAGTCTGGGATGATCCCACGTGCCGCAGAACAATAAACAAATAAAATTAATTAATTAAAAAACAAACAATTTGTTAGTGTATTTGTGGATTCACTGACCTAAAATGACGTTCCCAGAACCCCCTTTTCTGGGGATCAGCTCTAAAGCTGGGGTGATAGAACCACTTTTAGAACATAGAGGGCCCCACTTTGCATTCATACCCATCCCCACATCAGAAACCCAAGCACAGGGACTTCCTTGGTGGCACAGTGGTTAAGAATTCGCCTGCCAACACCAGGGACACGGGTTCGAGCCCTGGTCCAGGAAGATCCCATATGCCACGGAGGGACTAAGCCCATGCGCCACAATTACTGAGCCCGAGTGCCACAACTACTGAAGCCCGCGCACCTAAAGCCCGTGCTCTGCAGCAAGAGAAGACACCGCAATGAGAAGCCCGCGCACCGCAACGCAGAGTAGCCCCCGCCTGTCGCAACTAGAGAAAGCCTAGGCACAGCAACGAAGACCCAACACAGCCAAAAATAATTAATTAATTAATTAATTAAAAACAAAAAACCCCAAGCACAGCCTCTCCTTTTGGCTTATCCCCCAAGTCTAAGAAGTGCCTGATTCCTCCAGCCACCTCCTAAATATTTCTAGAATCCAACTCTTCCCTTCCAACCTGCTTCATCTGCCCAAGCTGGGTCAGGGCTGATTCCATCTGCCTGGAGGTCACCCTCCCTCTTACTGGCCTCCTGGCCCCCTGCTACCACAGTCCCAGGCACCATCCGTGCCACCGCAGGGCAAGACCATTTACACCTGATCTCCCTGAGTCGCGCCCTCTCTTCCTCTCTCCTTCTTTCCTCTGACTTGACTGACTTGCATTTGCCTCCTGAGACTCATCTCAGCCCTAGGAAGACCCCTTGACCATCA
Source organism: Hyperoodon ampullatus (assembly GCF_949752795.1). Classification (NCBI taxonomy): domain Eukaryota; kingdom Metazoa; phylum Chordata; class Mammalia; order Artiodactyla; family Ziphiidae; genus Hyperoodon; species Hyperoodon ampullatus. Next base: position 51,764,455 of record NC_136927.1, on the reverse strand, counting down.
GGTGGGGTCGGTTGCCTCCCCTGGGCTCCCCTGCCCAGTCTTCACTCACCATGTTGCAATGTCTGTTCAGAGCCTGTCTCCAAGGTTAAGCTCCAGTGGCCCCGATGGGGTGACAGCAGCTCCTCAGAGGGTTCGAAGATGCTGTTCAGAAGTGAGGGGCAGCCCCAGGCATGCACAGGATGTCGCAGTTCCTGGGACCCGCACAGATTCTGGCACTAAGAACAAGCCACAAAAGGAGCCTGGGACAGAAAGAGCCTGGGGCAATTCCTGCTCCTGGCTGATCCTCCAGCTTTGGGCAGGTTTGTTCATTTTTTTACTCAGCAAACACCAGTGGACCCCTCTTCCTCCCCACCATATCCCTCCTGGGCAGGCCCCAAGCTGGGCATCCTGGGCCTCAAGGGCCTCCCTGTCTGGTGTTGGAGCCAGGCCTGGGAAGGACAGTGTGAGACTGGCTCGTCTGGGGGTAGCTGGTGCGGGGGAGGGCACTTTTAACCATCCTCCAATTCCAAGAATCTAAGAGGGTCCCGGGCTCTACAGCAGCAGAATTTCCAAAGTGGCTGCCTGAAGGGGCTGGTTCCCATGGCCAGGTGTCACCGAGGACACCAGGGCCTGAGCTCCTGACTGCATCTGAATCTGCTTCTGTCTGCACCTAGAGCGGGTCTTGTGGCTGGTGGGGATGCAGGCAGGGTGGGAGGGAGACCACAAGGGACCAGGGGGGCATGGGTTTTCAAAGTAGACCCCCCTAAAGTGTTTGCCTGGGAGGGAGCACTGCTAAATCCACCTGTGTTAGTAGGAGGCTTCCTGGCCCTGCCCCCCACTGTGGGTGGGTTGCCCTGGGCCCGTCAGGAGATGGGGCACCCTCAATGTATAGTTAGGGCTGGCAATCAAAGGCATAGGCTCAGGGCAGCCCCGGGTCTGGCGTCGGGGCCAGGCTGGACAGAGCAAGGCCAGGCTGGGCCCTGCGTGTAAATTCTCCTCTTCCAGAACCAGCACAGGCACTGCTAGGGTGGAGGAGCCAGACTGCATTTATTCATTTCCAAAAACCAGGGCCCCCACGCTGGCCACCGCTGGGCACCCTCCTCAGGGGGCCTGCCTGCTGGGAGCCGCGGTCAGACTAGAGGGGCTGGGATTGGGTCCAGGGACACGAGGTGCGGTGACGGTGGACAGTGCGCGGCGGGGAGGGTACTGAGCCTCAGTTTTTTCGTCCAGAAAACGGTGGCGGCTGTGCGGATTGGACGACACATCGTAGATCCTCAAGCGAGAGCGTGACTGCTCATCCCTCTGGCTTGGCCGAGGTGGGACCTGGAGCCCTGACCTCCAGAGACTCCCCTGATTGGCGGTAGCTCTACAACATCGGGTCACGCGGCGGGACTCGCCACAGTTCATAGGAGTGCGCACGCGCGGGACCCTGCGGCTGCGGTGAACTGGCGCCCCCTTGTGACCACAGTGGGAACGACCGGCCTTGCGGGCGGGCGGGGGGACGGACGCTGCTGAGTTAAGTGTATCCTCCTGGGTGATGGGGGCTCGCGGACCTCAGAGAGTCCATTGGGGTGATCGTCTGAGGAGTGTGAGCCCAAGGGTATGTGACAATGTGAGGGAGTGATAGCCTCCCAATAGTAACAGGTCACATCAGGACACGTGGTCATCTGAGGCTCAGAGCAGTGAGTGAGCTCCCAAGAACAGCACCGGGCTCTGCCTGAAGGCCCGTGTCTGACACTGTGCAGGGCATGCAGCAGGAGCTCAATAAATGTTTGTGGCGTGAGAGTGAGTGGATAAGTGTGTGAGCCATCTGCGTGTGCAAGGGGGTTAGGAGTGGTGGCCGGAAAGTCATAACATGTGTCTACACTGTCAGACCTTACAGCTGGTGAGTGCCACCCTCAGAAAGGGCCCCCGTCCAGGGACAATGGAAGAACCTCTAAAGGCTCCACTGCAGCCCCAGCCGCTGGTGGATGGGACAGAGGGACAGAGGGAGGCCTCATATACCCCAGGATGGGCCCAGCCCAGCCCCCTGCACAGGGCAGACAAGGCCCCCTGCAGGCCTCCTCCTGGGGCCTGGAAGCTTCCTGTCAGGGCGGTCTCTCCACGTCACCTTCCAGCCTTGCTCGAGGCAGGCAGACCAGAGGCAGACGGTGGCGGAGGCTGGATGCCCAGCCTGACCACAGCCCTCCCCTGAGTGCAACTTCACTGCCTGGAGCGGGGGAACTGGGAAAGCCCAAGGCAGGGCTGCTAGCGGTGGGATGGATTTCAGGCAGGGTGGGGAGGTGCGATGGGGGAGGGGCACGTGGGTGCAGGTCCCCCACGGCCCCAGCCCCAGCTGTATGGGCCAGGCTAGGGGCTGAGGCTGGGGAGGGGTTCCAGGCCAGGCTCACAGCCCACGGGCAGCGTGGCAGCCTCGCTGGGTGGGATGTGGTGGGTCATGTAGCGCGTCCCCATGAAGGAGCCGGTTCGCAGCTGCTCTGGGGCCTCCTCCGGCCACCACAGGCTGGAGCTGGATGGGGAGAGGAAGAGGCGCAGCTGTCTCCCTGCTGGGTGGAGTGGGCTGCCGAGCTCCCCACCCCCAGAGCCCTCCCCCTGCAGCCTCTGATCTCCCTTTCCTCCCTTGTAGAACCAGCTGGAGGTGTGCCTCCTCCAGGTGGCCACCCTGACTACCTGGGTGTCCGTTCGCTGAAATGATAGAAGGCTCATTGGAGAGAAAACAAGGTCAGGGAGGAGAAGGGCCCAGGCAGAACGAGGTGACCCCTTCTCTGAACCTGCTGGACCACCTCCCTGACCTCCCAGGTGAGAGATATTCGGGAGTGGGGTGGAATTCCCTGCACATCCCTGGAAGGGGCACCGCCCACCTCAGAACCACAGGGCTCATGGAGGGCTTCCAGGTGCTGGGACCAGTGAGAGGGAAGGGGTTCAGGGTGAGAGAGGGGCCCTCGGGGGTGTCACCACTCACAAGCGCACGCTGGAGGCTGCCAGGAAGGCCAGGAGCAGGAGACCAGCCAGAGAAGAGAGGATGGAGGTGATGACAATCATGTCACCACTTCGCCGGCCTGGCCACGTGTCAATGGAGCCTGGGGACTTCCCTGTACATACAGTGGCTCTCAGAGGCTGCCCCTGGACCCCAGGGCGGTCACCTCCCCACCATGCTCACACCCAAGGCTGACTGCCTTACATCCCCAGCCCGCCTCCTGAGCCCATCCATCTGTCCCTCTCAGCTGGGCATCTGTGCTCTGCCAGCCTGGACCACCAGCCATCGCTCCAGCCTCTGCCTTGGTCTCACCTTCTGGGCTGTTCCCAGCAATGTGCCTGCCCACTGCCCCGCCTGTGGCAGGAAGCGTGGCAGCAGAGCTCAGGACTGCCCTGCTCCTGGAGCCTGGCATTCAAGACCCTCACATGACAAGACCCACCAACACCACCAGCCCGGCCTCTCAGCCCATCTCCCGGGCGCCCACATGTGGGACACTCCAGCCTTTCACGTGCAGTTTTCTTATCCCGGGACCCACGTCCCTGACCGACTCCAGCCTCCTTCTTGCCCTGGCCCTTCTCCTCCACCTGGCAGTGCTGGGCACAGGGTTGGCTCCCTGAAGGAGGGGACGACTGCTTCTGTCTATGACGGGGCTGGGGCCCGGGGCACCTGAGGGTTGGCAAACATTTCGGGGTGGACAGAGCCGGTATCTCTGCTGATGGGGTCGACCTGGTGCCCCAGCCTCCAGCACGAGGTTCTGTATGGGGTTGGGGTGGGGGTGGGGCTGCCTCTGAGCCCACAGTCCCACAGCAGCAGGGGGAGGGGCCGGCTGAGCACGACCATGGTGGAGAGGGCGGCCAGTCCACACGGGGCAGACTGGAGCCGGAGCGCCCCTCCCCCAGCACTACCTTGGCAGAGAGTGATGGGGTCGGACCACCTCGTCTGGGCCTGGGGTGAGCCCTTGGAGTCTATCAGGAGGAACTTCACCCTGGGGAGAGGAGGAAGGGTGAGGCTCCGAGCCTCGACTGCCCTGGGCGAGGCACCCACCTTGGCCAGGCCCCAGGCAGCTGTTGCTGGCTGGCCAGGCTGTGGGCCTTTCTATGTATAGGGGAGGGTGGGGCCCATCAGCACGGGCCAAAGCCTGGCCCTGCTCTAAGGACCCCCGGAGACCTCTCTGGCCACAGTGACCTCTGCCAGCAGCCCCAAACCATCTGAACCGTCGCTCTCCAGACACTCTATCTGGTTTAGGTGGCTCCGATTACTAAGTGTCACATGCAGGGTGGCTCAGCTGGGCGCATGGGGCTGGGGGGCCCTGGCCTCCCAGAGAACTGCTGGCTGTGAGGAGTCTGTGAGGCCTTGGAAGGCCCCTCTATAAGAGCGGGCACCCCAGGCAAAGGCCAGGGAGGGAGGGCTGTGATCAGGGCGCACTCGGAGCCCTGGATCACGGGAGGGGGCAGGCTGAGCTCGGGGGGCACCGGGATCCGTGCGAAGCCCCGGTTGTATCTTTGTCCGCGGGTGGGGGGCGGAGCTCTGGAAGGTTTCCGAGCCGCGAGGAACGGAGGCAGGCTGGCACTGACGGGACGGCTCCGGGGGCCGCTAGGGATGCGGGCGGCAGGTATAACTGGAGGCCGCGCCAGGGAGTGGCCACGGGGAGGGGGAGGGGACCTGGCCGGGCTGGGTGAGAGGGCGAGGGAGGCGTGGGTGGAGCCTACGCCCCGCCCCGCCTTGCCTGCGCCCCCTGCCGGTTCCCCCAGCCGCACTTGGTCTCCCTGAGGACCTCTGGCCTTGTCCCCCTCGTCTGACACCTGCTCTCCCACCCCGGCTCCACCCTCAGCCCCAGCCTTAGTTTCCCGCCAGATGTACCTGTGGGAGGGACGGTGGGCCCTGCAGCATTCCCCTTCCCCCTTATGGGGCCTGCAGACTCCTCCCCAACCCCCACCCCACCCCACCGGCTCTGAGATGCCCACCTCCTCCTCGTGGGCCTCCTGGAAGGGCCACATTCTGTCTGCCCCCCTAGCTGGTCGCACCCCATAGAGGAAGAAACCCAGGTTTGTGAAGGGGAGGGGCTTGCTCCACCTGCAGCCGGGAAGGAGCCGGGCCAGGACAGAGGCCTGGGGAGAGGCTGGGGTGGGGGGGCAGTCCTGGTCCCCAAAACCCCTCCTCTCCCAGCACAGCCCTCTCCCAAGGTCCAGGTTGGGTGACCCACCTGTAAGGTCCAGGGCCGGGGAGGGGGGCGTTGCAGTAGCGTGGCTGCTGGAGGTCAGCAAGGCAGCCGGCGTCATTGCCCACCCTAAGCACCGGGGCGCCCCCCCTGCCACCCACTGGGTCCTCACAGGGTAGCTGATCCAGGGTCAGGGGCAGCGTCATGTAGTGGCCATCCGTCAGCAGCCTCGGGGAGGCTGGGATCTCAGCCAGTGTCTGGGGGTTCTGGAGGTCCCTGGAGGCTGCAGGAGTGAGGGACAGACAGATTGGGGCCGGAGGGGAGGAGCAGACGGGACGATGGGACCTCGGGACCTCGGGACCTCGGGACCTCGCCATAGCCCCTGGCTGGGTCCAAGGCCTCCAGCCCTGGCCTGCCATGCCTCACATGAGACTTTGTCACCTCTCAGAGCGCCCTCTGGATAAAGCCCAAACTCCCAATCCACACCCAGTTGTGAGGGGTTCCCAGGGCCCCCTGCAGCTCTCCTCAGCCCCAGACCTGCACCAGGACATACCGTTGCTGAAGGCCACCATCAGCCAGACGGTGCTGGCAGCACTGGCATGCCCTTCCAGGACACAGCGCGGCGGCTCCAGGGAAAACGTGGTGGCTGTGACCTTGCCTTCCAGGTCCCAGGTTGTTATCCGCGGTGTGTAGGGGATGAGTTCTGTGGCCGTGGAGATAGGGGTGAGGGTCCAGGGCCCACTGCCCCTGGGGCTGCCTCTCCCAATCGGAGGGGGCAGGCTCCCAGGGTCCCGGCAGGTGCCCCAGCCCCTTGGATCTGGCCAGGGGCACCCATCCCGGGACCCCCACTCACCCAGGCTCATGCAGGGCTGGGGCCACACCAGCACCATGAGGTGCAGCAGCCAGGGGCGCAGCTGCCTCCAGGGGAGCCCCATGATGGCCTGCAGAGCACCCAAACACCCACAGCCTGGGGCTCCGGCCTCACCCCCTCCCCCAACACCTCGGCCCGGCCTGGAGGAGCTGGTTAGTCAGGCTGCCCTGCTGGCCGAGGGCTTGAAAGACCTGAAAATGTAAGTGCACCCTCACTCCTCCTCCCAGCCCAGCCCACCACAGGGAGGGAGCTGGGCAGGGCTCTGGTGTGGGGCAGGCCAGGGCCAGTTAGGAGGGCAGGAGCAGGGCTGCTGGAGCTGAGCGAGAGAGGTCATTGGACCCCCAAGATGCAGGCCAGGTCACCCCAGAGGCCCATGTCTGAATTTGGGTCCCACCCAGCCTCCCAGACCTGGGGAGGAGGGCTGATCTCTGGAAACCAGGGCTCAGGGCCACATGCCAGAGATTCCTGCACCCCAGGTGCCAGGAGCCTCCCTCTGGCCTTCCATCCCCACCCAGGGAAGGAAGTGGGCAGCCCCAACCTGTCTGGCTCCAGCCCCATCACCGCCCCTGGCCCTGGCGCCATCTCTGCACCCTGCCCTTCCTCCACAAGGCCACATCCTCGCTCACTCCCCAGTTCCTTCGTCCAAAGGAATCACATGGACTCAGAGAAAGGATTGTAGAGCCCTTGACAGCTGGCAAGTCCCCTACTTCAGCAGTCCCCAACCTTTTTGGCACCAGGGACTGGTTTCGTGGAAGAGAGTTTTTCCACAGACGGGTACCGGTCTTTGGCCTGGGGGTTTGGGACACCTGCCCTACTTACATTACTTCCACGGGTTCTCACTATATATGTATTTTTTAAATTTTAATTATTTATTTTTTAATATTTAAATTATTTTTTTTGGTTGTGCCACATGGCCTGTGGGATCTTAGTTCCCTGACTGACCAGGGACTGAACCCAGGCCCTCAGCAGGGAAAGCGTGGAGTCCTAACCACTGGACTGCCAGGGAATTCCCTATATGTGTTTTAAAAATTGAGATATAATTCACATACCATGTCTTTTAAAATGTACAGTTCAGTGGTTTTTGTTTTCTGGGGGCTTTGTTTTTTTTGGGGGGTTGTTTGTTTTTGTTTTGCTTAAACAAGGAGGGATTTATTTTTATTTACAAGAATCCTGGAGGAGGACAGCTGCTGGCATGGGCTTGGTCAAATGGTGATAAGGTCAATGTCTCTGAGATTCTCTTGGCCTTTTTCTCATTGTAGCAAGATGGCTGCTGTGGCTCCAGCCATCATATCCTCAATCAAAGTAGGAAGAAGGGAGGAGCAGGGAGGTGTTATCCAATCTCTCTCTTTTATCAGAAAAACATAAGCTTTCCTAGAAGCCCCTGTAGACTTCCTCTTAAATTTCACTGGCCATAAATCACCAGACTCCAGAACCTTTTCACCACCCCAAAAGGAAACACTGTACCCATTAAAACAGTCACTCCCAATTCCCCCTCCCCCTGACAACCAATAAGTTACTTTCTGTCTCTCTGGATTTGCCTCTTCTGGATATTTCATATAAAGTGAATCACACAGTGCATCCTTTTCTGTGTGGCTTCTTTCTCTTGGCATAATGTTTTCAAGGCTCATCCATGTTGTATGTTAATAGTTCATTCTTTTTTCTGGGTGAATAGCATTCCGTTGCATGGATACATCACATTTTGTTTATTCGTGCATCAGCTGATGGACATTTGGGTTGCTCCCACTTTTTGGCTATTATGAGTGTTACCGTGGACATGTTTTCAGTTCTTGGATATTTACCTGGTAGTTTTAATTGCGGAGTCATATGGTAACTGCTTTTTCAGGCACTGCCCAGCTGTTTTCCAAAGTGGCTACATTTTACATTCCCATGGGCTGTGGATGAGGGTTCCAATTTCTCCACATCCTCACCAATATTTATTCCCTGCTTTTTTTTTATAATAACCACCCTAATGGGTATGAAGTGGTATCACTTTGTTGTTTTGATTTGCGTTTCCCTAATGACGTTGAGCATTTTCCATGTGCTTGTCAGCCATCTGTGTATCTTTTTCAGAGAAAAGTCTATTCGAGTCCTTTGCCCATTTTAAAAAAATTGGGGATCTGTCTTTTTATTGTTGAGTTGTAAGAGTTCTTGATATTTTTTGGATACGAGACCCCTATCAGGCATAAGATTTGCGAACATTTTCTCCGATTCTGACTCTCACTGTGCGGTAATGGTGGGAGCCGAGCATGGGGGCGGCACGCGGGTGCCCACCCAACTCCTGTGCCCTGTCAGCAGTGGAGCGAGTCTCACTGTGGAACCAAACAGGATTGGGATCCAGCTTCTCCATGGAGGCCTCCCTGCCCTTCCCAGCCAACTTCTCCACGAGGCAGTGGGCACAGTGCCCAGGGGCCACGATACTGCTAGGGGTCCACAAAAATGCTTTAATTTCTTTTAAAATCAGAAAGAAAAAAAAAAAGGAACTTCTAGGTGAAAGAAATGCTCTAACATATATTCATCTTTGTACCAGCGAGTCCTAACATAGAATTTCAGTCCTTTTCTTAAGACGAGAAGGGCTTGTGAAAGCAAACCCCCTCCCCCACATGTTACGTTACTCGGTGTGTGTCTCTTCAGCCCCAGGCCACACTCACCCCCGCCAGGCAGACAGCAAGCCTGCCGAGTATTGGATCCTCCTTCTAAGAAGGTTGGGAAGGATGAGAACTTTGAGGATGGGGTCAGATCGATCCTGTCCGGGATTCCAGTCCCGGCTCTACCGCTGTCACTGTACCCTTGAACCTCAGTCTCCTCACCTGTAGAATGAAGACAGCAGCACCTGCCCCATGTGAGCAGTGCTTAGAAAGCTAGAACCCTGGGGAAGGAGACGGGAGGGGCCCTGGCAGAGCTGCTGGACTGCGCCCTGCAAGGAGAACTGGGGCGGGGCCCAGGGAGCAGCTCAGGTCAGCGTCCGGCTCCTGGCCTCACTGCAGCCTCGGTTTCTTCATTTAGGGGGTTGGATGGGCAGCCTGTAAGGCCGCTTCCTGTTCTGACGCAGCAGGACATGTGTGTGCTGGCCTTCACACATCAGATTTTACACACACACACACACACACACGCAGCCCCTCCACTGACAAACCCACCAGGGCCCGCTGACTTTGGCTATAGGGCATTTATTGCAAACAGAACATCTGAGGTATGAGAAGCTGACCCAGACCCTGGCCTGCCCCTGGCTGGGGGCACAGCAGGCAGTCTCTCCTCACCCCCTGCAGGGCCCCCAGCACTGAGGGCCCAACGCGGCCCACCGAGGACAGAGGGGCCCACGCACTGAGGTAGCTGCATCCGAAGCCCTCACAAGTATGACTCCCAGGCTCGCCCAGTTCCCACGCAGACCCGGGCCTGGGGCAGCCGGGGGATGGGGACAGGCAGGCAGGAGCAGCCTGGGCTCCGGGTGGGGGACGCCTGCGCCCCCAGCTCACTGCTGTTGCAGGGAGTCCTCAGTCACCCCCTGGGCGGCCAGCTCGGCTAGCACGTTCTGCAGGTAGTTGGGGTCGGGGTAGCCATGGCCTGTCACGTTGCGGTCCATCTCTGTCTTGTGGTGAATCTCGTTCCACACCACGGTGTCGGTCTCCCCCGTGGTGCTGGATGTCCCTACTGTGAAGATAAGTCGCCTCTTCCAGGCCACCTTCAGCAGCTCCAGGACCTGTCCAAGGGGGAGGGGATGGTGGGGAGGCAGGAAGAGGGGGCAGGGGAGGGAATGGCGGGGAGCGGGGAAGAAGGTGGCCGTGAACAAGCGCTTAGAACAAACCCCAGCTCCCGGGGCTGGCCTGGAGAGCAGACACCCACCCCGACACCCACCCCGACACCCCCTCACCTCCCTAAGCCTCTTCACACCCTCGGAGCTGTCCCCACCCCAAAGCCACCACACCGGCTCTTCTCTGCCTGGCACGCTCTTCCCCGGCCTTCGGAGAGCTGGGAAGTCCCAACTCAGGTCTCAGTGCAGAGGTGGCTCTGCAGGCCGCCCCCCACCCCCCACCCAGGTAGAGCGGCCCCAGAGCCTCCCCATCCCGTCCTCCCACTGGAGCACCTGTGAGGTCAGCTCGTCTCTCCCTGGACCCCGGGCACCTGGGACGCCTAACGCACGGCAGGTCCCCGGGAAGGGGTGGCCCACACCCCAGCTGGCCCCCAGGCCTTGTCCCCCTCTGCCTGTCGCAGTAAGAAGGTGAGCAGAGGCAGATCTGGTGTGGCCGCCGAGCTGGGCCCTCCCCACCCCACCGCCTCCCACTGCACACAGACAGCTGGGCCCAGAGCTGCCAGCTGGGGGGGAAGGGGGGCCCACTCCCAGGGGCGTCAGCCGGGTCTTCACCTTGCGGCCCTGGGCGTTGTCCGGAAGGTAGCACTGGCGGGGAAACCCTCTGGCGGTGAACGGCTTTCCAGGGTTGGGGTGTTCCGGGCCCTGCAGGAGGCACACAGACGCGGGGAGTGGGAGCCGAGGGGCCCTCTGGCTGCAGAGGTGCTCGGACACGGGCGCCCAGCCTCACCCCTTCGCCTTCCAGGTGGGGCTACTGCTGCGCTCAAGTGACCAACCAAATCAACTGCCATCTCACATCTCGCTCTGAAGACCCACCGTGAACACGGCACCCACCCACGACTGCCCTCCCTGAACCCGGGCTGCTCAGCCTGGCGTCAGACACTCCGGCTAACTCCCTCCACTTCCCCGAAGAGCCCGGACCCCTTAGAGGCTGGGACGGAAGCGCCTGCTTCGCTGGCGGCCCTCTGGGCATGGGGCTCTCTGGACCGGATGGCAGAGCCTGCCGCCTGACACCCTCACTCGGGCACACAGCCCCTCCACTCTCGCTCTAGAAGTGGCCGGAGTGGGGCCCGAGACAGTGGCAGCAGGCTGGACAGAGGCTGGCGGCTGGAACCACACACGGCCCTTGCTCTGCTCTCGGCCACATGGTGACACGCCATGTATAACTCCAAAGTCCCCTCCAGCTCTTTGGCTCTACTGCTGTCTGGAGTGTTTCTAAATTTCACTTTGAGCCACAGAGAACTGGAGGGAAACCAGGGGAAGCACCTAATTAGACAAAACCGAGTGACATCCCGTCAGACTCCTGGCCCCCACTACGCAGTATCTTCCCAACCTGCCCAGGCTCTGAGATCCCCCCCACCCCCCCGGTCCAAGGCAGAGACCTCCGGGGCCAGGGCTCCCGTCTGGGTCCCCAGTGAGCTTGGGTTCCTGTCCTCGCACGCCCCACGCAGGCCTGGATCAGGCCACTGAGCGGGCCCCTCAAGGGCAGCCAAGCCAGCCAGCCCCCCCCCACCCTGTGCTCTGCCCCTGTGGGCTCGCCGGCCGGTGGCCCAATAAAAGCGCTCCTCCTGCTTAGACGCTTGCTGGCCTTCCGCCCAGTACAAGTCCAGCAAAGATGCCTCTGCCTCCAGGAAGCCCTCCCTGGCTCAGGAAAGGGCTAGGGCCACCTCTTTGCTTCCACAGCCCTAGGAGCTGGCTCTAGCCCCCAGCACCAGTGCCTCCTGGGTGCTGGTAGCCTGACTTGGTAGCCTAGGCACCTTCACAGTGACCCGGGGTGTGCAGACTGCTAGGAGGGGACGGGAAAGAAAGGACAGCACCCGAGAAGGGCTGATTCCAGAAAGAGCCGAGGAGGCTCCTCTTGTGCCGCAGCCCCTTACCTGAATGCCATGGGGAATGTTGTAGACTATGAGGATTGTCCCACAGTCCTCGTGGCCGGGGAGGGACACCTGGAACGTGAACACCTCCATCTTCCCCCGGGGCTGGGTTCCAGTTTTCTCCCCATAGATGGTTTTGCAGGAAGGACACTGCAAGCTTCCATCCTGGGACAAGGCAGAATGCCGTGGACTGAGCTGGGGCCCCTGAGAGGGCACCCAGGCCAGCCACCCCGCTGGCTAGGTGGCAAAGAGGCCCACAGGGACACGGGTTTGGCCCCGAGTCACACAGTGGGTCCCAGGCGCATTGCCCAACTCCCAGGCAGCCTCCTCGCAAAGAAACTTGATTCCAGAAGCTTCCTTGGAAAGATAAGTTTTACCCCAGAAACTCATGCAGTTTTCATTAAAGGGACAAGGTACCCAGAGACTGGCATCAGGTAAGAAAATGAGGTTTATGAGCAAAAGCTTGCACAGCCGAGTCATGTTTAAGATGAAAAAGAAAACCCCGTGAACAATGGACTGATAAGCTGGCACCTTGGCTGGTACACGATGGCACGGGGACACTGTGCAAAGGCCAGGCCCCAAGGCCCACGACGGGCCTTCGTTCTCTCCATCCCCCTGACCTGTCCACTCCGGCTAAACTACACCAAAGGCAGGGCAGCCAAGCGTCACCTGCCACCCCCAGTCCCATCCTGCTGCAGGGCCAGGGCTGCAGACATCTCAAGGCTGCCTCCGAGCGGGCCATGGGCCCCTCACACAGCAGCCCCAGTCACCTGCTTAAGTGCAACATGACAGGGACGGGCTGCGGGAAGGAGACCCCGCCCCCCACCCCTGGCCCCGGCTGGCCATGGGTACCTTGTTCCCGTTGCAGTACATAGCCAGCAGGCAGAGCAGGTGGAAGGCGTGGCTGCACTTGGCCAAGCGGCCCACAGCCACCGGCCCAAAGGTCTTGCTGTCGGTCGCGTCGCTGTAGCCGGACGCCATGGACAGCTTCTCCATACAGATGATGCAGTCCTGGAGGGAGACCCAACGCGGGGAACGCTCACCCACGGCCCCTGTGCCACAGGGGGCGAGTCCTGTAGGACCGGCCTTCATCTGCTGAAGTGCCTGACCCCAGACTAACTGAATCTGACAGCCGTTTGTTCTGGAGGCTGGGAGCACAGAGGGCTCACTGTCACCACAGCAGAGGGGACGGCAGGCGGCACCAAGTACTGGGGCCCGTGTAACAACTGAAGCACAGGCGGAGACAGCGGCCGGAACAGCCAGGCAGACAGGTTAAGTACGGGAGGGGCCCTCAGCGCCGGGCTTTACAAGGGAAAGGGAACTTGTCAGACGCACAAGCACAGGAACGGGCACTCGGGTAGAGAGACCGTTCTGAAGCGGGAGCCAGCGTTTCCACCGGGAGGGGTGGTGCACCTGCAGGGCAAGGGGCGACCGGGGTGCAGGAGACAAGGCGAGGTCGGGGGAGGACCAGATCCCGGGAGGCCCTGACGGCCACATTCAGGGTTGGGGCTTCGTCTTACACGTCAGGGGCCCGGCTGAGGGGCTGTGAGCAGCGGGTACTAAGTCATCATGGCCACGTGTCGGCTGTGTAGACGGCAGCTTGGAGGGGGGTGGCGGGGGGGCAAAGCAGCCCAGCTGTGCTGGGTGAGCACAAGGGCAGAGACAGACAGACAGCTGTGAAGGGGGAGGGCAGAGCAGGCTGGAGGGAAGGGCCGATGTGAGGATGACTTTCAGGTTTCTGTCCAAACCTTTACCAACCAGGTGCTTCCTATGCACTCAGTTTGCAGGAGGAAGAGGCAAGAGAGTCCTCGGCTCTGGGCTGGCACGAATGACCTTGACCCCACCCCTCCAGATTCTCCAGGACTCTCCATTCCAATCGGAGAAAAGTGGTGCCGTAGCCCCGAAGCGAGGCTGAGCAGAGAGAGGTCCAGGTGCAGCCGTGACGGGGGTCTGGCAGGCTGGGTTAACCACAGGAACCCCGACCGGCCCTCCCAACAGCCAGGGGGGCAGGATGGCTCTCTGGACGAGGCCAGAGGCTCCTCAGGAAGCACCTTCCAGCAGGGGACAGGCTGGCATGCTCGTCTAAGCCACCCCTCGTTTCCAAACAAAACCAAAAGCAGCGTGGTTCCCGTGACACGCACCTCATCCAGGGCTGTCTTCAGCTCCTCTGTGTAGTTTTTTATCACCTGCTCTGGCTCTGGCTTTGGAGGCCCTCCTAAAAGAGAGAAGAACATAAGTGGTGTCCCGAGGAGAAAGAACTGGAGACGCTGGAACGAGAGAGAAAGGACGACAGGGAGCGGTCCAAGTTGCTGGGAGGGATGTTAGGGCGGCTCAGAGAGGAAGGTTAGCGTGCAGGAGAGGAGAGACCTGGGCCAGGCGCAGAACGCTCCACAGCTCTGCCGGCTGAGCCCTTCCCGGCCCACCCGCTGGGAGCCCTGGAGGAGACGGAAGAGGGGCAGAGACAGCAGCTGGCCACAGCCCTCAGGAGCCACGACGGGGCCTTGGCCACGGCCCTGCACACCTTCACTCAGGAAACCTGTCCCAGGCTTCAGAGGACATGCGGAAGAGTCAAACAGCAGCTTCTAAAACAGATACTCTGGAGCACATTCTGGCCGTGTTATTTTACTCAGCTTTCATCATTCTTGTAAGAAAGTCTCGCTAAGAGAAGTAAGTTTTCTGAGTCAAGTGTGTAGTGCGTGCCTACCCCATGGGGGCATCTGTGTGCACACCAACTGCGGATGACAGCCACACGGCCACAGCAAACCAGTCTTCTTGGGCTTCTCCCTGGACTGTGGGGTGTCAGTGATGTGCCTCCTCGATCCCTAAGCTGCCCACAGTTCTGTCCCCGCCCCCTCCTCCCGAAACCTCCCACTCCTCTGTGTGCACCTGTGCAGGAAGCCCGGAGGCGAGGCCCTGCACCAAAGAGGCCCACCCCAAGGAGAAGAAACGCCCCCAGCTAGAGAGAGAATCAGCATGGCAGGGGTTCTCCAGGCAGAGGCAGCCGCAGAATCATAGAGGGACAGCAAAGCGGAGCAGAGGGGAGGGACCAGGGAGACCAGGGCAGCCAGGGGAACGTGATCCCGGCAGGGCTTGTCATCCTGTCTCAAGGTCAGGGGGAGCTCCTGGTCCTAGACCCTGAGACCAGAGGGGCTCTGGTGTGAGCCCAAGCTCACGGCCATCTGCCTGTGGCTGCGAAGACTTACAAGCCTGAGCTCCCTCTAGACCAGAGAAGGCCAGGTGACAGTTATGCGGGGAGCAGAGGGGCGGGGACCTGGTGATGTCAGGTTGGATTCTGGCTCTTGGGCTGGGACCAAATCAGGTCACCTCTGAGTCTCAGTTCTCTCATCTAAAAAGTGGACCTAATACCAACCAAAGCCATCATCACTGTAAAGGCATCAGCTGCTATGACCTGAAAAACAGCTAGAGGCAAAGGAAGACCACGCACCCCATACACACGCACACGCACCCCCATGCACACAGACTTCTAGGACCCTGGCTCTGGTCGCTGGGGAGAAAGCCAGGCAAAAGCACAGTCCCCACCGGCACCGGGTGGCCATCCTGCTGGCTGGGACTCTATTCTGATTGAGGGGGGAGGCCTTCTAGAAAAGCCTGGTCTAGAAGGCCACGCCAACTAGGGACAGGCCACTCTCCAGCTGGACCCTGGAATCCCTCCGGTGAGGCCTGGCTCAGCATCCCTTCCTCTCCTGCCTGCGCGTGCCCAGGCAGCCTTTCAGAACTGGAGGTAACTCTCCAGGAGCCACTTTTCTCAAAAGGGGGCCAGCCAGGTGACCGCCTACCCCACGAAAGGGACATCCGAGCCCAGGAAGGCCAGAGCGTCTGCTGAGAGCCTTGGTGTCCCGGGGCAAACCCGAGTGCCTCGGGAAGCTGCTGGCCTCTGAGGCAGAGTAAGAGGGGGAGCAGGGCAGGAGCAACTGCTGGCGGTGGCGGGGCGGGGGGGGGGGCGGGTGCTGGGCAGGGTTAGCCCCGCCCATCCCTGGCCTCCCTCCTCCCCCGTTGGGTGGGGGTTAGACAGGCAGTGAACAGGATCAGAGCAACCACCGTACTAGTACTATGTGCCAGGTGCTTCCCGAGCTATTTACTTCCTATTCCTCCCACAACCAACCTGCCACGTAGGAGGCGCTCCGCTCATGAACAGGACGCTTGTGTGAGCTCACAAAGCCCGTGAGCGCTGGAAACCCAGGACTGGCGGAGCCAGAGCCATGCTCCCTCTCACACCATCCTGAAGGTCACCGGAGCGGTCACACTTCTCTGGCCCAACGATGGAAGCAGAGCCACCATCGGCTTTAGAAATGGCAGGTTTAGAACTTACTACCCACAGGCCCCTCCACCTGAGTTTTGTTAAAACTCACAGCACCTTCCAACGGTTCTGAAACCCCTTCCTCCCTGGCCGTGTGACGGCCAGGGCAGTGGTCATCGGGGGACCCCTCTGAAGTAGCCCCACATGGGCTGGCCCTTCGAAGGAAGCGGCAGAGGGCCGTGGTGGTCAGAGAAGAGTGATCGGTGCAGAAGAGTCAGAGGCAGCAAGACTCGGAGGAGGCTTAGCAGAGGCCAGAGAGTATTTGTGAGCAGGAACTACCTTTCATGGACATTTTCCTCAATCTCTTAACTGAGCTGTGACTTTTAGAGGCCAGACAGGAGGCGGGAGGGCTGGCGGGCTGGGGTGCGCGGCTAAGACACACAGGGAGTCCAATGGCTGACATCAGAATACTCGTCATGCCTACACGGGGTGCGAGATCAGACATGCAGAGAGGGGAGAAACGTTAGAAGGAGTCGTTCAGCATGTGACCTCCACAAACCCCGGCTGTGTCCAGCTGGCACTGTCAACGCCCATCAGGACCTGCCGATCTCCCCGGGGAATCCGGCAGCTCGAGGCTGCCAGGGCCTACCCGGGCCGGCAGGGCTAAGCTCTGGGTCGGGAACCAGTGAAATGCCTGGCTGGTGGGAGCCCTGGCCCCAAGCTCCAAAGGGGTCTGTACAAGCAACCCATCAGCCCGTGCCTGGAGCATGTAGGGGGCAAGTCTGTTGCTTCGGGAGGGCAGAGGGCAGAACGCCGCCCCAGGAAGCCTCCTGAGCAGTTCTGGTGGGCGCCTCTCTGTGCCAGGCATGAGGAAGGAGAGCAGAGGGGCGCAGCCAAGCTATGGAAACGCAGATGGGCTGGAGCTCACGGTCCTCCCCCTGCGCCCCCTTGGCCGCGCCCCCTCGGCTCCTGCTCACCTTGCCCCCGCTGGGACGCTGCTTGTTTTGCACGCCACACCTGGCCCGCCTAGGTGCCTTCAGCGCCATCCCCGGGGCAGGCAAGAGGGAATGCTGCCCCGGGCCTGCTCCCCCACCGAGGCGTCCCCATGGCCCCTGTGACCGCTCCTCTGGAGCAGTTAAGGTCCCAGGCCGTGGCTTCCTTCTCTGGTCCCCTTTGCCCTGGGTGGGAGCACAGGGGCAGCCCACAGCGGGAGGGAGCCGCAGCAGGCAGCCACGCCGAGTGGACTGTCCAGTCTTGTCCCTCCTTCCTGATGCCTGCAGGAGGGATACCTCACTCCTCAGCCTGGCGCTCCACATGCATCCTAGCCAGACCCTCACCCGCGCTCCCCAAGGACCTGGAACACAGCATGTCCTCCCGCTGGAGTCCCCGTTCCTGCCACACTCTCAGCCACCCTGCTGTCCACAGCACCCTCTACCCAATCCTCCCCGTCCCTAGTCAGGCTCAAAAGCACCTCCTCTCCCAGGGAAGGGAGCTCTGAGCTTCCCCTCGGGCACCTCCGTTAGGGGGCTTTCTAGGTGCTCAGAATCTGGCAAGGGGTCTGGGCACAGCGGACAAGCCGGGTGGACCTGTTGCCCACTCCAAGGCGATCCAGAGCGGTGAGGAGAGATCTGGCCTCGGGATCCACTGGGCCCCACTGTGGCCTCCACCAGAGAACGAAGGCTCTCAATGGGGCAAATGTGCCCAGTCAGGGACAGAAGCAGAGGCCAGCAGCCTGGGCAGCACAGGGTGTGCTGTGGTGGTCACTCCGCAGGAGACACCAAAGTGCACATCAGAAGACCAAGGCTGGACACTGGGTGCCCGCTCATCAGGTAATTTGATGCCACCAGCATCCCAAGGTTGTTCCTGGGCTCAAAGTGTGGGTTCCCTTGGAACTAAACATCGGGTGGGCCAAATAACAAGCAGGCACAGGGGGCAGATAGATGGAAAAAAAGAGAACAATTCCTTAGGAGAACCCTGGAGCTCTGTACTTGCCCCAACATGCACCAGTTCCCGCCCATCAAGCAGGCCCCTCTGCACTGGCTGCCCCTCCCTGACCGGCAGCCCCTCCCTGACTGCCCATCTGAAACAGCCCCGTGCCCCTCCTACTCCGTCTCCTTCACTCTGCTCCAAGAGGTGCCCGGTCCCTGCCTGCTGGGGAGCAGACATCCCTGAGGCCACCATGTCAGCCCCGCAAGAAGCCAGCGTGAAAAACGCTCCTGCCCTTTTCAATGCAGGACCTGCTCCTCCGAATTCAAGCCACAGACAGCTAAGTCTTAACTTAGACGCCCACAGACAAGCAGCACATGCCCTGCAGGTCTGCCTTCTTGTGAAAAAGTGTGAAAATCACCCCAGAGCTAACACTTCACAAAAGCGGCGTCCAGTGGACAGGACTGGGCAGTGGGGGGGAGGGGGAGGACCAAGAGGGGGCATCACATCTTCCCCAATAGCAAGGGCTTAGGGACAGCCCCCCCAAATTGCCATAACAGCTCGGATAGCCATGGCTTTTCCTGCTCTCGTCTTGATCTGCTGGAGCCCCTGGCAGGTCCTGCACATGGGCAGATGTGCAGACACCCCCTTTCTGATGTCCAGCCTTGGCCTTTCGTCTAGTGACCAGGGCTCAGGTCCAAGCCTACCCTCTGCTGGCCCTGGCCTTACCAATCTGGGCTCAAGGCCAGTACCACTCCCCACCGGCTGGCGGGTCTTGGGCAGGTCTTGGTAGCGTAAAATGCAGACACTCCTCCTCCCTCACAGGGTGGGAGCCTGGCCCCGGCCTCGGAGGCCCACTCCTCCCCACCCCCCTGAAGGAGAGGCCCTGGCCGGGCCGCAGGCAGCAAAGCCATCACCTGAGGCGCCTGGCTGACACGGATCCTCCACCAGCAAGAGGGGCGCACAGCCCTTCCGCAGTACATCCGCGGGATGGAGACCTACCTGCAGACCCCTGTGCCCAGGTGCTCACCTCAATGCGGCGAGCGCGTTCCCAAATCCATAATCGAATCCGTAACTGCAGCCCAGCTGAGAGGTCTCTCCAGACCCTGCTTCTTGGGGGTGGGCGCAGGATCCCTGGTTCCCTGGTGCCCCCCACAGTGGCCCCAGCTTCAGGTATGAGCCAGAGCCACGTGTTCAGGCGGGACGGCGTCTGGCCACCGGCTCATCTACTCTGTCCTCACTGGGACCCAGTTCCTGAACCTTTGGGGTCTGTTTCCCTGACACGTAAATGGAGATTAAAATACCTGCCTGCCTCCAGGATCACTGTGAGAGCCCAGGTGGCAGGGGACACAGAGGATGTGGCCTGCAGAGGGTCCAGCCTCGAGAGCTCCTCAGCACCCAGACCACTTCTGAGCTGTGTGCAGAGGTGATCACAGCATTGGTATTAAAGCCTCAGTGACCACAGAGCTGAACGGAGCTGGGCGTGTGCAGGTTGGGCCCATTCCCCCACAACCTCTCTCCAACAAGACCAGCACCACACGCATGCGCACACGCACGCACACGCACACACACACACATAGGCCTGAATCACCTGTGGCGTCGGATGCCACGAGAAGACCTAAACTGGGCAGGGATTTCCTAGTCATCACATTTTTGCTCACTGTTCTCTCTGCCCAGCAAAGGGCTGATGGCTGAGCAGCTGAGAGATTGAAAGCCTCCCCTCCTGGGGCTTTCCCGGCCCCACTCTCCCATCCTTACCGCCTCTCTGACTGGTCCTTCCATGTCCTTCAAGGGCTCTTCTTCCCGGCATCCAACCGGGTCTCTGTAAGCTCACTCCCGGGGGGGGCACGGGCCGCCCCACTCCACCCCACGCTGCTCTTCTGTACTGCTCATCCAAACCTCCCTGCCGCTGGAACATCTCCGCCTGTCGACAGCCACAGCCATCACCCCACCCATCGCCCCATCGCCTCACAGCGAAGAGCCCAGACTCTGAGGCCAAGAATGCCTGGGGCTGAATCCCAGCTCTGCCAAGCGCTGGTTGGCTGGCCCTGGGAGGTTTGCGGAGTTCTCTGAGCCTCACTTGCCTTAAACATAAAATGGGAATCAAAGTTCCTCCCCCACAGAGTTGCTATTGGGATGAAATGAGTTACCACACATGCAAAACCCCTCGTCCTTCCTCCTTAATTATGATGATTTATTATCTCTGTCGGCAGCTGTATACCAGGCCTCATTCTATTCCTCCCCTCTCACAACCAATCCAACCACCAAGTCAGAAGCCCTTACCTCCATCTACTGCCACGGCCCTAGTCAGTGGCTGGCCCACCTGAGGCATGAAGTCCAGGTCCACAGGGTCTCCCTGCCTCTAGGCCTGGTCCCCTCCAATCCCCCCTGTGCTACCACAGTGACTCACCCAACACACAGTCTGGTTAGCTCACTCCTCTGCCTCCATCTTTAAATGATGGAGGCTCACCAGACTCCTCAGTGTATCTTCATGTACGATTTTACATTTCCCATAAGTTAAAAAAATAACTTTCAGTGGCTTCCTAATACCCGCAAGAGGAATTTAAAAAACAGTTTGGGGCTTCCCGGGTGGCACAGTGGTTAAGAATCTGCCTGCCAATGCAGGGGACACGGGTTCGAGCCCTGGTCCGGGAAGATCCCACATGCCGTGGAGCAACTAAGCCCGTGCGCCACAACTACTGAGCCTGCGCTCTAGAGCCCGCGAGCCACAACTACTGAGCCCACGTGCCACAGCTACTGAAGCCCGCACACCTAGAGCCCATGCTCCGCAACAAGAGAAGCCACCGCAGTGAGAAGCCCGCACACCGCAACGAAGAGTAGCCCCCGCTCACCACATCTAGAGAAAGCCTGCGCGCGGCAACAAAGACCCAATGCAGCCAAAATAAATAAATTAATTAATCAATTTTAAAAAAAGTTCAAAGGTGTAAGGTTAACAAAAGATCTAGTGAGACACAAAAGTACTTACTCAAAATGTTAACTCCAGCCAAAATAGTTCTATGAGTTCCCCAGGGGGCCCCTTTAGGGAAATGCCTAAAGCATTTCGGGACAGAAAAGTGACTCCTGAACCATAATTCAAGGTGATGTGAAAACGTAAAAGGTGGGGAAAGGCCACACCAGGGCACCCACCGTCATCAGGCATGACCCCCCACCACCACCCACCCCAACACCAAGACAAACGAACAGGCACCCAGGCTCACCCGCTGGGGGATACACCATCACTGAAAAAAGGCACCGCCCTGCCAAGGAGCCTCTCTGGGTTTCCATGAGAACACACAGGGTAACAAGACCCCTGCCCCACAATCTCCTCCCCCTACCCCACGCATTCTCCCCTGCCCCCAAGTCCTGGCCCTGCCAGACACAGTCTGTTCTGGAACCTGGACCAGGGAGCAGCCTGCCTACCTGCGAGAGCTTGCTGGACCCTGCTGGGCTTCGGCATCTGCACAGGCACCGTGGCGGGGACGCTCCTGGGGCTGCTCACTGGACCGCTGGGCAGGGAGGCACTTGGGGAGAAGAGAGGGCAGAGCTTAATGTGCGGAGCCGACTTAGCAGAAACAGGAGCCGGAGAAACACCGAGTGAGGAAGACACGGGTGCTGCTGAGGCCCCTTTGTGGTTTCACTTCCCGCAGCTGCCTCTGTGCAGTGAGGGCTTCTGGTTTTTTCTTTTTTTAAAGAAAAGATCCCGATGAAGAGTATCTGGAAGGAGGAGCAAAGAGATCTGATGTTCACTCCTCTCAGACCCAAACTAACCAAGAAAGAGAATCTGAATACTTGATATTAAGTCAAAGGCCGGCCCGCCATCACTTCCCCTGTGAAAATCAAGCGACAAAAGTCAAACTCCAAGTTGGGCCTTGGGGCGGGGAAGGAACAGTAGGCAGGGACGGGGCAGTGACACTGAAGAACACTTCTGGGGATGAGCCTCATCTTTTTACAAGGTATCGAGAATGAAGCTTTGGCTGTCAAAAAACGTTCTCCTGGACAATCAGAGACTCTGAAGACAAACCTAAAAGAATTATGAACTCACCAGCTTCATCAGGAGGGCTCTTTGGTTCCCCGCAGAGCGGAAGTCCAGCAGAAACCACCCTGAGTGGTCCAGACCAATACCACCAGTAACAGGACCAACCAACATCAGGAACCCCAAGAGAAGACGCTCCGAGAAGGAAATAACACCCGTTTTGTGGTCCCTGCCAAAACGGCATAACCTCAGGCCAATCATGAGAAAACGTCTGACGAACCCAAATTAAGGGCCATTCGACAAAAGTAACTCTTCCAAAGGGTCAAGGTTATGGAAGATGAAGAAAGACTGAGGAACTGTTTTACCCACAGGAGGAGGAACAGGTGGAGGAGGAGGAGGAGAAATGACAACTGGACGCAAAGTGGGATCGTGGGACAGAAAGACAACAGCAGAGGAAACACCAATGAAAGCGGGAAAAGCCTTTAGCTAACAGTCCTGCACCAGTGGTGAGCCTCTCTCTGGTTCTGAGAACCGCACCATGTTTACGAAAGACATTAACGCGAGAAGTCAAGTAAGGGCGGTGGGGAAACTCTGTACCATTTCTGTGACTTTTCTGTAAATCCCAAATTAGTTCAAAATACAGGGAATTTTTTTTCAATGAAGGTCTTGCCTCCCACAGTGATTAATTCCAGGTCTCTCACTTGGTTTTAAGCCGTTATATTTTTAAACGGTAATAAATCCACGCCATTATGGTTTCAGGGAGCCCTGCCCTGGGGACAGCTGGCGTAGATGGCCCGCCATGCCTGCTACCTCCTCCCCCTCCCGGTGACTGCGTCCTCCAATCCAGCACTGCCCATGTTCAAGGTGACGCAGCGGGAAGGGTTTTGAAACCCTTGCACGCAGTCCCTCCACTGGAGCTCCCCAAGGACAGGCCCTGGGCATGTTCCTCTCTGTTCCACTGGGCCCAGCCTGAATCCAGGAGCTGGGAAGGTGCTCAGGAAACGATGGACACCTCCAGTCTGCTGTGCCACCCTTACGATGGTCGGCAAACCAGCAACCACCTGGTTACGGCCAATGCTTCTGGAAGCTGCCCAGATCCTTCCCTACTGCCGGCCTGGGGTCACGGGTCCCACTGGTGGACACAATAGGGAGCTGCTGGTTCTGATCCAAATCAGAAAATTTCACACTGGCTGGTACTGGTTTTCATTTCTGGACTATTCTCCCCAAACAGAACCACCTGTGTGGCCATGCTTCCTGCCACCCTTATCTACCCTCAGCCCCAAGAGGACAGTGGAACTGTATCAGGACGCTCTGATAATGCGGGGGGAGTGGAGGGGCTAGGCATGCAGGACACTAGGGCTAAGGTTTTGGCCCCCCTAAACTCCGTTTAATTTGAAGCCACACCCCACCCCCTTCCTGAGCCTGTTTCTTCAATTCTCAGGTTCTAGAAGTAAAGAATCTGAGAAGATACAGCCCTTGGAGGCATCCTTCATCTCCCAAGCCAACCCGACAGGGAGCGCTAAGCTTGAGCCCATTAACCAGGAAGCTGGAAAGCCAAAGCCTGGCTCTGCCACAGCACTGGGCTACTCAGTGGGCTGGGCATCACTGGCCCAGCAGGGGTCCAAGAAGCGGGATCCTCCCTTGCTGGTGAGAGGCACGTATCTGAGGGAGAAGGCCTCGGTTCTAGAGCAGAAAGCAGACAGGCAGAAAGGCTTCTCATGAGCAGCTCACCCTGGAACTGAGACCAGGAACCATGACTAAGTTTAATCTGCTTAGGGGTCTCACGATGTTGTCACTTCCCCTGCGACTTTCCCCAACTCCTCCCCCATACATTTCTCTGCTGTGATCAGAAGGAACAGAGCAGTAAAAGGATCCAGTGGGTCCCAAGATGGGGACTCTCAGGGGTGGACAGAACCTCAGAGGTCGCTGATCTCCCTGCACCGTCCTCTAAAGGGCTCCGACTGGCAGAATGTTCCCCGATGTGGGGGCACCATATGCCCATGAAGTGCCCTTCCGAGAGTTCCCTCCCACCTGCCTCATGCACCCCTCCCGCCTGCTGGGCTCCCGGCTCTACCTCCTAGGCTCTCCCTGCCTTGCCTGTCTGGGACCGTCTCCAGGAGCTTCCAAGTGGAGCTGGGAACACGAGACAGGAAGATTTCTAGTTTTCTCCGCAGACAGGATTGGACAGTCCCAAACAGGGGGCAGAGCTAGAAGGCTGGGCAGTGAGGCACACAAAGCCTTCCTCCAGCTCCCCACGGGCTGCCACCCACCGGGGAACCTCTGAGCATGCGCAGTACAAGAAGCATAGGATGTAGAGCCTGGCGACCCCCTTCCAGCCCCCGCAGCACTTAAAAGCTGGGTGCCTTGGGCTTCCCTGGTGGCGCAGTGGTTGAGAGTCCGCCTGCTGATGCAGGGGACACGGGTTCGTGCCCCGGTCCGGGAAGATCCCACATGCCGCGGAGCGGCTGGGCCCGTGAGCCATGGCCGCTGAGCCTGCGCGTCCGGAGCCTGTGCTCTGCAATGGGAGAGGCCACAACAGTGAGAGGCCCGCGTACCGCGCAAAAAAAAAAAAAAAAAAAAAAAGCTGGGTGCCTTGGTGCACGTCGAGTCCCCTTTCTGAGCTTTACTTTCTCTCTCTGTAAGATGCGAGTAATTCCCAAAGGCCCCCAGGGTGTCTGCGAGGCTCAATCTGCAGCACGATCCAAATGTCCACGATTCCCAGGTCTCAGCGGAGCCAGGCGGCTCCGGGAGAGCTGCAGGGCCCTCACCAAATCCTGAAAACCACAGCCCTATCAGAGCAAATGGAAGCTTCAGAAACTGACCCGCCCAATTCCGTAACCTTCAGAGAGGAAAAGGGAGATGCAGAAAAGAGAACAGAGTGGAGCCGAGGGCCTACAGCGAGTCAGGGGCAAGGACCCACTGGAACCCAGGGCCCCAATCCCACAAGTCTGAAGAGCCTGGCCGATACTGGGAGGGAGTGGGGTGCTTTCAGAGGCTGGGGGAACAGCAGCAGCAAGAACAGAGCTGACGAAAGCAAACTGAGAGCCATTTTCCTAGGCCGGGTTAGTGCAGGGACAAAGCACCCCAAGGCCTAGCCACACCAAAGCTGCAATAGAGGGCTGGTCCTCATCACCACCCCGAGTCATCAGAATGCTAAACCAGCCGGCACACCCTCTATTAAACAATCGGTGCGTGACACATTTTGGAAAGTTTTCCATCCAACATCACTGAAGTTTTGGTGCTTAAGGGGATAAACTTCAGCTACGAGGAAATTTACTTAAACCCAGTGGCTCAGTGACAAATCATGTATCTTCTCGATGGATTACTGCCTACTCGGAAAGGCTCCTGGGGCACCAGGCAAATCAGTCAGCCAAGGTTTTACCCAGATTGAGCAAGAAGTGATTTGAAACTATGGGGGTTACGAAAAAAATAAAACCACATGGGTTCCACAAATTTTGATTTCACTGACTCACATGTCCTTCCCAGCAGCTACCAGTAAACACTTTCTCCTCCACACACGCGGTAACCTTCACCTGATGCTGCTGACATTCACTTGGCTTTGAGAACTATATCACAGCCGCTAGAAGACTAAGGTGCCAGGTGTTCTCAAATCCTTCCAGCCCTGCTGGGTTAAGAGGTCAGGGATTTATTAAACCCCCTCTGGCTCTACAACAGCCATTAGAGAAGGGTTAACTGCAGAGAACCACACTACAAATTAGACAGGAAAACACCGGCCCCTGCGAGTGAATGTCACCCCTCCCAGCTCCTGAAGAGCTGCAGGAGGTCAAGGGAACACCCCCTTCAGGCGGCAGGCCCCTGAGGCTGTTTCACCTGCCGGCCCAGCTCCAGCGCAGCAGGGTAAGCAGCAACATGCATGACTCAGCAGCAAAGGTAAGGCCGTCTGGCCGGCAGCCTTCCATTCTGTAACTCGCCTGGATGGCACAGGCAGGACCCACCTCAGTAGCCTCCTGGGCCCTCAGGCTGGGGAGGGGAGACCCCAGAGAAATATCAGGGGAGACTGATGGGCACCCCATACCAGAAGAAAGCAACAAAGCCCATGAAGTCGCCTGGCTCAATCTCAGAATCCCAGCTGTAGAACCATCTAGAAACTTGCCGCAGTTAATTTGTAAACATAAGCCCCAAGAGGCTAGGCAAAGCCGACCTAGTCGTAAAAGCAGCTCCAGCCTTGCTGATAACCCTTCTGGGCTGGCAAACGTGACATGTTTTTCTCTAAAACAGACTGACTCACATACTGGGAGGGGCCTCACAGAGCACTGAGAGGGACTGGGCTGGCACGGAGCCCAGCTTGCTTATGTCTCTGTGCAAGCCCACAGAGAAGGCCCAGGCCATACCTCCCTGTGCTCCCAATTCCCAGAGAGATCTCAGATCCACGTGCCCCAACTCCTGGAGGACACGCAGGAAGACACCCGGGCCCAGGGGGCCCATCCCCTCCTCTGTGTACTGGTGGCTTCTGCACGCACCCCTCAGGATGCCCTCTGCCTTCCTCTCACTTTGCCTTTTAGACGGCTTCAAGAACTTCACGTGGGGAGTTCCCTGGTGGCCTAGTGGTCAGGATTTAGCGCTTTCACTGTGGAGGCCCGGGTTTGATCCCTGGTCGGGGAACCATCCCACATGCCACGCGGCGTGGCCAAAATACAAAAAAAAATTATTAAAAAAATTATTTTTCCAAAAAAAAAAAAAACTCACACATGCCCCACAAGGGGCCTGGGTTTGATCCCAGCTCTGCCACTTCCTGGCTGTGCTGCCAACCTCGCCAGCCTCAATGTTCTCCCCTGTAAGCTGGGGATACCCCCTACCACATGGCCATTGGGAGGATTCACAAAATCACCCACACAGCCTCCTGAACAGGGCCCGGCTATAACACGTGCTTGGTGAGTGACAGCTGTCACTGTCTTATCGAAGCTGGAAGGGTCCTCTGAAACCTAACTAGAAGAAATACTAGAGGCCTGAGAAGCTGCCAAGGAGGTCTCGGCCACACTGGGATGCTTCAGCCCTCCCCGTGGTCAGGTGGGCCGGTGGGCGGGCTTGGGTGACGTGGCCCCAAGAGGCTGACTCTCTGGGAAACAGGGCGGCCACAGGCCTACACATCCAGTCACCACCCAACCAGGTCACCCTCTCTCAGAAATCAGCCCCCATCCCCGCTAACACTCTGAGTTCTCAAAATATTCTCCAGACCCCAGACCCTCAATAATAATCGATGATGAGGCCCCTGGTCAGTGACAGGTCTCTGAGCATCCCAGATGCACCCACCACTGGCCACTCAAGGGTTTCCCCACTTTAAAGTGCCACCTGGTCTGGACGGAGCCCATTTCATCATCTTTCTCAGGGTGCCCTATGAGACATGGACTGTACCAGCACAGCAGCTGCCCTATGTCACCTGCTGCCACCCCCAACACGCTCAGCACTCTGCTCTCTCCTCAACCAACTTTTAAGCACCAAAACTGGGCTCACAGCCTTCCGTGGATGAGACCGTGGGCTTAGGCAGAGGGTTGAACCTTCCATGTCTGTGACTTCAGGGCCAGGCACATAGACGGAGTCAGAGAAATGTCCTCAGGTACCCAGCCCCAGCTACGTGGCACACAGGCACAGCCAAAAAAATCTTTAACTGCTCAGAGAGCCTGATTCTCCTGGGTCAATGAATCACTGGTTTTAACCCATGTGGCAACTACCAGCACTCAAGTGCCAGAAGTCAGGTAGGCTCCCCGGGACACAAGGCTGTGGACAGCGTGGCACCTCGGCACCACGTGACATGTGCAAAGGGGATGACGTAGCAGGGACAGCCGAGGAGGCACGTGCCGAGTCTGCAGACATTTGGGGGGAGTCCTCCCAGCTAAAGAAGAGCAGAAACCCAAGCCCGCTGACAAGGCATGCAGGTGGACAAAACGACCGTCCGCGTAACACAAGATACCTGGCTGCGCCGGTTGCAGACAGTCCTTGGGGCTGGTGCTGAGGTCCCAGATGGGAGAGGCTGGAGTGGTAGAGGGGCTGGTTCCCCACGGAGGGCAGCGCCCCAGCCCAGAAGTTGGCGGTGCTCAGCCTGGGCGCAGACCTGGCCCCAGAGAGTGAGGGCTTGTTGTATGGAGAAAAGGCCTGGTGGGCCCCCAAAACAACGGCGGTCCTGTGGGGTGGCTGGGGGACTGCGTAGGCAGGAAGGTTGGTCATGGAGTGGCGGTAGCGGCCTGACACGGGGCCGGCTGCGCCACCGCCGAGGCACTGATGGCAAGAGCAGGCCACTCCCGTGTGGCCCGGCGGAGCGATGACAGTGGTCACTGGGTACGGGGGCCCTGCTTGGCGCCGCACGCTCCGGCAGAAGCTGGAAGTCTTGTTGGTCTGCGTGTGGGTGGCGCAGTTGACGGTGTAGTTGTACCCCAGGGCAGCCAAGTCCACGAGCTGGGCGCCCCTGGCCACCTGCTGCTCCAGGTAGTCGCAGACGCTGGCTTCATACGCTGTCCAGGAGCCGTCGTCACTCAGCCACTCCCAGACGATGCCCCGGCCCGGGGCCGAGTGCTGGGGAAACAGGTGCCTCCGCACAGCCCGCATGGTGCCTGTTTTAAAAGGAGCGTGGCACATATAAAGTTCATCTGCTAGCCACTCACCACCTCCCAAAAAAAGGGAGTTTAAAAATTCTTTTTTTCCTACAACCAAAATAAAACAGCATGATCACAGTGTATATATGGTCATGCTGCTGTCTGACCTAAAGGCTGGCATTGACTATTCTCTCCAAATTTGGGGTGAAGGGTAGAGTGCTCTCTCTATGCAAAGAAACTGTGGATCAAAGGGATCAAGTGGCAGAGAGGGACCAGTGCTTCTCAGCAGGAGTGAGGGATGCTGGACGCTTAGGTCAAAGACCAGCTGTGGCTCAGAATATTCCTAAGGATGAAACCTATGTAGCCTGACTTAAAAAACTGAAAACAAAATGTCTGAAGAAAATTAAATCATCCATAATCCAACCACCAAGAGGAAAGCACATGATGTATATTGTATATTGTAACATATTCCTTCCCGTCTAGTCTCCTAGGCATGTATGTTTAGGTGTAGCTGACAATCATACTGAAATTTTTTCCTGTTTTCATGTATTATGCCATAAGTATTTCTTATGTCTCTAAAACTTTGTAAAACTCTTTATTAACTGTTACACAGTTCTCTTACGTGGATGTACTTAGATTCCCTTGGACTTCCCAGGTAGCAACTATTAGGAAACACCTGTGGTTAGCTTATATTAATAAACCAAACCTGACGATTCAGGAGAGAAAGAAAAAAGTCAATTTGGGCCATGCTTCCAACAGTACTTGTCAAAAGGTGATCACTGCGATTACCTTCTACCTGGTCTCCCAACCTCAGCAGCCAGTGGGATTCTCTTAACCCCCAAATCAAATAACGTCATTCCTCTGCCCAAATCTTCCCAGGGTTCCTCCTTTCAGAAGAAAAGTCGAAGTCCCTCAAGGGATGGAAAAGCCCTGCATGACCTGCCTCTCCCTCCTGATCTGTCCCCAGCCCTTCCTGGTGACCAGGCCACCCAAGCTCAAACTTCAAAACAACCTCTCCCTGCGCTTTACACATCTATTCCCTGATAAACACTCACTGCTACCTAACTCATACACAGTTCACGAATCATTTATCTTGTGCGCTGCCTTTCTCAGTGACTGCAAACATCATGAAGGCAGGGACTTTTATCTGCACCCACTGCCTGGAAGCCTGAGTCCTCACACCCTCGGGGACGCTGCTACAGGGATTAGAGCAAGAGTCTTCAGGCTCGGCACTAGTGACATTCTGGGCTAATAATTCTTTGTTGTGGGGCTGTCCTGGACATTGCAGGATGTTTAGCACCATCCCTGGCCTCTACCCACTAGATGCTGGTAGCACCCCACCCCACCCCACAGTCCTGACCATCAAAAATGTCTCCAAACGTTGCCCCCAGCTGAGAACCACTGATTTACAGGGAAAGTGCACAGCTCTGGGAGGAAGTTGGTGGCCCCATTCTCAGTAATACTGAGCAAAAGACACACACACACACACGAAAGAAACATGAGTGCACAGGAGAGTGAAGTAACTTGCCCATGTGACACAGCTATCACACAGGAGCTGGAACACATCACCAGGCCCTCTTAACTAGCATGGTGTGCCACTCCCACGCCGGCCGGCTTGCTTGCCTGCCTGCTGCCAGTGAGACCCTCGAATCTCTACGGGCGGAAGCAGGCGTTTCTGGTTTGGGAGACAAGGGGGAAAGGGGCTGGAACGGCCTCTGCACTGTGTTCCCAAGGCACCCTGTACCACTAAGGAACATCTCACATTGCTATCACTCCCAGCACCCGCCTTCTGACCATGTGCATTTCAGGGGCAGGATAGCGCTGAGAGTCAATTCTGTGACCCCCAACACCTAGCACGACACCCAGCCCGAAACAGGCACTTGGATACATACTCGAGGCAGGGAGTGCCTTACCAGTGTCCTGGCGGAACTGCGTCCAGCTGGGGAGGTCGATGATATAAGGAGCCAGTGAAGGGTCAGCCTGGCCTAAGGGGATGCTATGGGCCAGGCTCCCCAGCCCGAAGCGCTGGCCCTTCTGCTGGACAAACTGCTGCTCGATATAGGTGCAAACAGTGGCACTGTAGGGGTGCCAGGTGCCCAGCCCGTCCTGCCATTCCCACACGGCCACTGCCACCGGGCTGGTGTACACCTGAGCCAGGGAAGGGCTTGGGGCCATGGCCATCTTCCCCAGGACTCCCTCTGTTCTCCCCAACGGCTTCAGACCACTCTAGGCTGCAGTCTCAGGTTCATTGCCCAGCGCTTCCAGGAGACCTGAAACAAGACAGACACGCAGTTACCGACGCACACGGTGGTCCTGCCAGAGTCAGTCTCAGTGCGGGGGGAAAAAAAAATCATGCTTTTCCGCAGTCACTTTTTTCCCTAATACCTTAAGGGCATCGTACCTAATTGTACCTAAGGCAAGTACCTAATCCTGTCTCTTTGCTCAGGCAGCCAGGAAGAATTCGGAGTCAATCAAGCAGCCTCCTTACCTCTGCAAATGTCCAGGAAGACACAGTGGGTGAATTCTGCGTGCTAATCATCAGCCCTGCTTCTGTCCTTTTACCAATAATTTCCCTCTGGCCCAACTACTAAGTGTATCCTTTTATACTATATGTATTTTCATGAGTCACCCCAATCCTTTGTGGACTGAAGCCATCATGACCCCTTATAGCTTTGTGAGGACGCCACACAGGTTTCCAAAGCAGTTTTGTTTGTGAGACACATATTAACACCTGCTATGCTACAGATGAAAAAAAACCATGTCTCAGAAAGGACCAAGGGCTCAAGGACAGCCAGAGCTGCAACTCTAAGCATGGGTGGATCCTAGCTCTGTCCAGGTCACCAGGCTGCCCTGGTTTCCTGCACCATTAACCACAGAGGGCAGATCCTAGATAGACATTAAAATGCTATGGATGCTGAAGCCCTCCCTCTCTGGCCTCTCTGCACCCCACTCCCTGGGCCTGGGCCTTGCTGACCGGCGGTCAGGTCCAAAGACTTTCCACCCATCTCCCAAGACACGCTTCTCCCAGTCACTCCCGCCCAGCTGCATCACTCAGGGTTTTCCCAGGCCATCCGTCACATGAACTTCTCCCTCCACGGCCCCGACCAGAACTCTGAACGCCCACATACACATATGGCGGTCCCTGTCTTTCTGCCCCCTCAGAAGGCAGACACCCAGCGAGTCGGCCTTGTCCACAGCCACCTCGCCAGCCCCAGCACAGGCTGTGTCATGTAGCACGTGTTATACACGGATTAGCTCGAAGCACGACTGAATGGAGGCAGATGAAGATTCTATGTGCCTGCAGCTGTTTGAAGAAGAAAGGGGGTCTGTGGAAGCTCCTAGGGTGAGAGAGGAATGGGGCCAAACAGACTGACAAGGCGGTATTTCTCCCACTTTATGGACAGGAAAACAAAGAAGTCAAGGTCTTATTGAAGGTCACACATACACTGGTAAGTGGTAGCACAGAGTGCAAACCCAGATCAACTGGCTCTAATGCCCATTTTCTTAGCGAGGAAAGCTCAGCATGAGCTCTACCTTGGGCTCTGCCCTAGATAAACATTAAAATCCTATGGATGCTTAAGCCCTTTCTAGCCTCTCAGCCTCTCTGCACCCCACTTGCTTAGAGAGGGGGGAGGGAGAAAGGGGAAAGCGGTGGGGGGAGGGGAGGAAGGGAGAGAGGAGCCTGCGTCTCAAGCTGTGAGCACCCTCAGCTGTTACGTCCACATAGGGCCCTGGTGCCAACCGGGTTCCCAGTCACATCATCTGCTTCGACTCCCACACAATCCCCTTAAGTACAGACATCGAATTTTGTCCCTGTTTTGCAGACGAGAAAACCGAGGCCCCGGTGGTTTTGGTGACTCACTTACATGGCCACTAATGAGGCTGGGACCCTGCCTGGGCTTTCGCTGGTGTCCCTGAGATTGCACTCCGGCAGGGTTTCAGTGAGGAGGCCGAGACCACCTGCCCCACAAGGAAGGCAGAGCTGGAGCAGCACGTGACAGGGAAGAGGAGCGGGCTCTGGCGTCCACACGCCGCGTACTCACTGCACTCTACTCACTGTGTCATCTGGTGAAGGTACCTAAGCCCTCCAAGCCCGATTTCGCTTGGAAGTGGACATATCAACCTCTATTCTAAGTGCTTTTCTAGGGGATTCAGATGGATAGGTGTGTATAAAGCACCAGGACAGCGCCAGGCACACAGCCAATATCAGGAAATCTTGGCCTCCCTCCCTTTCCCTGCCCCCCTCCAACCCAGCACCTCCCACCCCTCAAGTCTGGGTGAGGAGTGGCGGCCCAGGGCGGCACTGAGCTACCCAACCTGAGAACACAGGCGATGAGTCAGGCCTGCAATAACTCTGAGCACGCATAGGGGGGCCAGGGCCGCCCCTGAGCTGCCAACCGCTCCAACAGAAGCACACATCCCGCCCTGGAGGATTAGACCCGGGATGCCCTCGAGATGGCTGGCAAGCTTATTAGCTCAGCGCCTGCAACTAGAGGTCTCTGGACCCACATCCAGGTACAAATCACAGGACTGGTTTCAGGGCCAATTACTCCTGAGCCCAGACTTTCCCCCTGGCACCTCCTGGCAGGCGTCACTCATCTCTCGGGCAGCAGGGGCCTCCCATGTACCAGCACACGTGGTATATTCCAGCATGTCCACACCCCCCCAGATGAACCAACTCGGAGAACTCTGCCAAACAGCCTGAGAACTACACTCGAGAACTTCAGCTAAGCTCTTCATGAACATGTTGGGCCTACAGACCGCAGGCACACGATGGTCCAGGCCCTGTCAGGGTACTAGAGACCCAAAGATGAGAAAGACACAGCACACGGCCCCTCCATGACCGGCCACTGTCCCCACTAATACCAAGGCCTCCACCTTTCGTCCACCTGCATCAAATTCTAGCAAGTGCCAGAACATTCGGAGCCATTTCCCACCTCCCAGACATTGATCCTGCTGGTGCCCATGTCCAGACTTCCATCCTCTCTGTGCCTAAGCCCCCAGCAAGCATGCCCATCTTTCCAGACTCAGCCACAGCACCCCGCTCTGAGCCACGCCTTTAACAGAAAGTGCTGACCCCATCCTCCTGTGCGTCCTCACTGCATATTCTCCATTTATCCAAACACACTGCATTTATTGGTTTCAGTATCTGTCCCCCCTCTCACCACCCCCCAGAACAGGAACTCCCTGAGCGCAGAGCTGGAGCTGACCCAAAGCTGGGGCTGCAGCTCTTCAAATGGCCAATATCCCAGAGGGTCGAAAACACACACGCCGAAAGAGAGGAGCACCTTCTGCTCCAGGGGCCTGGGGCACATTTGGCGTGATGCCCAGAACGCCCACTGATGTTCCCCTCAAACGCAGCAACCATGCACACGCAGTGGCCGTGTCAATGCACCCATTCTCTGTTACAGCCTCAGCCATCCCCAAGCTGCAGTTCAAAAACCTAATTTGTTTCGGCTCATAATGATGGGGCTATTTAGGGTGTTCTTAATTATGAAAATTGTTATTATTCTAATTGTCCATGGGAAAACAGCCTTAGTCTGGGGGCAACCTAAACACTTTATGATAATGGAATAAGGGAATTCTTAAATAAATTATGGTACACCCCAATGATGGAATACGAGTCTTGAAAAATGTTTTTAAGAGGCTTTCAGGGGCTTCCCTGGTGGTGCAGTGGTTGAGAGTCTGCCTGCCGATGCAGGGGACACGGGTTCGTGCCCCGGTCCGGGAAGATCCCATATGCTGCGGAGCGGCTGGGTCCATGAGCCAGGGCCGCTGAGCCTGCGCGTCCGGAGCCTGTGCTCTGCAACGGGAGAGGCCACAACAGTGAGAGGCCCGTGTACCGCAAAAAATAAAATAAAATAAAAGGCTTTCAAACCTAGGATAATGCTGTTGACAAGTTAAAAATACCGGATATGTAACCATATACACTATATGCTCTCAAGCGGGCGGGTGTGCCATTTACTGAGCACCTACTATGTGGCACGCACTCTGTCCGGTGCTCTTGCCATCTAGCTCTCTCAACCCTCAACTGCCCTTGAAGGTCAAGATTATCCCCATTTTACAGATGTGAGAACCGAGGCCAAAAGCAATTAAGAATTTACTCAAGGTCAGACGGCCAGTCTGTGACACCAGGTTCTAATATAAGCTAATTTTTAAAAGGTGGGAAGGAATAACTCTGACATTTTACTAGGAGTGATGGAGTTATGGGATATTTATTCTTTACCTCTTTCTGTACTGGCAAATGTTCTACAATGATCATATTACTTATTATGATCGGACCGAAGTTATCTTTAAAATATGTATCAGGGGCTTCCCTGGTGGCGCAGTGGTTAAGAATCCGCCTGCCAATGCAGGGGACACGGGTTCGAGCCCTGGCCCGGGAAGATCCCACATGCTGCAGAGCAACTGAGCCTGTGCACCACGACTACTGAGCCTGCACTCTAGAGCCCGCGAGCCACAACTACCGAGCCCATGTGCCACTACTACCGAAGCCCGCGCGCCTAGAGCCCATGCTCCGCAACAAGAGACGCCACCACAATGAGAAGCCCGCGCACCACAACGAAGAGTAGCCCCCACTCACCACAACTAGAGAAAGCCCACGCGCAGCAATCAGCAATGAAGACCCAACACAGCCAAAATAAATAAATTAAAAAAAAAAATGATCAACAACTTTGACCACGAGAAAAACCATCCTGCCTTCTCTTGCATTCTCTTGTCAGATTTAGCCACAAACGCCTGTGCACAGCCCCACGGCTCCGAGGCACAGAGGGACGCTGCTGTCCTACCAGAGAGGGGTTTCACACAAAGGAGAAAAGTTGCATGTGTCCAAGAGTCTTTCTATTCCTAGGGGATTTACAAAAGCTTTATTTAGACCAAGACCTGAGCTGACGCAGGAATCTGAGTGAAACTCATCCTGCCTGATTATGGGCCTCCGGGTAGGGGAAACCACACAAATGGATCCCCTTACAGTTGCGGCCTCCAGGAAGAAGGCCCCAAGCGTGGTTTTTAAACTGGTGCCTAGACTGGGCGACTGTCAATTTGCCAACATGTGGGGACCCGTTTCCTCCCCCCAAAGCCCACCGAAATACAGAGTGGCCTGGCCCAAGCCTGAGCTGGGCAGTTCACCCTTGGCTCCATCCTCGGTGACCTTGGGACAGTCACCTCCCCTTTCCTGGGCTCCACTGCTCAGGCGGTTGGATGGGTTTTCCAGCCTCTTATAAGCAGCAGAACCCTTTTCCAAATGTGACCGTACGCTGCCCATCGATATGTAAAACGCAGAAGAGTGGGGTACTCTTAATGACACAAGGGCTGCCCGCCATTCCTACTTCCTGAGAGGTCCAGGAAGCTGTTGTGGGGGACAGAGGCGTTGTGAGGGGCACGGATTGAAGACCAGTGAGACCGCGTGGACTTCAAACCCTATTTCCATGCTGCGTCTCTTTCGGGTGCTTTCCAAGAAGCATGGGCCTGCAACTCCACACCCCACCAGCTGACACGGTGCGCATGACCTGTAAGCAGAGCATGACCTTCAAAGACTTGTTATGGGGCAGTTGGCCACCCGGGCACTGTCAGAAAGCCTTCCCACGGAGATGGGAAAGTCGAATACTGCACACAAACACACCAAAGAAATGTTCTACTTTGCTAGACATGTTGTTTTTAATACAAATTTAAAACAATGGCCTATTATTTTTTTTGCCTGTCAAAGCAGTAAAAATAATTTCAGTACTCAGTGCTGGCAAGAGTACACTGAGATGTCATACTTCTGGGATGGATAAACCCTTTCCAGAAAACAGTTTGGTAATATGTATCAAGAGGTTTAAAAATGTTCACCTGCTTTGACACAATCATTAAAAAAATCTATCAAGGGCTTCCCTGGTGGCGCAGTGGTCGAGAGTCCGCCTGCCGATGCAGGGGACACGGGTTCGTGCCCCGGTCTGGGAAGATCCCACATGCCGCGGAGCGGCTGGGCCCGTGAGCCATGGCCGCTGAGCCTGCGCGCCTGGAGCCTGTGCTCTGCAACGGGAGAGGCCACAACAGTGAGAAGCCCGCGTACAGAAAAAAAAAAAAAAAAAAAAAAAAAAAAAAAAAAAAAAATCTATCAAAGGCGATGAGAGAAAAACTTCAACATAAAGATATTCCCCACAGCACTATTTTAACTCGGTAAAAGAGAAGCAGAGAGAAAACTCAGTAGAAACGTACCAAAATGCTAACGACTGCCTTTGAGTGCAGAAACTATTAGAGACCTTTTGTTCAACTTCCTTATATATCTGAACTTTTCACATTTTCTAAAGTGGGAAACTATTACTTTTGTTTTCAGAAACAAATCGCTACAATGCCCACCACTTTCAAAAGATCGTAAATATGAAACAAACCCCACCACTGTTACTTACCATCATTACTTCAGACGGCTGCTCCTGTCCCATTGGAGTTTCACTAACAGGTCTGTCAAAGTACCACGGCACCTCCTTGCCAAGAGACACATGCCCCACCCCTGAGTTCCAAGAAAGTGCAAAAAACACACCATCCAGGTGCCCAAACTTTTACAACAGGGGAGCGCTGCAAGGTAGGGCTTTTGTCTAGAAACGAGATGGCTTAAGCCGGTGCCACCAAGACCTGACTAGGCTTCTGAGAGATGGAAGGAACTACACATGATTTGTCCCTTGCACGTGGGGCTGCTAGAAGGGAAATGACAACTCCTCTCCTGGCTGGTGCCTGACTAGGGCCCTCCAGGGGCAGGTCAGAGCAGAACGTTCCAAATGGGGTTCAGAAAGCCACACAGTGGCCAGGGGGCAGGCCCCAGTGGGCAACCTCCTCCACCAGCACCAAGAACCTGCTGCTCCTTCTTTGCCAGGAGCAACCTGACCACCCACAGGTCGTCAGAGCCTACCCTGGGGCCAGAATGGGGGAGCAGTGGAAGCAGTGGCAGGCACAGTGGCCATAATCACAGCAGTGGCCACCAACCAAGAGCTTACTATGTACCAGGCACCGTGCTAAGTATCTTATAAGTGTTCTCATTTAATCCTCACATTCCTGAGCAAAGGGTATCATCTCCATTTTATAGAGGAGAAAAGTGAGGCAAAAGATAAACAGCTTGCCTGAGAAGCCACAGGTATAAGCAAACCCAAATCAGTTTGCAGAGGGATAAACTGATGTGGACAAATCAGCCTGCCAGATATGTCTGCTTGACCTACTACACAGTTTTTAGTTTTTACAAATTGAGCCAATGTTTAAAAACTGGAATATCCACCATTAAGAAAAAAAAAATCCAGATTTCCAGCTTCTCTTGAAAACCAGAAAACCTGGCAACATTTGCAGGCCTGACGCAGATTCATTATGCAGCCAGCAACGATGAGCTGCACCATTGTGGTGGCTGGTACTATTCTCAAGGTTACCACAGTTACCACAACTCCCCAGGGCAGAGCCGGCAAATTTTTCCTATAAAGGGCCGGAAGGTACATATTTTAGGCTTTGTAGGACACTGGGTGTCTGCTGCAACTACACAACTCCACCACTGTAGTGTGAAAACAGCCAAAGGCCACACATAAACTAACCGGCGTGGTTGTGTCCCAATAAAACTTTATTAACAAAAAGAGGCTGTGGGGCTTCCCTGGTGGCGCAGTGGTTGAGAGTCCACCTGCCGATGCAGGGGACGCAGGGTCGTACCCCGGTCTGGGAAGATCCCACATGCCGCGGAGTGGCTGGGCCCGTGAGCCATGGCTGCTGAGCCTGTGCATCTGGGGCCTGTGCTCCGCAACGGGAGAGGCCACAACAGTGAGAGGCCTGCGTACCGCAAAAAAAAAAAAAAAGAAGCTGTGGTCTGGATTTGGCCCATGAGCCACGGTTTGCTGACCTCACTGTGGTCCCACTGACCTATAGTTGAGAAATACTTCTTTGAACCCGTTTCTCTATTGAAAAGTGGGAGAGTGGCTTATGCCTCTGGCCAGCCTCCCCTATGACATGCTTGCCCTCTGTAGACATGTCAGTCTTTGCCCAACACCTGAGGGTGAAATACAGCATCCAACAGCACGGCAGGCAGCATGTGGTGAGGGCCACCCCCAGGGAAGCCCAACCTGCTTCCCAGAGCCACACCTTTCCTTGCATCAGACAACTGGGCCCTGGCCTACCTCTCTTCTCTCCACCCTCCCCTGTGACCCTCTCATCTGCTCCCATGGCTTCAATAATCCCATGCACGCAGAGCATCCAGATCTTTCTTCCGATGTCCTGCCTGAGTCCTTTAAGCCCTCTGCTCCAGCCATCAGCAACTCCAGTGAGAGCCCAGAACCAGCCAGGCTGTTTCATGCCCCTCACCCCCCACCAAGAGTACCCATCCCACCTGTCCACTTACTCAATTCTTAATTCCCAGCCTGAGACTCTCTGCCCAGTGAAATCTTTCCTACATCCACTCCTGCCCTGCACAGAGAAGTGGCCTCTTCTAACCACCAATGTCCATGTGACATCTGAGTGCAATTATCTACTTGTCCCCTCCACTAGGGCATGGACTCCTAAAAGGCAAGGATTATGGTCAGGAAAAGATTTTTCAAACGAGGCACAGAACGCTGACTATACATGAAGAGATACATTACACTGTGTTAAAATTAAGAATGGTTGTTCAACAAAACATGCCTCAAAGAAAGCAGAAAGTTAAAAGCTGGAAAAAGATATTCACAATAAGCACGAAGGATTAATATCAAGGATATATAAAGAACTCTTACAAGTCAATTTTCTTTTTAAAGCGCCTGGAACCCCACAGAAAAATTGCAAAAGAGTGAACATATAGTTGACAGGAAACACACATGCCAATAAACTTATGAAGAGATGTTCGACATCAGGGCTCAGGGACACAGAAATCAGATCCCAAAGATCCCATTTTATACCCATTCCACTGGCAGAAATAAAAAAAAGTCAGCCTATACCAAGTGTTGGCAAGAGCGTGGAGCAAGGGGAAGGCCTACACTCTGCTGCTGGTGGAGTGAAAACTCCTACAACCACTTCAGAAAAAGTCTAGTAATAACTAAGAAAGTTGGACATTTATTCACCCTATGACCCAGCAAAATACCACCCCTCAGCTCATACCCAAGAAAACCTCTTGCATATGTGCAACAGGAAACGTGTACAGAAATGTTCAGAGCAGTCCACGCGTGACAGCAAAACTGGAAACGAGCAGGTACCCATCAACGGAAGATCAGACGCATAAACTGTGATTTGTCTACACCATGGAATATTATTCACTATTCAAGATAAATGAACCAGATGACATGCAATACTATGGACAAACTGTAGCGATATTTTTTAAAGTGCCTTAGGAATACACAGGTACCATCAAACTACATAAAAATGAAAGTGAGGGGATAATGGTTATCTCGGGATGGGAATGGGAAGAAAGATCAAATGATTGGATGTGTATTTTGTTTCAAGATCCTGGCTTTTGTTGTGGATGGCTGAAATGCAGGAACTTACGACACATTAAAAATAACTTCGGAAACAAGTGAAAGCAAGCCGGGCGTGAACGGCGATCAGTGTGTATTAATCTAGTTCTCTGTTTACCTGAGGTGAAAATTAAAACAAACACACAGAAGGGACTGTTTAATTCTCTGTACTCCAAGTGCCAAGCACAAGCCCAGGCACACAACTTCCTAAGCGTGTGTGCAATGAATGAGGGACGCTCCTCCCTCACCCGTGGCCCCATTCCCGCCGGCCTCTTCGGTACCTTCAACAGGTCTGAAGCCAAACCCACCTTCCTTGCTAACGACCCTCTCCTCCTGGATTCCCTGGCTCTGTGCTGGCCCTCCTCCGCCTTCACCCCCACAGCCCAGCAGCTGCCCTGGCTTGCCCTCTCCTCACCTCCTCAGACCCCACTGCTAGCATCTGGTTGGGACCTTTCTGCCTCTCACCTTGACAAGCACTCTCTGCCGACTGGCTTCTCCAACTCCTGTCTCTCCTCGTCCACCCCAGAGACAGGTGCGAGGTTGAGCTTCCCGATACAGTTCTGATCCTCTCTCTTCCGCACCTCCCCTAGAGCTCTAGAAATAATGTTCACGTTCCCTGGGCTGACGCTGAACGCCCATCACGGTCTGGCCCCTTCCTATCAACAGGAGCTGCCAGCGCATCTCTCTTCAGTGCCCTCTTCCATCTACACCTTCCCCTCCCCATCCCTCCTAAAGAGCGTAAGTGATGCGCTGCTACCCCATATACCGCCAGTTTCCCCAACTCCGTGCCTCGACTTTACCCGGAATCCCACCCACTTGGCCACCCATCCTCAGCTGAC
Organism: Hyperoodon ampullatus; assembly: GCF_949752795.1. Lineage (NCBI taxonomy): Eukaryota > Metazoa > Chordata > Mammalia > Artiodactyla > Ziphiidae > Hyperoodon > Hyperoodon ampullatus. The sequence continues at coordinate 51,723,824 of NC_136927.1, read as the reverse complement.
CCACACTTTCAAGGCCCCATTTAAACACCTCCAGGATGCTGGGACGTGCCCACTTGAAAGAAAAATCCCCTCTTACCAACTTCCACGGCATTCTGTCTGTCCTCTACAGTTCTCTCTCTTTCACAAGACCCGGAGCAGCCAGAGGGCAAACCCCCGTCTACCTCCCCCTGCCAGAAGCTGGCAGTCGTGTACGGAAACAGGCACAAAGAGAATAATCTAATCCATTCCACGCTTTCTAGCCAGGGTGCTCATTTGGCTCATTTCTAGCCATGGCTCATAAAATGCCCATCCTAGGACTTCCCTGGTGGTCCAGTGGTTAAGACTCCGAGCTTCCAATGCAGGGAGCTCAGGTTCAATCCCTGTTCGGGGAACTAAGATCCCACAAGCCGCGCGGCACGGCAAAAAAAAAAAAAAAAAAAAATGCCCTTCCTGGAATTCTACTAAAATCCTTCTGTTCCCCTGAGCCTTGGCATGACCCACAAAAGCCCCCGCTCAGCCCCCTGCCTACCTTTCCAGGCTTCTCAGCCCCGCATCCACACGCTGTCGCTTCAGCCACACTGAGCTGCTTACAGTGACCCAGACATGCCAGGTTTCTTCACGACTTTGCGTATACTGACTCCTCTGCCAGCCTCCGCCCCCTACTTCCTGGGTCCTACTCCTTCTTCACAACCTTAGCTATCATCTTCTGGAGGCTTCTGGACCTTCCCTCCTGGGCAAGGGTGGGCTGGGCTCAGCCCTGTGATTATCCACTCCTCAACATGTATCACCCTGACAACACCTTGTCACTGTCTATGGTTTGTTTATCTTTTCCACCAAACAGTGAGCTCCTGGAAGACAGAGCTTTTGCGCCTGGTCACTGTACCCCCCAGCACTGAGCATGGGGCTTGACAAAAAGGAGGCACCCAGTAAAGGTTCAAGTAACAAAAGAAACTAAAATTTCCAGTTCAAATGCAGAAACCGTGGCTCGTGTCCTGCATCCCATAAAGCGCGTCTGAAGGCGGAAAGCATCTTCTAAGACTGGTTAAACAGGAGAAGCTGCTGGCAGGAAGCCACCTGAATTTATCTGAGACAGTTGGCAATCAACAATCAACTCCCAGGGCTCACTTTCATCCTGGGGACCTCAAATTCCACCCTCCCCAGTGCCCACTTTCTCTACTGAAAACCAGATTGGGAAGGCAGCAATGTAAAGTCCCCATGGCTCTCACCTTTTCTCTCTGGAGAGCTGGCACAAACTGTGCCTTCTTGATGGAGATACCAGATCCTTAGGAGGAATGACTTGTTTGAGTTCCCATCTTGATATAAAATGCAAACAACAAAAACCGGGCAAATCTGAAAGGCTTGCTGACTCAGCAACACAAATTCCAAGGCACCTTTGCCAACAAGGAAGAAGGTGATCAGGTTTTAAATTGAGAAACAGCAGTTAGTGGAAACGAATACACAGATGTCCGGTCTGTGTGCTGTGGCTGGGGACTGGAAACCACCAGATTTATTTTCCAACAGCTGGGCAGAGCAGAAGGTACAGTAGTCTCCCTCTGCCCACTCAATAACCAAAGGGATGGCTAAAAACAACAACAACAACAAAAAAAAAAACACAAAACAAACAAACACACACTAAGCCCTTCCACAGAAGGGCCTGAAAGGACTTTGTAAGCCAGTCTGCAGTGTAGGTATCCAGGAAATCAACACACCAGAGAGGGAAAAAGTTTGGCCAATGGCAAATGAACAAGAAGCCTAGTTATAGTCATACTGATGGTTTAAGTAAAGCCTGATTTTGGCTACCCGAAAGACCACCTCCTACAACTCTAGAGGAGCTAGGATAGCATGCAGAAATATTTTGAGCTTCTTAAGGGTCCAAGCGTCTCTGCACAAACTATTTCCACTGCTACTGGCCCTTAGGGAAGAGGAACCAGTGTGGGGGACAGCAGCTAGCTGAGAAAGGGTAGTCTCAGGGGGGAAAAAAAGCCTCCTAAATCATCTTCACAGCATATACATTATGCCCTCCCCAAGAAAGTGACCCAGGGTCCCAGGAAATAGGCACTTCCTGGAAGGCAGACCCCACATGAGACGAGTTAGGAGTTAGACTAAGGAGGCAAACTCCCCTAAAGTACAGCCCCTGGCTCCAGTGAGCCGTCCACCGGGAGGCAGACCCCAGCGGAACCCAAACGCTAACTAGGGCAGCCGGTGGCATTATCACCACCGCCTCCTCCAAGTCCTGTGGGAAAGGGTACGCTCCCACAGACGGACCAAACTCTGTGTCTGCGCCCCTCCCCCTGCTAGCCCTTCGACTTCCACCCCGGCGTTCACCCTCCCACCAGGTCCGGTCCTAAGCTCCCAGCGTCTCTCGATTCCCCCAACTCCCTCCTCCGGGACATCTACCCGAAGGCCGGTCCCCACAATCCCCCCCCTCCCCCGTCACCCCGGGGCTCTTCTCCGGCCCGGCCCAACGTTCCCTCACGCCCACGCCCGCCCCCTTCCGGTCCCAGATCGGCTCGGTCTCCCCCGCGTCCCCGGGACCCCAGCCCTGGCAACGAGCAGGTGGCCTGTCCGCCCCTCTCACCGAGGCTGAGGAGGGCGAGGGGGCAGGCGGAAGACACCGCCGGGCTCAGGCTGCAGCCCCCGCTGGGCCTGGGAACGGCTCCGGCTCTGCCTCCCAGGTCTAACGAAGAGGCAGCCAGAGTGAAACAGCGTCGCTTCCTTGCGTCCCAGTGCGCATGCCCAGGACGCTGGGCCTTCTGGGAAACGTAGTTCCAGCGGAACAGCGGGTAGCGGGGCCGAACTCGACGTGCACCTGTTTAGGGGGTATGTAGCCCAAGAGAGCTTCGTATCTAGTTGGGGAGACAGACACTTAAACACACAACTACAGGACTCCCCTGATGGCGCAGTGGTTAAGAATCCTCCTACCAATGCAGGGGACACGGGTACGAGCCCCGGTGCAGGAAGATCCCACATGCCACGGAGCAACTAAGCCGTCGCTACAACTACTAAGCCTGTGCTCCAGAGGCCGGGAGCCACAGCTACTGAGCCTGCGTGCCACAACTACTGAAACCCGCACGCCTAGAGCCCATGCTCCACAGCAAAAGAAGCCACCACAATGAGAAGCCTGCGCACCACAATGAAGAGTAGTCCCCGCTCACCGCAACTAGAGAAAGCCCGCGTGCAGCAACGAAGACCCAACGCAACCATAGATAGATAGATAGATAGATAATAAAAATTAAATTTAAAAAACACACACCTGCAATCTAGTAGGATAAATGTGATGAAGGAGTGAGAGCATAGAAGGGGGTGCCTAATGCGGGGTGGGGGGGAGGTCAGGAAGACATCACAAAGGAGGTGACATCTAAATTGGATTTTGAAGCTTGTGTAGGGGTTTGCCGGATGGAATACAGGGAATCCCTTGCAAAGGATGAGAGATGTGAAAGTGCCTGACGCATTCAGGAAGCAGGGAAATGTTCTGTATGGCCAAGGGAGAGGGTACATGAATGGGGTGAGGACAGAGAAAATGGATTAGGGTGTGGCAGGATATGGGGAAATGTCTGGGTAAGATTATGATGGACTCTATATGTCATGCAAGAAATTTAGGCCACTGGAGTTAACTGAAGATTAAGCAGGGGAATGAGAGTAGGCATTGCATTTTAGAAGGATACCCTTGTGGCGGGTGGAGGATAGAGAAAGGAGTGGGGAGACCAGTCTGGAGGTTGTTATTCAGGTCGAAGGTGATGAGGCCTAAACCAGACTGGTGACTAATCTTTTGGGATCATAGACCTCCTGTAGAAAGCTAAAGAAAGCTATTCCCAGAAAAATGCTCAGATGTGTTCACACATGTGTATACACATACATTTTGCATACAGTTCCAGGGGATTCAGGGTCCTCTGAATCTTGGACTCTAGTTGAATATCCTTACATAATCTAATGTCATAAACTCATACTTTTTCAAGGATATGAGGAAGATTCAGATTGCTGGAGATGGGGAAAGAGCCCTCCCCCAACATTCAGTTCAAACACTTCATTTTATAGAGGAGGAGAGAGGGAGAGTAACCCACCAAAAGCTAGTGAAGGAAGAGAAGGAACAACTGCAGCAGGCCCAGTTTCTTGTACCCTAGGCTGGGTACAAGAGCTGGGTCAGCTCCCCTTACCACCCAGAGCTGACTTAGAGGACATAGGCTTTGAGTCTGCGGAGGCATCAAAGTCAGGTTCTTCTAATTATGCCCAGAGCCAGCTCTCCATTGAGAAATGAAGGGTAGCGTTTTACCTGTGATTTATACTAGATTCCTGCCGTGGCTACAGATTAGGATGGGACCACTTCCCTTCCTCTCTCAGAGCCTCAGTTTTCTCAGCCATAATCATTAACAACATGTCTAAATCACCTAGTAGGTGTTTCCCTCATTACTCCCATTTTAAAGATGAGGACACTGAGGACTTCCCTGGAAGTCCAGTAGTTAATACTCTGAGCTTTCACTGCAGGGGGCCCAGGTTCGATCCCTGGTCCGGGAACTAAGATCCCACATGCCATGCAGCACAGCCAAAAAAAATAAATAAATAAAATAAAAATAAAAAGATGAGGACACTGTGGCACAGAGCTTAAGCAATGTGTCCAAGGTCACATAGTTGAGAGCTGGTCTTTTTTTTTTTTTTAATAAATTTATTTATTTATTTATTTTTGGCTGCATTGGGTCTTCGTTGCTGCACACAGGCTTTCTCTAGTTGCGGCGAGCGGGGGCTATTCATTGCGGTGCTCAGGCTTCTCATTGCGGTGGCTTCTCTTGTTGCAGAGCACGGGCTCTAGGCGCACAGGCTTCAGTAGTTGTGGCACGAGGGTTCAGTAGTTGTGGCCCATGGACTCTAGAGCACAGCCTCAGTAGTTGTGGTGCACGGGCTTAATTGCTCTGCAGCATGTGGGATCTTCCCGGACCAGGGCTCAAACCCGTGTTCCCTGCATTGGCAGGCGGATTCTTAACCACTGAACCACCAGGGAAGCCCTGAGAGCTGGTCTTTATATCGAGGTAGTGTCTGACTCCAGACTTGAGCACCCCCATATGGCTGGCCTCACTGCAGGAAAGGTGGGGATGCAGATGAAATGGTCTGAAGCGTTAGAAAAGCCTTTCAACACCCAAAAGATATTTTCTTAAGTGTTTCCTTTTTCCTCAGTGAAACACTGGAGTGTTTGTCCAAAACCCCACTGCACACACACGTAGACACTCAAATGGATAGAACATGGTGAGAGGCTGGCTGGGAAGGTTCTGGAACCTAGGCTCTAGAGCGGGGAGGACCTCTAAACCCAGACTGTTGGAGCTCTGGGGAAGTCTCAGGGGCTCAAGTTTGAGAACCAGTGTGGGAGGCCAGGGGGAAGGCTGAGGCGGAGAAGTTCCACAGGGGCAGGAAGTAGGACACGGTCTGGAAGACTGGGTGCATGGGAGTGTCCTCCCATTAGGTAGAGCATGCTAGAAAAGTGGGGAGGTCAGCCAGTCAACCTCACGCATTGAGTGTGAGGTAGGGGGAGGGGTCGAACAGCCAGGTATGAGGCTCTGGAGAGATCTGGGCTAGAGATGAGGATTTTGGAGTCACACGCGATGAAATTGAGATCACCTGGGAAGACTGCAGAAGCGGCGCAAAGGTCAGTCCAGGGCTGAGGAATGCTGACTTTTGAAGGACAGATGAGAAGCAGAAGTGTCTGGGGAACAGGCTGGACTGGAGGACACCAGGTGAGCATGATGGCAGAGAACCAAGGGGAGGGTTCCACGAAGGGGGAGCTCAGTGGTGACAGACACTCTGAGAGGGCCAACCAGCTGGTCCCCTGGTGGGGAGCCCATCCCAGAACCCAGGGCTCCTGCCTCCCAGTCTTGGGCTCCCTCATTTTTCAGTCAACCAGCTGACATCCAGAAAGGTCCCAAACTTCTGACTTAGGGACAGGAAGGCCATTAGTGACCACACAGTGGCTCCCACTGAGAGGCAGGAGCTGAGGCCATGGAGGTTAGGAATGCAGTCTGGAAGCATAGGCAGCTGTTCCAAGAGCAATCTTTGTGTTCCACACATGGGAGGAGGAGATTGAAGGGGCTGGCAGAGGATAAATCCACACGTGTGGAATGATGCCACTTACGTAAGGATGCCCGTGGCTGTGTGCGCTTGGGAAGACGCTAGCCAACACAGTGACACTCAAAGGTCGGGAGGAACAGGTGATAGTCACTTTCTTTGTACTTTTCCTGTAGCATTTCACTGTGTCCCAATGAATAGTTTCCATTTTTTTTTTTTTTTTTTTTTTTTTTTTTTTTTTTTTGCGGTATGCGGGCCTCTCACTGCTGTGGCCTCTCCCGTTGTGGAGCACAGGCTCCGGACGCGCAGGCCCAACGGCCACGGCTCACGGGCCCAGCCGCCCCGCGGCACGTGGGATCCTCCCAGACCGGGGCACGAACCCGTGTCCCCCGCATCGGCAGGCGGACTCCCAACCACTGCACCACCAGGGAAGCCCAGTTTCCATTTTTATAACCTGAAAAGAAAGACTATTTTTATTTGGGGAAAAGTAAAGAGTTCTGGTCGTGAAAAGAAGCGAAATAGGACAACAGCGAGAGGGAGAACGGGGGGCAGGGACTTTGAAGTTTTAGGCAGGAGAGAGTGAGTGTGCTGTGTTCTGAGGCTGCAGCAGGATGTCCCTCAGGAAGCTGGAAATGAGGGAAACTGGACTGGCCACTTGCAAACTGAACTTTAAGCCAATACACATAGCAGAACGGGGGCTGGTTAAATAACCCTGGAACGCTAGGTAGAAAGAATGAGGAAGACCCACAGGTGCTGATGGAACTGGTAGCCAAGATCTATTGTTAAGTAAAAGAGGAACTTTCAGAGCAGAGGGTTAGAGTAGAATGGGCACTTTTGTGTGTGTGTGTGCGTGTGTGTGTGTGTGTGTGTGTGTGCATTTTAATTTTTATTGGACTATAGTTGATTTACAATGTTGTGTTAGTTTCAGGTGTACAGCAAAGTGAATCAGTTATATATATATACATATATCCACTTTTTTTAGATTCTTTTCCCATGTAGATCATTACCGAGTATTGAGTAGAGTTCCCTGTGCTATACAGTAGGCCCTTATTAGTTATCTATTTTATATATGGTAGTGTATATATCCCACTCTCCCAATCCCAATCTCCCGGTTTATCCCTCCCTCCACTTCCCCCTTGGTAACCATAAGTTTGTTTTCTACATCTGTGACTCTGTGTTTTGTAAATAAGTCCATTTGTACCATTTTTTTAGATTCCACATATAAGAGATATCGTATGATATTTGTCTTTCTCTGTCTGACTTACTTCACTCAGTATGACAATCTCTAGGTCCATCCATGTTGCTGCAAATGGCATTATTTCATTCTTTTTTATGGCTCAGTAATATTCCATTGTGTATATGTACCACATCTTCTTTATCCATTCCTCAATCAATGGACATTTAGGTTGCGTCCCTGTCCTGGCTATTGTAAATAGTGCTACAGTGAACACTGGGATACATGTGTGTGTTTTAAATGCACACACAGGCTTGGAGGCATAGATATTTTCTGAGAGGAAACCTAAGATGCTCCAAGAAGGTAAGGGATGAGCTGAGGATTTTTATTTTATTTAGTATGCATTCATGCTAATTTTTTCTATCACAAAAATATGAGAATGCCCCCCAACACATACACACAGTAGAGTAGGTTAGGTATGCCTGTGGGAGCTGAAACATTCCAGGCAGAGGCTCTGTCCTAAATCGTCTGCCCAGAAGGGAAGACTTTTTTTTTTTTTTTTTTTGCAGTATGCGGGCCTCTCACTGTTGTGGCCTCTCCTGTTGCGGAGCACAGGCTCCGGACGTGCCGGCTCAGCGGCCGGCCATGGCTCACGGGCCCAGCCGCTCCGCGGCATGTGGGATCTTCCCGGACGGGGGCACCAGCCCGTGTCCCCTGCATCGGCAGGTGGACTCTCAACCACTGCGCCACCAGGGGAGCCCAGGGAAGACTTTATTTTTAAATTTTTCTTGTGCTGAGGACTTTTTTTTTTTTTTTGCGGTACACGGGCCTCTCACTGTTGTGGCCTCTCCCGTTGCGGAGCACAGGCTCCAGACGCGCAGGCTCAGCGGCCATGGCTCACGGGCCCAGCCACTCCGCGGCATGTGGGATCTTCCCGGACCGGGGCACCAACCCATGTCCCCTGCATTGGCAGGCGGACTCTCAACCACTACGCCACCAGGGAAGCCCTTTTTTTTTTTTTTTAATATTTATTTATTTGGTTGCACTGGGTCTTAGTTGCAGCAGGCAGGTTCCTTAGTTGTGACATGTGAACTCTTAGTTACGGCATGCATGTGGGATCTAGTTCCCTGACCAGGGATTGAACCCGGGCCCCCTGTATTGGGAGCACAGAGTCCTAGCCACTGTGCCACCAAGAAAGTCCCAGGAAAACTTTTTTTTTTTTTTAAGGTCTCACAGGCTAGCATGTGTGCCACCCACAGGCTTTGAGGGCTCCCAAGCAACTGAGAATGAATGATGTGGCCCAGGAAAGAAGTGGCCATAGAAGGCGGAGTGGTGGTGGCCAAAGGAACTTAGATTAAAAAACAAAGTTCTTCAACTCCACTCCAGGTGTCAGGGTTTACCGCTTCCAAAGGTTCCAAACTTGGAACCAGCCCCTGCCTCACCCTGGAGCAAGAAAAGATCAACTTAAACCTGGGAAAAGGCGAGACATTAGAGCCAAGCGACACCGCTGAGGGGCTCGAGCACTTTCTGATGTTTTGCTTGGAAAGGCAGAATCTTCCTGCCTGGTGCCTCAGCTAATGGGCCTCCAACTGACACTCTGGAGGGCTCGTCTGATTAGAAGCCACAGCTGCCTTCCTCATTATTTCTGATTAATTGACAGCACCTGGCATCTCTGGGCGATGGCCTCACTCAGGACCCAGGTGTGACCTACACAGCCAACAAAAGCGCAGTGGTTTTGCAGCCCTGAGGAGGGAAGCAGTCTCACCTGAAGGCACCATCTTATATAATTCCCAGTCCCTGGGAGGAAAATTTGATGAACTGGTTTGTCCTTCTTGCTAGTTCCCTTGCTGCCAGTCTGAAATAACTGATGTGAACTCACAGTTAGTTCATTGGAGAAGTTTGTTTTAAATCTAAGCAATCCCACTTGACCTCTAGCCTCCACCCCACAGTTACTGTTCTTATTGTAAATTAATGCTCTGGCACTCTGCTGTTAAAAAAAAAAAAAAAGAAAAAGACAACAAGCCTGAGGCGGGAGATAGATGGGCCCCAAGCTGAACAGTTTCTCCCCTGTGGACAGAAACTCCATAAAAGCAGGATGATGGAGGAGGCTGGGCCCTAACCAGATAAGAGATAATAGACGACATATTCCTGATTCTTGAAGTCAAGGAGACCTCCCTGACTACACATGCACAGAAAGGCTCCTTGGAGGTCAAAAAGGAAGGGGGCACCACCTCATAATAAGTGATGTCAACTACCCATAGACCTCTTCGCTGGAATCCATCTTGGCTAAGAGATACGCACGCACACAGGGGAGGACCCTGAGATATACCAAATACGGACTCAGAACCAGGTAAAGCAACATGATTGGTCAAAGGAAATCTGGAAGAAATGCCCCATAAGAGTGATTCAAACTGCCACGAGTGTGTGACTCTCTCTCTGACCTCACCCGTGTGTCTATCCACGTGTACACTTTTTTCTCCTAATAAACACTTTACTTGCTTCACTACTTTCCGTCTTTATGTGGAAATTCATTTCTACACAGCTGACGGGCCAGGGCCTTGTCACTGACCACTGGTCTAGTGGCTAGGATTTGGTGCTCTCACTGCCATGACCCGACCTCAATCACTGGCCAGGAACTGAAACCCTGCTTCAAGCCGCTGCAAGTCCGAGGCCACCGGAGATCAGGCCCAAAATGGAGTCAGCTGTGCTAAGCCGCATGTCAGCAAACCAAGACTTATTACCTAATTGCAGTTTCAGCCTCTCCCAGGAAAGTGACCTTTAACCAGTCAATCTGGAATTACCTGGCCAGCACTAGTGAAGTAATTCGCCCATAGACCCTTTCTGTCCCCCATAGGAAGGTGACTTTGCCTGAAACAATCCACTCTTTGCTAGAAACTTCCTTTTCCCGCCCCCTTCTGCCTATAAAAGCCTTTCACTTTGTACAGCTCTTTGGAGCTCCTTTCTATTTGCTAGATGGAATGCTGCCGAACTCATGAATCGTGGAATGAAGCCAATCAGATCTTTAAATTTACTCAGTTGAACTTTATTTTTAACACTCATTTGGAATCTTGAGTTGCTCAAGAGAAGGGATCAGTTGTGGTGTGTGGACAAGCAAGGTGTCCTAACCTGAAGGCTGAGGGCAGGTGGTCCCTTGGGAGACACAGTGTTATCTTTCTGGTGATATCCAACCTCCTCCTGGAAACTTCCATTAGCCCTTAGGAGCTGCTCAGAATCCATTGATAAAAATACCTGATAAGTCTCACACCTGTCAGGAAAAATTGTAAAAGACCTTGAAATGGGCAAAAAGTTAATCTGGAAGGGTGTTAGAGAACACCTAGGTATCTGATTCTATAAGAATCTGTGACTTTCCTAGTCTTTGACTAAGGTATTTTACAAAACCAATAGTAATGCAGATAACTCTTACCCATAGAGATGCAATTGATTTCTGTCTGTGAAAGCCATTTTTGCCTCTATCAGCAAATTCATGTCTGCATTCCTGATCACCTTTGTAAATCTGTTTTTTGGATTCTCCTCTGAACCAGTTTTTTCCATCTTGCAGTTTCCCTCAATGAATGAGTTCAAACAAGATCTCTGACATGTTTTAATTTTATATTTGTGGGATCATGATTTTTTTTTCATTGTTCTTTAACATACCTCATATCTCCCTTTTTACCCCTGGCTATTAGGAAGGCAAAATTTTAAGATTAAGTTGTCTTATTTTTTAAACTTTTTATCATGGGGGCACACCCATAGGCTGGAGCTGCAACCTGGTCCAGGAGGGTGGAGTGTGGGGTCTCCCAAGAGAGCGAACAGGTGCACTTGGAGCCCACAGGATGTGCTATGTGACTCTGGGTGCAGTTTTAAACACTCAAAGTGTTGATTCACCGAGAGTTTCCCAGGATATAATAGGGACTTTCCCCAAATGCCTGGGAAAGAGGCGGCCTGAGCAATGGGCCTGCCATCTTCCTCCCTTTCCCACGGAAGTTCCACCTTGAGGCAGGAAGGCAGCGTCCTCTGACATTACTGCTGGAGGTGGCCTCTCCGCCCGAGCTGAGGGCACCCACCTCCTGGAACTAGCTGGGGCTGACACTTGAGGTTACGTTCTCGGCACACTTCCTCCCCACACCAGACGCGGCCACTTCCTCTGAGGATGGCAGAAGTTGAATGAAAAATGAGTTTCCAAGATGTTGCAACACCCAGGACCATGAGGGCAAGTAACAGGTGGGTGGTCGCAGCGAGGACCGTCTCCCAGGGCGTCCTGGGAGTAGCCTTTGCTTGGAGACCAGCTTTGAACACACGCTGCATTCCAAGTGTCACATGAATCCTCATCATAATCCTGAAGTCGAGAACTCCCCCATCTGAAACAGAATGATTCTTAGCAGGAGGAAACGGGCTCGGGCAGGGGTGGAGCTGGGTGGGATGTGAGACAGGCCATCTGGCCCAGGGATCCTGCTGTGTGACCCAGGATTCCACCAAGTGCTCTGTTACTCAGTCTTCACACAGTCTCATCTTACAGATGAAGTGAACTGCCAGCACGGCCGTGGCAGGGAGCCAGGCTGGCTTTCTGTCAGCCTCCAGGTTTTACTCTGCTGCTCGGTCGATCTCCCTGACAGGGACGGCCCATCCATGGCACTCAGCCCTTCAGTGGCTCTTTTTCATGTTATCAGCCCTATGTGGCCAGCCTCTCCACTCTCCCCCTTACTGGACATCCAGGCCCTCCATTCCTACAGCCACAGGTTCTCACCATCCTCTCCTCCCTCCACACCCACCTCCCCCATTTTGCCCAGCTAGGACCTGCTCGTTCTTTGAGGATTTGCTCCAGGATCACCACCTCCAGGAAGCCCACTCCTTCTACCCCCCGAGTCTTTTACACCCGTACAGCACACCTGATGGGAGTGGGGGACAGGATTCCTTCTTGATGGAACTCTGCTGGCCCAGAGTACTTCACACACCTTAATCAGTTGGGGATTTTGTTGAGATGCAGATTCTTAGGTCTGGGATGGGGTCCCAAACTCTGCCTTTCCCGCAAATCCCCAGGTGATGCCCAATGGTGTTCACAAAACCGTGCTAGGCCTTCCTGTACTTCTGAGGCCCAGAATCTCACAGATCTTGCTCTGAATGTATTTAAGTGCCACTTGACTCTAATCAGTTTATACCTAACAGCCCTGCCCAGCAGGTACCAGCCCCGTTTTGCCCCCAAGGATGCCCAGGCTCACAGCAGGTGACTAGCAAAGCTGGGATTCCACGGTGAAGGAGATCTTCACCCAGTGAGAATGAGTCGCAGCTGGTGGTGAGGTTGCGGAGCTAAGGGCCAGCCAATGGTGGGGACGTCACAGCCCTCAACAGCGGGAGCACGGCCACCTCCCCTGGAGAGGCGCCACAAGCTTCCTGGGCACCACCGGGGCACCATTCCCTTGCTGAGCACTCCCAGAGGCTGTGGCCAGGGCCTGGGGGAGCACGGCAGCTTCTGGGGGATGAAAGTGGGGGAGGCCGAGAGAGGCAGCTGCCCTCGGTCACAGGAAGCCCTGAAGCACCCACAGCTGGTGACTTGGCCATGACACTCACCCGCCAGAAGGGCTCCCCTACAGCAACTTCAGGTCACAGGTGACCACTGCCCTAGACCATCACCTCTGGCCTTTGGGCTTCTAGCACGTGGACATGTGGCTTCGTGCCTGCTGCCATTAGGGAAGGCGACTAGAAGTCCTTTCCTCCCTGCCCCCAGCCCTGGCATCAGATCCATAGGGCCCAGAGCCAGGACCCTCTGCCCCCCTAGAAGCGGGGCTGGCAGGGCCCACCCTACTTTAGCCCCCAACACCTCTCAATCTTGGCCTCCTTGGAGATGTGGGATTATACTTGCCCTGGGAAGACAAGCCCTGGTCTGAGGAAGCCCTACCCTCTCTGATATACAGACTTGCTAAAGATACAGTGGTACTTCAATTTCACTGCTTGAACCCACGACACTGTTACAGTCCACCCTCCGCCCCTACACAGCCCCTCCCAATTCACCCCCATCTAGTTACTGTGCCACACCCCAGAGGTCACTTTCTTCTTTTATTGGGAAGCAGACACAGGGCACACAGGGTGGGAAGCAGCCCGACGCCTCCCCGTGAAACCCAGGACAATGGTGGCCAGAGTCAGGGACACCACAGTGGCCAGGCCTAAGCCCAGCATCACCGAGTGGGGAGAGGAGGTGGACCCTTCCACACCGTGGTCTCTAGTCTTCCCCAGGAAGATCAGTGGCCCCACTGTGACATCTGCTTCTTCTGTCACTGAAAGACAAGACATTCAAGGGTCACCCTAGTCCCTACACAGGAGTCAGGTTAGGGGTTTGGGGTTGCTCAGTGGGTTCTAGACCAGTAGGTTTAGTTCTAACAGCTGCATTATTCTCCCACACCCTTGATTATGTGTTATGACTCCAAAATGACTGCAGAATGGCCCCAGCCGACAGCAGGGTGAGGGCTTGGGGCCTTTCCCACTTAGCCCCAAAATGGCATCCCCCTAGGGGTAAGCAGCCTTAAATGGGGAACAAGTGTCACCCTAGAGTGACATCCGGTGCCCTAGACCGAGGGAAGGGCAATAGACCTGGGGCCCTCTGGAGACCTACCATGCCTGCGACTGCGGGGAACAGACTGTCCCTCCAGGTGGCGCAGCCCCCTGGAACGGCCTGATATACCACAGTGCCCCTTGTTACAGCATCGACAGATATCAACAGGGCCTTCTACCGGGGACCATCTGAGAGGGAAAGACACAAGGGTCAGACGGCTGTGCAGTCTGCAGGAAGCGGTTTGCTGATAGTAGTACCTTGGGGGAATCAACAGGAGCGTGGCCAGTTTGCTACCCTGGTTATGTCCAATCTGGTCTCCTCACCTATTGGAGGACTTGCTGAAGGAACAGGCCTTGCTTATTTGGTCCGGGACTTGGTCAACCGGAGTGACCTTCAGGTGGCAGGTGATATATATCTGGAAATAAGAGCAGCTGTTACGAGGTAGAGTTCTAGGCAGTGCAGTGACTAGGTAAGCCAGTTCTTCTATAACCCTTAACCCTTGAGGGGGAGGGGAAGCCCACTTTAGAGATGGGATAGTGCAGGCTCAGAGGTTAACTCACCTCGAACTTCAGAGCAAGTTACAAATTGGATTCTAAATCGGAACCATCACCTTTATTCCTCTGGTCTTTCCCATACTTTTCCAATCACTCAGCATGCCTAAGCCCCGGGGCCCATTAAGTCAGAACCTCAGAGACAGGAAATCAAATCCAAAGGGGCCAAAATCCCACCCGACCAGCTGGAGTGGGGGGAATTTTGACAAAACCAGAGCTCAGGTCAGCCTGCATCCTTTTGGAAGAAGTCCCCACAGTCAGAGGTCCCCCTTCTTACTTCAGGGTCTCAACACACACATGCACACACACCCCAAGTCCTGCAAAGAAACCGAGGTGCCACCACCTTTCCTAAAGCCTTCTGCAGAACCACAGACCTTGGCCACCACCTAGTGGCCAAGCGTGCCTGCAGGGTAACCGTTTCGGAAACTTGAACCAGCCAGGTTGCACTTCTGGCTGCCTACCTTCTACCTGCACACACACCCCAGCCCCCTTACCAAAGAAGGGTTTCCGGGTCCCTTAGTGTTCCTATTACAGGAAGGAACTGCTTTGACCCTCAGCTTCTTCCCAGAACATATTGCTGATGCTAACTGGGGCCTCAGATCCCAGGGTGGTTCCTCGTTAGCTTTCTCCCTTGTGCCATAGCTGCCATCAGCCAAGCCACCCGCCCACCTTTGAGGGAGAGCCCTCCGAGAGCTCAAGACTGCCTTCCATTGATCAGGATGGTCCTCTGGTCTTAGTCACCCCCACCCCATCCCTGGAGAGGCAGATGCCGGCTCAAGAGTCACACATGCTGATGGTCACCACCTGTGTGAAGCCTCATCCCCTCCTTCCTCACCCCTGGACCACCTGTGAGGTCGACTTCCTACCCCAACCAGGATCTTCTACCCTAGGACCCCCAGGGTCACCGATCTGGGCACTGGCACCCTTCCCGAGTCTATTTTCTTTTATCCCCAGCCCCATTCACCCCAGGACCTGCCATCAGAAAGCTCCAGGACATCTCCCAGTAGCTTCAGTTGTGCCCTTCCTTCTATCTGTCTACCATCTGTAGCAGATGACTTCTGTTCTCCGAACAGAACTTCTGGGTGAGGTGAGGTAGCATCAGCAAAGTCTAAAAATTCACACCGCTCGTCCCTCAATGCCAGCCAGCCACGTAAGCCTCTGGCTTGGCGGTTTGTAAACCTAGCTGCTTATTAGACGCGCCAGGGAGCTTAAATGGCTTCTGATGCATTTCTAAATAAAGAGACTAGTGGCTAGGTATGGGGAGATACTAATGGTAGAACCTAGATGGTAGGTACATAGCTGTTTGCTGTGAAATTCTTTTGGCTTTACTTTTGAAGATTTTAAGAAACTGGTAAAGTTGATGCCAGGCCCCACCTCAGTTAAATGAAAACAGATGGGATGTATCAGTATTTTGATGATCCTTAGGTGGTTAGTACAGAGCCACGGCTGAAAATCCTTGCTTCAGTCACTAATCCTTCCTGACCAGCTATTCCAAATTTCACATCCTCCCAATCCTATCTCAGGAAACTTGTTTAAAAACTTCTTGATTTTCGTTTGTAAGATTCTACCAGCACTTTCTGGCTAGAGGCCAGTCCTAACTGTGCTTCCTGCCCAGCCATCAGGAGTGATCCACATTTTAGCTCCCTCCCCCCTCTGCCACCCTTAGTGTCAAGTTGAGCTTCCTAGCTTAGTGGTTCTCAAAGGGTGGACCCCAGAGCAGCAGCATCACCAGAACCTGGAAACTTATTAGGAATGCAGATTTCAGGCTCCACTCCAAACCTTCTGAACCAAACCCTGGGTGGGGGGCCCAGTGGTCTCTTTCAACAAGCTCTCCAGGTGATACTGATGCACTCAGGTTTCAAAAAGTCACAGGTCTAGCCTATGATCAAGTTCGAGAGGCTACCTAGCATGAAAAGTTCTAACCTGCTTCCTTTGCCCTTCTAGAAAGCCTCCAGGAAAGCTGACACCTGCTCTTATTAAGTCCTTTACTCAACCCACCTGGGTTCTGGCCCTGCTGACCTTGGTGGGGACAAGGTCAGTGACTTGGTCATCAGACGCTGCATTGTTGGTGCTCATCCGATGTGAGCTGTCAGCTAGGTCTCCTGCGTTCCTATTCTCCTAGTTTGTTCTGTTTCCAGGATCCCTGAATTTCTCCATCCTTCACGGATTTCCTACCGGTCTCTTAGGGCCTGTGCCTTCCCAAAGATCTCACTAGAGCCCATGGCTTTATCTACTTGACAAGTTACTAGGATAGGGCAGAACTATCAAATCACTGCTTAAGGGGACAGCTAGTGAGTGACCACACCGGCTAGTAAGCCTGGTCAGCCTGACCCTGTGAGTTCAGCCTTATTCCAGGCTCTTAAGCCATTACCGTGTTTCTGGAGTCATTAGCAAAGTGGAACACATCCACTGTGAACTGGAGGGTCTCTGGTCTGGGTCTGGGTGCTTTGAAAGCAGAGGAGGCATCGGTGAGACCGTCCACGAGACAACTTTAAAGAGAACAAGTGAAACACAGTTAAAGATTGAGGAGGGTGACACAGGTCGTGTTGCACAAGTGTTCCCTAGAGAGGTAGCCCAGCCTTACCCGTGGAAGTCCACGATGGTGTGATAAGGGGAGGTGTTCCAGTCCGGTGTCAGCGTGGCCACACAGTGGTCCACGAACACTCGCAGGGGCACATGGCTGCCAGTGTGGACTTGGGCCTGGAGGTGGGCTCTGTCTCCCAGCTGGAAGGTGGGTGTCGTCTTCTCGGCGCTCCAGTTCTCTGCAAGGAAAGGCCAGGGTGAGGGTCTGCCAGAGCGCCCCCTGCTGGCTGCCCCCGTCCCAGCTCTCCTTGCTCACCCTCCATCAGGCGCAGAGAGAAAACCATCTTCTCCTCCGAGAACATCGTGGTCCTGAAGGGCACCCAGGTGGGCAGGATGGCCCAGCTGCTCACATTGCCCTGCCTGGGAAGAGAACAGCAGCTGTCCACACCTGACCCGGGGCTCCAGGTCCCTGGGCTGCAGCCCCTACTAGTGACACACTGCCCTCCTCTGGGGTGTGTACGGCTCTGCCCAGATGTGTCTGCCCACTGTCCGAGGCCCCCCTCTCCAGGATCTCGTTCTGGGAAGCCCTTGCACACATGCCTCATCCCTTGTTTCCTCGTGGTATCAACACCATCTCCCCTCCCAGATGGGAGGGCAGGGTTCAAGGTCTTTGCACTCGGCCCAGCACAGGGCCAGGTGTTGTAGTTATAAACCAGTCGCCCTGTCCTCCCACCTCAATGCCCCAGTTCACAGGCACATGCTTCACGCTGGGACCTCCCCACCCTCGCTCAGCCACTGCGGGAAAGCCAGAGGGAGAGAGCAGGTTGTGATGGCCAAAGTCAGAGCCTGGAACCCACCCCTGCGCTATTGAAAGACCACTTCTGAACTCTGAGGGGGCCAGTGGCCGGGCAGCCTCGCAGCTACCACCAAGAGGCAGCTGTGGCCCAGACCAATTTCAGAGGCTCAGAGCAGAGGCAGCAGGCCCTCCATTCCCACCAGGACTGAGGGCAGCGACCACAGCCCGAGCACCTCCCCCTCCTCACAGCTAGATGCCTGCCAGGAGGCTGACGTGCTTGCTGAGGGACCTCTGCGCCAGGGGCAGCAACAGGCCCATCCCACACGGACCTGGGGTAGCGGCACTCGATGGGGACCTCCGCGCGGTTAGTCCTCAGGATGGACAGGTTTCCCACAGGGCGGGGGTTATGGAACAGAAAGGTGCTGTACACCAGGGCGTCGTCGGTCACCTGAGGGAAAGGGGAGGGGTTAACTCCCCCAGCATCACCTGCCCTGATGTGCCCAGCCAGGGGCAGGAGGGCCGGCTGCTGGAGGTGGAGAGAACACAGGCCCTGGGCTCAAAGCCTGCTCTGCCGCTGACCCGTTGGAGAGCCTGGACAGGCACCCCCTTCGCACCTCTTTTCACCCCAAAATGGTGACATGACCAGAGACATCGGGTGTGTGCTCCCTTCTCAGACTGCTGCCCTCACCCCACCCTAACACACACACACACACACACCCCACTTCCGTTTCCAGGAGAGGCCTGAGGCCAAGAAAGCCTCCAGGAAGAGGTGAGAAACTTCCAGGAATTTTAACTCACTGCCACAGCAGTTACTACCTAACTCGCCCTCCCTCTTCTGACTTATTCTCAAGCCCATTTCACAGAAGGGGAAGCTGGTTTTTAGTGGTTGCCTGAGGCCAGAAGAACACAAGCAGGTGGTGCTGCTGGGGCAATTTGCAGTACCCGCCCCCCACCCCCAGCCCCCCAGTGAACAGCTGCCTGGCCCTGCCCTCGGCCCGCTCAAACTTCAGGGGAGAATCCTAACTGTCTATCAGCGAGGGCCCCAGGTGGAGCGGCTGCATATACATGGGGCCCAGTGCAAAGTGAAAACGTGGGGCTCCCTGTTCAAAAGGAAAGAATTTCAGGACAGCAGAGCATCACTAAACCAAGTGTGGGCCCCGAGAACCGGCACAGGTGGCGTTCCCAGGAAGCCGCCTCGGCCCCGCGGGATTCTCATCTGGTGAGACTGGGCAACACTGTCCTGGGGAGAGGTGTCATCAGGCTGTGCTCCACGGTGGAGTCAGCTGGGGATCTTAAAGCTACTGATGTCTGTCCCCACCTCCATTCCGATTTAAGGTGGGCTGTGGGAATCAGGAGTTTTAACTACTCCCCAGGTGATTCTAATGCCCCAAGGCTGGGAGTTACTAAATTAGGATCATTCTTTAACTCCTACAGCTCCGGCCTCCCCACGCTCTCCCCAGGGAAACAAGGCCCAGAAGGCTTCAAGGACAGCCCTGGGCACCACACTGAGACCAGAGCCCCAGAG
Source organism: Hyperoodon ampullatus (assembly GCF_949752795.1). Taxonomy (NCBI): domain Eukaryota; kingdom Metazoa; phylum Chordata; class Mammalia; order Artiodactyla; family Ziphiidae; genus Hyperoodon; species Hyperoodon ampullatus. Next base: position 51,704,684 of record NC_136927.1, on the reverse strand, counting down.
AAGGGCTCCGGGGGCTGATGGTGCTCCAAGGCCAGGTGGGCAGGGGGGCATGACAGAGGGGAGGACAGGCTCTCTGAGCGGGAGAAGTCGGTCCAGGGAATCGTGCACCAGCTGGGCCCGGTCTGGCCCTGCCTTGCTGAAAGGCCCCTCCTCTAGTCTGAGGCTCTGCCCCTCCCCCCTCTCCTTGGGAGGCATCTGGCCCGAATATTACTCAGCTCTCTTCCTGTACACGCCCCCTACTTGATACCGCTCCCATGGGACCCACTTTGAGCCTCTTCAACACAGATGAACACGATGCCCTTTGCCCCCTCCCTCAACATCACTTTTAGTTCAAGGCTTCAAAGCCATTAAACATGGATGAGGGATGCCAAAATTCTGGTGTTTTTTTTCTGTGATGACTTCTGAGCTTTCAGAGGTGTCAAAGTTCATCTCTTCCATACAAATTTCTAGGGCCCCTCACAAGTGCTGGGCTACCCACAGGGGATCCTATCACACCCTCCTCCCCTACATTGGCTGCATCTCTCCTGGATGCCCTCCAGGGGTTCAAAAATCCTCAGGAATCGGAGAAGGGGTGCCCAGTCTGGCCCAAAGTGCACTGCCATCTCTGGACTGCACCCCACCTCCTCAGCTTAGGCAACTAGAGGCAGGAACTCCCCCGCATCCCCATACCACTGAGGCCCAGCTTCAGGCCTCAACTGCTCCACCCACCCTACCCCACAAATGAAAGGAATTCACCCCAGCCCCGCCTGACACCGGCTCTGCATCCACACTCCCCATCACCGGCCCCCTCCCATGTCATCCCACCGAGGCCAGGGCTGCCGAGGGGGCCCAAGCCTCACCTGCACACTGTTGCCACAGGCGTGCAGCCCAACCTCAAACCTGACCACGGTATCCGTGTCCATAGAGAACAGCGGCTCACAGCTGTCAGGGCCCAGGGTAAGGTCTGCAGGCCTGATGAGCTTCCCGGTGCCAAAGAGGTCTTTGCTGACAGTAACCACCATCTGGTCCTCCTGACACTCCACCATCACGGCGGGTAGCTTCGATGGCATGAGATGTTGGGATTCATCATGCCAGATGGGCTGGGGGTTGCACAGCTCCAGACTCCCCCAGAGCAGAAAGCAGACAAACAGCCTATAGCTCAGCCCCATGGTGCCTACGAAGTCGCTCCTACTAGTAACTCCTGGGCAGGCACCACCCCGCTATCTTATAGCCCGGATGATGGTTACTCACACCTGAGCTCCCAGTTACCTCCCTTCCCCAGCCAATCCAGTGGGCTAGGCCTCTGCTGCTCAAAGTGGCTCCTGGTCCTGCAGCATCGGCATCACCTGGGAGTTTGTTAGAAATGCAGACTCTGGGACTTCCCTGGCTGTCCACTGGTTAGGACCCCACGCTTCCACTGCAGGAGAGAAACTGCCCGCACAACTTCCTCTGACCTGATCCACACGGGTGGGGGGAGGGGGGAGGAGGGAGGAAGCCAACAGAGAGAAGCAGGTGAGAGGTCAGGCTCCAGGCTCGCCTGGGTGGCCTACCGCAGCAGAAACCCTCCCACCTAGGTTTCCTGCCCAGCAGGTCCAGAGGGAGGGAGCCAGCTGTGGCCTGAGGCCCCTGAAGGACAGCCAGCCGGAGAGAGGGGAAGGGGCCCCTCCGAACTTGTTACCCACAGCCGTGGGTTGGTTGTGGTGGGCTGGGGATGAGCCTTACTGAAGCCTCACATCCGTCAGCCCCTCTCCCTCTCTGCCTTGGAGTTAACCCCCCTTAGAGGGCTTCAGGAAAAACAGAACAGAAATTTGTGGGGGGAGGCGGGGGTGAGGCATGTACTGCTGGTGGGAATCTGGGTGAGGATGGGGGAGAGTCTGGACGCACACGGGGTGGTGGTGAGCATGTGTGTTCCCCTTGTCCAGAAGGAGGACTAGAGACACCTCCATCAGGGAGCATGGCCAGTCTAGCCCCCAGGAACCCAACCCAGACCGGATTCTGGGTCTTTTACATTTTTCTGAGAAGTGCTTCCCCCTGGTGGCCAGAATGCACCAAAGCAGGGCCACCAGCTCAGAGCATTTTCCTTAAAATTCTTGAAAGCCCCGATAGTGGTTTCTAAATACTATTCCTCTTTAAAAGCAGGACCCAGCTCTCCTGGGAGAAATGGCTGATTCCAGGGCTAGGGCCAGGAAAGACAGGGTGAATCTGGAACATCTTGTCATGCCAGAAAATGCCCACAAAGTGGTTAAGGATCTGCCTGCCAACGCAGGGGACACGGGTTCGATTCCTGGTCTGGGAAGATCCCACATGCCGCGGAGCAACTAGCCCCCCGCAACGAGCCACAGCTACTGAGCCTGTGCGCCACAACTGCTGAAGCCCGCATGCCTAGAGCCCGTGCTCCGCAACAAGAGAAGTCACCTCAATGAGAAGCCCTCGCACCACAGCAAAGGGTAGCCCCCGCCTGCCGCAACTAGAGAAAGCCCGTGTGCAGCAATGAAGACCCAACACAGCCAAAAATAAATAAATAAATAAATAAAAATTTTAAAAAGCTCTCAAAATGATGAGAACGTGTTAAAAGAACACAGGAGTCAAATTAATGGGGTGGGGGGGGACTGGCCAAATTGGGAACAACTGTACATCAGAATGAATGAGGACAGAAAGGACTACACATTGAATAAAATAAGAATTCGTGAGTGTCCATGCTGATGCTAAACACATACATAAAAACCCACGAATGAGAAAACTTGTCCCATAAAAGGGAAACTTCCTTACAATACAATGCCAGCAAATGATCGTGGAAGGAAGATAGATTCAGAAAATAACCATTTGCAATCATCACAGTATTAATAGATTCGGGCAAGAAGCATTAGAGCCTGTTAAAGGTCAGCTGATGGTGGGTAGGGGAAGGATGGATTGGGAGTTTGGGATTAGCAGATGCAAACTATTATATACCCGTCAGGACTAAGATCCCGCAAGGCGCACAGCGCGACCAAAAAAAAAAAAAGGGTAAACAACAAGGGCCTACTGTGTAGCACAGGGAACTATATTCAATATCCTATGATAGGGAACTCCCTGGTGGCCTAGTGGTTAGGACTCCACCTTTTTACTGCTGAAGGCCTCGAGTTCAATCCCTGGTTGGGGAACTAAAATCCTGCAAGCCACACGGCGCAGCCAAAGTTAACTCTTCTAAAACGTTTGCTATCACCTATTAAAATTTTAAATATATATATATATATATATCCCATGATAAACCAAAAGAATTAGCTGATGCTGTGATGAAGATGTTAGCTAACCCTATAATCAGTCTGCAGTATAAAGTCATATCAACATGCTGTACACCTTAAACTTACACAATGATTTATGTCAATTATATATTGATAAAGCTGGGGTGAAGCTCTGGAGATGTATGGTGGTGATGGTTACACAACTATACTGAATGCTATTGAACTGTACACTTAAAATGGTTAAAATGGTCAATTTTATGTTATGGATATTTTACCACAATAAAAACAATAAAAACAAAACAAAAGTAGTTGAGGGAAGTTAGAATACATAATCTCGAAGTTTCTCCTTAAGGATTCTTTATTAATTACAAAGGAATAAAGGCTTCCCTGGTGGTGCAGTGTGTGGGAATCTGCCTGCCAATGCAGGGGACACGGGTTCGAGCCCTGGTCCGGGAAGATCCCACATGCCGCGAAGCAACTAAGCCCATGAGCCACAACCACTGAGCTTCACTCTAGAGCCCGCGTGCCACAACTACTGAACCCGCATGCCACAACTCCTGAAGCCTGCATGCCTGCAGCCCGTGCTCCACAACAAGAAGCCTGCGCACCACAACAAGGAGTAGCCCCTGCTCGCTGCAACTAGAGAAAGCCCACACGCAGCAACAAAGACCCAACGCAGCCAAAAATAAATAAATAAAGTAAATAAATTTTTTTAAAAATTACAGGGCTTCCCTGGTGGTGCAGTGGTTGAGAGTCTGCCTGCCAATGCAGGGGACACGGGGTTCATGCCCCGGTCTGGGAGGATCCCACATGCCACGGAGCGGCTGGACCCGTGAGCCGTGGCCGCTGAGCCTGTGCGTCCGGAGCCTGTGCTCCACAACGGGAGAGGCCACAACAGTGAGAGGCCCACGTACCACAAAAAAAAAAATTACAAAGGCATAAGTGGCTACTTTACAGTGGATAAATCTGGCAAATAGCACTTTAGCCACATTGTCAAAGCTAACTATTAGTTGAATAAACATTATTATTTTTTTGGTGGGATAAAAGGACATCACGTGCCTCCTGATGTGAGGATATGATACCCAGGGTTTAGAAAAAAGTTATGTATGTGTAAATATGTGTGTGTGTGTAACACACATGTATGTGTATACATATGTGTGTATATGTGTATGGGTATATATGTACATATACACAAAATTACTTGTATATACATATTACATACATACAGAGATAGAAAAATCATATGTAGCAAAATGTTCATATTTGCTATATCTGGGTAAAGGATAAAGAGGATTTCAAAATAAAAGGTTAAAAATAAACCCTTTCTAGGTCAGATTCAAGTGAAAGAGAGGACAAAGGGATTCGTTTTCAGAAGAAGGCTGTTAACCAGTTTCCAAAAGCAATGGCTGAAACAAAGTTTGAGGTTACTAGGTAGAAAACAAAAAGATGTGTAAGATCTTTGAGAAATAATTTATGAAACTTTACTGAAAGTCATCAGAGAATACCTAAACAGAGACAGATTCCATATTCATGGATGGGAAATGCAACCTCAAAGATATCAATTCTCCCAAAATTAATTTATAAGTTCTATCAAAATCTCAACAGGTTGTGTGTGTGTGTGTGAGTGTGTGTGTGTGTGTGTGTGTGTGTGTGTGTGTGTGTGTGTGGAACTTGACAAGATGATTCTAAAATTTATGTGGAAGGGCTAAGGGCCAAGGAAACCAAGACTTTTGAAGAAAAAGAACAATGTGAGAGACACACCCTAACAGATACTAAGACATATTATAGAGCCATGGTAGTGAAAGCAGGGTGCTGGTAGGACAAGAAAAAAATACAGTGGAATAGACGAGAGAGCCCCAAAACAGCCACTTGCATAAGTGGAAATATGATACATGACAGAAGGAACAGATGGACAACTCAGTAAGAGAAGCTGTGACAAGTATTATCCATATGGGAAAAAAACCTGGATTTCTACTTCATACATAAAAATGAATTCTAGAGAGATTAAAGAGCTGAATGTGAAAGAACAAAACTTTAAAACTTTTAGAAGGAAATACAACCTCCCAGGGCAGAGTGAGGTGAAGGGTATTTGCTAAATATGACCCCCATGCCCTCCCCCAACAAAAAAGCACAAATCGTAAAAGAAAGGTGACTTTTTAGGGCACTTTCATAAATAATGATAAAATAGCTATAATAATAATAATTACCATTCATCATTTACTCACAATACACAGGGACTAGGTTGAGTACCCTAATCCTTATACCCACCTAGGGAAGTGTCATTGACCGCATTTTACAGATGTGCAAACTAGGACTCAGAGAAGTTGTACCCAAGGTCACGATGTACCAGTGAACACCCAAACAAAGTTCAATCCCAGATCTATCAGACTCTAGCTCCTGGTCTTTTGTCTCTAACCCTTACTGCCTCTCTGATGCTTTATAGAAAAGTTAATAATACCAGTTGGGTGTGTTGGCAGCGAGATATACCCATCCAAATAACTCTAATACAAACAAGTGTTAGGATTTACATGCCTCTCCCCCAGCTATTCATATCAGATATTCAATAGGTGCTTTAAAAATAGGACTTTCTTCTTATCACCCTGGGAAGACAAAATAGGTGTATGATTAAGAATAAGAAACCAAAATTGTGGGACAGATGGAATTTGCCAGACGCACCCACAAACAAGCCACTGACACTACAGCTATGGCATTAATTCTGTAGCCAGACTTTAGCTGGAGGGACCACGATGGGGTGAGATTTGGCACGTTTTTTGTGCAGTGAAAGAGATGAAAAGAGATTTAGGGGTATAAAAGGAAAGCAGTTCTGGGAAACTTTTCACTATTTCATTATTAAATGTCAAATTGGTATACAAAATTTACAGACCTCTTGACTTAGTCCATGACTTTGATTACAACTAAGGAAAACGAATATTTTGTACAATGTTTCTGGCTTTTACTTACAGAGTGTTAAAAATTACCTTAAAAAATAAATAAAAATAATTAAAAAATAAATTGTCGGGAATTCCCTGGCAGTCCAGTGGTTAGGACTCCGCGCTCTCACTGCCAGGGCCCAGGCTCAATCCCTGGTCGGGGAACTAAGGCCCCACAAGCTGCGTGGCACAGCCAAAAAAAAAAAAAAGGTGTCTAAAGGGAAAATGGAATCCACTCCCTCTATTGTTAACAGTTTGTGGTGAATCCTTCCAGACAATTTTTATTTGCATATAAAATCACTTAAAAATACACTTACTAAATGCAACGTGGTATCCTGGATTGGATTCTGGAACAGAAAAAAAGACATTAGTGGGAAAACTGGTAGTATCCAAATAAAGTCTGGAGTCTGGTTAATATTAAGGTATCAATGTTAATTTCTCAGTTTTGACAAATGTATTGTGGTTGTATAAGATTCTTGTTAATGTTAGGGGAAAACTAGGTGAAGAATTTATAGGAACTCTGTGTACTATTTGGGCAATTTTTCTGTAAACTAAAGTTATTCCAAAAGAAAACGGTTATTTTAAAAATGTGCTTAAAATGGGGGTCATATTCTACACTGTTCTGCAGCCTGCTTTTTCTCATAAGAAGCAGAGGACATCTTTGCGGTACGCAGGCCTCTCACTTTTGTGGCCTCTCCCGTTGTGGAGCACAGGCTCTGGACACGCAGGCTCAGCGGCCATGGCTCACGGGCCCAGCCGCTCCACGGCATGTGGGATCTTCCAGGACCAGGGCACGAACCCATGTCCCCTGCATCGGCAGGCGGACTCTCAAGCACTGCGCCACCAGGGAAGCCCTAAAATATTTATTTATGTATTTGGCTGTGCCAGGTCTTAGTTGCAGCATGTGGGATCTCTAGTTGCGTCATGTGGGATCTAGCTCCCTGACCAGGGATCGAAACCGGGCCCCCTGCATTGGGAACACGCTACTGGACCACCAGGGAAGTCAAAATAAAATAATTTTAAATATTTCATTAAAAAAAGAATGCAGTTTTTGTCCAAGAGGGTCTGCGTGATTCTCAGAATGTGGCAGCTTCTGCCAGAAGTTTCCTCTGGGCCATTGGTTTCCCAATACAAGGCACATCCCTTGGGAGGCTTCTGCCTTGGCAGCCCTTAGGCCTTAGGCTGCTTCTGAAAGAAAGTGCTGGACAAACATAATGGTCCCCAGTTCTGGTCATACCAAACTCTCCCTCAACACCTGTGCTTCCCCAAACATGCTCCCTGCCATTGTCTACAGGAAGGTCAAAGAATGAAGTTTCAGTGACTCCAGGGGGAAATATTGGGCACTTCTCTTCTATGCTCTAATTTCACTTTTGCATGTTCTGTGGGAATTGCATTTTGTCATGGCGCAAATGTATCTCACAATGAGACTTTCTTTTCCCAACAATGGGTTGCAATGGATTCCCACTTCAGCCATCTTGCCTAGATAAACACACCAAAAGCAACCTAAATGTCCATCAGCAGAGGAATGGATAAAGAAGATGTGGTACATATATAATGGAATATTACTCAGCCATAAAAAGAACGAAATAATGCCATTTGCAGCAACATGGATGGACCTAGAGATTGACATACTGAGTGAAGTAAATCAGACTGAGAGAGACAAATATCATATGATACTACTTTTATATGTGGAATCTAAAAAAAGGGTATAAATGAACCTATTTACAAAACAGAAGTAGAGTCACAGATGTAGAAAACAAATTTATGGTTACCAGGGGGTAAGAGGGGGAAGGGATAAACTGGGAGATTGGGATTGGGAGAGTGGGATGTATACATTACCATATATAAACTAATATATAGATAACTAATAAAGGCCTACTGTATAGCACAGGGAACTCTACTCAATACTGTGTAATGGCCTAAATGGGAAAAGAATCTAAAAAAAGAGTGGATACATGTATATGTATAACTGATTCACTTTTCTGTACACCTGAAACGAATACAACATTGTAAATCAACTATACTCCAAAAAAAAAACTTTTAAAAAAGAAAAGAAAGAAGAAAGAAAAAAAAACCCAAAACAAAACACACACACCAAGAAAGAATAGTGATGTGGGCACTGGTCAGATTTAGTGTAACAGATTTCCTGCGAATAGGGGGGACTGTTAGAAATGCATTAGGGGAATTCCCTGACAGTCCAGTGGTTAAGACTCTGCTTTCACTGCAGAGGGCCTGGGTTCAATCTCTGGTCAAGAAACTAAGATCCCACAAGCTGCACAGCACAACCAAAAAAAAAAAAAAGTGCATTAGGATATCTTTTCATAACTAACCTAAATGGAGTCCTCAAAACTTTTGGGTGTCACCATCCTCCTAGTGGGCTGAAGAGCAGAAAAGGTACTCCACTCGGGAAAGACATTCCAGAATGTGGGGACCCAGTGGGATTACACTCACACACTGCACACCAGATTTTCCTACTATCCAGCCAAGCCCGGCTGCTTCCAAAGGATCTTTGAGAAGATAAAACAGTGAATCAACCCCTGGGCACCTGCAGTTTCTCACACCAGGGAAAACCACTTGTCAGAATCCATTTTCATAACCCAAGCTGATGATTTCAAGAAATACTAAAATTTTTTTGCTTTTATTTTGCAATGTTAGTCTGTTTTGCTTTTGTAAGTCAGCTAAGACTTTTTAAAAAATGTTTTATTTTGAAATACTAATTATAGATTCACAGGAAGTTGCAAAGAAATGTATAAGGAGGTCCCGTGTACCCTTAGCTCAGTTTCCCCTGATGATTACATCTAACATAACTGTAGTACAATATCAAAGCCATGAATGTGACATTTATATGATGTGTGTGTATAGTTCTGTCATTTTATCATATGTGTAGATGTCTGTTACCATCATGGCCATCAAGATACAGAACTATTCTGTCATCACAAAGATCTCTCTCGAGCTATTCCTTCACACCCACTCCTCTCCCCTACACAGTCCCTAAACTCTAGGCATCACTAATCTGTTTTCCACCTCTATAATTTTGTCATTTCAAGGATATTATATAAATGGAATCATAGCGTGTGTGACCTTTTGAGATCAGCTTTTTTTTTCACACAGCATAATGCCCTTGAAATTCACTGAAGTTCTTGCATATATCAGTAGTTTGTTCCTTTCTATTGCTGAGAAGTTTCCATGGAGTGACTGTACTATGGTTTGTTTAACTCTTTACCTAATGTAGGACGTTCTGATTGTCTCCAATTTCAGGCTATTACAAATAAAGCTGCTGTGAACATTCTTGTGTAGGTTTTTGTGCAGACACAGATTTTCATTTCTCTGGAATAAATGCCCAGGAATATAATTGCTGGGTTGTATGGTAAGTGTATGTTTAGGGTTTTTTTGTGTGTTTGTTTGTTGTCTTTTTTTTGCTTTTTTGCCGCACCACACGGCTTGCAGGATCTTAGTTCCCAGAACAGGGATTGAACTCACGCCCTCAGCAGTGAAAGTGTGGAGTCCTAACCCCTGAACCTCCAGGGAATTCCCTGTTTAGTTTTGTTTGTTTGTCTGTTTGTTTGTTTTGGCTGCATTGGGTCTTCATTGCTCCACGTGGGCTTTCTCTAGTTGTGGCCAGTGGGGGCTACTCTTCGTTGTGGTCTGCGGGCTCTAGGCGTGCGGGCTTCAGTAGTTGGGACGCAAGGGCTCAGTAGTCGTGGCGCACGGGCTTAGTGGTTCCATGGCACGTGGGATCTTCCTGGACCAGGGCTCAAACCCGTGTCCCCTGCCTTGGCAGGCGGATTCTAAACCATGGTGCCACCAGGGAAGTCCACCTGTTTAGTTTTTAAAGAAACTGTTAAACTATTTTCCAGAGTGGCTGGATCATTTTATATTCCCACCAGAAATGTATGAGGGATCCAGTTTCTCCACATCCTTGTTAGCATTTGGCGCTGTCACTATTTTTATTTTAGCCATTCTGATAGTTGTGTGGCAATAGCTTATCCTGGGCTTAATTTTCATCTCCCTAATGGCTAGTGATGTTGAACATTTTTTCACTGGCTCATTGCCATCCGTATATCCTCTCTGGTGAAATGTCTCTTCGTGGCTTGCCCATTGTCCAGTTGGAGTGTTTGGTTTTTTTAATGTTGAGTTTTGAGAGTTCTTTATATATTCTAGATAGGAATATATCAATATCTATTCATATAGGTGGTATATCCATACAGTGGAATATTACTGAGCTTTAAAAAGGAATAAAGTACAGATACATGCTACAATATGGATGAACTCTGAAAACTATTCTAAGTGGAAGGAGCAGGACACAAAAGGCCACATATTGTAGGATTCCACTTATAGGAAATGTCCAGAATGGGCAAATCCATAGGGACAGAAAGTAGATTAGTGGTTGCCAAGGGCTGGAGGGAGGGGGAAAAGGAATTGACTGCTAATGGGTACAGGTTTTGTTGGGGATGGTGAATATGTTCTGGAATTAGGTAATGATGATGGATGTATAACTCTGTGAATATACTCAAAACCAACAAATTGTATACCCAGAGCTTGTTCAAAGTCTCCTAGAGAGGTAGAATGGATGGAGAAAAAGACTAGGACTGAGCCTAGGGCTCCGGTCCACTTGCCAGTCATGCTTTGCAATGGGCAAGTCACTGGATCTGGCCACTGAGACTTGAGGGGATTTCTCTTCTGGGTTTTCTGGGAAAGTCTTCTTAGCCTTTAAAATAGGACACAAGGTGGGGGTGTTTCCTATTTTCTGGCTCTGTACATTGTCATATGCATGAGCTACTCAGAATTGAGGCCACCATGTTGAGTCATGAGGGAAACCAGCCAAAAGAAGGAGCCAACTTGCTGAAGATAGCAGAGTAGACCTGGGTCCCTGATGATGTCACTCCACTGAATTAACCAATCCTGAAATGGCCTTACCTCTGGACTTTTTTTTTTTTAATATTTATTTATTTGGCTGCACTGGGTCTCAGTTGTGGCACGCAGGATCTTCACTGCAGTGTGCAGGATATTTCAGTTGTGGCATGCGAACTCTTAGTTGCCACATGTGGGATATAGTTCCCTGACCAGGGATCGAACCCGGGCCCGCTGCATTGGGAAAGTGGAGTCCTAGCCACTGGACCACGAGGGAAGTCCCTGGACTTCTTATTAAGTGAGATTAAAAACTCCTCTTTATGAGTGATTTTGATTTGCGTTTTCCATTACTTGCAGCCAAAAACACTGTAACTGATAGAGTATCAAACACTTTTGAGGGAACTCTACTCAATGTTTTGTAATAACCTATATGGGAAAAGAATCTGAAAAAAATATATATATATATATTCATATATATATCTGAATCACTTTTCTGTACACCTGAAACTAACACAACATTGTAAATCAACTATACTTCAATTTTTAAAAACCCCAACATTTCCTTCTTTTTTTAAAAAAAAATTATTTATTTATTATTTTTGGCTGCATTGGGTCTTCAGTGCTGCGCGTGGGTTTTCTCTAGTTGCAGTGAGCGGGGGCTACTCTTTGTTGTGGTGCGCGGGCTTCTCATTGCGGTGGCTTCTCTTGCTGCAGAGCACAGGCTCTAGGCACGCGGGCTTCAGTAGTTGTGATGTGTGCACCCAGTAACTGTGGCATGTGGGCTCAGGAGTTGTGGCTCGTGGGCTCTAGAGCACAGGCTCAGCAGTTGTGGTGCACGGGCTTAGTTGCTCCACGGCATGTGGGATCTTCCCAGACCAGGGCTCGAACCCATGTCCCCTGCATTGGCAGGCGGATTCTTAACCACTGTGCCACCAGGGAAGTCCAACCCAACATTTCTGAGATATCAAGTAACACAAGGCCTATGGCAGAAACTGTAATTGTTCCCTGGTACTTTCTGTCCCTTCTTACATAGTAATAGAATTCTTAGCTGGGCTATGGCCATGAGAAGATGTTCCAGCCATAACAGAGCAGAAGGGATGTGGTTGTGCCCCTTAAGGGAAGGAACATGCCTTCCATGTGTCTTTTCTTTCTCTTTTCATTGGCTGTTATGGACTGAATGTGTCCCTCCAAAATTCATGTTAGAGCCCTAACCCCCAATGTGAGAATATATGAAAATAGCGCCTTTAGGAGTTAAGATTAAATGAGGTCATAAGAGTGGGGCCCTGATCTGATAGGATTAGTGTCCTTATAAGAAGAGATACCAGAGAGCTCTCTGAGATCCATGTGAGGGCACAGTGAGAAGGCAGCTGTCTGCAAGCCAGAAAGAGGGCTCTCACTAGGAACCAAACCTTGCCAGAATCTTGATCTTGGACTTTCCAGCCTCCAGAACTGTGAGAAAATAAATTTCTATTGCTTGAGCCACACAGTCTGTGGTATTTTGTTACAGCAGCCAAGCTGACTGATACATTGGCTGAAATAAAATCATGATGGCAGAGGATGGAGAAGCCATCTTGGACCATGAGAAGGAAGCCCTGTTGAGGGTGGCAGAGGAAGAAGAAAGAAGGAATCTGGATCCTTCACAATCGTGAGCTCTAGATCTCCTGCCAGCACTTATAGGTGAGAGATAAAAATAAATTTGGATATTGTTTAAGCCTCTGTTATTTTCTGGTAGGTTATACTACTGTTCAGCATATGTTCACTCTCTCCTCCTCGCTATTTTTGGGAGAGGCATACTTCCCCTGCCTCATTGATAGATAACAGGCTTGGCCATATGACTTGCTGTAGACAATGGAACATGCATGAGCAGATGGGATGTGTGTCATGACCCAGCACAAGCTTTAAATGTGCTTGCTTGGTCTTTGGGGTTTCTGCTGTCATCTCCAGGAGGAGCATGCCCCAGGTAACCACTGCTCCTTTAGCTTGGGTCCTGGAATGAGGCACACACAGTGCCGACCTGAACCCAACCCACAGCCTGAAATAGAGCCTTCAGAGCCAACATGCAGAACCATGGGAGAAAAGTAAATGCTTGTTGTAAGCCATTGCAATTGGGGGGGTTGTTTGTTATGCACTCTATCCCAGCAAAAACTGATGAATACAGTTTCAGAGCTCATATTATAACTAAAACAAGGAATGAAAAAATTGTCCCTTGAATCTCATGATGTGCAGGTCACCATTGACCTGAGGAAGGGTTGTCTCAGTGACATGCTAAGGACCAAAAGCAGATTGGATCCATTTGAGTAGTGAGTGAGAGGAAAGGAAATAAAAGTGGGTGAGCAGACAGCTCTTTGGGGAAGTTTGGCTGTGATAGGGAGGAGAGGGGTAGGGCAGCAGCCGGAGTGGGGCGTGGAGGCCAGTGGCAGCCATGCAGATGGTCTGCTCAGATCTCCCTTCGAGAAAGGAGCTGATGAGTTGTGAGGAATGTAGTCAGCTGACAGCCTCCATTTGTAGCAGCTTCGGGATCTACTGCAGCCTTCGAGCCAAGGGCACACTATTCCAGGGCATCCCCAGCCAGTGACAAAGCATGGTAGGGAGGGACTTCCCTGATGGCCCAGCAGTAAAGACTCCCCACTTCCACTGCAGCGGGTGTGGGTTCGATCCCTGGTTAGGAAACTAAGATCCCACATGCCGTGCAGCGCGGCCAAAAAAAAAAAAAAAAAAAGCATGGTGGGGATACTAGGGCTGGGCCATTTCTACCCTGAAGACCCAACCGACATAGGTTGAAAGGGTTTTCTGTTGTTTGCTTTAAATGACAGAAACCAGTTTGCTTAGAAGCCCCATGGGAAGAATCCAGTTGGGAAAGAGCAGCTGAACACGGGAGAGAGAAGACCCACACGTGGAGAGAGGGAGGTCCCCGAGAAGGCAGAAGGAGATGGGGTCTGGACTGCAGGGGAGCAGTTCCTCAGGCCTGGGGAGGAGAGGAGGGCTGAGTGCGGACAGCCCTCAGTGGGGGGGTGTAGGTTTGGGAGCGAGGTGATGGTAGACCTCCCATCAGAGAATTTTCTTTTTCTGAGAAGTAGGAAGCAAAATCAGGCTCCAGAGTCAGGGAACTAAGTCCTTCGAGGTTTTACAGGCTGTGTCTCCATTTTCCTCTCTTGGCCTCAGTTTTCCCATCTGCACGATAAGCAGCTTGGGTTAGACCCCTGATCCCCAAACTTGTTTGAGCCTCAGTAGATTTTCAAAAACACACTTTTGGGGGGAATCCCATCCCTCAACTGCTGGATTGGAATCTCTGGGGCAAAAGTGGTAGGGGCAGGAATCTGTTTATATTTTTAAGTGTGCCAAGGGGTGGAGGCCTATCCAGGCCTTTCTGAAACCTGAACCCTGGGTGGGGGAAGGGGGAGGAGGGGCTGCCTGGCCCTGAGAGTCCACGCCTGCCCCCCAACCCCAGAGCTCCTCCTCTGCCCGGTGCCCCTTCTGGGGGCTGCTCCAGACACTGCAGGCCACCTTCACTCTCCCTTTGCCTCCCTCTGACCCTAAGGTCGGGTGGGGACAGGCTGGGACCACCAGCCAGCTCCATGGACAAGGGACTTTGCCTCTGCTCACCTCACAGCTTTGGAAAGAAAAGAAGAAAGGTCTGTGTTGATTTGCATCTGGGGGATCCTTCCCAGTCCTAAACTTCTGGAGGCAGAAAAAGTGATTTGACCTCGGACTGACTATAGAAGAAGGGACAGAAAGAGGCTAGAACCTTCCCCCAGGTATGAATTCTTCCCTTTTGCTGGTGTGTGTGAGTGTGAGTGTGTGTGACTAGTTTTCCACTGGACAGATGTGGAGTTGTCCTTAATGATCTCCGGGGCCCCTTCTGACTGCTTCAGTGCTGTGATTCTGCAGCCCTAACCTTCATCCAGTCTCCTTAGTACCCACCCTGTGCCAGGTGCTACCGTTGGGTAAGCCCTGGTCCCTGCTCTCGAGGGTCCCCAGTCTAAACGGGGAGACAGTAATCATAATAACAGCCACCACACTTACGGTGGGCCAGGATTTGGGCTAAACTTTTTACAAACTTTAGCTCATGTATCCTAGCAAGAACTGTAAGAGGTAAGTGTATTACTAGCCCCATTTTAAAGATGAGGACAGCGAGGCGTGGCAAGATGAGCTCACACAGCTAGTAAGTAGATGGTGGAGTGGATGCTTGTAACCACTGTGTATGCTGCCTGCCCTGAACAGTGAAGAAACAGTTCAGGGCAACAGGTGCACTGCTACAGGGTAGGGAGGGAGCCACAATCCACGAGGGCAGGGAACGGTTAAGCCTCATTTTGACCAAGGTTCCCAGGGTGTAAGGCAGGAACAGTTTTGGGGACCAAGCTAGGAGCTAGAGATAAGGCAGGCTCCACAAGGCCCACTGAGAGCTCTAGGGTCAGCCAGGACTTGAGATCAGTGGCGGTCAGGATCGGGGGTCCTCCTCCCTCACTCCTGGGCCAGGGTTGCAGGGGATAGAGCGGGGGGACTTCAGGATTCCCAGCCAGGTTCCCTGGGAGCTGTGTGTCCCCATACTCACAGAGCAGGGGCTTCCCTGACCTGGGGGGCCAGTGTTCCAACAGCCTGAGAGGTGGCTGGCCCCAAGGCCTGGGAGGCAGGGGAAGGCTCAGGTCACAGTGGATTCCCCTCAGCAAAGATTGGACCATGCTTCCCCCCTCCTCACAGCTCTCGACTCCCATCTCCCAGCTGTCCCCAAGAGGACAAAAGCTGATTATTCCACTGGGGGCTGTACTGGGCCCCATGAATGGAGTATTGAAAACCCTGTGTCCACATCCAGATAGGTTTTCATCCTCTTCCCAAGCAGACTGTTTGTATGCCAGGATGGAAGCAAAGCCAGGGAAAGATGGGGGGGGGGGGGTGTTCCGACTGAGAGGGGTACCCATGTCCCCCCGGGAACCTGGGTCTCAGTATATCCCAAACAGAACCATCTTCTAAACCAGCCGCCAACCATCCAATCATAGTCCACACACTGGGATGCTGGTTACATGGTGTGAATGTTTACTGAGCTCTGCACTTATGATTTATGCACTTTTTGGTTTGTAAACCTCAATCCAAAATTTTAAAAAAAAATCCCAAATGGCATTTACTCTCCCAGCCCTATACCATTTTTGCATATTTGTGACTCGTGGGAACCATATTTCCTTGATTTTTAAAAAATTTTTATTTATTTTAGCTGTGTGGTGTCTTAGTTGCGGCACGCGGGATCTTCGTTGTGGCATGCATGCGGGATCTAGTTCCTTGACCAGGGATCGAACCCGGGTCCCCTGCATTGGGAGCGCAGGGTCTTACCCAACGGACCACCAGGAAAGTCCCTGATGTTTTTTCTTTAAATTAACTTTTTTTTTTTTCTGATTTCAATTAACTTTAGGGAATTCCCTCGCGGTCCAGTGGTTAGGACTCAGCGCTTTCACTGCCACGGGCCTGGGTTCAATCCGTGGTCGGGGAACTAAGATCCCGCAAGCTACGGTGCAGCCAAAAAAATAAAATTAAATTAACTTTAAAGGGAAACTTTATGTTGTTCCAGATAAATGAAAAGCCAGAATCCTTTGCCATAAATAGAAGGCAGTGTAAAAGAAAAAATAAATGAAAATGAAACAGTAAATGTCATCTATCTCCCCCCAAAATGATGTGGGTTGCCCCCAGTGGCACAAACACCCTGCTTTGGGATGTGCTGCCCTGGAGGAAAAGCTCTGAGCCTTTGGCACAGCCAGGCAGACCTGTCTCAGTTTGGGATCAGACAACCCTCCCACCCCTTGCTTTCATACACCCTCTGCTCCAGCCAGACCTAACTCCTCATGAGGAGTTTCCATCTGTGTTTCTGTCCTCATCCTCCAGCTGCTGCCTCCACTCAGAATACGAAACCCAAGTGGAAATGCCACGCCCCCACCCCTCACCGAAGCTCTACCTGGGCCCTTCCAGCTGGAAGAAGTGAAGGGGAACCTTTAATTCCAGAAGTTCAAGCTGTGAATTCTCCACCACCCCTTAATGGGACCCTTGGAAAGGCCATCCACTGGCTGGGTGCATAAGGACACGGAGATGCAAGTTGGTCCCCAGCCTGATGAGAAGAGCAGGGGATGGAGGCCCGGAGACAGGAACGTTGCCCCTTCCCCCCTCAACCCTGTCCTGTCCTTCCTCCTCCTCTTGCCACTGGGTGAGTGCTCCCCTTCCCCCATTTCCCCTTTCTGGCTCTGAGTTTTCCCAGTTGTAAAATTACGGTGGGAGGTGGCCTGCAAAGGAGGTGGTTTCCAACATTCCCTCCAGCTCTGACATTTGCCCAAGTTTGATGAAAGCTAAGGTCTGAGTTGAGGGAGTGGAAGGCTCAGTGCTAAAGGTGAGGGCTCAATGTACACAGAGTGTGGGCAGTTAGGATATTGGAAGCAGGCAAGGAGGGAAAGGGCATGGGCTCACCAATGGCTGTTGGAAAGCCAACTGGTGGAACAGATGCAATCAAACAGCCCAGGGACTATCCTAACTTAGGAAAGAAAAAACTGACTCTTAGTTGCTTCATCTGTAAAATGGGTACACTAGTACATGCCTCAGGATTCTTTCTCTGAACTAAGGTATGTGGATGTGTCTGAGAACTCTGTGCACAAATGAGGGGCTGTTATGGGTGTTCAATTTCCCATGCTAGGCCAGTTTCCCTCTCAGTCCACATGCTCAGATTGTATGATAAAGAAGAGTGTGGCTGTCCGGGTTAGAATTCCAGCTCTACCTTTTATTTGCGGAATGGCCTTGAGCAAGTTACCTAACTTCACTAAACCTGAAGTTTCCCCTTCTGCAAAATCCAAGCTGCCTCATAAGTTGTCCTAATGAGTAAGTGAGTCAGGCCACATAAA
Source organism: Hyperoodon ampullatus (assembly GCF_949752795.1). Taxonomy (NCBI): domain Eukaryota; kingdom Metazoa; phylum Chordata; class Mammalia; order Artiodactyla; family Ziphiidae; genus Hyperoodon; species Hyperoodon ampullatus. Next base: position 51,686,834 of record NC_136927.1, on the reverse strand, counting down.
GCAATGAGCACAGTGCCTGACATATACATATGTGAGAGCCGAAGCAGAAGGACTTATACAGGTAAATCTTTGGGGGAAATCAGAATGAATCCCAAAGGTAATTTACACACTTAAGGCAGAGCTACTGAGCACCTGGGGAGTAACAGGCTCTGGGCAGGGGGCTCTGGGGGAGACCAAGATGAGACAGACATGGCTACATCACTGGGCAGAAGGCCTGGAAAAGGGTATGTATACGGTGCCCAGGTATTGAGAGGAAAAGGAGAGCGCTTCTAGCTGAGAGCTCCAGGAAGGCTTCCCGTAGGAGGGGACTCGATCTGCAGGGCTGTAATGAGCAGGGCTAGCAGAGGAGTCTACAGGGTTAAAGACCTGGAGACAAGACTGATGGGAGATTAAGAAGTAAGGAGGGCCTCCCTGGTGGCGCAGTGGTTGAGAGTCCGCCTGCCGATGCAGGGGATACGGGTTCGTGCCCCGGTCTGGGAGGATCCCATATGCCACGGAGCGGCTGAGCCCGTGAGCCATGGCCGCTGAGCCTGCGCATCCAGAGCCTGTGCTCCGCAACGGGAGAGACCACAACAGTGAGAGGCCCGCGTACCGCAAAAAAAAAAAAAAAAAAAAGAAGTAAGGAGAAGCTGATCAGAAGATCCTAGAAGACTTTGTAGAGAAAGCTTAGGTTCTGGGACTCCTGCAGGAAAAGGGGTGTCTTTGAGGAATTCAGCAGTGGAGTGGGATAAGCTGAGCTGATCTGTGTCTCAGGCGGATCTCTCTGGGGCGGCCCATGGACCAATGGGCGAGGGATGATGAAGCAAGGAAACCAACTGGGGCAGTCAGGGGCTTTGGAAAAGCAGGGGTAGTGAAGAGGAGGGGGATGATGGTGAGGACCATGGGGAGAGGAGGGGAGGCTGTGTTCCCAGGGCCAAGCAGCCAAGGGAGGGGGCTGAGGGGGCCAATGCTCTTCCTCACTCTGTTCCAGCCAGCGCCCTACAGCCCACCTCACTGCCCTTTCCAGGTAGGTGCCCCTGCCCCTCCCCCCTGCCCTCCCCCCTGCTCCCGAGGTACTCAGATGCTCAGACAGAAGACCCAGGGGATAATGACTAACCAGCCCTCCATTATACTAGAGGCCCCCAAAGGGATTGCTCTAGTCTCCCCATTTTACAGAAAGGGAGAAATAAGTCCCAGGAGGGCCTGATCCCAAGGCCCCCACAGCTTCAGGGCAAGGCGGAGGCACCCTCGAGGTTGGGCCCACTGATCTCCCCGTGCCAGCTTAACCCTCTCCACAGAGCTGAGGCTGGTGGGGGGCCCAAGCCGCTGCCGGGGACGCCTGGAGGTCCTGCATGGCGGCTCCTGGGGCAGCGTCTGCGACGACGACTGGGACGTGGTGGACGCCAATGTGGTGTGTCGTCAGCTGGGCTGCGGCCTGGCTCTGCCCGTGCCGCGACCCCTCACCTTCGGCCAGGGCCGCGGCCCCATCCTGCTGGACAACGTGGAGTGCCTTGGGCAGGAAGCTGCGCTGAGCGAGTGTGGCAGCCGAGGCTGGGGCGTCCACAACTGCTTTCACTACGAGGACGTGGCTGTCCTGTGTGACGGTGAGCAGGACAGTCTGTGATCCTGAAGGGCAGACAGGCTGGCAGGCAGCAGGGCTTCCCAGTAGTAAGAATGTTCCAAAGAAGGAGACCAAGCCAGCAGCTGCAGTGCATGGTGCTGGGGAAGCGCCCCAGCCTGGCTGTCAGAGCCTGGGCCCCAGCAGTGCTCTGGCTCATTGTGTGACCTCTGCTGAAAACCAGCATTACTGCTTCCATGGAGGGCCTTGATTATCCCAGCAGAGCCCCCTTCCCATTTTTAAAACCAGACAATTGGGGTCAACACTGGCTGTAAGGCCCGCTTGGTGTAGAGCTGCAACAAATCTCTGAGAGGCTTTGACCTTGAGAGCAGTAGTTCTGGTTTTCAAGAAAATCAGCTGGAGGGCTCATTAAAACACAGATGGTGGGGCTTCCCTGGTGGCGCAGTGGTTGAGAGTCTGCCTGCCGATGCAGGGGACACGGGATCGTGCCCCGGTTCGGGAAGATCCCACATGCTGCGGAGCGGCTAGGCCCATGAGCCTTGGCCGCTGAGCCTGTGCATCCGGAGCCTGTGCTCCGCAACGGGAGAGGCCACAACAGTGAGAGGCCCGCTTACCGCAAAAAAACAAAAACAAAAACAAAAAAACACACAGATAGTGGCCCCATGCCAGAGTTTCTGATCCTGCAGTTCTGGGGTGGAGCCTGAGAATTTGCATTTCTAACAAGTTCTCAAGTGATGTGATACTGCTTTAAGAACTAAAAGAACTGAGAACTAAACGAAATCCTCTAAAGCTACTGCTTTCAGGACTTAGGTGGCCCTTTCTCCTCTCATACCCCAGATTTCCTAGTTTTGACCCTTTGTGTGGCCAGAGGCCCTGAGGGCAGGTAGCTTAGGGGTCCATGCCCTGCCCCTCACATACCTGAGTTTGTGAGGATGGAGAACAGAAAACTCCATATTCTCCTCCCTTCCACCCTGCTTCTTTCCTAGAATTCTTGCCCACGCAGACCCCAACAAGGAAAGTGTTAACCAGTAGGGCACCCCCTACAACTCCCCAGAATGGAAAAGGTAAGTAAAGGCAATGTGGGGGACGACCTGGGTCTTAGGAGAGGGATCCAGGGAGGAATATCCCAAACCCTACCTAGGCAGTGGGAAGTGAGGGATTACTGATGGGTGAGTTTGGTCATTCCTTCATCCCGCCCTGCCCCTGCACCCCCTCAGGCCACTCACCATCTGGACAGGGAAAGAAGATTCATTCTAGTGGGATGATAAAAATAGTCAGCACAAGGTTGGAGAAAATAAGGGAGGTGGGGGCTGAAGCTTAATCTAATGGGAGAGTCTGATAATCACAGAAATGCTGATAATGATGTAGAACAACAAAATGAAAAGTTCCCTTAAAGAAAGACAGATAAAAAGGCAAGAAAATCTGTAGGAGAAAGAGGATCCCATTCATCAGAAATCAGGGAGGGTTTCCTGGAGGAAGAGTTGTTGATGCTATACCTGGAAAGATGAGAAGGCTTTCATTGCAGTAGTGTTATAAATGAGGAATCAGCACATCCTACATGGTTAGCAGAGCATGGATGGACAAGGGCAGGGAGGGTTGCTTTTAGGCAGGAAATGACACAGTCATAGGGTTCTGTCCTCAGATCCCACAAAGCACCCCCAATCTAGACTCTGAGGAAGCAGTGCCTTGGGGGTAAGTGGGTGAGCAGCTCCTCCTAGGTTTTAGGTCCTGGGACACCATGCACTGTGGGTATGCGGAGGGCCTGGGGCAATAAGGAAGAACTTTGGGTTGGGATGGGCAGCAAAGCCATGTGGGAGATGCTCCTTGTCCCCCCACCCCCATTACCAGGTGAGGGCAGCGTGCGCCTGGTGGGGGGCGCGGGCCCGTGTCAGGGCCGAGTGGAGATCCTGCACGGTGGCCTGTGGGGCACCGTGTGTGACGATGAGTGGGGGCTGCCGGACGCCACCGTGGTCTGCCGCCAGCTAGGCTGCGGGGCTGCCCTGGCAGCCACCACCAACGCCTTCTTCGGCTACGGCACGGGGCACATCCTGCTGGACAACGTGCACTGTGAAGGAGGCGAGCCCCGTCTGGCAGCCTGCCTGAGCCTAGGCTGGGGGGTGCACAACTGCGGCCACCACGAGGACGCCGGCGCGCTCTGCGCAGGTACGGACTTCGGGGGCGGGGCCGGTGGGCGGGGCGGGGCCGAGTCCTGAAGCAGGAGGAGGTGGAGTGGGGCCTGGGAGGGGAGCGGGATGTTGACTGTCTTGGTGTTAACCTGAGCTCTTTCAAGAAGGCCCCCGAATTAGTTTTAATTTCTCAGTACTACTCTAGAAGTGCCTCCGAAAATCCTAGTAGACTCCACAGGTATGTAATACTGCAGTATTACCTCACCAATACTCCAGAATTGTCTAACAGTACTCCAAAAATGTACTCCACCACTTTTTAAGTACTCTTTATGGAATACTTCAGGGTAAAGTAATAGTCCTCTAGGATCACTCCAGAGATACTCCAGAATTCTCTCATTGAAACCCAGGTATGTCCCCAGAATTCCCTAGCCATCTGTAATCCTGATTCTCTTATAATAGTAGTTCTTCTCACCTGGTCCCTCTCCCATACTGAGAGGTTTTCTGAACTAGGAATAATAGGGCTGTTAATGGCATTTCACAAATGGACTCCATTCTACCAGATATAAAGTGCTTGCCCATGCCTTACAGCAAACCAGGAGGCATAATCCCCAATTTACAGATGGGAAAGCTGAGGCCCAATGAGTCAGAGTGAGCCCTGGCAAAGCCTCAGCTAACCTTGCTGCATGATCTTGGGTATGCCCCTTGCCCTTTCTAGTCTTATTATTTTATCTGTAAGTGGGGATAGTGAGTTTTGTTCTGCAAGCCCCTCAGGACTGTGCATGGCCCTCCCTGTTGGGCAAGGCCTTCTTTATCTCCCCATCTTGGACACACATTGGGCTTCTGGGAACACTGGAGAGAAATGAAAGCACATCTGTGAAAGCCTGTATAAACCATGAAGTGTACACCTAGGCAGCACAAATAAATTACAAGAACTGGCAAAGTGGGGCAGACTTCCTTGGACCCCAGTTGGGACTGAGCCCCCAGCTCTGAAAGTAAAATCTGTTGTTTTCTCCAGGGAGACCCTGCCATCCTCTCCGAGAGCCCAAGGCTGACCAGGAACCAGAACCTTGGCCTCTGACCCTACTCCCTTCTCTGACTCCTACTCTAGTCCTGGGGCACCTGACTCTCACAGCACTGCCACAGTTGGGCACAAGAGCGGACTGGGCCTGGCACACAGAGCCAGAGGGTAAGGAGCCCAGCCCACCAGGCTGGAATGGTAGGGGCAATGGTAGGTGGGCAGGGCTGGGAATTGGAATACTGTTCTGGACCCAGGGGGCGGGGCCCGGGCTAGCAGGCCAGGGCTTTTGGCCAGACGATGAAGAGGTGGGTGAGAGAACAGATGAGGAGATGGAGCAAGGGTGAAATCCAGAGCTCTGAAAAGTTCAGCAGGGTGGGAGGAGGCACTTCTTCAAAGCTCTTGAAATAAAACTTGGGTTGGGGCTGAGGTTGGAAATTGAGAGGCCTTGTGAGAAGTGAGATATAACTTGAATGAATGGTAGAAGTACATTTGCAATTAGGGCTGGACCTATCATTGGGTTGAAATTAAGATAATGCCTGGAAGTAGGATTTGGTTTATTCCCTTCAAGCTTCCTGAGGACCCCACCACAGCATACAACATGGTGACTCTAGGATTGAGGCTGAGTGGGGTGCAGGTGTGGTAAGAGCTGGGGCATCTCAGTAGACGCGCCCTGTGCCCTGCTGCAGGCCAGAAGCCCTCTTTGTCCCCTTCAAATGCTCTAGATACCCTGTCTCTGCAGCTACAGGAGTTGGTGCCCTGCCTTCCAGGGAGCCGGCACTGTTCACCACAGCGGCCTGGGCGGCGGGGAAGAAAAGTAAGTGGCAGGCCGGGGTTCCGTTGTGGGTGGAAGAGGGTGGGGCCGGGGCTCTGCCCGGGAGCCGGTGGCCCCAGCCCAGTCCCTCTGGCCGCGGGCCTGTGCGCCCCGCAGGCGGGCGGCTGCGGCTGGTGGGCGGCCCGAGCCCGTGCCGCGGCCGCGTGGAGGTGCTATACGCCGGGGGCTGGGGCACCGTGTGCGACGATGACTGGGACTTCGCGGACGCGCGCGTGGCCTGCCGCGAGGCGGGTTGCGGGCCGGCGCTGGGTGCCACGGGCCTCGGCCACTTCGGCTACGGCCGCGGCCCCGTGCTGCTGGACAACGTGGGTTGCGCCGGCACGGAGGCCCGCCTGAGCGACTGCTTCCACCTGGGCTGGGGCCAGCACAACTGCGGCCACCACGAGGATGCGGGCGCTCTCTGCTCAGGTGAGGCCGCTGCAGGACCACGTATGCACGGCGGCACGGGCGGGGAAGAGCGCCGTCTGAGGAATTGTGGCGGGGCGGGCGGTGCCGCGCGCAGGCGCTTATTGCGACACGGGCGGGGCCTGCTGTGAGATGGGCGGGGCCGGCGCAGGCGCGTACTGCGGCGCGGGCGGGATGAGGCAGGCTCTGGGGAGTGGGTGGGGCCTCGCGCAGGCACGCTCTGCGGCGCGGGAGGGGCGGGGGCTGTTGGGAAATGGGCGGGGCCGAGCATCAGAGCTCGCCGAGGCACTGCGGCTTGAGCGCCCCGGGAGAGGACTCACGCTCCGCAGACAGAGGCGGAGCCCACCATCGGCGCGCTCTGCGGCTGCGCGGCATGAGCGGGGCCGGGAAGGGAGCGCCCTCTGCGGCAGTGAGGGGCGGGGCCCGAGCTGAGAGGCCGAAGTCCAGTGGTAAAGTGTGGAGAGACGTGGCTGGGGAGGTTTTGTTCTGCTGCATCAAGGACCCGAAAAACTCTAGTTAGCAGGGAGAGTTGATCAGCTTTCGGGGAGCAAGCGTTTGACCCTTGGTGGGAGTCAATGGAAAAGGGATGTTTGCAGAGTCTGACACATTTAAAAATGCGTCTCTTTATTGATTGCTTTGGGAATTGGTATTTTCGCCCTTGTTTGGTGTCCTGGTAGCCTTGGCCACAAAGAGTTCTGCTTTGGGCCCCAGGGTGAAAGAAGCACAACCCACGTTTCTGTACCAAGGAGCGGGGACCTATGAAGTCCTTTCTGACCCTAAATCAGTCCTCCCTTGGAGGGTAAGAGGTGACCTGGCCTCAAGGGACTTATTCCCCAATGTGACAGCAGCCTGTTTCTTTGTCCTTGCTGAGCCAGGCCCAGAAGAGCTAGTCCAGCAGGATGGTGCTGAGACCACCCAGGTGCCCACTCCTCGGCCCAGGGACGGTAGGTGTCCACCATCCCTAAGAGTGAAGTGGAGGCATCAGGATACGAAGGACCAGATTTGGAAGGAGGTCACAGCCCGGGGTTACACAGCAGATTTGCACCAGGTCCTGGAGCCTTTGTCCTTCTGCGAGAGTCTCAGGCATCATTAATAGAGGCATGATGTCCAGAAAGAGGGAGGTGGGTTTTAAGCTAGAGTCATCTAGAGATTTCTAGAGTTGGGACCAAAATAAAGGGATGGGCTCCTGTCCTCAGGAGAGCAATGAAAGAATTCAGGCTTTAGTCTGGGGAGTCCAGGGAGGAGGGGAGATGATGATGATAGAGAGCAGCCCTGGGTCTGAGGTATTGGGATTGTGAACAGAGAACTAAGGAGAGAGCAGACATGAAGCTCCCAGCATGCAAAGAGCGCCCCACAAAGGCTTGTACACGTTCTTCGGATCTTGAGTTGCAGTCTGGACGGATGCCCATCTTATTTTAATCTTATTTGTCTGCCTTCGTCCAGTGGTTCCCAGGGCAGTGCTGTGTCCCAAACCACCACCCTTTGCCTCCTCTAACTACCCCTTACCTGGCCTAGCTTGGGAGTGGCCTGGCCTGGGCCAGCCCCTTCCAGCCCCAGACCTTGTCTCCCCACAGGGCACTTACGTCTGGCCAACGGAGCCCACCGATGCGAGGGCCGTGTAGAGCTCTTCCTAGGGCAGCAGTGGGGCACCGTTTGCGATGATGCTTGGGACATGCGGGCAGCCGGCGTCCTGTGTCACCAGCTGGGCTGTGGCCAGGCCCTGGCAGCCCCTGGTGAGGCCCACTTTGGCCCAGGCCGAGGCCCTATCCTCCTGGACAATGTCAAGTGCCGTGGGGACGAGAGTGCCCTGCTGCTCTGCTCTCACATCCGCTGGGATGCCCACAACTGTGACCACAGTGAGGATGCCAGTGTCCTGTGCCAGCCATCGTGACCCAGCCCACTCTGCAGACCACCTCTTCTGGGAGCCTACTGTGGCCTCTTCCTTCAGGAAGTCCTCCTCCTGTGACAACTGCAGTTCACTCTGCCCTTCCCTCCCCTTGCCTGGGAGAGAGCCTGCTCAGGTGGTGTAGTCCTGCCTGAGGGAGCCTGGCTCTATCCCATCAACTTAGTGTGTGACCCCACCTGTCATCACCTACTGTGGGCCCAGTTCAATGAAAACTCCTACTTTCTGCTCAGCTAAAACAGAAAATGGTGGGAAGGGAAGAACTCCTAACTTTCCTCTTTGATGGGACTCCTGTTACAATACCCTTAACCCAGCCTTCCTTAACCCTGGTCCAGGAGGTTCAGGTGCTCTCTGTAAATGGGGTATCTCCTTTCCCCCCACCCATCTTGGGATCCTCAAGAAGAGGGGAAGGCAGGAGAGGCCTACATCTCTTACCTTAGACTGGCCTGGGGCTGCAGAAGAACCTGGGTCGTTGCCCTGGCCTGCTCTGTGAGGGCCTGGACTCAGATGGTGCTTGGCTGGACAAGGGGACTGGAGGGGCCAAAGCGGGGACAGTGGCCCCTCCCTGCAGCTGGAACCAGCAACTCGACTTATGCTGCTCCCACCACAGAGCCTCCACTTTGCAGAAGCAAAGAACCCTGGGGGCCTGTAGCCACCCGTTCATAGGTGCCAAGTCAATAAAGCATTGTCCCCCGTCTTTTAACCGAGGTCAATGTTTGGGCATAAGTGCGTTGTTTGTGGCAGCAGGGAAGACTCTGGTTAGGACTCTCTGGAGGAAACCTGCCTGGGGGTGGAGGGCAGTTCAAGAGCATCATCAGAGAGCTTTCAGCAGGCCCATCACATCCTGGAAATGCTGACTCACGGTGTCAGGCCAGGAAGGCCCCTGAAGGGTCCCCTAGCCCATCCCCATTTTCCTTTTACATACACAGCATCCTAAAGGAAGGGGTCTGCTCAAATGCACATAGCAAGAGTCACTAGAAGAGAAAAAATTAAGAGGAGGCAGAAAGGATGAGGGAGGAGAGTAAAGCAGCATTGGGGCTTCCCCAGGGGCTGCTCTTGACGTACCTCACCTGGCGCCCCAGGCCAGGGGCAAGTGAGGGATCCTGCCAGAGCCTCTCTCAGCCCCCCGGTGGCTGACTTGCCAGTAGCAACTGTCTGACGTCAAACCCCCGCCCTCTACGTCAGCCTGCAGGCTCTGTATGAGTTTCCTATCCCTGCCGTAACAACAAATTATGATAAATTTAGTGGCTTAAAACAACAAATTTATTATCTTACAGCTCACGAGGTCACGACTCTGAAATGGGTTTCCCTGGGCTCAATTCAAGGTGTTGGCAGGGCAATATTCTTTCCCCAGTGGGGAATCCTTTTCCTTACCTTTTCCAGCTTCTAGAGGCTGCCTGCATTCCATGCCTGCTCACAACCTCCTTCCAGCCAGCATTGCATCACTCTGACCCCAGTGTCCATCATCTCATCTCTTTTTCTGATTCTTCTGCCTCCCTCTTCCATCCTCGAAGGCCCTTTGTTATTATATTAGGCCCACCTGGATAATCCAGGATAATCTCCCCGTCTCAAGGTCCTTAGTTTAACCGTGTCTGCAAAATCTTTTTAGCTACGTAAAAGAGCATTTTCACCAGCTTCAGGGATTAGGACTTGGACCTCTTGGGGGGGGGAGCGGGAATTATTCTGCCTCCCACAGGCTCCAAACCCAAGTCCTGGCTGCCAGCCAAAGAGTGAGGCAGACACTTAAGCTCCAAACTCCATCAGCTCTTGGCAGTATTGGTTTTGTCTCCATTTGTCAGGGAGCTCTCTGTGACCCACTGTGTCATCAGAGGGATGAGGGCTGGAGGAGTGAAAGGAATGAAAATGCTTAAGAATTCAGGGAGTGGGGGCAGAGGGACAGGGATGCTGTAGCTGCCCTCAGCCCCTAGACCTCAGTGCAGCGCACTCAGATTCTGCTTAGCCTGTGGTCATTGCCACTCCAGCCACACCCACACTCAAGTGTGCCTCTCCATTGTCTTGAGATGTGTCACGGCTTCCCACCCCTGGACTCCCCTTCCCCATCTAAACAGAGTGCTTTCATCAATGCTCAACTAAAGGGAAGTATTAGCATCCCTTTTTACAGACAGGGACAATTGAGGCTCAGAGCGGGGAAATGACTTGTACAAGTTTGCAGAGGAGACCCAGGACTAGAAGTTAAGATTCTTGATGCCCATTACTGGGCACCAACATGTCCAGTTCTTCCCCTTCCTGGCATGTGGTAGATTTGTACTTCCCTGTCCTCTTGAGGACATGGCATGTTGACACGCTTTGGCTGATGAAATGTGAGTGGAAGTAGCCCCCTCAGGCAGAAGCCTTCAAGGACGCAAGCACTATCTGCCAAGTTCCTTTCCTTCAAGGTGACCAGTGACATTCCAGGTGGTGGAGGCTCCAACAGTCTGGATCCCCACCTGGAGAAAAGCTTCCATTGACTCAAGATGGGCAGGTAGAGTGAGTGAGAAATCTGAGTTTGGGGGTGGTTTATCATAGCAGCGTAACCTAGCCCCATCCTGAGTGAGACACTGAGGCTCCTAAATTTTTCTCTGTCCTGTGGGGTCTGCCTGAAACCTGTTTTCCAGACAGTTATCAAAGCTGTCTGCTGTCTGTTTTCTGTGGTTCTGTGTACACTTTGGTGTTCTGTGGGCCAGAGCCTACTGGGTTTGGGAACACGCAGATAAATAAGGGCTTTTGCCCTTGAGAAACTCATAGAATAATCCAAATGCTGATTTGAGCGCCCTGTGCTCTCCTGAAACTCAACCTGTGACACTTAGAACTTCATCACCTACACCTAAACCTGGGTTTCCCTGTTTAGGAAGTAACACTACCAAGCACTAGCATAAGCTGGAAATCTGGGTGTTATCCCCAACAGTCCCCACCCTTGAAAAACTAATTAGTCATTAAAGTCTGCTGATTCTACCTCCCAAACACTGCTGGAATGTTTGTTTCTCTTACTGTTTCTTCTCTTACATTTCTTTCATGGCCTCTTCACTGTCTCACTGTCTCCAATCCATTCCCCATACCACAAGAGCAGTGAACTGTCTAATGCTGACAAATCTGATTGTACCACTCCGCTGCTTAAACCCCTTCCATGGCTCCCCAGTGTTTTCCTCAGCAACCTAGCTCAGTCTACAAGGTCCTGCAACAGCCTGGTTCTACTTGTGTTCGACATCATCCCTTACCACTTGCTGCCAGGCTCTTGCCAGGCTGAACTACTTTCAATTCCTCTAATGTCTGGGCTTTCTTCCCACCGGGCCTCTGCACATGCTGTTCTCTCTGCCTGGAATACACGTCACCCTCTCCCTTCCTTCCCCTTGGTCAACTCTTATTTAGCCTCATGTCTCAGCTTTCATTTTCTCCAGAGGCCTTCACGGATACCCCCTCCCCCACCCACAGTCTGGACTAGGAGCCCCCATCACACCCTGTACCTCCCCAGTGACAGCACTCACCCCTACATCACAGCAGACTGCTGACTTAGCTGTGTCTTCCACCAGCCCAGGGGAGCTGGGAGGGCTGGGGCTGGGTCTGTTGTGCTTGACTTTGCACGTAGGACCTTATACATGGCAGGTGCTCAAATAATATTTGTCCAGTGAACGGAGGACATGAACGAGTATTTCTGGAGCACCTGTGTGCTAGTCTGAGAACCGTGCTGGACTCTGGGGCTGCAGAACAGGAAGAGATCTAGACCAGTTACTGTTTGCATGGCCCAGAGATTACCTTCAAAAGAAGACCCATGATAAGCCATTGAACAAATCAATAGCCAAGAGGGTTTGAGCCAGGGATTAGTGCTACAAAGAACATGAAGCAGGGTGTTATGGGAGGGTCAGGTGGTCAGGGAAGGCCACTGAGGTGGTGAGCCTTGAGCTGGGCCTGAGGAGTGAGGGGGAACCAGCCATGAGCCTTTTGTTGATCATGAAAATGTTTGGGGTGGACCATTCCAGGTCCTTCACTGGGGATTTAGCCTGGCCTGCAGAAGGACCAGCAAGAAGGGCATTGTGATTGGAGCAAAGAGAAACATGCTAAGAGATGAGTCAGGAAAGCTGGTAAGCGCCTGACCACTCAGGATTTTCTAGGCCACCGGGAGGAGTTTTATTCGAAGGGCAATGAGAATCCATTGGAAAATGAAGAATGCAGGTGGCCCAGATGTCAGCCTCTTGAGCATTTCCCACCTCTTTTAACTTGCTGAGTGCACCTTGCGTCTTAAGATCTAATCAAAAGGACCCATTAAAGTAGGATACCAGGATCCCTACCAAAAGCCTCAGGAATTCTTAGGGAGCTTAGATTCTGCTAAGTACCCCTGACTTTTGCTGATTTCTAAATCTTCCATCTGCTTTTGCCTCCTTTGTGACTCTCCTTTTACCTGTTCACTGACCAAGCCCTTCACTCCCAAAGTTCCACCAATTCCAGGCTGTGCATGGTGCACACTTGGCTGATGTTTGGAGCAAACAGCCGGAAATTAGATACCCTGTTTTTAAAAATCCCTTGTATATTCACATACACACATAGTGCCACCATTACCACCACTGCACACACATGCACATTCCCACATAGTTGTTACTGATATTCTCTACTCTAGCCCTAATGGCCTACCCCAAATGCTGAGACCCTCCGTCTCCTACCACCTCCTTCTGCATTTGCAAGCCCTCTTGACTCCCACATTTTTGCTCATTGCTTTTTCTTAAATAACAGCTTTATTGCGATATAATTCACATACCATCAAATTCTCCCTGTACACTCAAGTGTACAATTCAGTGGTTGTTAGCTATTTGCAGGGTTGTGCAACCATCACCACTAATTCCAGAACATTCCAGAACATTTCATCACCCCACCAAAAAAACCTCATACCCATTAGCAGTTACTCTCCATTTTCCCCACCCCGGGGCCCCTGGCAACCGCTAATTTACTTTCTGTCTGTATGGGTTCTAGACATTTCCTAGACAAAGAATCAGGCAACATGTAGCCATTTGTGACTGGCTTCTCTCACTTGGCATAGTGTTTTCAAGGTTCATTTGCACTGTAGCATGTATCAGTACCTCATCCTTTTTTTAAAAAATTTATTTATTTTATTTATTTACTGTTTCTGGATGCATTGGGTCTTCGTTGCTGCGCCCGGTCTTTTCTCTGGTTGCGGTGAGCGGGGGCTGCTCTTTGTTGCGGTGCGCGGGCTTCTCGTGCGTGGTGGCTTCTCTTGTTGCGGAGCACAGGCTCTAGGCGCGCAGGCTTCAGTAGTTGTGGCACGTGGGCTCAGTAGTAGTGGCTCGTGGCTCTAGAGTGCAGGCTCAGTAGTTGTGGCACACACGCCCAGTTGCTCCGCGGCATGCGGGATCTTCCCGGACCAGGGATCGAACCCGTGTCCCCTGCACTGGCAGGTGGCTTCTCAACCGTTGCACCACCAGGGAAGCACTCATCCTTTTTTAAGGTGAAATAATATCCCTTTGAATGGACTTATCAGATTGTGTTTATCCATTCATCTGTTGATAGACACAGGCTATTTTTACCTTTTGGCTATTGTGAATAATGCTGCGATGAACAGTCCTGTACAAGTATCTGTTTGGGAACCTGTTTCCAGTTCTCTTGGGTATATACACAGGAGTGGAATTGCTAGGCCATATGGTAATTCTATGTTTAACATTTTGAGGGACCACAAAACGGTTTTCCACAGTGGTTGGGCCATTTTACATTCCCACTTGCACTGCACAGGGGTTCCACTTCTCCACATCTTTGCTAACTCTTGTTACCCCCTTAAAAAAAATTCTAGCCATCCTACTGGCTGTTAAGTGTTATCTCCTGGTTTTGGTTTTCATCTACTTAATGACTAATTATGTCAAGTTTCTTTTTTTGTTGTTCTTATTGGCTATATGTATATCTTCTTTGGAGAAATGTCTATCAAGTCCTTTGCCTATTTTTCACATGTGTTCTTGCTCATTTCTTATGCAGAATTATCTTGTCTACTGCCTAGCCTCCAGGACTAGCTTTCCGAAATTGCCCTTTTTGTTTTGCTAATCAAAGCTGGTTCTCCTAATTGGAATTCTGCAGCCACCTATTAAGTGGTTTTGTTCCCTCCCCCCCGTCCCCGCATTTGTATACGTTGTCTCATTTCACAGTCGCAACCTGAGAGATGGAGGTAAAATTCTTCTCTGATTTGACATTTGAGGATTTAGGGATTGGCCAGGATCTTACAGCTAGCTTATTAGGGAGTCGGATTCGCACCCTGAGCTGTCAAACTCCAAAAAGCCCCATGCTCTTCCTACTAACTAGTACTATCTTGTCTCAGGACTACCCCTGGACATGTTTATCTCTACTGTACAGAAGGGAAACTCAGGGCCGGAGAAGGATCAGGAGTTTTCCTGGGTCACGAAAAAAGATCAGAAACCAGGTCTAGGGACGCCCACCTCCGCCCCAAAATCCTCCTCCCAGCCCCACCAGCTCAGTGGCGTGGACCTGTAAAGGGTGCCTCGTCTCGGCCCTTTCGGCCCAGTCCAGTCGCGCTTTCCTGCTGAGTCACTGCCGAGGGGAAGGGCAGGGCGGGCGCAGCGAGCACGCGCGACGAGAGCGAGTAGGAGCCCGCCCCGCGTGGGACCCGAAGCCCCACCTCTGAGTCCGCGGTAGCCTCCTGATTGGAGAGCATTGAACTGATACAGCCAATCACAGCAAGCTGCGGCGTGCGGGTGGGCGGAGCCGAAGACAAGGGAGACACCTCCCCCCTGTCTCCTAGAATCCGCCCCTTCCGGGCGCACCCCTCTGGGCTTTGGGGAGCGTCCTGGGCTCGGCCGCTGGCGGGACGGCGGTAGCAGGACCTTGTGAGGATGCCGGGTGCTACCTACGCGGGGTCGGGAAGAAAGGGTCCGGAATAGTCCCCAAGAACCTGGGGTGAAGGCGACCTTTTCTAGTCTGTGCGGCCATTCTCAGTTTACAAAGAGAATTTGACACCCCACCCGCCGCCAGTCGGGCCGGGCTGGGATCTTTATTCGTGTTTGTGGGGGAAGATTAACCTACAGAGGCCTGTTAAAATTATAAGGCCAGTTTTCGTTAAAACTGGCATTGGAAAGGGGCGGGCCCGGGCACTTGCAGACGTGCGCACTAGGCTGGGAGTTTACCGGCAGCTTAGAGGCGCCCCAGCAAAGGCCTGTGTGTGCAGGGTCACCCTGAGGATGTGGCCC
Source organism: Hyperoodon ampullatus (assembly GCF_949752795.1). Taxonomy (NCBI): domain Eukaryota; kingdom Metazoa; phylum Chordata; class Mammalia; order Artiodactyla; family Ziphiidae; genus Hyperoodon; species Hyperoodon ampullatus. Next base: position 51,671,799 of record NC_136927.1, on the reverse strand, counting down.
GCGTGGTCTCCAGAGTTGGCCCTGAGGCCCTTTGAGATGTAGCCAAGGCAGGGAGGGTGGTCTCTGGAGCTCAGCAGTTTGCTGTTCAAACTCGTAGTCTAGGCCTAACTCCCTGTCTCCCCTGCCGACCGTGCACCCCTCCACCCACCTCCCTGGCCTCTGCCCTTGAGGTGTCTTGGTGGGCTTGAGTTTATCTTACTCTCAGACTGCTAGCAGTCTTTCTTCCTCTCCCCCTCACTCAGCTACTCAGCAAATATTTGAGCCCTTCCTTGTGTCAGGCTAAGGTAAACAGCGCATCACAGAGCCAACCAGGTCTCTGCTCCTGTAGAGTTTACAGTCTAGGCAGGAGATAGACCAATGGTTACATCAAAGCCTGGTGAGAGTTGGATGCGGGAAGAACAGAGTGCCAAGTTAGGAGCAGTTTGCAGGGGTCCCTAACTTAGTCTAGGGGGATGGAGCAGGGAAAGCTTTAGGAAGAAAATAGCTTTTTTTAAAAAAATTTATTTTATTTATTTTGGCTCCTGCTTGGCAGATGGAGACACAGATGCTCAGAGAAGAGACTGCTCTGCCCAAGGTCACCACCCTGAGCTAGAGGCAGACTTGGAATCTGGATATGCGGGTTCCCACTGGCTTCACTTCCCACTGCCCACATTTGGGTTGTTTTAGGTCCTCGTTGCTGTGCACGGGCTTTCTCTAGTTGTGGCTAGTGGCGGCTACTCTTCGTTGCGGTGCGCGGGCTTCTCATTGCGGTGGCTTCTCTTGTTGCAGAGCACGGGCTCTAGGCACGCAGGCTTCAGTAGTTGCGGTGCGCGGGCTCTAGAGCGCAGGCTCAGTAGTTGTGGTGCGCGGGCTCTAGAGCGCAGGCTCAGTAGTTGTGGCGCACAGGCCTAGTTGCTCCCGGACCAGGGCTTGAACCCGTGTCCCCTGCATTGGCAGGCGGATTCTTAACCACTGTGCCACCAGGGAAGTCCAGCAGGAGGATTCTTAACCACTGCGCCACCAGGGAAGCCCGAAAATAGCTTTTAACCAGAGGAAAGGGAGCCTGGTCCTCTTGGAGGAATGGAAGGAGAAGCAGATGGCTGGAACAGAGGTTCAAGGGAGAAGGTGGATTGAGATGGGAGGAGAGCCTTGTGGGCTCATTAAAGATTAGGGAGATTATCCTGAGGGTACTAGGAAACTAACTAGAGGGTTTTAAGCAGAGGAGAGACATGATAAGATTTGAATTTTAAAAAGATCATTCTGGGCATCTTGTGGAGGAGGGGTAGACAGTAGGGGAATAAGATGGAAGCAGGGAAACCAGCTGCATTAATGCAGGGGAGACATGATGATGATGGTGGTTCAGACTCTGGTGGAAGTGGTACAGACCATGAGCAGAGGATGAACTGTTGACCTGTGAGGGGGGCTGTAATGCTTCGGAAGACTTAGAGTGGCACTCCCTCTGTGGGGCCCCCTTTATTTATTCATTCATTTATTCTCTTATTCAACAAATATTTGCGTGCCACTCTGGCCAGAAATTATGCCCAGTTTCCCAGGGAGCGAGGCTGCTGTCTGACCCTGTCGGGGTGGAAGGGAAGGGGTGATGTCTGCAGAGGGGTTGGTGCAGACCTCACTGAGACCCCACAACTGTACAGTATTTGGACACTGCTGTGGGGTTCCTATGCATTTCAGCTCCCACCAGAACCTCCCTCTGCTGACAGCCAGCCAGAGATTTCAGTTCCTACTTGGCATATGGAGACACTGATGCTCAGAGAAGGGACTGACCTGCCCAAGGTTACCACCCTGAGCTAAAGGCAGACTTGAAACCTGGGTATGCGGGCTCCCACTGGCTTCTCTTCCCACTGCAGTCTGGCTGCCCACATTTGGCTTGTTTCAGGCTCAGAGCGCCTCTCCGCCACTGTCAGGCAGGAGAAGCTGCAGACAGAGGGGCGCCTGCTCCTTGTCTGTCTGCGTCCAGCTCCAGCCCTGAGATTGCTATATTATTAGCAACAACCCACGGCTGCGCAGAGCTGTACAGCCTCCTGCTTGCCAAGGGACTTACATGCAATATCTCATTTGATCCATCTGGCCTCGCCAGGAAGTGAAAATTATTATCCCCACTTAACAAGTGAAGAGACTAAGTCTTAAAGACACCAACTATTAGTGCATCTGATGAACTCCATTGAGTTTCAATAACATGCAACTAATATGTATCCATTGAACTCTGATCCCCTGCAACTGTGCTGGGTTCCATAGAATGCAAAGATGAACAGGATCTGGGCTCTGCCCCCAAAGAGGAGATAACCTATAGGGATATAGTGCATATACATTCCTGGCCTTTGTGTAAGACCCTGGTGTGTGGGGCTTTGGAGAAATGGTGCGGGCTCAGAAGCAGAAGTCACTCCTAGCAGAAGTTCTGGGAAGCCTCTGGAAGAGGAAGCTTTTTTTTTTCTTTTTCTTTTTTTGCGGTACACAGGCCTCTCACTGTTGTGGCCTCTCCCGTTGCGGAGCACAGGCTCCGGATGCGCAGGCTCAGCGGCCATGGCTCACGGGCCCAGCCGCTCCGTGGCATGTGGGATCTTCCCGGACCGGGGCACGAACCCGTGTCCCCTGCATCGGCAGGCGGACTCTCAACCACTGTGCCACCAGGGAAGCCCTGGAAGAGGAAGCATTTAAGCTGGAGTTGGAGGCCATGAGTTTGGATAGGTGGTCCTAGGGTCTCCTCTACGTCCTATCCCAGCATCCTGGGCTCACCCTCTCATCACACGTCATTACTTGTCTCCCCTGCCAGATACTATGCACCTAATAAGTACTCAACATTTGAATCAATGGAGGAGCAAGTAAACGGTGGAGAGGCAGAATGAGGCCAGTTTGCAGGTGACCTTGATGATCAGCAGGGTCTTCCAGTCGTAGAGGGCTGCCATCTGGGGCAGAGCTCTTGGGCGGGTGGGATAGAGCGATGAAACATGTCCTTTCTTCCCTGTTTTTGGTGGGACTTGGCACCCAGCGTAAGTGCTGGGGTTTGGGGGTGAGGGGAGGTGGGTAGGAGCCTTTAATTGGTGGAATCTTTATCAATGGTGCAGCCCTGGGAACTGGGGTCACAACCTACTCTCCTGACTCCCCACCTTTGGCCCAAACTGCTTGGCCAGATTTTTGGAACTCTCCCCAAAGGGTGCCAGGAACAGAAGATATCTGTTGCCTCCAAGTTCTTGTTGGACCTGAAGGACACCCTTGACACCCCAGGTTACTCAGGTCCTCTGTGGGGTAGGTGATATGTAGAAGATATGTCACAATCACTGAGGATTGGGTGGTTGTTTCCATTTTACAGTTGGGAATGAAGGCTGCAGAGAGCTCAGTGGCTGCCAGACCTCACAGCTAGTGAGAGGCAGAATGGGGTCCCTGCCTCCAAAACAGCCCCCTTCTCCGACCTCCTGCTGCCCCTGAGGAAGCCCTCAGCAGGGGCACTCCTCAGTCTGCCACACAGGGTCACCTGGCTGGGCTTTCTGCAGCGGGTGGTGCAGATGGAAGGGATGATCCAGCGGCCTGGCCCGGTGGCCTCTGCCTTCCCAGAGCAGCCATCCATCTTGCACTGACTGGGTCCAGCCCAGCAGCTTCCGGGATGAGCTGTGGGCACCTGGCCAGCGAGCTCAGCACCTTCCCTCTGTCAGATCCTTTCTGTCTTTCTGTCTCTGTTTATTTCTCTTCTCTGCTTTTATTTTATTTATTTATTTATTGCCAGCCTCAGGGCCTCCTCCCTGGCCTTTCCCTGCCCCAGGGGTAACCCCAGGACATCCAGTGCCTCAGAAATCACGGCTGCCCCTACTCTGCCTGTGCCTCTCCTCAGCCACCTGCATGACCCAGTGGATAAAAAAGTACAAAACAGGGCTTCCCTGGTGGCGCAGTGGTTGACAGTCCGCCTGCCGATGCAGGGGACATGAGTTCGTGCCCCGGTCCGGGAAGATCCCACCTGCCGTGGAGCGGCTGGGCCCGTGAGCCATGGCCGCTGAGCCTGCGCGTCCAGAGCCTGTGCTCCGCAACGGGAGAGGCCACAACAGTGAGAGGCCCACGTACCACCAAAAAAAAAAAAAAAAAAAAGTACAAAACAAGGGAATACGGTAGTCACGCTCCCCTTTGTTCAAGCCCTTGGCTTCCTCTTCCCTGGTTGTGAAGCTCAGGAGGCCCGAATTGGCCCCATCTTTCCGAGGTAGAACTGCTGGCCCGGAGATCAGAGTTATGGGAGCAAGATGCGAGGGTGGCAGGGCCTTGTGCCAGGCAGAATGGAAAGGTGTGGAGGTTCAAGCCGCCAGCTGCCCTGCCTGCTGCGCTGCTGCTTCTAAACCCTTTGAGCAGACCCCCTTCCTTGGGGCTCAGAGCTCGCAGCTCTGTGAACCATCCCTGTGCCCTCACAGCCTGGTCCTGGGTGGCCTTCCTGAGGCCTTTGGCCCCTGGTTGTTGTTTTCCTCCTTCCCCAGGCCCTGCCTCATCCTGGGGACTTCTAGCATCCACAGACACAGCGTCTGCCACCAGAGCCTCTCAAGGGAACCAACTCAAACCTGAGCCTCAGCCCTAGCCCCTGTCCACTCCCCAGAATTTTCTGCTGCTCTTGGGCTTCCCACTCTCCTGATGCTTTGGCACCCCACTTCACCACTCCCCTCTACTTGTTCTTCCAAGTCCCTGAGCCCTCCGGCTTCTGACCCCCTCCCACCTTTATTTTCCCCACCTTGCCCGGTCCTCGGCCAGTCCTGGCATTCACTCCTTTGATATATTGAGCCCCCTGGCCCCCGGGCCCTTGGCCACAGCTGACCACTGCCTGCCCTGGGTGGTCTGACCTCGACCTTCTCAGCTCCTGGCCCACACTGCTGAGAGCTGCTGGAGAAAACCACAGGGCCCGCAGATGGGGGCCCTGTGCACGAGGCCTCCAGGCCCAGCTGATCCTTTTCTCAGCTCACTCCCCCACCCTCCCCAGAGGCTCCCTCAAACCTTCAGCCTGTTCACCAGCTTCCTCCCCTCCTCCTCCCATGACTCAGCAGATGACTTCAGCTTTTCCTTCTCGGAGAAGAAGGTTCCCGGGAATCTCCCTGCCCTCCACTCAGAAGTACAGCCCACCTGCCTTCCATCCCTGCTGACCCCGCTTCCAGGGCTCCTGACACCCCACCCATGTCAACATATCCACCTGTTCCTTCCACACCACCCCCATCCTTCCAGCCTCTCTCTGGACTCTTTCCCCTGAGCATTTAAACAATCCCACCATCTTGCAGACAAAGGAAACCCTCCCTCTGCCATGAGCCACCAGTAATATCAGTGTCTCTCTCCTTCATCTGACCATTAAATTACGGATGAAAATAGTCATTTGCCTAACACAACATTGTAAATCAACTATACTCTAATATAAAATAAAAAATAAATTAAAAAAAAGAAAATACTCATTTCCAAATCCTAATTCACAACTTCTCTACCCCCTGCCATCCTGAACCACTGTAGTTCGGCTCCACTAAAATTGCACTTGCTGAGGTTGACAGAGATTCCCTAACTCATGGAAAGGCCTGCTTTTCTGTCCTTACAGTTTTCTGCAGGCACCTGGCACCTTGGAACACCATGAGGAATGGATGGTCACATCCTGTGCTTCCTGTTGATCCTTCCAGGTCTCCTTCTGAGCCCATCTTTTCTGGTCCAGCCCATACCTCACCCCCTGCTCATTTATACTCCTTAAAGACCCACGGGTCCACCTCCCACTACAAACTCAAATTTCTGTGTCCAGACCCAACCTGGGCAAACTTCAGTAGTTTGAACCCACCATCTTTCCCTTAACCCTGCTCTCTCTAGGAGGATGGGACTGTCCCCATCCACCCACTTTTCTAGGAGTCCTGCGGGGCATCTCCCTCCTCCCACAGCCATCACTGCTCCCTAACCCCTCCCCCCAACCTCTCACAGGGGCTCTTATAGGAACCACCCCCCCAAAGGGTCTCTCCACCTCTGGTCTCCCCATCCAATCCACTCCCTACTCTAGCTGTCAGAATGACCATTCTAATATGCAAATCTGGGAATTCCCTGGCAGTCCAGTGGTTAGGACTCCATGCTCTCACTGCCGAGGGTCCAGGTTCCATCCCTGGTTGGGAAACCAAAATCCCACAAGCCTTGTGGGTGGGCCAAACAAAAACAAAAACAAAAAGGCCTTAATAAATGCAAATCTGACTCCATTTCTTCCTTGCTTGATATCTTCCCTGGCTGAAGAATCCAAAGGGCAGAATCTGGTCCATTCTGAGATTCCCAGCCTTAGGGCTTCTCAGGACTGGTTTTATTTATCTTCCCATCCCCCACTCCCAGTACCCAGGAAATCCCCAAGGTTTCATTGAGCGCTTCTGATTTGTACAGGATAACTGGAGTTCAGATCCTTTCAGCAAAGGCCGGAAAATGTGAAAATTTTAGTATTAACCTAAGTGGCTTATTCTGAGCAAAGGAGAGTCAGAGATCCAGAAAAGAGAAGTGATTTGTTTAAGGTTATTCAGCACATCATTGGTGCAGCCAGGTCTCCAGTGTTCTGTTTGCTGCCCCAGCCCCCTGAATCCAGCGAGGGCAGCCCCAGCCTTGGGGAGTACGCCTGGAAACGGCTGTCCCTCCAACTTCTCCAGGAGGGCCTTGACTTTGACTCATCCTCCTGGAGGACACACTCCTTCACACTCCCATGAATGAGCAGGTCATTCACTTCTGCTCTCAGGCCCCTCCTACTACCCAGCTTTGTCTGCATCCTCCCACGGGAGAGGTGAGAAGTAAACCCAGGGATTCCCTGGTGGCACAGTGGTTAAGAAGCCGCCTGCCAATGCGGGAGACATGGGTTCGAGCCCTGGTCCGGGAAGATCCCACATGCCACGGAGCAACTAAGCTCGTGCGCCACAACTACTGAGCCTGTGCTCTACAGCCCGCGAGCCACAACTACTGAGCCCGTGTGCCACAACTACTGAAGCCCGCATGCCTGGAGCCCGTGCTCTGCAACAGGAGAAGCCACCACAATGAGAAGCCCGCGCACCCAACAAAGAGTAGCCCCCGCCCGCTGCAACTAGAGGAAAGCCTGCATGCAGCAACAAAGACCCAATGCAGACAAAAATAAAATAAATTAATGAAAAAAAACCCCACCATTCACTAAAAAAAAAAAAAAAGAATCTGCCTGCCAACACAGGGGACACGGGTTCGAGCCCTGGTCCTGGAACATCCCACATGCCGTGGAGCAACTAAGCCTGTGCGCCGCAACTACCAAGCCTGCACTCTAGAGCCCATGAGCCACAACTACTGAAGCCCGCGCGCCTAGAGCCCGTGCTCCGCAACAAGAGAAGCCACCGCAACGAAGAGTAGCCCCTGCTCGCCACAACTAGAGAAAGCCCGCACGCAGCAATGAAGACCCAATGCAGCCAAAAATAAATAAATGAGTAAAAGAAGTAAATCCAGCTGAGTGTAGGGAGTCAGGCCTGCCTTCATTGGCTCTGAAAAGAGGCCAAGAAAGAAGAATTCCCTACAGTGAGGAAGAGGAGACACATGAACCTCCTTCATGACCCAGCCCCTCCATTTACTACCTATGTGACCTAGACAGGTTACTTAACCCCTCTGTGCCTTGGACTCCTCATCTATAGTGTGCCTTCTCTCCTGTCCGTGGGGTAATGGGGACAAACGCATATGCTCTCCTGTTTTTTCTCATTTATTGGCCTTTCCTTGCCCCCTGAGTCTTTTTTGTTTTGTTTTGTTTTTTTGTTTTGTTTTTGCAGCGCGTGGGCCTCTCACTGTCGCGGCCTTTACCTTTGCGGAGCACAGCCTCCAGACGCGCAGGCTCAGCGGCCATGGCTCACAGGCCCAGCCGCTCCGTGGCATGTGGGATCCTCATGGACCGGGGCACGAACCCGCATCTCCTGCATCGGCAGGCGGACTTCCAACCACTGCGCCACCAGGGAAGCCCCCCACCCCGAGTATTATTAAAGAAACAAGGTGAGGACTTAGGGGGAGGATCACAGAGCACTGATTATAGACCTCGAGGCAGCCTCTGATGGAGGCACCTGGCTCAGCCTAGGTTGGGGTGGCTGCCCTGGGGTTGGAAGGCCAACGTCCACTTGTCATGAAGTGCTCTTAGGCCTTGTATAACCTCTGGGCACATATCTCTCAAGTTGGGGGGTCAGGAACTCAGTACCACATGTCCTGGTCATCCATCTCTTTGGCCATCTCTCCATTCCCATCATGCACCACGCATTATAGATGGAGAAGAAAAAAGAACGTGCTAAAATGTACTCTTTGTTCCTGGGGAAGCTTGTACAATATGGAGACAGAAGGGCTTCACATGTCCTGGCCTCAAACATAAAAGGCCTTTGGGGAGGAGGGTTCTCCTTTTTCTTGTAACACCATAAAGTAGAATGAGGAACAATGGGAAAAAGATCTGGGAACCTAAGTGCTGTCCCACAAAGGAAGGGGGACTTCAGGAAATAGTAAACTGCCTGTGGCCAGAGGTGTGCTCGCAAGGGCTGACACTCAGGAGATGGGGTGCTATATGTGGGATTTCTCTATTGGATGAACAAGGGTCCTTCTGCTGTCCCTTCTGGTTTACCATCTCCAACTCCAGGAAGACAGGGAGGAAATCTGGCTGGCTATGAAGCCTAGAAGACAGTGCAGGCCCCATGCTCCTGAGTCATCTCAATTCGCTCAAGGGTTGTTATGGAGGGAATGCTTTTTGCCCCTGTCTGTCCCCAGGCTCAGAGCAAGGAGTTGGTGCTGTCTGTGCCTACCTCCTGTCCCCTGGTGCAGCCTGGGCTCCTGTCTGCCTGCTGTGTCAACACCAGCATTCCTATTACATGATCAAGTGGGGTTTGCACTCTGGAAGCATTAGTGCTGGGCTGACTTGGCAGAATGGCCAACACAAGAAAATGCCAGTTCCCTACCTCTTCCAGCCAGCTCTCAGAAGGCCTCATGGCCACTCTACTTCCTCTTTGAGCAACACAGCCTGGCCTCCTTCAGGGTCTCCAGGGTCTTTTGAGGTCACTCTGGCAGACCACTAATGGTGGAAGCATCCCCCAGAGAGCTTTAAAAACGTACAGGTTCCCAGAACCTACTGTTGGAGATTCTGATCCGGTCTGTTGGACCTAGGACTCTGGATTCTAGACAAGTTCCCCTCAGGTATTTGGGGGACTGCAGTGCACAGCCAGGTTGAGAACCACTGGTCAGCGTCACCTCTGAGTGGCCGGTCTTCTGGCCCTGCTTATCTGCTGGTCCCTCACCTCTGATTCCTGTCCCACCCTATCCAGACTCAGCCCATGCCATCACTGGACAGCTCTAGCTGATGGAGAAATTGCCTCCTAGAAATGAACTGAAACTGATGGGCTCTCTGCAGCTTAGAGTCTTCTAAAAACAAAAAGCACCTGCCTCATTCCCTGTGGTAGGCAGGCTGCCACCATCCCCATCACTGTGGCTCTCCCATGAGTCATTTGCCCTTTGTTGGAGTCAAGCATCAAAATTCTCACTCAGACCCTTCTACCAAGTCAAGAACGCATTCATACATAGTCCAGTTCAGAGGGCATGGTGGAGAGTTCTCTTTAAGATTCAGTGGGGAACCTGAGGTCCAGATTGGTGAAGCACTTGGCCCAAGTTCACACAGCTGAGTTTCAGGAGAAGATTCTCTCCTGGGCTCCTCTGCCCTGGAATGTCCAACTCTTGAGAATGGGAACAGTTTACCTCTTTGTTTGGGACAATGGCCTATTTTTTTATGGTGATGGACTTTCCCTTGGTGTGGTAAAGTTTGAAGTGGGCTCTTTTTAGGGGAATGCAAAACTTAAAATATAAAGAAGTTTTAGACTTTTAAATCTCTCCCTCCTTCCAGGCCAGTCAGTTTTAGGGGATCTGAGAGGCCCTAGATTTAGGGAAGCTGGCTTGGTGAGGAGCGGTCACTCAGAACAGAAAATTTCTGCAGGTTGTCAGACCCAGGTCAACAGGCTTTCTTTGAAATCTTCTGTCTGGCTCTTCTTCAAGACCATTCTTTCTGGCTGTGGCCCTATTTGCTCCTGGGATTGTCTACAGTTCTGCCTTCCCAAGTTTTGGCTGCAATTTGACCATGGCCATTTGTTTTGGGGCAAAATCTTTCAAGTCCTCCTCAAGAGGTAAGACCATCACCAGGCGATTCATTCTTGAAGCAGTCTTTTTCATTGAACAAAACTTCCCTGAGCACCTGCTCCATGCCGGGCTCGGAGCTCACAGGTGACTCCAATGGACCTCTGTCTTTGAGAAATTCATCTGTAAGACCACAGGGGAAGACAAAGTCACACACATACAAGTGCAGTGATGAGGTCTAGAACCTGTGCTGGGAGCTGGTAGGAGCACCGAGGGGGAGTGGTTTGTTCAACATGCTGTGTCTGAGTCTAAAAGACAAAGAGGTAGGATTGAATGGGGGGTAGGAGTAGAAGGAGTTCCCAGCAAAAGGAGCAGCTTTTGAAAAGGCCCAGAGTGGGAAGAGGGCACTGCATGGTCAGGAAATGCCAGTCAAGTGTCCTATGTGAGATGCAGGTAGAGAGGTAGGCCGGAGCCTCGGGAAAAGCCCTTGATTTCCAGGCTAAGAAGCAGGGACTTTGGCCCATATGCAATGGGAGTGGCATGTATGGCAGAGCCAAGGTGAGGGAAGGAGAAGATGGGATGCACATATAGAAAGATCTTTCAGACCTTGTACTATAGAGGCTAGGAAGACACTATGGTAAGGCAGTTGGCAGGCTATTGCTACAGGCTGAAAGACCTTAAGAAGCATCCGTGCAATTCTGTTATATTACAGATGTACAGTCTGAGGCCCAGAGAGGTACAGCGACTTGTTCAAGGTCACCCAGCAAGATCAATAGCAAAGTCAAAGCTTCGACCTGTGGGTTCTGCCTCCCAGCACAGCCTTCCTCCACTGCTCCAGTATCCTCAGGAGGAGAGGCAACCCACTGAGATCTCGATGTTGTCCTTTGCCTCTGAATCTGTCGTGTGCTCTGCCCCTACTGCAGACCAGCCTGTTAGGGCAGTGACTGGGAAGTGTTCCTAGAGGACAGGGTGGGGAGCATTGCCAGTCTGTTTCAGAAGATGCTGCTGCTGCTGCCGCCTCCACACCAATCAGGGAGCTTTCTAGCTGCAGGAGGAAGCCAGCAGCCAGGGGATGGGGCTGCAGTGATTTATGACTGCACAGAAACAGCAGGACAGTAATGTCTCTGGCTGGCCTGTGTGTCCGCCAACTCAGCCCAGAGAGGATGCATCTAAAGGTCATGTCCTCCAGCACTGGAGATGGGACAAAGGGTTAGCCATACAGGGTGCCTGCCCAGTGCCCGTGTGTCAGGCCAGTCACCAAAGGGCAAGGCCCCTCCTTCCCTGAACAGATACCAAGGGGTAGATTCTCATAGCCTGGGCAGGAAAGGGTGCCCCTGTTACTGGGAGTCCAGAAGATCTGCCTGGGTTTGAATTCAGGTTCTGTTGGTTCTTGCTGTTTGAGCTTTGACTGGTTACACAGCCGAGATCTCTGTGTCTCAGCCTCCAAGTCTAAAAAACAGAGATGACTGAGCCTCTCAACTCTGGGACTGAACCATCTCCCAGGTCTGCAGGTACAGATTCCCTGTTTCCACAGCTAAAGAATGTCAATAGCCTTCCATTTCAGAAGAGGAACAGGCTGAATCTAAACTATGACTCGTCACACCTGGGCGGAGCACTTAGCACTCATTGAATTTAATTTCTTACTTCAAAGGTGGGGAAATTAAGACCCAGAGAGGACACAGGCCTTGCATATAGACCTGGGGGCCAGGCAGAAGCCAGAATGCTAGTTCTCCACCTCCCTGCTCCAGGTTTCTCTTAGCAGTACCACGGCGTGGAGGAGGTAGCCAGAATATTAAGCCATTTGCTCTATGTCATGTTGCCATGCCTCTGAAGCAGCCCTCTAAACAGCCAGGGGCCGCTGGGCAGCTGCAGCTTTAAGCCTAGAGTCTTAAAAAGAATCAAAAGGGAAAGGAGGGCAGGGCCAGCTCTCCCCTGCACCACTGGAGAGAGGCCTGGATGTGGAGACTACAGATGTTATTCCTGTTTGATTTTAGAACATCCTTTTCTTTGCATCTGCTTTGCTTTTTCCCCAAACAGATTTGGCCTGGAATTTTTTTTACTTTATTTTATTCTTTAATTCACATTGGACTGGTGGGGGAAGGAGAGGTCAGAGAGGCAGCCTGAAATGTGCCAGGAAGTTCCTGGGATTTAGCTTCTGGGGCCTGAATCATTGACACATTTAATCCACATGTGGACAGCCAGGGTTGGCTGTAAGGGTTCCTTCCCATGCACCTGGGATGCCCAGGCCAGAATGGTTGAGGCCTGGCCTGCAGGGAGGAAGAGAAAGGAAGAGGAAGGACTTGGCGAACTCTCATGTAAGAGACAGAAGGAAGTGGGAGGGTTTATTCACCAGCCGGATTGCATTTTGCTGGGTGGTGTAGTAAGAGAAGAGGGACCAGATCCCATGTTGGAGGAGGGGAGAACAGAGCTATTTCTAGAGTCCTCTCCTCACTCAGGCCATCTCCTTCACTCCTGCCACAGCACTCTCCCTAAGCACATGCATGTGTTCATTCATTTCTTCATTTCACATGTTCTGCATACGTATGGTGTGCCAGGCACTGTGCTCAGCACTGAGGAAGCAACGATGATGAAGATCAAATGCAAATCTCATCCTTTTCTGCCCTGGTTAAAATCTCTCACAGGCTTTCTATTTATTTTGGAAGAAAGACTTCACTCCCTTGCCTGCCATTCAGGGCTCCTCATGTTCTGGCTCCTGACTCCATTCCCAGCCTCACTACCTGTCACTTCAGGCAACAAACATACTGAATTCTTTGCCTATCAATAAATATGTCAGGGAGGAACCTGCTTCTGAGACCCCTGCCTGTGCCCTCTTCTGCTCTCAAATCCTACACATCTTTTTTTTTCCTCTTAAAATTTTTTTGTTTTTCATTTTATTTTATTTATTATTATTATTAGTTTTTAATCAAATCCTACACATCTTTAAGGGCTGGGATGGAATATTACCAGCTTTTCCGAAACTCTTCCTGGGGAATTCCCTGGTGGTTCAGTGGTTAGGACTCCCGCCTTCTCACTGCGGAGGGCCCAGGTTCAATTCCTGGTTGGGAAGTTGCCGACACCCCCCCCCCCAAAAAAAGAAACTCTTCCTATCTAGCCTGAATTCCTTGAGGGCAGGGTTCCATGCCCTCTTCCTCCAGTGCCTCGCATAGAGCCTGGAATATTCCTTCACAGAAACTCCCTCATTCTCTATTCTCATAAACAGTGCTTCATGTCCACTATCTTTTTTTTTTTTACTAGTTATAATTTTCTAACGTACTCTACACGTTATCTTTATTTTGCCTATTTTCTTGGGCAGGGGTTTTGTTTTGTTTTTTGTTTTGTTCACTGCTGCACCCCAATACTTAGAACAGTGCTTAGAACATAGTAGGTGCTGAGTAGATAAGGGCTGAATAAATGAAATAAATAAAATGTGCAGTCAAAACCATGGGGTGTGTGAGCTACATGGAATGTCAAAAAGGGAAGCATATGAGCAAGAATTAGTCAGCCTGACCTCAGCATGTATATCCTAGGCGGGGAGAGAAGGTTTGGTCAACCCTGAGACACAACCCAGTGGTAAGCATCCATTGGCTCTGGTAACTGAATTGAATCTTTAACGCTCCACCCCGGAGAGGAAGAAGGGGCTCCCCAGGGATCAGCCTGCAAACAGCTGCATCCTTTCTGTATATTAACCAGAATGCCCGGCTGGTATTTGTCTTTCCATATTTCCACCTGTCAGGTCCAAGAACCTCAAGGTGGGGATGGGGAGCTGGAACCTTGTGGGGGGTGGGGGAGGTTGACAGTCCCCCAAGGTTTGGCTCTTTAATTCAGCCATCCCTGAGGTGGGTACCACCCTGACAATTTGGATCAATAGTGGACGCGCCCCATCTCCCCAATCCCCCCATGGCGTGCTATTTTATCTCGGAAATACGGTCCAGGGTTGAAGCCCTGGCCCCCTCCCCCAGTAATTTCCCGAAGAATATGGGGCGGGGCCGTGAATCAGCACTCGCTCGGACACAGGCAGCCTTCGTCCCCGCCAGGGGTCCCCAGCGGCCGCGGAATTAGACCCCCCCACCCCGAATCCTCCTCCATCTGCGCGCTATGACCACTGGGAGATGTAGTCTTGACCGCTTCTTTGTCCTTGATCTCCCCAACGTAGCACCCCAACAGAGGATGAACTACAATTCCCAGGGACCCAAGCGCCGGGGGCCTGGCAGGGTGGGAGTCTGCATGGCGAGGAGTGGGGGTCGTCTGGAAAAGCTAGGGCGCAGCAACCGGGGTGAAGGGAAAAACGGGGCTTGTTGAGGGGCAGCGGGGAAGAAGAGGACACCCAGAAGGCGGCGGCGAGCTGAGTTGGGGAGGGCAACCCGAGAAGCGGAGGGGCTGGGGCGGGGCCGGGGCGGGGTGCGCGGGGTGGTGGGCGGGGCCGTCTGCGTCACGCGGCGTGGGCGGGGCCGCAGGGGGTTGTCCGCCCGCGGCACGCACAGCAGCCGCAGCCACCTCGCGCCCGGTCCCGCGGTTGCAGCTCGAGCCGCAGCATTCGCGCCGTCTCCTTAGCCGCTCGCTTCGTGGGTCGGTCCTTCCGGCACACGGGCTCCAGCCGCGCCCGCAGCCGCCCTCCGAGCCCTTCAGGCCACCCCGGTCTCCTCGCCCGGCCCGACCCAGCCCGTGAAGATGGTGGACCGCGAGCAACTGGTGCAGAAAGCCCGGCTGGCGGAGCAGGCGGAGCGCTACGACGACATGGCCGCGGCCATGAAGAACGTGAGTTTCTCCTCCCCCCCTCCGCCGCCTCGCCCCAGCCCCTTTGCAGACGCGGGCTTTCGCGGGGTCGACTTGAGGACTAGTCGCCCATCGCTCCTGCAGGTTGGCCGCCCCAGAGGGGGCTGGGGAGGGTCCTGAGAGCGCTGAGGACCGGGTGTGACGCGGCCTCTCCCCGAGCGTTCCCCAGGGCCGGCGGCGCTGCTGCTTCGGCGCTCCCCACGCGCCCGCGCTGGGGCGGGGTCTTGGCAGGGCTGGTCTCGGGAGCGGGGTCTCTGGCCGCTGCGCCTCCGGGTCTGCTGGGGACCTGAGCAGGGGCCGTGCGCATCCTTTGTGCCCCACTTCCCCTCCTCCCAGCCTGGCCGTGTGGGGGCGGGGGACCGCATGGATGCGGTTCCTCTTTTCTCCCTGATGTCTGGGCGGCGCCTTTGCCATTCACTCAGCAGGTCTCCCGGTTTTCTAATACTCCCCCCCTCCCCAAATCTTCCCACTGCCTCTCCAGACAGATCCTTTAGGACCTCCCCGGGAAAAATGTAGGCTGTCCTGAAAACCTGGGCTGCATGGTGCAAAATCGAAACCTCCTTGCTCACGTTTTTCTTAACAAAAGGCTCCTCTTTCTGCATGCCCCAAAGCAAGTCCTCTTGCTTTTAGGAAGGGGGAACGTTTGTCTCGCTAGGGTTTTCATTGATTGTTCTCAATATGTCATCTCCATGTTTTCCTACGGCTTTCGTATTGAAAAGTGTTGGTATTGTCTTTAAAACAAAGGTGAATTTAGCTGACTGGTTCAGTTTGTGACATATGCTTTCTTTTTTAAATATAGGCACACATCTGTCGAAATTCCTATAAGTTGAAAAAATATTCTCTGATCTGATATTGCAAACAAAGCGGTGGTGGGAGGCAGTATCAAGTCATTCCAGAAGATTCTGCATTTGTCGTATTGCAGAGAGCCTAGACTGGGTGGAGGCTGGGAGGAGTTATTTTAAAGGGGAAAAAGTCTTCTTTTTTTTTTTTAATTTGTTTTGTTAGATGCATCTGAAGCTTTAAAAAAAAAACTAGCGCATCCTCAATGCTGATGAAAAGAGAATACTGATCTCCAGTTGTCGCATTTTGCAGATTCCTGCTTGTATTGCACCATTTTGTCAGTAACACTATATTCATCTAATGGGTGGTCAACCAGTTTGATATTAGAGGATGGGGGAAGTATTGAGCATTATTAAATGAAACGTAAAATTATCTAATGATTTCGGTCTCCCACTATTTTCATATCTAACTTCCTGCCTTATGTAACAAAGGTTTTAAAACGCATCTCCAGTGTGCAGCGGATGGAGGAGTGTACCTTGCCTGTTAAACCTTTTTAATGAAGCAGTATAGGTATTACAGATTAATTCTTGAATAACTTTACTGGTTCACAGAAGATGACAATGCTGATGCCTGTGTATTTAAGCCAGCTACATTAACAAAGAAGATTTTTATCTCATTAAGGAAGAGAATTGATTCTGAAATTTGGAGTACTGCTGTATTAATATTATTGCCACAGTTGCTGTCTTTAAAGCTCAAATGATGTAAGTTGCACTTTAGCAGATATCAATATCTTTAGTTCACATTACTTAGACTCTTCTAATTTTTCCATATTTCTAGTTTCACAGGAAAGCGAGTGACCTCGCTCCTATATCCATAGCAACCCAGTGATGTCACGCACAATGACACAGAGGCTGCAATGCACCTAATGGGTTGGTAGGGAGTATGCAGATGGCATTTGTCCAAGGTAATGCAGAAATTAGCAGATAAGCCAGGTGGAATTGAGCATTTTATCTTCCACCGGATGAGAATTGGTTCCCCAAATAAGAATTTCATTATCCTTAGACGTGCAAATCAGGGACGTCTAGCTATGCCTGTTCACCTTCCTATTTGTAGTTTTCTCAAAAGTTTATAAGATACAGTCGTGTTTTTAAACATTTGTCTCACTATTAAAATTGGGCAATGAAGGAATAAAGATAGAAGTTTTAAACAAGAATATGTTTTATGCTCATAGTGCAGGGATGAGCTGTATACATGGGTTTATTGCAAATTATTAACTCGGCAGGTTTTAATAAAAACCTTAAAAAATTATGACTTCCTACTGGGGCATTTTCAGTAAATGTTAGGGAATGAGAATCCATTACAGAACAGTTTAGCTTGGGATTTGGAAAAGTTGTCTTTTGCTTTGTTTATGTTTCTGCTCCTTAACTGAGTGTGGAGGAAAAAACAGTTTATAAAATACAGCAGACCTTTTCCAAATCTGTTTACCATGATTTTGAGGAATTAGGCTTACCTCTGATCTGCATTTTCCTCATCTGTAAAATGGGTCAACACCTGCTTGAAAAAGTTGTGAGGATTAAATAAAAAATATAGTAGGTGCTTAAGAAAAGGTAACTATTTATAAAACTTTGTTTCTTCCTTTGTTTATAAAAATCATCTCATCAGAGAATTTGGAAAATACAGGAAGATACAAAGAAAACACTCAGTCCTACCACTTGAGTTCTCTTCTAAGGCTGAAGTCATCCAGATGCTAGCGTGATTAAAGTTATTTGCATTGGATGAAGTTACCCTAGTAGTAAAGAGTTAGGACCTGTCATAGTTGTAGGTGGGTGACCAGGATAGAGATAAAATGGTGTATTCTGGGAAGGAGGAAAGAAGGAAGTTTAGTCTTTTAAGACACATGTGTAGGCTTGTATCTAAAAAGAGCAAACACCTAGATGTTTCCTACTTGTTAGACAATACTGACTTGTTCTTTGGATTTTAATAGCCTCTTGAGAAGTTAATATTCTAAGTAGGCTACTGGTACTTTCCTGGGGCGGGGGGCAGAAAATGTTCTGGGCTACTAACTTTGTTGAAGTTACTGGGTTAAGCAATTTAACTTGGGTGTGTTGGGGGGCATTAGTGGCAAAAGGCTATCTTAATTATATAAAAAAGTCTTCGTAGTGGAATCGATATACTTAAAAAGTTTTTACAATGTTAAATATTCTGTTTTTCCTACTAGCTCTTCCAGGAGGCTAGATCAATAGCCATTATCACTAATGGAGTAATGACACCTCTGTAGACTCTTCAGAGGTGGAGTTCTGCCAGCCATTATTATAATCAAAGTCATGTGGTTTCAGTTGTTCTCTTTGGGGTGGAAAGAATACAGATGACAGTTTGCTTTTTATGTTAACCTTCACAGTAACTGAAATGACTCTTAAGTGCCTTTTCTAATTATTTAAACAATTTCATATGTATCTTTTGGATTATATTAAGATAAAAGATGTTGCTGAATGTGCATCCTCATTACAGTTCTTTGGATTAACTGCAGACCTTGGGGAGGATTTCATCCCCTAGTACTTGGAGGAAGCCTTATTTATTTATTAAACCAAGCTCAAAATTACTAAAAAGTGGAGGAAATGATTTTGTTTTTATTGAGGTAAAAGTCACAACATAAACTAACCATTTTCATGTGTACAATTGAGTACATTCACAATGATGTGCAGCCATCACCTCTAGAAAAAATAGGAAAATGATATTTTTAAAAAGTGATGATGGTCTGGCTATAGCTGGCTGGATTTCAGCACATTACTGATTCAGGAATGTGTCAATAATGCAGGGCTCACAGCCAGTGGTAATCAGTATCCCTTTCTCTTTGTTTTCTAACATCTGAACCTTTCAGCATAAATTGAAAAGGGGACTTATTTTGGCTAGATTTGTATTTCCACTTAAAAAGTTACAGAGCTTAAAAACTGTACGTTGCTCACACAAATTAATAAGAACAATTTACCTGAAATCGGAGCAAACTGTTAACTATTTGGAGATTATAGGAATTTTGCTGGTGTTCTTATTATCACTCATTTTCCACCCCAAGACTGACTTTGTTAGACACACTTGCCCTGCTGTGTGGCACCGGTTCCTGCAGTGCTGAGAGTGGTGAGCTATTCAAGCATGGGCTTCTTGTAAATAAGATGTTAAATACATTGTTTTGGTGTTTCTGAGGCTGCCAGGAACAACTTCTTGTCTCCAGTATCACCAGCCCTAACAGTTTTATCTGGCAGGGCATCTAATTCTTTCTGTATTCCTACCAGATTCCATGAGATGTGGAAAAAAAGAAGCAAAGACCACTTTATATGTTTAATAGTCAAAGGGGGAAAAACCACATATAAACCATTGTCTTTTGTCTGTCTTCTAAGCTCTGTTTGTTAGAGCTTGACCAGATATTCGAGACTATAATTATAGGGAACGTATATTTGTTGTCTTTCTAGGCTATAAAGGCTATCAACATGAGCTGCCTTATGGCCTTTCCTCTCATAATCATTTTTCTGCTGTCTTCCCCAAATTCCATTTTAGGTATTACCTATCATTTGGTTTAGTACCAGACCATATTATCTTGCTTTAGACTGGCACTTGAAATTTAGATTTTACTAATTGATGAATTTGAGTCATAAAAAAAAGTTACATGAAAAGTGATCAACAAAAATTCCCAAAAGAAAGCTTTAATTTTAAGGTAAATGGTTAAATTTATTTGGTTCCATGATTTTGCAGAAACAATAAAAAATTGTAAATCTTGTAAGACTTTGCATGAGTCTTTTTTCTTCCTTTTAAAAGAACTCGTGGGCTTCCCTGGTGGCGCAGTGGTTGAGAGTCCGCCTGCCGATGCAGGGGACACGGGTTCGTGCCCCGGTCTGGGAGGATCCCACATGCCGCGGGGTGGCTGGGCCCGTGAGCCATGGCCGCTGGGCCTGTGCGTCCGGAGCCTGTGCTCCGCAACGGGAGAGGCCACAACAGTGAGAGGCCCACATAACGCAAAAATAAAAAAAAAAAAAAAAGAACTCGTGAAGTCCAAACCAAATTTTCATCAGCATATCACTTGTAAGAGTGTCCCACAGAGGTAGATTTTTCTTTATCTAAGTTGAATACTGTTAATGTGGTGCATAGCATTAGTTGCATTGTGAATAAGTAGATAGAAATGAGAGTGTTCTTACATATATAGATTTTTAATATGACTTTTTTTTTTTTTTGCAATACGCGGGCCTCTCACTGCTGTGGTCTCTCCCGCTGCCGAGCACAGGCTCCGGACGCGCAGGCTCAGCGGCCATGGCTCACGGGCCCAGCAGCTCCGCGGCATGTGGGATCTTCCCGGACCGGGGCACAAACCCGTGTCCCCTGCATCGGCAGGCGGACTCAACCACTGCGCCACCAGGGAAGCCCTAATATGACATTTTTTAAAAATTCCAAATAAACTCATTGGTCTTATCCTTTTAATCTTTGAAGCGATACCTTATTTTTGGAGAGGTGTAAAGCCAAACTTGGTGAGTAGGACCCAGGTGTAGTGTCAGCTTTTCCCTCTTAATAATTCTGTTGCTAGAACAGCGGTGCCAGAGCTGGGGATATGACAGTGACAACGGTGGGCAGCTGAACATGTGATGGCAGTAGTGCGAGAGGAATCCCTCATCCACCCTCCCCCACCGCCGAGTATGAAGAGCAGCTGTGGTGGTGTGAGAAGTGAGAGAAGGCAAAGAGGTAACAAGAGGAAGGCTTTGAAAAATGAAGGTTTGTTTTGAAGAGAGAGATCATTTAAAACTTCTTTAGCTTTCTGAAAGGAGTTATTAATATGGCACTTAAGCTACCATATTCAAATAACCAAGATGTAGGAAACAAAGTTGCCTGTGGTGCCAGTACTTTAAGGTTGTAGAAATAAGCTTAAAATATTTTTGACTGAATTGTTTCAATTCAGTACTATTCAGTTCAACACAGTGCTCCTTTTGTATGGGTCTAACATGAAATAGTGAATGAGTATGTCTTTGCAGCAGAAGCCCAGCATGGATAGTCGCCATGCAAACAGTCCCATACTCCCGCCAGGACATTCTTACATGAGGGCCTGCCTGGCGTGGCTAGACCCGGTGGATAGATGTTATTTTCAAATCATACTCCACTCTTCACATATGACTCACCTCTGGTCTTTCTAACTACATCTGTGTAGTAAAAATAGAGACTTAAAGTTTAGACACTAGATTTTTTTTCTAGTAGTTTGAAAATGACCCAATGCGTGAGGATAAGGAGAAATAACAAGATAGGGTAAGAACAGCATTCTGCAGACAAGGAAAGCTGGTGGGGACAAGTGAGTAGGGAAAAAAAATTTTAGAATATCTTGATTTTGAGATGCTCTGATCTAAGGGACTCTGGTTTTTGGAAGACTGTCATCAGTGGGACAGACCACTGATGACAAAAATGTCTGGCCTTTAGGACACTAGAAAAATGACAAGTATCACCATAATAGTTCCCTATGCAGGGATATTTCCATCATGTCTTTCTACACGGTTTTGTACCTTGCTTTTTCCCCTTGATATTTCAAGGATATTTTCTTCTGTTATCAGTATTTTCAGTGGCTGAACAATCCTGTGGGTGTGTCATAATTTAATTTTTATTTAGCATTTAGGCCATTTCCAAATTTATAAATAATATTGTCATGAATATCTTTGTGGCTAAAGCTTTCAACACAGATTGTATATTAGGACAGAGACCCAAAAGTGGAATTTTTGAAAGAATTGCTAAGAATTTTTAAGGAACTTGAAACCATCACTAGTACTGGTATGTATCTCAAAAGTTTTGGAAGATGTAATTGTTTGGATAGATAGTACATACACATGGTTCAAAGTTCAAGGATACCCTACTGCCCTTTCTGCTCCAGAAAGAGAAAATGAGGTTAAACAGGGGAAAGTTTAACTGCAAGCTTATTTGTGGCAAGCCTCTCTTCTGCTTTCTTGTGGTTGGAATGAGTACCTTTTTAAAAAAATTTAAAAAAACAAAACCAAAAAAACTAATGTGGTAACTTTCAAGTATATGCAAAATAAAGATAATAGCATGATATAACCCCATATAACCAGTTTCACCATTTTTCAGCATGTTGGCCAATCTTCTATCTATATACTTTACTACTGTTCTGGTCCCCTTGGTATTTACCATCTTGCAAGATGGTTTTTTTTTTTTAATTTATTTTTGGCTGTGCCGGGTCTTCGTTTCTGTGCGAGGGCCTTCTCCAGTTGTGGCAAGCAGGGGCCACTCCTCATCGCGGTGCGCGGGCCTCTCACCGTCGCGGCCTCTCCCGTTGCGGAGCACAGGCTCCAGACGCGCAGGCTCAGTAGCCGTGGCTTACGGGCCCAGCTGCTCCGCGGCATGTGGGATCCTCCCAGACCAGGGCTCGAACCCGTGTCCCCTGCACCAGCAGGCAGATTCTCAACCACTGCGCCACCAGGGAAGCCCAAGATGGTTTTTTATTGACCTAAAATTACGCCTTATTTCTCACAAATGTTCCAGTTACCAGCAAGATCTCTTTATATTCAGATTTGGCAACCTCAAAGCAACCTCTTGCTTAAAGCATTTAATCCAGGTGGCAGATAATTTTTTCCTTGATTTTAAGAGGAGTGTTTCTCTTCAGTTGACATCCAAGTGCTGCTTCCCATCAGCCTTTGCTCATGAGGAGGAGGAAAGGCTGGATGTGTCACGAGTTGGGAGAGGAAAGATGGTGCTGTGTTAGGTAGGTTTAGAGAAGGGTTTTATCGTTACTGGACTGTTCGTTTTTACTGCCTTTTTTGGGAAAGGGACAACAAAGGCTGATATCTTTTGTCAGTTCTGGCTTTTATCACCAATCCGATAGAAGTGCTAAAACCCAGTTGATTTGTTGAGGGCGATGTGGATAAACAAGTTTCGCTTTTGTTCGGTTTTGTTGCTTGCCAGGCATTTAAAAAAAATCATTTTTGCCTTAAAGTCATCATGGTACTGGTTGTAGGTATGAGTAGGTAGGTAGGTAGGTAGGTAGATATGTACATACACTAGCTGTCTGGGACCAGACGCCTTGGATTTGAATTCCATGCTCAGAAGTATGGAGTTGACTAGTTTAATGATATCAGTAATTTAGGTGAGTATACTTCCGTTTTATTTTTTTACCATTCGAAGGTCCTGCAGAAAAAGGCTAGATTTTTGGAACCGTTTATTGAGGAAGAGAAAACAACATGGTAAACTTCAAACAGCTATAGTAATGAATTGAACTTTAAAATTGCATAAAATATATTTCTATTAACATTACTTATTTAGAACTCTGTCTAGCATATAGATTCTCAAAAACATTGAGTGAATTATAGCTAGTTCTTATTTTGGATTTATGGTACTCTTGCATTTTGATCATGTTTTTCTCTTCATAATCTGGCTGGCTGTATAAATACATATATATTTTTTAATGAAGGATGATTAAGGCTAGCTTTTTAGCAAGTGTTTACATCTGTTGTGAAAATCACGTCAGTACTATAATTTACTAAGCTGTTATGGCATAGCATTACCCTGAAATGTTGATGAGTTAAACCACACATCTGGACCACAGTGGAAAACCTAGTGTACTTTTGGGTATGACGTTTTTCACATCTGTTCTATAGACTTCTGCACTGACTATAATATTTTTGGGAAGATAAGATTTTAAGTTACACACTCTCAGATTAAAATATTGCAATATAGTTGGACATTTACTGTCACTTGGGAAGCATCTTTCTATACTTTTCCCATTTAATTTCATAACAGTTTTATAAAGTGATGGTCCCATTTTACAGGTGGAAATGTTTAAGTAATTTGCTTATTAAGGCTTGAGTTAAAAGTATTTTTTTTTCCTAAATCTCGGCCTCTTTTATTTTTCATTTTATTTTATTTATTATTTTTTTTTCGGCCTCTTTTTTTTTTTTTTTGCGGTACGCGGGCCTCTCACTGTTGTGGCCTCTCCCGTTGCGGAGCACAGGCTCCGGACGCGCAGGCTCAGCGGCCATGGCTCACGGGCCCAGACGCTTCAGGGCACGTGGGATCTTCCCAGACCGGGGCACGAACCCGTGTCCCCTGCATCGGCAGGCGGACTCTCAACCACTGCGCCACCAGGGAAGCCCTTTCGGCCTCTTTTAAAAAGTTTTTTAGTTTTCAAAAAGGAGTCATAGGTGAAGTGTATACATGGATACTGGTAATCTTTTAGCTATTGTCTCAATGATCTGTTTTCATTAATTTTAGTCAATGTTCCATTGTTTGTAGAAGCTTTGAAATTTCTTCAAACTGCTGTATATTTAATATTTTTCCATTTGGTTGTCCTTGAGAGGGTTGTTATGTAATCCAGGTTTTTAATACAGAACAGACTTCTTTAGGACAGCCCTAAGATGAAATACTCAATATGAGTGTCATCTTTCTTTTAGAAAATATTTGGTCCCATGATTGTGGTGTGTTTTAAATACGATTTAACAGAGGAGAACTTGCAGTTTTTAGCATAAAGAGGTAAGTACCATGTTTTGCCATTGGAGTCTTACAGGGATTGCCAAGAAGTGAAAGGATGCCACTCAAACTGAATGGAAGAGTATACCTCACTTGAAAGAAATGGGAGGAAGCTGCAACTTTTTTGTACATCAAAGATAATATGGTCTTGTGTGGAATTCACAAACTAGAATGTGGAAACATGTTTTGAGGGGATTTAAGTGAAGATCAAAGGAAGAAAAGAATGTTAACTTGAATATTTTGTAGATGTTCTAGGCAGTGGAAGAAGTGAATGGTACTGATCCAGAGTTCACACAGGGAAGGTAGAGTTGTGAAGGGATTATTGAACGTCTGTGGGAACATTCCACACACAGAAAGTGAAGGTCAGCCCAGTGCTGTGGTATCAGGACACTGAAGTCACCCTGAGCATCAGGGGAGATTTCCTAGAGAAATGATAGCAGAGCAGTGAGGAGTGGATGTTGAGGGGAGGGGAAAGGCTGGAGGAAGGAGTGTCCAGGCAGAGGGAATAGCATTGTTTAGTTGCAGAATGTACAGGGAGCAGAATCTGTTGCATGATTGATCCAGTCACTATTGGTTGCACTGAGAGAATGTTAGGAAATGAGTCCAGAGAGGTCAGTAGGGGCAGGGCCAGTTCATGAAGGGCCTTGTGGAGTTTGGGTTTTTTCTTAGGCTTTGGAGAGTCATTGAGGGATTTCAGGCAGAAGAGGATCATTATCCGATTTTTGGTTTGGAGTGAACCTTGGCCGCATGTGGAAGTCGAAGAGGAGGACAGTGTGGCAGAGGGACAAGACCTGACTAGTATTGCAGGGTCTGCTCTGAAGGTATGAGGAGCAGGACATGGACAGTGACGGCAGATTTGAGAGAGAGAATTTGATGGCTGGAGATAGGAGGAGGAAGGAGAAATGATGGAGAAGATCAAGTCAGTTGCCGTCATGCTGTGTTTGAGGAAACATTTAAGTGGCGGTAAATGGAAGCATCATGGCTACAAGTTAATTCATGAAAAGCTCCTAAAACGGCCTGGCACAGGTTAAGCACTCAGTGTTACTTATTATTCATTAAGTAAATAAATACTTATTTAGGAGCCACTAATGGCCAGGTTCTAGTCTCAGACCTGGAGGATATAATATCCCCTGCCCTCACAGAACTAACATTCTAGTGGGAGTCTCCTACCAGGCGTAATAAGGTCACCTAGGCAAAATTGAGAGTTGAAGTCAAAATGAACCCTGGGGAATCCCACTTCAGTAGTAACTGGAATGAGGAAGAAAAGACTAAGTAGATGGTGATAGAAAACCAAGAAAGAAAGCTAACAAAGTGGACAAGAGTGTCAAGAAAGGGGGATTAGTCCGCAGTGTTAGATCCCTTACGAATTAAGATTAAGACATAAGAGAACATGGGATATGTAAGGTAGGAAGGCAGTTGATGACAGTGGTAATGGGGTGAGGAGTGAATGAAAGGTGAAGAAATGGTAACAAGTATAGGCTAATTTTCAGAAACTTGATTTTGAAGGAAACGTGATTAAAAGGCATCGTTTATTTTAAACCTCAGCTTGGACTACATGTTAATGGGAAAGTACAGGAAAGAGAGTGACTGATGGGAATATCTTGAGAGGGAAGAAGCATCTTGTTTGCATACAGGGAGGAGGCGGCAGTGGCAGTGGTAGGGGCAGTTGTTTGTCAAGTAAAGGCCTTTGGCCACTTTCCTTTGAAGAGGCAGTAGTGAGCAAGGGTTGCCAGGCAGTGAGTGCTAAGGGCCCGGCTGAGGTTAAAAAAGCCTTAATTTGTGGTGACTACAATCTAGTTTTTTTTTTGGTCTCTCCCTCTCCCCTACCCCGCCCCATATTTTGGGTATAAGAGTAGAAAGCAGGCTGGGTGGTTCTATTGATTGAGCATTTGTGTGTTTTAGAGATGGTATAGCATAAGGACAAGGCACAGGAATGTTGATATTAATGCAAAAATAATTGAATTTGATGGATCTTGATGAACCTTACAAGGAGAAAATAAAACCTAATGGAAAGGGGCTGAGAAAAATGGAGAGGGCTCAAGAGCAAGTCTAGTAGGTGGAAGTGAGGACTGGTAACATTGAAGGATAGGTAGGAGTTTGGTTTTATTATTTTTTACTTGTTTTGTCTGTGCTGCACAGCTTGCAGGATCTCAGTTCCCCAACCAGGGATTGAACCCAGGCCACGGCAGTGAAAGCTCCAAGTCCTCACCACTAGACCACCAGGGAACTCTTCCCTTCTTAAAAAATTTTTTGTTTTGCTTGTTTCTTTTTGCTTTATTTATTTTTAAAATTTATTTATTTATCTTGGCCGCACCTCTTAGTTCCCTGACCAGTGAAATCGCCGAGTCCTAACCAGTGGACTGCCCAGGGACTCACAGGAGTTTGATTTTAAAAGTGAATGGTTGGGGGTGGGGCGGGGGGGATAAATTAGGAGTTTGGGATTAACGTATGCACACTACATAAAATAATCAACAAGGACCTACTCAATACCCTGTAATAACCTGTATGGGAAGAGACTGCAGAGAATGGATACATGTGTATGTCTGAGTCACTTTGCTGTACGCCTGGAACTAACACAGCATTGTAAATCAACTATACTCCAATATAAAATAAAAATTAAAAAAATGAATGGTTGTGAGTGAGGTTAAAGGTGTGGTTTGGGGATAAGTTGTCAGAATCAATGAGATAACTGAACTGTTGTTTAGAATTAATTTGAGGGAGTAGCCTTGGATAAGGAGGTAGGGCCAGAGGTCTGGATACAGGTAAACAATCCCAAAGAAAGTGGACATGGGGCTTCCCTGGTGGCGCAGTGGTTGAGAGTCCGCCTGCCGATGCAGGGGACACGGGTTTGTGCCCCGGTCCGGGAGGATCCCACGTGCCGCGGAGCGGCTGGGCCCGTGAGCCATGGCCGCTGGGCCTGTGCGTCCGGAGCCTGTGCTCCACAGCGGGAGAGGCCACAGCAGTGAGAGGCCCGCGTACGAAAAAAAAAAAAAAAGAAGAAGAAGAAAGAAAGTGAACATGACATTGATTCCAGGAGAAATTTTAGAAGCAGAGAAAAGGCATGAAAGAGAAGATGATTGTGAGGGAATCAGTATGGGCTTGTATAAGAACCTGCATAACTAATTTTGATTTAACTAATTTTTATTTTTATTCTATTTTTAAAAGATATTTATTTATTTGGTTGCACCGGGTCTTAGTTGCGGCAGGCGGGCTCCTTAGTTGAGGCTCCAGTTAACTAATTTTTAGAATAGGGTTATTTGACTGCTAGCCAAGGGAGTGCTAGAGCAGAGTATATCTATTTCCTGATTTGTGAGGTTAAATGGTGAGCTGCAGAGCTTTGGCATTTGTCCCGGTTGTTGAAAAGTGAGATCAGACTGGAGCAATGGGTGGAATCTCGGCTAATGAAGTGGCCTTGTTTTTGCTTCAGGTCCTGTACCTTGACCCTAAAATTCAACTGTTCGTTACATTTGGTGCAGGTGGCACTTAACAATAGCCATCTTAATATTTGTTAAGTTTTTGTTTGTATCAAACTACCTAAAGCAAATATTTCTTGTTTATCACAGTTCTTTATACTGGCCAGGTAGTTTGGGTCTAGACTTGCTCCTGTGGGGCCAGAAGAACTACGAAGAGGCCAAGCCCTCTCATCTGCAGGTTAACCCAGGCTTCTTTGCCTGGGGAAGGTTCCCAGCAGCGAGCCCTGATTCACAAACACTTTTCAGGCCTTTGCTTACCTCATACTTGCTAATGTTCTACTAGCCAAAGCAAGTCTCGTGATCAAGTTCAGATTATAGAGTTGGAGAAATATAGTTCTTGATGGAAGGAGCTGCAAAATCATTTAAAAGGAAGGAGATATACATAGGGTTGGAGGGAGTTATTAGGGCCATTTATGCAAACAGTTTGGGCTGGATACAGCCTATGTAGATTCATGTCACTTAAACATTCGGAAGTGACAGTTGAGGTACTGTGGTTGATTCACTGATGAGTGAAGTGTGCTACCTGCCCTTAAGGACTTTAGTCCTTTTAGGGAAAAAAAAGGTATACAGTTAAACTACAAGGCATTAGATATAAGCAGTAAAATAACTGCAAGGTGAAAGTTACACACAGAGTAAGCAGTAGTTAGTTCTGCCTGAGGAATTTTCAGGCTTCAGGAAGTAAGTGTAGTATTTGAATTAGGGCTTAAAAGATGACATATAGAGAATTTTTCTTCATAGTTCTGGAAGTGCGTTTTAGGTGGTTGGAAAAGCATGATAGCAGAGGATTGTGTAATATGAGGAAGAGTGCGAGACCTGGGTCTGGGTGTTGATGACTTGCAGCAGAGTTTTTCTACCTTGGCTCTATTGACATTTGGACCAGATTATTCTTTGCTCTTGTATGTGGCTGACCTGTGCGTTGTAGGATGTTCACCAGCATGCCTGGCCTCTGCCCGGTAGATAATATCTAAATAGAGCTGCTTTTAAAATGCACTGTACCATAGGTTATACAGCGTTTTCAAATACACCAGCTTATTTACCTTCTTCCCCCTGCCCCCCCCCAAAAAAAAAGCAGATCTATGGTAAAACTCGCAGTTATAAATGTTAGTTCATTTGTGCTGAATTCAGAAAATAGCCCGGCTAAAGTGTGAAGTGTTGTATTCTAAATAGCAGACTGAAGAGTACTGATAAAAGAGTGCTGGCAAATTTGGGGGGAAAGAGTCAGGATGATGAGGGGAGTTGTATCTAGATCATAGAAACAGTTAAGTAGAGAAGACCTAGGGGTATGAGGACTATCTGAAGAAGTGATTCCGGCCCCAAGAAATAAATTTCTTAAGGCTAGCGACTGGCAGTTTTAGGGGAGATAAACTTAGCTTTACCTTGAAGTCAAGTACTTCTGATGTTACTCTCTAAAGGTGGATTTAGGCAGAATTCTCACAGGTGTCCAAGTAGAGGGTTGGAAGACCACCCAGCAGGGTCTGTAAGAGGGAGGGGAGCACTGCTTTGGTTCGTGTTTGTGTGTGGATTGTCTGTAATTTGAGAAGTTGTTGTTTTAGTATATTTCTCTCCTGCCTTTTTTCCCCATAGTGGCAGAATTGAATTGCTTCATAATGAAGAATACCCATGGTAGGGAATGTAAAATTCTCCCTTTTCAAGTTTGCTTAACTATATCTGAGCAATAGAGATAACGCTCTCGTTCTCATTTTTGGCGAGGCTATTGAGAAATATTAACCTATGTCAAACTACATAGTTCATTTGAAAGCACAAGAGGAGGATTAAATAAGAGGTAGAGGTTCATGCTCTATTATAGTGGGTTTTCTATGTAAGAGCCCACATGTTATGAAGCATGAAGTATTTGGAATTCTGAACTTGTCAAACAAATAAGCTAATTAACTATTGACATGTGTGAAAGTGCTGTAGAGACTATGGCATAGTGCAGCAGTTTTATTTTTATAGCTTTTTTGAGATATAGTTCACATACCATACAATTCACTCATTTGAAGTGTACAGTTCACTGGTTTTTAGTGTGTTCAGAGTTTTGTAACCATCACTAGTATCTAAATAGAGAACATTGTCACCTCCCCAGAAGAAACCCTGTACCCATTAGCAAGCAGTCACTGCCCTCTGCCCTGCCTCCCCCCACCCCCACACACAAAAAGAGCTCTGAGCAACCACTAATCTATTTTCTGTTTTTATAGATTTGCCTGCTTGGGACATTTCATGTAACTGGAATCATAATATGTGGTCATTGGTGATAGGCTTCTTTCACTAGCCTAATATTTTCATTGTCATTTATGTGGTACCATGTATCAGAACTTCATTCCTTTTTATGCCTGAATAATACTCCATTGTATGGATAATGCTACATTTATCTTTTCATCTGTTGACATTTGGATTGTTTCCACTTTTTGGCTGTTTTAACTAATGCTGCTGGGAACATTTGTATGCAAGTTTTTGTGTGGATCTCATGTTTTCATTACTTTTGTATATACCTAGGAGTGGAATTGCTGAGTCACGTGGTAACTCAACATTTTGAGGAACATTGTCCTGCAGTTCTTAACCTGGAGAAATAGACCTGTGTGGATCCCATGCAATACTGAATCTTTGAGGGTTAGGGCTGCTAGGGAGAGTGTTTTACAAAAAGCTCCTCCTTGGTTAAGAACCAGTCATATAGTGGAAAACATATGGGATTTTGAGCCATGAGATTTGCATTCCATTCTTTGGCTCTGAGCTTTAATTTTCTAAATTCTAAAATGGAAACAACAATACTGAATCATAAAGGGTTATCTAGAGGGTCAAGGAGGAATTATAATTTTAGTGAAGAACTCTTTTTTTTTTTTTTTTTTTTTTTTGTGGTACACGGGCCTCTCACTGTTGTGGCCTCTCCCGTTGCGGAGCACAGGCTCCGGACGCGCAGGCTCAGCGGCCATGGCTCACAGGCCCAGCTGCTCCGCGGCATGTGGGATCTTCCCGGACCGGGGCACGAACCCGTGTCCCCTGCATCGGCAGGCGGACTCTCAACCACTGCGCCACCAGGGAAGCCCAAGAACTCATTTTTGATACTACAAAAGTTATTTAGAAAAATGCGGAATAGATGAATACTTCTTAACGTGATAGAAGTATCTTTTAAACAAAGAGTTGGTATTTAAGAATGAAACACTGGACGTATTCCATTAAATTCAAAATGAAACAAAGATGCACATTATAAGCATTATTAATACTGTCCTCGTCCTTGCAGTAGATGTGATACAGTATAAGAAATCTAACCACGGGAAAGGACAAGTGATGTTTGGAAACCATAAAATTAGGTAGGGAGTAAATTGGAAAAATGTTAGAATTAGTTCAATGAAACAGAGCTGAAATCTATAGTATGTATTTCATATATCAGCCCTAATCTGTGTAAAGATATAATGAAAGATTTTTATGCAACTAAGTTTTTTTTTTTTTTTTTTTAAGGTATTCTTGGTAGAAGTGAGGTGGTGAGCACAAAGCAGCAGATGTGGGTTTGAGTTATTTACATCAGTAAACTTGTTTACATAAAACTGCTGGCTTTGAGCTTTTTTTTTGAAAACTTGGTTTTCAAAATTGACTTTAAACTTTAATCGTGGATGTGATTAACTGGGTATATTATGGAGAGGGTTTGAATAGGTACTACTGGTAACAGGTCAAAATTCAACCTCCTCAACCTTGACTGCCTCCCAGCCACTCTAGGATGTTCCTCTTCCTGGAATGTTTCCCTTCAGCACAGTTTTTATCCAGGGTCATTGCTGCTGGCTTTTATTTATTTATTTTAAATTGGTAAATTTTTGTGTAGCCTTTTTTTCTTCTTTTTTTTAAATTTATTTATTTATTTTTGGCTGCATTGGGTCTTCGTTGCTGCACGCGGGCTTTCTCTAGTTGTGGCGAGCGGGGGCTATCCTTTGTTGCAATGCGCGGGCTTCTCATTGCCGTGGCTTCTCTTGTTGCAGAGCACGGGCTCTAGGCGCACAGGCTCAGTAGTTGTGGCACACGGGCTTAATTGCTCTGTGGCATGTGGGATCTTCCCGGACCAGGGCTCGAACCCATGTCCCCTGCATTGGCAGGCGGATTCTTAACCACTGCGCCACCAGGGAAGCCCCTTTGCCGGCTTCTAAAAGCCCAGGTGATGAGCTTTCCAGGCAGAGTTTGAATATGTGTTGAAGGTCCCCAAGACTTACCCCCATGTTCAGTGACCTGCCAGGACTCAGCGTATAGCTGTGCTCTTGGCTGTGATTTATTACAGTGAAAGGATGCAAAGCTAAATCAGCAGAGGGAAAAGGTGCTTGGGGCGAAGATCAGAGTAACCAGGTGCAAGTTTTCCAGAGTCTTCTCTCAGGGAACTCACACAGATTGCGTGTGTGAAATGTCTGCTGGGAATCTCATTAGAGACTCAGTACCCAAGGGTTTTTTTGTTCTGTTTTGTTTTTTTGATGTTTAAAATGTTTATTGGTATTTTTTAATAGATCTTTATTGGAGTATAATTGCTTCATACTACTATGTTAGTTTCTGTTGTATAACAAAGTGAGTCAGCCATATGCATACATGTATCCCCATACCCCTTCCCTCTTGAGCCTCCCTCCCACCCTCCCTATCCCACCCCCCCATCTCACCCCCATCCACTGAGGGATACTCACAAAGGCACTTTCTGCCTAGCACATACTAAATTCAAGACTTCTAGAAGGAAAACAGGTGTTTAGCATAAACCACACTGTTTGGACAAACATTTTAGGGACAGTGAGCCATTCTTAATCGGGGATGGTGGGAACCCTTCCAAAATCTTAGTTCTCAGATGCTAGCTGAGGGTCAACTTTGCGAGCAGACCTTTCTAAAGATAGCAGTCTCAAGGCTGTTGTGTTAACTCTTTTTTGCACAGACTGTACTTCAAGTTTAAGGCATTTTGCCCACATGTGCAAGACATGACTTCAGATTATTTTCAAAAATTTTAATTTGAGATTTAGCAGGTCATCTCTAGAATACATGACTAATTTTATGCAAGCAGAACAGTGTCACATTTACTTGCAGTGGGTTATTCTGCTGCCTGCACAGTATATAGATAACTGTCCATTACATGGACACTGATACTCATTTTGCACCTTGTCATGTTTTTCTTTTTGGTGTAGGGTGTTCATATATAGCAGTCATTGCATTTACCCGTTCTATGGCCTCTTGGCCCTTTCAGGTGATAGCACTCCTAGGACCAAAAATGCTTCATGGGGCCAAATGTTACACCTGGTGTCTGCTAACTCATTTTTTTAATAGACTATTTTTTAGAGCAATTTTAGGTTCACGGAGGAAAGCACAGAGGTCCCGTGTGCCCCCTGCCCCTCCCCACTGTCAGCATCCCAGCGTAGTACGCTTGTTACCATCAATGGACCTACACTGACTCACCATTAGTATTCAAGTCCATAGTTTACATTGGGGTTTAGTCTTGGTATTGTACATTCTGTGCATTTTTACAAGTGTGTAATGACATGTATCCACCCTTAGAGTATTGTACAGAATAGTTTCACTGCCCTAAGGATCCTTTTTTCTGCCCGTTCATCCCTCCTATCTTATTTTTTGGATGTGAACAGAATGTGAGTTTGTTCTTTGTGGAGATTTTCAGCTTTCCTTAAGTCAAGGCGTCTTACTCACCATCATAAGTTATTGTACAAGATTCTGCTTGATAGAAATACATTTTGAGTAAAGTAAGCTTAATTCAAGTTTAATTTAAGGAGTTTAAACATTTGAAGTTGCACTCATTACAATTTAAGGTTCTCCATAGGTAAGTTGAAGACTTATGAGTGACTTGGTGCTCCAAGACCACAGGGTCAGAAAGTCATCTAAATAGCTTTCCAGGAATCTCAAGGGTTGCTCCTCTTAGGTAGAGAAGATTTCTGTCCTCATCAGCTCTTAGGGGACGACAGTTGATAACTAATTAATATCTGATGCCTTAGCAGCTGGGATTTGGGGAGTTTTATTTCTTAAACTGTTGGTGAGAATAACAGATTTTTCTAACCTTTTTGCTAACAGCTCTCTCTAACTCACTGAAAGAAATTTGAACTTGAGCTAGTATCATAGGAGTTGAGAAGAGAAATCTTAATTTTATTTTTAACCAGAACATAAAACTGGAGAATGTGCAAACTGTCCACATTTTCCAGTAGCCATGACAGTAAATTTTGGGGACCATATATACAAGTATTGCATTCTTAGAAACAGTTCAGTGACTGTTTTGAAAGACATTACCTTGCTTCCCAAATGATACATATCTCACATCTTCCTACACTGAATAGGCATTCTATCTTGGTTAAACCTTTTTTGAACACTATGTGGATACTTTTTTTGACCTTTTAAAAAAATTATCTTGACTTTTGAAACTAGTATGGTTGGGTTCTCTATTTTAATGTAAAAATCACAGATTATCTCTCATACAAGTCATTTTGATATTAAGGATTTTAAAAAATATTCTGATTTAAGGTTTTTAGAGAAATCGTAGTTGCTTTGAGCAGACTTTTTTTTTTTTCTAGAGTTAAAGATTTTCCCCTCTAACATAGTTTTTCAGTGGCAGAGAACATCTGGGTACGTCCCAAATGTGGTTGAGTTACTGTATCTAAAGGTGATGTTGGCATTTCGTAATCTCCATGTTCCAGTTTGTCTGAGGCAACTGGACAAATTTTACGTAAGCGCAAATGGCTACCTTTGGGCTCTTTAGCCCAACTTTTGCAGCAGGAGGAGACCTAACGGTATAGAGTACTGGTGAGGTAATTTGAGCTTTAAATAGTTGCTGGCTCTTGAAATAAGGATAGGATGATTTAGGGGAAAGGCCAGAACCCGATCTCAGTGGCCGTAGGCACCGCAGCTTCTTGCATTGGAGACAGTTATCAGGTTACTCTAGAGGCGGCTAGTCTTCAGTATCTGCACATTCAGTGAACATGGGCTGGTGTCCTATGGTATGCAGGCCTCAGGCCTACAGAGGGCTCTCAGCCTGTTTGAAAGCCAGTCTGGGGAGTTATTCCAGGCTATATGATATTAAAGTTTGTGGAAAGGAAGTGATGTAAGGGAGCTAAGGACTAGAGAAGAGCATGAAATGGAGAAGAGATACTTGATACAGTATCTGTTATACATTAGTAGCATTGAGCAGAAGATAAACGAGATGATGTGAGAAATACAGAGGCCTCCTATGGCTAGACTTAAAGTGAAGGGACATTATTCAAGGTGTTCTCAAAAGTAATTGCTCAAGGGAATTTCCTGGCGGTCCAGTGGTTAGGACTCCGGGCTTTCACTGCCGAGGGTGTGGGCTCAGCCCCTGGTCAGGGAACTAAGATCCCGCAGGCACATGACTTGGCCAAATAAAAAAAGTAAATGCTCACATCTCTATAGCACTTTACTGTGTTGGGAGCACTTTATTATTCATCTGATACACCCATATAATCTTATGAAAGAGGTAGAAATCTGTATGCAAACTGAGGCCCAGATAGATGAAATGGCTTGTCCCCAAGGTCACTTAGTAAATGGTGGGACTGGAAAGCCCCAGTCTTCTGGGTTATTTGCATATACGTCAGAAATGGACAGGAGTGACAGTGGCTGAGGGCTGGGAATAGTTTCTCCAAAGCCCAGAATATATGGAAAATTGGATGTGAGATGATAAGCCTCCTATTCGGGGGAAGCAGTGTTTCCACGGTGGGGTGGGGGGGGCGCTCAGAGAGTAAAAAGCACCTCTGTGCTGGTTTCCTTCTGCTCTGAAGTCCAGTAGAACCAAAGCCCTGTTCCCCGACTCTGCATCTGTTTCCCCTAGGCCACCTCTGGCAGAGCTACTGTTGCTGTCTCGTGTTAGAGTGGAGAATCAGTAATGCATAGTAAAAGGTTAGCATAAGAAAAACCACTCAAAAACTTAGGAATTTGAGAGTGTGTTATTTGCTGGATGTTGTGAGAATTAGTAAGTAAAGCATATGAACTAATAAGTATGGTTTACATTCTGATTTGATTGTATCTGAGAGGAACTATTTTAATTACACAACCAGTTTCCTTAAGTATAATCCTCTCCCACCCCGACCTCTTCCTTGATAAAAGAGGAATACATACCAAATATAAATGATCCATACACAGGTAAGTCTCTTGGAATCCCAGCCTTTCCTCCCCCAGGTACTTTAGCTTATCTTTTTGGATTATATCCCAGTACCTTTCACATCTCTGAGTAATATAATGTTACATGGAGGCTGTGGTTGATCTACACAGGGAACAGAGAGTAGCCAGTTTAACTGGGGGTGGGAGGAGTAGAGCTGGGCAAGATTGCATAGAAGCCATGAGTATAACTTGGTTCTTGACAGTTGTCTAAGTATTTTCCAGGCAGGAGCACTGGTAGTTGTTCTAGGCAGAGGCAGAAGAACAAAGGGCAGAAGTATGAAGGTTTTTGCAATTAACATGTTACCACTGGAGCGCAGGTACATGAGAGAATGAGGCGAGGAAAGCCTCTAATCTGTTGTAAGTCATAGGAAAGAGCTCATGATCTGGGGTTTCTGATAATGCTGTTGACTTAGTATGTACCAGTTTAGATATGATAGTTAACCAGACAAATAAAAATGTGACCTCAGAATAGGAAAAAAAAGTAAGAGCTCAATCACTCCTTCTTGTAAAATTTTCTGTTTCATATGGTTGTCAGACACTTAGAGGTGTATGGCTCTGACATCACAGAAATCAGGTAATATAAATTAGTTTTAGTCACTTGATTTAAATTTATTAAATGCAGTTGTTTGGTAGTCATAAAAATACACAACATTGGTGTGCCGTTGCTTTAGTGTCCTCAAGGCTCTTAGTGTTTGGGACGATGAAGACCTTCTAGCACAAGTGAAAGAAGCATTAATTCCTGTTGGCCACCTCAGCTCAGAAGTGCTTTGCTCACTTCTCCATTTTATTGCTGTTGTATTCAGACACTACAAACACATGTTCCCCAAGTTGCTAATATGTCAGTGATCAGAGTCAATCCCGTGCCCCCAATTTTGACTTCCTTTCTGGCGTTTGTAATTTTTATTATTTTAACATAAGAAAAGCTTCTTTGTTTCTCAAAAGTCAACTTGAAGTTAACTGACTATGTTCTCACCCGGTAGGCAAGATACTCTCACCCAAAATGGATGGGACCGACGTTTGGTAGACAGGGCAAGGTTAGGAAGAAGCTGTCATTCTTTTTTCTTAAAAAAACTGATGAGATATATAAGCCATCTACACTTAACATCCTTAGGATCAGTATGTACGTAATGTTGCATGAGAGACTTGTTGACCTTTTGTAATTTAGATCAAATTTCAACTTTACATCTAAGAGTTAGACTTGATAGTTCTTTCCTGGAACAGCTGTGTGATAATAAGCCTATGTGTCCTTCTCTAGGGAGAAAGCAGGGGTTCAGGCACCATTGAGCCAGTTGCAGTTTTTTCCCTTCTTTGTTGCTCCTTCCCGTTCCATCCCTCTTCCATATACCCACACAGCCTAACTTCTGTTTGTTGATTACTTTAATCAGCTGGTAGATCTCTTTGTGTTTTAGTGGCATAAAGATATAATTAACCCAACTGACATCATCTGTACCATAACAGCTCTTTATTCTTTCCTCCTTAATAGGTCTGTACCATAACAGCTCTTTATTCTTTCCTCCTTAATAGGTGACAGAGCTGAATGAGCCACTGTCCAATGAAGAAAGAAACCTTCTCTCTGTGGCCTACAAGAATGTAGTTGGGGCACGCCGTTCTTCCTGGAGGGTCATTAGTAGCATTGAGCAGAAGACGTCTGCAGATGGTAATGAGAAGAAGATAGAGATGGTCCGTGCTTACCGTGAAAAAATAGAGAAGGAGTTGGAGGCCGTATGTCAGGATGTGCTGAGCCTGCTGGATAACTACCTGATCAAGAATTGCAGTGAGACCCAGTATGAGAGCAAAGTGTTTTACCTGAAGATGAAAGGGGACTATTACCGCTACCTGGCCGAAGTCGCCACTGGAGAGAAGAGGGCGACCGTCGTGGAGTCATCTGAGAAGGCCTACAGCGAAGCCCATGAGATCAGCAAGGAGCACATGCAGCCCACTCACCCCATTAGATTAGGCCTGGCCCTTAACTATTCCGTTTTCTACTATGAGATCCAGAACGCCCCAGAGCAAGCCTGCCACTTGGCCAAGACCGCTTTTGATGACGCCATTGCCGAGCTCGACACTCTCAACGAGGACTCCTACAAGGACTCCACGCTCATCATGCAGCTCCTCCGTGACAACCTCACACTCTGGACAAGCGATCAGCAAGACGACGACGGTGGAGAAGGCAACAATTAAGGCCCCCAGGTGGACTGGCAGCACACGCTGATGCTACTACTGCAGTCTTTATTTTTTTCCCATGAGTTGGGGGTCGGGTGGGGGAGGGAAAGGGAGCGATGACCTTCCTAGGGAGAAACCCACGACCTGTCCTGTCTTTGATCGCCTCTTTGACATTTTTGCCAAAATACCACTAGTGGAAAGTCAGGCTAGCTGTGCTGGTATTGGAATAGCAGCCTCACACTGGCATATGGACTGTTCTGTAGATTAATGCAAGTGGAGCTGTCCTTAATTTAACTTATTGCTAGAAAATAGGGTTTTAAGATGAAAAGAAAACTTAAACGGAATAGCCCTCATTCAATAAGTTCTGTGGTTCCAGTAAGGATTTTTATGTACATATGCTCTTGTCTTTTAAGTTCTGGGTACTTGCTAGCTCATCTGTTTTAGCTGTGCATTTTGTTTTTCAGGGTGTACTCTACCAGACATGGAATAGTTAACTTAGAACATAAGGTATATTTATCCTTGTGGTTTAGGCCTTGCCAGTTTTCCGAAGTTTCTGATTAGTTGACAGTATTAACACTAAATTGCAGTTTACAGTATTTCTACATTACAGCCATATGTGACATCAAGCCACTGATTGTGTGTTTTTCTTATTTTGGCTTTTACATTCTTATTCAGCCTCATCCAGGTTGATTTTGCTGTTATCTATCTCCTAGGCCAAAAGGCTTGCCTGAGGAGAATCAAAGCTACTTTAGGTTTTGTTTAATAGGTGCTTGGCAGATGGCTGTGGGATTTTTGTCCTTCTTTCTTCTTAACTTAAATCCACCACAAAAATGATTAATCACTCTAATAGAAACGTTAAACACCACACAGATAGAGAAAATTCAGGTCTGTATGTCATTTATTGTGCTGATGTTTCCAGAGAAATCCTGATTTTTTTTAGCTGCCATAGCTCCTTCCTCAGGGACTGCACTGCTGTCTCACTCCTCACTTGAGTCTTCCCTACTGTACCTTGTGCCCAGGGCATGCACTCGGGTGGGTTGAAAAGCTGTTGGGTTGTAGAAGTTGGCGGTCGTTTTGAGAAAGTTTGTGGTGCAGTGTGTGAAAATTCAGGTGCTGGGAGCTTACTGGTAGAAAAATCGTAAAGGAAGAGCTCTATTCATAAACATTCTGTCCAATTTCAGGAGCCTCGTGTGTCAGTTTTTCCTCCCTGAAAACACTCCTTCCCCAAATAATCGTTGTAGGAAAATAAACTAAAATCATTATCAGATAATAAATACTTAACTCCTATTTGACCAAAACTTTTTCTATGTATTTTTTTTTCTTTTTAATGAAAGCATGGAAGTTGGAAATTCATTTGTGCCATCTGTACACGTTTTAGAATTGAAGGAAACCACGATGCAATTTCCACAAGTTTGTTTCAGTTAGCCTTAGGTCCTTGGTTCTCATTTTGGATAAATCTTAACACACGACCTGTTGCATGGGCATTCAGCCTTTTTTATAAAGTCAGTAACAGCGTGAACTGCTGAGATAGGTAATGACACCAGACTTGTTTGTTTCTTTGTTTTATTCAGGCAGGGAGAGGATGAGTAGTAATTGAGGAAAACCTGACAGTTGCTTTTGCTAAAACCAGAATGGCTCTTCCAGTTGTGAAATGCACGTGTTGACCAGGATCCAGGTGACAGTGAAGATAGAAGAGTGTGACGATGCTCTGTAATGTGGCAGTTACCAGAAGAGTGTGACGATGCTCTGTAATGTGGCACAGTTACCCAGCATGACTTTCCTTAGAAGGCCCCCTCCATATGCTAGAGCGGAAGTCCCAACTAACCAAACCTACCATAAGAACTAACAGAAGAGAGCTTTATAGCTTCTGTGCCCTAACAAGGGCCTAGGGTCAATGCCACGGATGGGAACAGATTTGCGGGGGTGGGGGTGGGGTTGGTGGGGTTTTCCTTAATTTATCTTCATGTCCAGTGAGCAGTGTTGTATCCTTTCTTGTAGCATTTGGAAATGATTTACTGGAATTACAAAACCTATTTTTCTTTTAAATTTCAGCTTTGGCTCTGGCTGCTTTTTAGAATAATGCAAGATGAAACCATATCTGAGGGCTAAAAATGAAGGAGGGAATGGGAGACTTGATATTTAAGCAGCTTGAATGGTTTATTTTCTTTTCTTTATTTTTAAAGAAATGCACTTGCCTATGATGCTGTCTCTCCAGTGAAATGATTACTCCTCCATTACTCTATTGATACAATATTGTGCATGCTAGTGTTGTATTTCTATACAGTAGCTTGAAATTTATTAACTTATACTGTAGGTGTTATGTATTCCTATGACAAAATTAAGTCTTCAAATTTTTTAAAGTTTTTTTAATTTAATTTTTCCTTTTGGGGGTAAAGTTTGCTCTACCAAATAGTGATCGTAACAAATTGATCTGTTTTGGATGTTGCTATAGTGACATGCAGTTATATATTTTGTTTTTAAGGGTTGGGGGGGAAGCAAAAGAAACACCAGTGTTAGCTTAATCTTAATGTCTGGTGTTTGTCATGGTGAAATTATAACTATTACAGTGTAGGAGAACAACGAATATGTTCTCTGAATGAGCCTTTGTGCTTTTTGTCATGTTATGCAGTGAACTATTTTTAAGGTCTAATCAGTGATTATTTTTCCAACTCCGTGTTTCTCTAAGGAATTATTTCACACACGGACCATTCTTAGCAGTTTTCCTCAGTGATGGAATATCATGAATGTGAGTCATTATGTAGCTGTCGTACATTGAGCAAATAAACTTACAGATCTGATGTCAGTGCTAGTTTTCTTTAATGAGTTGAAATTTTCCTTTGCTTTTGAAGGTTTGATTGGACGTGGGTGTTCTCCCCCACTCAAAGAATGAGGTTGGACTGCAGGGGAAAGGGGCAAAACGGTGTATATTGGAAAGTGCTTACCTCTGGGAATCAGACCTGGGTTTACTGACCTTAAAAAATGATCGCACCTTTTGGGTCTCCATTGTTTCTCTCATGAAATGAACCTTAAGTTTGAATCATGACTCTTTTCGATTCTCGGGCACATGACTAAACTTCTGAGCCCTGGGGGTGGGGGATATAGGTCTAAATGAAAACTGGGTCACGTGCCTGGTTTGGTACTTCTCAGGTGCCCATTGGAGATCTCATTATGTTTTAAATGAGGTGGGTTTTTGCATTTTAAGATGTTCATTCATAAATATATTGTCTTGGGTTTTTAAGCCTTTCTGAGGTGGTCAGCAGCCTGCTGTTTCTGATGGCAGCTGTCAGGATGCGCCCACGGCTCAGATCACATCCCTGGACACGTGGGGTGTTCTGCCCTGACCAGCTGTGAGGAGGGGTTTGTCTACAGGAAGGAACACCAGGGCAAAGGCGTTCCTCCTCCACCGGCTTGGGTGTGCTCCAGCAAGGCAGGGAGGGGCTGCACTGGTTCATGCACAGGAAGAGGACGGCTTTTCAATTTTTTGAGAAATTTTAATTCACATTTTAGGAATAACACTGGGGGTGACTAGGCTTTGGCCATGTTAATGAATTCACCTATTTTGGCTCATTGTCCCTCAGAACCACCTTGAGACACAGGTGGACACAGAAGTGACCCGTGTGCCTGAGGTCCCACAACTCACTGATGACCCGTGTTGGAGCCCGCATCTTCAACCCTCCTGAGCTTCACCTCCTGACACCAGGCTGCTTCTGCTCCTCTAGGAGGTAACGCTGAGCAGCAGCCACCACCCAGCACGCTGACTGAGCAAGAGCTCAGTGTGGGAGTTACTGGATAGGGGCAAGTCATACACGTCTTGCCAGCCAGGGGAGCTGAGAGCTGGGCGAGGTCAGCACAGGCTCACCAAGGCTCTTAAGAAAGAAGGGTAGCTCCTGGAAGGTGTTACTGTTACACCCTTGTTTCTTTGGTGTAACGTCCCTTTGTGAGTGCCTGGAATTTGACGTAAGACTGGAATTTGCCCAGAGGATTTTCCACAGACAGACTTCTCTTGAGATAAAATGCTGTCTGTTGCTGCATTTCCACCCAGTTTTAACAGTTCGTTGATGCAGTGTTTCTTAAACTTTTTCATCTCAGGACCCCTTTACATAACTCTTAATGTAGACTGTATCAAAAACTAGAAACTGAAAATACTCATTTGTTTAACAATAATGGAAACCTGTTACATGCTGAGATACATAACAATTTCATGAAAAGTAATTGTTCTCCAAAACAAAAAACAGAAGAGTAGCGTTATTTTACAGTTTCACAGATCTCTTAGTAGAAGTCATCTGGACTCTCCTAGCTCCTTCTGCATTCAATCTCCTGTGACATAATTCCAATGTGAAGTATGGGTGTGGGGGGGCTTGCATTAACAGTGATAAGCAGTTGGAAAAGAATGGCCCGGAAGAGTTGAGGTTAAGAAAGCTCTCCTAATTCAGGAATTGAATGATACCCCGGGTCAGGCACTAATGGTAGAGGTCCTCTTCCTCACCGCACTCTCGAACTTAAAAAATAACTGATAGTGGGAAGGAATTAAATAAAGGTGATGGGCAGGAGGGTAATTGTAAAGGAGTGAACGATCTACTTGGCTTCGGGCATCCACAGAGCAGGGTTCTGCATTCCTAGAACTTTGCAGGTGGAGTGGAGGGGATATCAAATGGGACTTAGTGGCAGGGAACCTTTCAGTGGAGCAAATAAGTTGCCTGGTGAAGCGAGTGCAGTTTCCCTCCACTCTATTTATATGTAACGACCGCATGCACTGGCCTCTGCGCTGGTGA
The DNA here is from genome assembly GCF_949752795.1 of Hyperoodon ampullatus. Classification (NCBI taxonomy): domain Eukaryota; kingdom Metazoa; phylum Chordata; class Mammalia; order Artiodactyla; family Ziphiidae; genus Hyperoodon; species Hyperoodon ampullatus. The sequence goes on along the minus strand of NC_136927.1, from coordinate 51,629,174 downwards.
GCGGAACCTGCCTGTTGACTCACGCTGGTTGATCTGAGTGGCTGAGAATGGCAGCTACCTCTTCTGTGCAGTTTCCAAAGCAAACTTGGAGAATCAAGCCGGGTAACACTGTTCTCTATTTCTAGGAGCTGACATTAAGTGGTCTCCAGCCTAGTCGACATTAAAATGTGGTGTACCAGCTTACTAATTTAATTGGCCTGCTAGTTGGAACTTTCCAGTTCTGGTATGGGTAAATGTGGTTGGATCTGAGTGGCCACAGACCCTACCTCTGATTAACCAGATACCTGTGGTCAGTGAGGAGTTGGGGCTAGAGTGGCTGGATCACACTGACAGGAGTCCTCAGTACCAGCTCATAGGATTTTTGGTATTTCATCTTCATGACTTAATCCTTACCTGGCTTTATATTTTTAAAGGGCTGTAAAGGAAAAAAAAAAGTGCAAAGAGGCAGTATGTTGCCCGTGAAACTTAAAATATTTACTGTCTGGACAGTAGTATGGTGACATCGGGTAATAGTAAGTCTCCCATGGTTGTTTCCCAGCCACCCATTTCCCTTCCTAGAGGTAACGAGCGACTGTCCTCTGTGCTTCATAACCTGCCTCAGTTTGAGATGGAAGGATTTTTGCTGCTTTTGAGCATTAAGTGACCCGTGGGTCATATAAGGTTTTGCCTTGTGGGGTTTTTTTTGTTTTGTGTTTTTGGCTGCACTGCGCAGCTTGCAGGATTTTGGTTCCCCCACCAAGGATTGAACCCAGGACTTTGGCAGTGAAAGCGTGGAGTCCTAACCACTGAATTCCCTGGCTTATGGTTTTTAAATGTGGATATTTGAAACCGGTGGTCCCAGGAATTGCCTCTTGCTTTAGATTTAACCCTGTTTAAAGGATAGCTAGGTGGTATCGGGGGCCTGGACCCCCCCAACCTTTTATATATTTTGAAAAATTTCAAACACAAAAGTTAAAAAGAATGGTACAGGGATAAACCAAATATCCATTGCTTTGTGACATTTTATATTTGTCTTGTGGAACCTTGAAAGTAATGACATTGCACTCCCTATGTTGATATTTCTCCTAAAAACAAGGACATTCTCTTATGAAGGCCACACTGTCATCACACCTAAGGAAATCACAATAATTCTCTAATACCAGCCCATATTCAGATCTCTCCAAATTTTACCCAGAATGCCTTTTTTTTTTTTTTTTTTTTAGTTTCTGCTTTATAACAAAGTGAATCAGTCATACATATACATCTGTTCCCACATCCTTTCCCTCCTGCGTCTCCCTCCCTCCCACCCTCCCCATCCCACCCCTCCAGCCAGAATGCCTTTGATAGCACTTTCTAACCCCCTCTCCTCTGATCCAATGAAATCGATTAATTGGATTTCATAATAGTTTTCTTTAGCCTCTACTCCTTCCACCTCTTTTTTATAACATTGACTTTTCCAGAGACCAGGCTACTTGGTAGTCTTAACACATTCTGGGTTTTGTCTGTTTGTTTCCTCCTATGTCATTTGATTTGTTTCTATTCCTGTTGGGGCACTTTTTTTGGTCTTGCATAAAGATTTTTCTTTGTCCCTCCATCCAGCCTTTTCATTGGTTCAGGTGGAACCGAATTTGAATTGAGTGGTGGCCGGCCCAGGGCTCTTCCACCAGAATCAGGTGGCCTTAAGCAGCGGTCAGCACCAGGGCCTGTGACCTGAGCCCATGAGGACAAAGCTGCCTGCCTGTCACCCAGAGGAACCATCTTGTTTTCTGATTAGTCTTTTAGGTTAGGGTGTTTTGCCTCCTCAAAATCCTCTCCTGTTTCCCTTGGATGGGAAAAGAACTAGGTAGGTGCCCACTCAGCACGTGCTTTGACTCAGCAAGCCATCTCATACATGTGCTCACTTGACCTGGTGAGTCCTGGTGGTCTGCAGCTGTTTGCCCCTGTGCCTGGCAGAGGTGGCAAAATAGTGCAGCCCACCACTCCGAGTTTTCAGGAAGCTGCAATCACGTCTGAGAGGCTGCCTTCATATTGGATCTACCTTGGGAGAATGAATCTAGACTTTTAACACAGTCTTGGTGTTAACTGGTTATTCCCACCACGATGGACAAGTTACCCTACTACTTACTGGCTCTCAGATAAGGGGCCAACACGAGACATCAAACCTTCCATCTCTTCATTCTCTTAGCCTCCTGAAGCCAGATTTTTAGGGCCGGGGTTTTGATGGTTGGTCAGTTCTTTAAAGCCTGACTGAAAGCTCATTTTGGATTCCCTTAGGTTTGTTATGAAAGCATTTTGCCTTCCAAAAGTCCTTGCCTCCCAAAATATGGAGGTGTTACATTATTACGGTTTAAAAGTGGTTTTGCCTGCTCAGTTTGGAAACTGCTGAGTTTTCAAACACATTCCTTTTGGGGAATGTTGTGGTTCCTCAATGATGAGTACTAGGTTGGAGAGGGTAGTGGATGGACTAAGTGAAAAATATTCTCTTGACCAAAATTAGGCATTACATTCAAATACACAAGATAGATTTGGGAAGTAATGGCTGGGTAACCCGTATAAAGGAGGAGCAGCTTGTGGCTGACTGCAAGCATTTTGGGTGAGTTCCTTTCAATGTAATTTCCCTGAATGCTGTCCAGATCCCCAAGATCAAACAGACACTTCATTACACTGCTGGGCAAAAGCAAAAGGAGCAATACTCCCCTAATATCCTAAATGTTAAGGATTTAAAATTTATTTAGCCCAGTGGTGACAGGGCCAAAACGAACCTAGATAACAAAACAGCCTTCGTCCATTCCTCAGGGCTTCAGTACCCAAGAATGCACCAGCGACTGGTCTGACCGCCTCTGCCCCATTTACTTGGATTACCAAATGATTTGTAGGGCCCCGGAATTGGGAGGATTCAGCAGCCCTCCGGACCCCGGGCCCCCGCCCCCCCGCAAGGGCCGGCTCCAGTGGCGCCGTCCTCTGCTGCCGCCCGCTGGGCGCCGCCCGGCTCTGCAGCAGGCCCGCCAGCCCCAGGCCCGGGCCCCTGGGTGTCGGCTGGGTTCGGCTTCCTGCAAGCCTTCGCGTTACCCGAATTGGGCCCAGACCCTGGGACGGCAGTAGGGCCCTCGAGCTCGGCCCGCGCCCAGCTCCAACCCATACGGGAACTCCATCCTCGGCCTTCTCTCCGGTCACCTATCCGCAAACACCTGGGCCCCAGGTGCAGGATTTCGCTGTCTGCGTGTGCCCGGGACCTCAGTTCTGCACGAGCACGCCTGCGCGTACCCGCACCTGCGATTCCGCGTGGGTGAGCCTCACCGCTCTGCGCGCCCGCCTGGCATGTCTTCGGCGCTGCCGCGTAGGCCAAGGAAATCTGACAACCCGGGATCGCTAAGGTTCCAGGCCAGGCCAAACACCCGGATGTGAGCATGGCGGGGATGCGGCCGCCTTCCAATCGCGGGCAGCGGCGAGAGCCAATCACAGCTAGCCTGCCCTGCTCCCCCAATGGTCGGCCTGTTGCTAGGGCTCTGCGCCGTAATCTGCCCGGCGGTGCCCCAGCCCACCTCCCACCGTGGGCTTTCATAAACGCCTCCCGACCCCATTCTCCCTCTTCCACTCTTTCCTTGGTCTCCGCCCTCCGTGTGGGCCTTTGTCACCCGGAGTAACTTGGCCTGGGTTCTGTAGGGCGTTACAACGCCTTATAGGGCGTTAGCGACATCTGTGGGCCTTGTCCATTGCCGCGGTCGGTGGAAGGAGCTGGTGTAGGAGGGCGGAGCTCAGGCTCCTGCGGGGCCCTTGACCGCGTACCTGCCCCTCAGATTCCCCGTCTGAACAACGACGCAGCCTCTAAAGTCCACTGCAGGTTCGTCATGCTTTCTTCCCTACGTATCGCTTTTTCTGGAGCCAGCCCCTGGAGGTCTACGTTATTCCCACATTGCAGAGGAAGCCGGGTCTCTCTACAGCTTGCCCGGCCCACAGAGCAGTTGGAGGGGCTCAAAGGGAGATGGCCACTGGGCTCTGTCAGGTTCCATCACCTCACACGCGGGCCCCAAGGTCCAGAGGGACACTGAGGCCAGCTCTTGCCTGTCTTTGGCACTCAAGGCCCTCCACGGCCAGGCCCCAGCCCCTCTCCAGCCTCGCCTGCCGCCTGCCCCCGGTGTCAGCCCATCTCCCGTCCCCGCTGAACGCCCTTCTTTCCCCCACACTCCCCGGATAGACGCTCCTAACTGGGAATTGAGTGGTGGCCGGCCGGAGCTCTCCCCCAGAATCAGATTTCAGAAATGATAGGGAGCGAAGACACCCCAATCTCTGCCCTTCTCATCTCCCAACATAGAACTGTGTAATCTGAGGCCGGGAGGGGAGATGGGTTGCCCAAGGCACAGTCAAACCTGGATTTAGGAATTGAAGACCAACTTCAGTGTGGCTACTGTTTAGGAAAGTGAGATTTCCGTCACTCAGCAACGTGTGTCATTTTCCAAATGAAGGGCTCAAAGTGGTATAAAGCTTAAGAGTTTAGGATTCGAATTCTCAACCCATCCTGTCCTAGTTGTGAGGCGTAACTTCTCAAGTTCCTTCGTCCTTCAGAGGTCAGTTTGCATATCTGTAAAATGAGAATATTACAGACTACCTCATAAAGATGCCTAGCATTGACTGGATGCTTCCTGGGTGCCCCAGACACTGCTCCAAGGCTTCACTTATGGGAGCTTCTTTTTATCCTAGATGCGAGGCTGCCCAATTCATGAATAATTGACTAAAGCCAGCTAGAGCTTCAAATTTACTCAGCTGAATTTTGTTTTTTTTTTTTTTTGCGGTACGTGGGCTTCTCACTGTTGTGGCCTCTCCCGTTGCGGAGCATGGGCTCCAGAGGCGCAGGCTCAGCGGCCATGGCTTACGAGCCCAGCCGCTCCGCGGCATGTGGGATCTTCCCGAACCAGGGCACGAACCCGTGTCCCCTGCATCGGCAGGCGGACTCTCAACCACTGCGCCACCAGGGAAGCCCTGAATTTTGTTTTTTAACACTCCTTTTCTTCTCGTTAATACTGAATGGTCACATCTACTCTAACTCCGTTTTCTTTTCTTTCTTTTTAAAAAATTTTTAAGTCTTTTTTTTTCTGGCTGTGCTGTGTGGCATTCGGGCTCTTAGTTCCCCAACTAGGGATTGAGCCCGTGCCTCCTGCAGTGGGAGCACGGAGTCCTAACCACTGGACCGCCAGGGAATTCCCTAATAGTCTGTTCTTTTCTGTCTTTCTCAGAACTTTATATTCCTGATTATAAATTAAATCTCCATTATCAACTTCTCCATTGCTTCTCTCCATCCATCCTCACATCATTTAAAATCATTAAGTGTCTTTAGTCTTGAAAGGAAATCTTCTCTACACTTATTTTCTAAAGCTCAAGTCCCATTTCCTTCCCTTTTGTAACAAAACTGAAAGAATGGTTACCATTTCCTCATATTTCCCTCAACCTTTTATTTTGGCCACGCCCCACAGCGTGTGGAACCCTTGCCCTCTACAGTGGAAGCGTGCAGTCCTAACCCACTGGAGCACTAGGGAATTCCTCCCTCAACTTTGGGAAGGTCACTCTCTAATAAGGGTGATCTCCATATTATTATCTTAATAAGATCAAAGTTATCTTCCCATAATTAATTCCCATGAGTGTTTCTTTCTTACTCGAAAAATAAAGGCTTCACATGTCTTAATTCATACGATCAGCTTCATTTTGCAGAAGAAAAAACAGACTTAGTAACTTGCCCATGGTCCCACAGCTAGTAAATGTCCCAGTGGGGATTTGAACCCAGGCAGTTTGACCAGTGGCCACAAGCACAACTGTAATCCTCTGCTGCCTCTCAGTGGCATGAGGTTGCTGTGAGGATTTAATAAGCTAAGGAGTGATTGGCAGCTAGCAGGTGCCCAGTACACGCCAGTGTGATTAGTAACAGAACACCTATGCAGCAAAGGTGCAGAGGGTGAGGCAGGTCTCCCTCACCCACTGGGCTCCAGGCCTTGGCTCCCAGACCCTGCAAAGGCAGACTGAGAAAGTGAGCTGGGTCCTCCATGAGGGAACTTCCAGGAGGCTTGAGGACATTCAGCGACTGAGGCCCAGAGCAGAGAATATGACCAAAGGTATGGTAGGTGCAGGGCTAGGGGGCGTCAGTGTTTTCCAAGACTTGGATTTTCTGCCCCCATTTCTGCTCTGGGCCTGGCAGGACCCAGAACCTGGGCAGAGATTCCCGAAGTTTCTGGGGTGAGTGGTGTCAGGTATCTGGGTGTCTCTGGGAGAGCACCGGGGGGCACTCACTTATTGTCCTATCTGGGCCTTGGGGGAGAGGAGAGAGGATGGGGAGGCCCAGCAACAGGTTGTCCTACAGGGGGCGCCTCGGGACTTACCTTGGCCCTGCTCCATCCTCCTTACAGGTGGGGTAAGTCTTCCTTTCTGGAGTCGGTACAGTCTGAGGCCTGAGCTGGCAGGGCCTGCTGCCTGCTTGGTGGGGATTGGTTACTCCTCCAGAACCGTTCTTCCTCCCACCCAGAGCCTTGGGGATCCATGACCCCTGCTGAGGGATTGGCCCGTGGGACCACTCTTAGGGTTCAAGGCTTTCAGGCTGGTAAGGCCTGGAGAAGGGGGTTTTGGGGATCATCAACAGGGCCACCAAGGGCATTGTGCGAGGAGAGCTCAGCCACCAGGGCCCAGAGAGAGGTAGGGGAGGGGCTCCCAAGAGGGAGGGGGGCTTGGTGAAGTGAGAAGATGCAGTGATGGATTTGGGGGTTCAGAGAAGATGGGAGAACTCCCAGAAAGGAGGGGGTTTCAGTGTGGGAGAAGGGGCTTGGTGTTGGGAGGGGTGCAGCGATGTGAGGGAATGGGGCGAAGTAAGGGAGATGCAAGATCAGAGAGGGACAGGGAGACCCAGCAAGGAGGATGGGAGCTCAGAAGGGGCTGGGGGGGAGGGGCTGGGTGAGAAGAGGGGAGGGCTCAGGGACCGCTCTGGTCATCCATTCACCTAAATTCTCAATCCCCCTGTCCTGCTGCTATCCCATTGTCTCCTCAGCCTGAAAACAGCTATCCCTAAAGGACTTTTATTTTGGCTGCACTTTGGGACTTGTGGGATCTTAGTTCCCCGACCAGGGATCGAATCTGGGCCCCCAGCAGTGGCAGTGCGGAGTCTTAACCACCAGACCCCCGGGGAATTTGCTCTTTTTGTTTGTTTGTTTTGTTTTGTTTTTGGTAAGGGACTTTCGAAAGGACTTTCATGAACCCATCTTGATGAGGGAGGAATGACGTGGGAAGAAAAGGGTTGTCCAGACCTGCCCTGGGGTCAGAGCCAAGACTGAAGGCCTTCCTCATGCCAGGCCCTTGTTGGTCCTGCAGAAAATTGTCTTATACCCTTGGGCATCTCTGGGACTTTGGCTTTCCTATTATTTTTAGGGGACCCTGGGTAGCTGCCAGTCTTGGCGATTCCCCCTTGATTTCCGGTCTGCATGGAGCTGACAACACTGACAGACAATCAAGGCAGGAGAGGCCTCAGGGGCCACCCAGACCCCTCAGAATGGAAACTGAGCCCAGAGCGGGGCTGGACCCCAGGCCATGCCTCCAAAAGGGACAGAGCTGGCACAAACCTAGAGCTGGCCTTAGCCCAGTGCTTTTTCCTGAACACAGAGCTGCTCCTGCATCCCTATCTATTCTTTTTATATATATATATATATATATATATATATATATATATATTTATTTATTTATTTATTTATGGCTGTGTTGGGTCTTCATTGCTGCGTGCGGGCTTTCTCTAGTTGTGGCGAGCGGGGGCTACTCTTCCTCGCGGTGCACAGGCTTCTCATTGCAGTGGCTCTCTTTGTTGCGGAGCACGGGCTCTAGGCACGTGGGCTTCAGTAGTTGTGGCTCACGGGCTCTAGAGTACGGGCTCAGTAGCTGTGGCTCATGGGCTTAGTTGCCCCGCAGCATGTGGGATCTTCCTGGACCAGGGCTCGAACCCATGTCCCCTGCATTGACAGGCAGATTCTTAAGCACTGCGCCACCCGGGAAGTCCCAACCCCTATCTATTCTTTAAACCTTCCTGGCAGGCTCTGCCCTGTTCAGCCTGAGGTGGGGGTGAGAGTAGACTTCCTTCCACTGAGACAGCCCCTGGACCACCAGTGCTGCATCTTGACCCAACCATTGCCACTTAGGCTGGGCAGGGAGGTGTTCCAAGCTGGTAGGCATGCAAGGCTGGAAGGAAGGGTAGGAGGGGGCTATTAAACTGCAGGGACCTCTCCTAGGGCAGGTCAGTTTTCCCCAGGGTCCCCGCATATTATCTTTCCCCCCTGGGCTGCAAGCTGGGAGCCCTGTCTGGGCACTTGACTTTCCCTTGCCCTCAGTCTGCCCTTCAGAAGAGATGGAAGTGGCCCACTGGCCAGTGAGGCTCTTCCGCCCTCCACGCTCCTACCCGAGACCATCCAGAGATTTTGTTATTGATCTGGAGCTGTCCCTTCTTAGCCAGGCCTGGGATTCCTGGTATTTTTCATGCTTCCAGCTTTCCCTGCACAACTAGCTGTTGGCAGAGCTGTCTCATAAGAGGCCCATTAGAATATGGTTCATCCTTAGGAGGCAGAGTTAGATGCATATGATGAAGTCAAAGTCACCTGGGCAGGTGGAGGAGGGAGGGGAGGACCCAGAGCCCTTGACTAAGAGGATCTTTGCCAGGGATGGAGTAATTCCCGCCCCCAGGCTCCTGTGCTCTTCAGGGCTGGAACACAGGGGCATGGTAGATGGACAGACAGTACACACTTTGGGGTGGGGGGGGCGCACATTCCCAGGGCCCACTTCCCTAGGAGAACAGCATGAGGGCAGGGCTTAGCCCCCATTTCATCAGGGTCTGAGCTGCAGGGCCCAGTGGCAGACTGGCTAAGACCAGCCCAGGCTCGCCCAGCTGTCCTCACCCATGCTGCATCCTCCTTCCCTGCTTTGGTCCTGAGCTGGAGCTCAGTCGCTGCTGTGCACGTCTGGACCCAGCGCCGAGTCCTGGATGCAGGGCTGTCCCAAACCCCCAGGTCCCACTGTGTGCACGTGAGGATTGGGAGTACTGTAGAGGTGCAGGGGGTCCGGGGTAAGGCCAGCAGATAGAACCCCCTCCAGGCTGATCTCTGCCCTGCCCTGGGCTCTGCCAGGGCATGTAGGGCTTGTGTGGCTGCCAGCCGGCCAGGGGTCTGGAGTCTCTAATGGTCAACCTCCTGGTCAACCCTGGGCGGGGGCTCCATTCCAACCCTACCCTCCTCTTCCTTCGCTTGGTTGCCCCTTCCCCATCACAAAGGTGCTCTGGCCGTGCCCTTTGGATCCAGTACTGGGGTCCTCCGCAGCGATTCTCTGGGCGGCTTTTATTCCCCACCCCACCCTCTCCACAGAGCAGTCTCCCTGGCAAACCCTAGGTTGATTCAGTAGCAGGGAAGATGAGGGCAGCTGGAAACAATTCACTCCCCCAGCAGCCAAGGTCTGGTGGCTGCTTGACCTTACAGAGACTGAAGTCTGCAAGCCCCAGGCAGGGAGCTCAGGACTTTAGAAGTCCCCTCCTTCCCCCACCCCCCAGCACCCCGACATCCGCTGTGTCACCCCACACTGCAGAGCCTGCTGCTGCCACATCTGGCGCGCCATCCCCCTCTCCCCCTCTCCCTGGCAGGACCCATGCCCGCTACGTCTCAGCAGCACACTGCCCCTGCCTCACGGCTGCCCCTGCCAACCACTCTCTTCTAAGGTCTGGAACCTGGTTTCTAAAGCAGGGATGCTTAAACCCTTTGCTTAGCCTGCACTTAGCATGGCCTTCAGTGCCCTCCACGATGGGGCCCCCGCACCTCCTGCACTTGCCCTGCCTGCTTGCAGCCCCTCCTCCAGCCTGACCACACCAGCCTTCCAGCCCTCCCCCATGCAACTCCCCTTTGCCTGTCACACAAGGGTCACTTCTGGAAATCCCTCTTTCCCACTCCACTGAGACTCTGCAGGCTGTCCTGGGCCCTCTCTAATGGTAGAATGCTGCTCGTCACTGGGCTGTGTCCTCCACTTGCCCCCTTGAGCTCAAGCAGGGACTTGGACCTACGGGCTGGGTGCTGGGGCCAGAGAAGGTGCCAACAGGGAGGGCAGATTTCATAACTGGGAGGGAGAGAGAAAAGGAGAGACCCAGGGATCGGCCTGGAACTGAGAGCGGCTTGTGCACCCCACGGATCCCTAGGGGAGTTGGAGCTGCTGAGAGGTGAGCAGCCGCCACAGGGATTTGAGGTCCTTGAGGGTGCCTTTGTCACTGGCCTGCAGCAGGGGGCATTGCCCCTCAGGCACCCTTCAGCTGAGCAGAGGGACCCAGATGCTAGCATTCACTGAACCAAGGCCAGTGTCTGAGTCTGCAGACCTGAATGTCATCAGAGGCGTTTAGAGAGGGACCCACTGAAAATCAGGGAAAGGCTTGGCGAGGCCGGGGACAGCAGTAGGGCAGGGGCTCACCAGGCATCTCAGTACCCAGAACTGGCCTCTCCCTGTGGAGACCCCCGGACCTGAGCCAGCCTGCCCCACCCACCACTCCGCCCAGAGGTGCTACCCAGATCCCACGTCTTCTGAGATGAGCTCTGGGCGTAGGGCCAGCCCAGCCCCAGGCTCCTCTCCTGCCTCTGCCCCGCCCCCCACTGTGTGGCCTGGGCTGCCTCAGCTTCCTCACCTCCTACTTTGGTTTCCCACGGAGACTGCGGCCTGTTTCCTTTGCAGGGACTGAATTCTTCACTTCCTACCTCCCTCGTGCCCCAGCTGTGATCCCAGTGATGGCCTGAGCCCCCGGACCTATATTCCATTCCTATAGCACTGACAGCACCCAGGCGCTGACCCCTGCCTACCCCAGGCCATGGCCCTGGACTCTGGGCCTGAGACCTGGCAGCTCTCTCCGGGCCATTTTGCAGCCTCGCCCCCTCGAGTGGCCCTGGCCCCCGGGCTCAGCTGCATCCCTGTCCTCCTCCTGAGGCCCCCGAGCCTGATGTGGCAGCACTTCCAGCTGTGGAGCCCCCCACCCCCCACCCGCCAGCCTGTGTCTGAGTTAATCTGACCTCCCGTGTCTGGGGCAACGCAGATGGCCCTCTGCCCCCTCCAGGACAAGCTGGGTGAACCTGGGCAAGTCTCTTCACTTCTTTGAGGCTCACTGCCCAGTTGTCAAGCAGCAGTAACCGCACCTCTTCTCGGGGCTAATGTGAGGATTACCTGGTCAAAGGCTTGGAAGTAGCTCTCCCACACGTCCAGGGCACCAGTGGAGGAGCTGGCAGCCCATCAGCCTTGCAGTCGCTCTCTCCGACCAGATAGGGGCAGCCGACCAGATAGGAGCAGCCGGCCACCCCCGTGGAGATCAGGGCCATCCTGATGCCAGCCACAAGGGCACTGGCCAGCAGAGCGAGGGTGAGAACTGGACAGGCTGACTCTGGGTCGTGGCCACAGGAGCGTGGAGGCATCCAGGAGACATCTGAGACGGGGCGGGGCGGGGGTGCGTCTCGGGGAGAGGGTGGAAGATTTAGGCGATCAGAGCTCAGGAAACCAGGTGGGAGGGTGGGTGGACTGGGAGGCATCCTGGCTGACAGGCCCGGACCTGTGCTGCCAGCTGGGCCAGCACTGTCCTTGTTCCAGGTGATTTCTTCCCTGTTGGCCTCCTTCCAGGTTTGGCGGGGCCCTCGAAGGCCGGGACCTCTTTTGGCTTCACGCCTGCTCCAGATCGTGGTGTCCCAACAGGGAGCCCGCACCAGGGAGGAGAAACTGAGAAGTTGGACGGCGGGAGAGGTGGTGTGTGGATGCCCCAGGCCCCTCCCTGCGGGTGCTGCTCCTCTCAGGGACCCTGACAAAGTAGGGCTATGCACACAGAAGCGTCTGGCCATAGCCCCCAGCTCTGGGACCTTGCTGGTGGAGAGAATGTGGGGTCTCAAAATCCCTCATCTACTTTCAGACTGGACTCCAAAGCCCCCATCTACTTTCTCCCTCTCCTAGGTCGCCCCGAACCCTCCTCGGGCAGGGGAGAGGGTCGGGGGAGGACAAGGACAAAGGCCGAGGTAGGTGTGGGTGTTCCTGCCAGCGACAGTCAAGGCAGGCCCTCCTGCAGCCACTGCTTCCCCGGCAGGTCTTTGCCTCTCTTCCGCCAAAACCTAGGCCACACCTGCCCTCGCTCTTTGCAGGGCACCCTCAGGCCTGAGGGCCCAGGCCCCCTGCTACCTGCACGGCCTGGCCTGGCGGGAAAGGTCCTTTGACGAGGCCAATCTCCCCTCAGAATGCCACCTGGGGTGGCCACACACACCCCATCTACCTGGTCCTGCCCCTCTTCGCCAGGATTAACGAAGTTATGAGGAGGGCAGGAAGGAACTCTGAGCTCCCAGGAAGCTCCCCTCCCCAGACCCTGCCCCGTCCCCCCTCACCTGCCCCCTGCCCAGGCGTTTCTGAGTGCCTAAGCCTGGGCCAGGTGCATCTCCTGGTTTCCCCCGATCCCACACCTGGCCCTGGGTTGTTTTTTTTTTTTTCACGAATGTATTTATTTATTTATTTATTTATTTTTGGCTGCATCGGGTCTTTTTTTTTTTGCGGTACGCGGGCCTCTCACTGTTGTGGCCTCTCCCGTTGCGGAGCACAGGCTCCGGACGCGCAGGCTCAGCAGCCATGGCTCACGGGCCCAGCTGCTCCGCGGCATATGGGATCCTCCCAGACCGGGGCACGAACCCGTATCCCCTGCATCGGCAGGCGGACTCTCAACCACTGCGCCACCAGGGAGGCCCTGCATCGGGTCTTTGATGTGCGGGCTTTTCTCTAGTTGCAGCGAGCAGGTTCTACAGCGCAGGCTCAGTAGTTGTGGTGCACGAGCTTAGTTGCTCCGCAGCATGTGGGATCTTCCCAGACCAGAGCTCGAACCCGTGTCTCCTGAACTGGCAGGTGGATTCTTAACCACTGCGCCACCAGGGAAGCCCAGCCCTGGGGTTTTTTTTTTTTTTTTTTTTTTTTTTTTTTTTTTTTTGCAGTACGCGGGCCTCTCACTGCTGTGGCCTCTCCCGTTGCGGAGCACAGGCTCCGGACGCGCAGGCCCAGCGGCCATGGCCCACGGGCCCAGCCGCTCCGCGGCATGTGGGATCTTCCCGGACCGGGGCACGAACCCGTATCCCCTGCATCGGCAGGCGGACTCTCAACCACCGCGCCACCAGGGAAGCCCCCTGGGGGTTTTAATTGCCGTAAACAATGACTGTTTCTCTCCTAATAAACAAGGGACTGGAGGGCAGGGCTGTGCCCTGTGATGGACACCACTGTACCCACAGGGCCCAGCGTGGGTCTTGGCACACTGCAGGCCCTCAGCAAAGGTGATGAGCGTGTGAACCACCAACAACCCCTATGTCTCCACAAACACACCAGGGTCCGAGGCAGTGGCAGGCAGTTGTTTCGAACTTTATTTGAGAAAAACAGAAGGTAAAGATATCAAAAGAGTACAGAGGTTTGGTGGGTGGGGACAGTCAGTGATGGCTACTGTGGGGTGGGCAACTAGGCTAGGGCCTTTACTTGTTTCCAGGCTGTTCAGACTTCCCAGCTTCTGGGCCCCCAAGCTGGGCGCGTGCCTCGAAGGTGACAGGGATGGTGATCTCTGCCGACTGGGTGGTTGGCTTGGGCAACGGGGCCTCCACGGTGAGCGTGCCCTCGGGGGACAGGGAGGAGGAGACCTGGGTGGGGTCCACACCGGGGGGCAGCCTGGACACGCAGAAAGGGAGGAGAAGCATTACACACCTGTGTGTCCCTGCGCCCTCCTCCCGTCCCCCCAGCTCTGGAGCCAGGACTCACGTGTATTTTCGAGTGAAGCACCGGGAAATGTAGCCGTGCTCGTCCTGTCGCTCTTCGTGCTTGCCTGAGGGAGAGGGGAGTGGAGGGGTGGGGGGGAGGAGGTCAGAGGAGGCAGGGAGGGGCGGCCGCTCCAGCTGGCGCACATCCAAACGCGTCCCACCTGGCGGCCAGGACTCAGGGCCGGCAAGACTAAGGGATTTGTGTGCCCCAGGCTGTCCCGGGATCTCAGAAGCTTCTGGAAAGTTCGGTTCAGGGGCTTTGGGAGCGGTGAGGGGGACCGCAGCGCCGGGCACGCGCACACGCCCCCTCCGCGGACACGGGCTAGGGGCGGAGACGGCGCGGGGCGGGCGGCGACGCCCTCTTCATACCAACCGCAGGCCGGGGTGGGTAGGCGCGGGTGGGCGCGGGGAGACCTGGTCCCTTGTGGGTGGGGCTGGGGCCGTGCGGGGTCTCCGCTGGAAGGGGGCGTTTCTTCCCTTAGCGTAGACTTTTTAGGGCTAAAAGATGCATTAGGAGCTACCAGCACCCCCCCGACTCCAGAGAAGTGGATACAGGCCAGGGGCAGGGCAAGGAGGCCCACCTCGCTCCCCGGGCTCTGCCCCCGGGTCCTCGGCTAAGTTTTCACTTTCCAGCCGCCCCCCGCCCCGCATTTCAACCCAGGTCCCTGACCAGGGCTCCTCCCCAGGACCGACGAGAGGCCGGGGCCCGGCGCCCCAGTCCCCGGGGTGGGGGGGGGCTCACCAGTGATCTCCACCACGCCGTCCTTGGTCTTGACCGTCAGCTCCTCGGGGGCGAAGTGGTTGACGTCCAAGGACACGCGCCAGCGGTCGGCAGTCTGCTGGATCTCCGAGAAGCCGCTGCTGAGCTGCCGGCTGAGCGCGCGGCTGTAGGCAGGACCCTCGATCGCGGCGGCGGACAGAGGGCGCACGTAGCCCGGCCATCCGCTGTGACTCAGCCACTGCGACCACTCCTCGGGCAGCCGGGGCAGCCCGAAGGCCTGGTCGAAGAGGCGGCTGTGGGCCGGGTACCAATCGCGGAAAGGGTCCCAGCTGGGGCCCCGCAGGAGCGAGAAGGGCACTCGGCGCTCGGCCATGCTGGCTGGTCTGGGCGCGTCTGGCTGAGGCTCGGAGTGGTTCGAGAAGTGTCGGGCGCCCGCCCCAGCAGCGCTTTTATGGGCCTCCAGCTGGGTATTTTTAGCAGGCGTGTTCCAGGTCGCTATTAATGGCAGTGACGGGCCGCAGCAGCTCCTCCCCCTGCATTCCCCCCACTGCATACCGGGGCGCGGGGCGGGGCGAGGAAGGCCCTACCCACATCTGGAACCTTCTCTTGCTTGGGAAAACAAATGACCGGAGCCCCGGTGCTGGTGCAGTGCCCACTGCCGGACGCTCGCAGGCCTGGGTGCTAAAGCGCTAGGCCGCGATCAGTGGACAGTCCAGGAGGATAAAGCCGAGAGAGAGGTCAGGCTGCTTGTCCCAGGCCACACAGCTAGGAATCGGCAGAGCCGGGATTTGGACCCCAGGGTGTCTGAAATAATGTCTTAAGAAGCAGCATGGTTAGGAGTGTGGGCTCGGGAGCCAGACCGCCTGAGTTCACATCCAGGTCCTGCCACTCACTGGATGAACTTGTGCAAATGAGAGTCTTTGTGCCTCAGTTTCCCCATCGGGAAACTGGGGATGATGATGATGATGATGATGAAAATGCTTCCGTCACTGGGTTGGTGTGAGGATTCAGCCACTTAATGCAAGTAAACATTTTAGTCCAGGACCTGGTACATGATAATGAATTATTGTTATTATTAGCTCCTTGGAGTTGAAAGAGGGGGGAGGAAAGAGAGCGTGTATGTCTCCCTGTTGCAGAGGCGGTGACGTGTGCAGGTTTGGCCGTTTTCCCCTTGACTTCCCAGTGGGGCAGACCCAGATCACAAACCCTGAGGCCCCATGCTGAGGGGGGTCAGGAGAAAGGTTACTGTCAAAGCTCCCCATTATATCTATTTTTCTTGAGGAGCCCTGGACAGGGAACTTGAAATGCAGCAACCTTGAATCTCATCGGGGTTTTGCCACTGATTTTTTGTGTGATTTGGGCCAAGGCCCCTCCTTTTCCTCTTTGCAGATTATGATCTCAAAACCCCTTTTGTTTACTATTCCCACAGCACAAAGGGAGACGGGGCTCCAGGTGGTACAGCTCCTTCAAACTTGCTTGAAGCCTGAGGCCTGCTCCACCTCCTATCTGACCACCTATGGGATCCTGCTCCCACCTCTGGGAGAAGATGCTGCCCCTAGGGTCGTGCCATAATCTTAACGTTCCCTCTCTCTCCTGCCTTCATTGGCATGAGCCCAGTCCAGCCTTCCTTCTCCTGACTTCTGTCTTTTTATCCCTCCTTTTTAGATGGGGAAAGTGAGGTTCAGAGAGATTAGGTGACTGGCCTACGACCTCCTGTAAGACACTAGCAGAGTAAGGCTCTTGCCTCTCTAGTGCTCAGGGCTCTTACCCTCATGGGGCTCCCACCTTGGAGTCCCTTACTTTCTCTGCTTCCGAGACCCACCCCTCTCCTGGGGCTGGGCTGAGGCTGTACTCCTGCCCGTTCCACGCAGGACTTGCACTGCCCCGCCCAGGACACCTGAGGGGCTGAAAGCCAGACTCCAGTCCACTCACCTCATTGAGCTGGGGTAGGGCTTCCCTGGTGGCACAGTGGTTAAGAATCCACCTGCCAATGCAGGGCACACGGGTTTGATCCCTGGTCCTGGAAGATCCCACGTGCCGTGGAACAACTAAGCCCGCAAGCCACAACCACTGAGCCTGCGAGCCACAGCTACTGAGCCTGCGTGCTGCAACTACTGAAGACCGCGTGCCTAGAGCCCGTGTTCTGCAGCAAGAGAAGCCGCCGCAGTGAGAAGCCCGTGCACTGCAAGGAAGAGTAGCCTCCACTCACCGCAACTAGAGAAAGCCTGTGCACAGCAACAAAGACCCAACGCAGCCTAAAATTAATTAATTAATTAATTAAAAAAAAAAATGAGCTGGGGTAGCATCAAGTCTCGTGCCCTCTCTGAGCCTCAATTTCCTCTTCAAGAGAGCACTCCTAGATGTCTTTCTTTCTTATCCACCTGTTCCCCATCGGGAAAGAGCTGGGGTTGGGCCACAAATCTGAGGTCACCTCTGGAAAGGCCTCTAAGCACCTGGAGCTCTCATGGGCCAAGGAGAGGAGGCAGACAGGATACCTGCCCTCTGCCCCGCCCCTCTTGCTGGATCACATCAGAAGCCCAGTCTCCATGGGGAGCTACTCGCTGCCCCCCAAGGGTCTCAGCTTCAGGAAGCCCCAGGCCTTCACGCCCTGGCAGTCCCAGCCCCACCTATCCCCAGCTCTTAAAGTCAGGGTGAGGTCAGGAGCCAGGGAGGGCCCTCATCCGTCCCTGCCTGCCCACCTTGGCCCAGACTGGAGCCCAGGTGCCCCACCCTAGCGGGAGCTGTCAAATATAATCATGGGTGCCTTCAAGTGTGGCCCAGCCATGCTCTGGGTGGGGGCTGCCTGCCTGGCCGCCAGCACCTTGTAGACAGAAGCTACATTCAGAGCTCCCTTCATTTTGCCTGAAACCAAGGTGGGGAGGATCCATCCCTATTGCCCCGGCTCGGGGAAGTTGTGCAACCCAGGGCTCCACCCCCAGCACCCAGCCCATGGAGGTGGAGGCAGCAGAACTGAGAATTCACATCCATCTTTTTTTTTTTTTTTTTGATCACGCCTGGGGGGCTTGAGGGATCTTAGTTCCCCAACCAGGGATTGAACCCTGGGCCCTCTGCAGTGAAAGTGTTGCCAAATCTGGCTCCCTGGGCACCGATGCTGGATAAAAATATGGAGACAGAGAATTGGAAGATTAGAAATAGAGATGCTTTTTATTTTCTTTGCCAGGCAAAGGGAAGACACAGTAGGCTAATGCCTCAAGAACTGTGCCTCCTCCTTGGGGAATCGGAGAAGATTTTATATGTGGGGCTCGGAGTCCGGGGTATATGATAAGGATCAAAAGTCGTGGAGGTCTTGCATTTCTTTTCTTCTGCAAATTCACGGCCAAAGTTGGCATCAGGTGGCTCAGCAACCGGGTCTGATGTCCCTGAAGTTATGGACCCGTGACCTTCTTTCTGAAATGAAGAGTGCTACAGGGGAGTGTAGGGGGAGAAGAAATGCCAGTTGCAAAGGGTAATTTGTATGGAGTCAGAGAGTAATCATCTTTGTGAAGGACAAGTCTAGCTACAAGTGTTTGTTAGTAGTAACAGCTAAAGAACAACCAAGATTGCTTACCTCTTTCAGGCCTGTTTATGTTGTTTCCCCAGCCTGTTCATTGTTTCCTTATTTTCCTGTTTATCAGAAAAGTCTCATTTCTATTTTTGCTACAACAGAAGTGTGGAGTCCTAACCACTGGACTGCCAGGGAATTCCCCACATCCATCTTCAATGGGTCACTTCTCAAGGGACTCTCAGATCAGAGCTGCCAATCATAAGGGAGGGGAACTGGGTAGCTCTGGGTGGTAGTAAGAGGGGGTAGGGGTGGAGGAGAAACTGGGTTTTGGAGTCAGACAAGGCTGGGCTTGAACCTGCTGATGTTCACTGGCCTGGTGACCTCTCTGAGCTGGCACGTCCCCATCAGCAAGACATAGCTAATAACACACCCATCTTTTTTTTTTTAACACACCCATCTTGCAGGGCTGCGGTGAATCTATAACACGATAATTCCCGTGAAGTGCCTGGTGCTCAGAAGTGTTCATTGTTATTAAGGAAAGAGGGCCTTTAATTTCGGATATTGAGACTTAGATTAATGAGAATTACCTGGTTGTATGTGCTTTATAGCACGTTCAAGTATCTTATCAGAGTCCCATCCTGGAGATGAGAAAACTGAGAGTCACAACTGCCCCAAGGTCACAAAGCTGGTGAAGGATGGAGGGATTGGAACTCAGGCCTCCTGCCTCTCTATCCGGCAGGGGGGAGACTTCCCAGGCAGTCCAGGGAGGGCGGTGGGCTGTGGCTTGCAGGCCCAGGGTGAGGTGTGCAGCCCAGGGTTACCTGTGGGACAGGGAGGGTTGGGCCAGCCTCTCTGGGTTCACTTCCAGCCCTGACTAAGCACCCTTCCTCTAGGGTACTGAGCTCCCAGGGGTAGTTTTTCTGGGATTAAGAGGACAACTCCACCCACAGGGATTTCCCAGAAGCCAAGGGGGTGGGGAGCAGGGGAACACTGCAGGGATTCCTTAATCAGAGGGGCCCTTCCCCTATCCCTAGCCCCGGAGTCTGGGTTATTCTGCTGCAGCTCCGAGAACAGCCTCCCAGCTTCCTGGCCTGGCCCTGCGCCTGAGCACTTGGCCACACTAGCCACTCCCTTAGCAGGCTTTTGCCAACTCCAGCTGCCACAGCCCTTCCCTCCCTGGCCCAGCCTCAGAAAGTGCGAGAGTGTTCAGGCAGCTGCCCGAGCTCCCGGGAGAGGCCTGACAGCTGATGAAGCGCCAGCCCCTGGCACTGCTGGGAACTAAGAATGTGGGCAGCCGTAATTAGGGCGCATGGGGGTGGGGGGGGCTCTGGGTCTTTCTGGAAGTGTCTAGACACTGCCCCTCCAGGAGTCCATTTCCCAAAACCCATCTCCTAGGCCTTCGGCTTCTGGCTGGCCTTGGGGTCACCTCGCCTCCATCACTGCTGAAGGGGTGCCAAGGAGGGGCCGGGCGGGAGGGCTGGGGATCCATCCTCCTACCCCTCCGGCCCTGCTGTCCAGTAGAAAGAATCTGTGTAGCTTGGAAGTCTGGGGATGTATATGTCTCTAACTCTGTGACCTTGGCCAACAGCCGGCCTCCGTGACTCATTTTCTTCATCTGTACGATGAGACCATCGGACTGGATGTTCTCGAAGGCTCCTTCCAGCGCTGGTGAATCAACAGTTCCTCCTCCACTCTCTACTCTCCCCCATCCCCCACGACCCCCCACCCCACCCCAGGGATGTGTATATGGTGAGTCGGCGCAGAGGATGAGGGAGGGCGTGGAGATGGGGCATCCCCTGCGGTGGCCATGGAGGTGGGAGGCCCTGTGGCTGGAGCACCCTCCTGTGCTGGGTGTGCTGAGAGCCTTTCTCAGGTGGAGGGGGGCTTGGCAAAGGAAGGGTAGGCACCTGGTGATAAGGCCCGTTTGCTGAATATGCCCTCGGCTGAGAGAGGCGGGGGTGGGAGGGTCGGGGGAGTAGGCCAGGGGGCTTCCAAGGGCACCTCAGAGAGGCAGGGGAGGGGGGTAGTCAGCTGGGACCCCCAAATTGGGCATGTGCATTTGTGACTTGCTACCCTGGGTCTGGGGCTGTAGGAAACGGATTAAGAAAAAAGGGCGGGGCTTCCCTGGTGGCGCTGTGGTTGAGAGTCTGCCTGCCAATGCAGGGGACACGGGTTACGTGCTCCGGCCCGCGAAGATCCCACATGCCGCGGAGCGGCTGGGTCCGTGAGCCACGGCCGCTGAGCCTGCGCTGTGCTCCGCAACGGGAGAAGCCACAGCAGTGAGAAGCCCGCGTACCACAAAAAAAAAAAAAAAAAGAAAAAAGAAAGGAAAAAGGGCGAATTTGCCAGGACCCGGGAAAGCCTTGTCCAGCCTCCTGGCTGCTGTGTGTGCAGGGAGGGGAAGGATGGAGGGGTCCCTGAGGCCCCAAGTGCAGAGACAGAGGTGAGGAGAGGACGTCCTACACCCCAAATGCCACATCTTGCTAAGGTTCCCCCACCCTTGCCCCCGTCTCCCCCTCTTGTTACCCGACATAGAATTGGAATTTCCTGTTTTCCTGCCTGCCTTCCAGTGTTTTTCCCTTTTCCCAAGGTAAGAGCAGAAGAGTTCAGTCTGAACCCTCCGTCTGCGGGAGGGACAGGGGTCTGGTACCCTCCCTGTCCTAAGCGGAACGGGCGCCAAATAGCCAGGGAGGTGCTGAGGACAAGAGCTTCGGGCTTCCAGGCTGCCATGAATCCTCCTCCAGGGATCTCGCCTCTCTGTCCAGGCCTGTTTTGTATCCCTTCTGGCGCGCCACCAAACAGCAGTTTTTTTCCCTCTCTCTCTGTCGCCCTCTAGGGTCTTCCTGCTGCCACCATGCCTTTGGTCTCCACCCTCCCCCACGGTTGCTGGAAACCCTCACGCCATAGTTGCCTCGTTCACTCCTTCACTCGTTCAACAAACATCTCAAGGGTGCCTGTTTGGGGAATGCAGAGATAAGAAGGCATGGCCTGGGCTCCAGAAGCTCACAGATTTAGGGAGAGAGAGACCCGCCAACAAATAACTGGATCAAGAGCTTGATACCCTAAAGGCAGGAACAGACCTAGGGCTGGAGGAATCCAGAGGCGGGGGTGGGCACTGCAGCTGGGGATCGGGGAGGCTCCTAGAAGTAGGAGGCAGCTGAGCTGGGCCTGGAACCACGAGCTCTCCGGAACCTGTGGAGGTGGAGAGGGCATGCCTTGGGGCCGAGGGGGACCCGGGGAGGAGGGTCCACTGGAGTCAAGGACAGTGATGGGAGCGGAGGTTGGAGGGTGGCGGCAGGAGAGGATGGCAATTCCAGGTGGAGCCGTTCGCCATTCGGAAGGCCTTCCAAGTGCTACGAGCTGGTGGACATGGTCACGGGATCCTCATGGTGGGGAGTTCTGTTTCCTTAATACTGTGTCCTCAGAGCCAGGAACTGGGCATGGCACATAGTAGGTGTTGAGTAAGCATGTATGGAAAGAGGGAGGGAATGGTCAGATTTGAATTGTATATATGGTGGGATGGACTGGAGGGGGCCAGACCCAGGCAGGCCAGCTGGTGAGGAGGTGGGCCTAGGAGGTGTCGTGGTTAGAGACCAGGAGTGGGGGTGGGGCAGAAAAGGAAGTGGCACTGCCTGGTCACCTGGTTGCAGCCTGGCTGTCGGGTGCAGATGAGGAAGGTGGTCCGGCTGGGCAGTGAGGGAATGGAAGGGGGGAAGGGGAAGGGGCAGCTTTGGGCTCGTGTGAGACAGGCTGAACTTTCATGCCCACCTTGGGGTATGTTTCATGCCCCCATCCCCTCCAAGAGGTGGCATCTCCAGAGCAGGGCCAAGTCTGCTTTCCCTATAGCCCCAACCCCTACCCAGCTGTTTTTTTTTTTTTTTGGCCGTGCCACATGGCATGCAGGATCTTAGTTCCCCGACCAAGGACTGAACCAGTGCCACCTGCATCGGAAGCGTGAAGTCTTAACCACTGGACCTCCAGGGAACTCCCAGCCTGAGGCCTAGTTTTGCTGAACCTGTGTAAAGCGTTAAAGAGATCACTGACACTTCTTTGACCAGCTTCCTCAGATCAGAAACAGAGCCACCGGCCAAAGGCCTCCTCAGGTGCCCCTTCCGGTCTGAGGGAATAGAAAGTAGAGAGGGGTCATGTGCTGACACAGCCCTAGCCTTCAGAGCACGGCACCCCTGCTCTGCAGCCCAGACCAGACCAAGGACATCTGTGTCATGGCACGTGCAGCCCAGAGCCGTGGCCATGTCCGCTGCCCTCTCAGCAGAGGTGGCCAGGGTTCTTGACCTGTGGAGCCCTAAAGGATTGCAGAGTGCCTGTGAGGTCTGAAGTTGCCTGCAGATGGTGGGCGTGTGCACATTCTTCCGAGGAAAGGGTTCCCAACATCCATCAGATTCCCAAAGAGCAGCTGATTCAAAGCAAGGTTAAAATCTATCACTAAAAGAAAAGGAGAAGGAAGATGAGGAGGAGGAAGAGGAGAGTGTATGCATTTGTTTAGGTCTCTATAAAAGAAAGAAATTCAGGGCTTCCCCGGTGGCACAGTGGTTGGGAGTCTGCCTGCCGATGCAGGGGACGTGGGTTCGTGGCCCCGGTCCGGGAAGATCCCACATGCCGCGGAGCGGCTGGGCCCGTGAGCCATGGCCGCTGAGCCTGCACGTCCAGAGCCTGTGCTCCGCAACGGGAGAGGCCACAACAGTGAGGGGACCGCGTACCGCAAAAAAAAAAAAAGGAAAGAAATACAGTGTGAGTAGCTATTAAAAAGCAAAAACCCACACCAAGCTCTCCCTTTCCAATCCCCATCCTAGCACCCATCCGGGGCTGGACACACGGTGTTTTCTTTTAAGTGGCCACTTATGACTCGCTCTATGGCAAGCCCTGTGCCGAGCACTCTCAGGACAACATCCCCTTTCAGCTTCCTCACAGCCCGGCGTGGAGCCTGGATTCACAGCCAGTGTTGCTCTGCGCTGTGTTCCAGTGGTTCTGAACACTCCACTGCTATGGAGGGTCCTGCACATGGGCCTGTCCTATCCCCTGTTCACTGCTGAAGCAATGCCGGGTGTCTGGGCGTTGGGCGGAATGGGGTTATTCAAAGCCCACAGGGCATCCCGGCTAGGAAGAAGGCCTTTCTGGGTCCCTGTTTTTCTCCCCACCAAGCTGCAGGCTCCACAGACTCACACGTGGAGACACGACGTGGACGTGCTGGGTCCTGGTCCCTTGGTGCCAGCTCTTCTCCTGATCCTGAGAAGTCTGAGTCCCTCTCATTTCTCAGAGGCAAGGACCCCAGGACCCTCTGCCTTCCCCACACTCCCCAGGTACCCAAATCCACAGAGGCCTGGTCTCACCACCTGCCATCCGGGCACCAAGTGTTTATTAGAGTCCAATTTTTATCCGCACCGCGGAGAAGGAGGAGGAAACAAAGAGGGGGAACCCGGACCAGACCCCAGACCCCTCCCCCCACCGGAGCCCAGGGCATCTGCCCTGTTGGGCCAAGGAAGACTTCGTGAGATCCCTGAGGGCCCCAGGAGGAGGGGGCTGGGAGCAGCAGTAGAGGGCTGGGGGCCGCTGCTTCCCCATCCATGCCCCAGCCAAGGCCCTCAGTCTAGATTGTACCCTTTCTTTGAAGGGGTGTAGCGCCCCTCTCTGGAAGAGGAGGAGGAAGTGCTCCCTTTGGCTCCCTGCTCCCTTGGGCAGCCCCAAAGGGCACGTGACCCTAGGCCTGCTGCCATCCGGCCCAGGTCCCAGCCACTGGGCGCACCGGGGCTCCCCGAGGCCGCTCAGCCAGCCGACTGCATTGCTCTTCCCCTCACAGGCTCCTCCTCCGTCTACCCCTTCTCCCTTCCACCTCCTGACCCGAACCCCTTTTGATCTCAGGGTCAGAGGCAGCTGTGGTCTGTATATCCCACCTCTCGTCATGCAGAAGGCCTGGCTGGCGTGGCCTTGGCCCAGGGCATGGGGCGAGGGCTGGAGGGGAGAGCCTGGCCTGGAGAGGTGCGACCAAGGGTGAGCTCCCTGGCCCCTCAGGCTGGGGCTTAGGGGCCCACCCAGTCTGGGCACTCCTGGGCCAGGGGAGGGATCTGGGGAGGCTCTGGGGCCAGCCTCCAGCCCTCAGCCAGGGTCCTCCTGCAGCCGGCTCGAAGGAAGTGGTTCCTCAGCCTGGATGGTGGTGCGCCAAGGGTTAGGCCATTCTTCCTCCTGTCTAACTTAGCTCCGGCTTGCTGTCCCATCTCCGTGTCCGCCCAGTGGTAGAGAGGAGCTGAGGGTCCTATGGAGTGGCAGGGGAGGCTCCCAGGTCTGGCACCGTCAAAGGTGTCCCTGGGTCCACTGAGCTGAGGTCCCCAGGCTGGTGAGCTGGCATCAAGCAGGAAGCGGGGCAGGGTGATCCCTGTGTTCGAAACGGCTCTTTGTTCCCTGGCCATGGTGGGCGAGCAGGAGGTGAGGGCGGGGGCCCTCTAGAAGCAGCAGAATCCAGATCTTCTTTGTCTTCAGGGCCCCCGCCCTCAAGGTCTTCCCTGGACCCGGGACCTCTTTGTAGCAGTGGGATGCAGGGCCCCTGCGGCTCCTGGGTCCTGACCCCTCGCCTCTCCCTGTGCCAGGGGGCACGAAACTGGGTCTGCTGGGCTCAGAAGCCCCCACTCTCTGAGCTGCTTCGGCTGTGGTAGCTGGGACTGGGGGTCCGGGAAGGGCTGCGAGTGCGGCTGCGGGTCCGACTGCGGCTGCTGTAGCTTCCATGGCTGTGGCCCGGGCTGGGGCTCCGGCTTGAGTAGTCGCTGCTCAGGCAGCTGGAGGAGGACGAGGGGCTGGGCCGGTAGTAGGGGATGGGACGCTTTCGGGCACTGCCGGGAGGGAAGAGCTGATTACAGGCCAGCCAAGGCCCTGAGCTGTGCCAGTCCTGGGCCCTCACTCAGGCCCTAAGCCCCTCCCCAGCAGTGGCCAGGGCTTCCCTGCCTCAGTTTCCCCTGAGCCTTGACCTTGGAATTCTCCCCACCTCCACCCCTGCTCCAGCAAGACTGGACATGCAGTGGTCCAATTTCATGTTGATCATTTTGTTTTTCCTCACTTGTCTGCAGGGAAAGGGGACCAAGTCTCTGCTTGACCCGAGTAGGTGCTCAATAAAAATTTGTTGAATAAATGCAATTTTTAAGTGTAGACAACTCACATCAGCCAAGCTAAGCAGTGGCTTCTGTGCATAGGAGGGTTTGTGAATATGGCCCATTCCTGCTTCTTTGTTCGCCACAGGATGGAGGATATTGGTTCTCAGGTCACTCAGAGGGAACAAAAGGAGCCCCCTGGCCACTGCTGCCCATGCCCAAGGCCCTGGCCCAGGCCTGCCGGCCCCCACTCCTCACTCAGCTACCTCCCGCTGGCCCGGAGTTAGTTTGAAGCCAGGAGACTGTGACCCAGAGAAAAGAAAACAGAGTTAAGGGGGCGACAATGCCCCATTGCGTGGGGTTAATTCTGAGGAAGAAAACAGGTGTATGTTAGTGGGAGGAGGAGGCAGCCTGGGAGGGGCTGAAGGGGGTGCCAGGTGGAAGGTGTGGAGGCTGTCTTAGGACCCCCTGCTTATGGGGGTATCTGGGGGGGGTTGTCCCAAGCCTGGCAGCTTGGCCTCTAGCTCTGATGTGAGAACTGAGGCCCGGAGAGGCACACTGATCTCCCATGGCTGCCCAGCAAGGCCAGGGCAGAGCTGGGCTCAGAATTTTGCCTGTGGCCCTCTACCCCATGTCGGGGATCTAAGGCTGCAGGGTGATTTCCACAAATGCAGACCATCATCTCACCTGGAGACCCAGGCCCAGACCCTCCAGTCCCGGCAGACTGTGTGGGCAAAGTGGGAGGGACCGGTTCCCCTCACAGCTGCCCCAGAGACCAGACTGCCGGTGCCCCCTCCTCCAAATTCCCCAGGGGACTGGGAAGTGAGCAGAGAGCTTAGTGAGAAAAGGAGAGGCAGACAGACAGCCGAACAGAGCCAGTCAGCTCACATGGGCATCTCCCCTGCAGCCTGTGGAGAGGGGGTCCACCCGGCCCCCAGGCTGGCCACAGGCCACTCAGCAGGCTGGACCTTGAGATGAAGGAGAAAAGGACACATCATTGCCAGGAGATGAATGTGGGGAGGGAAGGAGGAGGGAGGGGCTCCAAGAGGGATGGCTGGAATCTTCCAGAGCTGAACTCCTTGCCTGCTGCTGTACCCAGACCCCAGAACGGGCCCCTCCCCTCCATGGCCCTCAGGACGCTTCCCTTCTGGAGGCTCCCCTCCCGGCAGTGAGCCTGCACCTCTGCCTGTCGGGTCCCAACCCCTCCCCAGCACCTCAGTCCTAGCCTGAGCGCCCTCTTCCCTCTCCCAACCCTCACCTTCTCTCCTTCGGCGCCCTCCCCTCCCCGCACCAGGTGCGGTTGGTCGAGGACCCCCAAGGTCCCCGCGGCCCGGCCCCGGCCCCTCCGTACCTGGTGATGCGCCGCGGCTCCATGAAGCTGGGCGAGTCCCGGCGCCGCTTGCGGATGGGCGAGTAGCTGCGGGAGCGGCGCCGGGCGCGGGCGGCCTCGGCCTCGGCGTGCCTCGCGCGGCCCTCGCCGTCCTTGTCCCTGCGGGGCCCGGCCCGAGATGAGCGACGCGGCCCGGCAGCCCCGGCCGGCCCCGCCGCCACCCCTGGGCCCGCACTTACCGGCCCACGGTTTTCTTGGGCGACGGCGAGCGGCTGGGGCTGCGGGCCCTCTTCTCCGTGGAGCGCGAGCGGGATTTGGAGGGCGAGCGGCTGGAGCTCCACGAGCGGGGGTGCGGGCCCGGGCTGCGCGACGAGCTCTTCCCCTCCGGGCCGCCGTGCCTGCCGTGCGCGCCCGGGGACGGGGAGGTGCTGGCGGGCCGGGTGCGCGGGGGCCGCTCCTTGGCCCTGGAGGAGGGGCACGGCGACAGGTGGGGCTCAGCTGGGAGACAGTGGGCCCCGGGCAGGGGAGGTGAGGGCGGAGGGGGGCCCGGTGACAGGGAAGGTGGCTCACTTAGGGAGAGAGTGAGTGGGCGCCCTGGGGGGGAAAGGACTCAGGAGGGGAAGGGGTTCTATGGGGTTAGTGCGGACGAGGAGGTTGTTGTGTTGGGGGTCGGGGAGAGGTTCCCGGAGGAAGGAAGGGGGCTCTGGTGGGGGGAGAGGAATCAGGAAGAAGCTGTTCCGTGCTGTCGAGGGAGAGTGATCATGGGGGTGGGGGGGCGATTACGGGAGGAGGGTGCTCTGTTGTGGGAGGAGGATCTGGATCTTAGAGCGGGGGCGGGTGGACAGGTCCGCTGCGGGGAGAGGGGTCAGTGGTGGGGCGCTCAGTGCGCCGGGACGGGGTATGACCGGGGAGGGGAGAGGGCTCGGTAGGGCGAGGGGGCGGGGAGGGGAGCCCGGTGCGGGTCCCAGGGGCCGAGCCCGCTCACCGTTTCCCGTGCCCGCCGTGACCTCGCTCGGAGCCGGGCTCGGGCCCGGGGCCGGGGGCTCCGCCGCCCGAGTCGCTGCTGGAGCGGGCCCTGCTGAGCGAGCGCGACGAGCCCCGGGGCGGCGTGGGACGGGCGCGTCGGCGGCCCCTGCGGCGGGGCGCGGACGCCGAGGACCGCGAGCGCCGCCGCCTCCGCCTCCGCCTCCGCCTCCGCCTCCGCCGCCGCCTGGCCGCCCCGCTGGCCGCGCGGCCTCCTTTGCCCTGCGACGACGGCACCGAGCGCGGGCTCGGGCTCTCCTTCCCCCGCGCGGGCGGCGTGGCTACGCCGGCCTCCGCCTGGTCGCGGGCCCTGGGCGAGGGCGATCTGGGCTTCTGACGGGGAGAGAGGCAGAGAGGGCACGTAGGGGGTGGAGAGGGGACGGAGAGGGCGACAGAGGCGGGCAGAGACGGAGAGACAGAGGAGATGGAGAATCCAGAGGGGGAGAGGCAGAGGCAGAGCCGAGAGGAAAGAGACGGGGAGAGGTTAGAGAAGCAGAGAGACAGAGAGGAGACAGAGAGAGAGGACAGATCCAGAGAAGGAGCGAGAGGCCGAGGGGGAGAGAGCGGGCGGGCGGGGTAGGGGGAGAGAAGGAGAGGGGGCTTTCACCGGGCCCAGGCCGGGGGCTGCCAGTCCCGGAACATCGCACACACGGTTCCCCGCGCCTGCCCTGCCTCTGCCTCTCCTGAGTGTCCACCTTCTGGCCTCAACAGTGCAGCTCATGCAAGGTTCTCGGCATGCAAAACACAAGAGGGACGGAGCGGTGGGGGGTGGGGGGTGGGCTGTCAGGGAGGGGGAATCCAGGACGGGCACGGGGGCTGGCATTGCCCCCCCCTCGACGGGACGGAGGATCCCGGCAGAGAGAAGAGAGAGGGCGGGCACCGGGAGGCCGGGCCAGGGCCAGCCCACCAGGCCAGGCCGCCCAGCGCTTGGGGGTGGGTGAGGGGATGGAGGGGGCACACGGCACACAGATGGGGGTGGGGGCGAGGCGGGACAACTGAACTCAAAACTGAACCGAAGAAAGGGAGGAAAAACGAAATAAAAAACAAAATCCACAAATGTCATTAGATACCGAAATCAAAAACAATGTCTGAACTCCTGGGGAACTGACATTTTTCTGTTAACATTTTTTCTTTCTTTGTTTTCCGGCCCTGCAGAGATCTGTGGAGCTGTCAGTAGCACCCGACTGTCTTTCTGTTTCTCTCTTTTCTTTTTCTTTCTTTTTCTTTTTTTTTTTAAGTTCTGATTTTTTAAGTCCCTCTTGGTTAACGTCCACTTACCAATAAAGTGGCACTTCCTCCTTTAGTAGGTAAGATGTGTAAGAGAAGGGAAAAGCGTGGTAGCGTAAGTTCATCATTAGATTCACAAAAATGCAAGAGAGATAGAGAGAGAGAGAGAAAAACGCAACCACCCCATTCTAGGCCAAGAGGAGGCCATGCCACCTCTGGAGGAAGGATTAGCAGTGCCCGGCTCCTCGGGCCTGAGCAGGCACCTCTTGGGTGACCACTGGATAGAGATGTCGAATGTTTTTCCAAAAGTGGAGTCAGGACACAAGCATCGGGCTACAGAAAACCAGAGAGGGCACCTGGTACCTTCAAAAGGGCCCTGGCCGGGAAGCAGGGGTCTGAGAGCCTGCCACAATCTCACTGAGTGACCCTGGCCAAGTCACTTCCCTAGTCTGGGCCTTAGTTTCCCCATCCACAAAATGAGACGGTCAGGCTTTGCTTCTGGATGTCCCTTCCAGAGCAAATATTCCAGGATTCCCTGACCACCCTCTCCATCCCCCACCCTCCACAGAACTGACCCTTCCTCCTGTCCTTAGGCTTCCATCCAGTAACAGTTGATTGCACTTGTCTGTCTGTAACTCTGTCCCCCATCCCTCCCCACCCCCCAATCACCAGCACCAACTTGACTTTGAGCACCTCCAGGGCCAATGTGCTGTTGGATTCAGCTTTGTAGCCTCAGTTTTTATCACAGAACTTGGCATCTAGTAGGGCCTCAGTGCGGTTTGCTGAGGAAGAAATGCCCTTGCAAGGGCCAGGGCCAAACCAGGGAGTCCTAGGAAAGGGGCAGGGTCGGGGTCAAGCTCTTTTGGCAGCCTTTTTGGAGTAGAGAGCAAAACCAGCTGCCATGCCTCAGGGCATCTTGTTGCCAGGGACTGGAAGGAGCGTGGCTTCCTTGGCATGGCCCTGGGTGCTTCCTGGAGGGGGTGGGGGTGCGGCGTTAAGACCTCTCTGTGCTAAGCCTGAATCCCTAGATGAAGAAGTCAGCTCCCTCCGGGGCAGGGCACAGCTAGCTCACGATTGGTGGCTGCAGCAGCCAATGAACACCAGCCATAGCAGGGAGAGCAGCTGTCCAGAGCCAAATGGGCCATGAAGACCTGGGAGAGCCTTCTGTTTAGGGCAGGGGCAGACACAGGCAGGCAGAATGGATATCACTGGGTACCGAGGTGCCCCTTGAGCACTCTGACCTTCCTGATCACCAGCTCACCTCTGCTAGGAGAGACGGATGCTGGGCTGTTCCGCCATGGCCCCTCTGAAATGGCAATCCATTCTCAGTAGACCAGGAGACACTTGTCTTCCCTAACACATAACCCCTTCCACCCCAGCAGGTGGCCAGTGTCTCACAGCGCCCAAGCCCCCAGAACTAGGTTCTGTCATCCAGCATCCTTTTCCCTCCAGAGGAGGCAAATGAGAAAGAAGTCTCCGGGATCCTAAGCACTGAGACCCAAGACCCTGGGCCAGACTCCCTGTGCTGAGCCAGATGCTTCCTGCCTAGCATGTCTTGAAGTCCAAGCTCTTCCCCACTTCCCTCTCACCTCCTTCAAGCCAAATGGCTGTTAGAGCCCCAGATGATAGTAATTGGCAAAGTGGAACACGCTGGGATTAGCTCTGATGTGAGTTTGCCGTGAAACCTTAAGGAAGTGACCAACTCTGGGAGCCTCAGTTTCCCCATTGGTAAAGTGGGGGATAGCTGGGTCTCTGCTAGGTGGGCCTGTATAGGGGCTGAGAGGTTCTTTTCAGAGGACAACTCTTACTCATGGTCCCCCTACAGATGAATAGGGTCAGAGCAGGGCAGGAAGGCCTGGGGCCCCATGGGTATCTCCCAAGTGCCAGGATGGAGGAGGATGGGAGGAAGGCTAGGTTGGGTAGGGTGGCAGATAGCACCTCCCTGGGGAGACTTCTAGAGCCAATCTCAGCCTTACCCACCCATCCCTCCAGAAGCCCTGGAGAAAGAGTCACCGTGATCCTGCCAGCGGGTGAGGCTCTTCCCCAGCTTGGGTCTCATTCTTCCCAGGAATTGAGGGAGATCCAAGTCCAGACACCATGGAACTTCATGGACGGACAGGACTGTGGTGGCCAGGGACCTCCAAACGTCCCCAGAAGCCTGTTCTTTGTGACTATTGTCCCTCTTGCCTCTTTCCCCTGGCTAATGCCTATCACCCTCCTACCCTAGCAAGAGGTCACCACCTCCAGGAAGCCTCTCCTGATCCTCACCCTGAGTCGGGTGCTCTCCTCTATGATCCCACAGACCCTGGTTCCTTCCCTTAGTATGGACTCTGCCAGGCTGTGCCAGGGCTGGGGCTACCGTGGCCAGCAGGAGCTCCCCATCCACGGTTCAGCTCTTCCCTCTCATCGTTCTGAGTGATCTTCATCAGTCCTCCCGCCTGACAGGCAGGGGCTGTGAACCCAGGCCTGCCTGCCTCTCCCCTGGCATGGACACCAAGATGGGGCCTGGTATGGAGGAGTGCCAGCATGTGCTGGCCTAGTGTGTGCATGTATGAATGAATGAGTGAGTGAGTGAATGAAGGACCTCGCATGCCTCTGAGCCCTGCTCCCAGGAGCCCCTCTGCTCTTTAGTACCACCTGCTACCTGACATCTTTTGCTTACGTAAGACATTTTTGAGGGGAAAGATAAGAGAAGCAAGGGACAGGGTGCTTGTCCAATCCTGGTATCCTTAAGGACAAGAACAAGTGAGCATCTGGAACAGCCACTCCCTCTAACTCAGCATCTGAAAATCCTATTTTGGGGGCCCTGGTCACATCAGGAACTCCTTGAAGGCGAGGCCTCCACTCCCGCGTCAGGCTGGGACGGAGTCTCCTCCGTCAGACCAGCGGCACTTTCTCCCTCCCTGAACAATTTCCTTGTCTGCCCTCCAGCACCACCCAGGGATGAGGGATGCTCTGGTGGGTAAGTGCCCCAGGACCTGCCCCTGGGACCAGCATGGGGGGAGGAGAGGAGGAAGAGCCAGGCTTTCTCTTTTCAAAGCTGAGGATGGAGGCCCACTGAGGCCTCACAAGGGTTGGGGTGTCAAACTTCTGCAGCGGCTCCCAGGTGGGGCAGGGAACAGTTTAAAAAGCAAGGACGGGGAGATGGGGCCCCTGAGGACCTACTCCTAATGTGTATCCTCAGTGTGGCTGCGTGAGCACTGGGCTGGGAGTCACAAGTCTCAGGATCCAGGCCTGGTTCTCCATCAATATCTTGAGGGACCCTGGCCCCTACTGACTGTCCCTTCTGGATCATCTGCACTGAGGGACCACATTTAGCCCACATTTGGAAGATGGAAGGATGCTGGGGGACTGAGGGAGCCCCTGACTGGGTTGGGTTGTGGTCCAGGCAGGGGGGTGGGAGAGCTGAGCATCCCCTCCATCTCTCAAGTTGCCCCCACAGAGACTTTGCTAAGTAGGTCATCTACATCCGGTACCTGTTCCTGGCCAGCTCACATCACCCCTGAAGTTCAACTACCATTACGCCCAAAAGATGGAGTGGTGAGGTTCAGTCCAGGTACCAGCTGCTGCACCTGCCACCAGGGCAGGACCGTGGGAGCCCAGCAGGCCCTGGAAGGTGGGACAGAACTCTTTCGTCAGGCCTGACCTCAGCCAGAACTTCTTCCAAGATCTGGAGGCCAAGAGGCCCAGCATAGGCCCTTCCACCATCGCTTATTGCCCAAGGTGGCCCCGGGGACTGGCAGGCGTGAGGGTGAGGGGCTTAGCGGCTACTCCAGACAATAGAAATCAAACTGGCTTCACCGCAGCATACAGCTCAGGAAGGGAACACAAACTCGGAATGCTAAACCACACAGAAATGCATTCGGACAACAAAATGAGAAAGAGAGGGCGTGAGGGAGGCTTGGGGGATGGGGGCGGGGATGGAGAGGAAGAAGAAGGAGAAGGGG
The DNA here is from genome assembly GCF_949752795.1 of Hyperoodon ampullatus. Lineage (NCBI taxonomy): Eukaryota > Metazoa > Chordata > Mammalia > Artiodactyla > Ziphiidae > Hyperoodon > Hyperoodon ampullatus. Next base: position 51,596,561 of record NC_136927.1, on the reverse strand, counting down.
AAGGTGGAAAAGGGGGGAAGAATGAACCAGAAAAGTTGTCAGGAAAAGTCAAGAAAACTAAACGACAAACCAGGAAACACAGCTTTGTAGCTCATTTGGAGAAAATGCAAGTTACAAATGAGTAGTCATTAAAATAAAGAAAGAAAAAGGGAGGGGGAGAAAACCAACCAGAGCGAGATTGAGAGATTGAGAGAGAAAGAAAATCACATTCAAACCAAGCAGAGTGGCGGGGCTTATCTGGAGATGGGAGCGGCGCACAGCGGAGCCGGGATACCTACCTTCTCAGTGGTCAGGGACGGGAATGCAATAATAAAAAAGAAAAGAAGGTCTCCGCATAGGGAATGCAGAATCGGGGTAAGACAGTGTCTCTAAGCTGCGCTCCCCCTCTGAATCAGCACAGGGCAGCCATGCGGCTTTCAGTCTAGTCCCCGGGATGGGAGGGGGCTCCTGCCCAGCCATTTCTGTTTGCTTCTTTTTTTTTTTTTAAACCCACAGGCTCCAAGAGCCAACCTTTCCTTAACCTTCAAACAACAGAAAACCTCCAGAGGGCATGCAGGAAGCAGCTGATGGAAACAGAACCACAGCATGGGTGAAGGAGGGGCTGGCAGCAGGGGACGAGAGGCCCAAGTCAGGGGAGAGAGATGGCCAGGAAGAGACAGAGAGACACGGGGAGAGAGACAGACAGACAACAGAGAAACAAAGAAACAGGGGCAGAGGAAACAAAGAGAGAGGCAGGAAGACAGAGGGGAAGGTGGACCCAGACAGAAGAGAAAAAAGCTGTTTAAACAAGGGCTATCAGACTGGACAGATGGGGTGAAAGGGAATCATGCATTTAAAAGGGAAGGCGACCACAGATTGAATTTGCAGGATTGGCTCAGCCTCAAGTCAACTCCCCTTTCCCCCTGGCTTCAGCATCATTTTAGCAAAATTTATCCCTCCTGTCTTCTGGCTTCATCCTATCCTGACTGCCCCCCTGCAGCCGTGGTCACTGCTCTTTCCTGGGGGTCGGGAGGGGGGAGGCTGGGATGAGGCAGGTCAGGGAGAGTCACGGGCACCTCTTCTTGGGGTCATTCTAGGCTCCCCATTAAGTGATGAGATTTGAGCCCAAGGCAGCCGCCAGAGAGAGCCCGGGGGGCCTTGCTCGGGAACCTCCTCTGCCATCCTCACCAAACAATGAGGCTTCCTTCAACACTTCAGATGCTACGGGCAGGTGCAGCCAAGCAGGTGCAAACCCTGTACAGCCTTTCTGGCCTACGTGCTGGGAGGGCGAAGCTAGCACCAGTCTGTGTTCTTGGGGTCGGGGGGGAGGCAGGTGAGACGGGATGGAAGGACTTGTCCTGTGAGGTCATCTTACTCTTCCGTCCCACGTTGTGTGACTTTGAGCTACTCCCTTTCTTCTCTGTGCCTCACTATTTATTTCCCTACACGTGTGTGAACTGTGAGGGCGCAGGGCTCCCTGGGTCTCTGAGGCAGCAATCGTGTAGAATCGGGAGAGTTGGGAGCGTGCCCTTGACATCTGGCGGGGTCCTCAGGGGGAACCTAGGAGCTGAGACAATCAGCAGCCACCTCCCACGTCCTCCTCCCCTTGCTCAGGGCTCCTGGAGTGTGTTTTCTATTGACAGCTCTCCCACATCTTGGGATCTACCTCTAAAAAGCTGTGTGACCTTGAGCTTGTCACTTGACCTCTCTGAGCCACAGACAGCAGTAAGCAGCAGAACGCAGAAATCCCTTTGGGGCTCAGCCCTGGCCTGGGATGGGACATCTACGAGATGTGTTGGGAGATAGCACCCCGCTGGCCTCAGTCTCAAGCCCAGGATGGGCTTTTTCTCTTGCCTGGGAATATCTGGCTTTGAAGCCCTCACCTGAGTTCAACTATATCAGGTGGCTTCAGCTCCCTCCTCTGGGGCCTCCCAAGGGTCTGAGACCTGGCAGGAAGGGGCTGAGCAGCCATCTTATTCTAGATGGAACTGAGGAAGCTCAGGGCTCTGGGAAGCAACCTGGGTGAACTGGGACAAGTCTCTCCCCTTCCCTGGGTCTCCCAGCTTCTCTCCAAGGTTCCTCATAGACTGAGACGCAGAAGCACCATCTGCACCACTTTTGTTAATTTAAAAGCTGAAGCAGTCCCAGCTCATGCCCCGGTGTTGAGGAGAGGGCTGGCTGCTGCCGAAGATTTGGCAGGAGCTATTGGTGTGGGAGTCGTGTTTTTAAAGTTATCTTCCCTTTTAAATTCTGATTACAAAGGAAAAAAAATATAGAGAGACATGTATATGACTAATGTTCACTTGAGATTCAAAAACCATCTCTGCATTAGGAGGAGAAGTTCCCACAGTAACACACACAAAAGCAAAATTCTAGAACAACATAGATGATAGAAAAACAAAAAACAGAGATACTTTGCATTTCTGTACGTTACAAAAGGGAAAAAAAAAGAAAAGAAAAGAAAGAAAAAAAAAGGGAAATACAAACAGAAACAAAATAACAGGAAAAGTTACATAAACTTCCCCACCCTCTTCCCTTCCGGCTAAACAAGAAATGGAATCACAATATTACCACGTTTCAAATGGGAGGCTAAAAAAAACAAACAAAAACATAGACGGGGTTAAAAAACGGTGAGCTTTTTCTTTTCCCATTTGTTTCTCTCTCTCTTTTTCTTTTTTTAATAGTAGCGTCCAAGAATACCACCCCACCCTCCAGTACTTTTTCCCAAAGACATTTTTGGTTAATGGCCAAGTCTGTGACCCCAGCCCCTATCTCACCTCCCTGGAATGAGAACTAGTCTCATTTTGCTCCTCAGAAAGGATCTGCAGGCCAAGAGGGGATCAGGTGAGGGTGAGAGGCCTGGGATGTTCTGAAGTCCCAGACCTCTTAGGGCCCAAAGGGTAAGGAGAGGATTTGGGGAGCATGCTTTGTGAGAAGAGTAACCAAGTGCTGTCTTCTAGAAAACTCCCAGGGCGATGCCTGGTTCCATTTTTTGGGAGGGAGACAAGATGGCTGCTGAGGCTTCCTCCCTGAGGCCAGAAGCTAGGCCGCCTTCCCTGGCTGCTCTCTCCTGCGGTTTACTTAGTCGCTAGGCCATTTTGTCTGTGCAGGCCCTGGGTCCTTGGGGGGTACTGCTCAGGCCTCCAGGGCAGAGGCGGGCTGTGGGGGGAGGGCCCTGATAGAGAGAACCTGCATTTCTGTGCCTCTCAGAGGATGTGGAGTTCCCACGAGAAGGTGTTTGGTGCTCTTCCGGCTCTGTGCCCATGGGGTTGGGGTCGGGGACGATGTCTTCTAGGTTTGCTCAGATTGGGCATCATCTCTGTGGCGTGTGGCACCAGTCCCTGTCCGAGCCACCCTCAGCTACCTCTGTGAGCCCTCTCCCGCTCCTAAGGCAGGTCCAGGGATATGGGAGGGATCCTCCGCATGTGGCCCAACGAGGTCCTTTGGAGCTAGGGTGCCTGGCACCCTGTCCAGGTGGGGCAGTCTCAAGACAGGTAATGTCGTTAAACAAAAACTGATCTTGAGACTCAGAGCTTTTTGTCAGCTGCCCTTGACTTTCCTCCCTGAGGCCTTGAGAGTAAGGGTGTTTGAGAAAAGAAAGGGAGTGAAAGGAAACAGCCAGAAATCAAAATGAAACTGACCAACACGTACATGTTTGCTGCTGAGACCTGAGGTCTGGGGAGGGGCAGACTCCCCCCTTCCTGCTGAGGCTCCTGGGGCAGACTGGAGGTCTGGGGGGGGGACCTGCAGGCCTGCTCACCCCCATTCCCCTGTGCCCATCCAGTGCCCCTGCCAGCACTGCAGTCCCCTCTCCCTGAGGGGACTCTACCCTGGACTCTAACACTGACAAAAGGGGATGTGGGCCTCCCCCGCCTCCGGGGCCTGGGAGAGCCTCCCACCCTGGCCCAGCTCATCTACCTGGGAAAGGCTCCTACGGCCACCACACCTGCCTGTGGGTCTCCAGGAGTTTATTCGCCTCCTGGGGGCGGGGGGACAGTATCTCTGAGGGAGCAGTGAGTGCGCTGGGAGATGCCTTAGGAAGGATGGGCCATGGGAAGTGGAGCCCACAGGTTTGAGACACCTGTCCAAGTGTGGGCAGTGCCCGGGAAGGGACAGATTTTCCTTGGAGCAGGGACTTTAGAAATGCAGCTCTGTGGCAGCAAGGGGACTGAGATGGGGGAGGGATCTGGGAGAGGGGCTATGAGGGGCTTGAGGGAGGGCGGGCTTTCCAGGGGGGTAAAGGACTTTGTGGGAAGAGGGAGGCTCAGGGCCCAAGTGATGCCCCAGGGAGGTCCTGACCTTGAATCCTGTTCCCGATTGCGACTCCTGCCAATGTCCATGCTCCCTCCCACCCCAATATGCCTGGGGGAAGGGAGGCAGGAGGCCTTGTTTCCTTTCCAGTTCTTTACCCAACTGGCTGAGCGCCCCTGTAGTCAACCTTCTCTGGCCTTCAGTTTGCCAAGGCCAAGGGTGCATGCGCCCCTCACCCTGACACCAGCATTCCTGGCCGCTCGGGTGCGGGGAGGGCGCCTGGGAGGGGGGAGCGGCCGGCCCCGCCCCCGTGACGCACTCACTGGCCCCTGCCCCGCGGCGACCCGGCCCGACCCAGCTCCGCCCCGACCCAGCTCGGCGCAGCCCGCGCGGCGCGGGAACCCTCTGCAAAGCCAAGCGTACGTACATCGAGCGAGCTGTGCGCCGAGCCGGGGCGGCCCCCGTGAGCTCCGCTCCGCTGCCTGCTGCCGCCGTTCTGCTGCGGTGACCCCCATCCGCTGCCGCCGGACGGGGAAGGAGACCGGCTCCCGCTGGACCGCTGGCTGCCCGTCTTCCGCCCGTCGTCTCGGTGCTTGGGACTCAGCCTACATGGGGGGAGCCGGCTTGGGACGCCCCGTGTGCAAGCGGCCGGTGCCAGGCTCGAAAGGTAGCCCTACCCCCACCCCCGTCCCCTCACTGCGCCGGGAAACCCTGGCATGGAGAGAGCAAAGCCCCAGCCCTCACACTGCCTCGGTTTCCATTCAGGGTCTGGGGCGCCATTGGGCATGGGCAGCAGCTCAGCCCTGGTAAATTTCTACCCGCTGCTGAGCTGCTGTCTGTCAGCCCCGCTCCCCAGCCCTGGGGATGGGGGAGTGTTTAAACTGCAGGTCCCCTCCCTCCAGCGGAAAGGAAGCTCAACCACACCTGAGCGCTCCCAGTGGCCCGGGGCCTACCTGCTGGGTGATCTGGAATCACTGTAACGGGAGGACAGTGAGGGACTGTGGGAGCTGCCGCTGCTGTGGCGATGGGACCTCCGGCCTGGGGACTCTGCATGTGGCCTGGGAAAGAAATCAGGCTGTACTCAAGTCCTGCCCTACCTCCCCAGGGGGGATCCCTGTGAAGGCCTGATGGAAGCCTCTGCTGACCTCCCTGCCCCCCGCTGCTGACCCCATAGTCTCCCCCCTAGCCCCCCACAATAGTCTCTTACAAAAATAGCCTCATACAAAAATAACACAAACCCTGCCCATGCTGGGCACAGAGCTAGTCCATGTGGTCATTTGTCAGAATTAGGAAAAAGCCATCCTTTTCTGTAGACAGTCCCAGCCCCCCAAGACCTCACTCGCCCCTCAGTTGGTGTTCTTGTGACTGGGATGTGGTAGGGGGGGGATGCAGGGGAGTCACAAGGACTGAACTTGAAAGGACCCTGGCCTGGGAGGCCACAGGTCTGGGTTCCAGTTCCAGCTCTGCCACCGACTCATGGGGGCTCTTGGCTTCCTCTCTGGGTCTGAATTTTTCCTTCTGGGCAGCGGGGACAACATGAGCTATCTTCAAGGGCCTGATTCTGTGATTCTAGAAGGCCAGGTTTTCTGGGGGGGGGGGGGGCGGAGAAGGGGAGTGGGCTGAGGGGCTGGAGAGGGGTGGAGGGTACTCACCTCTTCCTTTCTTTGTTCTTTTCTTTTCTTTTGCTCTTGGGGCTTCGAGATCTACAGAAAGCAGAGGCTACTGTGACAGCACAGCCTGAGCCCTGAGCTGGCTGGGGGAGGGCGGGGCCTTCGAGCTCTGGAGCTGGCTGTGTCCAGGTGTGGATCTGAGATGTGTTCCTCTCTTGTACCTGAGACTCCCTGGCTGGCGTGGGCTTGCCCACCCCACCCCACTGCTTTTGTCTCTTTTACTCTGCCAGGCCTTATTCCCTCCTTCTCCTCTAAGTCCTGGCCTGGATCACCTCCTGCCTGGGCCCCAACTGCTGTTCCCTCTGGCAGTGCCATAGGAGATGTGGCTATGGCCCCAGAAGGAGGGGTGACCTGCCCTTTCCTTCTGGCATTGGTCTTGGGATAGGCCCCTCTGATGAGTTGCCATGGTGGGGGTGGCCCCTCCACACCTCATTTGCGTCCCTGTGCCCCAGGTTCCCTCAGATGGGGCTCTCTAGGGTAGGGTCCAGGCCTCCTGCCTCTCTGTCCCCTCAGACTGTGGCCCAGCCTTAGGCCACTTCACCAGGGGTTTAGGAAAGAAATGCTTTCCCTTGGACATGATGATCTTCCTGCTTTGGGGTTGCTCAAACCCCATCTCATCTCATCCAGCTCTCTGGGGCAAGCCCCACAGCCCAGCTCCTTCTGCCTTTGACAAATGGACTGAGAAGTTTCTGATCAGGCTTCTAAGGTCTCACCCCTGTAGGTCTCTCAGCCTCACTCTCCCTGATGCCACCAGATTCCTGCTCAGTCCTTCTAGTCCTGAACAGATGCCTCCTTCTGACCAAAAAATGAGGTGATGCTAAGAAACACCAGAATGTGTTTCACACAAGAGCAGAGTTGGGTGGGGGGCAGGCCCAGGAGTCCAGAGGTTTGGGTTCTAGAACTCATGCTGCCTGCTTTGGGCCTCAGTCTCCCCCTCTGGAGCTGGTCTGGCCCTAGCTCACCTCTAGGTCTTTCCCAGGACTGATGGGAGCGGGACAGAGGATCTGTGCAAGCGGTTGGTGACCACTGGGGGGCAGTAGGGGCCCACACTGACCCTGAAGGACCGGAGGGGGCTACAAGGGGGAGAGACGGGAAATTGGAGGGACAGGAGGAGGTGTTTGTTTAGGCTCCTCCCCCACCTTGCAAGTGGCCGTGGGCAAATTCTCACTGTGGGAATGGGACCAGGGACTCTGCCCCTCCCCAGGGCTGCTGGGAGGGGGTCTGGCTCCAACGCCAACAGTGGGCATGTGACTGCCCCACATCGTCCTTTCCTCCATGCTGAGTTTTCTACTACTTTCCACACCCCTACCTCTGCCTGGGTTCCGGCCTTACACCTCCTCTCCCCTCTGCAATCCATCCTGAACAAGTCACTGTCCTGCTCAGAGCCCCCTGCTGGCTTCCAGCCCCACCTGAGTGGAGGCTTCATAGTCTGGCAGTCAGGCTTGTTAGGGGCTGATACCTGTCCCCCAGAAACTCCACCTGTAGGCATAGCCCGCTCACTGCGTCTCCTATCCACTGAGCCTTCCTAGCTCAAGAACGTCCTTCTGCCTCTCATGCCCTTTCCCTGCAAACTTGGGGTCCTGATGCTTCTGCCTTCCCAACTGGCACCTCCACGGCTGCACCCCTTGCACACTGGACCAGTATACTGTGTTGTCTGGAAATTCTTGGGGCCCCCAAGGCAAGGCTGACTCATGGGGCAAGCAAGGGTTGCAGCTGGCCTTCCTCCTCCGCCCCCACCCTCCAGTCCCCTGTCTGGCTCTGGGGAGGAGTCCCTGGAGTGGGAAGATGGAGCAGGACAGGACCCTCGCAACACCCCTCCCATCATGGCTTCCTCGGTCCCTGCGGGGGGGCCCTGGCCTCTGTCCACATCCTCCTGTCCCGCCTCCAAAGGGCGCCGCTCACCTGTGCCGTCTCTTCCTCCGGGACCCAGAATCAGACCTGTAGGGCCATAAAAGGGTTCTCTTGAGCATGCCTGGGGTGGCATGAGGATGGGATCTGCACAGCATTGGTCATGGCGGGGGTGGGGCGGCGGAAGTGAGAGGAGGCCCCAGGGGAGGCCGAGGGTACCTGTCTCGGCGGTGTTTCTTCACATTCTTCTTCCTCTTGCGCAGGGGTGAGGAGCTCCCACAGCTGCGGACACAGTGGTGGTGGTGGGGGTTCTAGTGAACTGGGGCCCTGGGATGAGGGGCGGTGGAAATGGCTGGGGAACCCCGGGCGCCTGGGGCCTCCAAGTTGGAAAGGGGATTCCAGGGCTTGAAGCCAACTGCCATTGTACAGAATGAACCGAGGCCCTGAGGGTCCACAAGGTCCCTAAGGGTAGTTGATGGAGCTGCCTGTATTGTCCCCTGTCACCTTTCCAGCCTTCTGGGCATTGTGAGGGAGGACTGTTTCAAACCCAAAGGTTAGAGGCTCCAATGATGGAATTTCTGGCCTCTGTGGGGAAAAGCTGGCATGTTGGCCCTGTCCAGAGTCCAGGCCCTGAGGTGGCAGGTCTCCAGCCTCTGGGGGATGGCCTTGGACTCTCTCCCACCCACAGACATCCTCTCCAGGCCCAGCCTGTCCATCGCTGACCCGCCTTCATTACTGACCTGCACTCGGAGTCCAGTCTCCTCTTTTTGCTGAGGGCCGGGGGAGAAAGAAGGGGAGACAGACAATTAGGCGGGGTTAGCTGGGGCCCCAGACATTGGCCAGGGTCTCACTTAGCACAGGGGAGAAGGCACATAGAGACGGGGAACCACAGATGACACCAGCCAAACCCCTCCTCCCCTGGCCACTCAAGCTGGTGGTGGAGGCAGGACCTCTGGGGAGGGTGCTGGGAGATGAAGAGCAGGTGGACCGAGGCAGGGGGGTCTGGGCCAGTGTGTCTAGTTCTTGGGCAGGTGAGTGCCAGTGATGGGGGTGGGTACTCAGTGGGGGGAGGGGCCTGGTGAAGGGGAGGGGCTCTTGGGGGGCAGCGCAGTGAGGGGGAGGGATTCAGTAAGGGCAGAGGGGTTCAGCGAGGGGCGGGGCCCACAGTGAGGCGTTGGCGCCTTGCCAGCAGAGGGATGGGCACCTGGGGGCCCCACCGTTCTCCTCCCGTCCCCGCTGGCCGGTGGCAGCTCTTACCGGCTTCTGCGGTGGCCGCCTTTCTTTTTCTTCTTCTTCTTGGGAGGGGGCGACGCCGAGCTGCTGGACCAGTGCTTGGTCCTGGGTGAGAAGGGGCGGGGGGTGGGGGTGGGGCAGAGGTGAGGGGGGAGGGGTGGCCCCATCGGCCCCCACCCCCCACCCCCCGCCAAGGCGGGCGCTGACCTGTACCCCCGGTGCCCTCGGTAGCAGGCGGCCGGGCAGTCGCAGTCCACCGGGCCGTCGTCCTCGTCGAAGGGCGCGTACTCCAGGTCCGGCTCGGTGCCCTCGATCAGCCGCGGGGTCTCCGCCACGCTGCCGGCGACAGGGACGCTCAGCACCCGCCACCGCGGCCCGGCCTTCCGGCTGCCCCTTTCTCCGCGCGGCGCACCGGGGCCTGGCCGGGCGGCAGGGTCGGAATGCTCCGGCACCCGGGTCTGGGGCCTCGACCTTTAGAGGGTCAGGCGGGGATCTGGGGAACCCGACCGGGAGCCTCCCTTACAGGGCCCCAGCCTCAACGATGCCATATTTTGCAAAAGAGAAAGAAGAGTACGGAGCCCTACCCCCTCACTTAGCCCTCCTCCTTCTAAGTTCTCACCCTCTGGGAGACCCCTCCTCCTTAGTGAGGCCCCTCCCCTCGCCGAGGCCCCTCCCGACACTGATTCTTTGTCCCTCAGTCCCGTTCAATGCGCCCCAGTCCCCCCCACTGAGCCCCCTCTTCCCTCGTTGAGCCCCTTTCACTGATCCTTGCAGCCTTAACCCCAGCGTCCTATTCCAGAGGCCCCGTCCCCTCCCCAGCTCCCCTTTTCCCTCACTGAGCCCCGCTTTCTCAGAGAGCCCCTTGCCCCTTTCTTAGCTGCCCCCTCTCTGATATCTGTCCGTCCTTAATCCCGCGGTCCCTGAGCCCCCTCCCCTGCCGGAGTGCCTCCTTCCAGCCCCTGCTGCATCTCTGAAATATTCATAGCCTCTCCTCGCCCTCCTCTCTGCAGCCTCCGGAGGCCTGGCGGCAATTCTCCCACTGCCAGGCTGTCATCAATCACTGCCCAGTGGCAGTCGGCACAGGCCTCTGCACTCTGCCCGCCCCCGATGCTCCCCATCCATCTTGCCGAGCTCTCCGCTTCACTCAGCAGGGACCGCGTCATCTTGTCCCTGCTACCGGCTTAGGAGCCCCCAGCCATCTTCTGCCACAGATGTTTGCTCCCTGCGGGCACTTGGAAGAGTGGAGATTTTTCCTAAAGGCCTCTGGGCTTAAGGCAAGAGCAGGAACTTTGAAGCTGCAGATGTGCCCTCATTATGTGCTGTCCCTGAGTCACTGTGTGACCCAGTGCCGGTCATGCTCCCTCTCTGAGCCTCTTCTCCAAGATGAGAACGCTAATTACGTTACAGCGTTGTTGGGACAGTTCACTGAGGTTCCAGATGCTGTGTAACTTTGTTTTTTATTGAACACGCCGGGAAATAACCCTCCAAAGGCCCAGCTCCAGGGTGATGCCCCCCCATCTTCCATTTTTCATTCCGTGCTGGCTTAGACAGTGCCCCTCCCAGATGGAGGCTCAGCCCTGGTTTCACCAGGCTCATCTTTTTCCTGCCCTGAGGGAGAGAGGCCAGGGCTTGGATGGCAGAGCATTAAAGACGTGACATAAGCTTTGGATTCACACAGACAGGTCTGAATTCAGGCATGACCACGCTCACTGAGCCTGCAGCTCCTTATCTATACAACGAGGGAAAGAATATCCCAGCTTTGAGGAGAGGATTAAGTAAGATTCTATGAAGCTCCTGACATGAGGCCTGGCCCGTGACTGTTGTCCTGCACACACGGTCACCATTGCTAGGTGGAGGGACCTCTGTCAGACACTCACACACCAACGTCTCCTCTTCCAGGGAGAAAAGCGGTTTTGACCCATGAAAGAGAAACAGAGCAAGGAAGGTAGATCACAGCTACAAGGTGAAAGAATTTTCAGGGACAAATCTCCAGCAGAGCACCCACTAAGAAGCTCTTTGAAGACTGAGTTTTGTATTTGAAAAAAAAAGAATGTAACCCATATCTGACAGGGTTAGCTAGCCTTGAGGCTCGTGTCAAGAATGTCATTTGGATCCCAAACACTATCCTGGCCCTGGCAGCCTAGAACTCACACAGGTGTGATGGGAGATGTTTCTGGGGTGATGGAGGCTCATGTCATTCCCCTGACCCTGCAGAACCAAACACCCGCACAGCCCTTCATTCAAACCTCTCTGCTCTTCCCGGTGCTCCTCTTCCTGAAGCCAGTGGCCTCCTACTTCCTGTCCCTGAAATCTCCAACTCCTGGGTCTGTCCCAGGTCCCATTGCCCCCACACAGCCCTCAGCCATACAAACGCCTGACACATAAAACGCAGTCTTTAGCAAAGCTGAAGGGCACCACAAACATCGTGTGGGTGAGCCAGTGGGAGGAGGGAGCTTCCGTTTATCCTAACACAAAAATGATGAAGGTTATTTACAAACTAAAACAGCTCAGTTTGGGCCCTGCCTTCTGCAGGAATCCTTCCTTGCCTCCTAATACCCGAGGCGGGTTAGCCACTGAATACAGGCCCTCGCTGGGCCCTCCTCATTCTGCTGGCTGCACCCCTAGAGACATCTTTCCTTTCTACCTCTGTCCCAGGGACAGAGCTCCCTCCCCTCTGCCCCATCCTCCCTCCCTGGGACCTTATCATTTGGCCTCTCTCACTTTCCAGTCCTTTCTGGGAGGTCGATCTTGTCTGCTGGGAGCACTGGAAGACAGGCGTGGGGAGACCCAGGCTCAGGGAGATGCACAAGGTTTCAGAACCTTCTGGTAAGACTTTTCCTGGCAGTTCCAGGGGTATAAATGGGCCTATGCTGAGGCCTCTCTTGCTAGTTTTATGCAGCTGGTACCATTATGTCCACTTTGCAGGCTCTCCCAGGGCTAGAACACTGGGTTCTCCTGTCCTGACCTTCCTGGCTGATAATATCACTAATAAGAATGTTCTCTAATGTTTAGATGGCTCTCCACAGTTCAAATCCCACTCAGAACCAATTCCTGATTTAGAGAAATTTGCACGCCCCCACTTCATAGATGAGAAAACTGAGGCCCAGAGAGGGAAAGGAACATGTCCTGTTTTGGGGGACCTTTGATTAAGAACGTAAGTTCACCTATGCAGTTGGCTTTGAGAATTCATGTGCAAACAGGATGGCCCTGGACTCTGCTGGCTGGGCTTCCCTGCTGTGGATGTTAGCTCAGCCGTCCCCTCCCTGCTCTGTAGACACAGTTGTGGGTGTGCGCACTGAATTCTAGATTTGTTTAGCGTTTCCTGCTCTTAAGTTCACATTTGTTAGTTAGTTTACTCCTCACCACGACGGTGGAATAGGCAGGGGAGGTGTTCTTCCCCTGTGACCGAACGAACTGAACCCCACAGAGCTGACCAAAGTAAGCCCAGCTGGAGTCCACTGCAGAGGGACCAAGGGCAAATCGAGGTTGAACCCAGCACCGCAGGGAACACCTGTTGGACAGGCTTCCCAGGAAGGGCTCCGACCCGGGAAGAGACTGCCAGTCACACGCTCTTCCCCCTGACAGCAGTTTCGCTAATTAACTGGTCCTGTTTCCCATTTGCCAGGAGCCTAATGGCCAATTGACAGATGAATGAATCCAGACAGAAGAGGAGGAGGATTCCAGGCAAAGGGGCTGCCCTCTCGGTTCACTCACTCAGCCTGTGTGCCAGGCCTGCCCGGGGCCGGGGGGAGGGGGCAGGGGTGGCAGGAACAAGGGCCTCTCCTGTAGCTCCTCATAGCACAGGGCAAAAATATGACAGGTGCATATGATACTAATCTAAGGCAGGTGCCGCCGTGCTGTTCTGAACACTTTACATGTATTTATCTCATTCAGTCATTTAATACTCAACAAGCCTCTGATGTGGGTATCATCATTGATATCCTCATAGCAAAAATATGAGGCATGGAGAGGTCACACTATGTATAAAATTAGACACATGGAAAAAAAAAAAACACTGGTGTTTGCTCATTGTTTTAGGAAGTGGCATATGAATATTGTTTTCCAGAAACCCTCTCTCCCTAACATTTTGTTATATTACATAACTATGAAAACAATTATTCTTTTTTTTAAAGTATCCGGAGTAAACTTTAATGGTTCTGTGCTCTTACAAACCAAGATGCAGTATAATCTTATGTCCATATATGGGATGTGCATTAATAGTGATGAAAACTATTCTTAAAGGTTGTCTATTAAAGTGAAAAAAAAGAACAAAGAACTGATAACAGACATAGAAGTAAAGAAAACATTGTATATATCCCAAAGAGGAGAAGATTTTACTTTTATCCCAGGAATAAAGTGGTTTTTAGAGGCAGCCTTGAATGATGGGGTATATTCGAACCCGTGCACAAGGGTGTTTCCGGCTGAGGGCCCAGGATGAGCAGAGGCGTGGAAGTGAGAACGTGCAGGATGTGGCTGCGAGCTGCCAGCAGGTCGGGCTGGCTACTGAGTGATACCGGGAGTGGGAAGCCAGGCTGGGTCTAGAGTGTGGAGAGCCTTGAGTGCCAGGCCAGGGAATCCAAATTTGATTGCCTGGAGGGTGGGGAACCACAGAAGTTTTCTGGGGCAAAATAGGACTCCCCACATGAATCAGTTTCCAGACAAAAGCATGTCCTCTCTCAGTGTCTCTGGGACCACACTCTCCATCACTTCTCTGCCAGATTAGAGTGCCAGCTGCCCCACTGTTCTTGTAGTTTTACCCATCTGATCCATCTGCCAAAGGAGAAAGCCCCTAAACACCTGTCTGACCACATCACACCTCTCAAAAGCCTTCCACTGGCTCCTACCATCTATGGGATCATACCCAGAACACCGCAGTATGATGTTCTGGGGTCCAGTGTGGAGAGGAGACTGGAGGAGACTACTCCATGATCTCAGACTTCCAGCCTCCAGAACAGTGAAAAATAAGGTTCTGTTGTAGATCAAGGCACCCAGTTCACGGTACTGTGTTATAGCAGCCCGAGGTGCTGCTCATCCAGTGGTGATGTGCGTCTTCTGTGTGCCAGCCACTAATCCTCACACTTACAGTCACTGTTTCAATTAATTTCCTCTACAATCCTTTGAGGATGGTACTAATATCTGCATTTGATAAATAAAGAACTGAAGGCCCACAGAAATCAAGGACCTACCCAAGTCACACAGCTGGGGTGTGGTGGAGCTGGGATACAGAGCTCAGGGGGTTAATATTGAACTTAGAGGTTAAGACAGGTGGGGTGTCTGATGCCAGAGCACACACTCCCCCTCCACTAGCCTGTACTCTGAACTAAGAACTGAAGACCTGGTCGGATGCCAGGTCCACAGGAAGGCATATGACCAGTCTGCTGCTAGCCCTCTGTCACCTCTCTGCCTCTGGCCTTGGTTTCAGCACCACAAACAACTCTTCCCAGCCTGGGAGTAATCCAGGCCGCCATCACTGCTGCAGTCACTGTTTGCAACGCTATTTTCACACCATTTTGGCTGCGTGAGCTAGAAGAAGGCTTCTGGTCTCAACCCTTCCCTGTGTAAAGGAGGAAACTGAGGCTTTGGGGGGATTGGGCAAACCGCACTGTTTTAGGCACCAGGGATACAGCAATAAACAAAACTGGTAACGAACTTGTCCTTAATGTCTTCTAATATTCTAGTAGGATTCCAGGACCCTGCCAAATCTATATTCCTCTCTGCTTCCAGAGCAGGAGTCCTCCTTGACTGTCAAGTCTTCCTGACACTGCCTCTTCTGAGGAACCCTTCCTGACCGACCACCCTAGCCTGTCTCTCTTCCCCCACCAAACACGCACAGAGCTTGAGACTAAATTGTTCAAGTGGCCACATTGTTTCTTCTTGTCCATGGCTGCCAGTAATTCCTGGTTTCAGGTTGGAGGTTTGTGTTTCCACCCAGGGAGCAGGGGCAGTCTTTCCCTCCCCCCACCCCCGCCCCCCTCATAGCACTGGCGCAGGGTTCAGCATATGGCACAGACCCTCAAGGACTTTCCTTCTGATGATGGACACTGTAACCTCTCCATGACATCCTTCCCAATGTGTCCCAGTTCTTAAATGCATCATTCATTCACTCATTCATTCATTCCAGGAAAGAGAAGATCAGGACTTCTGGAAAAGGCTTGGGAATCATCCACTAACAGGGGAGCGTTCCAGCTGGGGGATGGATGAGATTCCCCAGGAAGAAGAGGGAAGGAAGACCTGGGGGAGAGACCTGAGGACATGACAGATCCCCGGGGGGAGCCAACATCTGAGAAGTGGGCAGGAGTGAGAGAGGAGCAGAAGCCATCAGAGGGGTAGGCGGAAACTCACAAAGAACGGAATCTTGGAAGCCAGGGGGGTAAAGCAGGTTTCCACTGGGGAAGTACAGTGGTGGCATGTGCAGGCCTGCAGAGAAGCCCAGGCCATGCTAAGTAGGGCTCAGGCAGCCACAGCCCAAGCAGGTCACCGGAGTCATGGGGGCAAGAAGCCAGACCTCCATGGCTTAAGGAAGTGGAGACAACGTGTACCACATGCTCTGCAGAAATTTGGTGGAAAAAGGAGAGAAACGTGGGCTGGAAGCTGGAGGAGACAGCAGAATTGAGGAAACACAGGGAGTAGATTAAGAAGGAACCCTGGAGAGGGCAGGCAGGACGGCAGGTTTGGGCTGGAGGGGTGGGTATCGCTGGAAGGGCCCAGAGAAGGTGGCAGAGGTAGATTCCGGACGAGGCCTCCAGCCCTCACACTGGATGGAAGAGGAAAGGGTGGCTGATTTTCCAGAGGAGCCCTGGGGGGATTTGGGGGAACACAGGTCAGAAAGGCAGGACCTGGTGGGTTTGGAGGTCGTGCGGGCAGCGGTGGGAGAATCTGGTTGTCGGGAAGTTTGAGAAGGGAAGGGAGGGAGGGGCTCGTCCTACTTGGTGGTGGTGGGGACCTTCGGGCATCAGTGAGGTGGGCACAGCAGTTGCTGAGGGGTGCTGTGGGTTCTGGGAAGCTGGAGAGAAGGAGGTGGTGGTGGTATGACTTCTTCCCACCTGTGGGGAGGAGAGAGCAGGCCCACTGAGCCAGGCTCCCCCAGATCACCCATGAGCCCCCCACAAACCCGAGGCTGCCCTGACTATGCTCCTTTTTTTCTTTGTTCTTTTTGGCCGCGCTGTGAGACGTGGGATCTTAGTTCCCTGACCAGGGATCAAACCCGTGCCCCCTGCAGTGGAAGCATGGAGTCCTAAGCACTGGACCACCAGGGAAGTCCCCCTGACTCTGCTTCTGCTTCTACTCAAGCCAGAGAGGTGAGGTTGAGTGGGGTTAGGAGGGGAACCCCCCACCCCAGGATCCCCCAGCAATCTAGAATTTCTGCAGAAAGGGCTTCCCCACTGCCCATCGAGGTCCATCTACTCCTGCCACACTGTTTGCCCTCAAGACAACGGCAACAGGAAAATCGCTCAGAAGGTGCTGCTGTCGTTTTATTTTTGTGCCAGTAAAGGTGCACAGGGACTTAGGGACCCAGCAAGATGCCATCATCCAGCCATGCCTGGACACTTGCAGTCCCCGCCCTCCTAGAGCAGCTGCTCCATTTCATATGGTTTTGAGTGGTTGACAGTTCTCCTGTAATCTGAGACAACGTCTGCCTCCCTGTAACTTCCCTGTTTGAGCCAAAGCCCACCCGGGGGCCACAGCACCCCAGTGCTCCTCCTGTCCTGTGACAGCTGCAGAGATGTGACCGCTGCAGAGCCCATGCTCTCTGTACCTGATAAGCCTTTGGCTAAGCCAGCAATGGCATTTGGTGCGTTAGTTCTTATTTTCCAGAGTCTGTGCTTGCTCTGGAGGTCACTTCATAGGTGGTAGTAGTTGGGGCAGAGGGACTAGCCTGTCCGCCACTGACAACACTAGGGTGAGAACATTTCTCAAGTTCCTGATTCGCAGCCCAGGATTCCCTGAGCTAAGATCTGGGTTCCTCTCCTACCGCTGGGCGATAGATAGAACCCAGGGCCCAGGGAGAGGGCCTTGGAGATGCCCAGGTGCCCAGCGGCTCCCGCTCGTGCCCTGGGCCAGGCCAGAGCTTCCAGTGGGCAAGACCCATACCCCGTCCTCCTCCTCCTCTTTCTCCCCACTCCAGCCCCGACCAACTTAGGGATCCCTGGGAAAGGCCCCTCTGGCCCCCAGCTGCTGCCTGAGCCTTCACCCTCCCTGTGCCCTGCCCCACCCAGGCAGCACTCACACGTGGCCCCCAGGCCGGTCCTCCCTGGTGAGCATTCCCTCCTTCTCCATTAGCATCTGCCGGAAAGTCCTGACCTTCTGCCGGGTCTCCTCTTCTGAGTACCTGTGGGGCACAGGGAAGATGAGAACTGCTGTCTTGGCTTTGGTTTCCTCACCACCTGCCCGCCCCCCAGCCCATCCCCCCAGCCCTCAGTCATGTGGGCACTTTCCAGCTTGCAACGACCTGTCCAAGGTCACACCACCACCAAGATTCTCAGTGCTGGGGAAGCTCAAGGCCTACCCGTTTTGCACCAACTCAGCCAACCAATCAACTAAACAAACAAACTACCAGCCAAACAAACACATAAACTAAAGGAAGTGTTGCTCCCAGAAGTGGGGAGACCCACCAGGGGAGATGGTGGCCCTCCTCCTGGCCCTCCCCTACCCCAGGGCAGGCCTCCCTCCCACGTCCAGGCTGCAGTCACTCTCTGGAGACATTTTAGGGGACAAGTGAGACCCGTGGCCTTGACACATACATGGCCTTTTCTGCTTTCCTGGCCTCAAGGACCTCTGATCCTCACAATAGCCTGGGGAGATCCTCAGCACATCCCCGCCTCTGCAAGGTCTAGGCTGCCAGGTGGCTGGCCCAGGATCCCAGGGGTAGATCCATTGCTTCCCAGCTTGGGATGGCGGGTGGATGAAGTCTGGGCCTTGGATGGAAGCTCCCGACTTCCCTACTCCGCTCTCCCTCCCTCCCTGAGGCTAGGGACCAAAGCCCAGAATTATCTACCCCTCATCCTTGTTCCCACACCCTGGGCTTGGTTGTAACCTCTCTCACACCACCACTGTGACAGATGTCCATGCTGCTCCCGGGGTGGGGGCGTTCTGTGCTCACCCAGCCCCCAGCCCTGTGCCCAGCACACGCAGCTGTCCAGTGGAGGCTGCTGATTGAGTCTTGGGGTCCCAGGCTCCCACCCTCTCCCCTTCCTGGGCTGCAGGTCATTGTCCTGGACAGAAAATATGGTGACCAAATAGGAACCGGGGTCCCATCTTCTTTGTCATCTGACCATCCACCCTCTGTGCACACAGCAGGCCCAGCCCGGCCCACTCAGCCTGTCCATGAAAATGGTACGTTGTTCCCTCTCAGGGACCCCATCTCTTTTCTCCTTCTTTCCTCTCCTTCAGCAAGCATTTGGGATTGACCCCGCCTTTTTGGAGAGCAATTCTTTTTAAAAGGCTTAAAGAAAAATGAATAACAGCTTTTGACTCATAAATTAACTTCCAGGTTTGCTCTGGGAAGTAACCGTGGCTAAGTACAAAGATGTGACTCATGGCATGTTTACAGCAGGATGGATTCCCACCCCCCCACCAGGTTACGTGTCAACGTTTGTGTTTCCATAGCAAACTGAGCTTCCTGGTTCCTGGCAGGTGGTTCGTGTGCTAGTCATCATCCGTTGACTCCTCTGCAGCCTGCACTGGCCTGGGAGTTCCCTGAGGGCAGGGACCTTGTCTGTCTGAATTGCTGTTGTGTCCCCAGCACCTGGCACCTTGCCTGCCACACGTGGCATCCAAAACTGTTTGATAAATGAGTAGATGGTGATGGAGAGGATTGAAGAGGTCGAAGGTGGAATTTTCATTTTGGAAAGATGGCTCTGGTGGCCATGTGGCCGGAGGAGAGGGAGGCCAACCCTGGGCTACGGCAGGGGTTCAGGGGGGAGGTGCTGAGGTCAGAGCTAGAGAGTGGGCGTGAGGATGGAGGGGGAGAAGTGGATGAAATACCAACTGGTAGGGAGAATGGCTGGGACTCGGAACCGGTTGAATATGTCGGGGGGGTTAGGAGGGGAGCACTACCTACTTCTTAACCATGTGTCCCCTGAACCCCAGCTGGGGTGTCACCCTCTATAGGTTTGGGCACCTCTGCGGCCCACTATAGGGAGGATTTTTTTTCACCATTTTTTTTTTTTTTTTTTTTTTTTTTGTGGTACACGGGCCTCTCACTGTTGTGGCCTCTCCTGTTGCGGAGCACAGGCTCCGGACGCACAGGCTCAGCAGCCATGGCTCACGGGCCCAGCCGCTCCGCGGCATGTGGGATCTTCCCGGACCGGGGCACGAACCCGTGTCCCCTGCATCGGCAGGCGGACTCTCAACCACTGCGCCACCAGGGAAGCCCTTTTTTCACCATTTTAACCTTTTTTTTCTTTTCTTTTTTTTAATTGATGTATTGTTGATTTACAACATTGTGTTAGTTTCAGGTGTACAGCAAAGTGATTCAGTTATATATACACATATATATATTCTTTTTTCAGCTTCTTTTCCCTTATTTTCTTATTACAAAATATTGAGTAGAGTTCCCTGTGCTGTACAGCAGGTCCTTCTTGGTTATCTATTTTATATATAGTAGTGTGTATATGTTAATCCCAATCTCCTAATTTATCCCTCCCCATAGGGAGGATGGAGTCCAGCCTGGCAGGGGGAAGAGCCCGTCTCTTCCAACCCCCCACCGTTTCCGCAGGAGTGTGTGTGTCTCAGGTCCTGCTGTGCTGACACCACTGACCCAGCTTCACCAGCCCTGGGCCTTGGCTTGTAAGTGTCCACCTTGGTCCCTGTTTAGCATTCAGCCGGAGGTCCCTAGGCCTTGATTGCCGGGCAGGACAGAGCCCTCGGTCACCAGGCTCTGAAGGAGGGAACCCCTCCTGCTGTAAACATCACCTGAGTCACATCCTTGGTCCTTTTCTGAGCAGTGGAGGCTCAGAGGAACTGCTTCCATCTCACCTTCTCCTCAGGAGACCAGCTTGTCATTGTCACCAGCACAGAGAAAAACAGTACCGGCCCTTCAGCACTGCCGAGCCCCCAACTCAGAGACCCCTGGGAGGGAGACACCAGCTGGCTGGGCCATCGACAGGGGGCCTGGGACCTGGCAGGGTCGGGAAGGAGGTGGACCAAGAGCGAGGCTGGGCCAGACCCCCAGCTGTATGGGAGGGGCTTCAGGCCAGGGTCCAAGCCGCATGCCTGGGGATCTACAGAGCATGTGAAGGCTGGGAGGTGGGAGCGAAACCCAGGATTTCATGAAGACCTGGAGCAGGACGTGTGCAGGGACTTAGGGCTCATCCCAGAGCCGGCCGGTGTAAGGCGAGGTGACTAACGCCAGCACCTGCTGTTGGGGGGCCGCTGTTGCTGGACTGAACTGACTCAGGAGGACCCCTCTATGTGCCGGGGTTTCTTGCTGGGACCCAGGGAGGACATCTGGCTATTGGGCGAAGTGGTCTCAAGTGTGACCACCACCTGGAGTCTCCTCTCCCCTCACACCTCTCAGCTGAGGCCGCAGGCGTTACGAGGAGAGGCAGAAGAGCCAGGCCGTCCTGTTTTCGAATCCCAGCGCCCCCACTTTCTAGCTCTGTGACCTTGGACAAGTCCGCATACTTCTCTTAGCCTGAGCCTCTACATCTGTGAAACGGGATAGTAACCTGCCTTTCAAGGTCATCACAGGATTAAGGGAGATGATGCATATAGAGCACTTTGCGCAGTGCCTTGCACGTAGTAGGTGCTCCATAAATGGAGTTGATTGAGGATTATTTGTCCCAGAGCTGTGGGGACAAAGGGTCTAGTCGTCCCAGGCTCCCTGCTTTTTTCTACCCTAGACCCCTCCCAGGTCAGCGTGGTTCCGGGTCAGGAATCACCTGGACCTCTCCCCTCTGCTCTCCCAGGAGGCAAAGGCTGAGGAGCGGGAGACTGGTATCCAAATCATCCACTCCCTGCAGATGTGGCAGCACCTGCCAACTTAAGGCCACACAGGAGGCCTGGCTGGCTAAAAGTCAAGGGCTTGGACAGGGGAAGCGGGTAGGCAGGGCAAGGCTGCCTGTCTCAGCGCCGCAGCCTACTGGCTCCGCTGCTTCCCAAGCCGATCTGGCTCCCTCATTGCCACTTCACTCTTCGGGAAGGATGTGCCAAATTCATTTTTGCTTGGGGACTTCCTGGGTTGCCCTCCGGGGCTGGGGTGGGGGGAGGGGACAATGCATTTCTTTTTTTTTTTTAATTTGGCTGCGTCGGGTCTTCACTGCTGCACACGGGCTTTCTACAGTTGCGGCGAGCTGGAGCTACTCTAAGTTGCAGTGCACGGGCTTCTCATTGCCGTGGCTTCTTTTGTTGCAGAGCACGGGCTCTAGGTGCGTGGGCTTCAGTAGTTGTGGCGCGTGGGCTCAGTAGTTGTGGCTCATGGGCTGTAGAGAGCAGGCTCAGTAGTTGTGGCGCACAGGCTTAGTTGCTCCGCGGCATGTGGGATCTTCCTGGCCCAGGGCTCGAACCCGTGTCCCCTGCATTGGCAGGCGGACGCTTAACCACTACGCCACCAGGGAAGTCCCGACAATGCATTTTAAAAGAGGGTCCCAGCGTTGAAAATGTTTCATTCTACCTGTCTTTGCCCAGATCTGGCATTTCCTAGGTAATTACTTCCTCAGTCATTAATTTGATCTTCACCACAGTTCTGAGGCGGGTGGGTGGCCTTACTATTCCCATTTTACAGATGAGGAAACAGAACAGGGAGAAGGGAGGATTCAAAGCTCCAAACCCATCTAGGGGCAGAGCCGTGCTCTGTCCACCTCGAGCATCCTCATGGGAAGGGGCATGGGTAGGATGTGGGGGATGTCTGGGGCCGGAGCTGGAGCATCACGTCACAAAGGCTGGGGGCGCTGTCCCCACCCCCAAGGTGGTTGCCGGCTGCACGTGGAGGCTGCCCTGGAAGATGACTCTGAAGGCAGCGTCAATCACCAGTGAATTAGCCGCCATCCATCAATATTAAGGAAGGGATTTCTTTTTAACAGGGCCAAAGAGTGTGTGTTCCTGTGACTAGTGGGAATATTTGTCAAATGCCTGAGAAGCTGGTAAATAAATGCGAATGACCCAGCGTTTCTAGGAATGGATATTAATGGCTGGATTTTATAACAGAGCAAAGGTCTCTAGTGTTTGTGGAGCACTTTCTGGGGATTGGCTCCACGTGCGGGAGCCCTGCATGTCCCTTAGTCCACAGGACACTTGGAACGACTCCCCCCATCCTTTAAAAATTTTTTTTAAACTTTTTATTCTTATTTTTATTTATTTATTTATCCCCACCACCACCACCACCACCACCACCACCCGCCCCGGCTTGCGAGATCTTAGTTCCCCAAACAGGGATGGAAACCTGGGCCCTCAGCAGTGAAAGCGTGGAGTCCTAACCATTGGACGGCCAAGGAATTCCCAGAACAACTCCTTATTTAACAGGCCACTAGCTGTGACTTGCCCAAGGTCACAGGCCAGGGCTGGAAGCCCGGATTGCTGGGCTCCAGAGTGGCTGTGCCCTCTACCGACCGCGCAGCCGCTAAGAGATGGGGAGGAGAGGTGGATGGTAACTTGAGAGCTAGCTTTGTGGGAGACTCCAGTCTAAGGACCACTTGGAGTGAGAGCTTGGGTGGGGGAAGGGCCCCTGACAGAACAGCTGGAGGTCTGATGGGTGCTTCCTAGAGAGGCTTCCTAGAGAGGCGTAAGTCCTTGATGCCAGGGGACGGACACTAAGGACACGGCCAAATGCCGTCCCCCTCCACCTGAGGCTGCCCTCGTCGGATAATAAGCCTCCCAGTGCAGGGGGAGATTCAACCGGCGGAGTGGGGCCATTGGGGAGGGAAGGCCCCTGAAAGGTTGGGGCTCTGTGAGGGGGAGGCCTTTCCGAAGGGGAAGGTTCAGTGAAGAGGAAGGGATTTAGGAAGGGGGCGGGGCTTTGTGAGAGGGAGGGGGCGGGGCCCTGTGACGGGGAAGGGGCGGGGCTCTGGGAGGGGAAAGGGGTGTTTTCCTAGAATGAAGCACAAAAGGCTGGTTCTCTACTGTCCCAGTAATCCTGTTTCCCAGCCACGCCCACACTCCCTCCACTTCTCGAGTCTCCCAATTCAGCAGGATTTGCAGGTTTAATTAAGGTCTGGGACTTTCTCTGCAGGAGGATACTCCATTCCCCACCCGCTACTCCACCCTGCCCCTGGGGATCTCATTTCCTTGGCCACATCCGCAGCTCATCAAACCTGTTTTCATTGCCAGCTAGAAGCCTCCTTTCTGTTTGTCTTCAGCAGCCTTCCACCCATCCATCCCTCTCTGCAGGGACCCTCCCCACCCCGACCTGGTCCCCACCTGGAGGTGAACACCAAGTCCCCGTGCCCCTTTCTTTTCCTACAAGCGGCCCTGCCTGGCAGCCTTGGCCCTGCCTTCCTGAGGGCCTTGGGTGGTGGTGACCATCTCTGTCTGAGCCTTAGTGTCTTCTGGGCTCCAAAGGGACAGTGAGCCTTGTCTTGGCTGCCTCTTAGGGAGCCCAGGAGGCCTGGATGAACAGACAAAGACGTGGTTTGGAAGGACTGCTGGACACAGGCTGTCTGTCCCCATGTGGCTCCAGGCCCTAGTGCACTGGGCATTTCTGATTTCTCAGCTCACTGACAGTGCAAGCCTGATGGGCAGGCCCTGCTCCCCACTTTGACCCCCTCAACAGCCGGCCCAGTAGTTTCAAAGTACTCAGGGCAGATGCAAAAGGGAGGCTTGGGAATACCAGCTTTCCTTGGAGCTGCACAGATGGGAATGGCTTTGTTCTCTGTTTCTTTGCCTCCAGCTCCACGTGTGAGGGCTGTCCTGTCTCCACTGGATTTTCAGGGGGAGGTCCCTAAATCCTTACTGATTAATGCACAACCCCTCCTTCTCAGCCTGACGAACTCCTACGCATCCTTCAAGGCCCATTCAAATGTCTTCTCTCATAATCTCCCCTCTGAGCTCCTGAAGCACTTGACCCTCTCCTGTCCTGTCCTATAACCATGATTCTAATCTGTCTTATGGTGGAGTTGGTTGTTAACATGTTTGTTTCCCTTCTGAGATGGGGAAGGAATAGGGGTTGGAAGGATGGTCTTTGAGGAAGTGACTCCGATTCGGCTCTGGGGTCCAGCGTTGCCCAGCACAGTGCCTGGCACACTTGTGTGCCCCTGTGACTGGTTCGGAACTAGATAGGGTGAAACCTAAGCTTCTGGGTGTGGCTGTTGGGTGGGATTTCTTTGCTGAAACCACAGGCAGCCCTCACACATAGTAGGGGCCCACTGTGCTTTCTTGCCTGGCTGCAGCATCTGCTTGGCAGAGACCAGGCAGCTCGATCCACCCATTTTATAGAAGGGGAAACTGAGGCCTTGATTTATCATTGATGTTTACAGGCTTCTCTCCTGCACTGGGCTGGATATTTCTGGAAGGCATGGACTGTGTCTCCTTGGCTTCTGCGAATCTGAGCCCAGGTAAGAGCGTGACATAGAGCAGGAGTTCAAGATGGCTTATTGGTAGACTAAACTAATAAATGAATGAAAGTTCGGCTGGGCTTGCAATGGTTCAGATTCTGACCTTACAGGCTCCCGGGTCCCAACGCTGGCTCCGCCCCGGCACCGCCCTTGGTTCCCTCCACGCCCCCAGTGCCCCGCCCCGGCTCCGCCCCCTTCCGACTCACCCCTGCTCCTCCATCATCTCCTGCAGCTCCATGCACTTGAGCTCCACGCGCCGCTTGCGCTCGTGGTCCAGGATCTCGCGGTGCGCGCGCTTCACTAGGCCGGGCTCCGCGGCCCGCAGCTCCTCCTCCGCCCGCGGCCAGGCCCCCGACGAAGCGCCCGGCTGCGGAAAGCCGTTCGCCGCGTCGGGCGGGGACGGCATGCTGGCCGCCCCGTTGTTCACTGTGGACGACATGGTGGCTGCTCCCGGAGCTGCTGGCCTCGGCCCTGCAGGGTAGACACAGACACCCGGCGGGATGGTCACTTCTCGGCCACCTGCTAAGCTCCTCTCGGCGCGGGTTAATCCTGGAGATTTAAAGGACCACTCACGGCTCTAATCCGCTTCCCCTCATGCTGCAGAGCCGGGCTGGTGGCAGGTTTGCACCTTTGGGTCACACCCCAGGGCATGAGGGGGAATCGGACGGACACTGGGCTTTCCCCATCTGTAAGGTGCGTGGATTCAGGCCGGACTAGATGGCCTCTAAGGAACCTTCTCATCTCCAGGGACCTAGTACCACTCAGGACAACCCCCTCTGCCTTGTACCAATGCCTGGCCCCTGCCTGCCTGGCCCCTGCCTGCACGCCTGCTGGCAGCTCCCCGGGCAACCAAGTCGGTCTCTGGGAAAATGTGTTGGTTTTATTCTTGTTTTTCCTTCAGGCTCAGTTTAACACCCCCCTCTCACTCCCCAGTGCCCATTCTCCTGGCTCTGGCCCCTGGAGTCACAGACCACATGTGCTCCCCCCTCCCAGGCTCCTCTGGGACAGCCCTGCCGAGATGGGAAGATGGAACCTTCTCCAGGCTCAACTCCATTCCCACCTCAGATGCAGTTTTCAGTTCCCACTTGGATTTGGATAACTTTTCCAAAGTCCATTCCAGGTAGGGGCCTGATTGAAGCCCACAGGACTGTCCCCTCCTTTGTTCTGGGAACACTGCTTCTGAGGATGTGACCAAAAGTGACACTGACATTAACTCTCCAGGCAGCCAAATCCTCCTGCCGGCTTGGGATGGGGTAGGAGTCAGCAGGTGAGGTGAGAAGCTGTGGCTTCATGCTAGACCCAAAGTAGAGGATGTGCCTGCATGCACCCTGTGCATGTATGCGCGCGCGCGCGCGCACACACACACACACACACACACACACACACACACACACACACACACACACACACACACACACACACACACACACACACACACACACACACACACACACACACACACACACACACACACACACACACCAAGGACTTCTCTTAGCTGAGGGGAGGCACCTCCTGAGCTATTTCCATTTCCTTTCTCCAAGGCTCTGCTAGTTGCTAAGCAACAGGGAGGCCTCCTTCCCAGGGAGTGGGATGGGAGGGAGGGAAGGGGTGGAGGGGGGTGAGAAGAGAAGGAACTGGGCATGTCTGGACATCCCAGATGGGGCCCTCCTTCGGTACAACCCCCCCACCCAAACACATACTCCCCTCACTGGCCTCAAAGTGCTGGGGGGTGAGGGGTGTTCAGAGCCATGGAGTCTGAAAGGCAGAGAAGAGAGGGGGACTGTGAGAGGAAAAAGGCTCTGAAGGGGACAATGACAGGAGGTGACAGTGGTAATGAGAACACAAGCTCCTTTCCTATGTCCATCCCCCCACACGTCTGAGTTCTAGGTCAGGCTCCTCTACTCCTTGTTTTGTGACCCTGACGATGTCACTGCTCCTCTCTGAGCCTTTGTTCCCAACCTGTGCCTGGGAGCATCATCCAGATTCTTCAGAAGAGGAGGGCTCTTGGGGATTTACGGAACAAAGCTGTTCTTCTAACCCTGCTTCCCGTCTGTCCCTAGCCCAGCCCTGCACCCCAGCTCCACCAGGCCTTCTCCTAGGGTACCCCACAGGCATCACCCACTCACCAAGCCCCACACAAAGCTCTTGGATCCCTGCTTGCTACCTGCCTTGGCTCCAGTGCATAGCTTACGGCCTCCAGCCAGGGACATGCACGGAGCTTGGAGAACCCCATTGTCCTGGCCCACCACAGCTCACCAGCATCAAGTTTGGTCCCTCATTCCCTCTGCTCAACATTGCTCACATTTATCCACCTCCTCCTCTCTCATTACTGCCTCAGTTCAAGCCTCTCCCTCTGGTCCACTCTGGCCTCAGCATCCTGTCTGTCCCCTGCTCCCCGACCTCTTTCTGTTCATCTTCCATCAGCAACCTGGGAGATTGGTCCAGGAGCAAATCAGCAAATCATGCCCTGATTAACAGCCTCTAGTGGCTTCCTGTCACTCTGGCTTCAAGTTGTGACATGGCCTGTCTCCTGGACTAGCCGTCCCCCTGCTGCTCCTACACAGATTCTCCAACCCTCTTGCATCCAGGCCTTTCCCCCTGCTGCTCCCTTTCCCTGGGATGCTCTGCACCCGACTCCTGCATGACCTCAAAATCACTGCTCACAGGCCTCCCCACTTTCTGGAAGCCCCCCCTCCCCTCTCTGGATGGTGCGACCCTCCTGGAGCTCTAGCCACTCACTGTGGGCACACAGGTCTGGCTCCCCCTGAGGGCTGAGGGCAGTTTAGCCTCAACTCCTAGGGCCAGCAAAGTGCCTGAAACATGTGGAGCCCAGCGCCCCGGGGTAGAACAAGGAGGAGGCAAAAAGGGAGGTGGGACAGAGGAAGGCTGGGCCTTGATACAGCCTGCAAGACCCCTTTGCATTTTGCCTTACACTATCTTGCAACTTCATCCCGTGCCACACCTCATCCTGTAGCCAACATCCAGCCCCTCAGCCTGGGTCATCTGTCCCCAGACATGTGCTCTCACTCCTTTGTGCCTTTGCCCATGCAGTTCCCCTGTGCTGGAATTCCATTTCCTCTTCTCTCCACCTGGGGAACTCTGGCACAGGCTTCTGGGCCCAGCCCAAATGTCACCTCCTCTGGGAAGCCTTCCCTGCTTTTGAGGAAGAATGAGTCATTCCCTCCTTGTGCCCCCACAGCTTTTGTCCTCACCTCTTTAGATACTGAGGCTCAATTTATTGTTTGCATCTGACCACTGTTCTAGCCCTTTGAGTGAAGGGGACCATCCCTTCATTCTGGCTCCCAGAGCCTACCCAGCACCTGGCAACTCAGGAGATGCACTGAGGGTGTGGGGACAAAGTGCTCGGGTCCCAGCGAGAGCCCATGGAGCCAGGTTCTGAGTAATGTTGCTCTGCATGCTTTCCCTCTGATGTAGGAGAGGCTTCCCAGCCTAGAACTTGGCCTGAGCTCCTTGAGGGCAGGGGAGGGGAAGCTGGTGGGAGCAGTTCTGAATGCACTCAGATCTCCAGACCCTGAGAAATCCTATCCCTGGCACTGGGAGAATGCCTGGGTAAGATGGCTAGGCTGCTGAAGGCAATCTTTCAGGAGTGACTGAAGGAAAGGAGAGGAATGTGAAGACAGAGGGCAGATGCTGTCTGGATTTTCACTAGGACAGACGGTGGATTCTAGCAATTTCACCTGGTGATGGAGGGTGCCAGGCAGGAATCAGAGGCACATTATTGAATGACCCCTGAACCCCTAGAGGAGAGCCCAGGACCCTAAGAACAAGTCATTGCACACTGAGCCCACTTCTTTCCAAGTCAGGGTTGCTGGACCAGCAGACCAGGGAGTTAGTTACTGCAGGCACCCGAGTCTCTCTGTGGGGTATCTGATATTATCTATTACGGAATCCTTGTGAGATTTCTTAAGAAGAAAGAGACATTGTGCTGGTGGCAACTAACATTCTGTACTGTTTTATTGGGTGGATAGATTAACCTGTGCTCAAAGGGAGCCGATTAATGGGTCAATGTCACATTAGATGGGGGTGTCTAGTGGAAGACCACAGGGCTCTGTCCTCACCCACATCTGATCCCATATGTTCACCACTGACTGGATGGAACTCTGATAACCTGATGATCAGATTCACTGAGGACACCACTTGAGAAGGCTCATAAATTGAGTCAGAATCTGAAAGGACTCAACAGACTGACAAGATGGAAGGAGTCTAAGAAGGTGAAACAGGATAGTGAGAAATGCCACATCCTGAAGCTGGGTCCCAAATTAACTTTCTAAAATTGGAATGAGGTAGACATACTTTAGAAGCAGCATATTTAGGAAGGATTTAGGGGTTTTCAGTGGTCACAGGCTCAATTTGAGTCAGTATCATGATGTGGCTGCCAAAAGTACATGCCATCTTAGGCTACATCAACAAAAATATGTCTAGAATGGGGAGGTGATGATAAGAATATACAAGCGGTCAGAATCCCAATCTTCAGATACTTGAAGGATTGTAGAGGATTTAGGCCAAACCTGGCTAAATCTGTTGGGAAGCTTGTTAGAAGTAGGTTGGGTTGGGCTTCCCTGGTGGTGCAGTGGTTAAGAATCTGCCTGTTGGGCTTCCCTGGTGGCGCAGTGGTTGGGAGTCCGCCTGCCGATGCAGGGGACTCGGGTTCATGCCCCGGTCTGGGAAGATCCCACATGCCGCGGAGCGGCTGGGCCCGTGAGCCATGGCTGCTGAGCCTGCGCATCCGGAGCCTGTGCTCCGCAACGGGAGAGGCCACAACAGTGAGAGGCCCGCGTACCACAAAAAAAAAAAAAAAAAAAAAAAAGAATCTGCCTGCCAATGCTAGGGGACACAGGTTCAAGCCCTGGTCTGGGAAGATCCCACATGCCGCAGAGCAACTAATCCCGTGAGCCACAACTACTGAGCCCGTGTGCCACAACTACTGAAGCCCGCATGCCTACAGCCCGTGCTCCGCAACGAGAAGCCACCGCAATGAGAAGCCTGCACACCACAACGAAAGAGTAGCCCCCGCTCGCTGCAACTAGAGAAAGCCCGCGCACAGCAACAAAGACCCAAAGCAGCCAAAAATAAATAAATAAATAAATTTATTAAAAAAAAGAGAAGTAGGTTGGGTCGCCAGATTTGGCAAATAAAAATACAGGATGCACAGTTAAATTAATTTGAGTTTCATGAATTTCATATTTGGGACATCTTTATACTAAAAGAAAAATATACATTGTTTATCTGAAATTCAAATTAAACTGGGTGTCTTGTATTTTATATGTGATTCCTACCTAGACCTACTGAATCAAAATCTCTGGGGGTGAAATTGTCAGTGTTCCCGAGGTGATTCTGATATAGACCATCTGTGGACCAGCAATTGGGAGCCGGTTCTACAGCAGCAGTTCTCAAATCTTATTAGGCAGCAGAGTCACCTGGAGGGCTTGTTAAACCATAGATGGCTATGGTCTACCCCTGCAATCTCTGATTCGGTAGATCTGGGGTGGGCTCTGAGAATTTGCATTTCTAACCATGAGAATTTGCATTTCTAACAAGTTTCACCTGTGCTGGACCTTGAACCACACTGAAGGGAGCAAACCCTAGCCAATCTGGGTGGTTCCAGAAGACAAAGCCAACACTCCTGCGGAGAAGTCATCTTTTTTTTTTTTTTTTTTTGCGGTACGCGGGTCTCTCACTGCCGTGGCCTCTCCCGTTACGGAGCACAGGCTCCGGACGCGCAGGCTCAGCGGCCATGGCTCACGGGCCCAGCCGCTCCGCGGCATGTGGGATCCTCCCGGACTGGGGCACGAACCCGCGTCCCCTGCATCGGCAAGCGGACTCCCAACCACTGCGCCACCAGGGAAGCCCGGAGAAGTCATCTTGAGTGGACTTCAGCTAAGTCCAAGGTAGGATTTTTTTCCCTAACAATCAAAACTTTAAAAAAACTAAGCAGTTCATCCCAGGATGAGTGAGTTCCCCATTACAGGAACTACTCAAATAGGAGATAAACTATTATATTCACTCAACAAACACAACAAACA
This sequence comes from Hyperoodon ampullatus, assembly GCF_949752795.1. NCBI lineage: Eukaryota > Metazoa > Chordata > Mammalia > Artiodactyla > Ziphiidae > Hyperoodon > Hyperoodon ampullatus. Next base: position 51,566,045 of record NC_136927.1, on the reverse strand, counting down.
CTCGCCCAGCATCTACTCACCCCCTCCCCCAGCAACAAATGCTGGAGATTTGGAGACAAGCAAGACCCCATCCTGACCCTCTGGCAGCTCACAGGCTGGTTTGGGAAACCAGTAGTTATCGCGGTGTAGTGTGATAATAGAGAATTTGAGGAGTGTCTGCATCTCCGCCTGGTTGGTCAGGGCAGGCTTCCCAGAAGGGGTGAGAGGGTCTGGAGACAGGGACACCAGAGCAGCTGGGCCCTGGCCAGAATTCAAGAAATATATGGACAGACTGGGCAGGACTGTTGGCAGACTGGGTGTGGGGTGGAGGGAGGCGCCTTGGATAACACTGGGTCTCTGGCTTGGGTGGCCAGGGGGATGGTGCAGACGTTTACTGTGATGGGGAATATGGAGGGCAAACTGGGCTGTGTTAAGGGTGAGGGGCTTCTGGGGGTCAAGCAGACAGCTATGAGGTCTAGAGACATAACACTGACCTTGACCCTGACTTGTTAAGGTCCTTGGGGACATTGATGCTGTGTCTCTTTGGAGGCAGGGTGGCACATGGGAAGTCTCTTCTTGACCCCTGATTGGCTGTGAGACCCTGAGCGAGTCTCTTCCCGTCTCTGGACCCTGGTTTCCCCGCTGGACAATGAGGGACTGGACTCAAAGACCCCACAGGTCTTCTGTTCTGGAAATCTAGGTAATACTATGTATGTATACCGCCAAGCCTTCAGCCCACCTCCTTCCTGCTGCTGTAGCCAGTGGCCAGGGCCACACCAGTTCCCCCCGGAGCTCAGCCTGAGGCTGTCCCCAGCACTGGGTCAGGTCCCAAGGGTAGGTCCAGATGCTGGGCCAGTCAAACCCATACGCAGATTAAGTCATGAATTTAATGCTGTCTGACTGGGAGGGGCGCGGCGGGGGGTGCATCTCACCTTCTGACAGCCAGGAAGTGGTTAAAGGACCATAGCCCTGACTTCCAAACCTCACTCCTGAGTCCCTGGGCTTGCCTCCTTCCCTCAGTCCCAAGCCTGGGTCCCTTGAGCAGGCCTGGCTGAGGACAGGATGGAACACAGTCTGGCTGCCGGTACCTGCAAGTCCAGTCCTGCTGGTAGAGATTAATTGAAGGGGAAATAGCCCATCTGTACTGCAGGGTCCAGCCTGCTGACAGGCACAGAGGCCTCTCAGCTAATGAGATCGTCACTCACCTCGGGGCTCAGAGGGGTAGGATGCTAAGGGTGGTAGTGACTGGACCAGGTCTGGGGAGAGGGAACAGTGGACCACATATGTGTCTGAGAAGGAGACTGGGTCGTGCCGCGGGGAACATGGTTTGAGGCGGGGAGACAGGGCCGTGCTCTTTGGGAACTCATGAGCTGAGTGACCTTGATCGTGTGGCTTAAACTATGTGCCTCAGTTTCCTTGCCTGTGAATTGGAACTAATAATAGCACCCTCCTCTTAGGGTCGTGGTAAAGGACTAATGCATGTGAAATGCTAGCACACTGCCTGGCACACAATGAATGTCCCATAAATGGTGATGATTATTTGTCATTGGTGACTTTCCTCTTTTGGACATGGTGGGGGTGAGGAGTCCTTGGACATCCACGTGAAGATGTCCAGAGGCTGAGCTCTGGGTCTGATTGGGGGATGTCATCACATAGCTGGGGACTGAGATCCAAGGTAAGCAAGGTCGTTGATTGTGGAGGGAGGAGAGGGCAGAGGCCGGAGCCCAGGGCAAGGATGACCTGGGCCACCTTCCCCCATCCCCACTGGCCTCAGCAAACCCCTCCCAACTCACTTTCAGTGTCTCAGCCTCCAGCCCCCATGGCACCAAACCAGGGGCCCCCTTTGCTCCTGGGGCTCAGGAGCCTCTCTCCCCCCAGGGGCAGCACTCACTCCCCTGGGGGCTCCTTTCCCCACCCCTGCCTGCCAGAGACCCACCTACCCGGTGATGACGTCAGGACTCGGCGCCTCTGCACCCTCAAAGGTACAGGTTCCTACAACTTCAAGTAAACTCTTGACCTGTAGTCATACACAATTTAACCACCTTCTTGCCACTAAGGTCCTTCTGCTGCTCCCGCTGGCTCAGGAACAAGGAGCACTAGGTTTGGAATCAGAAGATTTGAGCTTGAATTCTGGTTATACCAGTTCTCCCTGGGTGATCAGGGAATGTCACCAAACCTCCCCCAGCCTGAGTTTTCTCATCCGTAAAATGGAGACAATACTCCGTAGCTCATAAGGTGGTGGGATTGTTCATTCTTTCAGTGACAAGCTTCTTATGAAGACAGATCCTGATTACCCCTCACCCCCCACCCCCCAATGCTACAGGAGCAAAAACGAGACCATGGGGGGTCTACCTTTGCCTGCGATGGTCAGGGAAGGCTTCACAAAGGCAAGGGTGTTTACACTGGTCCTTTGAAGGATGAGTCTAAGGAACGGGGAGTCCAAGCAGGGGACGGCACGGGCTGAAGGCAAGGGTACGGCGAGGTCCAGGGACCTGGGATTAAGAGGGTCAGGGTGGAGTGGGATGCATGATGGGGAGCAGCCTTCCCGTGAAGGTGGGGACGACTAACACAGGGTGAGCCCACCCAGAGAAAAAGCTCAGTGTGGGGAGAGGGGGTGGGGAGGGACGTGCCTCCGGAGTTGCCTGGAGGAAAGAGTTCTTTGTAACTGTCAGAAACGTGATGGAACTGACAAACACACATGAAACCAGGCACTTAGCTTGTGAAACTAAGTCTGGGTCTTTGTAAAAATAAGTGTGTAACAACAATGGTTTTGTCAAGATATTTTATGAAGCTGGCAAAGAAAACCCATCTCCACTGTGTCCAAGGAATCTGGGTGTGCCCCTTCCCCACCCCAGTCCCTGCCCTGAAGCCAGGCTGTACTCCTGACAACAGAGGATGTGTCCCCAGAGCACCCTGGGGAGGGGGCTCTCCTGTCAACCCCTCCCTTTCCTGGGGGGACCCTTCTCCAGACCGCCAGCCTGTGAACACAAGTGTGGGGAGGTGGCAAAGGTAATCAGGTCATGGCTGGAGCAAACTAGAAGCCCTCCCTGTGCTTCCTGCCCAAGGGGGTGCGGCTGGGGAGTAAGGGCCACAGGACGGAGATGGCTCCTCAGCTCTAGGGGCGGGTCACTCATTCATGTCACAGCTATTCGGTGAGTGGCCGGTCTGAGGATCACCAGAGGAGATGCAGAGGGAGAAGCACTGTGAGGTAGCAAGATAAGTGCTGGGATGGGAGACGTGCAGCAGAGACATCAACTGAGCTGGAATGTGTTTGGGGAGGATCAAAGCTGGGTGGTCTTCCTGGAGGAGGACTCTTGAAGCATAAGTAGGAACTGGTGGATGTAGAAGGGGAGGAAGGATGTCTTGCACAGAGTGTGGGGCATGTGGGAAGAAGGCTTGGAGAGGAAAAAAGGAAGAGCATGGTCTCATGCACAGGTAGGCACAGTGGGCCAGGAGGGGCTGGAGGAGCTAGGCCCACACCCTGCAGGCAATCGGGAACCAGTGAAGGCTGCTGAGCTGGGGAGGTCACAGTCAGCTTTGCATTTCAAAAAGATCTCTCTTGCTGCCTGGTGCCCTCGATTTTGGTGGCCTCTGCCCTGGAGAAAGGTCTGCCCCTCAGGGACAGCCTGGTCCACATTAACCAAGACAGATCTGTATGGATCAGCAAGTGACAGAAGAGCCAGGCTGGGTTCAAATCAATTACTATGTGCCCTAAAGTGACTTGACCTCTGTGCTCAGTTTCCTCATTTGTAAAATGGGGTTAATATAAGTACCCCCACCATTAGGGGTGAAGGAATTAACATATGTACAGTGCAGCAGTGCCCAGGAAGGTAGTAAGTTCTGTGTATGTGTTAATTGTTAGTACTACCCATAAACAATGCCAGCTAGTCTAAACCACTACAGGCATGAGTTAACCAGGAAGACGTATAGATCGGTATAAATCAGAACACATAAGGTAGATAATGTACCAAATCAGTGCCAACTTGTGTAGACTAGTAGATAACAACCCACACGGACCCGTAGAGACCAGTATTCGCAGGTCAGAAGATGCTGCGGGGAGAGGCCTGGAAGGAAGGCGCTCGGCAGGCCAGGCCAGCAGAGAGAGGATTAGCAGAGCAGGTTTCCTCCCTGCCTTCTTGGAGTCTCTATCAGGAGGCGCTGGCACTGCTGTTTGTTACCCAACCCTCGAGAAGACGTTGCAGTGGGGAGGGAGAAAGCTGAAAGCCTTCTTTTCAATTATTCAGCAGCCGGAGCTTCCTGCCGCCCTGATGGAGCCAGAGGAAGGCCCTGGCCAGAGCCCCTGGGCTGGGTTTGGATGGGCTGGGGGGAGGGCTGGTTGCAGGAGGGACGGGCAGCCTGGCCTGCTCCTGCCCTTCCTCCCCGATGCCCCCAGCCCTGGGCTGCGGGGTTTGGCGGGGGGCAGCCGTGCCTGGGCAGCTTGGAGCTATCCCCTTCCCTGCAGACTCAGACTGTGCTGTGGAACGGAGGTGGGGGCGGGCTGGCCCAGTTCCCAGAGCCGAGGTGGGGTGTCTGGGGGTAGGCAAGGGAGGGAGGGCCTGTCCACTGTCCACAGGAGAAAGCCAGGCAGCTTAGCTGGCACCTGCGTCCTGGGCAACCTGTCCAGCCCCCTGTATGTCAGAAACACGGCACTCGGCTCCACCCAAGAACATGCTGGCCCAGACTGCTCCCTTTGCCTGGAATGCCCTTCCCCTTCCATTCATCTTGTAGTACGCTGCTCAAGCATCACCTCCTCTGTGAAGCTCTCCCTGACCTCCACTGTGGGATGTGCCTCTAAGCTGCTTCCAGAGCCTTACCCTCTGGTTACCACTCTCAGTGTTTCCCTTGTTCTGCTGTGACTATTTGCTCCCTAGCCGAGTGAGGGCTCTCCAAGGGCAGCGACTGGGTTGTGTCCATCTTTGTGTCCCTACCGCCTAGCACAGAGCTTGGCACAAAGCAGCCATCTGTGAATATTTATTGAAACCCGGCTTGTGTTTGCACTGACGGGGAGCTCACTACTTATTTTTTTAACCACCTCCATCTCTGGGAACCTCAGTGGGAAAGGTCCCTGGTTACCGCTCTCAATATGCCCAGACTTGATGTGTGTTAATATTTGCAAAGGCCACATTGTCATATACTTTGTAAGCCCTGGAGTCCAGCTCTGTCACTGAATGGATAGGAAGGACTCACCTGGCACCTAGGCTCCTGCCCATAAAGCCAGGGCCCTGTCTTTATTCCTGTTGGCTCTGATTTGGGTTCCCAGAGCAGAGGATCTGGATGGCAGGTCCCCAGGGACAAAGAGGCCTCAGCTGTCTGCTCCCTACAGAGGGGCCCACAGTATAGGCAATATAGCCTAAATGAGACCAGTGCAGACCACTGCAGCCCAGGACAGGCCATAGCGGAACCAAGAATTCAGACTGGATACATCAGGGAACCCACAGACCAATGCAGACCAGTATTCTAGACCAGTGGAATAGAGCAGAACACACAGTACTGGTCATTGAAAATAGTACAGACCAGTTTAACTCAGGAGGCAGCCTGTATAGACCAGTACTGATATCACACAGCAAGCAGTGTTTTAGTCTCCCCTCCCCTGGGTTCTGGTGGAACAAAGGAATCCCTGCACCCACTCAGCCCACTCTGTTCCTTTTTAGGGCCCTCAGTGGCCTTCAGGGAGCTGTAGCCTTCCAGCTAGGGAGCAGGCAGCTTCCCTGTGGTTGCCTGAGCTCCAGTGGAGATTTGGGATTGCGGGGAGAAGACTGAGAAAGAACATTTTCATGACTGAGCTGTCACTGATGGCCTGGGCTGCCAGGGAGGTGGTGATCTCTGTGTCCTGGGGAGGGTCCAAGCCAGATGGCCTTGGGGAGGTGTCCTAGAGAGAGCCACCTAGGTGTCATGCTGAGGACTCTCCCAAGCTGGCCTCTAGGGCTGACTCTGGAGTAAAATCAGAGGAGCCCTGTGCTGTCATCAGCTTCATTACTTCCTTTACCCGCTTCTCCTCCCAGAAAAGATCAGACCTGCCCAGGTTCACACCCGGGAGCTGGGCTGAGGAAGGGGAAGATGGGCTAGAAGCTGTATGACCAGATTTCTTTCCCTTTTCAGGTTTCAGTTTCCCCATCTGGACTAAGTGCCAGGGCCTGGATACTAGTGGGGCCAGGGTAGGGCTGGGCTCTGAGTCCCTGGCAGCCCAACACTTGGAAGAATCCAAGTTGGGTGGTGATATGCCTGCCCTCCAGGAGCTATCAGCAGGAAGGGTGTGTGCTGGACAGACAGACAAGCCCCTTCCACCCACTGGGGAGGGTGAAGTGGGGAGACAGGGCAGCTGCCTCCACTGCCCACACAATCTCATTATGGAAAATTCCCTCTATTGACTCAGCTTTAATCAGGCAGGCTGCCCTGGGCTTCCCCCCCACCAGGTTTCTGCTGGGCTGGGTGAGATCAAAGAGAGAGCCAGGCTGGGGGCTAGAGCCTCATCTGCCATTCCCATCGATCCAGATGCGCCTCTTGTTGCTAGGCAACAGTCTCCAGTCTCTCCTGGTCCTTCCTCCCCCAGGGGCAGCAGGATCGGGCAGTAAAGGGGGAGAGCGACCCCACGTTCATTCTCTAGCTCTCCCCTTACCAAGCTAGAGATCTCTGTCACCAAGCCGGGAGCCCTCTTCCTGCCCAGGAAGGGCCCCCCATCCTGGGAACTTGACCCTCCCACCAAAACAGACCCCTTTTCTCCCCTCACATTTGTATTCATCCCCAGAATACTCGAAATCCACACCTCCTATGTCCCATGTAAGCACTCTATCAGGAAGACAGTCCAGGGATTCACCAGAGAGGGGAAGGGACCCTTGGGGGTGTGGGGTAGGAGTCAGTGAAAAAGTCCAGATGGGGCTGCAGGCTACTGTCTTCCAGCCCAGCACTGGACTGGATGTGGGAATCATGTAATCTTGAGAGAATGGCACTGAAGACAAATTCACACTCCCAGTTTTGAGTGGGTTGGCTTTTTTTTTTTTTCTTTTTCCAAAACGTAGGATGCATTTCATAGTAGTTTTTTCTTTTTTGTTTCAAGTGCTTATAATTTAAAACTGTAAGTTGTATTTTAAAACAAGCATAAAAATGTACTGTGGGTTTTGGGGGCTGTAATTGACTAAATAATGCAGATCTGAGCATTTTATCACAGTTTAATATTTTGCATATTTGATCTACCCTATACTGCTCATCTTTCTCTTTTTAAAAAACTGAGTATGTGCAAGTCATCCCCACAGTTGTTAGGTGGTGACCTACTTATATCGTAGCTTATTTAGGATTTTAAGGTCTCTCCCCTGTCTGAGGTCTTTACAGTCCTTGGGGATGGAAAGTATCTCTCTCTTACCTCTGGTCCCTCATCAGACCTTTTTTAAAAAAATGCAACTAAGGGATAGGAAGAGGTGATGCACTTCCCAAAGTGTAAAGACCCAGAACCCAGGAGTCCGAGGACCCAGCCCTGAGAGCTGCTGGGAGATGCGCAGTCCCTGGGCAGCCGTCCTGGTGCCCTCGGTCCTGCCACTGCCTGCCACCTGCTCCCCCCAGCTCCACAGCGCGATGACAATTCCTCTCTGCCTCCCCTGCCCAGACCCAGTCACACACTCCAACTCTGAGAGGCACAGCTTCCCAGGGTCCTTGACAAATGGTAACCAATTAATGTCAATTAATCTGATTAGCCCAAATAGTTAATTAAGCAGTTAATTAACAACATCATTGACAATAACCTATGGCTCCCGAGGGATTGTGGGTGGGAGGTAGGAATGGCAGGGGGCAGGGGCCCTCCTTGCTCTGGGAAGAGGCGAGCCCCTTAAGTTCAGGTTGAGAGTGGGGGGCTACTCGTGCAGCTGTGGCCTCTCTGAGTCTCTGCCTTGCTCTGCCATCAGGCCCAGAATCTTCATCAGGGCGTCCGACCCCACCCCGGCCACAAACCCGTCCCCGGCCCCTGACCACGTTTGAGAGGGTCTGATTTCCATGAGAAAGGCTGAATCTCAGCACAGCAGAGGAGGGAGAAAGGCCTCCTGTCTGGGAAGTTGTTCCACCCCAAAATCCTAGCAGGAGTCCCTGCCTCTGCTGCCATCCCAACCCCCAGCCCAGACCACACACCTCATAGCCTACCACCCCCGCCAGGGCCATGGACTTTCCCAAGCTGCAGAGCAGCCCTGGAGGGGACTTGTCATCCTTAAGCCCAGATGAGGAAACTGAGCACCTCCCATATGCCAGGCCCTGTGCTTGCACTGAGCACCTGCAACGAGAAACAGCCATGGGGGCTGCCCTCAAGGAGCTCCTTGTCTGGGGCGTCACAGAACAGTGCAGCCTACTGCATCTTAGCTGGATGATGCTGGCGACGTTAACCACCTCTCTGTGCCTCAATATCCTCTACTGTGTCCTGGCTCTGTCATAAGATGTGAGGACTAAATGAGTTAGGACACATGAAGCCCTTGCAGAGGTGCGAGTCACACGGGAGATTCCAAATGTTCGTGATGGTTACCGAGGGAGATGGAAGGGTAAGCAACCATCAGGACAGAGTATAAAAGCAGCTGAGAAACAGGTGGTCCCAGGCACCTGGGGGCACACAGAGGGAGCCTGGAACGAGGCATCGCACAAAAGACGTGGGAGTAGAGGCTGAAGGTCAAGGAGGTAGAGGAAGAGGGAAGAAGGGCATCTAGGCAAAGGGAACAGCATCTGCAAAGCAATGAGGCACCAATTCTCCCCACTAGCATGGGTAGTCACTGGGGAGCTTTCAAAAATCCTGACCTCCCAGGTCCTACACTCAGATTCTGAATGGGTGGGTCCCAGGAACCTGCTGTTCATGGACTGTTTTGGAAATACCAAGGCAGGTAGGTACTCTGCACCTAGAGACCATGGCTGCCGTGGTTTCTGGGTGTCCCAGGCTGGGAGGAGCAGAGCTGCATCAGGAGAGGCCCAGGCCATGTGACCCGTGTCCCAAAAGCATACCGCAGGCCCCCCTGTTCTCTCCATCTGTCCAATCATGCTCGCCCTTCACGGGTGACCTTCCTGAAACAGCTCTGGCCGTGTGCTTACCTGCTGGAAACATCCCTTGGTTTCTCTGCTGCCTTCGGGAGAAAGGCCAGACTCCCCTGACTGGCATTAAGGCCCCTCACGGGGGCTCCCTCTCCAGCCTGGTCCTCTGTTCCTTGGACTCTCCAGCCACACTATTCCCTAAGTGCCGGGGCTCTTTTCTCCTCCGTGGCTCTGCTCATGCTGTTCCTTCTGCCAGAAATGCCCTTCCCCTTTTTCTCCCCCGGGCAAACCTGTACTCATCCTATGAGGACCATCTGTGATGCTGGCTCCAAAGTCAATCAGGCAGGCAACTACCCACCCCCAACCACCAGTGCCCAGGCAGCCCCCGGGATGGTCCTACATAACCCACATTCCATCCCTAAACATTCACCAGCTCATGGGCCTTGCTCCCCACTAGACTGAGGGCGGCTCCTCCCTTTCTCCAGCGCTGAGCACAGGGCTTGGGGATGACAAGGATAATTGAGTTTTCAGTTCAGAGGAGCTGCTGAGCAAATGTTTAATGAATGAAGGAATGACTGTCTCTGCTTTCTGATGTATGAGGAGCGGAGGACAGAGGGAGAGAGAATTCGGGAGGCAGATAAGAGAGGAGTTCTGGGGACAGTAATGTATGGGTCACAGGGACCAAGAGGCATGTGCTAGACTATGCCAGGTAGGGAGGGGGGACGGGGCTGCCCGGAGGCAGCACCTGCCGAGTATCCCAGCTTCCCTTCCATCCTGGAGGCCCCCTCTGGCCCCCTGTTGGGAGAAGAGGAGGCTGGGCCCCTCTGCCCGTCCTGAAGTCCACTTCCCCAACCTGGTTCTCTGGTGCTGACGGCTGTGCCAAAGCTGCCCTACCTCTCACCCTGCCCCTGCCCCGGGTGAGCCCAGCCTGGAGCACGTGCACATGCCCTGTCAAACCTCCCAGCGGTGCGGTACCCGTCTCACCTGCAGCTGTGCCATCACCTCCTACCTGGCCTCTCGCCCTTGGTCTCTTTCTCTTCACCCTCCTCCTCCTCCCAAAGGCAGCCAGAGTAGGCTTCCTTAGGCGCAAATCTGATCATTTCATGACACTGCTCCAAAGGCTACTTGACTCCCATCACTTTCCAAATAAACTCCCAGCCCTTACAGTGGTTTTCGAGGTCGTTCAAGACCTGACCTGGCTCACCACGCTCCCGGGGCTGCGCTCTATCCTTGGGCATGCCCTCTGTGCCATGGCTCTGTTAGATCACTGACTATCCCCTTAGTTCACTAGGACTTTTCATACCCCTGTGCCATGGCCCACGCTGTTGTCTGGAGTGCCCTGCCTCTACCTTCTCTGTCTGGCATCTTTCCTGTCATTCTCCAACTTAAAGGTCTCTCTCCCCAGTCTCCTCTGGCTGCCCACATCACTGGGGATATCTTAGTCCTAGCAGAACCTCAGTGGTCATCACTCTCAGTTAACTCATGCCTCCCTTTCCCACTAGTCTGGGAGCTCCTCAAGGTCAGGGTTGGTGTCTGATTCACGTCTATGTCCCCGGTGTTCATACAATGCCCGGAAAATCAGAAGCACTCAATAGATGTTAATGGTGTGGCCTCACACATTCAAATGACCGCCACCTCCGGGCAGTGCACTGGGTTTCATCTCTCCTTGGGTGTCTTTACACTCATTACCTGAATCCCTTGTCAGCGCACACCTGGAGGTGGGTATTATTATGCCCATTTCACAGGAGGGAGAAACAGATCTGACTGTGGAGGTTGGGGCCTAGATGTGATCAGAGGCCAGGAGATGGGCAATCGCCTGATTCCCAGCTCTGAGCTCCTTCTTCTAAGGTCTGGGTGGGTCCAAGTTCTCACCCCACCCAGGGGATGTATGACTCTCTCGTGCTTCCCCTCCCCTGGTAGCCTTGGCCCTCCCCACCTCAGTCCCTGGCAGAGGGGTGTACTGAGGCAGCAGGCCCACCTCAGTCCCTGGCTAACCCTGTCACAGGCCTCAGAGCCATCCTCTCCAGGGGAAATCCACAGCCCACAGCAGATCCCCAAGGTGTGCCCCACCCAAGAGGGCAGGGGAGGGGCAAGTTCTCCCCCCAGCTCTCACTGGTTCCCTGGGAAGCTGGTTCACCTGTGCCCAGTGTTCATATGGCCTTGAAAAGTATGCTTTTTGCAGTCTTTAAAGACATCAGAGAATTCTCACTATAGAGTAAAAAACAGCATGCCGACTTCCCGCAACAGGGCGTTCCCAGTTATTTAATGCTATGTATCTATGAACGCATGGACAAAATCCTGGTAGGAAATACCCCTCTGTGTTCACAGTGGCTGTCTCTGGGTGGTGGGACCACATGTGACTTTTTTCTCCTTGGTTTTCTATTTCCCAAGTCTAGCACAGTGAGGATGTGCCATTCTTAAAATCAAAAGAATTCAATGAACCATACTTGTCTCCATCCTAGGGAGTTCTGGGGAACGGTGGTGGGAATGGGGTTCAGTACAGGGAGAGGTCTCAGAACCACGGGCTACTCTGAACACTAGAAATAGGCAGGCCAAGAGCGCCCCAGCTCAGTAAGCTGCCTGGCCCTCAGGGTCTGGTTCCCTGGGCTCAGGCCCCCCTCCAGTCCTCACAGGCCCCAGCAGGATGCTGAGCGAGCTGTGGCCCTGCCCGCCAGCTCCACCTGGCACAGCAGCCTCTGCAGTGGGCAGGAGGCCAGGGCGGGGGCGGCAGGATGCTGAGGCCAGGCTGACTGCCTAGGAAGCAGCGCCACAGACGGATGGGCTGGCGGCTTTTGGCTATAAGCGGGGAGACCCTGGGAGTTGGGGGCTGCTCTGGAGCCCAGGCACACGTGTCCTCTGAGGCCTTTCTCCCAGATCAGCGGGCAGCCTGGGCAGCCTGGGCCTGGCTCACCTGCCCAGGCCCCCTGAGAGCCCTGTTCTGGATGACACAGAGTCAACAGGGCTTGGCCTCTGGGGATGGAGCTGTCACCCTCCTGTGCTCATGACCCAGAAGAACGTGAAGAGACAGGAACCCAGAGGTGTCAGCAGGCACTAAGCCACCGTGAAGACCTGGGCTGGGCCAGGCTGGGGTCTGTAACTGTTGGTAACGGTCCCGCCCTGTCATGGGCTCCTCTGGGCCTCCCACGCTCTCATGCTCCTGTCTCTCCTCTCTAACGGCCTCATCCTCTCTGAGCTCACTCCTCCCTACTGAGCCCCCATGCCCTCTTCTAACTCCATTCCACTCATCGGTTCCCCCCCTTCTCTGAGTACCACCTCCCTGAGCTCCTTCCCCTCCCCGAGCCTCTAAGACCCCAGGGGGCCCCTTCCTTCAGCGAGTGACCTCTTCCTTTCTTTCCTTAAACGCTTTCCCTCTCCCTGAGCCCAGGTGTTAGAATTGAGAAGGAACTTGCCCATTTCTTGCCAGGCTGCTCCTCCCCCAATACAGCCTGGACTAGTGTCCATACCGACCCACTCCCGTGGCAGGGCCCTGCATCTTCTCTTCAGAGCATCAGCTGCAAAATCCCTCCCTCTCCCCAAGACTCTATGAATAACCTTCCACCACCGTACCGCTGCTGCTTCCCTGGATGTGGGACCTGAGCATATGTGTCCTGGGGGATTCCTGGACATTGCTGAACAACTCTGAGAGGTGTGAAGGGCATCTTCAGTGTCCCTGCAGGTCACCTTAAATCTTGGGCCAGGAGGGCTCAATCCTGGCTCTGCCACAGAGTCCTGGGATCTCTGGGTGAGCCACTGGGCCTCTCCAAGCTGTATTTTCCCATTTTGAGTTAAGACCACAAGTTTGTAATTAGGAGGGACGGGTGAATTTTAAATCTCAGCTGCAATTAATAAACCTAAGCTTCAAACATTGGAGGTAAATTCTATCTCTGCTGATGGAACCACAGGCTTCCTGACGCACAGATTTATGGAGCAGAGAGATCTTAAAACCTTACTGCTGGCAGGGCCTTTGGGGGGGTCATCTGATCAAGCCCCATCGTTTTATGGTTGAGGACACTGAGGCCCAGAGACAGGAAGAGACCTGTTCAAGGTTACACAAGGAGCCAGGGTCAGAGATGGGCCCAGAAAGAGGGTCCTTGGACTCTATCACATGCCACTCCCCAACCCCTACTGGCCCACAGTGCCCTGGCTGATCCTCACTCAGGAGAGCCTGGAGAATCGAGGGCAGAGTGGTGTTGTGGAAGCCACACTGGGCCCCTGAGGCAGTGGGCTAGAGTTGCACCAACACCTTGCTCTGTGACCTTGGGAAAGTCATGTCACTTTCAGGCCTTGTTTTGCTCCCCTGTGAAAGGGAGACAGTGGCACCTTTGGCACCAGGTTATGTGAGGATGAAATGAGATACTGTATGTGAAGTGACAGGCCCATGGCAGGGGCTCAGAGTGCGTGTAGGAGTTAAGAGAGAGAGAGGGTGGGCTCTCCCCCGTCTCCTCAGCAGCACCCATGGCTGGCTACTGGGATAGGAGGAGCTGTGATTCTGCCCCACTGGCAGCAGGAAGCAGGCAGAGGAAAAGTCAGTAGGCACGGCTGACCCCAGCATTGCTGGCAGTTGCTTGTGACCATGGCCCCATCACAGAGGGTGAGGGCTAACTGCTCAGAAAGGAACAGGCAGTGACCGGCTTGCCAAGGTCAGCAAGAGGCTGGCAGGCAGAGAGGGTGAGAGTGGGTGCGGAGGTGAGCAGACGGGGCCTGCCAGACCCAGACTCCCCCTCTGGCAGGTGTGATGGTGGCGGGGGTGGGTTGTGATGGGAGCACCCAGCTGGATAATTGAAAGCACATTCCACCTCCAAATATCCCAGTGACCTTGGGGGAGTCAGCGCCTCACTGCACGGCACAGCCTCACCCATATGCTACAGGCACCTCACCTGGAAAGCTGTCCTCATGAACCAAGAAACCGGCATTTAACTGGGTCTTGATATCAAGGGGCCAGGACAGGTTATCAGCTCCACAACTGCCCCAGGGAAGACAGCTTGGGTGGCCTCATGACCTTAGAAAAGTCATTCAAGTCTCATTTCTCAGTTGTGAAATAGGGACATTGATGGCTTCCTTGTCATGTTTTCGTGAGGATGAACTAAGTTAACTGTAGGCTCCTATGTGCCTATTATGGAGCCTGGTATAAGGCCCTCAGCCAACATCCATCTCCTCTGGGAAGAGAAGCACATACTTCAAACAGTGCTGGAAACTTTTCCACCTTTGTCTAGCTCCTCCATAAGAAATTCTTACTTGTGTTTGATTTGCTAACACTTGCTCAGCATTTTACAGCTCACAGCTAGTTTCCTATCTAATAGCTGGAGTATTTCTTTGACCGCCAAAGTAGATACTGTTAATGCTATACCTGTTTTACAGATCGGGAAACAGGTTCAGAAAGGTTAAGTGGCTTACCTGAAGTCACATAGCTTGGATAGGAACCCATGTCTCTCACACTTCAAAGTCCATGACTCCCTACCCATTCAACCCCACCTTTTAAAATCCAAACCAGTCTTTATTTGCTCTTCAAGAATTCCTCCTCCATCCCTCATGGGAGAGTGGGACGGGGCATAAAGTTAAGGAACCAAAAAGCTGATGTGTGGGAGCAATTTCTTAGCCAGCTTGGTCCTATTTCTGCCTGGGGAAGGATCTGGCACATGCTGGGACCGTGACCTTAAGATGCCCCCTAGACAGAGAAACTCTCCAAACGCCTGCCCTGCTCTCCATCAAAGTACCTGCCTCTTCCCTTGTCACAGGATGCAAGACCAGCCCAGGCCCCTTGATGCCAGAAGTGGATGAGTGAGTGAGGTCTTAGGAGAGTGAGAAGTTATGGCTGGGATAGAGAACAGGCATTAGAGTACCAGGTCAGACCTGGGTGCGTTCCTCTTGTTCCACCTCCAATCCATCCCCACAATGGACCTGCTGCCAGAAGCAGGAACTGCAGGAGGCTTCAACACTGTCCAAGCAGGAGCTCTGGGATGGAGGGGGAGGAGGATACAAGAAAGAGGCTGCGTCTCTTCTCTATCTCTCCTTTTTTTTTTTTTTTTTTTAAACCAGGAATTTGCTCTGGGGTTGGTTGGGCCCACTCTGAGCTTCAGAAACTCTCCCTGGGCATCCAGAGAGACCACGGAGAACACCCCCTAAATTCCTAGTGGCTATTTTCTCTTCTGTGCCCTCCATTCTCTCCCCAGTGAGAGAGTAAATGCCATCCTGTGTGAGACCCAGTTCTCGTTGCCAGCTTCTGCCTCCCCAGGGGCATTTGGACAGCTGGGAAAGGGGCCAGACTGTCCCTTATGCTGCCACCCTGTGCTGGACAGAAGCCCAGCATTCAGGTGGGGGCCTGCTCCTTTCATCCCTCCCAGTGAACAGCATCTCCACAGGGTCCTTCATTGGTCTTTCCCTTCCCTAGGGAGCAGGTCCTTCTCCTCAATTAGGGGAGGGCAATTGGACTGCAGTTGGGTGCCTCTCTAGCATCCTTATGGGCCAGGCCATGGTCATTTATGCTCAGTGGAGTCCTGCCCATGACCCGGCAGGGTTCTCACTTTCTCCATCCCTCTCAGAGAAATGAAAAACGTTTCTCATCTCTGTTCCCCAGGTGCCTCGCACCCACGACCAAACACACTAACAGTCCCCCAACCCCTACCCTCTGCTCTGGGATCTGTGGACCGTGGGCCCCGGCCCGTCTGGGGAGGCCCAAGATTCAACCCAGCCCCAGCCCCTCTGGGAAATGCCCCCGCCCCGCCAGGGGCTCTCACCTCCCTGCTGATCGTTGCGCTCCGCCGGGCGCTGGAGCCAGGCCCTCTGGCCCCGCTTGTCTGGGCGGCCTTCGGGCCGCCTCCTCGGCTCGGCTCGGCTTGGCAGGACAGCTCTGCCGCCCCCGCGGCCCCGCGCCCTCCGTCTCCCCGCGGGCGCTGCCGCCGATTGCTGAAATGCTGGACAGCGCACCACCATGGAGGCGGCCTCCCTGCCCGCTTGCCGGCCAGAACGGCCCGGCGTCCACAGCGCCCCCCATAGTCCTGGAGGCCGACGGCAGCCAAGCCAAGGGACTGGGCGTCTGTCGGGGGCCGGAGCCTCCACGGCAGTGACATTCTCCACGACTTACGAGTAGGGGGTGGGGGCAGGCGCCCGGGGCAAGGGATCCCGCTGGGATGCCCTCTTTCATCGTGCATCCTGGTGGCCTGACCGAGGCCAGGTGGGGTGGTGGGAAACATCCCGAAGGGGAGAGGATTTTGAGACTGGAATCGCTGGACCTGTGGTGCTGGATTGGCTGTCTGGAGTACTGAGTTCAAGTCAGGACCTTGGTAGCCTGTTGTCCTGCAGCTCCCGCCTCCGTTTCCTTGGCTGGACAGTGAGCCGGTGGAGTGAAGGGACCTCTGGTGGGGCGGGCTCTGCAAGGAGCACTGAAAGCACAGAGACCTTTCTGTGGTAGGAAGGAGGCCAGGAACGAGGAGGCCTTTGCGTGGAGCCACCAGTGGTATCCCTGTGCTGTCTCAGGAAGCAGGGCTGAAGTGCCAGAGCAAACCTGAGGCAGGGCAGGGACTAGGATGAAGCAAGTGAGGCACCTGGGGCACAGATTATAAGAAGGCCTTTGCATGACACTGGGAGTCATTCAAGTGAATGTTTGTTATGAATCTGCACGTGTTTATGCGTGTGTGCACCCAGCTGTATATACGTGTGTCTGTTTCTATATTCCCGTCTGTGTGTGCCCTCCTCCCCTCCTCTCTCCTTTCCCCCAAGTTTCTTCACCTATCTGTGTCCTTGGAGTGTATCTTGGGGTCTGTGTGTGTGTGGTTGGGATATTGGCACTGCAGGCCCTTTGAGTCTGCAGAACAAAGCTTGGGGTGGGGGAGAGGGCTGGGCTACAGCTGCTGCTGCCATTACTGCAGCCCCATAGCCCCAGGGGTGAGTCCTCTGCTGGTCTCCTGCCTTCTGGCTGCATGAATATTTCATATGCTGGGGCCTTGAGCTGGCCTAGCACCAGTGTGTTTGCTCCCCCTGCCTGGGAGGGGCTGCCCCCTTTGCCTGGCTGGGCCTCCCGAGGCAGAGGGGTAGTAGGCAGATCAAGGGCTGGGAGAGGGCCCCCTGGAGGGCCTGTGGCCTCGCCTTGCCTGGGGAGCCCTGGGTGCGTGTGCGGAGGGGAGAGCGGGGGTGGGGGAGGAGGCCAGAGGAGGTGCAGGGAGGCGGCATCCTCCCAGAGTGAAGCCCATGCCTTAAATGAAATCAAATTAGTTTTTTGAAACCTCACCGCATGATTTGATTCCTGATCAGCCCCCGCCTCAACTCTGTTTGGGACTAGTGCCTGGGAACACTTTGCCCCGGCTGGGCACACCTCCTCCTGCCCTCCCCTCATCTGCCTCTGCAACCCCTGCTCCCTGGCTTCACAGTGGGAGCTGCTTTAGGGAAGGGGAGAGGGGCCTGCAAGCTGGCTGTGAGCAAACCTCCCCAGCTGCCTTGGGCCCCCTCTTCTACCAGACCTGGGATGGGGGAGCCCTGGAAGCCTAGGCAGCCTCTCAGCCCCAGCAGCCCCCTCACCCCTTGCACTCTTGTGCCCTGGCTCAGAGGAATAGACCTCTATCTTGGTTTCCCTACCAGCCTGCTAATTTTCCAAAAAGAGCTCCTTCCTTTGTGTTACATATTTCAACAAATGGCATCACCATCAGCCCTGGTTTTTCTCCACTTGCCCCTCTGGTCCATTCCCATCCTTCTCTGCCCTGTGCTGGGTCTTGGGAGACTGACCTCTGCAGACTGATTACCCAGGTTCCCTTGTTCTTGGCTTCTGGTTGGGTTCATCCAAGGGAAAGCATCACCAGGAGAATGAAGGGCGGGAGGAGAAAGAAGTTAAGTATTTATTCTCCTGCCGAGTTCCTCTCCAGCTCTGGTCCAGTGTCCCCTCATCCACGGCTCCATTCTTCTAGTCAAACTCTGGCATTGAGTTTCCTCCCTGTGACACTTCAGGCCCAGAGGTGGTAATGGCTCCTGCTGTTATAAGTCTCTGGGTGCTTCTCTATCCCTTGGTGGTCCATTCTCGTATCCCCACCCGATCTCAGTGCATAATCCCTTCATCAGGCCCTCTTCTGTTAAACCTTTGGAGGTCCTGTCGACTTCATTCTGGGTCCCTGGCCCATGCACCCTCCCGCTCAAGTCCAGTCTCCAAGCCAGAGCCCTATGAGTCCTTGAGCCCTACAATTCCCCCTTCTCCCTGCAGACCTTCTACCTACTGGAACTGTGTTTCTTCTTCACCTCCAGGGTGTCTGCCTGGCCCAAGCCTTGGTCCTGGACCCCGGCCTAGTGCCTGCTCCCTCCCCATTCACTCCCCCCTGAAACATACATCTCTGCTTGGATAGCACTCGATCAATGAGCCTGTCCAATGAACCTCATGAAATAGCGTCTCCCAGCCCAGCGCCCTTGTTCCCTCTTATTCTCCTTTAGAAAAATTTACGGTGGTAAAATATTCATGACATAAATTGGCCGTTTTAACTATTTTAAGTGTTTACAGCTTAGTGGCATTAAGTACATTCACAATGTTGTGCAACCATCACCCAAACCCAAGCTGAAACTCTGTACCCATGAAACTCCCCGAGCCCCTAGTACCCCCCATTCTACTCTCTATCTCTATGAATCTGACAACTCTGTGGGCCTCGCATAGGTGGAATCATACAGTATTTATCTTTTTGTGTCTGGCTTATTACACTCATACAGTATTTATCTTTTTGTGTCTGGCTTATTTCACTCAGCAGGATATCCTTAAGTTTCTTCCATGTCATAGTATGTGTCAGAATGTCCTTTTTTTTTTTTTTTTTTTTCTGTAGTACGGAGCACAGGCTCCGGACGCGCAGGCTCATCAGCCATGGCTCACGGGCCCAGCTGCTCCGTGGCATGTGGGATCTTCCCGGACCGGGGCACGAACCCGTGTCCCCTGCATCGGCAGGTGGACTCTCAACCACTGCGCCACCAGGGAAGCCCAGAATGTCCTTTTTTAAGACTGAATAATATTCCATTGTATGGAAGGACTACATTTTGTTTATCCATTCATCTATCAATGGACTTTTGGGTTGTTTTCACTTTTGGGCTTATATGGTAATTCTGTGTTTAATTTTTTTGAGGAACTGCCATACTGTTTTCCACAGCAGCTACACCATTATAATTCCCACCAGCAATGCACAAGAGTTGCAATTTCTCCACATCCCTGTCAATACTTATTATTTTCTGTCACTGTTGTTGTTTAGGATAGCCATCCTAATGGGTGTGAATTGGTGTCTCATTGTGGTTTTGATGCATTTCCCTGATGATCAGTGATGTGATCTTTTTGTGTGCTTATTGGTTATTTGTCTGTCTTCTGTGGGGTACCCTCCTTTATTTTGTATCTTATCCGCACCCGATGTATTACTCATCAACTTGTGTTTTTTCCTGTTTTCACACTCTGGACCTTGAGCTCCACGAGGGCAAGGCCTTTGCTCACTGCTGTCTTCCCAGCTCCAGCACATAATAGATGCTCAATAAATATCTGTTGATCAAATGTCTAAATTCTCCCCTTGATGTTTTTCTCCATCCATCTCTGCCGAGCCTCACCAACCAAAATTCTGTCTGTCTTCCATTCTGCCATTTGTATTATGAGAACAATAGTGCCGAGAATAAACTTTTCCAGACACGGGATCCAGGGTCTGATTCAGAGCCCTGCACCTGCAGCAAATTCATATTTTCCCATTCCCCGCATAGCCAGACTCCCTGACCTTCAATCTGTCACTGAATTTGACATTGCCCACCTCCCCAGCAATCCTTGCCTCGCCCACTGGCCTTTATACTTGCTGTCCTCCCAACGGTAGCACCTTTCCCTACTTCCCCCGTCCTTCAACACTCAGCTCCAGGGGGAGCTCCCCTTCCAGGCGCCCACCCTCCTACGTGCCTGGTCACCCCTCCTAGGAGCCTCATGCCCAGAGGCAAGAGCAGGAAAGACCCTGTGATGAGAGACCAGGCTGGGCCAGGCTGGGGCCAGGCTGGGGTGCTTCACTCACCAGAGTTCCCAGGCCCAGAGAGTGGCTTACAGTGGCTTTGACCTCAGAATTGGCCCTTCCCTTTCTCTCTTATTCTGCCCTGTCTCTGACACCCTCTCTCTGTGCTAACCTGTGTCTAGAATGTGAATTCCATGATGGCGGGGATGCATTGTGCCTACCTCCCGTCTCCCACCCTAGCACGGAGGAGGCAAGAATCATAGCTTGTTGAGTTGAGTTGTCTGGATTTCTGCCTGCCTCCAAGCTCTTCTCCGTTCCCTGTCCCCATCTCCCACTTTTTTTTTTTTTTTGCCTCTCCACTCCTCAGACAATCGACTCCTCCCTTTCTCTCTGGCTCTGTTTCTCTCCACTTATCCTTCTGTATGATGTGATGTAGACATGCACCTTGGGGCACTTGGCCTTGGAGTCAGCCCCTCTCTTCTGGCACTTCTCAAAGTGTTTCCTCTACCCTCTGCATCAGAACCACCTGAAGTGCTTGTTGAATGTGCTGGTATCTGAGTCTCTCCAGACCTACTCTAATGGTGATCTACTGCTGCGTAACAACAACCATTTTTACTGTATTTCACAAGTCTGTGGGTCAGAAATTTGGGTTTGACTACGTGATTCTTCTGCTCCACGAGGCATTAAATGGGGTCACTAGGTGCTTTTCAGCTGATGGATGTGTTGTGGACTGGAAGGTCCAGGATGCCAGGATGCCTTCTTTCACATGTCTCAGGCCCTGGTGGGGATGACTGGAGGGCTGGGCTCAGCTCCACTTCTTTCCTTCTCTGGGTCATCTCAGGGCTGTCCACATGGTGTCTGCAGAAGAGTCGTCAGACTCCTTACACAGCAGCTCAGGGCTCTGAGGGCAAGTGTTCCAAAAGAGAGGAAGTAGATGTTACCAAACTCCTAAGGCAGGCCGAGGCTCAGAAGGCACAGCACTTTCCCCATTTTCTAGTGGTCAAAGCAGTTACGGAGCCCAGTCCATTTAAAGTAGTGCCTCCTCACTCATATCCAGAGGTAGGGGACATAGATCCCCTGCTCTTGATGGGAGGAGGGACAAAGAGTTGGTGGCCATCTTTTTTTTTTTTTTAAATAAATTTATTTATTTATTTATTTATTTTGGGCTGCGTTGGGTCTTTGTTGCTGAGCGCAGGCTTTCTCTAGTTGCCACAAGCAGGGGCTACTCTTCGTTGTGGCGAGCGGACTTCTCAGTGCGGTGGCTTCTCTTGTTGCAGAGCACAGGCTCTAGGCATGTGGGCTTCAATAGTTGTGGCACGCGGGCTCAGTAGTTGTAGCTTGTGGGCTGTAGAGCACAGGCTCAGTAGCTGTGTCGCACAGGCTTAGTTGCTCCGTGGCAATGTGGGATCTTCCTGGACCAGGGCTCGAACCCGTGTCCCCTGCACTGGCAGGCGGATTCTTAACCACTGCACCACCAGGGAAGTCCTGGTGGCCATATTTAATCAGCCATACCTACTGAGTCACATGTTAGGGGTAGACCCACAATCATGCCCCTGAACTTGAAGAACTTGAAGAATGCTATGGCCCCCGTCTGCCCTAGAACTTGTACTCATCATTCCCTGGGTTGTTCCTTTGCCTCACGCTTACTGGAGCAACATGGGAGGGAGAATCTTGAGCTGAGTCCAAAGGGTGGGGAAGGTATGACTGACCCAGTGGGAGGAGTGGGTTCTGGAGTCAGGACCCAGATGTGCTGCTGACTAACTGTGGATTTGAGAAAGTGATTTAAGCCTCACTGAGCCTCAGTTTCCTCATCTGTAAAATGGGGCTAGTAATACCTGTCTCTGAGGGTTGTGCTCCTTTTCTAATTATTATAGATCATCTCGTGGTCATAGCTTGCAGTGAATTGGTAATGCAGGTGACAGGCCAGTGATGTTCTGCTGTCTTTTATCTGGAAAATGACAAAACCTGGGTGTGGGGGTCCTGAGACCTTAGTTATTCACTCCTTTCCCCTGGTCCAACCCAGAAGTGTTTTCCTCCTGTTATCCTGTCTGTTTCCTCGCTCCCTTCCCTGTCGCATGGGGCCCCCCGTCAGAGCCCAGAACTCTGCTGGGTCCGCTCTGCGTTCAGGGACCACCAGGCCTCTTTCTCTCGGTGCCTCTCTGCTTGGCCCACCCCAGGCCTCTTCCTCTCCATTTCCCCCCCCACCCCTCGTAGCGCATCATTCTCATTTTCTCTGCAGAGCCTGGGAAATTGAGGAGTCCCTTGTGGCAGACGGGCAGGGCTGACCTTGAAGCAGATCTTTAATAAAAAATGAGCAGAGACAGCAGCCTCCCCCATTCCTCAGCTTGCCTCCCCTGACACCCCGCCTCCCTCCAGCCTGGGTTCTCTTCTCCTTAGCCTGTAAATCTACCGTAAGGGGCTACTGCTCTGGGTTAAGCATCGCCTTCATCAGGGTCCTTTTAGAGGGTGCAAATCCCTGGGCTGTGGGAGTGCGAAGGAGGGAAGTTTTTGTTGGGATGGGGGGGGCGGGAGGAAGTGGTATAGGAGGGGAGGGGGCTATACTCTGAGGCTGTGGGCCCTGCCTGTGTAAACACAAGAATCCCCCTCCCACTGAGGCCTCACAATTGTTTCAATGGTTCAGCCCCACCCCTGGCCCAAAACCATCCTGGGCTGCAGTTGGGGTCGTCATCAGCAGCCTAGGCCTCACCCACTTGGGTACTTGGAATGAAGTCCCCCACAGACCCAGGTCCCACTCAGCCTGAGCGCCGGAGTGAGAGGGACCTGTACGTTGAACACTGCCATATCCCAGCAATTGCATTCAGCCTCATTACCTCTAATCCTCCCAGTGAGCTCCTGAGCTGGGGATCACTGTCCCATCTCACAGATGGCAGCACTGAGGATCAGAGAGGTTCAGCACTGCCCACAGCCACCCAGCCCATCGGTGACCTGGGCGGTGACTTGAGCCACCATCTGTCTGACGCAAAGCCAAGCGTGTCCCCTGAACCACTAACCTCAGAGCTGAGCACAGTCTTATTCCTTCTTCCTGCTCCTGACCAGAGCACACAGTTCCTCCGCTTCCCTGAGGCTGCACCCCACCCTCCAGTGTGGGCCCCGTGGGAGGCACAGACCTCCCAGAGCCGGGTTGCCAATTCCCTGGCTCCTCAGTGCATCCCCCTTTCCCCCTGGACCTTTTGGGACCCCAGAGCCTAAACCCACCCTGAGCTGTCCACGTAGTGGGTGTGACTCTGGCTGGCCCAGCTACTTTGCCCCTTGGGGTCTTACAGGCGTACAGGAGGTGTAGATATGTGTGTGAACAGATGGGTGGATACAATGTGTGTCAAGGGCCTGGGGAATAGATGAGTGAGTGAACAACTTAGTGAATAAATTTGCAAATGAGTGAATGAATGAGAAGTCATTCAAATGGATCCGTGAATGAGGCACTGAGTCAGTGAACTCCATCCACCAGGCAAGGTCAGGGCAGGAGCAAAGAGATTGTTGCCTCTCTGGGCTCTGCCTCCCCATGAGGCCCACTGTGACAGAGATGCCCACCAAGTTGTCAATGGGATGTGAATGCCCATCCAGGGACTACATCTCCCAGCATTCCCTGCATACAGATAGACTATGTGACCAATTGTCACCAATGATGTGCAGGCAGAAGTGCCATTTTCCTGGAAGAGGCACCTAAGAAGCAGGTGTGCGCTCTCTTTCCTCTCTCCCCTCTCTTCTCCCATTTGCTGGCAGGTTGTACAGGACTCCAAGGCCCTGGGGAGGGGAGAGGGAGCCACAAGATGGAAGGAGCCTGAGTCCCTGTATCATCATGAGGAAGAGAGCTGCCTGCTGACCAGGAACATCAGCCTAAGACTGTTAGAGAATGAGAAATAATAAGTAGCGATAAGCTACTGAAATTTTAGAATTTATTTGTTATAGCAGCTAGCGTTTCCTTAAGTGACACACTCACAGAAGATAATTATTCATTGCCAAGCTATGGAACTCATCCCTAAAACACTTAGGCAGGGGCTGTGGAGACCCTCGACAGGCATCTGTGACAAGGGCCAGTAGGTGCTCCAACCTTTGCCTGCTGGTGGTGGGGATAGACAGTGTGACCTCACAGCTTTCTTCTCACCTCTCCCATTCAGGGAGGAGTTAATGTTGCTCTGGGGTTGGGGGAGGGACTCAGGCAGGTATTGGGAATAAAAGTGACTACTTAGACAAAACTATAGTATTAGAAGTCAGGATAGTGTTTGTCCTTGGGGAGGGCGCGACTAGAAGGGGTATAGGAGGGCTGGTAATGTTGTTTCTTGATCTGGATGCTGGTCCATGGCTGTGTTCAGTTTGTGAAAATTCATTGAGCTGTATATGTATGATTTCCATACTTTATGTATTATTGTATTTTAATAAAAAATTTTAAATGCCCAGGAGAAGGGAGGGTTAGGGTGAGGAGACAAAAAGAGTAAAAGAAGACAGGGGAATGTCAGCAGAGGGACAGGAGGGGTGCAGGTGGGCAGAGGGCAGCCCTGCCCCTGCACCCATCACTGTAGCCTGGGATGTACACCTCCCTTCTTTTCTTGGCAGGTCATCATAGACCCTTACCCAACACCCATTGTCTCTCCATCCTACACTGGGCACCTACTGCATCCAGGTCCAGGAAGAATCCAGGTTGTCCCAATGGGCAGGTCCCCTGTCCTGGGAACCCCCATCCCCAAGGAGTGTGCAGTGAGCCCTTCTTAAAGGCCTTGAGCGCCACACCTGGGTCCATGCATTCCAATCAGGACAGGGAGGGCGGGGAAGGGATGCAGCTGCAGAGATGGCACCTGAGGCTGTCTTGGAGGCTGTGACCCA
Source organism: Hyperoodon ampullatus (assembly GCF_949752795.1). Lineage (NCBI taxonomy): Eukaryota > Metazoa > Chordata > Mammalia > Artiodactyla > Ziphiidae > Hyperoodon > Hyperoodon ampullatus. The sequence continues at coordinate 51,541,308 of NC_136927.1, read as the reverse complement.
GTTTCATCTCCAACATTCGTCTGCCAGCAGAAGTGATCCCAGTCACCTGAACCCACCATACACTAAGTCCCATACACAGCCCCATACACATGTCATATCCACTCATACACACACACACTCAGGAACATTGTTATATCTCTACACCTGGACAACCCAAACCTCAGACACACACAGCACACACACACTCCCGCATCAACATGGGCCCCACACATGTGTGTCCGTGCATAAATACGCCCACCAACACATCAGACCCTGGGACAGAGATGGCTAGAGACGGCTTGTAGGAGGCATGCACCCACACTGAACCTGACCCCCAAGACACCCAGAGGCAGGAGGGGATCAACTGAGGGTCTCTTTAGGCGGTCTTAACCTGGGCACCATCTCTTTCATGGTCACTTTCCTGACTGTCCAGTGGCCCAAGAGAAGCCCCCCCAGCCCCACCCCAGCTGGAGTGGCAGCCAGAGTGAGCTGGGGCCAGGGCTGGAAGGCAGAGCCAGGTGGCAGCAGCTGGGGAACTCCAGGGTCCTAGACTGGACCAACCTGGGCCTGCCCACTCCGACTGCTCTGGGGAAAGGGCAGCTGGCCTGGGACAGGCTGTCAGGCAGGGACGGTGAAAGAGCAGGCTACTTGGGAAAGGCCTGCAGCTGTGTGTGTACACACACGCAGAGATTGGTATAAATGTGATGCATTTAATTGCACACTACCAAAAAGCCTCCCTCTTTCTCTCCCCTGGCCGTGTTTAATGATCCCTCCGGGGACCCCAGCAGGCTAAATTTGCTTCCTGAGCTGAGGCCAGCTCAAGACAAAGCCCAGGCTGGCCCAGCCCTGCGGGGTGGGAGGGCCCTGCGCATGTGCTCTGCCTGGGGCTGTCCCCAGGACCCCGGCTTCCTTATCTCTGGCCAGAGCCCTCCTCCCAGTAGCCCTCACCCTCAGACCTGGAGCCCCAGCAGGGCCCTGACCTCCAAGTGAGGAACATGGCAAGGATGGTCAGTATTTATTGAGTGCCTACTGTGTGCTGTAGACTTTATTTATTTTTTTTAATTAAAAAAAAATTTTGGCCACACCGCACGGCATGCGGAATCTTATTTCCCTGACCAGGGATCGAACCTGTGCCCCCTGCTGTGGAAGGGCGGAGTCCCAACCCCTGGACCACCAGGGAAGTCCTTGCTGTGGATTTTAGACACTAAATCCTCTCAGCAAGCCTGGGAAGGGGCATAATTTTACTAGTGAGGAAGCCGAGGCCCAGAGAGGTTAAGTAATTTGCTCAAGGCTCCACAGCCTTGGGGGCTTGGGGATGGGGAGGAGGTCTGGGGTCTGGAGTGAGGTGACCCCTTGTTGGCCCTCAGCAGCCTCACCTCCCAGGCTGTCCTTCTAGACTACTCCAGCCCTGTTGGACTCCTTCTGGAAGGTTCTGTCGCACTGGGAAGCGTGGAGTCAAATTTGTAACACGGTGTCACTGAAACGTCCGCAATTCCTGTCCTATCTCCACATTTCTGCTCCTCTGAGCACCTTCTGTGCTGCTGTTTAACTCATTCTTTTTTTTTTTTTTTTTTTTTTTTTTTTTTTTTTTTGTGGTACGCGGGCCTCTCACTGTTGTGGCCTCTCCCGTTGCGGAGCACAGGCTCCGGATGCGCAGGCTCAGCAGCCATGGCTCACGGGCCCAGCCGCTCCGCGGCATATGGGATCCTCCCAGACCGGGGCACGAACCCGTATCCCCTGCATCGGCAGGCGGACTCTCAACCACTGCGCCACCAGGGAGGCCCTTAACTCATTCTTGAAGTCAGTTCCTGTTTGTACTCAGCCTTGTCTGAGTCTTGCTGCCCAGGGTGTGGCAGGCTTGATGAGCTGGTTTCCGACATTGAGACACTCGTCACAATAAACATCCTAAGTCAGGTCAGGGCTCCTGGGAGAGGCCTGGCCTGGGCAGTGGCCTCCTCCTTCAGCCTCTCCCACAGCTGCTGGGACAGTCCCCCCTCCAACAGCTGGTCACCTGACTCGAGCCTCAGTCTGTTAATTATCCTACACGTACCCGTGCCCAGGAGGTGCCTGGGACAGAGTAGCTGTCCAGTAAAGGCAGCTAAAGCTGCACTGAGCTCGCATCGGGAGGGGGAGAATGGGGGGTGCTCCTGGGCAGCCCCTCCCTGCTTTCCCGTTTGTAACAGCTGTGAGATGTGAAAGGTTCCAGGCGAGGACAAGATGCTCTGTGATGCAAACTGGCACTGCCTGGTCCGCTCCAAGCGCTCAGTGGGAGGCGCTTGAGGGTCCCATTGCCCCCCACCCCTTTCCTGAGCCAGAGCTTTTCCCTGAGCCCAGACCAGGTACATCTGGCACCGGTCACCGCTTTCAGAGCTTACAGTCACCCAAAACGTACACCCCACATACACACACAGCCCACACATACACACACATCACGCAGAATCACCCCAACCCGTGAAAGAAGCATTCCCAATCACCCCTTCCCCAGCCGCAACCAGCCGACCTCCATCTCTGGCAGGAAGGGAGTTAACCTAATTACTGGCCTGCGTCTGCCTGGCAAGAGGCTCTCAGCCTGGCTGGGAGAATATTAGCATCAGCAGGAGCCTGGGAGGGAGAGAGCAGGGCGGGGAGGAGTTATTTTTAGGCAACGGAGGTGGGGTTTGTAGTTGAGCTGGGCTGGTGGCTTAAGGAGCAGGGGGCCGTCTTCACGGAGTGATGGAGGGCTCAGGTCAGGGGGTGAGGCAGCCTGGCTGTGGCCTCTCCTAAGAGGGACCAGGCCAGCTCTTAGGAAGGAGGGGAGGGGACAGAGAGAAGGAAGGAGGGACTTGCCAAGACTTCCTACCAGAGCTGTCTCACTGGGCTGGGTTGCCAGCTGGGAGAATGTGAAATGGCTCTAAAGTTGGGAGAAGGCTCTGCATGACCTGACAGCCCCTCCCCCCACCCACAGACAGACACACAGGGTGGGAGCAGGGCGGGGCTTCTCCGTCAGGCCTTGAGAGCAGCTGGGCAGTGGCAGGGTCTGTGACTTCCTGAGGGCACACCAGCTCCTTTGTAAATGGCTGGTCCCCTCCATTCAGGCTCCCGATCTGGGGTCAATGTTCCCCCCATCCTCTGTGGAGTGCCCCCAAGATCCTGTCTCGCAGTGGGGGGCACACGGGGCAACCCCCCAACTCCCAAAGCACATAAAACATCAGAGCATGGTGAGCCAAGAACCCAAGAAATCCAAGGGTCTGGTTTCATGGCACAGAACCGCCCCACATTCAGACAGCCCTGCCCTCCCCAAGGCTGCAGGCACCTTGCTGACTGGGGCAGGGGAAGCTCTGCAGCCAGAATGCCTAGGTTCAAATCCCAGCTCCCTTTACCTGCTGTGTGACCTTGGAAAGTTACTCAACCTCTCTGGGCATCACTTCTCTTGCTAACGTAGCCACCTTAGAGGACTGTGATGAGGATAAAAGGGAATATGTGTGCAAAATGCCTAGGAGGGTTACCAGTTTCCCATGGCTGCTGTAACAAATGACTACAAGCTTAGTGGCTTAAAACAACACACATTTATTATCTAACAGTTCTGGAGGTCAGACTTTCTACAATCAAGGTGTCAGCAGGGCTGCTTTCCTTCTGGAGGCTCTAGGGGAGAGTATTTCCTTGCCTGCCTTTCTGGAGGCTGCCTACACTCCTTGGCTTGTGGGCCCTCCCTCCCTCCCTCTTCAAGGCTTGAAACGTAGCATCTTCAGATCTCTCTCACTCTGACCACCTCTGTCATCACATCCACTGCTTTGATTCTGACTTTGATTCCGCTCTTCCTGCCTCCCTCTTAGGAGGACCATTGTGATTACATTAGACCCACCCAGATAATCCAGGAGAATCTCCCCATCTTAAAATCTTTAACTTCATCGTATCTACAAAGTCCCTTGGAAGGTAACATATTCACAGGGATATGTTTCAGGGATAAGGAAATGGACATTTCTGGGGGCCATTATTCTGCCTCTACTAGGAGGCCTGGGAAGTAGTGAGTGCTCAGCAAATGTGAGGGAAAAGTGCTCACGGCCTGGACAGGGGGACACAGCTTGCACACTTGGGGGATGATTTAGTCGATAAGGGTTTCCAGGGGCCGCCAGGAAAAGTTGGCCCTGGTTCTTGGCTTCCCCCGGCAAAGGCTCAGCCAGCTCATCAAGGTCATTAACACCATCCACTCAGTCCCCGGGTTTTTGTTCCTTGCTGAGGCAGACAGGAGTCATGTGTCAGGAGGCCACCGGAAGGTAGGGATGACAGCCAGTTCACAGACTGGGAGGTGTATAATTGGAGCTTGAAAGTGGGGGTGTGGTTAGTTTAACCCACGCTGCCAGTGGGCTGATGGACTTCTGGGTGGTAGAGATGGGGCTGGGAGATGCTGGTGTTTTCTCCATGTCCCCGTCATCCTTCCCTTCCCACTCACTGCCACCCCGCTTCAGGCCCTTGTCCCTTCTGCTGTCAAAGGATCCTGAGCAGTCCCTGCTGCCACATCTTTCCTACTTAAGTGTGGCCAGCAGCAGGGACATCACCTGGATCCCTCCCCAGCCTCCTGGGCCACAATCTGTATGTTAACAAGCCCCCTCCTAGGATCGTGTCACCAGCCTGCTCAGTGCCTTTACCCTCCCTGTTCCCACCACCCACAGGACAAGGTCTGAGCTCTGCAGCCTGCATGCAAGAGCCCCACCCTCCCAGCCCAAATGGCCTCACTCCCTTCATCGTGTGAACACTGGCCATTCCTCAAACCCTCTCGAGCCCCTTCTCCTAAGCCTAGCCTGATCCTGCTGCAGCTGCCTGCTTGCCGTGACCACCCTGCCCTCCCGGCCTGCTGGAATCCTACCCCTGCTCCAGGGCCAGCTCAAATGCCCTCTCCTCCTCTTCCCTCCTGGCTATCTTGATGGGGCAGTCTTCTCTGATCCTGGCCTCTGCCAAGATGTCCAGAAGTAACCTAGTCCTCTTCTGAGTCCTGTGGTACTTGATCTGCATTTTTGATTCTCTCATCCCTGACTTATCTGTAAGCCCTGAAAGGCAGGAGGCTTCAATAGTGAAAAGAGCTCTGGGGCAGCCAGTGTCCAAAGTGCGGTCGGTCACTGACTACCCCATCCCCCTCAGCATAATCTGAGGGATCTGGAATATTATAGGTTCTTGGTCCTTCCTCTCAAGACTGCTAGATCAGAACTTCTGAGGGGTGGGCACAGGAACCTGCATTTAAAAAATTTCTTTTTTAAATTGGAGTACAATTGATTTACAATGTGTTAGTTACTGCTGTACAGCAAAGTGATTCAGTTATACATATGTATACTTTTTTTTTTTGTGGTACACGGGCCTCTCACTGCTGTGGCCTCTCCCGTTGCGGAGCACAGGCTCCGGACGCGCAGGCTCAGCGGCCATGGCTTACGGGCCCAGCTGCTCCGCGGCATGTGGGATCTTCCTGGACCGGGGCACGAACTCGTGTCCCCTGCATCGGCAGGCAGACTCTCAACCACTGCACCACCAGGGAAGCCCCATATGTATACTTTTTAAAAAATATTATTTTCCATTATGGTTTATCATAAGACATTGAATATAGTTCTCTTGCTATACAGTAGGACCTTGTTGTTAATCCATTCTATACATAAAAGCTTCCATCTGCTAACTTCAACCTCCCACTCCATCCCTCCCCCAACCCCTCCCCCTTGGCAACCACCAGTCTGTTCTGTGATTCTGTTTCATGGGTAGGTTCATTTGTGTCATATTTTAGATTCCACATATAAGTGATATCATACGGTATTTATCCTTCTCTTACTTCACTTAGTATGATAATCTCTAGGTCCATCCATGCTGCTGCAGATGGCATTATTTTGTTCTTTTTTATGGCTGAGTAGTATTCCATTGTATATATGTACCACATCTTCTTTATCCATTCCTCTGTGGATGGACATTTAGGTTGTTTCCATGTCTTGGCTATTGTGAACAGTGCTGCTATGAACACAGGGGTGCATGTATCTTTTGAAACTATAGTTTTGTCTGGATATAAACCAGGAGAGGGGTTGCTGGATCCTATGGTAATTCTATTTTTAGTTTTCTGAGGAACCTCCATACTGTTTTCCACAGTGGCTGCACCAGTTTACATTCCCACTAACAGTGTAGGAGGGGGCTGCATTTTAAGCAAACCCCTTGGACGGGCCTTATGTGTGGTAACCGCTGGTGTATGGAGACTGGCACTGACCTGACTACCCTAAACCAAGACCACTTGCGGAGTCATCGCACTAGTCCTGCCTGTCAGGGTTGTGACAAGGACGCCAGGAAGCAGCAAATGCACCCCAGAGCTGGCACGGTGCCTCACGTACAGAACCTCCAGGAGGCATTAGTCCAACAGCACCGAGTCATGGTCTTCATAGTAGTGAAAACCTAAACCACCTAATGATCCAACAGTGGAATACATTTTATAGTACATTCACCCTAAGGATCATCCAGCTGTTAAACAAGCGATATGGGAAGACACGGTTACACTTAAAGTAAACGAGTTGTGCACGTGTGGTAGAGAATCTCCAGAGTTGGCTCCCAAAGGACGTTTGACGCTCCTCCCACCATGGACCTGGGCTTGCCTGGTGACTCGCTTTAGCCACGAGGATCTGGCAACCGTGATGCTGTGCCAGTTCTGAGCCTAAGCTTTAACGCCTGGGAGCTTCTGCTTTTGCACTTTTGGGAACCCCAGGCCATCAAGTAAGAAATCTGCGCACCCTGCTGTAGGGGCCTCGTGGAGCCCAGCTGTCCCACCATCCCCTCAACAGCAGCCATGCGCCGGAGCCATCATCTTGAACGCACCTGACTGGCCAGCCTCCCATACCTGGAGGAGCAGAACCTTCCAGCGGAACCCTGCCAACCACAGAATCGTGAGACGTAATAAAATACTGGCTTAAGAGCAACTAAATTGTGTGTGTTACACAGTAATAACCAGAAGGACAGGTTGCAAAATGGCACAAGAAGCTTTATCTCAACTTTTGAAATATGCAAAATTAGGTGCACAAATACTATTATAGGAGATAATTTCCTGTATTATTTGGCTACATTTTAGGTTTTAAACAATGAACATTATCACTTATCTAAGAACACGATGATGTCATACTTGATAAAATACACTTCAGTTTTAGTTTTAAAAAAAACCCTGCAGATAAATGGGTCTCTGTCTACTGGGAGTAGCTCGATCACCACCTGCCCTTTCACCTTTCTGTTCTCAGAAAGTTCTCAGGTATTGAGCTCTCAGTTTCCACTTCAGAGGCCACGGCTTCTGGGGAGCAAACTGTACCCGAAGGGAATCAGGTCTCCCTTTAATTCCCCACATGTATCCTAAGCCCAGCTAATGCAACAAAGTCCCTTCTGGCCACTGATAAAGACACGAAGCCACCTCCCCCGTGTCATCAGCCCTGTGGCTGCAGCTGGTGTTTTGGTCTGGTTGTTCCTGCCCCTGCCCAGCCCTCCTCACTGGCTTTGGCTAGTCATTGCCCCTGAATATCAGGGCTCGATCAGAAGAGGACGAAGTCCAGCCAGTGGTGCTGTCTGCTTGCCCAGAAAAACCATGCAGAAAGAACCTGCGACAGAAGACAGCGGCCCAGCGTCGGCCACTGAGCTGCCACCCGCACAGGCGAGAGGACACCGAGGAATCAGACCCAAGCTGGCCCTTCCTTCAGCTCACACACCTGAGGGACACGATGGTGCAAAGAGCAGGGTTGGGGGAGCACTTACTGATGAAGATTACAGACTTGAAGCTACTGATGAGACCATGATGTTTCAGTCTACTCTTTAAATAACACCTAGTTCTGATTCGTGATGGAAGAGACGCCAGACACACACTCTGCAGTCAGCTCCAATGGGGTTCTGAAAGCACAGTATTTAATTGGAGACCTTGAAAAAGAAAATCAAAGCCTGCTTTTATTGATGCACCGACAGACTGACCCGAGATTTGGAAGGGGTAGTTCGCTAATACAATACCCATCATCAAAGCAAACTGAGAAGACCACGGTGTCTGAAGTGGCTTTACAGCGACACGACGCCTTAATAAGTTACGGAGACGGCCTGCTCGTTACCCGCCTTCTCACTTCATGTTCTTTACAAACTCCTCTCCTTTCTTGATGGAGGCTTTCAGCTCAGGAATGGCCTCGGCGATCATCTTCTCTTCGAAAGGGGAGATTTTGCCAATGCCTAGATTCTTCTCGATGCCCTTTTTCTGAAGGAGAGAGGGGAGGTGGTAAGATTTTACAAGAAAGTTTCCACGAATGGGTTTGTTACAGAAAATCCCGCTTGTAACTTCATCAGCCCTGCCTCGCCCGTCTAACCAGTGGCTTCTGGGCAGCCTGCTGAGGGAGTCGCACACCCCGGGGACGGGGCCGGACGGGGCAGGGCGGGGCCGGACGGGTGTGAGCCGTGCCAGGAGCTCAGCTTCTGTCATTCAGCCCTGGGCTGGGAGCTGGGCTCTGGCACTCGCTGTGTGTGCACCTGTCACACACAAGCCAAGTGTGTTTCCTTATTGACCCCACAGGAGGCTGTGAGGACACATGTGGGTTGCTTGGCACACAAAGAACTCAATAATTAGAAGCGCCCGAGTTATTCTCCCTGACACAGAGTGTACTTTTGGGATCTAGTTTTTTTCCCAAGTTGGTAAAGGACTGAAGAAACACTTTAATAGACACCTGAATCCAACGTAATTAAGGAGATACACGTCAGACGTTAGGAAAATAGCAGGCTGGCGTCCAGGCTGCCTCCTCGGAGCCTCCCTGACCAGGACCATCAGCCCTGAGGGCCTCTCCTACAGGCCCCACCATGCTGCACACACCTGCGCTCAGCTGGCTCTGGAGCTAACCACAGGTAGTTCTGGAGACCAGTGTTGGTCTCAGGGATATTGGACACCAGGGTGTCTGTGGGAAGGGCTTCTTTCTGGGCATGAGAGGAAGGCGAGCACACATTTGCCTGATTCCAGCGGGTGCCCACAGCTAAGACGTGGAAACCTGCTCACTGAAGACTCGGTAGGAGTCAAGCAGACCAGAGAGCTGCCCCAAACCAGCCTGACTGAAGCCAGCAAGGTGACTAGAAGGGCCCTGTCCCAGTGCATTTCAAGAAGGAAAACCAGTGAGACGAGGAGGACCCAGGGAACGCCTGAATTGGAAGGTCTAACAAGTGCGCACGCCTCGGCAGGCCCCGAGGTCAGAATGAGGACGAACAAGCACAGCCTGGTGCGGGGAAGCCTCTTCTGTGAGGGCTGTACGTGGGCCGCCTCGGGACACAACGAGGGTCTAATTGGGAAACACACCCAGGCAGCCGCTGCTGACCGGCTGCTGGAGCCGTGAGATTCCTGTCAGCCCCCCAGACTGAGGTTTCTGCCCGCTCCTGATTCTGTGATGCTTCTACCCTCAAAAATCCAAGCACAGGCCAGGCGGTGAGATGCAGTTACTGCACAAGGAAATCTGAACCATGGAGCAAACGCACGGAGTACGGCTGCTGAGTCTCAGCTACAGAAAATGCTCCTCCTTCCGGCCAAGACCTGGCCTCCAAGATACATACCCCCAGCAGCAATGGTGTGGAGAAGTACGGACAGTCCGTTTCTTGCGACTTAACGAAGGAACATTCGACAACTCCTTCCTTTCCGTTCATCGCATCCACGACGGAGAAGACAAACCGGGCTCCAGCATACGCCATGGATAGGGTGGCAGAGCCTAGGAGGACAAAGGCAGGTCAGCCAAGCTAGCGCTGCGACGTAAGATCCAGGTGAGCATCCCCGCCAGCTAAAACCCCATCTGCATAACCTCCAGCTTTCCAGTCTCATCAGGAATTTAGGTCAGCATCCCTTGAAGCGACAGACCCGCAGATGGCATGGAATCAGCTCTGCTGACCTCAAACCCTACTCCACGCCCCCCAGCAAGTTGCGCTGCCCTCTGACTGGGGGCCTGCTTATCAAGCAGATGGACGTGAAACTTAGAAAAGGACCCGCTCCTTGCTGGGCCCTCATGAGTCTTCGGCTCTGCCTCTAAAAGCCTGGGGCTGCCTGAGCGCCTACCTGCTCCGGCCTTAGCCTTGACCACCTCCGTGCCGGCCTCCTGGATCCGCCCGATGAGGGTGGTCAGCTGGTCCTGGGGGATGTCCACCTTGGGGGTGCACTGCAAGTGGAAGTCACAGGGATCATGTGAGCAGGGCCAGGCTCCGGTCACCTCCCAGCCCCACGACCGGCGGGCCCCGGCATCGCTGCCACTTGGGAAATCAAGACCTTTTTTTTTTAAAAAGAAAAAGCCGACTTTGTTGGGAGGTGTAGTGAGTTCTCTACTCATTTTAAAAAAACTTTCTCTATTTTGGACTAATTTTAGACTTAGAGAAACGTTGTAAAAATAGCAGAAAGATTTTCCTCACCCGGCTTACCCTGATAACACTTTACATAACCACAGTGCAATTATAAAGAACAGGAAATTAACTAAACCACAGACCTTACTCAACGGTCACCGACTGTTCCACTACCGTCCCTTCTGTTCAGGGTCCTACCCAGGACCCAACAGCACCCAGGGATCTCGCCTTTGACTGCTTCCTCAGTCCTCCCCTGGCTTTCAGGACATCTGTCAAGGGTACTGAATGCTCGCTTTGTAGGATGTCCATCAACTTAGATTTAAAAGGTACTTCCTCAGTATTTTCTCCTGAGGTTATGAGGTGATTTATCTTATTCTCAGTGGTGTTTACCTTGTCTCTCCTCATTTTTAAACAAAGCAGTTTTGCCTGCTCTGACCTAATCAGGAAGGCAGTGATGTCTCCACCAGCAGTTTTCACTGTGTAGGAGCTGGCCGTTTTGAACACCTTCTGACCACACTCACTCCCACAGCTGTGGACGCTGACCACAGCCCCACAGCAGGAATCTCTTCAAAGTAACAACAGACGGTGAGATCCGCATCAGCCTGATCCGAGGGCCCCAAAGTGAACCTCTGAACTGTGCTCGTGGTCTTGAGGCTTCTGGGCAGGGTGACACACACACCTGAGAGATCAGGGGGATGATGGTCTTCCCAGCATGGCCGCCAATGACAGGAACGTTGACGCGAGCCGGGTCCAAACCCTGATCACCAGAAGTGCAAAGCTTGATTAAATTTAACAAGCACTTTGAGGGTAAAACATGTCATATGCACCTAAAGCACCAATACCAGAAAAATCCACAGAACTTGGAAACCAGGTAGAGGCCGCCTGACTCCAGCCGTGCTCACATGTCCCACTAGGCGCCCCCTGCAGTTTCAACACATGCAGTGAGTAACTCGGTGTCTGGTGAGGTCACTCCGAGGCTTTCCCTTCACAATGTGCTGAAAACTGCCTTCTTGAAGGGTCCCAATTGGTCCCCATCAGTCCGATAGCTTCTTGGAATCAGAGGATGACAATCCTCTTTCCCACACCTGATGTCATCCCCATGCATTAGCTCAGACTTATGTGCCTATACTTTGTTACAGAGAACAAATACCTCGTATCAGAGCAAGATTCCAGAACACCCAGGGGTGAGAAGTCTGTCAACTCAAACAGTGATTGGAACAGAAAGAAGGAAACCAAGTTGAAAGGGGTCACAACGCCAAGGTTCATTAAGTGGGGCTTGCTGGGACGGCTGATTCATTTGTTAAACCGGAGGCACGATGCCCCCAAGAATCTGCGAACCAGGTATTTCTTAACACAGTCAAAAAAAGAAGCTGGTGGGAGTAACGGGAGGGGGTGAGCAGTCCCAAAATGCTGCCACCTTCCCCAAATGCTGCAGCTGTTGAAGAGAGACACCGTAAGTTAGGAACCAGCCTTGCCTAGGTCAGGGAGCCCAGCCACAAGGGTGGGCAGACCCAGCAGCACAGTTAATGGACATGCGCGGCAGTGTCTACAGGCCAGGGCACCACGCCGGTCACCAGGGACACAGGCACGAACAGAAAGGGCCCCTGCTTTTGAGAAGCTCATTGTCCAAAATGAGACAGATACAAACAGACGCTCCAATGCAATGGGTGAAGCCAGCCACAGGGTGGCTCTGGAAGGCACCTGAGAGAAGGCCTCCTGGGGCAGACCTAACTTCATCTGGGAAGGAGCAGGACTCCACCAAGGGGAAGCGTATTCTAGGCAAAAGGAGCAGAAAGAACAAAGACCTGGGGGTTCACAGAGCATGTACCACAGCAGAGCAGGAAGTGCAAGGGCAAGCCCAGTGGAAGGCGGGGGTAGAGACGGCCGATGGGGGAGCCACAGGCTGCGAGGTTAAGGGCAGCTTTTCATTCTCCGTGCAATTCAGGAACTTTTAAGAATGCCAGGCAGCCTGAGATAAAGGGCGCATTCCTTAACTGACGCATCCAGCATTAGATTCTCCGGCCAGGGTGGAGACATGCTTCCCCACCGCACATGGGAAAGCTTTGAGGCCAAGCCTCCATGGTCTAACAGAACTCTCTGTGGGAACACAGCAGCCACGTGGGGCTTTGGAGCATCTCAAGTGTGGCTGGTGCAACAGAGGACCACAGTTTCTAACTTAATTATGATTAATTCAAATAGCCACAGGTATCTACTGTTGCAGCAGGATTAGGGGCCCAGGGGAAATGTGTGCTTCCCCCTGGAGCTGGCAGCACCACGGGAGCCCTACGAGAACGAGCACTGCTGCTTCCAGGAACCGGGGGTGTGTGCCTCGGGAAGCTGAAACCGCCCCCTCCCGGCCTGGGTGCGTTCAGACTCGGCTTCACCGAGACCCGCTCCGCAAAGCTTTTCCTGACTCAAAGACAACCACGGTCTAAACACACGTGCGCTGAAATGGTGATTCAGTTGTCTCTGGAATTACAGTGTCTCTTTCCGCTTCACTCACAGAGCTCCCAGGCCCCGGGGCCACATCTCAGGGATCCGACCCCACTCGGAGAGCAGAGCCTGAGGAACATGCCAGAGCGTGAATCACAGCGGGGCACCGTACCGTCCACAGCCCAGAAGAGAAGTGCTGGGCGCAGGGGAGGAAGAGGAAGGTCAACGGTCCTGTGTGCGCCCTTCTCACTAAGCTGTGTGCACGACAATTATTCCCGACTTGGGAGGACTCCCTCCTCCATAAGTTCACGAAAAATGGCCTGAAGCTCAGGAGGGACACTTATTTGGGCCAGAGGAAGTGGTTCTGCTGGGTCCATAACCCAACAGACTAGACAGTGAGTTGTGAAAGGTACCAAGGACTCCAGACCTGGCGCCGGTGCCAAGTCCCCCTCGGGACAAGCCTGGCGGCTCAGGAAGAAGCAGGCAGCCAGCAGGAGCAGAACCGAGGTAAGTCACTGCAGGCACCCAGGAAGGGAGTCAGAACACAGACCAGGGACAAGAATTCTGACATGATTTCAGGGACTTTCCCAAGTTCTTCATGTTGGCTGATTTTATCATTTGCCTAATGATGAGCGGGTAAAACCTGTTAGGACCAGTTTTCAGAGCCGAGCCGATGAACACACGAAGAACACAACCCAGTCTAGCCAGTGAGAAACCCAGGGAAAGCCGAACTGTTGATACAGTAGGGAGAAGAGCGAGCTTGGCCGGTTTCAGCCTGCAGAGGCCTGCTGTCTGCGTTCCCCAAGAGAACACGCAAGCTGCTTCCCACCAAGGAGGCGAGCTATAAGGACATTTAAACCCTCCAGTTACATGTGACCTGTAAGGGCCCCGGTGTCCTCCATGCCCATAAATGAGCCAAGAACAGCCAGAGAGGTTCAGAAAGGTAACTTGAAAGATGCCCGATGCAGCTCTTACCTTCAGCTCTGCAACAAAAGTGTTGGCTCGGACAATGTCCAGGGTTGTCACCCCAAATATTTTATTGGGGTTGTATACTCCGTGTTTCTTGAAAACTTCTGCTGTGATTGGGATGGTGGAGTTAACCTAGTAAATCCAAGAGAGAGGGGAACAATTTGCCGGCGTTCTGAGAGCAGAGCCATGCGACAGAAGGAAAAATCTTCTCGTCAGACCATTAACAAGCCCTAAGCTGTCACATTAAATTGCCCTGATAAGCGACCTTCACGATGGAAGGCCCCCTAAAAGACTGCTTCTTTCCCCCGCCATGAGAAAGAAGGAACCATTCACTGAGGAAGGCACTCTCCCCCTTGGTGGCCTCCGAGCCCAAAGTTCAAACATGCACGTGACCCTTCAACTATCAACTTAAAAATGTGATGAAGGCTCCACAAGGCACCTTCTGCTCCAGCTGGGACTTAGCCCAAATGGCCTTTTAAAAAGAAAAAAAGACAGCCTAGCAAGAAGCTACAAGCTACAAGTTCAGTCCCAGCTCTGTCACTCTGTGTCGTAACCCCGGCCAAGTTATCTCAACTCCTTAGAACTCAGTTTCTTAAAACGGGAGACAACTACCTCATGAGGCTGTTGTGAAGATTAAGTGACTTAATACATGGCCAGTGCTTAACACATTACCTGGTACATAGAAAGAATAAAAACAAGACAAAAATAGAGAGATTTATATTAGGCACCGGTTAATCAGCCCCCCAAGAACTTCTGACCAGTTGCCCCCGAGGAAAGGTGAGCTGGTTGGAAAGGGCAGGATCCTCTTCTCAGAAGCCACGGGCACAAGCTCTGCGTGTTTATCAGCGGCACGTTCCTGAGTCAACATCAGTGTCACTGCACTTTCACCCAGATCCTTCTTATACTCGGGAGACCAGAGTCCAGATCAACCAACAGGGAGGAACGGAAGGGCTGCTGTCAAATGCAACCTGAGGCCCTGCCAGGGCGGGCGTGGGAGCCACAGCTGACTTCTCAGGAGGGACACAGCACCCAGAGTTTCTGAACCAAAGAACTAGCTTCCTGCAAAAACCAGCAAGCAGGGCCTGGGGGGCTGCGTACGGGATCACGTGTGAGTGTGAGGAGGGAGGGGGCGCCAGGAAGCAGTAATTGCAAACCCCAAGTAGAACACAGGAAAAGGAGTTAACAGGCTACCACAATCACGGCTGAAGCAGCCTCAGGAATGGGTTTATTTTCCAGGTGGATAAACTAAGATACCGAGAGGGGAAGCCATCTGCCCAAAGGCACACGGTCGATGGGAAAACCAGGTTAAAACTCACTTGGTCTACGCCAGAAGGAATCCTTAGGAAATAAATTTAAGGGCTTTTTATTAGCTCATCCACTTTATGCATTTCAGCACATGAACCTGATTATTCCCCCTCTAAGCACAGAAGCACACTTTTGCTAACTGTGGACTTTCATGCGGCATCAGCCGGCACTCACCGGATTTGCAATAATGCAGATCATGGCCTCAGGACAGTGCTGGGCACAGGCAGCAGTCAGGGTGGCCACAATTGTGGCATTGGTGTTGAACAGGTCATCCCGGGTCATGCCTGAGAACGATCCAATTCAAGGTGTTCATAAAGCACAGGACGAATTTATAAACATGTACCACGTTGTGTGTGTTTGTTGTTATGGGAAATTCAAACATGAGTGAGACAGGGTCCCTGTTTCAAGTAAATCCATCTTGTAGGGAAAACGGCCCAGTGTGACAAGTACCAAGATAGAGGTCTGTGAGGGTGGAGCGTGGGGAGGGGAATGAGGGGGGTTATACCCGAGGAGGATCACCAAGGATCAGTACAGCTTCCAAGGTGGAGGCAGGTGGAGGAAAGGGCGTTGCATGCAAAAAAAAAGTGCACACAGAACACAATGACCTGGGCGAGGCGACCCAGTGACAAGTGGAGGGCTTCATCTGTACCCCACAGGCATGGGGGAGCCTTTGGAATTTTTTCTGCAGCAGAGAGATCTGACCAGATCCATTTTTCATGGAAAACCACATCCTCAGCTGACTTGTGGGGAGATGCTAGGCAAGGAGTTCGACACACACCTGGTTTCCTTGGGACTCCCGCTGGAATCACCACCACGTCGCAGCCCTTCAGGCAGTCTGGCAGCTGCTCAGGTCCGAGGTAGCCTGGAAAAAAACACCCACATGAGCAATTTCACCACTTCCGACTTGGAGAGGCCAGCACGTCTGTGGGGACAGAGCCCGGGTAGGACGGGCCCACCTGAGTCCAAGGCCGGCCACAGGCCTCAGGACAGGCTGGAAAGCCCGCCCGTGAAGGGGTTCCTCTTCTGGAGAACTACCACTGTGGGCCTGATGACACCGGCTGGCAGAACAGTCTCTTTCACTCCACTTTCCTCCAGCCTCACTGGCCAAGCCCTGATTCGGAACAGAGTAACCATCCACTTTCCCACAGAATCAGTCAAGTCGGCTGCTTTTCCTTATCCAACCCACTCGCCAGCACTTCTAAGTCCTTCTTGGTTCCCAGCAAGAGCTGCTTATTCCACGTCATGGTTATCCTAACAAAAGCTCTGTCTCGGAGTCAGATCAGAAGGCGCAGTGGAGGCCAGGAGAGAAAATCCCTGTGCTGATAAACAGGGACTAGATATTAGCATCCATTCTATTTACTCCTATCATCTAAGGAAAAAAAGGTCCACTTTCAAAGATCTCAGGGAAATCGGCCAAAATCTGCTTTGATTTGACTTCTCCCTTATTGTGGGAGCTTTTGGAAACTCAAATATACAGCCCAAAAGAAAATGAGCAAACTAATTCAGAGGGACCACGGAAGGCACACGAACAAATGATCTGACAGTCAATCTCCTGTGCTGTCTACACCAAATGAAGATACATGCAAACACCATCAAACAGTCTCACACTGACAGCAGAGACAGAAAGCAGTACAAGTTTTCTGCACAGCAATCTGATACTTTATACTAAAAGCTTTAAAATAGTCATACCTACTCATTCTACTTTTAGGATTCTTTTTTTTAAGGATTCTAAGAAACAAGATGTAAAGATAAAGATGTTTACACAGCCTAGCTGTTTACAGTAGAGCAAAACAGGAAACAGCCCAATGGACAACAGTGTGGGTATAATAATAAATAAGTGATAAATTATAGTGCACCTTTAAAAATGATTTTACCAAGAATTTGGTGACATGGAAAAATGCTGCTATAATGTGAAGGTAAAATAAGCAGGATATATATAATTATATGTAATTATGAGTGACTTCTTGGATGACATACCTAGATTTCCCTTGGATTTTCCTAAGGTGGCCATGCTTTGAAGAAGCTGGCAAAGGAAACCCTGGGGTGGAGGGACGGCGCAGGGTGGGGAGCACCTGGCAGCATTTCTCACTGCCCCCATGCCCCTGCAGGAGGCTGCCTCTTCCCCATCCTCATATTACTTGTTAAATTATAAAAAATTAAAAATGGGAAGGTGAGACCACCGTTGTTATTCTCAAAGACACTATTTAAATTTTTGTAGACTCAAGTCAAAAAAGGTGCAATAATTTATAAAATTTAATTCTAAAATGAACATGGAAACCCCAAGTCTCTGAACACCTAGTTTCACTTAAGAATCTCACTCTAAACCTGAATCCTGGCCGACGGGGGAGGAGAGATGAAAGTTCTCCAGGGTCGGCGTGCTCAATACCTTTTACTGTCGGTCTGGTCTCTATGTGGCTCAGATCGGCAGCCACTCCGGGTGTATGAGCAATATCGTAGAGGGTCAGGCGGCTCACCAAGGGGCTGTTCTTCAGGAGAAGTGAAAGCGGCTGCCCGATTCCTCCAGAAGCCCCCAGCACGGCTACTTTAGCATTGTTCTAGAAAGAGGCACAGAGAGAGGACTGTGAAGATGGAATCAGCATGAAAAGGATCCACATGGTAAACTGCAGAGTACTGCACTGGGTCTCTTTTATTGCAGCAGTACCAAATGAAGATGCAATCATATTCCTACCATTCCAAAGGCCCCCTTTCCTTCTGAAGTTCAGAGGTTTGCCTCAGGAAAATAGGGGAGAACTCATGTCTCTAGATGCTGTGACAGTCAGGGGCATGCTCCTGTACCCTCCGAAAGGGGAGCAAACTTCACTCAATCGCCACCTGGACTGGTAGCAGAAGCCTTTCCTTCAATGTGCAATTTTATTTTTTATAAATTTATTTATTTTGGGCCGAATTGGGTCTTTGTTGCTGCGCATGGGCTTTCTCTAGTTGCGGTGTGCAGGCTTCTCATTGCGGTGGCTTCTCTTGTTGCGGAGCACGGGCTCTAGGCGCACGGGCTTCAGTAGTTGTGACACGTGGGCTCAGCAGTTGTGGCTCACGGGCTCTAGAACGCAGGCTCAGTAGCTGTGGTGCACAGGCTTAGTTGCTCTGCGGCATGTGGGACCTTCCTGAACCAGGGCTCGAACCCGTGTCCCCTGCATTGGCAGGCAGATTCTTAACCACTGCGAGTGAGGCTGTTTCTAACCTAAACTCACAAATAAGAAGGGGAGCCTATCCTGGCAAGCGGGCAGGGAGCTGCCAGGGAAGAAGACAAACCAAGAGAAGAGCAGCCACAAGAACTCAAAGCACGGCATGCGGTCCTCTGGGGCAGCCGTGTACCCTGGGTCTTTACATTATCACTGCACGCTGTGTTCCACAGCAATGGATGCTAGTAATAACGGCTTCCGTTATCAAAAACAAAAATCAAACCAAAACTCAAGCCGAAACGAAAACAACCACACAGTGTAATCTGCTCGAGGAAACTGAAACTCTAAAAAGCATATATTACATCTAAGATTGGAATTCATGTTTCATTTGTTTGTTTTTAAGTTGGTGCTTTAAAGGTGGACCCTTGACTTCACAGAAAACTAGCTGGACCAACCCAGAACCTGAGGTCTGGCAATCTCACCCACCTCCAGACCTTCAATTATCACTCCCACATCCTGTCCCGAATCCTAGGGACTCCCAAATTCCAACTCCACATTCCCAGTTCTGTTAGGCATACCACTGGTCCCACAAACCCAACTGTGTAAATAAATTTGTCCTTACCACCTCTTCCATCCCTGTTCCCAAGTGGCATCTGTGTTCACCCAAATTCAAAACTTTAGAGCTATCTTCTGCTTCTTCCCTTATTGGAGACACCCAGTTAGGACACGAAAGGACTTGGCATCTCAAACATCTTCCCAATCTGCTCCTGATTTCCATCCCGATTCCATTATCTAACTTAGGTCCTCAGCTCCACCTCTAAACCACCCTTCCAAAAATTCAAAGTTTTAATCATTTCCTTGAGTAAAAATCTTCTCAAGTTCCTCAGGCCCAGATTATTCAGCCTGGCTCCCAAGGCTGACCAGGGCTCCAATGTGGGGAGCATAAGACAGTTCCCTTGGTGTGCAGGATGTCAATGTCAAGGCTGTGTCTTTATTTTCATCAATCAGGTGAAGAATTAAACTCTACCAAGAAACAGACTGACCTGGTGCTCTCAACTAGGGTCCTTAAGTGAATCAGTCCCATGTGACACAGAAGATGAACACAACACAGAGAGAGGGAAGAGGGGATTGCTTTCAGTGTGATGAGGTGATGTTATTGTTTGTATATTATAAGGTTTCATCAACTTAGTTAATATTTATAAAAACATAGCTTGTAAGTGGTGATATCTTTACAGTGAGATGAGAATCTTTGGTATTGCAGGTTAGCTCATGGTCTCTTTGTAAACAAGCTGTTTCCAAACTCCATATCTTTTTCCACGTTGAGGAGTGGTTGTCAACAGCACACTGTTTAGCAACGGGGCTTTGAAAATGGATATATAGTAACACTTCCTTCACTTATAAGTTTGCTTTTTTAAATCTGTTATGGTTTTAAAATTTCTGTTTTTTGTGTCATACATATTAATACATTAGTACATACGGAAAGACATAAATACACTGAGGTTGAAGTCTCCCTAGGCCACTGTACCACCTGGCTCAAGCCCATCTTTCTGACTCATACACTTATATACTTCAACAACTCCACCTTTATGTCCAATAGGCATTTTAAACTCAACATATCCAAATCTGAGCTCCTGATACCCACCCCCCTACAATCACTCTCTTCTAGCAGTATTTCCCACCTCAGCAAACCTTAACTCCAAAACCCAAAGCCTTGGTTTTCTCCATGTTCCTCTTTCTCTCCATACACCTCATGAAATCATTATCAGCAAATCCCACTGTCTCACCTGCAGTTAATCCCCCTTCCCCCACTCCTCAGCATCAGTCTTCATCACCTCCACCTGTCCTATGTTTGTTTACCCACTGTTGGCTTAAGTGCCACTTCTCACTCATCCTGGTATCACCTGCAGCACCCAGCACAGTTCTGGGCAACACGGATACTCAAATGTACTCATTCGTATATTTATTTTTCGAATGAACTGAATGCACAGGAAACTGATCTGAAGAACAAAAGCTAAGTAAGAAATGTGGAACCCCATTTAATAATCACCTCCCTTTTGGGGTGTGGTACTTTAAGAGGCAATGTGGGCATCTCCTGGATTCTAACTTTGGTTGTATTAGAATCACTTGGGGAACTTGGTAAAAAACACGGAGGCCCAGGTCCTACCTTCCTTCAATGAGCCTCGGCCTCTGATCTTTACCAGCTTTCAGGTGATTCTGACACACCAGAGTTTGAGAATCGCTGCCCTAGAAGAAGACGGCTAAAAATAGCTTAGGCTTAAGTAGTCCCAGGCCAAGCCACGCAGTTAACAACACCCGGGAGGCAGGCCCAGTCCGCCCACCGCAGGAAGGAGCCTTCAAAAGGTCCTTAAGAGGAAGCAGAGTCTTCAGGTTCTTAGAGGAAAGGCTTGATGATCCAAAAAAGTCACTCACAGCGGTCAGGAGAGCTGAATTTTAATCCTCTGGCCAAAACACTGTGTAACCTTGGACCAACGCTCTGCCCTCGGTATCTCTGCCTGTCTGCACTATGGAGTTAAAAATTCACAGTGCTTGTACGGACGCTGCAAGAACGAGGTTAGTCTCTCAAAATACTATGGAAAATAAGTTACTTTCAGCCCTAGAGCCCTGGCTTCTCCACCTTGAAGGAGCACAGGTCAAGAGCAGACCCTCTGGGGGGCCGGGAGGCGAACTGGGAGGCTCGGAGAAGCGCCCCGGTCCTGGAGCTGGACTACTTCCCCACCCCCGACTCCTGGGCTTTCTCCCCCGCACCTCCTGCCCGGTATCAGGGCCGGCCCAGGACGCCACAGCCGAGGACCGGCACCGGGTGGCCCGGGGGTCAAGCTTGCTCGCGAGCCAGTAACACACGTGGCCTAGGTCGGGGAGCCTCCACCTGCAGGCAGCCCCTTGCAGGACCTACCTGGGCCGAGGTGCTGAAGCTGCGGCGGAGAGCGGCGCTGGCAGGCCGGGCGAGGGCGGAGAGCATGGCTGAGACGGGCGGGGCGCGGACTGCGAAGGAGCTGGCAGCAGGACACTGACTCCAACGACCTCCACGATGCACCGGACCTCCCGGCTCTGTTCCGCCTGGCCTCGCGAGAGTGGCTTGGCTTCCGGCGCCCCACCTCGCAGATCTCGCGGTATCTCGGCCACATCCGGGCTGTCGCGGAGGCCGCCGGAGGGACGCTCGCCGTGCACAGTTCTGGCGTGGGTGGTAGTGCGGTCGGGCTCCGTGCGGCCTGTGGGGGAGACGCGGTCGGAGTGGGAGGGAGAGTCCGCACCCGAGAGGTGGAAGAAGACAGGCTTTAGGCTGGAAGAGCCTTAGAGGAGCGATTTTGCAGGTGGGGGCCCGAAACAGAGGCTCTGACAGGGAGGCCGGCTGAGGTCGCGCCGCAGGCCCGACAGAATGGGTGCGGCCCGAGCCCCCCGAGCTCAGCCCAACCCACCCATCCTGTCTCTGGAGGCGCGAGGGGCTCCGAGCTTTGGAAAGCTCTGGAAAGGAAAGGGGAGAGGGGAGGTTGAGAATCCTGCGGTTGGGGTGGAGGATGAAGGCTCCTCTAATCATTCACTCCCGTGCACCCCCCCCCACCATCGCACACCTGTCCACCCGCCAGTGTCGTCGTCCTTCCTGGTGCCCAGGACCTTCTAGTAGAGTTTACAAAGCTTTAGAGACACCCCTACCAAGAATGGCCGACCCTGAGCACTGACGTGGCGCGAGACACTGTTCTACGAGTTTACAGGAAAGCAGTCCCGCGTTACAGATGAGGAAACAGGTACACAGGAGATAACCTGCGAAGTCACCCAGTCCCTGCCCCTCAGGTCTGCCCAGCCGTGCTGTGAACCCGGCCACACTGTTTCTGCTTTAGGGACCAAGAAGCCATGGCTGAGCTCAGTTAAGTGGATTCGTTCAGAGTCTACCAGAAAGAAAGTAAAGATACGATTTCTACTCAAAAGAAGCGTATTTAAGTTTATTAGTATCCTTATAAGCTTCATTTGCCCTACTGTTGTTTTCTGGGCATACAGAGAATTCCTTGCCCACAAAAAATTCAGGGTCAAGTGGGACAGGTAGGTGTGTTGCAGGTTGTTAACCTTAGAGGAGAGTACAAACCCAGTGGGGGGACCAGTGACCGCCTCCCTGGGAACAGTGGTCAGGGAACCAGTGGTGAACAGTTAGCACAGGTGCTGAAGAACCTATCCGTAGGAGGGAGTGCATGGTGACTGGCTTACTCTTTCCTCCCTCCTTTCCACTTGTTTATTGAGCTGCTAAGATGTGCCAGTCCAATCTTGGAGCTGGGTGTTCAACTATGAACGAGATCCAGACATTTTCTGCCTTCCGGGAGCTCAGAGTCTAGTGGGGAGACAGGTAAACTGCAAGCAGCATGATATGGCTAACACTAGGAGAATTACGAGGGGCTGTGGGAACACAAAGGAGGTCCATCTGCCCCAGATTTGGGGTGGAGGTGGGGGCCATGTGAGAGAGGACTTTGGAGGATGAAACATCTAAGCTGAGACGTAAAGGAAGAGCAGGAGTTTCTCATTGGGACCATTCACCTCCACAGGAAGGAGAGATCTTTGCCTGGGCTTTGGACCTCCCAAAGGGGGGGCACTAGGAGTTGGGGGTTTAACAATGGGAAGTGTCCAGATGAGAAAGAAAGGGGAAAGAGCCCAAAGAAAAACCTGGAGGAAGGGCCAGTGAACAGATAATTTCTGTTGGAGAGGGGACATGAGGACAAACAGTGTTCTTTATCTTATCACTCACTGTGTTCTCTCTAATTATTTACCCCTCTATCTTACCACTAGAACTGAAAGCATCTTACAGTCAGGTTCTTTCATCTCTTTATTGTCCAGCACCTGACCAGGCTGAGAGTGGGTTTCTGAATTTTGGGATAGTTGAGTGGTTTTAGATACGAGGCTGGAAAACCCAGATTGTGCAGGACTTAACCGAATGTTAGCTGAGAAGTTTGTATTTTATTCTTCAGGAAGCAGGTGTTTATCAAAGCCTTTTGTGCTGCCACCAGAACTGTGTTTGAGGAAGATTAGACTGACTTTGGCATGTTAAAGATTCCAAGGGAAAAATGCAGGGCAGGGAGATTGTTCAGGAGGCTATCTAATGAGATGATAAATATCTGAGTGATGGTTTTAGACATGGTGAAGTGGGGCCAAATGAGGGAGAGGGAAGAATTGATAAGCGTTTGTGCCCATCTGGGTTTAAAAAACAAATGGAAGTGATGTGGGAAACCAGCCTGAGAGAAGTGTGTATGTACAAAAACGGAATTCAGGGGGTGTGTGGAAGGAGAGCTGGCTGGAGAAAAAGTAAAGAGCTCTGTTTTAGATGGGCTACATTGGAAGTGATGGTGAGTTGTCCATATAGAAATATCAGTGGACACTTGGGGAATTACTCCAAGAGGAAATATGGGATTGAAACCCCTGAGAGGCCAGGGCTGAAGTCATCCCTATAGAGGGGAGAGCTGAGGGCAGGGGAGAGAAACTAGAGTCACATTCTCGTGTGCTCACTCCCACATCTGGGGCTGGAACTCCTCCCCACCCCCCTGTCAAGTCAGTCAGCCCCTGTCAGCATCTCCACGGCAGGGAATCACTACCTCCCAAGTCCTCTACTCGGGCCATCCCAGCCACTTGACTGTTAGAAAAACATCCTCACATTCAGCTCCTAGTTGCTTCCCTTTAAATCGCAAAATGGTTCATAACACTCTTAGCAGCTACTGTGTCAAGCATTGACTTTGTGCCAGGCACCATGCCCTGCTTTGCAAGTGTAACTGTTACAGCTAACATGCACAGCCTCACTCAGGAAGCCTAGTGCAGTCAGAAAATGGCTGTATTGTCTTCATCCCCATTCTTCCTTTAAATCTTTGCTTGCCCTTGGATTACATCTAGCCACCAGGACAGACTTGTTGGAATAGCCTAAATGTCCAGTTCACGTTAATAGTCAAAACTCTGAACTTTAATTCAATGTTAGAGCTTCTCCCCTTCCCCTCTTGAGCTTGCTTCAGGCTCCCACCTTGGGAGTGGAGAGTGGTTGACTTCTCCATTTCTCCATCTTACTTCCTCACTACTCATCCCTGAAGACTGAGGCTTCAGGCCCATCATTGTTGGTGGAGGGGGGTTGTGAGAATAAAGATAGGGGCAGGAAAGGTCCATTTGGCATTAGTAAGAATTCTCTGAGCTTGATGGGAGTTTGTGGCTGACACTTCCATGGGGTGCTTTTGTGGGTCTCTCTTACCTGCAGTTCCCTTGACCTGGGTGGTTACACCTCAGCCTTGCTGTTTCCAGTTGCTCCCTCAACCCCTGTTTTCTGGAATCCTCCAGTACCTGAGATGAGTCCATTGTCTGTCCAAGTGGCCTTCTTGGGCAAAGTCCCTTTAAGATTGCTTCTAGTTGGCCCTCTCTCCTGCCTGGCCCACATCTGGTCTACAAGAGACACATAGGTATCCTTCACCCCAGCAAATTCTGGGGGTGTAGCCTGTTTCAAATGCAGCTGCTGCTCTTTGCTAGCAGCTAACCAGCCTCCGATTTTTCCAGGCAGGGGCCCACCACCAGCCTCTATGCCTGCACAAGCTTCAGAGGGCACAGGCCAAGCTATCCTAGGGGTTTTCTTTCTGGTTTCGTGAACTGCTTCAAGAAAGCTGAGACTTGTGAATATTTGAAATCAGGGAGAAAGAGGCTATAATAGAGGTGAAGAGCTTTGAGATGCTAGAAGTCAAGAGAGAAAAGGATTAGGTGGGAAAAGATGAGGTCAGAGGACACTTATCCCTTTGATTTTGGGAAGAAGCTTGAAGGGCACCCAGCGGGCAGTTGGTGAGGTAGGGCAGTTTGCATCCTGTGGCCTTAACCTTCCCAGGCAAGACCTAGAAAGTGAGAGAAGTTGCTGCATGGTGAGGAGGTTTGGATAACAGTTGTAGCCATTGGGGAAAAGCTGGGAAAATCAGGAACGGTGAGAAAAGGATTCATTGGCAGCTCTGGGGGCCCAGCTGAAAGTCTGCAGTGTGTCCTTTCTGTGTGCCCAAGCTCACGTGGCTTCTCACAGCCCAGACCCCACACCAAGTTCACGGATGTACAGGTGGGCCACACACCCACACATTTGTATCCTTGAACACAAACAGATGGTTCTATACAGGGGATTAAAAACAATTATTGCCATATAGTTTACATACAGTACAGTATACAGATCTTCAGTGTGCAGTTGGATAGTTTTGACAGTTTGCAGTCTTCTAACCACCACCCAAAACAAGCTATAGAAGCATTTTCATTATTCCAGAAAGTTCCCTTATGCCCCATTCCCCAGACAGCTACTTCCTGACTTCTATCACCATAGATTAATTTCACTAGTTCTTCATTGCATGTTTTTATACACAGTATAGAAATACATCGATGTCCTCCTTGCCACAGCCCCACACAAGCTGCACACGTGCGCCTATACTGACCATTTTGTTCCTTACAATAGGCTGAGGCCACAGTCGAGCTGTCAGATTTTTGCTCTTAGGTGCACATATTCTATGCTAACCTACCTTCTCTTCAACCCTAAAATCGTACCTCAAAGCGCAGTATTTCAAATCTTTCCTTTCAGATCCCTGGAGATAAAAGGAAGAATTAGAAAGGTGGTAATCATCCCACCTGCATGAGAGTTTTCTTTATTTTCCTCTAGGGTCTCTAGAATATCGGCAAATGGGGACATAAAATTTTAAAACAGAACTGTTTAGATATATAGCTTAACTTTCAGTTGTGGCCCAGCTGGAAGTCAAAGGGTGTGGCTTTCCAAGATACGTGCCGGCAGAGCAACTAGGAGATGGTGGACTGGTGACGCAGAGGCAGCAAGAAGCTGCTGGCAAGGAGCTCCTAAGAGCTGAGAGTCGCCAATGGTGGCAGATCTGAGTTGGGAGCAAAGCCTGCAGTCCTCCAGGCCAGCCAGAGGTCAGGGGAGTGAGAACAAAGCTGAGTCCAGAGGTTGGCCATGTCCAAGAACCCATGTCAGGTGCAGAAGCTGGGGCACTAGCCCAGTTGAGCAGAGGAGAAACAAGTGCTGGAGACAGAGTTGGAGGAGGTGAGACCAGACCTGGTGGCCACACAGCCTTTGTGTAGCAGCTTGCCAGCCGCTACCTTTGACATGTGAATTGCTGCATGGGTAGGCCTGTCACCCTCCCAGGACCACTAGGGTACCTCTTGGGTGTGTAGTGGGCCTAGGTTTGGGGCGATGGGAATGAAGGCAAGATAGACAAGGGACAGGGAGGCGGTGGCTGAGTCTGGGCCTCTGGAAATACTGGTGCTCACTAGCCACAGGACCTGGAGCTTCTCTGAGCTGAGAAATAGTTTCAGGACCACTTCTGCAGCCTCCACAGCTCTGGGGTGCTGCAGCCTGTGATGGTGTCCTCTAGCTTTGTCAGGGTTCAGGCCACAAGGAAGGTGTCTGGTTGGAATTGAGGAAAGACTATACCAGATCCCTTAGGAGCCTGACCCTTAGGCAGCATCACTGGATCCCCCACTTACAAACTTGGCCAGCTCCCGCTCTGGTCTTTGGCCTGAGATTTCTCTGAATGGTGCTTTCTGTCTACTGGACATCCGGAGGCTCCTAGATGAAACTGAAAAGAGAGAGAAAGTAGGAGTAAAGGAATTTGTTTCCTAAGATCCTGCTCTGTGCTGGGCCCAATTCTGGGCAATTTATGTTTGTTAATTTCAACATAACATTCCTACAACCTTTCCAGTGTGTATTATTGCCTCAGTTTACAGGTGAGAGCATTGATGCCTGTCACTGTATTTAAGCCCAGGTCATCCTGGCACAGCCTCAGTTTCCCACACAGAACCAGGGCATAGTGGGGTTGGCTGTGGACCCTGATTCATATCTGTGCAGTCCTCTGGTCCCTGCTCAGCCTTAGCCAGGAACCCAGAGTAAAGCTTACGGTCTGACTTCTCCAGGAGCGTTGAGTGATGCCTCTTTTCTACGAGAAGCAAATGCCCATCAATTGTGTCCACCTGGACTGTCTGGGCCTGAGCACTAGACCAAGCTCTCAGTACCCTGGAATGCCTGTGAGAAGGATGGGGTCAGGCCCAGCCTCTGACAGTGACGCCATCGGTCAGAATGGAATTGGTTGGGCATAAGGAGGCAGGAAATCCTGGATCTGGCCAGTTTCCCCTTAGTCTCAGGCTATGATGACCCCTCATGAAACATCCCTTCTCAAAGATAGACACGGTCTTTTACTGGAGCTGAGCTCCCCAGCCCAGCTGTGTCTGGACCCGGAGAGAGAGCCCCACACAAGCCCCCTAGGTTGAAGTTCAGGCTAGGTCATTACAGGGAGGGTGAAGAACCTTCCTGCTGGTGGGTGTCCAGTGTGCAGAGACGGGGCCTGTGCTGGCACCCTGCTCTCCTGACAGTAGGTGGCTCCTCGCCACCCAAAAATCTGTGTGTACTTCCCAGATGGGTCAGTTTATAGGAAGATTGGTATCCTCTCACCCTATTAAGCCAGATCCCCAGGAGGTGCTCCCTTTGACCTCCCTTCCCACCTGCCTGCCCCATCACCCTTGCAAGAGCTATTGCACTAAATGCCCTGAAAGTCTCTTAAGAGCTGTGCTGTGCTAAAAGAGCCCAAAGGGGGAATGTCTTAAACTTGCCATCGTGGCTCCACTGTTTTGAATAGATCACTAGGAAATGAGACTTGGTAGAAATAATCATTACAAATGAAACTCACAGTGGCAGAAACCATACTCGGTAAAATCCGATACAATAAGAATCTGATTAAGGAATCAGATATTTATTGCAAAATTCACAGGGAAACAAGACTTGATCTTGGGAGAAATTATTTTGGCTAAACAAAATTGAAAGTGAAAAAAATTGGAATTGGTTAATTGTGAAATATAGAAAATCAATTAAGGGATTAAAGTGGCTTAGTGGAATTCATCTAAGAAAAATAGTTTTTGCAAAACCTCATTGACATTTGTTTAATGGTTCTATATAAAAGCTCAACATCAAAATATTCTTAGGGCCCAAATGGTGGAGCCAAGAACATCTTACACCTTTCAGAATTTGGAGTAGTGCTGAAAGGGCTGTTAGCTGCGTCCAGCCCTCCACCCACCTGGGCTAGTGGCCCTCCTCATCACAGCGCACAGGGATGCGTCTTCTCTCAGAAGTGTGCCATTAGGTTCAGGACTGTACTTACCCTCCTGAAGTTTACCAGTAGGTGAGGCAGCTCTTTTTTTTTTTTTTAATAAATTTATTTATTTTTGGCTGTGTTGGGTCTTCATTGCTGCAGGCGGGCTTTTCTCTAGTTGTGGCGAGTGGGGGCTGCTCTTCGCTGTGGTGTGCGGGCTTCTCACTGCAGTGGCTTCGCTTGTTGCAGAGCACGGGCTCTAGGCGTGCGGGCTTCAGTAGTTGTGGCATGCGGGCTCAGTAGTTGTGGCGTGTGGGTTTAGCTGCTCCGTGGCATGTGGGATCTTCCTGCACCAGGGCTCGAACCTGTGTCCCCTGCATTGGCAGGCGGATTCTTTTTTTTTTTTTTTTTTTTTTTTTTTTTTGCAGTACGCGGGCCTCTCACTGTTGTGGCCTCTCCCGTTGCGGAGCACAGGCTCCGGATGCACAGGCTCAGCGGCCATGGCTCACGGGTCTAGCTGCTCCGTGGCATGTGGGATCTTCCCGGACCGGGGCACGAACCTGTGTCCCCTGCATCGGCAGGCGGACTCTGAACCACTGTGCCACCAGGGAAGCCCAACACCACCCTTTTGAGAAGCCTTGGCTGTAAAGGAGAACAGAGACTGGTACAGAGGGTGTTTGTGTGCCACTAGGAATGACCTGTATGGAGGGTGAAACTGATGATGCTGGAGGGGAGGCTGAGAGCTGAAGTCTTTGAGGAAGTGAGAAGGATCCAGGGCCCAAGTCAAGGGGTTAGTCTTTCTGGGGAGCATTGTTCTGGTAATTCTGAAGTGGACCCGAACTGTTTTGAGCAGGATTACCCCCGGACTTGAGTGGTCTTCAGAGGTCTTCTGGCTGCCCCCACCCCAACTAAAAGGTAGCCTCCCTGCAGAAAGCTGCTGCACAGGCCCAGCCTTCCCCCTCAGTGTCCATGGGGCACCAGAGACAGTTGTGCCAAGGAACCAGTGTCCCAAGAGCAGCCCTGTAATTAGGAGCCAGAGCCCAGGCTGGCTGGGCAGTTCTGTCAGTACAAGTGAGCCATCCTCCTCCTTCCACAGACCATCAGGATCTTCATCATAACCCTAAAGGCCCCTCACAAGGGCACCTGCGTCGGCCCCCCCAGGGTCTTCACTCATTACTCTCTTCCCACTGTTGCTACACCAGGCTCCTTTTGAAATCTCTCAGATACTACGTTCCCTCCTGTTCTCAGTTCCTACTTCCTCCATCCTCTCTCTCCACCTGCCTAGCTCTTGCCTAACCTCCTGTCTCAGCTTAGCAATCACATCTCAGACAGCCCTTCTCTGATCCCAGCTAGGTGAGGCCCTCCTATTAGTACATCTCATGACGCTGGATGTTGACTCTTTTATAACGCTTTTCCTACTTACAATGTATTTTTTTGGTCCAATGTCTGCGTTCCATGCTAGACTGTAACCTTCATGAGGGTAGGTCTAGTTTACCACAGTTATTTCCAGTGCCTGGCATGTGGTAAGGGCTCAGTAATTATTTACTGAAAGAAAAAGTGAATTGGTGACTAATTTACAGCCTGCTTTGTATTTATATGGTTCAGATATGTCGTGTGCAATGTTTATCTCCCCTACACACATTTCACTATAAATTTTGGAATTTTCCCTGATCACGTTCATGATTATTTTCACCTTTGTTTGAAGGCATGTTAAGAAAGAGTTTAATGATCTTACTTTGTGGTCATTCATCTAAAATAGAAAGATGCACTAAGCTTTTACATGATTGATTCTTCCCTGTAGGATGACTGGTTTGGTTTTGTGTGAACCAACAGAGCTTTACAACATCTTGAATCAGGTCACAAAACTATCCAGATTAACTGAACCCAACTATCTCTGTTTATTAGGTAAGTACTTTAAAAAATGTTGTGAGCAGTGTCCTTCAAAGATTATTTTTCATGAATTAACAAACTTTGAAGAGTA
The DNA here is from genome assembly GCF_949752795.1 of Hyperoodon ampullatus. Taxonomy (NCBI): domain Eukaryota; kingdom Metazoa; phylum Chordata; class Mammalia; order Artiodactyla; family Ziphiidae; genus Hyperoodon; species Hyperoodon ampullatus. Next base: position 51,511,108 of record NC_136927.1, on the reverse strand, counting down.
AATTACTTTAGAAAACTATTAAACTAATTAGGCATAACTCAAAATGCTACTATTAACTGTAACATGACTTGGAATATTGCCAGATTAAATAAATCTAGAAGAAAAGTTCCCGGAAGACTCATGTTTGAGTCCTCTTACTATTGTTTTTAGTGAAATATTTTAAACATCTAACAAACTCATAGTAATACACATAAGCACTTATGTACCCACCATTCAGATTTAACATAATAAAAAGTTACACAAATGTACCCCTCTTTTGTACTCCATCCTGATCCTCTTCCTTTCCCTCCCAGAAGATGACTGCTTCTGTATTTTTACACGTTTACGACATAGGCAGGCATCCCAAAGTAATGTATGGTTCAAACATTTACATAAACAGTACCATAATGTACAGTGATTCTGCAACTTACTTTTTTTAAAATTTAATTTTATATTTTTTTTTATACAGCAGGTTCTTATTAGTTATCCATTTTATACACATCAGTGTATACATGTCAATCCCAATCTCCCAATTCGTCATACCACCCCCCCACCGCCACCGCTGCTTTCCCCTCTTGGTGTCCATACATTTGTTCTCTACATCTGTGTCTCAGTTTCTGCCCTGCAAACTGGTTCATCTGTTTCCTTCATTTCTTTTTTTTTTTTTTTTTTTTGCGGTACGCGGGCCTCTCACTGTTGCGGCCTCTCCCGTTGCGGAGCACAGGCTCCGGACGCGCAGGCTCAGCGGCCATGGCTCACGGGCCCAGCCGCTCCGCGGCATGCGGGATCCTCCCGGACTGGGGCACGAACCCGTGTCCCCTGCATCGGCAGGCGGACTCCCAACCACTGCGCCACCAGGGAAGCCCCCTGTTTCCTTCATTTCTGTATATGAAGATCCAGTTTATTTTAACTGGTGGTTGCAATATATATCCATTCCTAATTGACTGTGATGTGTGATGTGTTGCTTGCATTGTGTTGCTATTATGAACAGTGCTGCAGTGAACAGTTTGTATCTCTCTCCCTATTCATGTGCAAGAACTTTTTCAGGATATATTCCCAGAAATGGAAGTACCAAGTTGCACATTCACCTTCACTACATTACTGTCAAATTGCCCTCCGAAGACATTGTATCAATTTTATACTCCAATCAGCAGTGTAAGAAACATACCTACCAATACCTGGTTTTGTCACCCTTTAAATTTTTTGCTCTCTGATTGGCATGAACTGGTATTATGATGTTTTTCCCCACAATTAAAAACATCGTGATTAAAATACACATAAAATTTACCATCTTAACCACTTTTAAATGTCCAGTTCAGTGATACATCATCACCATCATCTCCATAACTCTTTTCATCTTGTAAAACTGAAACCCTATACCCGTTAAACAATAACTCCCCATTCCCTCCTCCCTGCATCCCTGGTAACCACCATTCTACTTTATGTCTCTGATTTTGACTACTCCAGGTGCCTCATATAAGTGTAATCATACAGTATTTGTCTTTTTGTGACTGGCTTATTTCACTTAGCATAATGTCCTCCAGATTCATCCATGTTTTGTAGTATGTGTCAGGATTTCCTTTATTTTTAAGGCTGAATAATATTCCATTGTATGTATATACCACATTTTGCTTATCCATTCATCCATCGATGGACACTTGGGCTGCTTCCACCTTTTAGCTGTTGTGAATAATGCTGCTATGAACATGGATGTACAAAATATCTCTCTGAGACCCTGCTTTCAGTTATTTTCAGTATATACCCAGAAGTGGAATTGCTGGATCATGTGGTAACTCTATTTTTAATTTTTTGAGGAACCACCATTGTGTTTTCTGTAGCAGCTGTACGATTTTACATTTGTACCAGTAGTGTACAAGGGTTCCAGTTTTTCGAAATCCTTGTCAACATTGTTATTTTTCTGGGGTTTTTTTTTTTTTTTTTTTTTTTTTTTTAGTAACCATCCTAATGGGTGTGAGGTGGTATCTCATTGTAGTTTTGATTTGCATTTCCCTAATGATTAGTGATGTTGAGCATCTTTTCATGTGCTTATTGGCCATTTGTATATCTTCTTTGGAGAAATTACTATTCATGTTCTTTGCCCATTTTTGAATTGGGTTGTTGCTTTTGAGTTTTAGGAGTTCTCTATATATTCTCGGTATTAATTCCTTACAAGATGTATGACTTGTAAATAATTTCTCCCCTTCCGTGGGTTACCTTTTTACTCTGTTGATATTGGCTTTTGATATGCAACCTTTAAAATTTTTCACGAAGTTCAATTTGTCTATCTCTTCTTTTGTTGCTTGTCATATCCAGGAAATTGTTGCCAAATCCAGTGTCATGAAGCTTTTGCCTTATGTTTTCTTCTACAGTGTTTATACTTTTAGGCCTTACATTTAGGTCCTTGATCCATTTTGAGTTGATTTTTGAATGTGATGTTTAGATAAGCATCCAAATTTCATTCTTTTGCATGTGGATATCCAGTTTTCCCAGCATCATTTGTTGAAAAGACTGTCTTGTTCATGGTCCCTAGGGAGTCCACATGAATTTTGAATAGATTTTTCTGTTTCTGCAAAAAACATCATTGGAATATTGATGGGATGGCATTGAATCTGTAGATTGCTTTGAGTAGTATTGACATCTTAACGATATTAAGTCTCCCAGTTTGTGAACACAGAATTTTTTTTTTGCCTCTAATTTCTTTCAGCAACATTTTGTAGTTTTCAGAGTACAAATCTTTCAAGTCCTTGGTTAAATTTTATTCCCAAGTATATTATTATTTTTAATGCTATTGAAAATGGAATTGTTAATTTCCTTTTCAGATTGTTCATTGATAGTATACAGAAATACAATTGACCCTTGAACAATGTGGGGAATAACCTGTGTATCACTTATAGTCAGCTCTCCGTGTCTGTGGTTCTTCTGCATTTGTGGATTCAACCAACCATGGACCATTTAACACTGTAGTATTTATTATTGAAAAATATCTGCGTGTAAGTGGACCCATGCAGTTCAAACTCATGTTGTTCAAGGGTCAACTGTACAACTGATTTTTCTGTGTTGGTTTTCTCTCCTGAAGCTATGCTGAATTCATTTATTAGTTCTAACAGGGTTTTTGTGTGTGGAATCTTTAGGATTTTTTTGCATATAAGATCATATCTTCTGTGAACTTAGATGATTTTACTTCTTCCTTTCCAATTTAGATGCCCTTTGTTTCTTTTTCTTGCTTAATTGCTCTGTCTAGGACTTCCACCACTCCGTTGAATAAAAGTAGTGAAAGTGGGCATCCTTCTCTTGTTCCTTAAAGAAAAGCTTTCAGTCTTTCACCATTGAGTATAATGTTTGCTGTGGGTCTTTCATATATGTTTTTTTTTATTATGTTCAGGTAACTTCCTTCTATTCCTAGTTTGTCAAGTGTTTTTATCTTGAAAGGGTGTTGAATTTTTCATATTTTTTCTGCATTGATTGAGATAATCATGTAGTTTTTCTTCCTCCTTCATTCATTTGAAGTGGTAAATTAAATTGATTTTTGAATGTTGAGCCATTCTTGCCTTCCAGGAATAAATTCCACTTGATCATGGTGTATAATCCTGCTGAATTTGGTTTGCTAGCATTTTGTTGAGGATTTTTGCATCAGTGTTTATAAGGAATATGATCTGTATTTTTCTTGCTGTGTCTTTGTCTGACTTTGGTATCAGGGTCATGCTGGCCTCATACGATGAGTGAGGAAGTGTTCCCTTCTCTTCAGTCTTTTGGGAAAAGTTTGAGAAGGATTGATATTAATTCTTCTTTAAATGTTGGGTAGAATTCACCAGTGAATCTATCAGGTTCAGGGCTTTTTTATTTTTAGCCTAAAACATTTATATTTTAGTAAACACATGATAATTCCCTCTGAGAATGAATAGATATCCAGGTCATGAATTTCAAGAAAATTATTATCATTTTTCAAGACAATAAGTGATACACTGAATTCTTAAGAGTTATATTCCCAAGGAGTGGTGGATGAGATCCTTTCCTGAGAGCAGCTATTGGTTAATTAGGTGTGGGAAAGGCCCTTTCAGGGTAACAGACTGGGGAGGCTACAGATAAGGGAAAAGCCTCAGTGCCCATACTAAATTTGCGTATTTTTATTTTATTTTTTTAAGTTAATTTTATTTATTTTTTTATACAGCAGGTTCTTATTAGTTATACATTTTATACACATCAGTGTATACATGTCAATCCCAATCTCCCAATTCATCACACACACACACACACACACACCCCGCCACTTTCCCCCCTTGGTGTCCATACATTTGTTCTCTACATCTGTGTCTCTATTTCTGCCCTGCAAACCGGTTCATCTATACCGTTTTTCTAGGTTCCACATATATGCGTTAACATACAATATTTGTTTTTCTCTTTCTGACTTACTTAACTCTGTATGACAGTCTCTAGATCCATCCACATCTCTACAAATGACCCAATTTCGTTCCTTTTTATGGCTGAGTAATATTCCATTGTACATATGTACCACATCTTCTTTATCCATTCGTCTGTCGATGGGCATTTAGTTTGCTTCCATGACCTAGTTATTGTAAATAGTGCTGCAGTGAATATTGGGGTGCATGTGTCTTTTTGAATTATGGTTTTCTCTGGGTATATGCCCAGTAGTGGGATTGCTGGGTCATATGGTAATTCTATTTTTAGTTTTTTAAGGAACCTCCATGCTGTTCTCCATGGTGGCTGTATCAATTTACATTCCCACCAACAGTGCAAGAGGATTCCCTTTTCTCCACACCCTCTCTAGCATTTATTGTTTGTAGATTTTCTGATGATGCCCATTCTAAATGGTGTGAGGTGATACCTCATTGTAGTTTTGATTTGCATTTCTCTAATAATTAGTGATGTTGAGCAGCTTTTCATGTGCTTCTTGGCCATCTGTATGTCTTCTTTGGAGAAATGTCTATTTAAGTCTTCTGCCCATTTTTGGATTGGGTTGTTTGTTTTTTTAATATTGAGCTGCATGAGCTGTTTATATATTTTGGAGATGAATCTTTTGTCTGTTGATTCTTTTGCAAATATTTTCTCCCATTCTGAGGGTTGTCTTTTTTGTGTGTGTGTGTGTGATACGCGGGCCTCTCACTGTTGTGGCCTCTTCCCGTTGTGAAGCACAGGCTCCGGACGCTCAGGCTCAGCGGCCATGGCTCACGGGCCCAGCCGCTCCACGGCATGTGGGATCTTCCCGGACCAGGGCATGAACCCGTGTCCCCTGCATAGGCAGTTGGATGCTCAACCACTGCGCCACCAGGGAAGCCCCTGAGGGTTGTCTTTTAGTCTTATTTGTAGTTTCCTTTGCTTTGCAAAAGCTTTTAAGTTTCATTAGGTCCCATTTGTTTATTTTTGTTTTTATTTCCATTACTCTAGGAGGTGGATCAAAAAAGATCTTGCTGTGATTTATGTCAAAGAGTGTTCTTCCTATGTTTTCCTCTAAGAGTTTTATAGTGTCTGGTCTTACGTTTAGGTCTCTAATCCATTTTGAGTTTATTTTTGTGTATGGTGTTAGGGAGTGTTCTAATTTCATTCTTTTACACGTAGCTGTCCAGTTTTCCGAGCACCACTTATTGAAGAGACTGTCTTTTCTCCATTGTATATCCTTGCCTCCTTTGTCATAGATTAGTTGACCACAGGTGCGTGGGTTTATCTCTGGGCTTTCTATCCTGTTCCATTGATCTATATTTCTGTTTTTGTGCCAGTCCCATACTGTCTTGATTACTGTAGCTTTGTAGTATGGTCTGAAGTCAGGGAGTCTGATTCCTCCAGCTCCTTTTTTTCCTCTCAAGACTGCTTTGGCTATTCGGGGTCTTTTGTATCTCCATACAAATTTTAAGATTTTTTTTTCTAGTTCTGTAAAAAATGCCATTGGTAATTTGATAGGGATTGCATTGAATCTGTAGATTGCTTTGGGTAGTATGGTCATTTTCACAGTATTGATTCTTCCAATCCAAGAACATGATATATCTCTCCATCTGTTGGTATCATCTTTAATTTCTTTCATCAGTGTTTTATGGTTTTCTGCATACAGGTCTTTTGTTTCCCTAGGTAAGTTTATTCCTAGGTACTTTATTCTTTTTGTTGCAGTGGTAAATGGGCGTGTTTCCTTAATTTCTCTTTCAGATTTTTCATCATTAGTGTATAGGAATGCAAGAGATTTCTGTGCATTAATTTTGTATCCTGCCACTTTACCAAATTCATTGATTAGCTCTAGTAGTTTTCTGGTGGCATCTTTAGGATTCTCTATGTATAGTATCATGTCATCTGCAAACAGTGACAGTTTACTTCTTCTTTTCTGATTTGTATTCCTTTTATTTCTTTTTCTTCTCTGATTGCCGTGGCTGGGACTTCCAAAACTATGTTGAATAATAGTGGCGAGAGTGGACATCCTTGTCTTGTTCCTGATCTTAGAGGAAATGCTTTCAGTTTTTCACCATTGAAAATGATGTTTGCTGTGGGTTTGTTGTATATAGCCTTTATTAAGTTGAGGTAGGTTCCCTCTATGCCCACTTTCTGGAGAGTTTTTATCATAAATGGGTGTTGAATTTTGTCAAAAGCTTTTTCTGCATCTATTGAGATGATCATATGGTTTTTATTCTTCAATTTGTTAATGTGGTGTATCACATTGATTGATTTGCATATATTGAGGAATCCTTGCATCCCTGGGATAAATCCCACTTGATCATGGTGTATGATCCTTTTAATGTGTTTTTGGATTCTGTTTGCTAGTTTTTTGTTGAGGATTTTTGCATCTATATTCATCAGTGATATTGGTCTGTAATTTTCTGTTTTTGTAGTATCTTTGTCTGGTTTTAGTATCAGGGTGCTGGTGGCCTCATAGAATGAGTTTGGGAGTGTTCCTTCCTCTGCAGTTTTTGGGAAGACTTTGAGAAGGATGGATGTTAGTTCTTCTCTAAATGTTTGATAGAATTCACCTGTGAAGCCATCTGGTCCTGGACTTTTGTTTGTTGGAAGATTTTTAATCACAGTTTCAATTTCACCACTTGTGATTGGTCTGTTCATATTTTCTATTTCTTCCTGATTCAGTCTTGGAAGGTTATACCTTTCTAAGAATTTGCCCATTTCTTCCAGGTTGTCCATTTTATTGGCATAGAGTTGCTTGTGGTAGTAGTCTCTTAGGATGCTTTGTATTTCTGCGATGTCTGTTGTAACCCCGTTCTCATTTGTAATTTTATTGATTTGAGTCCTCTCCCTCTTTTTCTTGATGAGTCTGGCTAAAGGTTTATCAATTTTGTGCATCTTCTCAAAGAACCAGGTTTTAGTTTTATTGATCTTTGCTATTGTTTTCTTTGTTTCTATTTCATTTATTTCTGCTCTGATATTTGTGATTTCTTTCCTTCTACTAACTTTGGGTTTTGTTTGTTCTTCTTTCTCTAGTTCCTTTAGGTTTAAGGTTAGATTGTTTATTTGAGATTTTTCTTATTTCTTGAGGTAGGCTTGTATTGCTATAAACTTCCCTCTTATTACTGCTTTTGCTGCATCGCATAGGTTTTGGATCGTTGTGTTTTCATTGTCATTTGTCTCTAGGTATTTTTTGATTTCCTCTTCGATTTCTTCAGTGATCTCTTGGTTATTTAGTAATGTATTGTTTAGCCTCCATGTGTTTGTGTTTTTTACGTTTTTTTCCCCCTGTAATTCATTTCTAATCTCATAGTGTTGTGGTCAGAAAAGATGCTTGATATCATTTCAATTTTCTTAAATTTACTGAGGCTTGATTTGTGACCCAAGACGTGGTCTATGCTGGAGAATGTTCTGTGTGCACTTGAGAAGAAAGTGTAATCTGCTGTTTTTTGGATGGAATGTCCTATAAATATCAATTAACTCTATCTGGTCTATTGTGTCATTTAAAGCTTGTGTTTCCTTATTAATTTTCTGTCTGGATGATCTGTCCCTTGGTGTAAGTGAGGTGTTAAAGTCCCCCACTATTATTGTGTTTCTGTCGATTTCTTCTTTTATAGCTGTTAGCAGTTGCTTTTTGTATTGAGGTGCTCCTATGTTGGGTGCATATATATTTATAATTGTTATGTCTTCTTCTTGGATTGATCCCTTGATCATTATGTAGTGTCCTTCCTTGTCTCTTGTTACATTCTTTAAAGTCTATTTTATCTGATATGAGTATTGCTACTCCAGCTTTCTTTCGATTTCCATTTGCATGGAATATCTTTTTCGCTTCCCTCACTTTCAGTCTGTATGTGTCCCTAGGTCTGAAGTGGGTCTCTTGTAGACAGCATATATATGGGTCTTGTTTTTGTATCCATTCATGAAGCCTGTGTCTTTTGATTGGAGCATTTAATCCATTCACGTTTAAGGTAATTATCAATATGTATGTTCCTATTACCATTTTCTTAATTGTTATGGGTTCATTTTTGTAGGTCCTTTTCTTCTCTTGTGTTTCCCACTTAGAGAAGTTCCTTTAGCATTTGTTGTAGAGCTGGTTTGGTGGTGCTGAATTCTCTTAGCTTTTGCTTGTCTGTAAAGCTTTTGATTTCTCCATCGAATCTGAATGATAGCCTTGCTAGGTAGAGTAATCTTGGTTGTAGTTTCTTCCCTTTCATCACTTTAAATATGTCATGCCACTCCCTTCTGGCTTGTAGAGTTTCTGTTGAGAAATCAGCTGTTAACCTTATGGGAGTTCCCTTGTATGTTATTTGTCATTTTTCCCTTGTTGCTTTCAGTAATTTTTCATTGTCTTTAATTTTTGTCAATTTGATTACTGTGTGTCTTGGCGTGTTTCTCCTTGGGATTCTCCTGCCTGGGACTCTCTGTGCTTCCAGGACTTGGGTGGCTATTTCCTTTCCCATGCTTGGGAAGTTTTCAACTATAATCTCTTCAAATATTTTCTTGGGTCCTTTCTCCCTCTCTTCTCCTTCTGGGATCTCTATAATGCGAATGTTGTTGCATTTAATGTTGTCTCAGAGGTCTCTTAGGTTGTCTTCATTTCTTTTCATTCTTTTTTTCTTTATTTTGTTCCATGGCAGTGAATTCCACCATTATGTCTTCCAGGTCACTTATCTGTTCTTCTGCCTCAGTTATTCTGCTATTGATTCCTTCTAGTGTAGTTTTCATTTCAGTTATTGTTCAGTATTGTTCATCTCTGTTTGTTTGTTCTTTAATTCTTGTAGGTCTTTGTTAAACATTTCTTGCATCTTTTCGATCTTTGCCTCCGTTCTTTTTCCGAGGTCCTGGATCATCTTCACTATCATTATTCTGAATTCTTTTTCTGGAAGCTTGCCTATCTCCAATTCATTTAGTTGTTTTTCTGGGGTTTTATCTTGTTCCTTCATCTGGTACATAGCCCTCTGCCTTTTCATCTTGTCTGTCTTTCTGTGAATGTGGTTTTTGTTCCACAGGCTGCAGGATTGTAGTTCTTCTTGCTTCTGCTGTCTGCCCTCTGGTGGATGAGGCTATCTAAGAGGCTTGTGTAAGGTCCTGATGGGAGGAACTGGTGGTGGGTAGAGCTGGGTGTTGCTCTGGTGGGCAGAGCTCAGCAAAACTTTAATCTGATTGTCTGCTGATGGGTGGGGCTGGGTTCCCTCCCTGTTTGTTGTTTGGCCTGAGGCGACCCAACACTGGAGCCTACCTGGGCTCTTTGGTGGGGCTAATGACAGCGTCTGGGAGGGCTCATGCCATGGAGTACTTCCCAGAACTTCTGCTGCCAGTGTCCTTGTCCTCATGGTGAGCCACAGCCACCCCCCGCCTCTGCAGGAGACCCTCCAGCACTAGCAGGTAGGTCTGGTTCAGTCTTCTGTGGAGTCACTGCTCCTTCCCCTGGGTCCCGATGCACACATTACTTTGTGTGTGCCCTCCAAGAGTGGAGTCTCTGTTTCCCCCATTCCTGTCAAAGTCCTGCGATCAAATCCCACTAGCCTTCAAAGTCTGACTGTCTAGGAATTCCTCCTCCCATTGCTGGACCCCCAGGTTGGGAAGCCTGGTGTGGGGCTCAGAACCTTCACTCCAGTGGGTGGACTTCTGTGGTATAAGTGTTCTCCAGTTTGTGAGTCACCCACCCGGCAGTTATGGGATTTGATTTTATTGTGATTGCACCCCTCCTGCCATCTCATTGTGGCTTCTCCTTTGTCTTTGGATGGGGGTATCTTTTCTGGTGAGTTCCAGTGTCTTCCTATTGATGATTGTTCAGCAGCTAGTTGTGATTCCGTTGCTCTTGCAAGAGGGAGTGAGAGCACATCCTTCTGCTCTGCCATCTTGAGCCAATCTTCTATATTTGGTTTATAATTCTGCTTTGTGTCAACTCTGTCAGTAAGAGAGTATGTATTTGAATTATAATAATAAGGTGGTCTGCCCGCCCCCTTGGTAGTGTTGTGTGCAGGGTACATGTGTAGCACCCTGGTTTTGCTCTCAGCTCCTCAGAAGTGGCAGTTGGGTTTTTGGTCTTTTTGCATCTTGTTGTTCATAATTTTCCCCACTGGGCATGCATGTAGTTATTTTTAGTCCCTTATAGTTTCTTTGTATTTATTGCTGGCGGAGACTTTTGTCCAGGTGCAAGTACTGCAGCAAAGGGTCCCAGGTTCCAGCCTGTCTCAGTGGGACAACCAGGACATGTACTGGTTTGTGGAGATCCCTGGGAAAGTGTGGATTTTTAATCTACAATGTCCTTGAGTTTCACTAGTCTTTTTCATTGTGTTCATAGGAAGTTGCAGCTGGTCTGCCAGCAGTCATACTGTCTCTCTTATCCTGAGTTTGTTGTGAAATTCTGAAGCCATAGTTAGCTATTATACAAGTGAGATTCTGTATAGTTTGAAGGATTAATCATGTCTCCTCATTCCAGGCTTGCACTTTCCAAATATCACTTAGAGTTCTTTATTCAGTTGAGTAGCCATATAGACACCAACCGTTTTTCTCAAATATATGACTTAACACTGTCATTTAGGAAGTAGCTGCACCAAAACAGGCCAAAAAGAAACAAACAAAAAAAAGGAAATTACTGATGGCTGGTATTTGAGATGAAAATCCTTTCACTATAGAGCGTAGGGGTTGAGTTATTGCAAAATAAAAGCTGAGAGCTGTGAATTTACTACATCCATTCAAAATAAGTAGCATACAAAATACAGACTCTGGCATAGAGAAAAGATGTGAAAATCAATTCAATGGATTGAACGTGCAGATTTCGTGTTTCATTGCTCAAACTTGCACACACTAATATTCTGCAAAAGATAATTGCAGCAAAGAAAAATGACCTTTTGCAAATAAGACTAAAAGCATTCCTCCAAAGAGACCAGAGTAAACGTGTATATAGGTATAAAGTGTTACTGTTCAACACTTGTTATTTCTAGAAAAAACTACATAGGTTAAAACTATGACAATGTGCAACATCTTAAGCCATTATAGCAGCAGCAACAGCAACAACAGCAAAAATGGATCAGAATCACTGTTTTTATGGTGATTAACGTACCCAAGTAAGAAATATTGATCAAAACTCAGGAAATAAATGCCTGGACTGATACAATGTCAGTTGTTGGAGAAACTTTTTGACATATTTAAGATCATTTAAAAGTGAAAATGGAGTTCAGGCATCCAAAATGGATCTGGGTGGCCACTGTGGATGTGGTTTTAGACATGTTCCTACATCACTGAGAGCTTGAATTTTCTGAACCGTTTAAAACTCACAGATACCACCAGCCATTTTCAAAACAGTATCTGCTAGCAGCTGCTAGCTTCAACCTTGTAGTCTCAAAGTCTGAGCCCCCTCTTCCCGCACTGAAACTATGTAATCATCTCAATCCCCAACTAATCCTTGCTTAACAAGCACCCTTACCTCTTGCCAACTCCAATCCTAATTCTTGACAAACAATGTATGTAGCCTTGTGAAGTTTTTTTGCCCTTTGTAAGCCTCCCCCATTTTGTAATCTGGCGGAACACAATTCAAGTGCTTCTTGAATCGGTGTCTCTTGGGCTGCAGTCCTAACAAAGCCCAAATAAACACCTTTTTGTTTCAATCAGGTCTCCATTTCTCACATTTTGGTTTACGTTTACTTCCATTTAAATGTCTTATCATCTCTAAAAAATTTTTTAAGTGCTAAAATCATATAAAGCAGGCAAAATAATTTGCTATTAAGTATGCCAATTTTTATAGAGCTAAACAAGGAACTGAGAATAAGTTAAGGTGAAACAGGAAAAGATAGACATGGGAAAAACAAGTTGTAGCTGCACAAGGCAATAAAATGCCATCTTGGCCTTCTCATTTCAGTTAAACGCATGAGCTAACAGATTAGATGTCTGCTGGTTTAGCATGCTAACTCCCTTGGATTTGCTAAAATTTATACAACAATTAATAGGTATACATAAAGTCCTAAGGAAAAGAGTACCACTTAAAAATCAACATCGGAAACTATCAAAGCAATTTTCAAAATAAAAGATTGTCTATTACTGTGAATGAATATAAAATGTAATAGATATACAAACTAGGAACTAAAGCCTTGTCCAAAGTTTAATTACTTCTCCCTTTAGCTGCTTTTTCAAGGACGTGTACACTAACCAAATGATGATTGAAAGGTTTGCTGTGATCTTTTTCTTTTCTAAAAAAAGGAGTATAGAAGATACAAACAAAATCTCCTTCAGTCCCTTAGACTGCCAAGACCTCCTTTGCATTTCTTCTACTAGTTTCTTGTGGAACTGGCTGAGCCCTGAGCAGTCCAGAATCATCACTACCCTCTGACATGTTGTCACTTAGGTCACTTCCATCATGACTGTGGATGCATGCATCTTCACCAGTATCCTGAGGCTCATCTATTGACATGGTAACAGGAGGTGATGCCAGGGCAGTTCTAGACACTACTCCACATTTTTCTATTGGTGGGAGAAGAAGCAGTGGTGAAATTGGTTCTCCACCTGCTGAGTTCTTACCAGGGAGTTTCTCTGTTGTGTTCTGATCATTTTCCACTTTACAGTGCATAACATCAGCCTGATGTTAACTATCTGAAATTTCACCCTCTGGGTGAAATTCAGGTTTTATTCAGAGGATGAAGTACCAGTAGATTCCTTTATACTGGCAGCAAAACCAGCAAGACTCTTATCTGCACCTTCTGCTGCTATTTTCTGAAGGGGAGCCTGTTTTCTTTCCTTTGGAGAGTAATTTTTGGTCTTTTGATTCCTCCTCTTTTAAGTTTTCCTTTGGCTGCAGTGGTGATGGTGGTAAGAGATTCTGTGCGCCTGCACTTTCCTAGAGATGCTGCATTTTACTTTAGATTCACTCTGCATGTTGGACTTTTCCTTTTTGTTATCTTTTTGGAAAGGAGACATTTTTGGGAATTGGCCCCATGTAAAGAAGAAGATCTGTAGAAGGAGTTGTTTTCACCCGAGCAGGCCCCTTCTGAGCAGTCTTGCTGCTTTTTTAACTTGATTTACTTTCCAGAGTTATCATTTTACTTTTTTTTCTCATGCAGGTACTTTTCTTTTTATTCTCCTCCACTTTGCTGTCACCCTATTTTGGTAGAAACCTTTTCTTTTTCCTTTTTGTCATAGGTTTTTCATCATTCACAGGGTCATTTATGGAATGGGCTTCAGCTTCTATTTTCTTGTAACTTTTCTTGGTTTTACAGGATTTCTGAATCATTGCTGGTATGCACATCCATCTCTTTAGTCTCTGTTGCTGATTTGCAAGTTTTGGTAGACACTTGGATCATTGAGACATTACTACAAGCCTTTTTCTCTTTTAAAACATTTTCTTTTTTTCTCCACTTTCAGACCATTATTGATTTTTAAAATATATTGTATCTAGCAACCTTGATGTACTCTCCTACTAATTCTAATTGTTTGTGATTCTCTTGGATTTTATGTAAAACATAACAAAAGTTTTATTTCTTCTGTTTCAATTCTTAAGTCTCACTACATTGCTATACCCTTTGCCCTCCAGTACAGTGTTAAAAAGGAACAGTGTGTTATAAAGCAGACACTAACGCACCATTGTAAAGCAATTATACTCCAATAAAGATGTTTAAAAAAAAAAAAAGGAACAGTGATGATACCAAGTCCAAGCTCGTACTGCTTACTGCACCACAGGCCAATAAATCAAGAGATGAGTTGTTGGGGCAAGGAATAGTGACTTTATTTGGAAAGCCAGCAGACTGAGAAGATAGTGGACTAGTGTCCCAAAGAACCATCCTACTTGAGTTAGAATTCAGGCCCCTTTTATACTAAAAGGGGAGGGCATGTGGCTGGTTATTGCAAACTTCTTGGTGCTGGCCAGACTCCAGAGGGTATGTAATAATCTTTTCTTCTTGCAGCTGTCCACATAGGTCTGGTCACAATGTTCCTGTAAACCTCCAACAAGACAAATGTTATACCTTTTAAAGGTCAAGCCTGGGAGTCAGAACCTTGAGAAGGGCCTATTATATATATTTCATGCTATAGGCAACATTCCTTTACAAAGGTGTAGAGCCAGCATGACTGAGCACAGGCAACAGAGCACAAAGGTTAGAGATAAAGGAATAGATCCAGTATGGAGTCAGGTTTGTTCTTCTCTGTTACAGTAATAGTGAGCATTTTGTCTTGTTTCTCACTTTATCAATCACTATGATGTTTACTGTAGGTACTGAGTAATTTACCTATCACATTAAGGAAGTTACCATATATACCTAATGTACTAAGAATTTTTGTATGACATGAATTGAAAATTTTCTTCATTTGTTAAAATGAACATAGTTTTTCTCCTTTAATATCTTAAAAAATTTATCTATGTTTGGCTGCTTTGGGTCTTTGTTGCTACACGCAGGCTTTCTCTAGTTGCGGAGAGCGGGGGCTACTCTTCATTGTGGTGCGTGAGCTTCTCATCGCGGTGGCTTCTCTTGTTGCAGAGCATGGGCTCTAGGCGCGTGGGCTTCAGTAGTTGTGGCACACAGGCTCAGTAGTTGTGGCTCGTGAGCTCTAGAGCTCAGGCTCGGTAGTTGTGACACACAGGCTTAGTTGCTCCACGGCATGTGGGATCTTCCTGGACCAGGGCTTGAACCCGTGTCCCCTGTATTGGCAGGCAAATTCTTTTTTTTTTTTTTTTTTAACTTTTTGGCAGGCGGATTCTTAACTACTGCACCACCAGGGAAGTGCCTTCTTTAATATCTTAAAGATTTTCTAGTATGATTTTCTAGTATGACAGAGTTCCTACTAGATCATGTTATATTATTTTTTTGTGAACACTGTTAGGTTTAGCTTCCTATTCATTTCAGATTTTCGCATCTATATTTATGAGTGAAACAAGCTTATAATATACTATACTCAGTTTCACTTGTTTTTAAGCCATATAGACCATGTCTCTGACTTCCTTTGCTCAAAATTATATGATTAAGATTCGCTTATGTTGTTGTATGTAGCTATACTGTAGTTTGTTCATTTTTGTTGTTAAATCATGTTAAAGATAAACAAAGCCAGACACTAGTCAGAGTGGTGAACACAGAGTTTAATCTGTAGTATACTATTGCCATAGGGAAGAGTCCAGTGTGAATGGAACTCCGCCTCAATTTGCACAGAGGCAACTGGGCCTTTTAAAGGGAGAGTGAGGGAGTAGGGAGGGAGATGAGTGGAACTCAGTCAGGGAAGCGAAAAACTACAAAAAGGGGATGGGAGTTGGACCATGTGAAACCCAGGGGGGTTTGCTAACTGGTGCTTATCCGAGTTAGGTTCTTACCCTCCACAGGGCCTGGGAGACAGGGGCCTATCTTCAGGTGTTGGCTGGGATAAACAGTAAGTCCTTTGGAAGCCTTGAGTTTCCTCAGGCAGGCACTTTACTGGGCTGGAGTCAGCCTAGGGATGTGGTCTTGAGCTCTTTCTAAATGTGTCTCATAATACAGGTATCTTCAGATAAAGACATCTTCAGATGCCTGAATTTTTGTAAGTTCTTTATAAATTCTGGATACGAGATTTTCTTAGTTATTTGTATTAGGGATATTTTCTCTCAGTCTCTGGCTTGCCCTTTTGTTTTCTTAATGTTGTATTTTTAAATTATTTATTTATTTTTTGGCTGCATTGGGTCTTCGTTGCTGCGTGCGGGCTTTCTCTAGTTGCGGCAAGCGGGGGCTGCTCTTCGTTGCGGTGTGCCGGCTTCTCATTGCGGTGGCTTCTCTTGTTGAGGAGTATGGCTCTAGGCGCGTGGGCTTCAGTAGTTGTGGCACGTGGGCTCAGTAGTTGGGGCTCGCAGGCTCTAGAGTGCAGGCTCAGTAGTTGTGGCGGATGGGCTTAGTTGATCTTCCTGGACCAGGGATTGAACCTGTGTCCCCTGCATTGGCAGGCAAATTCTTAACCACTGTGCCACCAGGGAAGTCCCCTCAATGTTGTATTTTAATGAAAAGAGAAGTTTTTAATTTTAATAGGATTAGGTTTATCAGTGTTTCTTTTGTGGTTAGTGCTTGCTTATGTCTTTTAAAAAAATAGACGTTTTTTAGAGAAGTTTTAGGTTCACAGCAAAATTGAACAGAAAGTACAGAGAGTTCCTATATAACCCCTGACTCCCCCCACACCCCACAGGTACAGCCTCCTCACCTATCAGCATCCCAAACCAGAATGGTATAGTTGTTATAGTTCATGAACCTACGTTGACACATCATTATCCCCTAAAGCCCACAGTTTACATTAGGGTTGATGTATTGATACATTCTGTGGGTTTTGACAAATATATAATGACATATGTCCATCATTATAATATCACACAGAATAGTTCTCCTGACCTAAAAATCCTGTATGTCCTGCCTGTCCATTCCTCTCTGTCACTAACCCCTGGCAGCCACTGATCTTTACAGTTTTGCCTTTTCTAGAATGTCATATAGTTGGAATTGGACAGTGTGAAATGAAGCCTTTTCAGATTGGCTTCTGTCACATATATGCATTTAACTTTCCTCCATATCTTTTCATGATTTGATAGCTCTTTTCTTTTCAGTTTCATTAATATTCCATTGTTTGGATGTACCACAGTTTATTTATCCATCACCTACTTAAGGACATATTGGCTGCTCTCAAGTTTTGGCAGTTATGAAAAAGCTACTATAAGCATCTGTGGTCATACATTTTCCACTCATTTGAGTGAATACCAAGGAGCACAATTGCTGTTAAGAGAATGTTTGGTTTTATTAAAAACTGCCAAACTGTCTTCCAAAATGGCTGTACCATTTTACATCTCCACCGGCAACAAATGACAGTCCCTGTTGCTCTGCATCCTCACCAGCATTTGGTGTTCTGTGTTTTGAATTTTTGCCATTCTGATAGGAATGTAGTGGTATCTTGTGTTTCAATTTGCATTTCCTTGATGACATATGATGTGGAGCATCTTTCCATATGCTTATTTGCCATTTATCTTCGGTATGGTGTGTCTGTTCATACCTTTTGCCCTTTTTTTTTTTTTTTTTTTTTTTTTGCGGTACGCGGGCCTCTCACTGCTGTGGCCTCTCCCGTTGCGGAGCACAGGCTCCGGATGCGCAGGCTCAGCTGCCATGGCTCACGGGCCCAGCCGCTCCGCGGCATGTGGGATCTTCCTGAACCGGGGCACGAACCCATGTCCCCTGCATCAGCAGGCAGACTCTCAACCACTGTGCCACCAGGGAAGCCCCATACCTTTTGCCCATTTTAAAATTGAGTTGATTGTTTTCTTGTCGTATTTTAAGAATCCTTGGTGTATTTTGGATAACAGTCCTTTTTAAGATTTATGCATAACGGTTCTTTTAGGATTTATGTTCCATGTTCCTCCCAACTTAGAGGACATCAATACCACAACTTCTGTCCTCACAGGGGCATTAGAACCTCAACTCCTAGGTTCTAGAGTCTGAATTTGGGTCTAAAATTCCATGGGACATTTAGTATGAGGCTACCCTGACTTTGATTTCTCCCCTCCCTGCTTTTTTCGACCTCAGAGAGAACTCCCCCTAAATCATAGATGCGGAGTCTCACTGTTCCTTACGGGGGTATGGGTGTGGATATGAGGGGGCAGGGGAGTTATGTGGGCAGCCTAGAATAGGACAACTACACGCTTTGAATTTTAAATTCACGACAACTGTTCCCTAACTGCCAAACAGTTAATGCTGATGTAAGTGCTCTAGTTTAGTCATGTGTTCCTTTGCAAGGGCAGTTATTAGTTAAATACTTTTCCTTTCCAGATGTGCGTTCCAAACGGGAGTATGATGAAAGCCATGTGATTACAGCCCATCTCGTGAAGAAGGTATATGGGCAGAGTCAGAATCTGGGGCTACCTTACAGGGGGGTGGGGAGAATGGGAGATTGTGTCCGAGGTCCAGGAGGCAACACCTACTACTGGACACTGTGGGCAGCAGAGACAGCACTGCCCTTATGTGTCCACCATGAGGGTCTCCTACACTGTTTCACACTCCTTAAGGTCTCCCCACTGCCCCCCACGGTCAACAGCTTCATTAAGCAAATGTTGCTTTAATTCCGTGACTTGCCAGGCAATGTTCCAGACCCTGGGGATACAACAGAATACAAGATGCCCTTAATTCATTCTCCCTGCCTCATGGAGCATCTCTTCTACTCGGGCAACAGACAACAAGCCATAGAAATAGTTAGTATAACCCAGAGATGGAAGTCCCTTCCCTCCCCTCCCTTCCATTTCCATCCTGTCTTCCTATTCCTGGTCCAGCTTTTATAATGACTGGGCCCTGCAGGCAGTCACCGGCCTCGCTCCTGCAGTGAAGCCCTTCCCTCCAGCCCCATGGGGAGTCTTCTCTCTCTGGTCACTGCTGAGCCTGGCAGCCTTCACTTGGACTCCACCTTGACCCCTCCCATCCTGACCACATTCTCTGCCCTTGATTTCCAGGTTCTCCCTTGCTTCCCTGGTTTCTTCTCTACCTCTTTGGTGCAGCTTCATTTTCTCCTGCTGCCGCCTGAAGAAACCACTACTCTGTTCTTGTATATCTGTTGGTCAGTATACTTTCTTCAGAGATTTCATCCAAGCTTATAGCTTCAGCTGTCCACATGCAGTTAGCCATCCTGTCAATTTTACTTCCAAACTTCTGTCTGGCAATATTTCCCCCTTCTCCCTGTTCCCACTGCCACTGTGCTGCTGTGCACTCCACCTCTGGCCCTTTCCCACACAACTTGCCAGGGAGCCTGTGCCCTGCCTCAAGTATTTTTCTGGGATAAGCTTGCTCCTAACACCTCCCTTTCCCCGCCCTAGTGTGTCATTATCTGCTTTTTTCCTCTCTGGATTTTCAGTTTTCCGGCTCCATACTGTAGCTCTTCATCTCCATTTCAGGCCTTCCTTGGTGTTTTGCAGCTGATTTAGAGTCCCTTCATCCTGTATGGCTTTCAGCTTCCAACTCACCTCTCAAATCTGTGTGTTCCTTTGATTCTGGCAGTAACCCCAGCTCTGGAAAAGAGGCGTTCCCTCTGCCTCAGCCCCTCAACCAGGCTGACACCTCACACCTCCCCTCCCCTACTTTCTGGCCTACTCTGTTCTTGTATAGCTGTTGTATATCTGAGGTTACAGGCCTGAAGGCCAGAAGGGAACCCCAGCATGAGCAGGACACACAGCCCCCAAGTTGGTGTTCACACACTGGATCTGGTTCCACCTCCCTCTCCAGCCTCATCTGTCATGCTTCCACTCTCCCCTGACACCTCCACAACCTTGTCCTGCCATGTTTCCTGGGTTCTAAGATGCTCATTTGTCCTTGTACTTTAACACTTCTGAGGTTGGAATATATCCTACAATTGATTTGCACCTTAAAGTGACAAAGTCTTTTCCCCCCAAAATGAATGTGGCCAACATCTGTTGTTTTTCTGCCTGGCACCTCCACTGTTTTGAGGGGAACTCCTCCTCTCTGCTTAAATCATGGGGGGTCTAGTGGTGCTCCCTAGAATAGGATCCAGACCCTGGCCACGGTGATTGGCCTGGGAAGAAAATAGCAAATCAGAATTGGCATTAGGGAAGGCTGCTCCTTCTACTCTGGTGGTGGAGTTTGGAGGATGGGAGTCTGAGCATCGCTGGTGGTCGTGACTCAGGCTTCAGGACAAAGTGGTCTGAGAAGGTGAACCCAGTGTGCAGGGGACACAGAGAGCAAGAGGGCCCAAGAGGGAGGTCTGGGCTTTAGATCACTGGTTCAGTTCTTCCCAGGACCACTTGCTCCCCGCCCTGCCTGAAGTAGCGTTATGTGCCAACACACCTCTCCTTCTGTGTACACTCCTGATTGCAAATGTTATGAAATTGGTGGTGCATCTTACAACCAATGATCTCTTACAATCTAGGAAATGACAATATGTGTGGTCCCTTGGACACACTGCTCTCTGTGACCCAGGGACGTGTATGCTTTGTTCATCATTGTATCCCGGGTGCTCAATCTGGCCCCTGGCATCTGGTAGGTGCTTGGGACCTATTAATTAAAAAATGAATGACGGGTATATGTTCCTTCAGCCTGGAATGCTCTCCCAGTCCTTGTCCATCTGGCAAATTTCCACTTGCCCTCACAGTCTCATCTCAAATGCCTCCTGTCCCATGAGACCCTTCTGAGTCCTCCAGGCCAACTCAGGCATTTCCCTTTTTGTTTTTTTCTTTTTTTTTTGTATCTCCGTATTTCAGAACCTAGCACAGTGTAAGTGCAAAGTGAGTCCTCAACGAATGTTTATTAAGTAAAAATGGATGTTCGGCCACAACTCTCCTGTGCTCCCACCTGCTCGAGCCTCTAGGGGCTGTTCTCACCTTTCCCCTTTTGCTCATGCTCTTCTCCATACCCAGAGCCTTCCACCCCCTCATTATCACCTGTCTAAATCCTGCTCATCCTCTGAGCACCATCTGTCTCCCAATTCTGTTAGACGAATATGATTTCTCTCCTTAGAATCCTGGAGAACGTCCCGGGTCTGTACTTCCAGTGGCCTTACTGCTCTGCCTTGAAGTACAGTAGATGCACACTCATCCTATCCCACCTGAATGTCCTCTGTCAGGGCCTCTACGACAGCTCAGGTCACATGGGACAGAGCCAGGCTCAGGGTCCCCTGAGTAGTGGGGGCTTTCAGGAAGCATTGCGAACAAGTGAAGACTCACGTCTCTGCTGCTACCAGCTGGGCCTTCCCGAGCTCTGGGACACCCTTTGGAGTCCTGGGCAGTTCTGGTACTGGGAGAGGTCATCACCTCCTTGGCAGAAGGAGTTCCTGCCCTTGTGGTCCAGCATAATGATGACTCAGCCAGTCCCCAGCGCCTCCTCACGACCTCATTGCTGCTGTTTGCCCATTCCTTCCTTTAACCATATTTATGGCCTACTGTGTGCCAGGCATTGTTCTGGAAACTCAGGATACATCAGTGGCTATAAAGGGACAAAAGTTCCTGCTCTCACAGAGCTTCCATTTGAGCTTACAGTCTTCCTCATTATACCTGCTTGCTTATGACTTCTGTCCATTCAAGCCTTCTGCTTACTGCCCTCTTCATGGCAGATTTTGGATTTGGTCCCCAACGCCAACACTCTCCCCCAGACAGAGAATGTCATTAGTTAAGGTGGCCACGAGTGCTCTCATAGCACGCATGCCAGGGCACCTAATGGGCTGTGGGCTGGTTCATAGACCACTGTTCTTTGGCCAGGCAGTTATCTCTGGCCCAGTCAGCTGTGGTCAGCTTCCCCCCCGGAGGGAATATGGGTGTGGCAGGTCCTTGGAGTTTAGCAGACTCTCTGGTCCACTGTCAGTGCTCCCGTGCCTGTGTGTAGTCAGGGAGGTGGACACTGTCCTACCTCCAGCTCCTCCCAGTGCTGGCGTACAGGGAATATGGGTTCAGCTGGACCCACCCGCCAATAGCCTTCTTTTGTTGTTTCTTTAGAGGGCAGGTGAGTATCTTATCCCGGAGTCTGTGGATCTGGAGTGTGTGGAATACTGTGTGGTGTATGATAACAACACCAGCTCCCTGAAGGAAGTCCTAAAAGGTGACGATGATGACAACACTGATGAAGGCGATCAAGGTGGGTTTTTACAATAGCAGCAAGAATATGAGTTAAGTTATTGAGCACTTTTGTCACATGCCATGAGTTCTGCCTGGGTCACCTCATGCAATCTGCAGAGCAGCCCGATGAGGATGGCAGTGTCAGGAACTGGGAAGGGTCTGGGATTTTTCCTTCCTTTGCAAGATGACAGATGAGCCTGCCGTGGTTTCATGGATGCTGGCAAAAGACATGAGGCTCCTGGGTCGGAGACAAAGGGCTTTATTTCTCAGAGCAATAAAAGTAGCCAGAATGTAGTGGGTGGTATTATGGAGAACTCTGAGCTTAGGGGGCCTGAATCTTTTTTAACAAATGGGCAGAAAGCCTGCCCGCCCTTGGCTCTGGAGGCAGAAACTGTCTCTATCATCCAAGGCTGTTTGTTATACACATATCCTTGAAAAGCCAGTGCCTTTGTTCAGAGGATATGTAGAAACATGAAAGACCATGGAGAATTATGCCCTAATAGGTAACATCCCTACTTTATTGATGAGGAAATTGGGGTCCAGGAAGGTGAAGTAACTCATTCCCCAGGTGTGGGACCATGGATATCTATTGCTGTGTAATAAATTACCCCAAAACTCTGTAGTTTAATACCATAAACATTAATTATCTATTCGTTTCTGTGGAATTCAGGAGTAGCTTAGCTGGGAGGTTCTAGCCTGTCCTAGGGTTGTAGTCATGACGTCAGCCAGAACTGCTGTCATGTGAAGGTTTGGCCAGGCCAGGATAATGTGCGTCTGAGATGAGTCACTCACATGGGAATAGCTAGGAGTCCTCAGTTCCTCACTGCATGGACCTCTGCATGGGGCTGCTTAGTTGGCCTCACGACAGGGCAGCCGGTATACCCCAGAGCGTGTGATCCAAGAAAGAGGGAGAGAAAGCGACAGCCATGTACCCTTTATGACCTAGTCTTGGGACTTAAACAGTCACTCTTGCCACATTCTATTCATTAGAAGCAAGTCACTGAGTACAGCCTACCCTCAAGGAGAGGGGAATTAAAACTCAACCTTTTTTAAAAAATATTATTTATTTATTTGGTTGCACCATCTTAGTTGTGGCAGGCAGGCTCCTTAGTTGTGGCATGCGAACTCTTTAGTTGCAGCATGCATGTGGGATCTAGTTCCCTGACCAGGCATCAAACCTGGGCCCCCTGCATTGGGAGCACCACCAGGGAAGTCCCTAAACTCAACCTTTTAAAGGGAGGCATTTGAAAGAACTTGTGGAGAGAGTTTTTTTTTTATTCAAACGGAAACTCACAAAAATTATAATCATCCTCATCAGTTCACTCAGTCCCATGTAATTAATTTTTTTATCTTGATCTTTTGTTAGCACTTTTATGAATTCATCAGTTTTCCATTAGAGTTCTGAAAATGCTTATTCATTCAGTTCAGCAGTATAGTCAGTTACCAGAAACCTGTACTTGTCAGAGTCTTTTCCATGAATTCCTTGAAGATGAAACCCTTTTATAGGAACATTTTTGCAAAAGCATCAGAGTACACCCAGAACTGTCTGTAAATGACAAAAGACTTAAAAATGACCACGGTTAAAGATTTGATGAAAGTTCATAATAATGCAATTAACAAGGAAATTTAGTTATTTCTGAGACATACATTTTAAAATAATAACTAGAATTATGACTTATAACATTATACCAGAATATATAAGATTTTTAGGAATTTCATGTAATGTCTGAAACGTTTATATTAACATATTTCCATACAAATAACCCAAAGAAAGTTTAGTATTAGTTTTAAAAAAAAATTTGTTTTGAATTTTATTTTATTTTTTTATACAGCATGTTCTTATTAGTCATCAGTTTTATACACATCAGTGTATAGATGTCAATTCCAATCGCCCGATTCATCACACCACCATCCCCACCCCCCCCACGGCTTTCCCCCCTTGGTGTCCATATGTTTGTTCTCTACATCTGTGTCTCAACTTCTGCCCTGCAAACCGGTTCATCTGTACCATTTTTCTAGGTTTGTGGAGAGAGTTTTTTTTTTTTTTTTTTTTTTTTGCAGTACGCGGGCCTCTCACTGTTGTGGCCTCTCCCGTTGCGGAGCACAGGCTCTGGACGCGCAGGCCCAGCGGCCATGGCTCACGGGCCCAGCCGCTCCGCGGCATGTGGGATCTTCCCAGACCGGGGCATGAACCTGTGTCCCCTACATCGGCAGGCAGACTCTCAACCACTGCGCCACCAGGGAAGCCCTGTGGAGAGAGTTTTTAAACCACCACACCTAGTAAGTGATGGGGCCAGGATTCAAACCTGGGCAGTTTGGCTCTGTCTGGTCTCCTAAGGCCGGGGTAGTGATGCTGGAGAACAGTGCAGTCACTCCAGCCACACGCTGGAACGTGGTCAGTTCTAATCTGCTTCACTGAGGCTCCACTGCATTCTCCATTCAGCCCCTGCTTTGGGCTGACCACCCCTTGCTGCTGCTTGTGGCTCAGTGACTAATATATATGGGCGGAGTTCCATGGGTTGGGCATTCACACCAGCGGTCACTGGGTGGCGCTCGGTTTCCACCTTTAATAAAACCAGTCTGCTCAGGAGGTCCTTAGCCAGGAAATTGTCCCCTCTTCCCTAAGCTCACCCTGTTGGGCTCCAGTCTGCAATTCTAGGGTTGTCGGCTGGACGCTGAAATCCTAGGAAATGTTGGTCAGTAAAGACAAAACCCTGGCTTTCCTGGTGGTGCAGTGGTTGAGAGTCCGCCTGCCGATGCAGGGGACACGGGCTCGTGCCCCGGTCCGGGAAGATCCCACGTGCCGCGGAGTGGCTGGGCCCGTGAGTCATGGCTGCTGAGCCTGTGCGTCTGGAGCCTGTGCTCCGCAACGGGAGAGGCCACAACAGTGAGAGGCCTGTGTACCGCAAAAAAAAAAAAAAAAAAAGACAACACCCTCTACAGTCTATACCTGACCTCACTTTAGTGCTATGGAGCCCCCATCCTCACTTGGTAAGAAATCACAACCACAGAACAACGAAACCCAAAAACCACACACATGTAATTTGCCCGCTCGTGGCAAATTGCACAGTCGGGGGCAGCTGCAGTGGCTGATGGCTTGATGGCCACAGCATCCTTTGTTTACTGATATGGCAAGCAACATTCTTTGTCCACAGTATATACCAAGAGAAATTAAACATGTGCACACAAAACCTTGCACATGGATGTTCATAGCAGCCTTATTCATAATAGCCACAAAATGGAAACATCCAAATATTCATCAATAGATGAATGGATAAACAAAAGGTGGAGAGCCACGCAGTGGAATATTATTCAGCTATGAAAAAGGATGGAGTGCTGACACTTGCTGCAACATAGATGAACTTTGAAAACGTTATGCCCAGTGAAAGAAACCAGACACAAAACGCCACATATTGTATAATTCAATTTCTATGAAATGTCCAGAATAGGTCAATCCATAGAAATTAGATTAATGGTTGCCTAGAGCTGGATGTTTGGAGGGAAATGAGGAATGAAACCCTCTAACTGGTACATGGTTTCTTTTGGGGGTGATTAAAATGTTCTTAAATTGACTGCAGTGATGGTTACACAACTGTGAATATAATAAAAAACATTAATTTATATATTTTAAATAGCTGAATTGTATGGTATATAATACGTGATATTGTATATATACATACACATTACCCTCATGCTGAATCATCCTTCCTTGCGACCATATGAAAAAAAAATGAAATCTCGGAGTTTACAGAAAAAGATCAGCTTACTTGGTGGTGAATTGCTTTTTAAATTGTAATTGTAACATTCATCTCTATTTATATTTGCTTCAGCTTTCTAGACAATTGCTTTTCAGAATGGAGTGCCTATCCACTGGGCCTTTATGCAAATGGTGAGCACACGGGGACATTGATCTCTTTGGTCTCTACTCTTAGGAATTGTGCTTGGAGCTGCCGTTGAGTGTGGCAGAACCCTGACTCACCTCGCCCGCCACCCCATCCATATCCTGAGAGGAGGCTACGAGAGCTTCTCGGCCATGTACCACTTCTTCCGGACACAGAAGATCATCTGGATGCCGCAGGTAAGGCAGGGTGCTAAGCACAGGCAGGCTTGGATGGGAGCATGGCCTTCCCCTGGGGACCGAGGGGCAGGGAGCAGGGTTGGAGAAAGAGGAGAAGGAGACAGATGACATGGAAAAGATGGAAGAGATGTCAAAGATGTCTTGGGAATGAACCTGGGGCAGCCAGGAGGTCCAGTCCAGTCTGATGAATTTACAATCGCCAGGTTCAGGCAAAATCCAGGGCGGTGTTTAATTAATGAGGTTGGTTCAGAGGGCAGGAATCCGGGGCAGGGTGTTCTGGATGGTGGGTCGTGGTCAAAGTCACACGGGCAGGCAGGGCCACCATGATTCGAGGCTGCCTCACCATCCTTAGCCGTCTGGCCTCACAAACCCTGGCTGGGTCCAGAGGATACAGTAAAAAT
This sequence comes from Hyperoodon ampullatus, assembly GCF_949752795.1. Classification (NCBI taxonomy): domain Eukaryota; kingdom Metazoa; phylum Chordata; class Mammalia; order Artiodactyla; family Ziphiidae; genus Hyperoodon; species Hyperoodon ampullatus. The sequence continues at coordinate 51,484,731 of NC_136927.1, read as the reverse complement.
GGGGAGACGGGTTGTAATAAGGTGTGGCCAAGGGATGTACCAGATGTCTGGAGCCCAGAGGAGCACTTACTTCCTGGAGCCAAACCAGAAGGGAATGGGGTGAGGGTAAGGCAAGCACTGGGTGGCAATGATAGGCAGGCAGGGACTGGTCCCTGGGGGCATTTTATAGTATCTGGTTTCTTGAAGGGTCTGAATGTAATGGAATGTGAACCTGCAGAGGTTTCATTCTTTTCAGCAATTGCCTTCAGCTGTGCTCTCATTCTTGCCCTTTGCAGCATCACGGGCAGATTCCATACCTTCTGGCCGCTTTCGGTTATGGAAAATTTCATTCTAGTCATATTATAAAACAGCAGGGGAAATGTGCCTATGAACTGGAATTTGATGATAGTAAGGAATTATTGTTATATATTTCTTTAGGTTGTGATGACATTATTATGGCTATGTTTTTAAAAATATGAGTCCCTATCTTTTAGAGATACATAATGAAATATTTATAATTAAAATGATATGTCTGGAATTTCCTTCAAAATAATCTGGGGAGGGTTGGGAAGTCAGGGGTATAGATGAAACAAAACGGGCCATTAGTTGATAATGCTTGCAGAAGGGTGATAGATCCAAGGTTTGTCATATTATTCTCTCTACTTTTATGTGTTTTTGAAGTAATTTTTTGAAAAGGGCATAAAAACAGTCCAGTACAATCTAGGCTAGTTTAACATTCCAATCTCATCTCAAATCTCCTCTCTTCTCATCTTCCAGAGCTGGGCAGCCTTCCATTTGCTGGGGGCTGAGGGCTGGGAGTGGGGAGGGGTGTGGGATAGCTTTATGGACATCTCCTTACGTCCCCTCTTCTGGGTCTGGTCCCTTTGGTGCTGGGGGTCCAGTGTGGGCCCTGTCTTGGGTGACTAGCTGTTTGTCAGTGGTGGGGAAGTGCCTCCTCATTCTGCCCCAGCCGGGTTCTGTGTGCTGCTACTGGCCTTTGTTGCTGGTTTTCTTGGGGCTGTTTTCAGGGGGCCCCGTCTGTTACTGAGCATCCTTCAGAGAGAGCCAGCTGAGAATTCCTGACAGGAGTACCCCCAATGCCCTTCCCTTCCCTTGGTAGCTCATGACCTCCCACCACGTCCATATTCTTTCAGCTGAATCCCAGAATGAGCCACAGGGGAGTGTGACAGTAGGGAAGGAGGCCCCTTCTTGCCTTGCTGGCTTGACTGCTCCAGTCAGCCTGTGTGAAAAGGTAGGGACCTGTGTCTGGGGTCATACCTGTTCCCAAATGCAGGGTATATATGTCAAGTTCTCCAAAGGCCTTCTTCTCCTTCTTCCACTGAGCTATGATGTTCAGCTCAACAGGTGTACAGCCAGCCTCCCCGTCCTGCCAGGCACTCCTCCTCGCTCCTGGATGAGCACCCTTATTGGCTTGGCAGTGATGGGAGGGAGTCTTTCTGATCTGCAGACGTCACATGCTGATACCTCACCTTCTTTGTTTTTCTTTTAAAGCTTTAGGAAGGTGGAATTGGCATAGGATGAACTGCACCTATTTAAAATGTACAGTTTGGTCAGTTTTGACGTGTATACACCTGAGACTTGTCCTTGCCCCCAGTCTTCTTAAGTAGATTGGGAAGAGGGGTAGGGTGGTGGCTGGTGGTTATCTAGCAGGGCCTGGATGGGTGAGTTCTACTCTGCTTGTTTGTGGCCCTCTTTAGAATGTACGTTCCAAGTATTTGCCACTCCCTACTTTGGGACCTTTGTTATTAATTCAGGGGCAAAAGTGAAAGCCCCACTCCCTTCCTGTTACGTGTTCTGACACAGTGTAAAGCAGGAGTGTCCCTACTGCTCCCCAAGGAACTCCTGCGAGAGGAGATGGAGGCACAGAATTTGGGCTCTGAGACTGCCCCTCTCCTTTAGACACAGTGAGTTCTAATTTCCCGTTTTATATGTGGCACCCCTTAAATAAGATTTCACTTTGAGCAAAGGGGTTCTGTGGCTAGGGCACGTGTGAAGACAACACTAGAGAGAGATGCTGGTGAGCCACCGAGTGGTTTTAAGTCCGGGGAGGGGCACCTGGTTAGATTGCCCTTTAGAAGGATCAACTCTGATCGCAGAGCAGAGCCCAGACCAATGCGGGCAGAGTGGGTCTGGGGAGACCTGCTAGGAGGCAGGGATGAAGAGGAGAGGACAGGTTCAAGAAATACTTAGGAAACGGCTTTGGTTAGACATGGGGCGGGGGGCATGGGAGAGGGAGGAGTCTAGAATAATGCCACAGTTCAGGTGTGGGTGACAGGTGGCCAGTGGTGTGGCTCATTGAGAAGGGGACACGGGAGGAGGCGGTGGCAGTGTCGGGGGAAGGCAGTGGGCTCGGTTTGGGCATGTTAATTTGTGACACCAGTTTCTTTTACATTTGTCGATGTGGTTGTCAAAATCGTGTCCTCTAGAATTAACAGCAAAGCATGTTTTATCCGTCCCACACCCTCTCCCCCACAGCTGTTACAACCACAGGAAAGGAAGCTGGTTCGAAAGCATCAGGAAGAGTTGACAGATTTGTGGTGGGTATTGTGTGAGATTTTTCGAATGAAACCACGAGGATTTCATTTGGCCCCCGGCAAGCTGAACGTCCTGGGCGGGGTCACCCTGAACCCTGGGCAGTGCTTTGGGTCACATCTGCAAGTAGTGGGCCTGCCTGCATGTAGAAGGGCCGTGTGTCTCACAAACTTGAGGTTTGGCTCAGCGTGGTGTCTGCTCATTGATAAAGGCTTTTGAGGCTAACAGTTTGGGAGGAATGTGGGCTTGTGGTAGGTTCACGGTGAGGGGAGATGTGCTGAAGCCAGAAGGCTCTGAAAGGCTCAAGTGGACAGCAAAATAGCTTGAGGTACTTTAGGTGTTGGTTCTGAGTGAGACTTGGAGCCAGAGGCATTTTAGAGCTGGTTTGACCTTTGAAATTATATAGGTTAGTATTTCCCATGGAAAACTGATGGGAACAAAGGGGTCTCTAAACAGATCATATTAGAAACATCAGTTCATACAATGTTAGTGGATTTCTTTTTTTTTTCTTTTGGGGTTATGCCTAGGTTTTATTTTACTAAATGTAACAGGTAAGTTTTCAATCCATGACAACAACAAATATGTAGCCACTGTTTTATTACAGACATCTGAACTGTAATAGGTAACCCAAGAAACCGTTAGGGGAATTTTCATTAGTTCTCAGTTTCCTGGAGGCATGCTTTGAGAACAGTCTTAGACTGGCATGCTTTTCTGGCTGTTTTCCAACTTGTTTATAAGATTAGTCTTATTATTTGATGATAATTGTTTCTAAACACCTGATTGGTGCTCTAATAATCTTTCCTTGGAAACGATCAAATTTTGTAATTTTCCCTCTGGCTTTGATATATAATTGACATATAACATCGTGTAAATTTAAGGTTTACAACAAGATGACTTGATACACATATATGCAGAATGATTACCATAAGATTAACACATCCGTCACCTCACATAATTACCATTTTTTGTGTGTGTGTGTGAGATGAGAACATTTAAGATGTACTTTCTTAGCAACTTTCAAGTACATAATACTGTATTTTTTTTCATTAATTTATTTATTTAGTTTTGCTGTGTTGGGTCTTCGTTTCTGTGCGAGGGCTTTCTCTAGTTGTGGCAAGCGGGGGCCACACTTCATCGCGGTGCGCGGGCCTCTCACTGTCGCGGCCTCTCTTGTTGCGGAGCACAGGCTCCAGACGCGCAGGCTCAGTCATTGTGGCTCACGGGCCCAGTTGCTCCGCGGCATGTGGGATCCTCCCAGACCAGGGCTCAAACCCGTGTCCCCTGCATTAGCAGGCAGATTCTCAACCACTGCACTACCAGGGAAGCCCTGTATTTTTTTTTTAAATAAATAAATAAATTTATTTATTTGTGGCTGTGTTGGGTTTTCGTTGCTGTGCGTGGGCTTTCTCTAGTTGAGGCAAGCGGGGGCTACTCTTTGTTGTGGTGCGTGGGCTTCTCATCACAGTGGCTTCTCATGTTGCAGAGCATGGGCTCTAGGCGTGTGGGCTTCCACAGTTGTGGTTTGCGGGCTCTAGAGCGCAGGCTCAGGAGTTGTGGTGCAAGGGCTTAGTTGCTCCACAGCATGTGGGATCTTCCTGGACCAGGGCTCGAACCTGTGTCCCTTGCGTTGGCAGGCGGATTCTTAACCACTGCGCCACCAGGGAAGCTCTGCGTTGTTAACTGTAGTCACCATGCTGTACGTTAGATCCCCAGAACTTATTTGCCTTATATCTGGAAGTTTATAACCGTGACCAACATCTCCCCATTTCCCTCACCCCCACAGCCCTTGACAACCATCACTCTACTCTTTGTTTCCATGAGTTTCGCTTTTTTATTTTTATTTTATTTTATTATTATTATTATTTTTTTTGGCCACTCTGTGTGGCATGTGGAATCTTAGTTCCCTGACCAGGGATAGAACCTGTGCCCCTGAATTGAGAGTGTGGAGTCTGAACCACTGGACTGTCAGGGAAGTCCCAACTTTCACTTTTTTAGATTCTACATATGAGTGAGATCATGCAGTATTTGTTTTTTTCTGACTTATTCTCTTAGCACAATGGCCTCAAGGTCCATTCATGTTGTCACAAATGACAGGATTTCCTTCTTCTTTATGGCTGAACCATATTCCATTGTATATATATGCTATATTTCCTTTATCCATTCACCATTGATGGCCACTTAGGTCATTTCTATGTCTTTTTGAATAATGCTCAAATGATCCTGGGGCGGGGGGGCACGTGCAGATATGTCTTCAAGATGGTGATTTCATTTCCTTCAGATATATACCAAAAGTTGGATTACTGGATCAAAGGGTAGTTTTGTTTTTAATTTTTTAAAAAAGCTTTATTTATTATTAATTAATTTACTTATTTATTTTTGTCTGTGTCGGGTCTTAGTTGCGGCACGTGGGATCTTTGTTGAGGCATGAGGGGTCTTTTCGTTGGGGCGTGGGCTGTTCGTTGCAGCACGCGGGCTTCTCTCTAGTTGTGGTGTGCAGGCTCCAGGGCTTGTGGGCTCTGTAGTTGTGGTGTGCGTGTTCCAGAGCGCATAAGCTCTGTAGTTTGTGGCACACAGGCTCTCTTGTTGAGGTGCGTGAGCTCAGTAGTTGTGGTGCTTGGGCTTAGTTGCTCCGCAGCACGTGGGATCTTAGTTCCCTGACCAGGGATCGAGCCCGTGTCCCCTGCATTGGAAGGTGGATTCTTTACCACTGGACCACCAGGGAAGTCCCTGTTTTTAATTTAATTTTTATTTTATATTGGGATATAGCTGATTTACAATGCTGTGTTAGTCTCAGGTGCACAGCAAAGTGGTTCAGATATTCATATACATATATCCATTCTTTTTCAGATTCTTTTCCCATATAGGTTATTACAGAATACTGAGCAGAGTTCTCTGTGCTATTCAGTAGGTCCTTGTTGATTATCTATTTTATATATAGTAGTGTGTATATGTTAATCCCAACCTCCTAATTTATCCTTCCCCCTCTACCTTTCCCTTTTGGTAACCAGAAGTCTGTTTTCTATGTCTGTGAGTCTGTTTCCGTTTTGTAAATAAGTTCATTTGTATCACCTTTTTAGATTCCACATATAAGTGATAGCATATAATATTTGTCTTTCTCTGTCTGACTTACTTCACTTAGTATGATAATCTCTATGTCCATCCATGTTGCTGCAAAGGGCATTATTTCATTCTTTTTTATGGCTGAGTAATATTCCATGTGTTATATGTACCACGTCTTCTTTATCCGTTCCTCTGTCGATGGACATTTAGGTTGCTTCCATGTTTTGGCTATTATAAATAGTGCCACAATGAACAATGGGTTAGTCTCATTCACTGTCCCAGTTTGTCTTTCTAAGCTTGTTTGCTGAGCCACATTTCAAGAGATGAAACAAAAACAACAACTTCTCTGGGGATTATTATCATAGCAGCCTTTCTCCTTCTCCACCTCAGGAACTGGATGCTTTCCAACCGTACCCTGTTGAGATAATGCCAGGCAGGATCTACCTGGGAAATTTCAGGCAAGCCTGCGACCCTAAAATTCAGAAGGATTTGAAAATCAAAGCACATGTCAACGTCTCCATGGAGACAGGGCCGTTGTAAGTAGAAAAACCACTGTTTTTTTGTTTTTTTTATATTAGTATAATTTATTTATATAAGATTCCTAGTGGCATGCATTGACAGAATTGAAAGGGCTTTTAGAAATCAGCATACACTGGAGTAGGGTCTGCATTTATTTTCATCAGCAGATTCATTACATATTCCTTTCCACCCTCACTATCTTCACTGTATTCTAAGAAAGCATCAGGTTTGTTTAATAATAACAATGTCACATTTTTTGGGCACTACCATGTGCCAAGCAGGTTGCTGAATGCTTTACATAGATTAATTGACTTAATCTACACAACACCCCTATGAGGTAGGTGCTGTTTTTTTTGAGAGGGGTTCATTTATTTGCCCACATCTCCCTGATGCTAGTTCAGCCTCCTACCCCTATGATCCCATTGCTGTGGGTGAAAGATGCCACAGTAGGGCTCTGTGTGAGTTTGCCTGATTACCTGTGCTTTTCTTCCGTTTAGTTTTGTAGGTGACGCCGACAAGCTTCTGCACATCCAGATAGAAGATTCCCTGGAAGCCAACATTACACCCTTTTTACGCCACCTCTGTCACTTCATTGGTAAGGAGCATTCTTTAACCAGGCAGCAACTGGTCTGTGCCCAGGGAGCAGAGGGGCTGTGGTACCTCATCCACATGCCTATTGCTGACTGCCACTCCCGGCACTCAGGGGAAAAAGGGCAGGGCCCAGCACATGCCCAGCCAGGTGTGGCCAAGCCCCGGGACAAGCCTGCCTCCAGGGGGGTCCTTGGCAATATGGGCAGCCACGCGTTTACCTTGGGAGCAGTGGGGCCAAATGAGATCCCCAGACTGGATTGAGTGCCCTGTGTTCTGGCCCTGGCTGGATCGTTATGCCCTTTCACGCCTGGCCAAGCTCCAGTCTCGGCATCACTGTGCCTGTTGTGAAATGAGGGTGCTGGCCCATCCTGGGTGCATATGTTCATGAAGCCCTGCTCCGGGCTAGGCTCTGGTGACCTGCAGGTGAATCTCACTTGTCCCGGCCCTCCTATCTGGTCAGTGTGGTGGGGTAGAAGGAAGACTCCAGAGCCCTTCCATCTCTGAATTTCATGGTCCCCAGTGTGTGGGCCCAGTGCCCCTTCTGTTCTCCTACCACACACAGCAGTGCCCACCAGCCGCTTGCCTCACTGAGAGTGGAGTTTTCAGTCATCCTGAGGAGAGCAAGATCCCTGGAGGGAGCAAGGTTGTGTCCGGTTAGAAGCCCACCCCAGGACGGCCTGCTCAGCACCAACACAGCCCCCAGCCTGAGAATGGCATTTTGGCCCAGACATCCTTTATTTTTCTGGGAGGTTGTAACTATCACTTGCCTAGGAGCTAAGACTGAGACTTGCCCTGGGTCCCATCATGGGGTGGCAGAGCCCTGTGGCCCAAAGAAGCCCCCTCTCCAGCCCCATCTCACTGGGTGGCTCTGAGCCAACCCTTAACTTCTCTGTGCCTCAGTTTCCTTATCCATACAATGAGGCAGTTGGCCTTAATCATCTGAGTCATTCTCCAGCTCTGACAGTCTGTGATTTTGCACTTGGTATATTTATCTTCAGTTCTTGGGGGTTACCAACCAGCCTAAGATGCCAGCTTAGATTTCCTTCCCACCCCTCACTGGGTGAGATTGACAGCCCCAGGGGCGTTATTGAGTGTGGTTAGCTGACAATTGTGTGCCAGGCACTGGGCTAAGCACAGTGCAAAATCTTATCAGGTAGGTAATGTACTGTTATCACATTTTGCAGATGAGGAAACTGTGGGTTAGAGTGCCCAAGCCCAACAGCCAGTACTTACTGGTTGTGATTCACATCCAGGCTACACTGCCTCTATCAGCACCCAAGTGCCCTTGGGGTATAGTCTTTTTATCCCCACCTGGGGAGGTCAACTGGTAGCAGACCTTCCTGGGATGGAAGCCTGCATAGCCCAGAAAAGGCCTTTGCATGATAATGGTGAATGCCCAGGCGTGATTCTCTTGAACTGCCAGCTAGGTCTGAGGATCCCCATTTGCCAGGCAATGAAACAGTATCCTAGAGATGTCATGTGACTTGCCTAGACCATGGTGTGCTGGTTCTGAACCTACTCTTGGACCCACTGAGGCCAGTCATCTTACAGACCCACAAGGAAGGGGGCCACGCACAACCTCACACCTTTCCTTCCATTTGCAGAAGTTCACCTGGAGCTTGGCTCTGTCATCCTGGTCTTTTCCACCATGGGCATCAGTCGCAGCTGTGCAGCCATCTTGGCCTACCTTATGCACCAAAATGTGCAGACCCTGAAGGTATGTATTCCCTGGTCCAGGAGGTGGGGTCAGAGCTGCACCTCAGAGGAATGGGTCTCCAGCACCAACTTGGGGCCTTAATTGGGGGTGGAGGGTTTGGGAGGGAAGGGTCAGGGAGGGGAACCCCAAGTCCAGGGCTTTACCCAGCATACCACATCCAAGGGAAGGAACCCGAGATCTGGGTTAGAGACCTGAGGCTGGGCACACAGGGCAGGCCCAGGGACTCAGGCTGGGCAAGACTGTGGCCAGCAGCACCATCTGTGTGTCCCCCAGTGCTGTCAGTCTGTGTACCAGTGTTTGTTCAGGGCTCTCCAAGGGAGGTGCATTTTGGCTGTTGCCATGTACCTGTTGGCCATCTGTATGTCTTCTTTGGAAAAATGTCTATTCAGAATCTTGGCCCTTTTAAAAATCAGATTTTTTTGTTTTTTTTGCTATTGAGTTGTATGAGTTCTTTATATATTTTGGGTGTTAACCCATTATCAGTTACATGATTTGCAGATATTTTCTCCCATTTCTTAGATTGCCTTTTCATTTTGTTGATGGTTTCCTTTGCTGTGCAGAAGCCTTTTAGTTTGATGTAGTCCCACTTGTTTATTTTTGCTTTTGTTTCCTTTGCTTTTGGTGTCAAATCCAAAAAGTTACCACCAGATTGATATCAAGGAGTTTACCACCTCTGTTTTCTTCTAGTAGTTTTATGATTTCAGGTCTTCCATTTGAGGCTTTAATCCATTTTGAGTTGATTTTTGTGTATGGTGTAAGATAGTGGTCCAGTTTCTTTTGTTTTTTGGCCACACTGTGCGGCTTGCAGGATCTTAGTTCCCCAACCAGGGATTGAACCTGAGCCCCTGGCAGTGGAAGCACAGAGTCCTAACCACTGGACCACCAGGGGATTCCCACCAGTTTCATTCTTTTGCATGTGACTGTCCAGTTTTCCCAGCACTACTTATTGAAGAGACCATTCTTTTGTCATTGCATATTATTAGCTACTTTGTCCTAAATTAATTGACCATATATGTATGGGCTTATTTCTGGGATCTCTATTCTATTCCATTGATCTATGTGTATATATTTTATGCCAATACCATACTGCTTTGATTACTATAGCTTTGTAATATAGTTTGAAATCAGGAAGCATGATGCCTCTAGCTTTGTTCTTCTTCCTCAAGTTTGCTTTGGCTATTTGGGGTCTTGTTGTTCCATACAAGTTTTAGGATTGTTTATTCTATTTCTCTGAAAGATACCATTGGGATTTTGATAGGGATTGTGTTCAATCTGTAGATTGCTTTAGGTAGTATGGACATTCTAACAATATTCCTCCAATCCATGAGCATGGAGTATCTTTCTATTTATTTGTGTCTTCTTTAATTTCTTTCATCAATGTCATAGTTTTCAGTGTACAAGTCTTTCACCTCCTTGGTTAAATTTATTCCTAGGTATTTTACTCTTTTTGATGCAATTGGGATTATTTTCTTAATTTCTATTTCTGATAGTTTGTTCTCAGTGTATAGAAACACAGCTGATTTTTGTATATTGATTTTGTATCCTGTAACTTTACTGAATTTGTTTATTCTAACAGTTTTTTTGTGAAGTCTTTAGGGTTTTCTATATATATGTTGTATGTAAAGAGAGACAGTTTTACTTCTTCCTTTCTGATTTGGATATCTTTTTCTTACTCTGTCTAGGACTTGAAATACTATGTTGAATAAATGTGGTGAGAGTAGGCATCCTTGTCTTGTTCCTGATCTTAGAGGAAAAGCTTCCAACTTTTCACTGTTGAGTATGATGTTAGCTGTCAGCTTGTCGTATATGGCCTTTATTATGTTGAGGTACATTCCCTCTGTACACACTTAGTTGAGAATTTTTATCATAAATCGATGTTGAATATTGTCATATGCTTTTTCTGCATCTCTTGAGATGATCATATGATTTTTATGAGAATTTTTATCATAAATCGATGTTGAATATTGTCATATGCTTTTTCTGCATCTCTTGAGATGATCATATGATTTTTATCTTTCATTTTGTTAATTTGATATATGACATTGATTGTTTTGCAGATGTTGAACCATCCATACATCCCTGGAACAAATCCCACTTGACCATGGTGTGTGATCCTTTTAATGTATTGTTGAATTCAGTTTGCTAAAATTTTGTTGAGGATTTTGTATTTATGTTCATCAGTGATATTGGCCTGTAATTTTCTTTTCTTGTGGTGTCCTTGTCTGGTTTTGGTGTCAGGGTAATGCTGGCCTCATAGAATGAATTTGGGAGTGTTCCCTCCTCTTCTGTTTTTTGGAAGAGTTTGAGAAGGATTGGTATTAATTCTTGTTCAAATGTTTGGTAGAATTTGCCAGTGAAGCCATCTGGTCCTGGACTTTTGTTTTTTGGGAGGTTTTTGATTACTGATTCCATCTCTTTGCTAGTAACTGGTCTGTTCAGATTTTCTTATTTCTTCATGGCTAAGTCCTGGTAAGTTGTGCATTTCTAGGAATTTATCCATTTCTTCTAGGTTGTCTGATTTCTTACTATCTTTTGTATTTCTGTGGTATCAGTTTAATGTCTCCTTTTTCATTTCTGGTATTATTTATTTGAGTCCTCTGTCTTTTTTTCTTGGTGAATGTAGCTAAAGCTTTGTCTATTTTGTTTTACTTTTCAAAAAACTAGCTCGTAGTTTCATTGATCTTTTCTATTGTCTTTAAGTCTCTATTCATTTATTTCCCCACTGATCTTTGTTATTTCCTTCCTTCTGTTCACTTTAGGCTTAGTTTGTTCTTTTTCTAGTTCCTTGAGGTGTAAGGTTAGGTAATTTATTTGAGATCTTTCTTATTTTTAATGTAGGCACTTATTGCTATGAACTTCCCTTTTAGAACTGCTTTTGTTGCATCTCATAAGTTTTGGTATGTTATATTTCCATTTAATCTGTCTCAAGATATTTTTTGAGTTCTTGTTTGAATTCTTCTTTGACCCATTGGTTGTTAAGTAGCATGTTCTTTACTTTTCACATACTTGTGAATTTTTCAGTTTTCTTCTTGTAATTGATTTCTAATTTCATACCATTGTCATTAGAAGAGATGCTTGATGTGATTAAAAAAATTTCTTTTGACATTTTAATTAATTAATTAATGGCTGCACTGGGTCTTCGTTGCTGTGCGTGGGCTTTCTCTAGTTATGGCAAGCAGGGGCTACTCTTCATCGTGGTGCGCAGGCTTCTCATTGTGGTGGCTTCTCTTGTTGCAGAGCACAGGCTCTAGGCGGACGGGCTTCAGTAGTTGTGTCACGTGGGCTCAGTAGTTGTGGCTTGTGGGCTCTAGAGCGCAGGCTCAGTAGTTGTGGCACACGGGCTTAGTTGCTCTGTGGCATGCGGGATCTTCCCAGACCAGGGCTTGAACCCATGTCCTCTGCATTGACAGGTGGATTCTTAGCCACTGTGCCACCAGGGAAGTCCGCTTGATATGATTTTAAACTTAAATTTATTAACACTTGTTTTGTGGTCTAATATATGGTGTGTACAGGAGAATGTTCCATCTACACTTGAGAGAAAGTGTATTCTGCTGCTTTTGGATGGAGTGTTCTGTAAATGTCTGTTAAGTCCATGTGTAGTTTAAGTCCAGTGTTTCCTTACAGATTTTCTTTCTGAATGACCTATCCATTGATGAAAGTGGGGTATTAAAGCCCACTATTATTATATTGCTGTCTACTTCTCCCTTTAGGACTATTAATATTTGCTTTGTATATTTAGATGCTCCTATATTGGGTACATAAATATTTATAAGTGTTATATTCTCTTGTTGGATTGACCCCTTTATAGTGACCTACTTTTGTGTCTACTACAGTCTTTGTCTTAAAGTCTATTTTTGTCTGAATAAATATAGCTAACCTAGCTTTCTTTTGGTTTCCATTTGCATAGAATATCTTCTTCCACCCTTTCACTTTCAGTCTGTGTGTGTCTGTACATCTGAAGTTATGAAACCACCACTTTTACATTAGATTATTTTGAACTTTACTATATATTTACCTTTACCAGTGAGATTTATAGTTTCATATGTTTTCCTGTTACTAATTACTGCCCTTTTATTTCAGCTTAAAGAAGTCCCTTTAACATTTCTTGCAAGGCCTAGTAGTGATGAACTCCTTCAGCTTTTGCTTGTCTGGAAAACTCTCTATCTCTCCTTCAATTTTGAAGGAGGACAACTTTGCCAGGTGTAAAGCAATTTTTGGTTGGCAATTTTTTTCTTTCAGCCCTTTGAATATATTATGCCACTCCCTGCTGACCTGCAAAGTTTCTGCTGAGAAATCTGCTGACAGTCATATGGGGCTTCCCAAGTTGTTTTTCTCTTGTTGCTTTTAAGATTCTTTCCTCGTCTTTAAGTTTGACAATTTAAGTATAATGTCTTGGTATGGGTTTCTCTGGGTTCATCTTGTTTGGATTCACTGGACTTCCTGAATCTGGAAGTTTGTTTCCTTCCCCAGGATAAGGAGGTTTTCAGCCATTATTTATTCAAATAAGTTTTCTGTCTCTTCCTCTTTCTCTTCCCCTCTGGGATCTCTATAATGTGAATATTGGTCCTTTTGATGTCCCTTAAGTCCCTTAATCTATCTTCACTGATTTTTTAAATTTAATTTTAAACTTTTATATTGGAGTATAGTTGATTAACAATGTTGTGTTAGTTTCAGGTGTACAGCAGTGATTCAGTTATACATGTATATATTCTTTTTCAATATCTTCACTGTTTTTAATTATTCTTTCCCTTTGCTGCTCTGAATGGATGAGTTCTACTGTCTTTGAGTTTGCTGACCCTTTCTTCTGCTTCATCTAGTCTGCTGTTGAATCCTTCTATTGTATTTTTCAGTTCAGTTATTGCATGCTCTGAGACTTCTATTTTGTACTTTCTTATATTTTCTATCTCTTAGTTGAGATTCTCACTTTGTTCAGGCATTCTTCTGACCTTGGTGAGCATCTTTATGACTCTTATTTTGAACTTTTGTCAGGTAAATCACTTATCTCCATTTCATTAAAGTGTTCTTGTGAGGGTTTCTCTTTTTGTTTCATTTGGAACATATTCCTATGTTTCTTCATTTTCCTTAACCCTCTGTGTTGGTTTCTATGCATTAGATAAAACAGCTACCTCTCCTAGCGTTGAAGGAATGGTCTCATGTAAGAGATGAACCATATTGTCCAACCCTTCCCTATCTCTTTGTTATCTCTCACACCTTTGTGATTGTTCAAGCAGCCTACTTTGTTCTTAGTGGTTCCCAGTAGTTGAGGGTGTGCCAAGACTTGTCAGCCTTCCAAAGGGAAGGATCTCAGTCTGCACCTAGATTCAGGCTGATTGGAAGCCAGACCCTCAGGCAGCAACTTTTAAAGTACACAAATATATCTCTTTCAGGGGAAGAATGGAAAAAGGGTGTTTTCTGTATGCTTTCTTTGCACTTAGCCCTGGGCTGATAGTCCAGTTAAGAGCTGTTTGTTTACCACTGTCCTGTTAAACCCATGAACACAAGCCCCACTGGCCACTTGCTTTCAATTCTTTTGGGTATAGACCCAGAATGGAATTTCTAAATCATATGGTAATTCTGTTTTTACTTTGTTGAGGAACCACTGTTTTGCATAGCAGCTGCACCATTTTACATTCCCATACATAGTACCATAAGGTTCCAAATTCTCCATTTCCTCACCAACACTTATTATTTTCTTTTTTTTAAATAATAGCCATCCTGATGGGTGTGAGGTTGTATCTCGTAGTTTTTTTCTCTTTTTTATTGCATTAAAACATACATAACATAAAATTTACTGTCTTAACCATTTTTTGAAATAATTTTTTAAAAATAAATTTATTTATTTTTTTGGCTGCATTGGGTCTTTGTTGCTGTGCATGCGGGCTTTCTCTAGTTGTGGTGAGCGGGGGCTACTCTTTGTTGCAGTGCGTGGGCTTCTCATTGCGGTGACTTCTCTTGTTGCGGAGCACAGGCTCTAGGCATGTGGTCTTCAGTAGTTGTGGCACAAGGGCTCAGTAGCTGTGGCTCGCGGGCTCTAGAGCGCAGGCTCAGTAGTTGTGGTGCACGGGCTTAGTTGCTCCACGGCATGTGGGATCTTCCTGGACCAGGGCTCGAACCCTTGTCCCCTGCATTGGCAGACAGATTCTTAACCACTGCACTACCAGGGAAGCCCCTGTCTTAACCATTTTTAAGAATATAATTCAGTAGTGTTAAATATATTCATAATGTGCAGCCATCACCACCACCTAGCCCCATAACTCTTTTCATCTTGTAAAACTGAAACTCTATATTTATTAAACAATAACTCCTTATTCTCCCCTCCCCCTAGCCATGGTAACCACCATTCTTCTTTCTGTCTTTATAATTTTGACTACACTAAGTGCATCATATAAGTGGAATCATAAAGTATTTGTTTTTTCATGAATGGCTTATTACACTTAGCATAATGTCCTCAAGGTTTAACCATGTTGTAGCATATGTCAAAATTTCCTTCCTTTTTAAGGCTAATAATATTCCCTTGTATGTATATACCACATTTTGCTTATCCATTTATTCATTGATGGACACTTGATTGCTTCCACGTTTTAGCCATTATGAATAATGCTGCTGTGAACATGGTTGTGCAAATATCTCTTTGAGACCCTGCCTTCAACTCTTTTGGGTATATACCCAGTAGACGAATTACTGGGTCATATGGTAATTCTAATTTTAATTTTTGGGGGGATCTCCATACTGTTTTCCACAGTGGCTGTACCATTTAATACATTCCATCAACAGTGCACAAGGGTTCTAATTTCTCCACATCCTTGCCAACAGTTGTTTTCTTCCTTCCTTCCTTCCTTTCTTCCTTTCCTTTTATAGTACCATCGTAATCAGTTTGAGGAAGTATAGCATTGTAGTTTTTTTGTTTGTTTGTTTTTTGTTTTCCCTGGTGGTACGCGGGCCTTTCACTGTTGTGGCCTCTCCCGTTGCGGAGCACAGGCTCCGGATGCGCAGGCTCAGCGGCCATGGCTCACAGGCCTAGCCGCTCCGCGGCATGTGGGATCTTCCCGGACTGGGGCATGAACCCATGTCCCCTGCATCGGCAGGAGGACTCTCAACCACTTGCACCACCAGGGAAGCCCCAGCATTGTAGTTTTGATTTGCATTTCCCTAATGATTAGTGATGTTGAGCATCTTTTTGCGTGCTTATTGGCCATTCATATACCTTCTTAGGAGAAATGTCTATTCAAAGTCTTTTGCCCTTTTATTAGTTGGGTTGTTTGTTTTTTGTTGTTGAGTTTTAGAAGTTCCTTATATATTCCTCATATTAACACTTTCTGCATTGAATAGTTTTGGCACCCTTGTTGGAATCACTTTACTATATATGTGAGCATTTATTTCTGGGCTGTCTATTCTATTCCACTGGTCTTAAATGTCTATCTTTATGCCAGTACCACATTCTTTTATCATAGTTTTGTAATAACTTAAAAGATTTGAAATAGGTTGAAATATAAAACAGGTATATGATTTGCAAATGTTTCCTTCTATTCTGTGTCTTGCCTTTTCACTCTGTTGATTGTGTCTTTTGATGCATAGAAGGTTTTTTTTTGATGTACAGAAGTTTTTTATTTTGATATAAACCAATCTATTTTTCTTTTATTGCCTGTGCTTTTGGTGTCACATCCAAGAAATAATTGCCAAATCCAATATCATGAAGCTTTCCCCCTATGTTTTCTTTCAAGGGTTTTACAATTTTAGCTCTTACTTTATGTCTTCCATCATTTTGAGTTAATTTTTGTACATGGTGTAAGGTTACACTAGTTTCATTCTTTTGCATGTGGATACCCAGTATTCCTAACATCATTTGTTGAAAAGACTCTCCTTTCTCCATTGAATAGTTTTGGCACCATTGTTGAAATCATTTTACTGTATATGTGAGCATTTATTTCTGGGCTGTCTATTCTATTCCACTGGTCTAAATGTCCGTCTTTATGCCAGTACCATGTTCTTTTATCATAGTTTTGTGATAACTTAAAAGGTTTTGAAATAACGAAGTGTGAGACCCCCAACTTTGTCTCTCTTTTTTCACAATTGTTTTGGCTATTCCAGGGTTCCTTGAGATTCAATATGAATTTTAGGATGGATTTTTCTATCTCTGCAAAAAACGCTGTTGGGATTTTGATAGAGATTGCATTAAATCTTTAGATCACTTTGGGTAGTATTTGCATCTTAACAATATTAAATCTTCTATTCCATGTACCTGGGATGTCTTTCCATTTATTTTAGTCTTCTTTAATTTCTTTCAGCAACATTTTGCATTTTTCAGGGTACAAGTCTTTTACCTCCTTGGTTAAGTTTATTCCTAAGTATTTTATTCTTTTGATGCTAGTGTAAATGAAATTTTCTTAATTTTCCTTTTGGATTGTTCATTGTTAGTTAGATACACAACTGATTTTGTATCCTGCAACTTTGTTACATTCATTTATTCTAACAGTTTTTTTGTGTTTAATCTTTAAGGTTTTCAACATACAAGATCATTAAGTTCATATCATCTGCAAACAGAAATAATTTTACTTCTTCCTTTCCAATTTGGATGCCTTTTCTTTTTTTCCTAATTGCTCTGTCTAGGACTTCCAGTACAGTGTTGAATAGAAGTGGTGGAAGTGGGCGTCCTTGCCTTGTTCCTGATCTCAGAGGAAAAGCTTTCAGTCTTTCACCATTATGATGTTACGTGTTTACTTTTCATGTATGACCTTTATTATGTTAAGATAGTTTCCTTCTATTCCATAGTTTGTTGAGGAACTGCTTTTGCCTTTTCCTTTTTCCTCTATCCTCAATCCAGATGGAGACCAGCTGGTCACCTACCTTCATGTAATAACCTTTCCTGCATTTTGGGGTGGGCACCTAAAAGAAGGCAGCTTCAGTTTTTCTTCTTCAGAGAATTTGCCGAAGTTCTCTTCCCCTTTCCATTCATTTATCCACTTACAATGCAAATCTTTGTTGAGGCAGCACTGAGTGCCAGGCATGGGCATAGTGCTTTCCTGTCCACAGGAGGTTTCACATATGTTTTCTCAACCTTCACAGGAGCCATCTGACATAAGAATGATTTCTGTCTCTATATTCAGAATGCAGAAGGGCTTGCCCCAGGCAGAGCCAGCTCCTACAACTCCTTGCCCTAATCTATTAACCCCAAACTGCTGCTGTTTCTTTGTCCTGCCCTTAAGCTATGTTGCTGACCCCTGGGCAAGTGCCTCCTGTCCCTCCTGTCCCTCTTGAGCTGGCTGTGATCAAGGTGGTAAGGGCCCAGGTCCAATCCTGAAGTCTGCTGTTCTCTCCTTGGGTTCACAGAGGTCCTGGGCCTACGTCAAGAAGTGTAAAACCAACATGCGTCCAAATCGGGCTTTGGTGGCTCAGCTGTCAGAGTGGGAGAAGGTTGTCCTTGGAGACATCGTCACAGACATCTTGGATCCACTCTACTGATTTTCTCTGTGGCCCAGCTGTGGGTCCAGAAGAACCTGCCTTGGGAGCTTTTTGTGGGTAGTGGGCCAGGGTGTGTAACCAGGAATGAGAGGCCTTTGCTGCCTGGAGCCTCGTGTCAGCCTCCTGCAGTGGTTCTTCCCAGGTTCCTCATTTGTGCCAGCACAGGAGGTGCTCAGACTCAGCGAGAACCCCCCATCCCTGGGGCATCCTGGACCCACCCCCACTGCACTCCTGAGGCTGCTTCTGGAGGAGCATCTCGCTGCCAGAGCAGCTGCCCCTCATGTCCCCCATAACGTGGACCCTTTGGAGGCTGCCTGGTGGGAGCTCCAAGGGTTCCTCCAGCCTTGTGTTGCTCCACAGGGGATGTCACAGTGCCCACCTGTGGGCGGAGATCCCCCAGCCCCAGAGATGCCAAGCTCAGCCTTGGCTCAGGCCGCAGGCTACACAGCTTTGAGAGGCTTCTGGCACAAGGGCATACCCTTGCCTCATCCCCAATTTCAGCACTCCCTACTGCTCCATCACCTGTACAGATGTCCTTTCCTTGCTCCTCACTCATTTTTGCCTGGCTGTGTTCACCGAGACTCTCACCCTCCCATCCCTCACAACCAGGTTTCTAGAAATTCCTCAGGTCTCAAAAGGAATTTTCCTCTGACTGCGCTTCTGAGTGCTGGCAGCGCCCACAGAATGAGCCTGGAGTCAGGAGACAAGGGGACTGATGGAGAATTTAACATGTCGGTCCATGTTCATCCAGCAAACATTCCCTGACACCTGGGCAGGGCTAAGGACATACAGGTGAACGCCATGTTGCCTCCTAGGACTCTGCAGAGGGTTAGAGTAGCACTCCCCCGTGCCCCAACAGGAGCCCACGCCCTCAAAGAGTGGGGTTTTGCCAGAGGGGTAAGGGCTTTTCAGGCAGTGCAGCCTTTAGTCGGGACTTGAACTGGAACAGAGCCTGGGATGGCTGCAGAGCGATGGCTTAGGGACCTCCTGGCAGGAAGGGCAGAGCCATTGGAAGGTGTTCAGCAGGGACATGGTGGGGATTCGCCTTGTGTTCTAGTCAGGGCAGTCTGGTGGCGGTGGGAAGGGACACTGGCGGTGAACTTGGAGACAGGGAGACAGTAAAGCGGCCCTTGTAAAAATCCAAGCGAGATAAGAGGCTTGGAATTCCCTCCCTGCCAAAGAGCAGCTTCCCAAGGGGGAAAGTGTTTGAGGCAGGTGGCACCTCCCTGGGCCTTGGTTTACTCCCTGCCTGACAGGCAAGGACACTGCTGGCTGCACCACACAGTTGGCGCCAGCGGGAATGCCCCAGTCGGGGGCTGCCACCACCCTCCGAGCTGGGAGCAGCCGGGCGTAAGGCCCTCGGAGCACGTGGCCCCGCCCCCGCCCCTGGCCCGGATTGGCTCAGACAGTGGGCGGGGCCAGCGCTCTCCTCCGCTCCAGGCTTTTCCGCATTGGTGGTCTCGGCGGCTCGAGCCCGGAAGCTGACGGGGGCGGAGGCGGTGGAGGCGGAGGCGCCTCGGGGCCGCCGGGGTTGCCGCTCTGTCCTCTACTCTCGGCTCGTCCGGCTCACGGCCCGGCAGCAATGCATCCCCCTCCTCCGGGCCCGTTGGGCGACTGCCTGCGGGACTGGGAGGAGCTCCAGCAGGACTTCCACGGCATCCAGGTAAGTGCTGATGTGGGCCCCCATTGGTTCCGAGCCATGTCTATCTGGCTCTGGGTCAAGGGTCGGGTAGCCCCGGGTCGGGCAGCGGGGAGCTCGGGGTCAGGGGTCGGGGACCCTGGTGTCGCTCCCGACGGGGGCGAGGCCCCTGTTCCTGGTGTCCCCGGTTGGACCCTCCCCTCGGCCTCAAATGAATGTTCGGCAGCGGGACCTCTTCCCCGCGCGGCCGCCGCGACCCCGGAGTGACCCCACTGACCCAGGCGGAACTCCGGCCTCCCTTTGAGGCCTCGAAAAGAGGCCCCGACTCCGACCCGGTCCCCTTCCAGGAGCGTCCGAGCTGACCGGGGCCAGTCTTGTGTCAGTTACTGAGCAAATGCGCCGTGGGCGCCGGCCGGGCCGGATCGGCGAGCAGCGCCTTCCCCGCCCTCGGGCCGCGTGGTCTGGGCTGAGTGTGGCTGGGGAGCAGTCTGGGAGGCAGCCTGGTCTAGGTCGGGGGAAGTGGTGTTTAGGTGAAGTCCCTGGATGGGGGCGGGGCCCATCCAGGGTGAAGGACAGCTCCCACCAAGACAGGACCACGTGGCTGCTGCATAGAGTGAGGGGAAAGGTGGGTGGGCCATACCCTGCCAAGAGACCTCACCGGCCGACAGGGATTGGAATCTTTCTGAGACCAGTGGGAAGCCAAGGGAGGAATCGTCTGGGTCTGGCTGGTATGGGCCACTGTGCTGTTCTGTGGAAAGGCAGACAGGAGAGTGTGGTGGCTGGGGGTAGGCTGAGGTGGCCCCTCCTGGGCATGAGAAACAAGACCCAGGCAGGGTAGAGCCCAGGTCAGCTGGGCACTTGATCAGGACTTTGCCTCTCCTGGATTGGTTCCAGCCCTTTCCTGTCCACGTTGAAGCCTGACTGCCCCTGGCCTGGCCAAGCTGCTACCATTAGTGCTTCCCAGCCTGGTCACCACTGTCCTGGCCTCAGCCCCTGCCTGACCTTCCTCACACTGCTCCTTGCCCCATCTCTAGGCTGTTCCTTTGCAAGACTCATCCATTGGGGCAAAGTGCTCTGGGAAGCCTTGGGTCAAAGGTGTTGGGGGAAGAGTAGAGGAATGGTCTTATAGCAAGAGGTCCAAGGGCTAAAGCCTGATGACCTTTACTCTGGGAGGAAGATGCTGGGAGTGCCAGAGCAGCAGGCATCTTGGACAACCTCATCTTCCCCTGGACTTGCAGGCTATCTAGGCAGGAGGATCTGAGAGGGCCAGGGATGGCTTTAGGTAGCCTGCTTGGTCCAGAAGGTAGACTCATGAGCCTAGAATCCAGATTCAGGATAGGCCAGAGAGGGGTGGGAACAACTAGTAGATGGGCTGAGACTAAGAAAACCTTCAGAGAACTCTGTTTCTGGGAGAGGGGTACTGTGGGGGCTTCTGGGCTTACAGGGAGACCCCTGCCTCCTTGCCTGCCTTAGAGAGAGAGTACCCTCAGGGAGTTCCCTGGGCTGGCACAGCTGGCTGTCTCCTTTCCTGCTGAGACCCTCCCAAGGAGCCCTGGAGGAGTCCATGCCCCACCTCCTTCCCAGCAGGCTCTGGCTCGGGAGCCCCCTAGCCAGCCTGAGCCTTACCCCGACCTGGTTCTCAGGAGACCCACCGGCTGTACCGCCTGAAGCTGGAGGAGCTGACCAAGCTGCAGAACAACTGTACCAGCTCCATCACTCGGCAGAAGAAGCAGCTCCAGGAGCTGGCCCTTGTCCTGAAGAAGTTAGGACCTTTCCCCATATACTCTCCCATGCCCTCCCATACCTCATCATACCCAGCCCCCCATACCCTGTGGCCTCGGACTGGGGGTGGGTGTCTGACCTGGTGGGGTAGAGAGCTGGCACTGACTCCCAGATGTCCCTGGGCGTGGCTTCTCCCCTCTCTGGGTTGCATTTGCTCTCCTGCTGCGCAGGTGTCAGGTGTGATATCACACATGCGGGTCCCCTGTTCTGACTGGCTTCTGTGGCTGCACCTGCAGATGTAAACCCTCCCTCCCGTCAGAGGCCGAGAAAGCTGCACAGGAGCTGGAAAACCAGATCAAGGAGCGACAAGGCCTTTTCTTTGATATGGAGGCCTACTTGCCCAAGCAGAATGGGTGAGATTCCTCCCCCAAGCTCAGTTCACAGCCATTTCTGAGAGGGAGGCCTGAAGCACCGTCTTCCTCTGCTTGGTTTCCTGCACCCACTCTGGGCTGACCAGTCAGACACAGTCCTATCTCAGGGACAGCCTGAGTGACAGTGACAGCTCACTGCAATGAGTGCTTTGTGGGGGAAGTATAGGGAATGGGGGGAGCACAGTGAGGAGTACCTAACCACTTGGGAGGTCGGAGAAAGCCTCCTGGAGTAGGTGATGCCTGAGCTGAGTCATAAGGATAAAGAGGAGTGAGCCAGGCAGACATGGGAAGGCGGAAACAGTAGGTGTCATGGCCATAGCTCTCAGTAGGAGGTGAGAGGTTGCAGTGAGACCAGAGGGGGAGCCAGCCTGCAGAGCTTCCCTCTGGCCCAGTGGGCAGGGGAGAGTGACAGGTCAGTCATGCACTTAGATCAGCTGCAGTCACAGCAGAGGACATGGCGGAAGCCTAGGCTTAGGGAAAACAATCCCGCAGAAACTGCAGGCAGCAAGACAACTGGGAGAGAGCATGTCCCAGAAGGCAAGGAAGGAAGGACTGGCCAGTAGCCTCAGATCAGTTGGCCAGGGGCAGTGTGGGAGGCAGTCAAATGCAATACAGAAGGGGAAATGTTTCCTGGAAGTCAGGGTGACCTTGGAGAGAACCGCTTCTCAGGAGGGTAGGGCTGGAAGTTGATATTGGGGATGACAGAGGAGCTGAGGAGACACAGCCAAGTTTAGGCCGTGCTTCAGAGGCTCGGCTGTGCGTGGAAGGAGAAACTGGCAGCTAGAAACCGCTGACTAGGACTTGGCATGAGAGTTGAGGAGTGGCTTTTGTTTGGGTGTGTGTGTAACTTTGTCCATAGGAAAGACTTGAGCATATCTACCTGCTGCGAGGCGGGCCAGCAGAGGGAGAGACCCAGAAGCAATGGAGGGAAGTCCCTGGGGAGGTGGGAAAGGGCGGGGGTAGGCCCTTGTTGTCTGGGATGAGGGGGTGCAGAGATGAGGGTGAGGAGGCAGGCAGGGGAGATGTCACCTGGCCGGAGGGAGACAGGATGGAGGATTTGGGAGAGGGTTGGACAAGGCCACTGCTGAGAATGGGAGAGGGAGCCCGTGGCGATGCTGAGAGACAGCCTGGTCCCCGTCCCCGCTGTGCCCCGTAATCTCTTCGCTGCCTCAGGCAAGTCCCTGAACCCCTCTGAGCCTGTGCATACGGCTCGAGTGTGAACAAGAGCCCATATGGGAACAGCTGCTTAATACACTACTGTAGCTTTCAGTCACCTCACGGAGTTCCTCTGGCAGAGAAGGGCAAGACAAGCTTAGATGGTGGGGTGATGGCAATGCAAGGATTGGCAAGAAAGTGGTTCCGTGTTGTGGAGGAGGGCTTGGTGACTCAGCTGGCTCGGGAAGGGAGACCAGGGTCAGGAGGGCCTGGGAGTGTCAGTGAGGGAGAGGGTCCTTGTGGGTGGGAGGCTGGGCGCTCGGGGGTCAGAATATAGCCAGGGTTTCCGAGGAGGCCCTTTTGGGTTGGGAGGAGGGTGGTGTGGTCACAGGTGTGGGTTGCTGCAGTGGACTTGGGGCTGAAGGCTACCTCTCCTCACCTGGTGTTCCCTCCCCCAGGTTGTATCTGAGCCTGGTTCTGGGCAATGTCAACGTGACACTCCTGAGCAAGCAGGCTAAGTAATTTGTTGTCGTGGGCAGGGTCTCAATCCTACTCCCCGTCCCCTGCCCCAGGCCCCTTCCAGTCTGCCCCAGCTTCCCTGGCTAAGCTTGGGGTTCAGGGGCTGCTCCCCCATGCTGGCCCCATGCCACCACAGCAGTGTGTCCAGAGGCGTGGGTGGGCCCTGCCAGCATCCCAGCCTGTCCCATGAGTGTGTACCCCTCCCTTCTCCCCAGGTTTGCCTACAAAGACGAGTACGAGAAGTTCAAGCTCTACCTCACCATCATCCTCATCCTCATCTCCTTCACCTGCCGCTTCCTCCTCAACTCCAGGTGGGTGTCCTGCTGCAGGGGGCTGGACCCTGTGCCCTCTCCAGGCTCTGGCACCAACCTTCTGTACCCCTCCCTAGGGTGACAGACGCTGCCTTCAACTTCCTGCTGGTCTGGTATTATTGCACCCTGACCATCCGTGAGAGCATCCTCATCAACAACGGCTCCCGGTGGGCGAGGGCCGGAGCCCGGCTCCTGGGGCTGGGGGCTGGGGGGAGTGACACTGGAGCTGCCCTAGAAAGCGGGGTGGGGGCGGCGGGCGCCGTGGCCCTCTGAGAAGCAGGAACTGGCTGGGGTACTGGTTTCTTCCCACTTCCTGTTCTGGAGCACTGATCCTGGGGGCTGAGGGGACAGGAGTGACGGTGGCTTCCTGATGCAGGATCAAAGGCTGGTGGGTTTTCCATCATTACGTGTCCACGTTCCTGTCAGGAGTCATGCTGACATGGTGAGTGGGGCATCTTGGTCCCAGGGTCTCCGGGGGAGCCGGGGCAGGGGGAGGTGGCATCCCGGAGCCCCGACCCCTCCCTCTGCTCTCTGCCTTAGGCCCGACGGCCTCATGTACCAGAAGTTCCGGAACCAGTTCCTGTCCTTCTCCATGTACCAGAGTGAGTGTCTCAGAGGTCCTGCTGAGCTTGGGACTGGTCCCCCCCAGGAGGGGTGGGAAAGGGGCTTGGGACTCCCGCCCAGTCCTGATGTCCCCCCACCCTCCAGGCTTTGTGCAGTTCCTCCAGTATTACTACCAGAGCGGCTGTCTGTACCGCCTGCGGGCCCTGGGCGAGAGGCACACCATGGACCTCACTGTGGGTGAGTCGGGCGTGGCCGCCCGTCTGGAATCCTGACGGGGGAGCCGGAGGGGCAAAGTCCTTTCCTCTTGACCTGGGCCTGAGTGATGGGGTTGTCTCTGTCCTGGTTGTGGCCCCTGCAGAGGGCTTCCAGTCCTGGATGTGGCGGGGCCTCACCTTCCTGCTGCCCTTCCTCTTCTTTGGACAAGTAAGTTGTACCTCTGTCCCTGTCCATCGGGCTGTGCGTCCCCGGCTCTGATTTGAGCAGGGACTGTGTGTAAAAACCGCCCTCCCTCCCAGTTCTGGCAGCTTTTTAACGCACTGACGTTGTTCAACCTGGCCCGGGACCCCGAGTGCAAGGAGTGGCAGGTGAGCCGGGCCCCTGGAGAGGACACCGGGAGGGCTGGCCTGGCTTCCTTCCTGACCCCGATTCCTCCCCCAGGTGCTCATGTGTGGCTTCCCCTTCCTCCTCCTCTTCCTCGGCAATTTCTTCACCACCCTGCGGGTTGTACACCAGAAGTTCCACAACCAGCAGCATGGGAGCAAGAAAGAATGAGGCTGGGCCTTCCCTGCCTGCCGGCACAGCTCTCTGTGGCACCCCCCAGCCTGGAAGGGGCTTCTGAACCCCGTGTGTTGAGGGGGTGGGGGCTCCTCTCGTCTGGGAGGGTCTGTCTGCTCTCCCCTGGGTTTTGTGGGCTCTGTGGGCCCTGAAGGCGGCGCTGGAGAGGAAGACCCGGGCCTGTGTCCCCGCCTGCGGGAGCTGGGGGCCAGTGGCCTCAATAAAGGGCGAGAGGCTCAGAGTGGCTCGGTGTGTGTTCTCCTGCTGGTAAGACGGGGGTCTGGGGGCTCTGTGCCGCCACAGCATGGGGTCTTGGGGTTCCTGAGGTCTCTCTGGGGTCCGAGTTAAGGAGACCCAGGTGGAGACCCCAGATCTATGCAAGCAATACCAGGCAAATACTGAAAACAGAACTTTATTCCAAGGGCCAGAGGTTATTTAAAATTATTTACACTCATTGAAAATCACGGGGAGGGGCCAGGCCCCACTCAGCTGAGAGGAGGAGCCCCTTCTGTTCAGCCACCGAGGGCCCGAGGTGTTCACGGAACATCAGCCCCGTCACCCTTAGCCACGCCCCCTGGGGCCGGCGGGTCCGAGGGTACGTCTCAGGCCTGGAGCAGTCTCTGTCAGTCACTGGGCCTGCCTCCTGTGGCAGGGCCCAGCAGAACCCACCTAGGCGACTGGCAGAAGGGAGTGCGGAAAGTGATTACATGGGGGAGGGAGTCTAGGGCGTGCGGAGCAGAGCAAGGCGGGGCCGGGCGGCTCCTAGCTCCACACGTCCAGGGAGTAGCGGCCCTTGGTCATCAGCCTCTTGACATAGTCCACAGCCTGGGTGTGCTCCATGGCCCCCTGCTCGGCCACGATGTCGTAGAAGGTGTTCTGCACGTCCCTCGCCATGTTCCGAGCGTCCCTGGGGGCGGGAAGGAGGTGGTGCTGGGCCCGGGCAGGGGCCCCCCTCCCCCCACGGGCAGGTAGGCCCTGTCCCCGCCCCGCCGCCGCCCTCACTCACCCACAGACGTAGATGTGGGCGCCCCCATCGTGGATCAGCTTCCACAGGTGCTCCTTGTCCCTCTTCAGCAAGTGCTGCACATAGACCTGGGGGTGGGGAGGGGGGCGCCTGTGAGGAGGGCTGGTCACAGCGCCCTCCGCCCCGCGGGGGCCTGCCCGGGGCCTCACCTTCTGGGGCTGTTCCCGGGAGAAGGCCACGTTGAGCTGGGTGAGGGCGCCGTCCTGGTGGAACCGGGCCAGCTCCTCGCGGTACAGGTAGTCCTCGTCAGAGCGGCGGCAGCCGTAGTAGAGCAGCGTCTCCCCCACCTCCTTGCCTGGGGCAGCAGCAGTCAGGGGGATGGGGAACGCCAGTCCCAGCCCCGCTGCCCGCCCGCCCGCCCAGGGCCCGTACACTCACCCTGCTGCCTCAGCCAGGCCCGCTCCTGGATGAAGCCTATGAAGGGGGCAACCCCGGTGCCGGGGCCCACCATGATGACCGGCACGGTGGCCTTGAAGGGCAGGCGGAACTGGGACTTCCGCACGAACATGGGCACCAGGGCCCTGCGACCGTTCTCTCCAGAGGGCTCCTTGGCCCGCAGCCAGCTGGTGGCCACGCCCTTGTTAATGCGGCCAGACTGGGTTTCATACTCCACAGCCACCGCACAGATGTGCACGGAGTTGGGGTGGACCTGGCGGGGCGGCAGGGTCGGAGTGAGTGTGGCGATGCTGGAGGCCCCCTCCCTCCTGCCAACCACCCTGCCGCGGGGGTCCCTGCTCAGCGCCTCTTTACACCCTTTGCGGCGCCCAAACCTGTTTAAAGGCCCCTTCCTGGCAGCTCTCCTGACTGGCTCTCAGCACTGGGGCCGGAGAGCAGTTTGCAGTCTTACAGTCCAGCCTACTAGACACACAGCCCAGGAGTGTCGAGTGAACTGCCCTGGGCACGGGGGGCAGAGCTGGGGCTGTAGCCCAGGGACCCCGGCCCCTCGAAGGAGCCAACGCTATGTCTCCTATAAGCGGACAGGCCTGGAGCCCACACCTTGGAGGACGAGGCGATGGAGTAGTAGCGGGCCTGGAGACGAGGCAGCAGCTCACACAAGTGGTCGATGGGGGGCCGCAGGGACGAGTAGTCCTGCAAGATGGCCAGGATGTGCCTTCGAGCCTCCACCACCCAGCTCAGGTACAGCTCCTGGGGAGATGCAGATGTAGGTGAGACACGGGGACCTAGGGCACAGGGCTTAAGTTGGGCCCAGGCAGCTTGGGGAATGCCTGGGGGTGCTGGCTGGGAGCTGCGGTGCAGGGCTGAGGCGGTGGCGGGCGCTGGGGTGCGAGTGGCAGGCCTACCTTGCCCTCGCCCGAGGAGGAGACCATCTTGCGCAGCTGCTCCTGCTCCGAGGGCTCTGAGGCGTACTGGGCCAGCTCGTAGAGCACGTTGGTGCGGGGCGGGTTGGTGATATCCAGGTAGTAGGTGAGGGCCGTGCGGTAGGAGGTGGGGCAGGGAAATGGGTGCTTCTTATTGGAGTCTTCTGTAAGGAGAGGGCAGGCAGGGTTCGGGGTTAGTGGCCGCCCCCCGGGATGGGCAGGGTGCCACGGGACGGGGTGGGCAAAGCCTCAGGCCTCCTTTCAGGAAGCAGGCAGCCCAGGGAGCACTGGAAGCAAGACCAGCTCTTTCTGGTCCTTCCTTGACTTTGGGGGCAAAGCCTCAGGCTTCGGCCACCCTCAAGCTTCACGCTGGACAGGTAGTCTTCATCAGAGGCAGGATATTGCCAGGGTAGCCCTGGCAGTCACTGTCCCCACCCAGGAGAATCAGCCCTTTCGGGGACCCTTCCCCTGCCAAGAGCTGCTCAGAGAGGGCTGCAGAGGGGGAGCTCCCCAAGTGTGTCCTGCCTGCCTGTGGGCTGGACCTGGTCCACTGTGGCGGGGGACTCCAGGCTCATGACTGTGCGATGCCAATACCAGGCCTTCAGCTGTGACAGTAGAGCCCCCTCCAGGTCAGTTTTTATGCTTGGACACACGTGGAGGTCTGTGCATGTGTCACCCAAGGGCCAAGCTCTGGGGGCAGCATCCTGTACACTCAGGGGCAGCTGCTGGCACAGACCCCCCGCCAGCCCTTGCCAGGGGCCTTCCACTACCACAGTCAACAGGCTGGCTTTACTGACAGCTCCCCACAAGCAGGCTAGAGCTGGACTGGACCCAGGAGCAACTCCATCTCTTAGAGGCATGACTGCAGGGGTGTTTATTCCTGTGCACAAATGAGCCCCGTGGAACCACGAGGCTGCCGAGCCACATGGAGAGGAGAGGGCCTGGCCCGGGACGGCTCAGCCTTTAGGAGTTTGGGTCTATTTTTGGGAGGGGTTTGAACTTGGTACTGAAGTATGACCGACGTACAGTGTACGAGTCACAGTGCAATGCTTGATGGATTTTCATGAACTGAAAGTCCTCGTGTACCCAGCACCCACATCAAGCAGCAGGTGTTCCCTGCACCCAGGCACCCTCTTGTGTAAGCCCAGAAACCAGGGCTCAGGCCTTGCACTACAGGGGCAGGTGTGGGCACTTCCTCTACAGCCCCACTTCTGCCTCTAGTTCGGAGCCTCTGCAGCCCTCTCTCCAAGCAGCTCTTGGCAGTGAACGGCTCTTCACAGGGGCCCAGAGTCTCCTGGGGGAGAGTGAGCACCAACACCCCTCCTGACCCCCAGCAAGGTCCTGCCTCAGATGGCACAAGAGACATGCCCCCCAGTGCAAGAAAGGCCCACGCGTGCACTACCGTGAGTCCACTGCCGGCACAGCGAATTCTGATATAAATCAGCCCCCTTTCACGCAGCTCCTCTCAAGGCTGACTCGAGCTGCTGAGAAGGAGCAGCCCAGGCCCAGGTCACTGAGGACAAGAGTGAGCGGGGCAGGGCCAGGCCGAGCTGGGCCCCAGGTCAGTGGACAGTGGGGGCACTGGGGGCATTCACAGGCCGGGCAGCCCTGCCCCACGGTAGTGCCCCCTGCACTCTGAGCACCCTGAATGGACCTGGAGGGCTGTCAGGATTGTTGACTCGGATCCCTGGGTTCACAGGTGAGGAGACCCTGGAGCCAGAGAGGGCCTTCAGTGGCCAGTTGTGGCTCTCTTCCCTGTAGGACACAGGCTGGCTCTGTCTCCAGGCACCCACACTCCCTCAAGGGAATATGGCAGTGAAGGGATGGGGGAACCCCAAAAGGGAGAGCGCCAGACCCTGCAGCTCCCTTTTCCCCCGACCCTGAGTTTGTTCTACAACCTGTAACTGGGGTCTTGGTTATGAGGGCTTCTAGGGCACCAGGCTTTAGGCCTAAGCAGAAGTTCAACCTATGGACCTTGCCAAGGGGCCCATTCCCACCAGCCACCTCAGGCCCAGGTAGGTAGGGAGGCCTGGATCCCAGGACTCACCGTCAAGATTGTTCAGGGACATGATAACGTCCAGGTCAGCACCCAGGATCTCGCCGAGCTGGTTGACCAGGGCAGAGTCGTTGGCTGGGTAAACAGCCACGTGGTCCCCAGATTCATACCTGGGGGAGATGCGAGGCTCAGGAGGAGGGTGGAAGACAGCTCTGCACCCAAACAGGAGGCCTGGGTGAAAGGTTTGAGGGGGTGGGGGGTGGCAGCAGCTGATACCTGATTTTGGAGTCTGAGATGTCTAATTCCAGGTGCATGAGGTGTCGCTCGGTTCCCTGGTTCAGCTTCCGGTTGGTGGTGACGACAGCCAAGAAGGGGTTCTTGGCGTCGAAGGGGCTGGGTGGGGAGAGCAGCTCAGTGACTGGCCAGGCCTTCAGTCTGAATCTTCCCACCCCAAGGGACACTTCTGGCCACACAGGACACAGGAAACATCAGAGCTGGCCTCCAAGGGTCACGAGGAAACCTTTCCAATTAGGTAATGGGCTTTCCCAGCCTAATCCACAGCGGTGCTCCCGGCATCCCGCAAGGGGGTAGAGCTAGGTTATCAGTGTCCCCATTTACAGACATGGAAACTGAGGCTGGTCCCTAAAAACCTGGGGGACCCTCCACACTCTGTACACGTTGGTGAGCAGAGCGCAAGGAGGGCCAGGCCCTTGAAGGTGGCTCCCAAGGTGGAAGGGGCTTGGGTTCCGAGTGACTGTGGAGCAAAGCCCCCCTCTGCCCACGGGCCCAGGACTGTATGTGAACAGGAGAGAGGCTTTCACTCTGTGAAGCCACTGAAATGTTGGGCTTTCTGGCTACAGCTGCAGCAGGGCTGCTGGTCTCAAAGCCTGGTGGTTCTAGCCTGGTGGTTTCCTGGGTGGCTCCAGCAGGATTCTGGGTGGCACCCAGGGGCCCTAGAGAGGAACACTGTGTTTCTGGACAAAACGTCCAGACATCGAGGCAGATTTTAAGGAAGCGAGCCCTTTTGCCCAAGTTCCACCCAGACCCAGAGCTGAACTCACCGTCCTGGTCCAGGGACTGGTGGGTACCCCCCACCCCAGGATATTTACAGGGCAAATGAAGTACAAGCTGAGCAAGGGCCAGTCCCCTCAAGGCCATGCCCTGGGCGGAGGGACTGCTGGGAGCGGAGGGGAGGGGTCCCCAGGGCCCCGGGCTCAGAGCAGCCTCCCATCTCTGCTCCAGGCCTCACGCCCTCCTGTGCGGTGGAGTGAAAACATAGGTGCCCTCACCCAGGCCTACTCCTGGATGTGGGGGTAAGGAAGCCCCACAGGACAGGGCCTGGGAGGACAGGCCCTGCGGGGACGCATGGGACGGGCAGCTGTCCGGCCCCAGCCACGCTCTCTACTCACGGTTTCTGGTTCTCGTAGCTCTTCAGGCGGCCCATTTCGCCCATGTACACCTTGGCCGCGTCTATGTCTGTGTGGACCACAAGCTCATACTGGCGAATGCTGCAAAGGGGAGACGCAGGGTGAGGCCGGGGGCCGGGAGGGGGCCGGGTCCCAAGCAGGGAGTGAGGCTGTGAGGCGATGGGACGTGCAGCGAGGGCTGTGGGGCCAGACGTGACCCACGAGGAAGGAGACGCGCGAGTGTGGGAGGCAGGAGGGACCAGCTCGCGCTCGGAGGGCGGGGCGGCCCGTCAGCAGGCCCGAGGCTCTGCCCTGAGGAGGCCAGGAAGCCCGCCCTGACCGTCACCTGCAGGCACAGCCCAAGCGCTTGGGCCTGCACCCCTCCCACACCCTGGCGGAGCCTCCTCCAGCCCCACCACACCCGCCAGGCCAGTCCCCCCACCTCGGCAGGCAGCACCCGAGGCCCCGGCCCACCTGCGCACACTCACCTGGACTCCTCTCCAGTGGCTTCCACCCCTAAGTGCTCGCACACGGCCGGCCAGAACTGCTCTCGCCACGTGATGAAGTCCTCCTCCAGGCTGGGGACGAGAGGGGATGAGCCAGGCTCCAGATGGGGCTGCAGGGAGAGCTCGGACTCTCTGTCCCATCACCCCTCCAAGCTGGAGGGTTCATTTCACACCAGCCCGCCCAGTGATGTAACCCAGGGCGTCAGGAAGCGTCCAGAGGGCCTGTAGTAACCCCGGGAAGCCCCATCTGAGCCGGGTGAGCTGGAGGGTGTGGGTGAGCAAAGAAGGTGGGGACTGGTGATGTGGGGGGATGGCCTTCCCTCCCCTGTGGTGAGGCGGGTCACAGAGTTGCGCTGACATCACGGCCCCGCCCTCCCCTCCTGTGCCCCGGCCAGCCCTAACCTGTGGCTCCTGACACACAACAGCCCAGGGGGGCGTGCAAAGGCGGGGGCCCTGGAGGGGGGTCACTCACTTCCCGTCGTCGTCGCCCAGCCCCAGATCAAAGATCCGCTGGGCCCCGAGCTGCTCCAGCCGCTTGTCCACATACTTGCCCATGGCGTTGAAGTGCTCATAGGTCTTGTTCCCAAGGCCAAACACCTGTGTGGATGAGGGGCCAGTGGTCAGCGGTCCCTGCCAGACACCTTGCACTGTAAGGCCCCAGAGGTGGCTTTGTTTTGCTGACCTGCAGTCCAGGCCCCTCCTCAACCACCTTGGTCTTGACCCTGGCGGCAGCAGGGGGTCCACCCCGCCCATTCAAGATTCTCCTTGCCCAGGCGAAGCTTGGTCAGCCCCCCGCCCTTTTCTTGCCTTCAGTCTCCAGTAGCACATGTTCCCGAGCAAAGTGGGGCTGGGACATGGGAGGGGGAGCTCTTGGGCCGGGCCCAGGCGGAAGACAAGGTCGCCCCATGAGCGGCCTTCCTGGGACTCCCTGCCACGAGCTCCCTACCAGGCCCTCAGCTCGAAGCCCCTGTCCTGGCACCTGGGCCTGCCCTAGCTGATCAAACGAGGTGAGAACTGGAGGAGTTCCTCTTGGACACGGGGTTCCGGAGGTTGCGTAAGCCCACATGGGTGACTCACCGCGTACTTGACCCCAGAGAGGTCCACGTCCGTCTCCTGGAGCCAGTCGTAGAAGTCCTGGGCATTGTCAGTGGGGTCCCCCTCGCCGTAGGTGGCCATGCAGAACACTGCCAGCGCGTTCTCAATCTCTGACAGGCTGCTCAGGTCGCCCTGGGGAGACAAAGGCAGGGCCAGGCCCAGCAACCAAGACTAAGCCTGCTCCCAACAGGGGTGCAGATGGGCGAGTCAAGTGTTCAGGTGGACGGGGTGCATTTCAAGAGCAAAGGGAACAGCAGGCCCAGAAGAGCACAGGTGAGGGCCTGGGGTGTTGACAGAAGTATGCTGGGTTCCAGGCCACGGGCTGGCACTTGGAACATGGTGCCCTGGGCCACCTCCGGAGAACCTCATCATCCCACAAAGTCCCTGGGGCACGGGAGGACCTGGGCTCGCGCTAATTCCTAACCAACTGTCCACCAACTCGAAACCCAGGTCCTAAGACAGATGGGTAGTGGTGCTTGTCCCCAAGACCAAAGGCAGGGGCGTGGAGTAGGTGGGGGATGGTTCGGTTTGGGAGATGGAGTGGCACGTGTGGGAAGCAGCTGGCCCTCAGAAGAGAGCGGGTCTAAGGGAAGGTTCATTTATCGTGGTGCTGGAGCAGCAAGAGCCCGACACTGCCTCCCCCGCCCCGATGTCTGGCAACGACCCTTCAGGGGAGAAGCAGGAAGGCAACTCCCTGGGGCACCTTCCCAGGACTGCCTGCTCCCTGCCAGCCCTGCCCCTCCTGGGTGCCTAAGGACCACTCCCCACTTCCCTGTCCACTGAGTCCAACTGGGGCCGCTGGCCTGGCTGTCTCAGAAACAGGCAAGCAGACTGCTGGAAGTTTCCTGCCCTTTGGAGAGCCACGACTGGCGAAAGAGCCGGCGCATAGAGGAGAGATAGCAAGGTGAGCGGGTCCCCTCCGCCCTCAGAGGCAGGCTGGGTGCAGCTGGGGCCAGGAAGTGGGGACTGTGTCCTGCAGACAGTCCTGTGTTGGCCCGGAGGAGCCACGTGCCAACGATGGTTGACAGGAGAAGGCGGGGATCCTGCAGCTCCAGATGGGGGCCCTTCCCTCAGTTCCTGGGCTCTCTTGGGCCCTCCCCAAGCCCACACATGCGAGTTTACAGCCTCATTTCAAAGCCCAGCTGAAGGGTTCCTGGAGATGGCCCACACAACACCCTCACTGCCTCTCTGTAGACGAGTCAAGGAAGGCCTTCGGTGGGTGCTCGCTCAGGGTCACATGGGCAGTCGGGGCAGAGCGGCACTAGAGCCCAGACCCCCCTACTCCTCGGTCCAGCTCCCCTGGAACTGCAGTTCTCGGGTGGGGGTTGAGGGGAGATGAGAAACAGTTCCTCTCCTGACTTGCTGAGACCCTTTTCATCTTTTAAGCCACAACCAATCCACTAGGTGCCCGAGTCGCTTCTGCTGGCACCTGTCCAGCACTTGCAAAGCCTGCAGCGTGGAGAGCTTGGAAGGCTGAGCGTGAGCACTGCTGAGAGCGCATATGCGCACACCTGGGCCAGGTGTTCTTAATGTCCTTAAAACTGGGGCCACCTGGCTGCTGGAACAGATGACAAGAGACCCCTATTCCTGTCTGTCCCTTTGGCTAACTCAGCCCTTTAAGCGTCTCCACGATCCAGACGTGACTTCCTTAATGCCCTGGACTGCACTGCATGGGAGGAAGGGGGCAGGGCGCGGCGAGAGCTCACCAGGTCATACTCCTCCGGGTCTGCCGCCATGCCCCGCATCCCGTAGCGATGGGCGTCCTTGGACAAGCGGTTGGCAAACTCCTCGGCGGTCCCCGTCTGGGAGCCGTAGAACACGACGATGTTCCTGCCCTAGGGATGGCCAGACACGCAGGATCAGTGAGGGGCCAAGAGCCACAGGCTTCACTGGAGGCTCTAGGTGACCACAGGGGCAGGCAGGTCCCTCAAGGGCACCCTCTTTCCTGCCTCCTTCAGGTCCTTTCTAAGTCGCTCTGGGGCTAGCATCTCACTGCCACAGCCACTGCAGCGGATGGGGTCAGAGGCCACCGAGCTGACTTCAGCTGGAGCCATCAAGATAATCCTACACACACAAGCTGCTCAAAATCACACCGTGGGCATATTTTTAAAGGACATGTGTAAAAATGCAAAAATGACGTTCAGTAAAAAAAAAAAACAACAAAAAAGTGGTCAAAGACTATGTATAGCATAATCCCATTTTGTTACATATCCACTCCACATATGTGTGTGTTTATACATATAAATGCACAGGGAAAAAGAATGGTGTGAAATATACCAAGAGTCTTTAAATGGGGAATCATGGGTGAGTTTTTCTGGATGTTTACAAAAGTAATGCATATGCTTTATAAAAATCTAGACAATGGGGAAAGGTACCATAACTGGCTCACAGGCTCTTCATCCCACCCTCCTCCTACTGTGCCCACTGCAGCAGCTCTGGAAAAGCTGGAACTCCATCCCCCAGACTCCCTGCAGCCAGGGATGCAGCAAATTAGGTCCAGCCAACTAGATGTGCTTTGCAAGATCTGGAAGGTGGAAGCAAGGCACAGGCCACCTCCCCAGTCCCTTTCTGTAGACATGAGGTTTTTCTGCGGCAGCCTTCCAGTGCCCAAAATGCCTAGAGGGGTCTCTGGCCTGACACAGAGCCCTGACAGGTACAAATGACAAAATAGAACGGAGGGACTACAATTGCTGTGAAGTGTTCTCATACCTTTTACATTTCCTGAATTTTCTACAAATCATTTAAAAAGGTATTTTAACATAATGCTTATGATGTCAAGGGAGCAAAACAGGATATAAAACAGTAGCTAAATATTTATGGTAGCATCAAAATATATAAAGTACCTAGAAATAAGCCATACAAGAAACATCTGAGACGCTACCGAGTGATAAAGGACTCAACCAGATGGTAAGGCACTCTGATTTTTTTTTTTTTTTTTTTTTTTTTTTTTTTTTTGCTGTACGCGGGCCTCTCACCGCTGTGGCCTCTCCCGTTGCAGAGCACAGGCTCCGGACACACAGGCTCCGCGGCCATGGCTCGCGGGCCCAGCCGCTCCGCGGCATGTGGGATCTTCCGGGATCGGGGCACGAACCCGTGTCCCCTGCATCGGCAGGCGGACTCTCAACCACTGCGCCACCAGGGAAGCCCAAGGCACTCTGATTTTGCACAGGAAAACTCAATGTACAAGATGTCAGTTCTCCCTCTATCAGTACAGAAATGTAACACAATCCTAATAAAAACTTGAACAGCTCTTTTTTCATCAACAATTTGATCCTAAAAATCCTGTGGAAAAATAAGTGCGAATCCATCCACTGGAACATCATTTGGCAATAAAAAGGAATGAAGTGCTGACACATGCTACAGCATGGATGTACCTTGAAGATGTTAGGCTAAGTGAAAGATGCCACAAAAGGCCATATACTGTATGATTCCACTTACATGAAATGTCCAGTTGCCATATAGGCAACTCTATAGAGACAAAAAGTAGATGAATAGTTGCTTAGGGCTCAGGGTGGGGGAATGGGGAGTGACTACTAATGGGCATAGGGTTTCTTTTGGGGATGATGAAAATGTCTTAAAAACTGGGAATATACTAAAAATCACTGATGTGTAAACTTTAAATTGGAGAACTGTATGGAATATGAATTATATCTCAATAAAACTGTTACCTAAAATAAATGAATATGTATGAAGTAACATCCAGGAAAACTGAAAAATAAGAGTGATGGCGGGGGGAGGAAGTGCCTAGTGCTACAGATATTAAAACAAGTTATAATAATTACACAAACAATGTTATAATAATTAAACAGTATGATATTGTTTATACACAGACAGCTAGATCAAAGTATCAGAATAGGAAAATACAGAACTACATTCAAATACCCATGGGAATTACATTTATGATAAAACTAGTGGGGAAAAGATGGACTTTATTACACGAAATTGAGAGAGCTGTGTAAAAAATTGTTGGACCCATACCTTACATCTTACACCAGGATAAATTCCCAACAGACTGAATTTTAAATATGGAAAACAAAATCATAAAAATACTAGAAAAAAATATGGAAGAATTCCTTTATCTCTTTAGAGTGGGGAAGCCTTTCAAATGATGACTCAAAGTCCAGAAGTCACAGAATAGTTAAATGGACGAAGGAACTTTAACATGGCAAAACGAACAAGCAAACACACAATAAGCCGAATGATACATAAACTGTTAGCTGGGAAAAATATTAACTCATATCACAGACGAGGGGTTAATCACCCTAATAAGTTTAAGGAGTTCCTTGAGAAAGATCAATCGCAACAGAAAAGTGGGCAAAAGATTTGAACAGAGAATCTGTAAAAAAAAAAAAAAAGAGAAAAGAAATGCCAGCATAACATGAAAATTTGCTTAAACTCATTCATAGGAAAAATGCAAATTAGAACTCCACAGAAATATCTTTTTTGTAACCTAGAAAACTGGCAAAATCCCAAACTTTGATAGTAGACTGTCTGCAAGGCTGTGGGGAACAGGTGTTCTCACACTGCTAGTGACGGTCCCGCGGCGTGACCTCTACGGGGGTGGGGCACAATCTGGCAGTTTCTATCACAAATGCATATATCTTTTGATCCAAAAATTCCACTTCTGGGATTTTACTGTATTTGCAAATATGCAAACTGATCTACACAGTCACAGCAGCACTATCTGTAAGAGCTAAAGATTAGAAATATTCCAAACGCCCATCAACAAGGCAGTGTTAAATTATAGTACTTGTGGCCACACATGGAATCATCACGCAACTATAACAAAGAATGCGGGAGGTATCTTTGAATTGTTGTGAAAGGAGCTCCAAGACATACCATTAAGTGGGAAAAAAATGAAGGTCTATAGAAGTGTATGTAATATGCCACCTTTTGTGTTTAAAAAGTATAAAAGTCTGTATTTGTTTTTATTATATGTGCGTAAAGAAGCTCTAGAAGGATCTATAAAATACTAAGGACAGTGATGGGTGACAGGGATAGGAGAGAAGCTTTCCACTACATAGTTTATGTTTTGGATTTTAACCATGTGAATGAAGCACCTGGTCATAAAATTCAACACTTAAATAAAAATCAAACAGATAAAATTGTAGCTGTGCTAGGATCACAGCTATGTGAGGTTTACATATGCTCACGGACACAGCCTGGTCTGGGAGGGAGGAGATGGGGCGGCATCCGAGTCAGAGGGAGGGTCTGTCTGTTCTTACAGTTTGGTTTGTTCAAGAAGTAAACATTCAAAAAGCGGAGTAAACTGTCCCAGCAACAGCAGAGCAGCCTCGAGGCTCTGGTTAGCCCAGAAAGTACGCACACAGGGAGCTGAGCCGGCTTCCCGCCCGCTTCTCCTCCCGTCCAGTGAAGCTGGCCTTCTGCTGGATGCCCCCGCACACCCACCAGGGCCGAGCACAAAGAGAAAACTCACCGTCTTCTTCATCTTTTCCACGAAGCTGCTGTCTTTGACAGAGGAGGTCCTGAAAAATAAAAGTGTCTGCTGGGCACGGGAGGCACATGGCAGCAGCGAGGGGCATTTCCAGCTCCGCCCGCTCCACTCCGTGGTGCCCCTGCCAGCAGCCGCCTCTGGTCCAGTGCCAGGGCTGGAAGAGGCAGGACCCAGGCTCCGGGGCCTGGTAAGTCCAAATCCAACCTCGCAAATCCAGCCTCACAGGGCCAGGGCTGACCCACCCGGGTACCTGAGAACACGAGAACGAAGGGTCAAGCTCACTCCCCAGCTGCTCACCATCCACAGCCAATGGTCCCCACCTCAAGGCAACCAGGAGTTTCCCAAATAAGATTCTGACCATGCTACTGCCGCGCTCTGAAACCTTCCATGGCTCCCATGACCCACAGGACCAAGGGTGCACAAGTCCCTTCAGAACCTGTCCCAGCCTCGCCTGCCACTCCCCTCCACACACCAGCCCTCCACGATGGTCCTTAGAATTCTGTCAACACCACTGTCTCCGCCCAGAGTGTCCTCACTCCAGTTCCTCACCCGACAGACCCCTGTTCCCCACCAAGGCCCCACGTGAACAGCAAGTCCCTTGAGATTCCCAAGACACGCCCCCCTCCCCCCAGTCCTCCCCTGCCCTGGAGCCACTTTTACTTGCTCCCCTCTCTGTGACCCTGTCACCTTCTAAAGCCCTGAACTGGACCCCATCCCCTCCAGAGAGCAGCACCACTGCCCCGCATGCCCGCCCACTCTCCACCTCCTAGCTCTGGCCTCCTGCCCCTCCCTCTCCACTTCTGGTCCTTTTCCTTCTCTCTGTCCTTGCCCCAGGCCTGCACAGCCATCTAAAGCAAGCCAGTGAGCCTCCCCAGGGACTCTCAGGCCTAAGACAGCAAGGTGATTTACCTCTGGATGGTAAATATTTAGGATGTCTGAAATATGGCCGGTCTGAACCAAGCGACAAATCTGAACACTAAAATACCGTTGTTTCTGTTTAAAATGACACCATCAAGGGAATGAAAGGCAAGCCCCAGCACGGGAGAAGGTGTCTGCAATGTACACGTATCGGACTGATGAGGACTAGGGTTGAGAATATAAGAAATCTCTACAAATCAATCAGAAAAGACACATACTGCGACAGAAATATTGTCAAAAGGCTTGAACGGGTACCTTCTTAAAGAGAGCATCTAAACAGCCAAAGAACATAGGGAAGGGTGCTCGACGTTATTAGATACCAGAGAAAAGGAAGTTAAAACCACAGTGAGATCTATCATACACCCAGTAAGAATGGCTAAAACTGAAAAGACTGACAAGATCTCAAACAGGCGAGGTTGTGGAGCAATGGGAATTCCTACACGCAGCTGGGAGAGGGCGATATGGCACGGCAACTTTGGAACGCGGCTTGGCAGTACCTCCTGTGACTCTACAGCCCAGCAATTCACTCTCTGGTACACGCCCCATAGACTGCATTCATACCCGGGGAATGAGACATACATTCTTTGCTCTTTCCACTGCCTCCTGTGCACAGTAGAGTGTAACAGAGTGAAGTGCCAGCATGCACGTGCGTGTGCGCATGTGCGTGCGTGCGCACACGCACACACACACACACACACACTCATCACAACAGCATGAAGCAATGTCTGTCAGGGCTAGAGGCCTGGAGTCTGTGGAAAAACTTATGTAAGTGAAGGTTTCTTTTTTTTTTTGCGGTACGCGGGCCTCTCACTGCTGTGGCCTCTCCCGTTGCGGAGCACAGGCTCCGGACACGCAGGCTCAGCGGCCATGGCTCACGGGCCCAGCCGCTCCGCGCCATGTGGGATCTTCCCGGACCAGGGCATGAACCCGTGTCCCCTGCATCGGCAGGCGGACTCTCAACCACTGCGCCACCAGGGAAGCCCTGAAGGTTTCTTTTAAGGATGCCCCTGCAAAGCTGTTCAGACAGGTATTTCATAAACATAAGGGTATGAGAAGTTTCATGTCTAAGCCCCCGCTGGGTTTTTCACTAGGTTAGTAGGTGCAGGACTAATGCTATTTTCAGGGTCTTAGCATTAAATAACATCACAGTAGGCCGCAGGGGGAGGTGAGGCCCGGTGCCTGGCTTGGCCACTCCAGCCTCCCTCCTCTGTCCCGAGGTCCCTTCGGTGCAACAGCCCCATGAGGGGCAGCAGGGAGGCAGCGAGGGGCTGGCCACCCAGGCTTTCCCACCCAGCGAGGGCCCAGCTGCACAGGAACCCAGAGCAGGCCATCCCCGACTCCCCATTTATTCTGGCATCCCCGGGCCGGCCCATCCCTAACCTCAGCAGGGCCAGGGCAGGAGCACGAATGAGCAGAGGTGCTCAGGACTGGCCCCATCTTCCCACGCCCAGCTCCAACCTGCACTTCAAAGGGGTCTTGTGTCTAGCATCTTGGCCACATGTCCAACTTCTGCCCGCGTTCAGCCGCAAATGGCCGCGTCTTCACTAACCCTCTAGTTGTGTGCAGACTGAACTACAACACAACCTACAACCCTGTCTGTCTGTCTGAGCACTAACACGGTGTGCTCACCAAGACACACCATTAGGAAAGGAAGCAAGGTGCACGATGACGTGAATTCCACCACTGAGTAGCTTTGAATTCTGAGTCATGAGAATATATTACCCACTAAACATAAAATCAGATGTAAATTTAAACTGATGGTTAAATACCAGCAACCTACACAAATGTTTCTGATGAAAAATCATGAGAAAAAAAGCAGGTACAAAACGAAATGCAATTTCCATTTATAGGAAATGTCCGGAATAGGCAAATCCATAGTGACGGGAGGTGGACTAGTGGTGCCAGGGGCTGGGGGGAGGGGGTGGGGAGTGACAGTGTTTCCCTTTGGGGTGATGAAAGGTTTTGAATTAGGTAGTGGTATGCTTGTACAACACGATGACTGTACTAAAAGCCACTGAATTAAACACTGTGAAATGGTGCAAGCCGTGAATTTTAAGGGGTGTGAATTTCACCTCAATTAAAAAAATGAAAACAAAGTAAATGCATTCAGTTGACACCTAAAAGGGGCCAGGCTTGAGTTTTGGAATATTCACTTATATGGAACTCTTCTTCGTCAATTTCTTGACCGTTGCCAGTTCTCCACGTGTGGACGGGCCACAGCGGACGCTCCAGGAGAAATTTAGACGACGCAAAGCCAAGTGAGAAACAAGCCAGCAAGGTAACCAATGCATCTTCCCTCACACTTGCCCTCTTCTAGGAAAAGCAGAATCTGTGTCCTTAGAAGTGGAACGCACATGATTAATTGTTCATAGAAAAGTGGCCTGAAGAGAAACACACCAGCATCTTAGACAGAGGACACGGGAGCATTAGGATAACGGGTGAGAGGGTTTCCCTAATTTTCCAAATTTTTGTTTTGTTACTTTTATAATTAAAAATACATTTTATATTCAAATACACATTCAGACGTCTGAAGACAGGGGAGAGGCTGAACAGCCTAGTGCCCTGTGACGCACGCTGCTCTGTACCGAACAGCACAGACCATCACCTGACGTTCTTGTCAAATGGGAAAGGCAGGCTACAAAGTAACACAGGTGACACAATCCTGTTTTTGTGTAAAGGCAAGGTACAGAAGGGTAGATGCTGATGTGTTAAGAGCTGTTCTGTCCTCAGGTTGAGCAATTATGAGTTTTTTGTTTCTTTTTCTTGCTAATTTCTATTCCCAACTCCTCCACTCTTCTTTCCTACAATGAAAATGTAAGGCTTTTGTACTAAGAAGATACAAATTACTTGCTATTTTAAGAAACGCTGTGCATGGCTATAGATGGGATTGATTTTGAAGGCTCTGGTGAGGATGACTAGAAGAGCTACACCCTGGGTAGAGACCCACATCAGAGAAGCTATTCTAAGTAAGAGAAAGGGGCCCACCGGTTCAGAATCCACCCCCCTCCACCTTCCAGGTGCTCTGGCCACAATGACCAGCCCGCCATTCCCTGGTTCCGTGTGCCCTTGGACCCACCGCGCCGTGGCCTAGAGCATCCTTCTTCTAACCCTTTGCCACCAACTCCTGCTTATCCCTGAAGACACTCGGCCTAAGCTTCTCTCCAGAGCGCCTTTCCTTGCCGCTCAGACATAAGGTTGTTTGTCACCGTCATCAGTACGTCTTCAGGAACTCCGTCCAGGCACTTGCCTCAGCGTATTCTCATTGCTCAACTTGAGGCCTGGGTTTCACAATCTGGGGGGAGCTATCTGTGTACCTCTTTGCACAGCACAGTGCCCGGCACTCAGCACATGACGTTTTATGGGCTTCTCGGGGGGTCAGTCCTGAGTCTCTGCCAGGCAAAAGGTTGGCTGAGGCGGCCTGGAGGCCTTTGGAGGCTCCCCTACCCACCTGAGAGGGTCTGACGTCAGTAGAAAAGCTCTCTTTTCTCAAAGGGCAGAGGTTTCCACAGAAGCTACATCTGAGCAGATTTGGGGCCTTGCTGAAGAAAGGGACCAGAGGGACCCCACCGCCCAGGGAGCGCCCGGTTGCCCCTTCTCCATCTCCAGGTGACGTGTGCGCTGGGCGGTGCCGAGGGCATGAGACTAAATGAGGCAGCCTCCACCTTCCAAGGGCCCATCGCCAGGCTGGAGAAGGAGCTCAGGAGAATCACGGAGGAAGGGGAGGGGCCACACACCGGGAGCAGAGACTTGGTTCAAATTCTGGTTCTGCCACCAAACGGGCCTGTGACCGGACAAGTCGGGCCTCTTGAGGCCTCGGGTTCCTCTATGGAAAACACTGCATCTCGGCATCTGCAGTCACCCCAGGGTCGCGCTTAGCACCTGGAACTTGTTGAACTCTCGAGGATAAGGAGGGCAGAAGAAAGCTGTCTGTGTCACTCTGTGATTTCAACACGGTGAGGTGTGCGAAGACCAAATGGACGGGGTGGACGCCATGCCACGGGGCTTCTGAGGGAGCAGGCACTGAGGCCGAAGAACCCAGGAAAGGCCTCGTGGAAGAGCTGGGCTCTATTCTCAGAGAGGAAAAGGGCTCCCAGGAGGGAAAGCCGTGGCAGCCGGCAGCCGAGGGGCTGCTGGATGAGACACGAGCAGCGGGTGGGAGCTGAGCTCTGGGGAGGAGGGCTGGGGGGCTGGGGGGCGCCCACGCAGCTGCACAGGGCGGACGATCCGGGCTGGCAGCAAGGGCGGGGGGGGCCCTCCACGCAGGTCTCACTGGGGGTGTCAGAGGGCGGGCAGGAGGTGCTAGGGCCCCCCGCCCCCAGGGGAAGGGTGCTCCTGAGAAGGGCGTGCACTTCTGAAGGCAGCGCTGGTCCCTTCATTAGCTTCGGCCCGCGGGGAAAAGGAGGATCACGCCCACAGCCCCATGAGGGAAGAGGGAAACCCGTGGAGGCGGGGGAAGACACTGTCTGTGCCTCTAGTCACTGCCCGGCGCGGGGCAGCTCCCCACGTTCCCACCGGTTACACCAGGCGGGTTCCGCCGCTGCCCACCGCGACGCCCGGCTGCCGGGCCCCGAGCAGGTCCACACCTGGGCGCCCTCGGCTGGCTTCACCCCTCCTGACAGCTTCATGCCGGGATCTGCACTCGGAACCCGATCTTTCACAGGCCGAGGAGTGGGTGATGGAGGGCCCTTCT
Organism: Hyperoodon ampullatus; assembly: GCF_949752795.1. Lineage (NCBI taxonomy): Eukaryota > Metazoa > Chordata > Mammalia > Artiodactyla > Ziphiidae > Hyperoodon > Hyperoodon ampullatus. The sequence goes on along the minus strand of NC_136927.1, from coordinate 51,441,329 downwards.
GGTTTCCGGTCTAAACCCCTTCCTCTGGAAGCAGAGAAGTGCAGCCTGCAAACCAGGACCAAAGGAGCCAGGGTGGCCGTGCCTGGGTGAGCCCCCCGGGACTGCCCCCGAGTCTGCGGTCAGCTCTACACAGCGCCGTCCTCGTGCCTCCAGGCATCCCCGCCCGGGGAAGAAGTTCCATCCACACTGAGTAGGGGTGCCTGTGGGCATCCATACCGTCTGCCCGGACACTGTCTGGAACTGACCTTCTCAGGATGGGCTCGTCCTGCAGAGATGAGTGTGCGCACCCCATGGTTTCTTACTCTCAACTCGGGACTGAAGGGAAAAGGCAGCTTGCTGCTCTCCTGGAAACGGGCGGGGAGCCAGCAGCTAGCGAGTCGGGCCCTGTCCATTCTCTACCAGTGCTGGCAGCGGGCAGACTGGCCCGCGGACACTGAACATCCTCCCGGACACCCTGGTCCTCTCGGAAGCCCTGTGAGCCCCTGCCTGCCTCGGTCCCCGCAGCCTGGGAGAGCTGCTGCGTCTGGCGGCTCCAGCAGGGAGGAACCAGGACTCTGGGCTGGAACCTCCCGTGAGCCCCTGCGTCTAGCACACACCCCTCCTCCTTCTGTATGGACCGAGGGAAGGAGGAAACCTCTCCAACCCCGGCTCGGGTCTCCTTGGTAACTGTTTATATCAGAGCCCTTTCTCGCCACATCCTCCCTCTTTCCCATTAAAAAAAAAAAAAAAAAAAAAAAGTAAGTCGTGCAGGCAGAACAAAGCTCCTCTGGACACTGGAAGGCAGTGGTGCAGGTTGCTATGGCAGGGCCGTTTCCCCATAAAGGGAGCGCAGCGAGCCTGCTGCCGGGGTGCTTCAGGATCATATTAAATTAGATCTGGTTCCCACCTCCCTCCCTACAGAAGAACTCTGGGTAACAGAGCCTACGATGCTGGGTCCAGTCACCTGGGGGCAGAGCGTGCTGAGGAACCAGCACAGCTCGGCCTCCTGTCACGCAGTGCAGGGTACGCCCAGCAAGGTGGGCACCGCATTCGCTGCTGAGATGTTTGTAAGTGAGGAACCCCCTTCGAAGGCATCCAAGTACAAACGGCCCATCAGGAGAGGCCGCAGCCGACCCAGGCGCGGAGCCCAGAGACCATGCCACTCCAGAATGGAGCACAAATGGTTCCAATTAGGGCTCTCTGCTCCCAAATTGGGAACAGGAGTGTCTCTGGTTCAGGCTTCAGAAGTCAACTGCAGCCCGCCAGGTGGGGAAGCGAGAGGGAGGCTGGACAAAAGCACTGAGTCACTTGGACAGAGATGAACCATGATGGCCCAGCGCGATTCATTTTGTTTCCAGTCCCAGGCAGGGCTCAGAAGGGTTAGTCTGAAATTTAAATTTTCTGCAGAGCGGAACTGATTTCTTCTGAGACTTTCCCCTGCTCTTGGCAACACACAGGGCAGTTGCTTTTGAATGGCTCCCTTCCAGAGCCTAGTGTGTGGCGACAAGTTCTCTGGTCCCCAGGGCAGCACAATGGGAGAGGGGACGAGAGCTGAGCAGGCAGCTGGACCGGGGCAGAGATGGCCCGGAGCCTCGTGGCAGAAAGCTAATGGTTTGGAAGAGCTGCCTTTTGGTGAAGACAAAGTGTCTCGCTGTGAGCTTAAACAAAAAACAGCAGCTCTCTCCACTGACGGGACCAAGAACGGGAACCAGCACCAACGGAAGGCAGTGAGGACGGGTGGGAGCTTGAAGCAGGTGTGAGGCCACTGGTCAAAGACACAAAAGGGAATAGGAACTAGGACTTACTGAGCACCTCCTGTGTGCTTTTTATTTTACTTCATTTAATTGTCCCCACCCTGTGAAGTGGCAAAGGATTCTACCCCATTTGACAGCGGAGGGGAGTGAGGCTTGGGGCTGAAGCAGCAACTCCAAGCCTGTGAAAGCCCAGGGCCCCGCGGCTTTGCATCTGCTTCCACTGTGCAGAGCAAGGCTGCACCTCCCCTGGCCACCCCATCGGTCGGGATGCAGGACACAGCAGCCCCGTTCACACTTCACTGCCCTTCCCAGGGGGCCTCCTCCCCATCACTTAGGGTGCTCCAAGGCTCGAGGGGGCTGCTGTTCCCCTGGTGGACCCCCTACCCACACAGCCTTCAACACGTATTCACCACCGTGCCTGTCGGGACTCCACAACGTGCCGTGGCCCGGGTGGCCTGCCTTCTCTTGGGCCAGTTGGGTGCCAGGCAGGGCTAGTGCTACTGTGCAGAGACCGAGGCCCAAGAAACTGCTCAGGGTCACCCAGCCTGTCCAGGACAGAGGAAAAGCCACATTCTCTGACACTGGGATGACGTGGCTCTAGTCACAGACAAAGTGGCCCTGAAAGGAGAGTGGGGTGGGAAGGGCGATGACGACAGGGCCTGGGCGGGGGGCTAGCAGGAGTGGGGGCAACGGCTTGGGGAGTGAAGTCCTGCTCTGGGGCTTATTCCTCCTCAGACCTGGGTAAGTTACTCACCTCCCCCCGAATTGGCTTTGCCTCTTGTAAAACAGGGATGCAAGAATTAAAGTGTTAGGGCTTCCCTGGTGGCGCAGTGGTTGAGAATCTGCCTGCTAATGCAGGGGACACGGGTTCGAGCCCTGGGCTGGGAGGATCCCACATGCCGCGGAGCAACTAGGCCCGTGAGCCACAACTACTGAGCCTGCGCGTCTGGAGCCTGTGCTCCGCAACAACAGAGGCCGCGATAGTGAGAGGCCCGCGCACTGCGATGAAGAATGGCCCCCACTTGCCACAACTAGAGAAAGCCCTCGCACAGAAACGAAGACCCAACACAGCAAAAATAAATAAATAAATAAATAAATAAATAAATAAATAAACTCCTACCCCCAACATCTTCTTTAAAAAAAAAAAATAAATAAAAAAAAATAATAATAAAGTGTTAGAAAGTCCCAGCACACATCCTCTCTCTGGGCACTGGCACTGCTGCTCTCCGTGCCCTGCTTGCCGTCTGTACCGTGGGCCCTGGTCAGCGCCAACGCCTCCCGACGACCTGCCTCCAATCCACTCCAAACTGCATTCAGGAATGGCTGGTCTCAGGGCTGCCCTGGCACCAGCCCTCCCGTCGGCTCCCCGCGAGGGTCAGATAAAACCCCAAGGCCCTGTAGATCCATCCTCTGTCGTCTGCTCTATCTCAGTTCCCTTCATGACCCCTGACTCCCTTGGCAACTTACACCCAGGCCCTACCAAGACACGCCCTTCCCAGAGCAGGCCCTGCTTTCCTTGCCCTGGGCTTCTGCACACGCAGCCCTGGCCCAGCTTCCTACTCAGCCTCCCAGACTCAGCTCCGGGGACACCTACATCCTGACATAGCCCCCTCCCCGGTGGCGCCCCGGGCTGTTCGAGCATCGTCACTGTACCATCCTCACGTGCCCCAACTGCATGTGAGCCCCCGAGGATGCTGCATGTCCCTGTGCCCTGGTGCCTGGTCCACAGAGAGGGAGCCACTAGCACCGGGTGCCCTGGTGATGCCCAGAGAGGCCAGAAGGTCCGATGACACTCGGCTCTGCATCACTTTCCCAGACAGGCCACGTTCAAGATTTCGGGCACTGGCTAGAACGGCAAAACGGCCCCAATCTCATCAAGGGACAGGAGAGGTCCCTTGGTGGTCAGGTGGCATCAGAAAACCCACACCTGTGCTTGCAGGGTGGCGTGAATGTCCTGAGCCCACAGCCTCGCCATTTCCACGGATGCAGGACACTTCGGGCACTGTCCACCCTCCACGGCCACAGGGGCCTTTCCTTGCGCTCTTCTCTTTGTAAAACCCATTGGTGTTTCTATCGTCGTGCTCGGCAGAGCCAAGGACCCCTCTCTAGAAAGAGTGGCCCTGAGCTGGGTGTGGAAAAAGGAGATAAAGATGGATAGAGATGATGCCAGTAGCCTTGACTCCTGGCTTTCCCGGCCTTTCTGGCAAGAGCAGGCCGTTAAACGAAGGTCACGGAGGAAAATGAGCTCTTTTGTGGCTTCTCAGAAGCAACCCCCAGTGGGATGCAGGCAGCAAAATTCTAGACTGTGGGAAACTTTGGGAAACAAATGATCTGGGTTCTTCAACGAAAATGCCGCGAGGGAATCACAGGGATGGAAGGAAGCCCACGGACTGAGAGAGACCTGACATTATGTTAAGGGGAAGCAGCCTGGCACCAGAGGCTGTGATGACATAACCCCGTTTGCATGACAGTCTGGAAAAGGCAAAACTACAGGGACAAAAATCAGATTGGTGGTTACCAGAGGTGGGGCTGGGGGGTGGCGACTGCAATGGGACCTGGGTGGCAGGGGGGGCGCTTTCTGGGGTGTGGAGTGTCCTGTATCTTGACTGCAACCACTGGTTACACAACTGCACACACCTGTCAGGATGCATCAAACTGTACACTTTAAAAAGGTGAATTTTACTGCATGTAAATTACACCTCAATAGACCTGACCTCTGAAAGAGAGACTTAAAAGATTCGGTAGTCAATTGAAATGTGTGGGTTTAGATCCTGAATTTAAAAAAGAAAAAAAAAAAAAGGTTAAAAAAATTGATCAGTCACTCAGGGAGCTATGAACAATGCAGGCTGAGTTTCCAATGATACTGAGACGTACTGTGAACTTACAGGGATGGGAGGATAGCTCTGTGTTAGGTTTAAAAAGGGGAGTCCCTGAATTTGAGAGGACTGAAATATTCTCGTAGTTCGTATTTCCACATAATTTCATAGGAAATATTTCCAATTTCCTATGAAATCATATGATTTCTTTATTCATAATTCATATGAATTATAGGATTAATTATGAAATTATATGCTTGCTTTAAGATAATCCAGCAACAGTGGGGAAGGAGAAGGAAGCAAGACTGGCCAGGAGCGGATAGTTGTTGAAACTGGGTGACAGGTGCATGAGCTCCCTCTCCTATGCTCCACGCTTTGGTGTTTGCTTGCAGTGTTCCATAATAAAAAGCTTTGTTTTTCTTTAAAGCACTCAGGCGCTGCAAGTGAAGCAGACTGCAGGGGGGTGGGGGGCTGTGAGCAGAGCCGAGGAGGACAGCTAGGGCTGGCTGGGGGGCACAGGCTGTGGTGCGGGTCCATCTAGAAGGGTGACCCCACTCAGCCTCAGCCCCTGCTGGCAGGTGTCACGGTGGGCTCCGTGGGGTCAGGTCCTCTGTTTTTTTGTTTTTTTTTTTTCCAGAAGAAGCTATAAGTGACTTTTATGTGGAATTGCCTGGGTTTTCAATGTTCTAATTTAAAAATTAAAAACATTTTAACATAAGCCACACGCAGACTGTGAGCTAGTTTGCCTTAGAGGCAGACATATGTGCTGGTTTAGCATTTACTAATTCAACGGCCTTTCTCTGAGTATCTTCACTCCGACAGGCCCTGCACAGAGCGAGGGACCCAGACAGGAATGGGATGCTCCCTCTGCATTACGGGAGACAGAAATAGAAACAAATTCCCACCCAGCCAGAGGGGTGTTGCATTACATGCACGAACAAAGCGCTTGGGGGCAGAGAGAGGCTCCCTGAGCTTCAGACTCCTCTGGGAGCTACCATCCTCCCGGGCTCCCTTCCATCAGGAGCTGCCCTGGCCCCGGTGCTCTGCCTAGAGGTACAAGCTAAGCAAAGGCTGAGGGGCCGGTGGGACGAGAGATGAAAGAGCGACTTTTAAAATGATTATGATTAAGAGAACGCGCTACTTGTAACTGCTCCTCTTTAACCAGTGTTTAATTGCTATTATAAACCATTCAAAAGACATCCCCGGGGGATAAAATCATGTTCACTGATTAGAAGGCTCAATACTGGAAGATGCCAATTAATTTATAGATTCCACCCAATCTCAACTAAAATCCCAGAAGGTTTTTTTGTTTGTTTTGGTGGACTTTGACAAGCTGATTCTAAAAGTTATATGGAAATGCCCAGGGCCCCAAAAAAGCCAAGAGAATCTTAAAAGAGAAGACCAAAGCTGGAGGACCTAGACTACCAGTTACCAAGTCAAGAGTTACTATAAAATCATAGAAAGCAGAACATGTGGTATTGGCGAAAGGACAGAAAACAGATCAACAGAACAAGTAGTCTAGAAATCAACCCCCATCTATACGGTCACCTGATTTATATCTACGGGGATGCTTTAGTGCAGTGAGAAAAGAATAACCCTTTTCAATAAATGGTGCTGGGTCAAGTGGATGGATAACCACAGGAAAAAATGATTTTTGAAGCGCCTTGACAATTTGCTGATACCAAAATCAATTTCAGCTGGATGGCAGATCTAAGGATAAGAACTACAAGAGTGAAGCTTTTAGAAGAAAATACAAAAGAAAAGCTTCAAGACCATAAGATAACAATTCTTACACTGAACACAAGAGCATTAACCATAAACGTGAAGGCCAACCAAACGGTTGACAAACTGGGCCAGTTTAAGGCAACAACTTCTGATCACAAAAAGACACTATGAAGAGAGCAAAAAGGCAACTTTACAGAAAGATATTGACAATACATAGATATCTAACAGGGGACTCAGATCTAGAATATATAAAGAACTGTAACAAATCAACAAGAAGGCCAATAGCCCAACAGGAAAAAAATGGGCCAAGTCTTGAATGTACCATCACAAAAGATACCTCAGTGGCCAATAAACATATGAAAAGGTCACTGGACATCAGAGAAATGCAGTTAAAACAATTACCACCACATGCCCATTAATTGGCTAAAATTTTATTTCATTTCATTTTAATTAAAAAAATTTTTTTTTGGCTGCACTGCACGGCTTGTGCGATCTTAGTTCCCTGACCAGGGATCGAACCTGGGCCCCTGACAGTGAAAGCATGGGGTCCTAACCACTGGACCACCAGGGAATTCCCTAGAATGGCTAAAATTTTTTAATTGACGAAAATAAGTGTTGGTGAGGATGGGCAGCAAATGAAACCCCACATGCTGGGGGTGGGACTGGATGCTGGAAAACTGGCTATGTCTAGCAGAGCTGCACATGAGCCATCTCTCTGACCCCCAACTCCACATCCACCACATACCCAACAGAGCTACGTCCACATGGGAACCACATGCACACGGGAACCACATCCACATGTACCAGGATGTTCCCTGCAGGACTGTTGGTAACAGTGCCCCAGGCTGGAAGCAATCTAAAGGGTCATCATGATGGGAATGAATAAATTACAGTTTATTCCCACAACAGAACACTATGCAACAATGAGAACGAGAGAACTACGACTGCACATGACATGGAGAAATCGCAGAAAGAATGGCCAAATACTACATATCCCAGGACACAGACAACACTCGTCTATGTCACGAGAAGTCAGGAGAGTGGGTGACCTGGGGGTGGTGGGATTGGAGGGGGAAGAGGGGTCCCTTCTTACATGATTCTACCCGTTTTGTGACAAATAAACTGTGTGCTTATGATCTGTATATTTTTATGTCTGCCTGTTATGTACTTCAGTAAATAGTTTATGAAAAAAACCCAGGAGGCCTTCCAGAACTGACCTTCCCTCTAAGTACTCCCTGGGCTCCTGAGGTTCTGAAGCCAAATCCGGCCTGGTGGTGAGGGCCCCAGAGGCCAGCATGCCTGGGAGATTCACCTGTGAACACAGGGGACTCCTTCTGAATCCCCTGCACCTGTAAGTCCAGGGTCAGGGGGCTGCAGGTGTGTGTCCTGTGCTTGCTGCTCAGACACAATTGTTCCCATTGGCTTGGTCTTTAAAAAACATCCATGCCCCAAGGTTTGGACTCACCATCCCAGGTGGTGAAGGCCTGAAAAGGCCTTAAAAGACCAACTAGAAGCCACTGGGGGTTGTGGTGAGAACTCCTGATACAACCCTGGGTGTGTACAGTCCCCACACTAATCACCCTCCACTGACCTGGTGGGGTAAGGGAGGTACCGTGCCATGGCCAAAACTACCTGTGTTCACTGAAAGTACAAGTGGGCAGGGACAACAGTGTGGGATTTCTAGCAGGAGGTGGCGGCCACCATCTAGCTGGTGGCCCAGATGTATCAGCTAAGTGACCTCTCTGAGTCTCAGTTTTCTCATCTTTGAAATAGGGATATTAACTACCTCTTAAGAGATGGAAGGCAGCATGGCAAAGCGGGGAAAACAGGGGGTGCAGAGTTTGTAGATCTGGGTTCAAAAGGCAGCTCTGCTACTTGTGAGTTAGGTGGCCTTGGGCAAACTCCTCAATCACTAGTTCCTCAGTTTCCTCCTCTGCAAAATGGGGTAATAATGGTGTCCTTGGAGGGCTCTTGTAAGACTGGAGATGGTATTAATAATAAGAACAGGTACTTTCCTGGTGGTGCAGTGGTTAAGAATCCGCCTGCCAATGCAGGGGGCACGGGTTCGATCCCTGGTCCGGGAAGATCCCATGTGCCGCGGAGCAACTAAGCTCGTGAGCCACAACTACTGAGCCCACGTGCCACAGCTACTAAAGCCTGCACGCCCAAGAGCCTGTACTCTGCAGCAAGGGAAGCCACCGCAATGAGAAGCCTGCACACCATAAATACATACCATTGGAGGGCTCCAGGACCTGGGCAAAGAGCTCTATGACGGTTTATGCCCTTTAATTTTTACAACCCTATAAGGTAAGTTCTATTATTATCTCCAATTTACAGTTGAGGACACGGACTTCAAAAGATTGATGTCATATTAAGGGCAAATGTCATATGGCTAATACATGGTAGAGTCAGGAGTCAAACCTTCATTACCCAGTGTCAGGGCCTAGAACCTAACCACTGCACTATAACAGTCTCCCTGTACAGTATACACGTAGAACCCCTGGCCATGGGGTATTCAACATGATATAATAAGGGATGAGAAGCGGATTTAAACATATAGCATTAAAATTTTAGGATTATGAAGAGGGAAGTATCGCTTCAGCATCCTGGCAAAGAGAAACAATTAGAATCTACAAGATACAAGTCCAGGAGTTTTGTTTCAAGTCCATCTTGCAAGGCCAGAGATCTTGGGGACGGGGAGGCTGGCGGCCCCATGCTCTCCCGCGGCTCAGCCTCGCTTGGGGATGGGGGCGGGGACACACCTCCATCCTACAGACAAGGAAACGCAGGGCTACTGTAAACTGGGCCCTGGACACTGGCCCCCTTATCCCGAGTGCCATACCTTTTCAGCAAAACTACTTTGCCACACCAGGAATGGACCTGTCCAGCCCCGAGGGAACAGGCTGGACCCTGCTCACCTGCCCAGCCTCCCAGCTTCCCTCTGGCCCTCTGCTGACAAAGCCCTCGAAGCCTCGGGGTGTGGCCCTCCTCCAGCGGCACACCTTCCCGATCCCTCCAAGGGGAAATTCCTTCTTGGAGTCCCCAGAGCCTGTGTGTCCCGGCTGCCTGGCCTCTCCCTCCATCATGAGCGATGAGGCCGTCCCCCCCCCACTGAGTGGGCACTGCTGTCGCAGAGGCCCTGATTAGATCATGCACGTGAAAGTATTTCACAAACCATTTTTCAGAAGTATCTTTCAACGTCCCGACTTCTTAGCCTCTTTAATGTAAAGGCCACCTTTGCATACTTGTAGCACCCAGTGTAGTGCTTGGTACGAGATACTTTCTGACACAAACACTAAGCAGCTGCCTTGCGGCAGGACCAGTGCTAGGTGACGTCATAACCGTCACCCACAAGAGCCCGGTGAGGGCAGGGTCACTGCCTTCATTTAGGGTTACTGACCTCCGGGGAGGGGAGAGGGCCTGGAGGCTGAATTAATCCCCAATGGTCAATGATTTAATCAATTATGCCTACATAACAAAACCTTCATAAAAACCCAAAAGGATGGGGTTTGGAGAGTTTTGGGGTTGCTGAACACATGGAGGTGCTGGGAGGGTGGCATCCCAGAGGGGGCATGGAAGCTCTGTGCCCCTTCCCCACACCTTGCCCTACGCTGATGACCTTTAATGCCCTGAGCCTCAGGTTACCTGTCTGTGCAAGGTGCCTTCTACTCTGAATGGTTCCTGTGAAGCCTGAATAAGAAACAGGTATCAAAGGACCCTGAACACTGTGAAGCACAGTGTAAACATAAGGGATTATTAGGGTGGATGCAAAGCAGAGTCCATCAATAAGGCAAAACCCAAGACGCAGCCCAACACGATACGAGAGACCCTGCATCTCTCAGCCGGCTCGCTCCTGCCCAAGCACTGCTGGGATGGCAGACATGTGCTCTAGAGGGATCCTGAGCGAGTCACTTACGTGGTCTGAATCTTGGTGAACTCGGGGACTTCGTCTTTCTTCTTCCTGAATAGGAACCAGTATGTCAGGAGACCCACAATGAGGGAAAACATGATCACGTCCGTCGTGCTGAAAAGGGACACGTCTTCAGCCACCGTGTCAGATGCGGTGGCGCCAGCCTCCATACTGGAGTCTCCCATGTTGATCGAGAAACTGTTGGGAGACAGAACGACAGACGTCAGCAGGGTCCATCTGAGGCCTGCTGGGAAGCCCCCTGAAGGCTTTGGTCTGGGGCTCACGCCCCAAGGGCTGCAGCAACTAGCAGAGCCTCGGGGCAGCAGCTGCAGCCTTGGACCAGGACTAAGAGAGCACGTGGCCTGCACGGTGCCTGCACAGCCCTGGGCACACCTGAGTGCACACTGGGTCCCCTGTGAACACAGAGAACGGAGGCCACAGACTCCCTGTACCAGCATTCTTCAGCCCCACAAGGACACAGCAGAGGCACTGCTTCCACACGATAGAGGGGCCGCTTCACAGCAAACCCTTTCCCCAGCTGTGTGGCAGGCCCGGGATACCCCAAACCCTGCACATTCCAAAGGTCTTCAGGACTGGCCCTTGGATGGCTCCAAGGAAATAACCCCTGAGGCCTTGGAATGTGCCGCCTGATAAGATGTCTCCATATACCTGAGACCTTGGGTCGTGCACATAGCTTATGCTAATGATGTGATTTAGGGGAACACCTGGGGCTCTGAATCACATCATACTGCTGTCGCCTCTGGGGTGCTGGAGACTGAGGAGGTGAGCTTAGGCACTTGGGCGCCCGATGCCTCCAAGACTGACCCCCAATAAAAACCCTGGACACCAAGGCTCGAGTGGGCTTCCACACGTGGCTGCTGGGAGAATCAAGCACTGTCGCGTGACTCCACTGGCAGAGGAAACTGGAAGCTTCTGCCTGGCTCCTGCTAGACTCTGTCCTATGGAGTCTTTCCTTTGCTGATTTCAGTCTGTTTCCCTCTGCCATAATAAACCATGACTGGGAGTATAACAGCTTTTCTGAGTTCTGCAAGTCCTGGTGAATCACTGAGCCAGAGGGTGGTCTTTGGGACCCCAGCACACCAACCTACTAAGCTCCCTTGAAGGGTGCTCAACTGGTCCTTCCACCACTGAAACCTGGCGGGTATGTAGATATGAGACAACAAAGACCGAGGTGAGAGGACCTAAAACCCTAGCAGTGCATTTCTGCCTCTTATCACTGAGGCTGGGCTGGGCTCTGGAATCAGCATTGTGCCCTGTCACCGAGTGGGTGGCTCTCACTGTAACCACGGTCAGGAATGCCTTAGTCACAGCTTGGCAACTCAGGCAATGGGAGATTACTTCACATCTGACCTCCCTTAGCTGTCACCGCCTCCAGGAAGCCACAGGGTGGGCCCTGCAGCAGAGCACCCTGTCACCTGAGGGCAGGGCATCAGCCCTGCTGACCTGTGCAACCTGCCAGGAACAGGCTGTTCAGGACGGCCCTCAAGCCTGGTTCTTGGCTTCGTTATTAATCTGAGGGGCTTTCCTCATGCTGAGTTCCTGAGTCATCTCAGCTTACCCTTTTGCGATATCTGACGTTAAAGGACCATCTTAATTCTAGTGCCCAGAGAGTGCTGTTTATATTTAAGCATTAACTTATAAACACACTGAATATCTATTCGACGTTAGTCACATCTTTCTATCCAACCCTGGCGGTGGCACTGTCATCTGGCCCACAAGCCTACTGCCATGAAGCAGAGGGGAGGGGACCTGTCCCACATGATCTCAGAGTCCGGCTGGAAGCCTGGGGGTTCCGGGCAGGGCCGATGTGCTGACTCCGGAGAGCCCCCAGCTGGCGCCCCTCACATCGCAGCAACGACCGCCCGCTCCCTGCCCGGCCACCTTTCTGACTCAGGCCGCCCGGCCCCCTTACTTTACCGAGGGGTGACTGATGCCCACCAAACGAAATGACTGTTTCTTGACACGCGCACCAGTCGACCACAGCAATCAGAAGAGAAAGCACAGCCCTGGAGGGGGCGTCTAAAGCGACGGCGCGCAGAGCCAGGGGAGCTGCATGGCGGCCTTCCCACACGCCCGACTCTGCGAGAGGCGCCTAACAGGCCGTTCTCCACTCAGTAGCCAGAGGGAGGCTTTGAAAAAGTAAGTCAGACTCTGTTACCTCCCTAATCAAAACCCTCAAATGACTTCATGTCATACGCAGCACAAAATCTAACGTCCTTAACATGGTTGATTAGTCCCATCTGATCTCGCCCCTGGGTACCACTCCCGCCCCGATTCTCCCTGCTCTCCCCTTTCCTCACACTTCACGGCCACGCTGGCCTCCTTACTACTCCTCAAGCCTCCGGGCCTGCTCGTGCCCCAGGGCCTTTGCACATGTTAATACGGCTGCCTGGACTCTCTTCTAGTTACCTGCAGGGTTCTCTCCCCCGCTTCATTCAGGTCTCCGCTCAGAGGTCACCATCTCAGAGAGACCTGGCCTCACTATAGTATCTGGTGGCTCTCCCTGTCCTTCCCCCCTCACAGCCCTGATCACTACCTGACATTATATTATATGTTTTCCCCACTGGCCATCTCCCTGACTACAGGGTCAGCCCACAAGGGCAGATAATGAGCATCAGGTATAGCAACTGAATAGAACTGTTCAATGAATGAGCATCAGATCCTAGAGTAGCTGGGCTGGCAAAGCGTGGCATACAATTGTGGAGCGGTTTTAGATTCTGGAAAGCACAACACAGACACGAGATTACAATGCAGTTTGTGAGGCTATGTTCACTCTTCTCCCCTCTCCCTCTGTCTCGAGCACCTGGCTTGCTGCTTCCTTCAGCATCCCAGGCCTCTCCCTTTGAGCTCAGAGTCAGGACACCACGAATTCCTGACCCACTGCAGAGATGACCCGGCGCTGCGCACAGGGAATGTGACTGACCCCCTGCAGCAGGCCCTCACCAGCATGCTGGACACGGCCAGCACTCAGACCTGAGGTCTCCACAGACCTGAGAATGTCCCCAGCAGCTTTAACTCTGAGGTCAGACAGACAAAAGCTGCAGAAGGGCAGTGGAAAGGGCCCTGGAGAGCATGTGATCTACAACCGGGAGTCGGAGGGTCCAAGGGGTAAGCAGCTCACCCAAGTGGCAAACTAGAAAGAAGCGCCAGCTTCCCAGGGGAGGGCTGTGCTCACTACCCATTTAAGTGGGGAGACTGAGTGGACACATGTATCTGTGTCAGAGGCACCTCTGCATGTGGCACATGGTGGGAAGGAAGGATTGGCAGGCTGGCAAGAAGGAAGTCAACCTGGGAGGAAAAACCTTCACCCTACGCTTCCCACTAGGATCGGAGCAGTGTGCATGGGGGCTGAAGCCGAGAACAAGCTGTTAAACCATCATCGTCACGTTGAAGTGCACACAAACACGCCTACCCATCTCTCCAGCCGGCGTCACCGCATCCCTGCCCCAGGGCCTTTACATGTGCCTCGCATGCTCCCCCTCTACTTGCTTCCTATTCAGTCTTCAGACCTCGGCTCGACCGTCACTTCCAGGCGTCACACTTTCCTGGCACAGTGCTTGGCACATAATCTCGTGCTCTGTAACTCCCCGTGGAATGAATGGAGTCAGTGAATTCACTACAACACACAAAATGTAAAATTTGCATGAACCACTAATGTGAAGACGGCAGATTGAAAAGAACTTCGGGACTGGGAGTGTGCCTGTGTGGCAAGCCTCCAGGACACAGGTTCCCAAACTTTCTCAGCTCATGGAACCCGTGACATTTCGCAAAATTTTCATGGTATCCCTAGGCCAAGAGAAATACCTAATCGTTCCATTCAGGAGTAGTTGGATCCAAACAACCCCTGAAAACCCAGATTTGCAAAGACACAAAGTATCAAAAGGAATGTAGAAGATCAAAGGAATGTAGACGATCCCACGTTGATACTGAGAATCACCCCAAGCTGCACCAACGGGGACAGACAGGGACTCTCCCTGAGCACCTCTGGGCGCCGGCTATGGTGCCTGGAGGCACCTCGGTACAGTCTGGGAAACAAGACCCTGTGACATAAAATCACTCTCTTCTGCTGTGTGAAATATTCTGATGGGAAAATTTTGACCAGCCTGCTTGGTGAGTGTCCTTCCATTTCAGGTGTGGTAGGGTGACCATGGGACAGTCTGAGGTCCCCACAGGCCCTCCCAGGAGCCTCTGGGAGCCCTGTGTGATCTTTCTGCCCATTCATCATCCATTCTTTTACACTTAGTGGAAAGGAGGAACGCCAAACACTACAGAGCTCATGGGGCCAAAAGCAACATTTGTCAGCAACAGAAAACAAAAAAACAAAAAACCCCAAAACGGCCATGAGAAAATAGAGTACGTTCTTAACTAGACCAGGCTCTTGCCACAGCTCTGCTTCCAGCTGTGCAAATCCTTTACTTGGCAGTAGGCGTTCATGTCCTCATCTGTAAGGTTAGGCACAGAAAAAGGGGGTACATCAAAAGACTAGCCAGGTTTCCTTGGTGGCGCAGTGCTTGAGAGTCCACCTGCCGATGCAGGGGACACGGGTTCGTGCCCTGGTCCGGGAAGATCCCACATGCCACGGTGCGACTAGGCCCGTGAGCCATGGCTGCTGAGCCTGTGCGTCCAGAACCTCTGCTCCGCAAAGGGAGGGGCCCCAACAGTGAGAGGCCCACGTATCGCAAAAAAAAAAAAAAAAAGACTAGCCAAGTAGGTCTCGCCCACCCCAAATAGAGCAGGTCTGATTCGATCTTTTATTACAAAGTAGGTCTGTACGTAAGTTTTCACTTTTATCATAAAGACAATGTACATTCGGAAACGGGCATAGATAGATAGATACATAAGATAGATAGAGAGACAGGGGCTATTCCTCCTGAATTTCACTGATTAGCCAGTTCCCACTGATGCTGAGTCAAAGGCAGTCACTCCAGTCCCCAGGCAGCCTGCCCGACACCCTGCAGAGCAGGGTGGACAAATTGCTGGTCGCCCAGGCCAAGAGCATGGTGGGAGCTTCGCCAGCTTCTGAAAGGGCAAACGAGGCAAGAACAGAAGGGCTCTTTCTCCATCGGACTGTTTACAACACCAGGGGCGTAAAATCATCCTCCAGGAAGTATTTGTGGCTTTGCCTTCGCTGTACGTAACTTCTGGTCAGTAAATGACTGATCAACCAAGCTGGCACTGACATCACAGCAAGCTGGCCATGGATGGAGCAACAGGAGGGAAGGAAGCCAGTGAGTAAGTCAGTCGGCCCCTTTAGCAAGCACAGAGCCCAGGCAAACAGGCACTGCCACCTCCAGGCAGCCCAGACCCCCCAGCTGCAGTGGGAGCACAGCCCGCTCAGTCACAAAACTCGTCCATGGTTCAGTGGCTTTAAGACAAGGGAGAATCCTCAGGGAAACCAAGCCTGCTCTTGCCTAACAGCTCATCCTCCAGGGCCTGAGAGATACTCAGGGGAAAGTGCCTGCTGAGAGCACTGCAGCTGGCACACATTCCCCTCTAGCTACAGTGTCCACCTCGTCAATCACCTAAACCGAGACAAGCCAGCGTGGCTTTCTTTGAGTTTATCCTGTTTAGGATTCACTCAGCTTCTTGAATCTGTACATTTAGGAAATCTTCAGCCATTATTTCTCCAAATACTTTTTCAGCCCCACCCTCTTTCTCTTCTTCTGGGACCACAATGACATAAATGTGTTTTGTTATTAGTCCCACAAGTCCCTGAGGATCTGTTCAGTTTTATCAGTCTAGTTTCTCTCTGTGACTCGGACTGGGTAATTTCTATTGTTCTGTCTTCAAGTTCACTGGTGATTCCCTCTGCCATCTCCATTCTGCCATGGTGCCATACACTGAGTTTTGGTTTTCTTTTCTTTTTTTCTTTTTTTATGTTATAGTATTTTTCAGTTCTAAGATGTCTGTTTGGCTCTTCTTTATATCTTGTATGGCTGTATTTTCTCACTCAAGTTGAGATTTTCCTAGTTCTCAGTATGGTGATTTTTAAAATTGTATCCTGAACATTTTGGGTATTATAACACTCTAAATCTTATTTAAATTCTCTCTTTTGTCAGGCCTCTTCCACCATTGTGCTGGTGGGAGATGGAGGGCACCAACTCATTGCTGTGATTTGTAGGCATATCCCAATGGTTTCAACACCATGGGGAGGCCAGGTGTAGGGGAAAATGGAGCTCTGAGGAAGAAGTTCAGATAGTCCAAAGAGTCAAAGAAGGGTCACCCAGGGGCCAACCTCTGAGCCAGGTGATGAAAAGTGACCAGGTTCCAACAGTCAGGTAAAGGAGGTAAGAGTTGGGACTTCCCTGGTGGTCCAGTGGTAAAGAATCCGCCTTCTAATGCATGGGACGTGGGTTCAATCCCTGGTCAGGGAACTAAGATTCCACAAGCCGCAGGGCAACTAAGCCTGCGAGCCACAACTACTGGGCTCACGTGCCTCAACGAGAGAGCCCGCGTGCCACAAACTACAGAGCCCACACACAACTAGAGAGAAGCTCGTGAGCCACAACGAAAAGATCCCGCATGCTGCAATGAAGACCCAATGCAGCCCCCCCCCAAAAAAAGAAAAGGAGGTAAGAGTCGTTCCAGACAGAGGAAGCACATGCCAAGATGCTTGATAAAAGAGCAGTAGTTACAAGAACCTAGTGTGACTCAGAGTGGTGTGATGAGATGCACGTGTATGTATGGGTAAAAGGCTGCTAAGGAAGAGAATGGCCTTTAAAAACAGATTAAGACCAGTTTGCAAAGCGCCCAGGAGCCCTCCACGTATCTAAGGTCTTTGAGCCCTGGTTGGAGATGATGACTGGGCGAGGGTGTGGCATGATTAGAACCATGTCATAGGGTGGTAACCCTGAACAGTGGTCACACCCAAAGGGTCAATGCAGACATGGAGCTATGACCAAGGCATCCTAGACTAGAACACCCTCAGGCCAACATTCTATGCAGATGCCCAAATGCCCCAGCTGATGACCTTTCCCCCACTTAACAGGGCTTACGGGTGGGATGTGGAGACGCATGACTGGCACTGTGTCTGATGCAATGACGTAAAAGAGGAAGGCAGCCAGGGGAGCTGGATCTGTGAAAGCATGACTTGGCAAGAAGCAGGCAGAAGACCTAGCATCACTCAGCACAAATGGAGCTGACAAAGCCCCACAGGAACTGCAGGCGGTCGTGGACAGCCACGTGGGCTTGTTTCTATCAGCCTCTCTGAGGCCTTGGCCACCTGACCTGAACTCCAAGTGGGGCAAACCCACAGATCCCCTAAGGCAATGTATTCTGGGGCATTCTGAGGGTATAACTTAGTAACCCTACTAAAAGTTAGCACAAGGCAATTTATGGGTACAAGAGACTTCACAGGAGTTTTGTGAGATAATAGAAAAAATATATATATATATACACACATATATATATGTATACACACACACACACACACACACACACACACACATATGTCTCTGCCCCCAGTCCCTGGTACAGAGCTCCTAAAACTCTTGTAATTTCCTAAGTGATAAGAGCACTTGGAGCATCTTTTGTTCAAATGCAACTCTGGGTGGGCTCTTGCACAGGGGCTGGTTACCAGAAAGACCAAGCCATGAATAGAAGCTTGGAATTTTTTTTTTTCCGTGGTACGCGGGCCTCTCACTGTTGTGGCCTCTCCCGTTGCGGAGCACAGGCTCCGGACGTGCAGGCTCAGCGGCCATGGCTCACGGGCCCGGCCGCTCCGCGGCATGTGGGATCTTCCCGGACCGGGGCACGAACCCATGTGCCCCGCATCGGCAGGCAGACTCCCAACCACTGCGCCACCAGGGAAGCCCCAGAAGCTTGGAATTTTCAGTCCCTGCCTCCACCCCTTTCTCTAGAGAGGGGGGAGGGGCTGGAAATGGAGTGAATAACTGGTCATGATGACATGAGGAGACTTCCTAAAACCCCCGAAGTGTGGGGCTCAGACAGCTTCCAGGTTGGTGAGCACATCCATGTGCTGGGAGAATGACCCTCCCTCTACAGGGACAGAAACTCCTGGGTTCTAGACCCTCCCAGACCTTACTCTATGTATCTTTTTATCTGGCTGTTCATATGTATCCTTTGTCATATCCTTCAATAAACTGGTAAATATAAGTAAATGTTTCCCTGAGTTCCGTGAGCTGCTCTAGCAAATTCATCAAACCCGAGTAGCAGGCTGTGGGAATCCACATTTACAGCTGATTGGTCAGAAGCACAGGTGACAACCTGGACTTGTGACTGGCATCTGAAGCGGGGTGTGGGGAGCAGTCTTGAGGGACTGAGCGCTTACCCTGTGCAGTAACGGAGGACAGAGGTTCACACACTCTCCAAGAAGAACCTTCTGACAAAAATATGTAGAAAGAAAATGAGCTGTTGTGAGGCGTGGCCCCCTGCCTCCATCACTGGAGATGTGTCAACACAAGGCTAGGTAAACTGTGCTTAATGACAGAGTGCCTGCCACCCCAGGGGCCTGGGACACAGACCTGCCAAATTAATAATCATTAAACTGAACCGGCTGATTGGTGACGATGCCAGGAGGAAAACCCCTAGTCTCTGACCTGAGTTAATACTTCAATACTGATTCCTGGACCTTCTTTCCCTGAGCGCATTGAAAAACACACACACACACACACACACACACACACACACACACACACGCTTCTAGTTCATGTTAAACAAGACCAGCTTTCTTTCCCTGAGCGCATTGAAAAACACACACACACACACACACACACACACACACACACACGCTTCTAGTTCATGTTAAACAAGACCAGCTTTCTTTCCCTGAGCGCATTGAAAAACACACACACACACACACACACACACACACACACACACACACACACACACACACACACACGCTTCTAGTTCATGTTAAACAAGACCAGCTATGGAAAGCAAAAGCAGACAAGGACGCTGTGACACGTGATCCATGGCACATTCTAAGGACTCAGGAAATAGGGAGACGGGGAGGCACACGGCAGACTCTGAAAAAAGGGGGAAGTACTAACTCTTCCGATTAAGAAACTGGTCCCAAGAACAGTCCGTGCTTCCCACAGAGCCGGGCTTTCGGCTTTTAAGGAGGAGCATCTTCAGGGGTAAATGAGTCTCAGCCCCCAAGCACACCGCCATCATGTCTGTATGACATCTTTTCAAACCCAACTCCCTCTGCACAGACACAAGTGCTGCTCCGTGATGGGACTTCACTGCTCCTTCTGGCCGCAAGAGGAAGGACTTGGTAAACCGTGGCAGGGAAGGAATGCCTGCCTCAGGCCTCCTGGACCAGGCACCTCAACAGCCCTTTGTGCCCCGTGATTCCACTGATTCCTTTTGTGCCTGTACAGCGTCTAGCGACAGGGGACTCAGCACCTCCCATCCCAGTCTCACCCCGCTCAAATGGTTATCTTAAAGGATGATATGTCAGGCAGAAGCTGACTATCCAGAGAGCTGTTTTGTCTCTAGAGTTTTCTTTCATTTTTTCCATAAATAAATACGTTATACACACGCATCTACATACACTCATTAAAAAAAGCAGATAAAACATATTCTACTTTGTAACACAGTTTTTCACGTTGCTAAAGAATCCTTTATAATGATATTTTCTTTGGCTGCCTGATGGTCCACTGGTTTGACGTACCATTATGTAATGACTTTTCCTATTCTGCACTTATTAAAATATTTTTGAGCACTTAAATCTATATGGGCAACAGAGAGAAAAGATGAGAAAAACATGGCCCGGCTGTGCAGCAGTGCGCAATCTGGTCAAGGAAACACAGAAGACACTGCAGTCAAATGTGAGAAATGCTATAAAATCACTGTTTACAAAGTGCCATGGGGACAGAGGGGAGAAGTGATAGCTGCTCCAGGGAAACGCGGGCACACTGCACACAGGGATGATTTTGGCAGGGTCGTCTCCAACTTCTCACTCTGAGGAACAGATGCACGGGTGCCCATGTAAGCAGGCATGGGGCCTGGCACTTTTGGGGTATACGTCAATGTCTCAGCCACTCTACATGGAAAGTACTATTATCTCCTTATAACGATGACATGAGTACTCAGGTGGGTTTGACTGGTTTGCCTGAGGTCACACAGCTGGTGAGGGGTGCAGTTTGAATTAAAATGTGTGTCTGTTACTGACGTTCATTCTGATTTCTTCCCTAAATAATATTAAGGAAAGTATCTTTAAACAAAAATCTTTCTCTTAAAAAAAAAAAATCTTTGGGGACTTCCCTGGTGGTCCAGTGGGTAAGACTCTGTGCTCCCAATGCAGGGGCCTGGGTTCGATCCCTGGTCGGGGAACTAGATCCCGCATGCATGCTGCAACTAAAGATCCTGCATGCCCCAGTGAAGATCCCACGTGTCGCAACTAAGACCTGGCGCAGCCAAAATAAATAAATTTTAGGACTTCCCTGGTGGTGCAGTGGTTAAGAATCTGCCTGCCAGTGCAGGGGACACGGGTTCGAGCCCTGGTCCGGGAAGATCCCACGTTGCCGTGGAGCAACTAAGCCTGTGTGCCACAACTACTGAGCCTGTGCTCTAGAGCCCGCGAGCCACAACTACTGAGCCCGCGTGTTACAACTACTGAGCCTGCGCTCTAGAGCCTGTGCTCCTCAACAAGAGAAGCCACCGCAGTGAGAAGCACGTGCACCACAACAAAGACCCAAGGGCTTCCCTGGTGGCGCAGTGGTTGGGAGTCCGCCTGCCGATGCAGGGGACGCGGGTTCGTGCCCCGGTCTGGGAAGATTCCACATGCCGCGGAGCGGCTAGGCCCGTGGGCCATGGCTGCTGGGCCTGCGTGTCTGGAGCCTGTGCTCTGCGGCCGGAGGGGCCACAACAGTGAGAGGCCCACGTACCGTAAAAGAAACAAACAAACAAAAAGAGAACATGGTAAAACAAAGACCCAACACAGCCAAAAATAGATAAATAAAATAAATTTTAAAAATTAAAAAATTATAATTAGGGCTTCCCTGGTGGCACAGTGGTTAGGAATCCGCCTGCCAATGCAGGGGACATGGGTTCAAGCCCTGGTCCGGGAAGTTCCCACATGCTGCGGAGCAACTAAACCCATGCGCCACAACTACTGAGCCTGCGCTCTAGAACCCGTGAGCCATAACTACTGAGCCTGCGCTCTAGAGCCCACGAGCCACAACTACTGAGCCTGCATGCTACAACTACTGAAGCCTGCACGCCTAGAGCCCAATATCTGCAACAAGAGAAGCCACAGCAATGAGAAGCCCATGCACCGCAACAAAGAGTAGCCCCCACTTGCCACAACTAGAGAAAGCCCGCGCGCAGCAATTAAGACCCAATGCAGCCAAAAATTAAAAAAATAAAAAAAATTAATTTAAAAAATCCTTAAATTCTCGACTAGATTTGAATTCTTAGAACTCTTGACACATACATTGCTCTCAAATAGATCAACCTCAGGCAGAATGATCAGGAAGAAAAGAAGACATAAATCACCAATATAGGGAATGAAAAAGAGGACATCAATAGATTCTATAGACATTAAAAGGGTAATATGGGAAATTACAAACAACTTTATGTCAACATTTGATAACTTAGATGAAATGGACAAATTTCTTAGACACAAACTGTCAGAGCTCATTTGAGAAAAATAGATAAGCTGAAGAGCTCTCTAAAAGAATTCAAATTACTAGTTAAAACCTTCACCAAAAGTGAACTCCAGGAGCACACAGCTTCACTGGTGAATTAAATCAAACATTTAAGGAAGAAATTATACCAATTCTGTACAAATTCTTTCAGGAAATAGAAGACTTCCCAACTCTTTTATGAGGTGTGTATTACTCTGATACCAAAACCAGACAGAGACAGTACAAAAAAGAAGGCTACAGACCGACGTGCTTCGTGAACACAGATGCAAAAATCTAAAATGTTAGTCAATCGAATTGAGCAATATGTAAAAAGGATACTATGTCAAGATCAAATGGAGTTTCCTCCAGGAATACAAGGTTAGTTCAATATCCAAACATCAATGTAATTCACTATATAAACAGGTTTTTAAAAAACCCACCTGATCATCAATGGATGGAGAAATTCAACATCTATTCATGATGAAAAATTCAGTAAACTAGGA
The DNA here is from genome assembly GCF_949752795.1 of Hyperoodon ampullatus. Classification (NCBI taxonomy): domain Eukaryota; kingdom Metazoa; phylum Chordata; class Mammalia; order Artiodactyla; family Ziphiidae; genus Hyperoodon; species Hyperoodon ampullatus. Next base: position 51,419,024 of record NC_136927.1, on the reverse strand, counting down.
ATAATAGGGAACTTCTTCAACCTGATAAAGTGTCATGGACATGTTATTATAATAATAGTAGTACCCACTTCACTGGGTTATTGTGAGGATTAAACAAGCTGAACTTGTAAAGGGTTTAGAACAGTGCCTAGCACAGAGTATGTGTTGTAATAAATGTAGCTGTTACTACTATGAAAAATTCTTTGAACGACAAGAAGTAAACAAGAAGAAGTATTAAGTACCCATAGACATGAAAAAGAATGAACTATTGTACGCAGTAACACAGATGAATTTCACAGACGTAACGCTGAACAAGGGAAGCTGAACATAGGACAGTACCTTATTGTAGGATTCCATTTATAGTTGAACTTCAAGAAAAGGCAAAAAATCTATGGTGATAGAGGTCAGAACAGTGGTTACCTTTGGGTCAAGAGTCATAAGTGGAGGAAGAGGCACAAGGGAAGGTTCTGGCATGCTGGACTATGTGCAGTATCTTATCTGTGGTGGTAGTTACAGGGGAGTTTATCTACGTAAGAATTCATCATTAAAGATCGTACTGTATATAAGTATATACACTGTATATAAGTCACACTGCAAAATAAGTATCTACAATACAACAGCATAGGTACTATGGCCCAATGATGTAAAAATATTTATGTATGTATATACATAAGATGATATGTGAAAGGTTTACCAAAATATTATCTCAGGGGTGAGATTTTAATTTTACCCCCCACTTTATTTTTATTTTATTATTATTATTTTTTAAATTTATTTATTTATTTATTTATTTATTTATTTATTTATTTATGGCTGTGTTGGGTCTTCGTTGCCGTGCGTGGGGCTTTCTCTACTTGTGGCGAGCGGGAGCTACTCTTCATTGCAGTGTGCACACTTCTCATTGCAGTGGCTTCTCTTGCTGCAGAGCATGGGCTCTAGGCATGTGGGCTTCAGTAGTTGTGGCACGTGGGCTCAGTAGTTGTGGCTCAAAGTCTCTAGAGCGCAGGTTCAGTAGTTGTGGGCACACAGGATTAGTTGCTCCGCGGCATGTGGGATATTCCCGGACCAAGGCTTGAACCTGTGCCCCCTGCATTGGCAGGCGGATTCTTAGCCACTGCTCCACCAGTGAAGCCCCCCACTTTATTTTTAATGTATTACTTGCTTCTTTTAAAATAATGGCTATTTACCTAATCAGAAAAATATTTTTAAAGCTGTTTTCTTATGGGGAAAAAAAAATGCCCAGATCCTTGGGTCTGGTGACTCTCTTCTTGAACTGTGCCTCTCACTGAGCCCAGCACTGCTTGTACCAGCCCCAAACTGGATGCTTATGTTTTCCATTCCAAGTAATGGAATGCTATACAACAGTTAAAAAATAGTTACGCGGAGCTAATGGTACTCTCATTGCAAGACTGACAAAATATATTAAATAAAAAAGAAAGTTATATTTTCATCAGGAAACCGTTAATGAAATAAAAGAAAAATTAGGTATTTCTCCAGAAATATGGTCCAGGAAGATATATACAATATATATTTTCTAATATAATTTCCTCTAGGAAATACCTAGAATATGACTGGGGTGTCTAAAGGGACCTTTGCTTTGCCTGTTCTTTATAAGGAGATGGTTGGTATTCACGTGTTACTTCTGAAATTAAATACATGGGAGCTGGATTTCTTACTGCTGAAGGAGGGAGGTACAAATATGGGAAGAGAGACTGGGGAATGAACGCTGTGGGGCTGGACTGAAACTGCAGATATCAGTATACACAATGGTTTCTTAATATATAAAGATGGACAAAGAAATGCATATGTTTTGTGTGTATTTCCTAGTTTTGTCTGCTGAGAGGGCCTAGAAATAATGACACCCTAGGAGCAAGGAGCCATCTAGCACCCAAATCTTGGTTTCTAAACATCATTCTCCATCCAAAGAAACTAGGGCTCCTTGGAGAGATGGCTGACTTGAGAATAAGGGCAGGAAAAGTAGTGGATGAACCTGGATCACCTTGCTGTGCCAAAGGCTAAGGAAGGGCTTGAAGAATGACAAGGACATGGCTAAAGAACATAGGAGTCTACATGAGGGGGTTCCCACTGGGAAATCTGGGACAACTTGAACATTAAAATAAACACCGTCAGCGACAGACTATAACCCAAAGGATAGAAGAATAATGCAAGAGTGAATACTGATATAAATACATAAATGAATAAACAAACACATCGGTGAGAAAGGAAAGTTCTTCCTTAGAGTAGAATGCGAGCTAACAAATGCAGAAAGATGAAGGGCTTAGAAAATCACCAGTTGGCAACCACCATAGTAATAACTGTTTCAGACAAGAATCATGAGTGTTAAAAACTGTGGGTGAAAGTCTGATGAGAAGCTATTGATTCCATCCGAAAAAAACCAGAACTTCCTGGTGGAGAGCCTGGCTAACACCACCATAACCAAGGGATCCAAGTCCAATACTGGGACAAGGACAAAATACCATTTCTGTGATATTCCCCAAAAAACATATAATCTGAATCTTATCATGTGGAAACATCAGACAAATCCACACTGAGGGACATTCTATAACGAGCTGGCCTAACTTTTTGAAAAATGTCAAGGTCATGAAAGATAAAAAAAGACTGAGGAACTGCTCCAGATCAAAGGAAACTGAAGAGTGGTTACAGTTCAGTGCAATCTTCGACCAAGGAAAAAAAAAAGATTTTTTTTTTCTATAAAAGACATTAGTGGGAAATCTGAATAACTGCTGTGATTAGACAACATAGTATATCAATGTTAATTTCCTGATATTGATTATTATACTGTGGCTATGTAAGAAAGTGCCCTTGAATTTTAGAAAAGAAACAATGAAGGACTTAAGAGTAATTCATATGTCCATATGTACAACTTATTCTCAAAAAGGTCAGGAAAAGACATGATAAAAAGAGAGAGACACACGCATTGGCGAGGATGTGGAGAAAAGAGAACCCTCGTGCACTGTTGGTGGGAATGTAAACTGCTGCTGCCGCTGTGGAAAACACTACGGAGGTTCCTTAAAAAACTAAAAATAGGACTACCATATGATCCAGCAATCCCACTACTGGGTATTTTCCCAAAGAAAATAAAAACACTAATTTTAAAAAATATATGCACCCCTCTGTTCACTGTAGCACTTTTTACAACAGCCAATATACAGAAGCAACCTAAGTGCCCATTCATAGATGAATGGATAAAGAAGAGACAGTATATGTATAAAATGGACATTACTCAGCCATCAGAAAGAATGAAATCTTGCCATCTGCAACAACATGGATGGACTTAGAGGGCACTGTGCCAAGTGAAATAAGTCAGACAGAGAAACAAGTACCATATGATCTCACTTATATGTGGAATCTAAAAAACAAAACAGAAATTGACTCAGATTCAGAGAACAAACAGGTGGCTGCCAGAGGAGAGGGCGGGTGGCGGGGGATGAATGAAATAGCTGAAGGAAATTAAGAGGAACAAACTTCCAGTTACAAAATTAACGAGTCATGGGGATGAAATGCACAGCATGCAGAACAGAGCCAATAATATTGTAATGTCTTTGCATGGTGACAGATGGTAATTAGACTTATCATGATGATCATTTTGTAATATATAGAAATATTATGTAATGTATAGAATATGTCATGCACCTGGAACTAACATAGAGCTGTAGGTCAATTACACTTCAATTTTAAAAGACAGAGAGAGAGAGAGTATAAGGTAAAATGGTAATATTTGGGGAATCTGTGTAAAGAGTATTCAAAAATTCTTTGCACTATTTTTGCAACTTCTCTGTACATCTGAAACTATTTCAAAATAAAAAAGTTAAAAATAAATACATGCAGGGCTTCCCTGGTGGCGCAGTGGTTAAGAATCCGCTTGCCAATGCAGGGGACACGGGTTCGAGCCCCAGTCCGGGAAAATCCCACATACCACAGAGCAACTAAGCCCACGAGCCACAACTACTGAACCCGCGAGCCACAAGTACTGAGCCCACATTCCACAACTACTGAAGCTCACACGCCTAGAGCCTGTGCTCCACAACAAGAGAAGCCACTGCAATGAGAAGCCTGCACACCGCAATGAAGAGTAGCCCCCGCTCAACACAACTAGAGAAAGCCCGTGCGCAGCAACGAAGACCCAACACAACCAAAAATAAATAAAATCGATTCTTTAAAAAACAAGAACAAAAAACCCCCTACATATAAGAATCAATAAGCACTCCAGGGAGGCCAGAACACCTGTGCCCCAGAAGGACGGGCAAAGAGAAGAAACTGGAGAGATGGATGTACGGACAAGATGGGCCCTCTCGGGCTTCCCTGGTGGCGCAGTGGTTGAGAGTCTGCCTGCCAATGCAGGGGACATGGGTTCGAGCCCTGGTCTGGGAGGATCCCACATGCCGCGGAGCAACTGGGCCCATGATCCCCAACTACTGAGCCTGCGCGTCTGGAGCCTGTACCCCACAACGGGAGGGGCCGCGGCGGTGAGGGGCCCGCGCACCGCAATGAAGAGTAGCCCCCGCTTGCCCCGACTGGAGAGAGCCCTCGCGCAGAAACGAAGACCCAACGCAGCCAAAAATAAATAAATAAATAAATTAATTAAAAAAAAAAAAAAGGAAACTGCCTACGGGTTCCTGTTCTAAAAAAAAAAAAAAGATGGGCCCCCTCCACCACGGAAACCATACCCGGTAAATGAGACCCTCTGTGGTACTAAGTGGGAAAGGTGTGCAGCAGGAGGTGCTGGGCCAGGGTCACAACCACACACCAACTTGGGGACCACAGCCTGGAGACACACTAGTTCTAGCTCTCAGCTCTCCTCCTGCTGTGAGTTACTCATCACCTGCTCCTTAGTCCCCTGAGCCCGCCTCGGTGTGATGGCTGGAGGGGAGACCGTCAAGGCAGGGCAGTGGGTGACTCAGAAAGAAAGAACCAGAGTCCTGGGAAAGCACAGTCTGGGTGACTCCCAGAAACTCCTGGATTTCCTTAAGAGTTTAGAGAAATATAGTCTGGAGACACCCAGAAGCTCTGGAGAAACCCAACCTTTACTGAGAGGAAAGTAAGCATCTGGGTTCTGACGTCTAGAGCTCCCAGAGTCTGCCCCATCCTGCCTTTCGGGGAACCTGAGCCATCACAGGACTCGTCCAGAGACCTGCCTCAGGCTGAGCTGCAGTGGAAGGACCACCACCCCTCCCTCCCCCACTGCCCTGCCCCGAACCCCTGCCAACAGGAGCACGTTGAGTTTCAATTCATCATCTTTCAACCATTCCTTTTTTTTTTTTTGCGGTATGCAGGCCTCTCACTGCTGTGGCCTCTCCCGTTATGGAGCACAGGCTCCGGACGCGCAGGCCCAGCGGCCATGGCTCACGGGCCCAGCTGCTCCACGGCATATGGGATCTTCCCGGACCGGGGCACGAACCCATGTCCCCTGCATCGGCAGGCGGACTCTCAACCACTGCGCCACCAGGGAAGCCCCTCAACCATTCTTGATGGGCTCACCTTGACTTAATCTGGGTCATCATACCTGATGCAATACAAGTCCTCTAACTAAAGGGATGGAAGGTCGGGAGGTGGACACAGGCCCCAGAAGCTACTGAGAGGAGACAGGAGACGGTGCCTGGAAGAGGGCAGACCAGAAGAGAGCTCGGAAGGTCTGAAATGACTCAAAAAGGCACAGCAACAGCTCTTTTAGGCTTTAGAAACACACAGGTTAGGACTTGGAACCCCTGCCAAACCCCAGTGCTCCTCTGTCCGCATTTTTCTACCATCAGCAGACAAGGTCAGCTCAGTCTTTGTCAACTTCCACCGGTCAGAATGGAAAGGTGATGGCACCTCTATCCAAACTCACCTGTCTGCTCTGGCGTGAAGAGTAACCTGTCCTTGTTCCAAACCATCTTAACAGGAAAGTAAAACAAAACAAAATAAATAAAAACCTACATACCTTTATTTATTTATTCCTTCACAATGACAGTATTACACCAAATTTCAAATTTCCAAATGCCTCCATTTAGTATCCCCTAGAGAAAGGGAGTAACTACTTTTTTTTTTAATCATCTGTTGACTCTGGAAATATGACTCTACTTTTCAGTCATATCATAGGAAACCAAGACCACTTTCCGAAAGTAATATTCGAATTTCAACTAAAAATCATGACTTTTCTAACTAGAAGTGGTTTCACAGAGAAGGGACCATAACATTGAGGGGAACCAAATAGCCCCATCTTTTCTTTGATTTCTCTCCAGTCCACTGGATTATAAAACAGAAAAAACTGGGGCAGGGGGACATAGTGAAAGGGGTGTGGGACTTGGCAGCAGTTCAGAGAACCGAATTTGGGAACTGGCTTGACCACCACCTTAGCAAATTACTTCTCACTGAGCCTTAGCCAACAAGGTGGGCTTTTAATCCCTGTTTGGCTTTTGCACAAATGATGCTTGTGGAAGCATTCCACAAAGTATCCTAGAAATATTGATGGTGATGTTGATTTGAAGACAACTGTCCAAAGTGAAATTGCCTTGAGGAGAAACACTCCACTCCTATCAAGAGTGGCTCTCCCACGTTCATCAGGTAGGTCACGTGCCCAGCACCCTGCCAGCTAAATAGGCGAAGACAAACTAGGTCAGGGGATGTCCCCTGCCCTTCTATGGAAAGAGACAAGACACAGAGTTACTTCCTTGCCAAAATGAACAGTACAGATTCTGGCCAGCGCAGCTCACGGTTGGGCAGAGGCTGGCTTAGGATGGCTTCTTGATGGGAGAGGGTGCAAAATGGCACTGATGGGGTGGCGGGGAGAGGATCCAGAAGGGCCTAAAGGGAAAATGGGGGCGTAGGTCTAAAGAAGAATAAAAACGAGCTCAAAATTGCTCTGCCACTGACAGTTCTATGACTTTGGGCAAAACTCAACTTCCCTCAGCTGCTTTCCTATCTAAAATGGAGAATCATCATCACTGATAACTCTGAAAGGGCTACTGGGAGGATAATATGGGTAAAACTGCACAGAATGCATGGTAGGCACTCAAAGAACTTTGGTGGATTACTTCTCTCTGCCATTAATATTCTTCAGGGCAGAAGCAGGTTAAAATAAGCCATGTCAGGACTTCCCTGGCAGTCCAGTGGTTAGGACTCCGTGCTCTCACTGCCGAGGGCCGGGGTTCAATCCCTGGTTGGGGAATTAAGATCTCACAAGCTGTGTGGTGTGGCCAAAAAACAAACAAAAAAAAGCTATGTCTTCTCTGCTGCATCTACTGCGGGGATGAAGCCCAGTTTTAGCAGGCTATTAACACTCCAGAAAACGTGGACATCACTCTGAAGGGACACACGGTTATTGTGAAGGGCCCCACGGGCACCCTGTGGAGGGTCTTCAATCACATTAATGTAGAACTCGGCCTCCTTGGAAAGAGAAAGAGGCTCCGGGTGACGAATGGTGGGGAAACAGAAAGGACCTGGCTATCGCTGGCACCATCTGTAGTCACATACAGAGCACGATCAAGGGTGTCACACTGGGCTTCCGTTACAAGATGCGGTCTCTGAACTCTCACTTCCCTGTCCACACTATCATTCAAAAGAATAGTCTTCTTGTTGAAATCCAAATTTTCTTGGGCAAAAAATATATCCGCAGAGTTCGGATGAGGCCAGGCATTGCTTGTTCACTATCTCAAGCCCAGGAAGATGAGCTAGTTCTTGAAGGAGGTGGCAGTGAACGTGTATCAAACTCAGCTGCTTGGATTCACGAGCCACAACAGTTAAAAACAAGGATATCACGGGCTTCCCTGGTGGCGCAGTGGTTGAGAGTCCGCCTGCCGATGCAGGGGACACGGGTTCGTGCCCCGGTCCGGGAAGATCCCACATGCTGCGGAGCGGCTGGGCCCGTGAGCCATGGTTGCTGAGCCTGCTCATCTGGAGCCTGTGCTCCACAACGGGAGAGGCCACAACAGTGAGAGGCCCACGTACCGCCAAAAAAAACAAACAAAAAAAAATCAGTGGGCAAAAAGTCCTGAGGTGGGGTAGGGTGGGGAGGACAGGATTTACATAGTCTCAAAGTATTTCCTCCAAGATACTTATTAACTACAAAGGGAAAAATAGAAACTTCGCAGTGGAGAAACCCTGCGGACACCAACCTAACCAAGAGGTCAAGGCAGGCGTCACTTGTAATGAATCCCTGAGACAAGGCACTGAGAAGGACACACCACCAGTTTTGTGGTGTTCTTGCCACAAATGCATAACCTCGCTCCAATCACAAGAAAGCACTGGTCAAACCCAAAGGGAGACTACCAAATGTAAAATGGATGGCTAGTGGGAAACTGCTGCATAGCACAGGAAGATCAGCTCAATGCTTTGTGGCGACCTAGAGCGGTGGGATAGGGAGGGTGGGAGGGAGGCTCAAGAGGGAGGGGATATGGGGATACATGTATACATATAGCTGATTCACTTTGCTGTACAGCAAAAACTAATACAACACTGTAAAGCAACTATACTCCAATAAAGATATTAAAACAAACAAAACAAAACAAAACCCAAAGTTAGGGGCATTCTACAAAATGATGGACCAGCCCTCTCCTAAAGCATCAAGGTTATGAAAGAAGAAGGAACTGATACAGACTGGAGGGGACTCAGGAGGCATGACAACTCAGTGCCAGGTGGGGTCCTGGGTAGGATCCTGGAGCAGAGAGAAGATGAGAGGAAAGACTGGTGAAACTCTAATGAGGGGCAGGGTTTCGTTCAGGGGCTGGTAAACTATGGTTTGCAGGCCAAGCCTAGCATGCTGACTACTTTTGAAAACAAAGTTTTACTGGAACACAGTCATGCTCATTCATTTACAGATGACCTATGGCTGCTTTCTTGCTAAAACAACAGACTTGGGAGCCATGACAGAGACCTTCTGGCCCCACAAAGCCTCAAGTGCTCACTATCTCTGACCCTTTACAGAAAAAGTCTGTTGAGCCCTGGTTTATAGTTAATGATACTCTACCAATCTTAATTGCCTGTTCTTGCTAACTTTATTATAATTTTGCAAGATGCTAACAAGCTAACCCAGCTTCAGGGAAAGCTGGGTAGAAATATAAGAAAACTCTGAACTATTGGGGTTGGCCAAAAAGTTCATTCAGTTTTAAGTAAAAATAAAAGACACAGGTTTCCCTGGTGGTGCAGTGGTTAAGAACCCGCCTGCCAACGCAGGGGACACGGGCTCGATCCCTGGTCCGGGAAGATCCCACATGCCGCGGAGCAACTAAGCCCGTGCGCCACAACTACTAAGCGCGTGCTCTAGAGCCCACAAGCCACAACTACTGAGCCCACGAGCCACAACTACTGAAGCCCTTGCGCCTAGAGCCCGTGCTCCGCAACAAGAGAAGCCACCGCAATGAGAAGCCCGCGCACCGCAACGAAGAGTAGCTCCCTTTCGCTGCAACTAGAGAAAGCCCGCACACAGCAACAAAGACCCAATGCAACCAAAAATAAATAAATTAATTAATTAAAAAATAAATAAAAGACACACTTTTCATTTTCGCCAAGAATTTTATTGAACAATGTATTCGCTAACTGAACGAACTTTTTGGCCAATCCAATATTTTTGCAGTTTTTCTGTAAGTCAAAAATTGGTTTAAAAAAAAAAGTGAAAAAAAAAAATTCAGTAGCATCCTTATTGTGAGGCCTTCCTATCAGCTCCCCTAGACACACCTCATACACTGCTGCCTGTTTCTGCTTCACTGTTTTCCCTCCTAAGAAAGTTCTTCCCTTTCTTTCCGTAGCCATCAAAGCTATATCTTGACGGGTTAACTCGAATGCTGCTTCCTCCATAAAACCTTGGCTGCAGCTTCACGCTGACACTCAGCTCCGGCACCCGGTAGCCTCTGCCTCGGGTTATAGTCAGTTACCTCCCCGTCTGCTTCTCTGACCTGATTATGAGCTCCTGAAGCTCAAGTTATGTCTTACTCATCACCTGAGTTAAGTACCATGATTCTCAAAAACCCAGCACTGAGCACTGCAGGAGGGAGAGGCTGCAGAGTCCTCATCAGCACCTCGTGTGCTGCCTACTCACTAAGCGGGGGGCGGGCACGGGGACAGCACCGACCCCACGGCCACCATGTGCTGAGCACCGTGCTAGGTGCTTTACACAACCACTTTCTTTTGACTCTTTTTTTTTTTTTTTTTTTTTAGTTTCTGCTTTATAACAAAGTGAATCAGTCATACATATACATCTGTTCCCATATCCCTTCCCTCTTGCGTCTCTCTCCCTCCCACCCTCCCTGACTCTTATGATTAGCCTGTTTAGATAAATATTTCACCCATTTTTACAGACACGGACTTGAAGACCTAAGGAACCAGAAAATCACTGGAAGTCCCACAGCCAGCAACTCAAAGAGGGAGATTTAAGGGCCATACGAGACCCTCTCTGTCACTTCCTGTCACAGCTCTAGTCATCATCTACCTGCAGACGAGCAAGGGGGTGGCCCAACTCCTGGCTCATCATCGTCCCGGTTGGTTCCCAGGCTGGCCTGTCACCCCAGGTTTGGCCAGCAGGAGACGGTGCCGTTCAGTGAAGACGGAGTCTCTGCCGGGGCGGGGTGGGGAGTGCGGGGGGTGCGGGGGTGGTGAGGACAGGAGCCACACAAGGCTGCTGCGGGCAGCAGCTACACACGGTGATGGAGGCGCTGACGGAGGACGGCAGATAGACACGTGGCCACGCACTTCCCAGGGGCCAGCTTTTATCATGCGGTTAGGCCAGACTGCCGTCAGGCTTGGGCCTTGGATGGCACTGTTTTGATCCCCAGCTCTGCCTGCATTTCGCCTTGACATTAGGCCACTGCCATGCGTTAAAGGCTGGTGTCAATCAAGTGTGTCTGAGAACGAACTGAAGGTCATCTCCGCGATCTCTGCCTGCCGAGTCACACCATGCTTTTAAATGGTAGGATGTGGGCAGTGGGGTTATCGAAGTTCACAACAGAACAGCATGAGCGAGTCGGTAAGAACCAGACCCCATGGGGATACAGGACTGTCTCATGGCGTCCGTAAAAGTGTCCACGATTATTACGCCACCGCACTAAACCAGGAGCTGCTGAGAGTTTTTGATTGCCTGACCATGTTCTCTTAGGAGGGGAGGAAGACAAAATGCTGGCCTGACATTACACCACGCTGTCACTTGGGGCAGGTACACTCAATCACTTGACATGCCCCCAGAGGCTGAGTTTAATGCTCCCGCTGACAGACAGGGCTGTGAACTTGGCTGCAGCCAGCAGTGGGGACACACTCGGGTCCCAGTGCACCGGCTGTGGCTTCGGTTAGAAAAGACCCACATCACACAGCACGCATGAGGGAGGGGCTATGAGGACACAGGCCACAGCACCGGGGAAAGGTGTCTTCCTCCCAGCCCTGCCTTATGCCCCAAGTGATGTAATGCATAAGGTTACACGATGTCCAGTGGAGGCCAGGTGTCTCTGAGAGGCTCTTGGCCTCCTTAAGGGGACTTGGTGCTTCAAGCAGCTTTTTCCTTGTGATGCCACCAACTCAACATGTAACTTGCAGGGCTTCTGTGATGGGGAGAAGACTGGTTGGTCCCAGACCTTAAATGCTTCAGGGCAGAGGGGACACACCACGCTCCCACTCACAGGGCGTTAGCTGAGGTTAACTTCCAGAGGGCTAAGGGATGGAAGGGTGGGGAAAGAAATACGCTGTGAGCAGTGAATGTGTCTGCTGCAGATGTGTACAACTCGCTCGAGGTGATGGGGACTCAGTAGCGGAATTAGTGACAGTCTAGCTGCTCAAGGACTTGAGACCGATAAACCTGATTTAAAAAAACTGAGATATATTGGGACTTCCCTGGGGGCACAGTGGTTAAGAATCCGCCTGCCAAGGCACGGGACACAGGTTCGAGCCCTGGTCCGGGAATATCCCACGTGCCGCAGAGCAACAGAGCCCGTGCGCCACAACTACTGAGCCTGCGTTCTAGAGCCCATGAACCACAACTACTGAGCCTGCGTGCCACAACTACTGAAGCCCGCGTGTCTAGAGCCCGTGCTCTGCAACAAGAGAAGCCACCCGAATGAGAAGCCTGTGCACTGCAACAAAGAGTAGCCCCCGCTCGCCGCAACTAGAGAAAGCCCGTGCACAGCAACGAAGACCCAACGCAGCCAAAAATAAATAAATATTTACTTAAAAAAAAATTGAGGGCTTCCCTGGTGGCGCAGTGGTTGGGAATCTGCCTGCTAATGCAGGGGACACAGGTTCGAGCCCTGGTCTGGGAAGATCCCACATGCCGCGGAGCGACTGGGCCCATGAGCCACAACTACTGAGCCTGCGCGTCTGGAGCCTGTGCTCTGCAACAAGAGAGGCCACGATAGTGAGAGGCCCGCGCACCGCAATGAAGAGTGGCCCCTGCTTGCCACAACTAGAGAAGAGCCCTTGCACAGAAATGAAGACCCAACACAGCAAAAATAAATAAATAAATTTAAAAAATCGAGATATAATTCACGCCCCCCCACCCCAAATTCACCATTTTAAAGTGCACGATTCAGTGGTTTTCCGTTTGTTCACCCATTGCACAAGTAGCACCACTAGCTAACCCCAGGACATTTTCATCACCCCCACCCCCCAAAGGAAATCTCTATACCATCAGCAGCCACTCCCACCCCTGATGTGCCCCCCCCACTTTGCTCTGGACATCAGGAAACTCGGGACAAATCCAAACAGCCTTGAGTAGCCATACACCATCTTATCCCTAGGTCCCCACCTGCCATCGTATCTATTTTTTTCTAAATAAATGCTAATGGTAACAGCCGTTACCAGGTATGAAGCATTCACACTACGACTTTCTACTACTTAATGTCCTCCTTACAGCAACGCTCTGAGGTACAGGAGCTGTAATCAGCACAGAGATTAGAGTGCCTTGTCCAAAGTCGGGGAGCTGATAGGCGTTAGAAGCAGGATTCAAACCCAGACCCACTGGCGTCAGAGCTACTCAATCATCCATTTGCATGTCCTTCACCACCTTTTTAGAACAAGGCCAAGCTGTAGACAGAAGCCACCTCACTGCCTGGCCTGGGGTTCATCTGGCAGTTTAATATCCTGACTACACCATCAGGTGACAGCATTGCTGGGCTGGTGTCTGGCTGGGGCTGCCATGCATTTCAGTAGCCCTCGTGCTCAGGAGGCCTGGCATGGCACAGTGCTCACCATGTACCTGCTGCATGACTGAATCCACAAAAGCTCCAGGATCTCTCTCACTCCCCACTCGCTGGTACAGAATGCTGGCCCTTCAGCCGGGAGCACTAAACCATAACCAGCGCTGCCTTCTGAGAACTCCCGGCTCTGCCTGCAGTCACCGGATAAGGGGCAAGAAGCCAAGCCAGGCTTTCCACCTTTCACGGCAAAATAGCCGGACACAGCATGGAGGATGCGCTGAGAGCCTCGGGGCCTCCACTGTGGACTGCCTGCCTTCCACCTCTGGCAAAGGGTCTCTCCGCGCTTGCTCTCCCAGATTCCCCCGCTCTACCCCTGCCTGATAAAATACACCACTCTGGGTCTATTCTCTGGCTCCCATCCCCCAAAGAGCTGTCCTGACACTATTATAAGGGAGTCTGAAGTTCGCTGCCTTTACCCCAGTGGGTTCCAGAAAGGGTGACCTGTGGTCACACTCCTCTGTTCTTTAGAACATTCCCTCCACCCTGGCCTAAGCCATCTATCTAATCCTGTCGATCTTGTCCACACACAGTGCAGTCCCAGCACCTCACAGGGTGCCTGGTACACACGAGGGGCTCTTCAAACGCCTGCTGAGTACGGAGGCTGCTGCCCCCTGCCTTACTCAGTGACCGTTATATGAAGCCCCAAGGAAAAGTGCTTCTTGTGATAAACTGATGCGCTTCCTTTTTTCCATCATGTTTGCTGTGAATCCTGTCCTTCTTTCCTTGCCTTCCACGAAGGTCTGAGATGAATTCTGTGCTCCATCACAATGACTTCCCTTGACTATCTTTTGATACAATTACCTGCCTCCCGGGGCCTTCTCTCAATTACTAGGTTCTTTCCACAGTTCTTGGTTTTGCTGAGGAGGGTGTGGGCCTTGAAATTCAACAAACCTAAAATAAAACCCAGTTGAGCCATGAAAAGAACATGGGCCTTGTAGGTAGACAGACCTTGGTTCAAACCCCAGATGTGCAACCTACACACCACGGGACCCTCAGCACATGGCTTATTCAGCCTCGGTCTCCTTGCTGACCATACTCTTATGATCATCACATGAGATATGAAATACCTGACATACAAGAGACACTCAAAGGTTAGATTAGATCCCGTTTATTCATTTCATTAGAATTTTTTAAATAAATACATTTATTCATGTTTTTGGCATCCAGGTAACTGATCTAGAAATATCCAGAAAGACATAGAATATTATGATGGAGGGGCAGCACACAAGTTCTTTTCTCTCCTTCAATTAAAAAATAATTGGGCTTCCCTGGTGGCGCAGTGGTTGAGAGTCCGCCTGCCGATGCAGGGGACATGAGTTCGTGTCCCGGTCCGGGAAGATCCCACATGCCGCAGAGCGGCTGGGCCCGTGAGCCATGGCCGCTGAGCCTGCGCGTCTGGAGCGGGTGCTCCGCAGCGGGAGAGGCCACAGCAGTGAGAGGCCCGCGTACCGCAAAACAAACAAACAAACAAACAAAAAACAATTATTGAATAAACTATCAATGGCAGGAGGAACTTGAAACATTTAAAATTTCACACCTAGATGGAAACTAAAATCCTACAAAAAGTTCATACTGTATCTTAGAATAATCTTAAAAAACATAGATCAGACCCAATATTGGCACCTCAGTCAATATATGCAGGAGAAAGCTCGGCAGTACGCTTGGGAGAGAGAAACCATAAGCACTCATCCGCCATTCATCCAGTTAGTATTTCTGAGGGCCTGCTTCCTGCCTGGCACTATTCTATGGCCGACACTCGTGGAAATGATGGGGAATTCTCTGTTCTCAATGAATCCACATTCTTCTCCAACCCCCATACTGCCATTAGGGATGGGGAGAATGAGACTCCTTTTACTATAAGCCACTTCCATATGCTTGGTGGAAGCAGATGGAGAAGAAGGAAAAATAAACAGAAGACAGTAAGACAGTGAGAGTGACTGTAAATTCTTTTTTTTTTTTTGCGGTACGCGGGCCTCTCACTGTTGTGGCCTTTCCCGTTGCGGAGCACAGGCTCCGGACGCGCAGGCTCAGTGGCCATGGCTCACGGGCCCAGCCGCTCCGCGGCATGTGGGATCTTCCCGGATCGGGGCACGAACCCATGTCCCCTGCATCAGCAGGCGGACTCTCAACCACTGTGCCACCAGGGAAGCCCTGGAAAATGTCTTTTGTCCTTAGAGCTTCGGGGACCAGGGGATGGTGAGGTCACTAGCAGTGGCAGAGACCTTGCTGGTGGGGGTTTCAGATAGGCGGGACAGTCTTGCTCAATGACCTTTTAGAGTTTGCAAATCACATTACATAAGGGACGGTGTCCAACATGTCCAGGTAATGCCATGTGGTTTCTTAACCACAAAGGCTCTGAAACCAACAAACGCCCTTCTTCAAAAGACCACAGTCCCACCTGAAACCCCACTTCTGAAAGAAGCCGGGCACAACTGGCTGATTCATTCTCCTGTGTTTTCAAGAACTGCCAGCCCTGTTTTCAGTGTTGAAAACTGACCCAAGTGACCTATAGATACAGAGTCAGCACATCGGGTTCAGGGAAGGTGAGCATGAGTTCATGTGTTCCTACCCAGTCCTCCAACCTTTGTACAAACCCAGCCTACCCGGCGCAATGATGGTGTGTGCCATGAGGATCAAAGTTATCTCGGTCACGGTGCTCTTACCTAAGCGTCAAAGGAAGAAGTGATATGAAAGGCTGCTCTGGCAAAAGGAACAGGGTGCACAGGGCCACAGGAAAAGGCACTGAAGACAAAACTAGGGGAGATTTTTTAAAAAAATGACCAAACATCATTCTTGATTTTCACCGAGCAGCAGATTACACAACCCCATATCAGAGTATCCTTACAGAGTCCATCTTCCTCCGTGATTACAACCAGGGGACAAAACTCAGCTTTTTCCGTCCTATTTTCCTACTACAGGTCCTATTTTCCTACTACAGGTCATCTCCCAAAGAATCCAGTTCTCTGAGAAACCGTCTATGGCTGATGGCACCACAGTTTGGCTCATCATTTTATTCTAGTTTAGCTTTGAAACAGATTAATTTCAGGGAAGCACGTGTCCAATTCTCTCAGCTGCGTACAGACCAGAATGCCTCACCCTCCAGCACTCCAATTAAAGGATAATTCTTAGATGTTCCCCCACCACATCACCTCTTTATAAGTAAAACAAGTAAGCCCCCTATGTCAGCAGCTTTCTCCTCAAGCCACCCAGAAGAAGGACCAGGTCCCCCAGCTGCTTTGTTCACAACATCTCCGAGCGTGTTGCCATGCCAACGAGCATCAGGCATAACACAGGCTGATGAATTTGGCTCCAGTGGACCCAACCAACAGGAGCCACCAGTCCGCAAAGAGCCATGGTTTGCACCATGGAACTCCTCCACCACCTTCACACACACACATCCCAGCAGGCACACAACTAATGTAAACACCTCACTTGGGGAGGAGGTTGGGGAAGGAAAAACACTTTTAGGATGTAGAGCTCTAAAATGGTATGACACAGATTTAGGCAGAGTAAGATTCCTAAATGATGAATTCATCCAGAGGGAAGTAAGAAAGTCCGAAAACCTAAGAAAAGAATACACTGTTCTGTGCCATATATATATATATATATATATATACCTAATACGAACTTAGCTCAGAGTCTCACATAAATTTTCCCGAAATAAAAGCATCTCTGGGCTTCCCTGGCGGTCCAGTGGTTGAGACTCCGTGCTTCCCCTGCAGGGGGTGAGGGTTCGATTCCCTGGTCCAGGAACTAAGGTCACATGTGCTCACGGTGCGGCCAAAAAAAAAAAAGCATCTCTGCCATTAGCAGTTAGCAACTGGCCCTAGAATTATGAATTAAAAAATGATGAGTCTTGGGCTTCCCTGGTGGTGCAGTGGTTAAGAACCCACCTGCCGATGCAAGGGACATGGGTTCGAGGCCTGGTCCGGGAAGATCCCACATGCCGCAGAGCAACTAAGCCCGCGAGCCACAACTACTGAAGCCTGCGCTCTAGAGCCAGTGCTCTGCAACAAGAGAGGCCACCGCGATGAGAAGCCCGCGCACCGCAACGAAGAGGAGTCCCCGCTCGCCGCAACTAGAGAAAGCCTGCGTGCAGCAACGAAGACCCAACGCAGCCAAAAATAAAATAAAATAAATAAAATTTGGGGCTTCCCTGGTGGCGCAGTGGTTGAGAGTCCGCCTGCCGATGCAGGGGACATGGGTTCGTGCCCCGGTCCGGGAAGGTCCCACATGCCACAACAGTGAGAGGCCCACGTACCGCAAAAAAAAAAAATAATAATAAATAAATAAATAAATAAATAAAATTTTTAAAAAATGATGAGTCTCTGCTGGTGGGAACATAACAAGATTATGATTTTTGGAGGGAAGTCTGGCAATATCTATTGACATTTAAAGTCACACCATTTTTACAAACACACATACTCCTCTGTACTATTTTTCTCCATCTGGAAACTGTCTCAGTGTAAGGCTATGAAGGACATTCGCTGTCTATATTGCACATTTCTGTAACAGACTTTTTATAATGAGCACTTAATAATTTTGTAAATAGAAAAAATACATTTTTATAAAAAACAGTCATTTCTCCATTTCAATTTTCAAATGAATCTGACATATAGTAAAAAGTTAAATCTGAAATTATATCATCACTTGACAAACCATGTGTCAGAGCCATGGAGGACTTGTGTGTTTTGTTCACTGCTATAGGCCCGACATCTCAAATAGTGCCTGATATATCAGAGGTAATCAACATCTGTTAAATGAATGCATTTAAAAGCTCATAAACGGGGCTTCCCTGGTGGCGCAGTGGTTGAGAGTCCGCCTGCCGATGCAGGGGACACGGGTTCGTGCCCCGGTTTGGGAGGATCCCACATGCCGCGGAGCGGCTGGGCCCGTGGGCCATGGCTGCTGGGCCTGCGCGTCCGGAGCCTGTGCTTTGCAACGGGAGAGGCCACAACAGTGAGAGGCCCACATACCGCAAAAAAAAAAAAAAAAAAAAAAAAAAAAAAAAAAAAAAAAGCTCATAAACGTTCCAGTTCTTCCACTTCTAAGAATTCATTATGCAAAAATATTTGTCCAATCGCTGAAAGATAAAGAACAAGGCTAATCACTGTAGCAGAATTCATAACAGTAAAAGGCTGCAAACAACATAATTTTTTTTCAATAATATTGGATACTGGGATATTGTCATTTTTAAAAAGAATGAGGTTTTAAAAAAGGAATGAGGTAGATCTTTACATAGTGCTATAGAAAGACATCATGTTAAGTAATAAAAAGCAAGACTCAGAACAGCATGGCTAGTTTCATCTTAGTTCTGTGTTTTAAATTTAAATAGTAAAAAAAATCCTGCTGTTTTAAGTAAAAAAAAAAAAATCTAGGTAATAAATATTTTTATATGTGAAGAAAAATATTTGGAGAGTATGTACTACACCACTAGCAGTAATTTTTTTGTCTCAGTGTAAGGCTATGAGGAATGTTCACTATTATACTGAGTATTTCTATAAGAGTTTTTTCTTTTTAGCATCTTTATTGGAGTATAATTGCTTTACAATGGTGTGTTAGTTTCTGCTTTATAACAAAGTGAATCAGCTATATGTATACATGTATCCCTATATCCCCTCCCTCTTGTGTCTCCCTCCCACCCTCCTTATCCCAGCTCTCTAGGTGGTCACAAAGCACCGAGCTGATCTCCCTGTGCTATGCAGCTGCTTCCCACTAGCTATCTATTTTACATTTGGTAGTGTATATATGTCAGTGTTACTCTCTCACTTCATCCCAGCTTACCCTTCCCCCTCCCCATGTCCTCACGTCCATTCTCTACGTCTGTGTCTTTATTCCTGTCCTGCCCCTAGGTTCTTCAGAACCATTTTATTTTTAGATTCCATATATATGTGTTAGCATATAGTATTTGTTTTTCTCCTTCTGATATAAGAGTATTTTTTTAAATAATGAGCACTTAGTAATTTTGTAAACAGAATAAAATCTATTTTTATTAAAAAGTCATTTCTCCATTTCACTTTTTTCTCATTTTAATTTTTAAATGAATCTGACATGTAAGTTAAATCCCACAGCACTAACCTGAGGTCCCCGGGCCTGGGGTGATTTGGTGAAAGGCACACAGTGCTAGTGTCTGAGCTGGGACTCAGGTCCCCTGACACCACACCCTCCACCCCATCCAAGGCTCTCCTCCTTCCTAAAGCATGAGGAAGCAGATGTTGCCAGGGCAGCTGGGCCCTCCGGAACCATGAAAAGTCCCACAATTAAAGAAGCCTCTATTAGGGGAAAAAAAAAAAAAGTTGCTTAAGAGCTACATTTTTATGAACTTGAAATGTTCCATGAGTTTAACAAGTAAATGTTCTGGATTTGCCAAGCAGTTCTGATTTCAAATAGTCTATCTCCTAAGTATGTGTGAACTTTATTGAACGCAGATCCTAATGTTCAAGGGGTTAAGGAAGGATCAATTCAGAGTTACCGGCATGTCCTAAAATGTAAGGCTTGTCTGGCAACAAGCACCTCATACATCTCATGAGTTATTTACAAACTCATACCACTCAGGAGTTTCGCCTGCCTTACTCAGGCTGACTGCAGTCAAGGTTGCTATGTCCAGGTGCTGAAGTACATTTCTTTCACCTCAAACCTACCTGTAACATTTTCAAGTGCTAGACACGAAGGATTTGGGAGAGTTACGATCACTCTGAAGTTTTCAACACTACAACCCAGCTGGAAGCCAATATTCTATTCTCTGAAATGCAGACCACTTTTTTAAACTTGATTAAACTAGGTGGTATGAAAATCATGAGAAGCTCAAGAACTGACCATTCTCTCAAAAGGAAAATGAGAACTCCGTAGAGAGACACAAAGAAAAGAAAGTGATTTCTTCTGGGTGCACTGCTTTACTAACCGGGACTTTCAGACTTTTTCCTGATCAAGCCAACCCCACAACCACTCAAAGGGGACTTGTGTAGACAGAACTTGTGAGTGGTTGATGAATCAATGCTTTCTCTCCAAACAGGTGGGCTTGTGAATTACAGCATTGCACAG
The DNA here is from genome assembly GCF_949752795.1 of Hyperoodon ampullatus. NCBI lineage: Eukaryota > Metazoa > Chordata > Mammalia > Artiodactyla > Ziphiidae > Hyperoodon > Hyperoodon ampullatus. Next base: position 51,398,832 of record NC_136927.1, on the reverse strand, counting down.
TGAGGACACTGGATCCCAGAGGGTTAGTTAACTGCTCAGCTTACGTGGAATGTCACAGTTCTCAATGTCACCCTCCGAGACCCTCTCTTTTGAACCTCAGAACCTCAACCCTGTGGGGGCCTACAGGGTGGGCTGTATCACTATCTGGGCTACTGAGTAGGAAACAGAGGCTCCAAGAAGTTGTGTCCTGCCAAGATGCCAAGGTTCCAACCGAGGACTACCCATTCCAGACCCATCTCCCTTGGTATTGGCACTATTCCCTACTTCGGCCAAGCTCAGAAGGAAGGCTGTATTTTGTCGGTCTAAGAGAGGAGGCAGCCACGTTCTTTGAAATGGTCCCAAACTTCTCAGTACTGGTCACCGGCTCACGCAATGGTGACTCTCATAGAGAAATGAAAAGCAAAAAGTCGAGGTCAAGTGCCCCCGCCGCCCAGAAGACCTCCACCTCTTTCCCAATTGCTCCCACGAGCTAAGGGTGTCACGGTTGCCCAGCAGAGCCCGGCAAAGCACCTGCCAAGGCACCTGCCCGCGAGGAGCACTGTCCCCCAGGGATGCCGCCGGCACGCAGAACGTTTCCCAGGAGAGGCCGGGCTGGCGGGCTCGACTGAGCCCACCTGATGCTGCGAGATCAGATTCGGGTCCCACCCACACTCATCGAGCGCGTCCTACCTAAGTGAACCCAATAACTGGCCGCCTCCTGAGGCCCACTGTACAGACGGGGAGACTGAGGCTCAGAGAGGAAAAGTGGCTTAGCCCAAGGGTGGCGGCGTGGGGGCTGGAGCCCTCTCACGCCGAGACCCGGTCCTCCGCCGAAGGGCCGGTAGAGCGCCTTCGGCCGTGGAAACGACGACCCTCAAGCCTCCGCGAGAGATCAGCTCGAGGGGAAGGGCCACCCTAAGAAGGGCCGAAATGGGAGCCGCGCTTTCCGCGCCGGCGTCTGGCGAATTGGGCAGCGACTCGGCCCAAGAGCCTGCCCCCATGCCGAGGGCCCGGGCGGCCGAGGCGGCCAGAAGGCGTCGGGCCCCGGAGCCCGGGCACCCAGAGTCCTGGCGACCGGACCCCGCAAATCCAGCACCAGCGAACTCACGTACTCACCACGGTCGGCCGGCTGCAGTACGGACACCTGAGCAGGGCGCAGGCCCACACCACTGAGGCGCTACCACCGCCCGCGCCGGCTGAGGGGGTGTGAGCGTGGCCGACGGTGGCGCCGCTCCGCCCAACCCGGCCGTGCGCTTGTTTCTGGGGCCAGGCCTCCCCCTACGAATCCGCGCTCTTGGTACGTCCCTGAAGGCCACGCCCCCGTAGCGTCCCAGCTCAGCAGAGGGACCCAGGAGCCCCGCGCGTAGTCCCGGGCCGGGAGGCCCCTCACGCCTTTGACAGTTCCGTGGGGGCAGTAGCCGTGAGCCGCGCCGTCTGGCCTCCTGCTGCCGGCCGCCGCTCACGTGTGTTCGCGACTCTTTCTCCTCCACGATCCTCAGTGCCCTCGCCTGAAAATGGCGAACTTGCATGAACAGTGTCGGGGTCCCTCCAGCCTGGGACTGGAATGCTGGCCTGCTTGGGTCGGGGGACAGGAAGTGAGCAGGCAGGCGGCGAGGACTGGACCGAAGAGGCAGGAGGGGGCAGAGGGCACTTCGGGTTTGGAAAGATAGGCTGTCTTGGTCGGGGGTAAGAAGCCCACCTCTTCCTCCTGCCGTGGTTCCTATGTTACAGGATTATGAGGATTAGATGATATAACTCATGTTCATAAATAATTTAGCTCAGTGCGATAGTAAGTGCTCTAGAAATGTAAGTTGTTGTTGTTGTTGTTGTTGTTGTTGTTATTACAGGCTCTGCTGCGAATTCCTTTTGGAACAGTGGGCAGCTCACTTCTTTCAGAACCCGATCTCCATCTTTAAAAATGGGACCCACCAACGACAACAAATTACTTTGAAAATACTAAAGGCCTATATAAGGAGAGGATTATCCCGTGGCCCCAGTTTTAGGCTTCCATCGTTCCAGTCTGTCAGGAATATGTCTGATTCACCCCATTGAATCAGTCCCTCCAACAGGTTGGATGAATGCAGTAGCCCTCAGGGTGGGGCGTACCCCTGTCTAACTAAGGGACTGAATGTGTAACTCCTATGCTAGGCCCTCAAGAGAGCAGTAGGGAAATTCATCCCCCAGATCTCTGATACTCCCTCTCACCTTTTCACCACCTTGCTGAACAATCTTCCCTGCGTGTCCCAGACAGGCTTCAAACTTTGCCTCTGAATCCTTGCACCCTGCTTCTGTGAAGCCAGAACACATACCACTGAATTCTCTCTCTCTGCTAATAACATCTCTGAGGCAGGAGACAGGCATCTTCTTTTACTTTTTACCATTAAACCAGTAGCTGAGGGGGCTTCCCTGGTGGCGCAGTGGTTGAGAGTCCGCCTGCTGATGTAGGGGACACGGGTTCGTGCCCCGGTCCGGGAAGATCCCACATGCCGCGGAGCAGCTGGGCCCGTGAGCCATGGCCGTTGAGCCTGCACGTCCGGAGCCTGTGCTCCGCAACGGGAGAGGCCACAACAGTGAGAGGCCCGCGTAACGCAAAAAAAAAAAAAAAAAAAAAAAACCCCAGTAGCTGAGTCCTAGGGATTCTATCTCCAGGACCACCCTCCCCCTTTCTCATCTTTCCTGCTCTCCCTGCCCTAGTTTAGGCCTACCTGGGTTCACTTTTCACCTGGATGATCTCAGCAGTTCCTGACTCGAATGCCACCTCCAGTTTCTTCTATACCTATACCAGGGAAACTTCCTCTTATACTGCTCTGCTCAGTGCCCTACCTTTCTGTCCCTTAAACTCGCCTCCTCAAAACATACTCTCACTAGCCAGCTGGGGAAAAAATGTCAGTTGGAGACACATCTCACACCTTACACTAATATAAACTCCTGATAGATAAAAGATGTAAGCAATTTTTAAAAAGAGAAGAAAAAGGAAGAGTCCTACAAGAAACCATGGGAGAATCGTGTTAATCTCCAAGAGGACTTTCTGAGTTAGAAGCCATAAATGACAGAAAACTACTACAAACCCCAGAAACCATAAATGACTGAGAAAACCACTACATAAAAATCAAAACTTGGGACTTCCCTGGTGGCACAGTGGTTAAGAATCTGCCTGCCAATGCAGGGGACAAGGGTTCAATCCCTGGTCCAGGAAGATCCCACATGCCGCAGAGCAACTAAGCCTGTGTGCCACAACTACTGAGCCTGAGCTCTAGAGCCCGCGTGCCACAACTACTGAGCCTGCGTGCCGCAACTACTGAAGCCCACGTGCCTAGAAGCCTGTGCACCACAAGAGAAGCCACCGCGATGAGAAGCCTGCACACTGCAACGAAGGATAGCCCCCGCTCACCACAACTAGAGAAAGCTTGCACACAGCAACGAAGACACAAAGCAGCCAAAATTTTTTAAAAAGGTAAACTGATTAAAAATCAAAACTTGATGTGTGACAGAGACCTACAGGCAAAGTCCAAAGGCAAAGGACAAACCCAGGAGGAAATATTTGCCTAATAAACAGCCTCTACTAATTAATAAGAAAAAGACTTATTAATATAAAGGGGCAAAAGATAGGAATCATCAGTTCACAGAAGAAAAAATACAAGTGGCTCTTAGCCATATGAAAAGTTATTCAACCCCACACGTAGAAAAAATGCAAATTAAAAGTTGACCAAGATACTGGTTTTCACCTACAATGATGACAAAATCTGAAAGTTTGATGACAGGGTCGGTGGAGCTGTGTGGAAAAAGAGACTGTCATTTATTGTTTCCCCATCCAAACATGAATATCATCCAGCTATAAAGAAGACAGGGCTTCCCTGGTGGCGCAGTGGTTGAGAGTCCGCCTGCTGATGCAGGGGACACGCGTTCGTGCCCCGGTCCGGGAAGATCCCACATGCCGCGGAGCGGCTGGGCCCGTGAGCCATGGCCGCTGAGCCTGCACGCCCCCAACGGGGGCCACGACAGTGAGAGGCCCACGTACCGCAAAAAAAAAAAAAAAAAAAAAAAAAAAAAAAAAAAAAAAAAAAAAGAAGACAAATAAGGAAGCTCATTGCTGATACAGAACAATCTCTCAGTTAAATTGATGAACGAAAAATACAAGGTGATGGCCAATAGGCAGAGAATGCTACTGTTAGTGTTTTTAAAAGCTTGCAGTGGGGGAAAGTGGAGGAAAAAATGTACATACTGTGTATATATATTTGGTTGTATGTGCATGACCTCTGTGGAAAGAGAAAAAGAGATAGCATTGGTTGTCTCTAGAGGACTGGGAGAACTGGGACCAAGGGCAAAGGAAGCGTCACTGTACACCCTTTGTATCTTTCACATTTTGTGCCTTATGAATGTTTTATTTATTCTAAGTCAAATACATAAATACTTTTAAAAATACTCAAACAACCTTGTCACTGGCCAAAGAACCAACTCTTTTACTGGCTCCCAATAGGTAAAGAACAGTGACCATCCACTTCATTTTTCTTAAATCAAAATTCAACATGAGTGGGGTTACAGACAACAGTTTCCTGCCAACTCCCCTCTGTTGCGCCTCATCTTCACCGCCTGGAAAGAATCACTTCTTACCTCGTTTCGCACTTGCTTCTGGTCCTTATTTCCATGCCGGTAAATAAATGTTTGTGTGGCTGCCTGTTGTCCGAAATTTTAGGTGTTACCTCTAGAGTCCTGCTAATGATGAGTTAGGTTATTAAAACCACAGCCCACCTCCCCTGCCCACATGTCAACACAATTATTTATATACCTATTTTACTTCCTCTGTTAATCATTTTTACAATTGAAATAATAGCCTTGGACCTTTATTTCTTGAGCCATCCACTGCAAGCAGTATCTTTTCACGCCGTACCATGAAGCTCTCAGCATCCTTGCCCTTCCCTCTGCTCTGTACCCCCGCCTCTGTCTCCCCACTTAGCTGTCTGAACTTCCATATTTTCATTATTGAGCTTGACAACATTTGCATTGTACATATGTTCTTTGCTTTGTCCCTTGAGCCTAGAAGTCAAGTCATCAAGCAGCACTGACTTTGTTGTCACATTGTACAGGGGATGTACAGCCAAACCAACCACCCCTATGATTACAGGGCTCGTGCTGTGTGTCCTCTTTCTGAAAGTTCATTTTTTCCCCCCGGCACAATTTAAAAGAAACAGATCCTCAGTCTCTCCAGGAATCTGGTGTATCAAGCTTTTTTCCTGAGACTCCCTCCAATGTTCTCAGGCACACCGCAGCCCCCATCCATACTGGTTACTGTAAAGGACGAGGCTGATTCCTATCTGTGTTTTGGTTCTCGTAAAGGGGCACAACAGTTTGTGGAATGAATGGATTGCCTTAGTCTGGAATGCAGGAAGAGCATTCAAAATCTGGCCCCAACGTACCTTTCCAGCTTGATCTTTATAACTTTCTTCCACAAATTCTACACTGTAGCAAAACTGGATGAATCCAGTTTTGTACATGCCGTGCATTTGTATTCCTCTGAGCCGCTAGGAATGTTCTCTTCCATGTTTATATGTCCATCTCCTACCAATGCGTCCACCTCTGGAAGATGCCCTGGTCCCTCCAGAAGTGATGGCTCCCTCACTGCTGTCCAGCTCTCCAAGGCCCAGAGTATTTCCTACTTTAAATCATGCCTCATCAGTCTTAAGTGTCTCCAGGGCAGATCTGTCTCAGAAGCCTCTTCTCTCTCTGCCTCCCAACCCCCAGGTTCTGCCAGATGCAGGCAGCATGGAGGCATTTGCGGGATGAGCCACAGAGGATTCAGGAAAGGCAGCCTGGAGTTAAGGGGCTTGGGCTTGGGTGAACGAGAATGAGGGTCCAAGGGGCAGGGACGCCAGAGCCAAGACTGGAATGAGAGGGAGAGAAGGGAAATGGACTGTGGTCAGGGCAGAACAAGGACGTTGTGACCTGTCCAGGCCACTGCTTTGTTGCTTTTGGAAGGGCTGTGTCCTTCCACTGAACAGAATGGAAGAAGGTTTGTCCAGGTGAAGGTGTGGGCACCACTGCATTAATGACTCATCAGGAAGATGTGGTCTTCTAAGGGAGAGACGGGGGCCATCGGGATAGGGCCTTTCTCTGCCGTCCCACACCCTCTTCCCACAAGGTTCTTCTGAATGTGAACAACCTGAAAGCTCAGAGCACCTACAACAGACAGAAAGCTCAGGGGCTGGGGGGCCAGAAACTGACCCCTAAAGCAAAGCTTCTCGCCACAGCAGAAGCTTTTACACGTATAACATCCCACAAAGCTAAGGACTGTACCCTGTATCCATACCTCTTGACTGCCATGACCCCTTGAAGCCTTTCCTTGCTCTATAGAACCAAACGTTCACTGAGCACTTGCAATGGGCTCCCACTTGCTATGGGACAGAAGGGAGGAGCTAATTACCATTTATTGAGCACCAACTAGATCCCCAGCGCTGTGCTAAGCAGTCTACAGGTGTTACTGCAAATCTTCTCTCAAAAGTATACACTATGATTCCCATTTGACAGATGAGTAAACAGAGGCTCAGAGAGGTGAGGGGATGTGTCCCAAGCTCCCCAAGATCCCACAACTAGTAAGTGTTTAAACTGTGACCGGGGCCTGGTACCCACCGGTGTGCGTGTCAAGCACATCCAAACCCTTCCCACTTCACCCCAACCCTGGGAGCCGTCCTTTCCCCCGGGGGAACTCACCCAGCCTAGGAGGGGGACTTTGTGCCACTCTTGCTTCGGAGTGGTACCATTTCTCACGCTGGTGGAGGCTGCCCCCCAGCCCCACCCAGGGCAGTTCTGCCTTGGAGGGTTCAGCCTCTCAGGGCCCCTGTCCCAGTCAGCCTGACTCTTCCCTGCTCCCTCTGACTCCGGCTTCCTCCTTCTTGGGTGCACAGTCTCCAAGATCCACTTCACAACCCCTTGCCTTGAGCAGGAACTCACTCCAGGTGTGTTGAAAGGGGCTGCCCTGTCTACTTATACAGCCAGGGATGCGGCAGTCACCAGAGCACAGAGGCACAGAACCTCCATCTGGAAATCAGGAGCCAGATTCTGCTTTGACTGCTAACCAGATGCACGGCCTCCCTGGATAAGAAATCAGTTGCTTTATCAGCAAAATGGGGAGAAAAACCCTGTCCCACCCCCCCTCTTCTCCCAGGTGTTCTGAGGTTCGTGGTGATAACCAAAGGATGGATTTGTGACAGCAGGGCCGAAGGCAGGGACCCAGGTGAGCCTTAATGTCAAAGCGGAGCAGAGGCAGGAGCCTGAAGACACACTTCCCCGACCTCTAAGCCTCTGGCCCAACCTCATGCCTGACCTCGTGCCTAGGGGGACTCTGAACTTCCTGAAGTTCTCCGATGAGCACTTGGTCTTGCCCCCATTTTACAGATGAGGAAACTAAGGCAGCGAAATAAAGCAGCTCCATCTGGCTGGTGCACCCAAAGTCTGTTCTTTCTCCATTGATGGGATGGTTCTCTGCTCAAACCTCTTTTACAAAGGGCAGACATCCTAGTTCCCTCTGATGTCAGGGGCAGCTGGCTCAGCCTGCCCAAAGGCTCCCTGGCTGGTCAGGAGCCAGGTCCTTATGAGAAAGAGCAGAGGCCCTGGCTGCTGGACTTACTAAGCCAGTTGGGTGTGTGTGGGCCTGCTGGCTGCAGGGTGAGCTGGCCAAGGGGGGGCAGCTGAGGATATCTTGTCTGGAGACAGTGTCTGGCGACGACGACGTGAATTGTTCCCAGGGAACAGCTGAGAGGACGAGAGGGCAGGGGCAGCGGGGAGCTAGAACGAGAAGTCACTGACACCTGGGGCCTTCCAGAAGGGACGGTGAAAGTACAGGAGACAGCAGAGGCCCTGGCTGGATGTCTCAGAGGGCAGTTCACGGGCCTCCTACATGAGAATCATCATGGGGCCTATTAAAACTGCCAATTCCTAGGGCATCCCTACCCCCAGCCGTTGGACCAGACTCTCCAGAGGCAAGGCAGAACTTGACATTTTAAACAAGCTTCACTCTTATCCACACTGGAATATGAGAACCACTGCCTTATGGGGTTAACTTGGCCAGAACAGGGGTGAGGGTGGCATGTCCACGGCAAGGCACACCTCAGGTGGATCCAAACACAAAAACAGATAAAGAGGAGGGAGTGGTTGCTTTGAAGGAGAAGCTCAGATGATGACTGGCCTGGCTCCCCAGGGTGTTAAAATATCCCCAGACCTTCCTCACAGCCTCCCTGCCACCCCACACTCCTAGTACTCTAACCTCGTCCAAAGTTCAACAGTTTCAAAGAGGCAGCCCTGAAATGAAAGAACAAACATAGCCTTTGGCAACAGCAGATCGGATTTACAATCTGGACGCCGCCAAGGCCCAGACAGCTGTGTAACCTTGGACGAGTACTGTGGGTCCTTGTAATGCGGCCCCTTGGGGTCTGGGTGAGGATTAAATGGGTTAATGGGCATGAAGTAGCCAAGTGTCTGTTGGTTCTCAGGGACCAGGGTTCCTTCCTCTTTCCAGTTTCCTACATATGAGCCCCTCCCCCACCCAGCCCCCTTCCCTTTGTTCCTTTCTCTGTTATGCAACGAAAATTTAAATTATTCCTGGGTTTGGGGCCGCTGCAAAGCCAGTGGGAGGGTGACTCTGTAAGGGGAGGTTTTGGAAGCCACGTCTTCCCCGCCTACCTCCGCATTCTCGTCCACGTGCCGCTAGGTCAGGCCCTCCGCCCCTCTCCCCACTATTGCAAAGAGCCCCGTGACTACGTTCCCCATATCCCCTGGCTGCTGCTCCAGCTGTTGACGCGGCAACCAGAACCCAGTGACAGCCATTGAGAAAGAGCCTCTGAGGAGGAGCCTGCTTGGCTTCCATTTACATTCTCAGTGCAACAGCACTTCCTGAGAGCACCTACCATGGGCCTTAGCAGAAATGGAAATAAGTTAGAGCTGGTCCCTGGCTTTAAGGGGCTGGTGGTCTCCTGGCCAAGATAGAGAATCTACTGGTCTAGTTGAATGATTCTCAAAGTATGGTCCCCAAACCAGGAGCATCAGCATTACCTTTGAATTTGTTCGAAATGCCACATTTCAGGCTCCTTCCAAAGTCTACTGAATCAGAAATTCTGGGGGAGAGGGATCCTGAAATCTGGCTTTTAACAAAAGCCCCCCAGGTGATGCTGATGCAGGCTGAAGTTTGAGGACCACAGATCTAATTAAAACCTCACCCAATCCCAAGAGCTGGGGTCTGTTGTTCCCGTATCACAGATGAGGGAACGGAGGCTCTGTCCTGCTCTGTGTGCAGACTAGCTGACAGCTTATGAAGGGTTTGGATTCTCAGGTCCCTCCCGGTGTCAAAGTCTACCTCTGCAGCACCTGTGATAAGGTAACGAGCAGATATACTTTTTCCTGGATCCTGGTTGGAGAAACCTAGAGGTATCTTACACTGTGTCCAGCAGGGTCGGGGCAGAGTGACAATGCAGGCAGAAATGAAAACCTCACAACGGGAGCAGAGAAGAGCTGGGAGTAGGGTCAGAAAGAGGAGCAGCCCTGGTGACAACCACCTGCCCCAAATGTGGGGACACTGAGCTGACATAATGCCCCCCAGCCGAGGCCATCCAGGCTTCTAAGCCCAACACCAATCCTGAGACCTCCTCTCCTGTGTTCACTCACCTGCACGCTAGGTTGGTCTCTTTCCTCGCTTTTGCCCCCCACAGACTCTCAGGGTCGCCTCTTACACAGCATCTGCCTGAACACCCGCCTCCCTAAATTTGGAATCACCTCTTTGGCAACGAAGGACTTCCAGCCTCTCTTTGCCCACATCCCGTGACTGGGCACTCACTGCCTTTTCAGGCAGCCCATCCATCTGTGAAAGCTCTGACGGGCTTAACTTTCCCTTTGAATGAGCTGACACCCATCCCCGTGTAATATCCACCTTTTACAATATGAGTTAGTCTAATCCCCCGTTACAGAGATTACAGACTTATTTTAAAGTAAGAATATCTACCCCAATTATTTCCCATGAATCTACCACCCACCTTTGTGGATAAACAAGGCAAGTAGAACATACCAACCCATTACCTTGAAAACAGTAGGAACAACAAGATGAGGTGAAGGTAGAACGGGGCAGGAGGAAGGACAGGAGGTGGTGGAGGGAAAGATCGCTGACTTGGAGCCTCCTTCTTGCCACTTCCTCCCCAAGAGACACTGGCAGGACCTCAGCAGTTTTCACAGGAGTCCCCTTCGAGAAAAAGAATACGATTTTCCAGAACTTGTTTCATTTTGTTGAATAAAGTCACAGTTGGATGGTTTGTAATGACAGAAAGGTAAAACTCACTTAGTGCATCTTCAGTGATCATTTCACATATATTACCGTTTTCAGCAAATGGGGATCTTGAAACTTAAGCGACTTAGCTTCGTGGAAATCTGCCTCTGACTCTGGGCCTCGGTTTCTCATCTGTAAAATGGGGGTGAACCTAGCCACCTTCCAAAGTTGGTCTGAGAATTAAACAAGCTAATGGGAGGGGAAATCATCTGCTGAGATATTATTATGTTCTCTGATTTCTAAAGATGAGTGCTTGGAGTCTGGGTATGAGGGAAACTGGTTGATTGTTTCTATTGAGGGGAGAGGGGCAGAAGTGAATCCCAGCTTAGCATTCTGCCTGGGGGAGACCACAGCTGGAGCTCTGGGACAGAACCAGTGGAACCAGTGAGTTTGGAGGACAGCTCAGAAGAAGACAATGGAACATCCCCTTGTCGCCCATCACTATTTTGGGGTTTTGCTTTTCAGGGTTATTTTTCACAGGATCCTTTGCAAAGTGGGCCTCAATGCAATTTCTTGGGTGAGGGGCTTTGCCCACATTTGGGATCAGAGAGACTTTTCAAACCCAGAGGTAGCTCTCCGGGGCCTGTGAGAGACCCTTCGCTTCTGGGGGGTAGTGTCCCACAAGGAAGGAAAGCCTCTTGTGTGGAGCCAGGGGAATGATAACAGGATTATTTTAATCATTTTAGCAACACTGGCTCTGCCAAGTCTGCCAAGAGAAAAGGATGTGGTAGGTCAGGAAATTAAAACAACTCTGGCCTCATTCCCCAGAATGTGTTTTTCAAGAGGGATGAGTGTCTAGCAGGAGAAGGAAGGAGCCCTAGAAACTCCCTCCTTGCCTTGGGCTGCCCAGCCTGCACATGGCCACCGGCCCTGCTTTGCAGAGGGTGCCTCCTTTGTCGAGGTCATCCTCCTCCCCTTTATTTTTTACTTATTTATCTTTTTCAATCAATATTTATTGAGCACTTATTCCCCTTTATTTTTATTTTGAAAATATTTTTTCCTTCGGCCATGCCACGCAGCATGCGGGATCTTAGTTTCTCAACTAGGGATTGATCCTGCGCCCCTTGCAGTGGAAGCGCGGAGCTTTAACCACTGGACCACCAGGGAAGTTCCCTCCTCCCCTTTTTAAAAAGTCTCCAGAGAACACCCTATCTCCTGGCCTAAGCCGGGTACCTGGGGGCCCCCAGTTCCAGACGCTGCTGGTGCCCACCTCCCGGAGAGTCCAGGAGCCTCCCAGGCTGCAAGTGGCACCCCCATCCATCTCTGTAGGGCTGCTTGCAAAGGAGACTCAGTCTCACTACCTACCCCTTCCTGGGTCTTCCAGAGCAGTGGCTTCCAAACTATTCGGCAGAGGAATCCCCCAGGCACCGTGCATGCCAAGGAGTCCCATTCAGGAGGCCAGGGGCCGGGTAGGTGCACATATTTGCATGCTGCTGGTGGTCCAGGAAGCACAGAGCTAGAGAAACTCGGGGTGGTTCTCCAAGGACTCAGCCCCACGCCCTTCACAGGCCAGTCCTCTACCTCCCCAGCCGTGCAGCCTTGGGCATTCCACTCCCCTTCTCTCCGATAAAAATGCCTGCCCAGCCTGCCTCCGGGGAAGAGGGAAGATGACCATGAAGATCTGGGCCCCACAAGGCCCTGAAAAGTTACCCAAAGTCTCCAGTCCTTGGCCTGGAGGCCCAAGGCTGGAAGTCAGAAATGGCTGCAGGATGGGATGAGGGTGAGAGCAGACGGAGCGGAAGATGGAGGAGGGTGGGGCACCCACATCCAGTCCCACCACGAACTTAAAGCAGAGATGGTCAGCCCTGAAGAGTCTTCAAGATCATCACAGGCAACCTCCCCATGGTACAGATGAGAAAACTCAGCCCAGAGAGGTTGAAGCACTTGCCCAAGGTCACAGAGTAAATGAATGGCAGGGCTGGGACTAGAGCCTTCGGTTCAGCATCCCTATCCAGGACTTTCCCTGCTGCACCCCTAGGTCTGGACACAGGTGGGGGATAGGCCCCCCACCAGCTCCTTCCTCCCCCCTTCCCTTACCACCGCCCCCAGACTGGGACAGGGCAGACAGCAGGGCAGAGCCCAGCCAGCTACTCCGCATCCTCACGCCTCCTGACTTCAGCCAATCTCACTCTCAGTTTCGGTTGACCTGCCAGGAACAGGCAGCCTGCTCTCTGCCCTCCTTGCCCTGAACCTGGCTTCCCAGGAGGGCCAAGGAGGGGTGGAGCAGCAAGACTGCCACCTCCAGTGCTTAGCCTCTGGCCCCCTCCCCCTCCATCCTGCCCTGCCCCATGCTGAGAAAGGACCTACTTGGGCAGCTGGAGGTGTGGGTGTCCTGGGCAGGGCCAACCACCTGGGGCAGGTCCTGGGCTGAGGACCGTCCTGCCTTCCCAGGGCTTGAGCCCATGGTGGCCTTTTATGGGACAGAGAGGTATGCTGTGAGGGATTAGAGGTGGAGCCTGGTGTATCCGTATCCATATCTGAGAAATGCCCCCCCTCCCCCGCCAAGTGCCCCTGCCAGGCACTGGAAGCAGCAGCTGAGGCTGGAGCTGATTCCCAGACAGTTTCTGCCCTGGCTGAGGCCCTGGTCCCTTACAAACAGCACAGAAGCCCCATCCAGCCAGGCCCGGGCTTCCTGGGGGGCTGGTCAGGGCCCCGGGGAGTGAGGCCCATTCAGGACACACACCCTCCCCAGCTCCCTGCGGTCCTGTTTTCGGGGGACTCAGACCTTTCCATCAGGAGCCAGACAGATATGACAATTCCCACATACTCTGGGACCTTGAACAAGTTATGCCATCTCTGGGCCCAGTTTCTTCACTCTAAGATAGAAATAATAATACTCACTTCATAGGATTGACCCAGGACCTAGCACATAGCTACTCAATCACTATTTGAAGGAAGGAATGAATGAATAGAAAGGTGACTAGGTTGGGAGGGGTCTGGAGACCTATCCTTAGCAACTTTATTTCCTCAACATCTCACCTTGCTTGATCCAAACATGCCAAAGTATCTCCCCACTTCCCAGCTCCATCCATAAATGTCCCCCACATCCTCTCATGGTCAGGCTGTGACTCCCTCTCGTTCTGGCTGGTTGCCTCCCAATAGCCCCTGTGCCCAGGTGGTTTCCCTGATGGCGACTGGCTTAGGAGTGACACATGACCTGGCTCTGGCCAATGAAGCAGGAGGGGAGGTCTTCTGGGAGGCTGCAGGGAGGGAGTTCCTGGCTCCCAAGAGAAAGGTACTAGAGGAAATGGCCCCTTTCTGCCTCTGGATATTGTCATGTCCACTGGTGACTTAGGAACTCGTGCAGCCTTCTTGTGGCCATGAGGGGAACTGGCCAGAGGACAAAGCCAATGATGGGGATTGTAGAGCAGAGAGTTCCTGAACTGCTGGTCATACCACACCAACTGCCCACCTGCCTCTGGACTTCTGTGTGAGATAATGAAGGTCCTCATTTGTTAAGCCAATTTGAGTTGGGTATTGTTACTCACAGCTAAACGTGTCCTGCCTGATCTTCTCTCCAGCCCCTACCTGCATCATTCCCAGCACTAGTCAGCAGATATGCCCAGACTTGGGCTTTGTTGTAAGGACCCTGAGATGAGCCAGACTCTGTGCCTCTCCTGGGGAAGCTCATAGTTGTGAAGGGAGAGCCTGGCAGGTAATTATCAATAGATGGTTGCAAGCTTGTGAGCAGAGGCTGAGGGTATCTGGGGAGGGACAGACTAACTGTCCTGGGCAGTTAAAGAAGGGTTATGGGATATGGGTTTTGAAGGATGCCTAGGGGTTTTACAGACAGACAAAAAGAATGTGTTCCAGGCAGAGCTAACAAGGTCAATGAAGGGGTACAACTTTGCTTAGAGAACATTGGTGAAGCTCCAGTTAGGTCCATTGAGGAGTGGTGAGCAGGGGCTGAGTGTCTCGCCCAGAAATCTGTGTATCCTGGGGAGCCAACAAAAGTTTTATGCAATATGTACATTTTGGATTAGAAGAGCCTGGGTGTTAAGGATTGAAGTGACAAGGATCTTACCCGGGTGGAAACAGAGGGGAGAAATGGGGGAACTGGTGAAAGAGGTATTGTAGAGGCCCAATCCTGGGCTTTGCTGACTGAAGGAGAGAGTGAGGGTGAAGGGGGAGGGGAACGTGATGGTCAGATTCCTGGTATATGAGGGAGAAGGGGTTGTTGTATAAATCTTGGAGCAGGGGACTGTGGTAGCCAGTCTCCAGGATGGCCCCCAATGACCCTGCGTCCTGATATTCATGTCATTGTGTAGTCCCCACCTACACTGTACCAGGATTGGCCTACATGACCAGTAGAATATGCAGAAAGAAGGATTTGTGACTCCCAAAACTGGATCATAAAAGACATCATTACTTCTGTCTTACTCTCTCTTCCATCACCAGCTCTGGGGAAAAAGCCAGCTGGCACATAGTGGGTACATTCAAGAAGCCTCATGGAGAGACCTATGTGCTACAGGATGGAGCCCTCTGCCAACAGCCAGCAAGGCACTGGCCTCTCCCACCAACAGCCATATGAGTGGGAAATGGAAACAGATCCTCCGGCCCCAGTCAAACCTTCAGATGACATTTTGGCTATAACCTCAACAGAGGACTTGAGCAGAACCACACTGTGAAGTTGCTCCCAAATTTCTGACCCACAAAAACTGTGAGATAATAAATATTTGTTATTTTAAGCTGCTAGATCTGGGAGTAATTTGTTATACAGCAATAGATAATATTGGGACTTAAGCCATCAAGATCTTATTTTCCTACCTGTCCTTCCTAGAGTGAGGGAAGACTATTATTATCAATGGGCGAGGCACTCCCCAGTCCACATGGTCCGCACCTTCAGCCACCTCTCTTTACAGCTTACAGACTGTTTTTACATGAGCAAACCTTTCACTGTTGCAACCAGTCCCAGGAGGTAGTTATAATCCCTGTTTTACAAAGGGGAAAACTGAGGCTCAGAGAGTTGGAGTGACTTGCTGAAGATTATACAGGTTGTCAGTGGCAGGGCCTGGACTAGAACAAGGTCTGTTCCCAGGCTCTGAGAGGATCTACATCCTACCTGATGTAAAACAAAGAATGTTGCCCACCATCCAGTTCTTCAAGGATCAAGTCATTAGCCACTGCAGTCACTGACCTACAGTGCACCCCAAAAGGAATCCAACACCAAGAACAGGATGAGGCACTCTGTGCTTTGAAAAAACAGGCCCCTTAGATAGTTAGATACATCTCAGGAAGAATTTTAATGGACCCAGATTCTTGCACCTTCCCATACATAGAAAAAGCACTAAAATCATTAACTGAGATATCTGTTTCTTGTGACTAGCAGTGACCTTTTACCAAAAGGTATACTTGATTGTATGTACTCTGCAGCCAAAATCATATATACATGTATCCTGGCTTCTTCCCCACTACCCCTTCAGAGCAGTCTCCTCAAAACTACTGAGAGGCTGTTTCCCGGGCTATAGTCTTCAGTAAGCCCCCTGAATAAAAACTGAAACTTACAACTCTTAGGTTGTGTGTTTTTCTTTCGGTCAACCGTGAGTACACAGTAGGCCCTCAGCACAGCCTGGGACCTGACTGGCCAGGTGAAAAGGCTGGAGAGCCCAGCCACAGGAGCCTGCGCTGAGGGAGCTGCTCCAGCCTCCCAGGACATTTCCAGGATGGTGGCTCTATTAGTGGTGGCCCTGGCATTTACAATGATCTTGGAAGGCCTGCCTGGGTCAGATGGCGTCCCCTGTATTATTAGGTGGTTCTTCAAGGAACCCAGTTTCCTCTCCTTTCTGAGACTCAGCTCCAGGCCTAGGAGCCCTTGAGGCCAGGGACTGAGGGGCTGGTTGCATCCTTTGAGAACCGCATGAGCAATGAAGGAGTCAGGGAGGGAGCCCAGGAGCATCCTTAGCTGGGGCTGAAGGAAGCTGGCACTGCATCCTTTGCCTTGGCCTCAAGTTCCACATTTCATCACAGAGCCCTTTATGCTACACCAGATGGGGGGCCACGAAGAAAGAACCCTCAAGGGACTTGCGGGTACACAGACAGGGAGACAGGCAGACACCCGGCAGCCTGCCAAGCAGGACAGGAGGTGCTGTGGGTTGTATGAGAGGTCCTGGAGTGGGAGAAGCAGGGTGGACCCGACACCAACTCATCAGTACTTCCAACCCACAGGCCAGTGTGGGGAGGGCTCCGTGCTTGCCTCTGCCAGTGGACGTGAAGGGCCTGGTCTCAGCACTGCCCTTCTGGAAAGTCTGATCCTTTGTTCCCAACATATCCATATATCCCACTGGTCCTCCTGGTAATGGCTGTTACTCACAGTGGGGCTTCTCTCCAGCCTCACTCTTACTCATTCTGCAGCCAGAAAGCCGGTGAGGCTCCCAGACTCATCTCATCCCATTTTGTCCAAGCTCTGGCCCCAGGAATAGCCTCTCCCCTTGTGGATAAGGCCCCGCCATACACACCCACTGAAGAGCCCCTGAACACAGGTGAGGGTGCTTTGTGGAAAATAGCCCTAAGTAGATTTAGCAAATAAAAATACAGGCTACTCAGTTAAATGTGAATTTTAGATAAACAATAAATAATTTTTAGTATATCACAAATATTACAAGGGACTTACTTATACTTAAAAATTATTCATGATTTATCTGAAATTCAATTTAAGTGGGTATCCTGTATTTTACCTGGCAACTCTAGTACTAAGCCTCTGAAGTCACTGCTGTTTCCACCTCCACCTGGGAGTGGCCTTGGTCCTCAGAAATCTTAAGTTAATGGACCCTTACTGGGCTCCAACTCACTGCCAAACACCCTGCTAAATTTGAAGGCCCTGAAGACAAATGGGGCAAGATCCCTTCTCTCAAGTAGGGAAAGGAGACGTGCAACCAAATAAATTGTAAAGTACTGGGTATTAGGGAGGCACTCAGCTGCCAGCAACAGAAAACCCAATCAACAATGGCTTAAATGAAGAAGGCTTTGTTTCTCACACAAAACAAGAAGTCCATGTACGTCTGCTGCTAGCTTTGGCTCAGCAGTTCAATAGCATCAGAACCAAGATTTCTGTAATGTCCTTGACTTTTCCCTCATGGTCTCAAGATGGCTTCCATGGCTCCAGCCATCATATCTGTGTTCAAGATGGAATAAAGAGTGGAAGGCAAAGGTTTTCCAACCCTGCCTGCTGCAATAGATTTATATTCATGTCTTACTGGGCAGAATTGGGTCATACGGCCACCTCTAACTGCAAGGGAGGCTGGAAAAGTAGACCATAGGATTATCATAATCAGATTAGATCCATCCCAATGTACTGCTAGGGCTGGGACCATTGCCTCCCCAAAGGAAGATGAGGCAAGAGGGCATTGGGCAGGCCCAACTGGTCTGCCATGTGTTCCAACAGAGGTTTGCTCTAAGTGCTAAGGGAGCACCCAAGGATGTAGTGACATGCTCTACCAGAGGGGTGGTAGTCAGGGAAGGCTTCATGGAGGAGGTGGCTTTTGAGCTGAGACTTGTGGGATCATTGGGCATTTGCCAGGAGGAGAAGGGAATTCCAGGCAGGGAGGACAGTGCAAATAACTGCAAGGTAGGCACGGTGACTGCTGCGGCCAGGGGTGGATGGAGCTCTCAGTGAGGCCATCCTGAAGGGCCTTGATGGCCATACTAAGAAGTTTGTGCTTTACCCCAAGAACAGTTTTCTGTCATCTTACTCAATGTCTCAGCGGCATTTGGCCCCTTTGAATGCCCCTCCACTCTCGCCTTCTGTGGCTTGTGACCCTCTGGTGCTCTCTTCCTCATGTCCTGCTCAAGGTCCTTTGTGAACTTCTGCTCCTCTACCTGGCCAGCCAGGGTCCTCAGTTTAAACCCCCCACTGAACCATGTTCATTTACCCCAGAGCACTTGCCGCGGTTGGTAATTAGATATTCATTTGTGTGGCTGTGTGATTACTGGCTTTCTCCCCTCCAGCCTGTAAGCTGATCCTGTGCACCCGCGCCTGGCACATAGCAGACCCTTCCTAAACATCTGTTGAATGAGCTGATGAACAAAGGGTAATGTGTGTGATGGCGGGGGGGAGGGGGGCGGCATCAAAGGGGTGTGAGCTGGGAAGAGCTGTGGCTTGTTTCCTTGTGTTCCGGTCACTCCGTTGGCCACTGATCAGAGGGGACAGGAATGGGGGATGAGGTACAGGCAGGCTGGAAAGGGGAGACCAGATAGGATGCTTTCGGGTCTTTGGTTCTGTCTCTGAGGACCCCAGACCAGTACGGGTGGGCCCCCATGGAGGCAAAAAGAGATCTGATTCCCACCTGGTGTTTCTCATCTCTGGGCATCTGGCTTCTTCCTTGCAGGAAGAGGATGGTAACACGCAGCCGCCTCCTCCCCGGCCAGCTTGGGGCAAAGGCGGCCGAGAAAGGGACAGCATGGTTTTCGAGTAGGCCTTCTTCCTGTGTACACAGCTTTCTCACTGCACCGGCGGGTCCAGGGTGGGGCCCACTCTCCATCCTCAGAGACTCAGCAATTCCCAGCAAAGCCCTGAACAAGGGACCAGAGCCTGAAGAAGGGTGGCACCTTGCAGCTGTGTTTGCTTCCGAGCAGTGATCCAGACCCCTGGAGAGGTGAGGTCTGTTGACACCACTGCCCCCATCACCTACCACCCTCCCAGAGCCCTCAGGGAGGTACAGCCCGCAAAGGATGACTTGGGTGTCGTTGTCCGAGCGGGGGTTGGAAAAGAATTTCCAGGCACAAGGCAGAATGTAAGGAAGATAGAGTTTATTAAAGAGAAGGGTCGCTGCAAGAACAGCGGGCCGACTTCCTGGTAGCCAGGGAAAGTCAACAGTGAGCATGGGTTGCTGGTCTGGCTTTATAGCCAGGGAACATGCAAGTCATCTGCTGACTGGGCAGAGTATGTATACTTTCAGTGTGCTGAGCGGGAGAAAAACACGGCAAATGTCTTTCCTTATATGGGATGGGAAAGAGACAGGGCATGCTGCTTGGGAGGGCTCTGGGACATTGCAATGGTCACATTGTGACAGAGTGATAGGAGTCCTGTAAATCTTTGTTCCAGCAATATTGGCCCCTTGAGTTTATCTTGTTCTTTGTCCTTGGAGCACACCACATCGGGTGTAGGGTGGGGAGGGAGGAGAGGAGAGACAGGCTGGCTCTAGGTGTAGTTCACACAGTAGGGAATAGACAGAAGCCGAGCAGTGGGAGAAATGCCCATTTTGTGGACGAGGCCCAGGTAGACTGTGATCTGCCCCAATTCTGCCCAAATTCTCAGAGAGTTAATGGTCTTCAGGACCCTACAGCACATCAAATTCAGCCTTCACAGCACCCCTTGTCTGCTCACCTTGGTGACGGGACCACACCATCTTCCAAGGCAGCCGATTCATCCTCAACTGGGCCCTCCTGGCCGCTGTACCAGTCCACGCAGCTCCCAGAGCAGGCTCCGCGGTGGGCAACATGACCTTCGTTTTGCAGTTGAGTGACCTGAACTGGGAGGCCAAGGTCACACAGTGAAGCCGGCCTCCTGACGACCATGCCGGTGCCCCCCACACCGGAGAGCAGGCAGCACCCCTGTGGTCCCTCCCTCTCCAGAGCTCAGCCCCGCCTGGTCAGCCCCTCCTCCACCTCTCCCAACAGAAGACACACACACACACTCTTCCAGCACCAAGTTCTGCTGCAGAAGGGGCAGACACCCTGGGATACCTTTCTGGTTCTCCCTGTCCTGTACTAGAAGCTGGCCCTTTGCCTTCCACAGGCTTGCGAGGAACCTTCTGGACTTCTCCCCAGGACTTTTCCTTTTGTCTCTCTGTGTCCCCATCGGGGCGCAGCCCTATCCACTCTAAGGGGGCGCACAGCTAGGCTCTCACTGCAGAGGAGGGGTGAGACCAGGAGGGGCCAGCGGACCCGCAAGAGAGGCTCAGCAGGCTGGGCACCAGCCAGGAATTGTGTCCCCAGCTGATGACGACACTCCCAGCGCCGCCACGTTGCAGCCGAGCGGAACTTGGCCGTACCCAGCGGGCTGGCACGGAGGTTAGAACCCAGAGCTTTGGCATCTGTCTCCTGGGTTCAATCCTCACTTCTTAATTGTATGACTTGTGATGATTGATTTTACTTCTCCGCGTGTCAGTTTTGCTATATGACAACAGCAATGAGAGTCATTCCAACCTCACAGGATCGTTGCAATGATTAAACGAGTTACTACATTTATCCAGCAAATATTTGCTGAGTGCCTGCCGTGTGCCAGGACTGGCAGAACAAGAACAGTTCTGGGCACAGGGGATAACGTTGTGAATGAAACCAGGGCTCTGATCTCATGGAATTTTTTTTTTTTTTTTTTTTTTTTTTTGGCTATGTTGCACGGCTTACGGGATCTTAGTTCCCGGACCAGAGATGGAACCCATGCCCTTGGCAGTGAAAGCACAGAGTCCTAACCACTGGACCACCAGGGAAGTTCCTCCTCATGGAACTTTATATATATGTTGGGAAGGGGTTCTGTGCGAGGGAGGGGCTCCTGAGGGGGGGGAGGGGAGGGGAGTTCTCTGACAGGGAGGGGGAGCGAGGTTCTGTGAGGGGAAGGGGGAGAGTGGGCTCCATGCAGGGGAGGGGTTCATGGAGGAACCTGGTCCCCCACCCCATTCACACGCATACACGCATGTACACAAATGCACACAGAAACACGCGTACATGCAGACACATGCCTGCACATACACACACACAGAGCTCTGAGAAGACCCAGGTCCATTCTGCCACATCCAGCAGGCATTTTGGCCACCCTCTCTGCAAGCCCCCTTCCTGGCTGTAAGCAGGGCAGGATCAGTGGGCTGAAGACCTGGGTGCTCAGCAAGACTCTGCTTTTACTGGCCAAGTGGCTTCCTTCCCAGAGCCTCGATATGCTCATCCATAAAATGGGAGTGAGAGTCCCTGCATCCCAGAGTGGGGTGCCAGGTTCAGGGACCCTGCAGGGCGACGGGGGAAAAAGAAGCCAGGTCTCACCGTCCTCTGCCCTCACTCTGACCTAGCTCAGCCTCTCAGGACAGGTGAAGGGGGATGGGCCCGGCTCCTGAAGGCTGGAGAGGGCTGGAACTGTTACCTAATGCCACCCGGAGCCTCCCAGTGCAAGTCGGAACCTGACCCCGTCAGACCTTGGTTCTCAGGAAAACTGACCCTCTCCCAGGTGCAGAAGCCACCAGAAGGGCCTGGCACCCTTGAGAAGGGAGGGGTCCAGGCCCTACGGAGAGACCCAGGCTTCTTCCATCAGGACTTGGGACTGCAGCATGAAGGCTTAAGGCTAGACTCCAAGCAGAGAGTTCCACCTCAAACATCCCAGAGGGCTGGCTGAACACCAAGGGGGACTGAGCCACACTGACTGGAGAGGCCTGGGTGGAGGCCGACGCAGGGCAGGGCAGGACCCGGGCAGTTCTCACTCACGGGAGAAAGTCTCTGGAGGTGAATGGGATGCTGGGGTGTGGGATTTGCCTCTACTCCCTGTGCAGCCCTGGGAAAGGCTTCTTTCCTCTCAGGACCAGAGGGGATCTAAGGGCCTTTTCCACACAGCCATCAGTGCCCCTAGGCCAAACCAGCCTGGGAAAGGACCTTTTCCACTGGAGAAATGTCTAATAGGCAGTGTCGCCCGCAACTTCAAACCTACCCACCTGCTCCCACGTTGAACACACACAACGATGCATCCACCTTCCACCTGCCCAAGCCTCCATACTCATACACACACTCCGTTGCTCCTCCGCCCGTCCCTGGGTTCCTCCAGGGAAGGAGGAGTGACGGGGAGGGGATGCTGTTACTGGGGCCTACCGCCCTCTCCCTCAGGCCCCAGGGGAGGTCCCGGTCTCTCCTGTCCCTCCTCACATCTCGGATAAGGAGAAGCGATACTAGATTAGCAGGATTTGACGCCTGCAGTTGAGGCCAGCTGATTTCTCTTACAGCTGGGGACCAGGAGGGACGTGGGCTCAGGGCTGTCCCAGCAGCCACGGCCAAGATGGCGGAGAGTTTGCCGCCTCACCCTGGCAGAGCTCTCAGGAAGTGAGGGCTGAAAAACCCTCCTTTTCTCCATTTGCCCACGTCCTCAGACAGCAGAGAGGGGAAGAACTTGGGGCAGGTGGGATCTGGGGAGTGGGACACCTGGGCTCCATCCTTCCATGTGGGGAGTTTGGCTCTGCCCTACCTCACCTGTAATGGCAGGTAACACTTCTGTGCACCTGGGGCCCTGGGAGTTAACAGAAGAGGGACCACACCTGGGAGTGGAGAACAACAAAGAACAGACAAGAAGGCTCAGGGGTTTTAGATTTCTTCTCTGCCAGACATAGGAATGCCCTGACGGCATGGGGGGGGGGGTGGGGGAGGGGCTGCCCCATGACATGGTCAGGGAGATCCAGAGAGCCGGCTTCGGCAGAGAGCTCAGACACGTGGAAGGGCCAGCTCTGCCCATCCCTAAATGTCCTCCTCCAGCCCCGTCAGCCCTGGGTACACGAGGAAGGCAGGGGCAGCCCCAGGGGAGAGGCCCGGCTTCAGCCATGTGAATTTGTGCAGCTCCCTTCAGACCCCTGCACAGTAACCCAAGCAGGGAAACACACAGAGGTCTCCACCCCCCACAGGATCCAGTCCAGACTCCTTAGGCTGGCCCTCAGGGCCCTTCTCACCCTGGCCACTATGGCCTCTCCACATTGATTTCTCGGCGCTGGCCCCATGGGCCCTTCCATACCACACTGTCTGGGCTGGCCAAGTATCTTGGCCCAGGCTGTCCTCTCCTCCTGGAATGCCCTTCTCCACGTTCTCTTCTGGGGAGGCCTGCCCTCCAGGCCAGGTTCGGGGATCACCTCCTCTGGGACACCTTCCCTGGGTGCTGTAGGGCTGGCTGCTCCCTTGTCTGTGCTCTGCCGGGGGTGGGCAGATGTCTCTCTCAGAGCTGGGGCCTCCCGGGGTTACTGTGGTTTCTGTCTCCCTCATCAGACCTCGATGGGAGGGGACCGTGGTCCTCTTTGTGCCCCAGCCCCTGGGGTGAGGCCCAGGATGTAGCAGATGCTCAGTAACTATTTGGTAAGGGAATGAATGAATGAATGAATGAATGAAATGAATGAGTGAGGGTGGGCACTGTGAAGGCTCAGGCTCCCAGGATCTATGGCCCTTGACAATGAGCTGTGGGCCAGGTGGACAGGTCATCTGGGCTCAGAGCACCAAGCCGTGAGCATGGGTGTGGCCTACCCAGCCCAGGCTGCCCACATGCAGATTCCCAGGGCAATAAGCATCGATTGAGCGCGTACTGTGTGCATCACCCCAGGCCATTCTCCTCCATGCTCCGCCCTTCCCACCTGGCCCTCTGCTCTTGTCCCTCTGTCCACCTGGAATGCTTGCACCCTGATCCTCTCATGGCTGCTCCTTGGGTTCCATCAAGTCTCAGCAGAAAAGTCACCTCCTCCAGGAGGCCTTCCCTGATCTGTTACCCCTCTCTATGCCTCATTTTCCTGTCTTAATGCTCTGCACCACCCTATCACTAGCTACTATTTTCTGTTTATTTTTCTGTTTGCTAATTGTCTTTCTCTCCCTCCCTGCCCCTGACACACAGATTATTAAACTCTTTGAAGGCAGGCGTTTGGCCACCTTGCTCTCTGCTGCATCTCCACACCTGGAATAGAGCCTGGCACCTAGTAGGTACTCAGTAGATGTTCAGTGAATGAGTGAATGCAGACTTTGGGGATGAGAGCCCAAGCCAGACAGTTCCCTTTTTCACGGAGTCTGAGGTGCAATACACAGGCACCTGCTTGGAGAAGGCCACCTGAATTGGTGCAATTTGCCACAGTTGATAAAAGCCTTTTCCCCATCCCTCGAAGCTGCATTCACATCACGTCAGGTGCCTCTGACAACCTCCCTGAAGATAGGGATGCCTGTTTCCACTTGGCAGGTGAGGGAAGGAAGCTCAGGTGAGGATGCGTGCCTTGCCCCCAGGTCAAACACTAGAAAGAAGCATGGTTTGAACTCCCCGCTCCCTCTTTATTACCAATATAATCTCCCTGTGTGGTGCAGGCAATTCTCCCTGAGCTCAGGGAAGGCAGGTGACTTGCCCAAGGCCTCATAGCCAGGAGAGGCTGCTGGAGCCTGGAGGCCCCCCTCTGCTTTCTGATCAGAGCTCCTTCCTTGGGCTCAATTTATAATTCCAGCTCTTCCCTCCCTCTCCCTGGGGCCCGGGGCTGAAGTCTATGTCCTTCAGAATCTGGGTTCTAGCACCATCTCTTTCCAAAGCCTCAAGCCGTCTCTGCCTCGTGACCTCGTGACTGCAAAATCACACGGCCCTAAATGGCACATCCACTCGCACCCCTGCCCGCAGTCCACCTCCCTCTTCCGGCCTCCCTATTTCCGGTAGGGACTCAGTCACCTGAGTTCAAAATGTCATTTCTCTTCTACTCACCTCCCCCAGTTCCTTGCCACCGAATGAGCACAGGGTGCTGTGGAACTGACCACGTTGTTGGTGGAGAGATGGCGAGGGGCGGGGTCGGGGGGCCCGTGTACGGGTGGGGGAGCCGGCTGTGAGGAGCTCCTGGGATTCTGAGCGGGATGGTGATGTGCTGAATGTAGCCGTCTGGGGAGACAACCTTGCCCGTATTAGCTTCCTAGGGCCACTGTAACCAAATGCCCCAGACTGGGTGGCTTCAAACAACAGACATTTATTCTTTCACAGTTCTCGAGACTAGAAGTCCAAAATCAAGGTGTCCAGGGGGCCATGCTTCCCCTCAGTGCTCTAGGAAGGAACACTTTCTTCCATCTTCTCAGCTTCTGGTGGCTTCCAGTGATCTTTGGAGCCCCTTGGCTGATAGACACATCCACCCCATCTCTGCCTCCGTCTTCACACGGCTGTCTTCTCCCTGTGGGTCTCTGTGTCCCTGTGTCTTTACGTGGCCTTCTTATAAGGACACCAGTCGTTGCGTTTAGGACCCGCCTGAATCCAGTATGGCCTCATCTTAACTAATTACATCCGCAAAGACCCTATTTCCAAATGATGTCACATTCACAGGTACCAACATAGTTTGGTGGGGAGGACACACTACAACCCACGACCCTAACCAAAGGGTGCGCGACGGAGTGGGAGGCACTGCGGATGACCGAAGCTGGGCCAGGAGGCTGCCGCCCCGACGGGGTAGGGGCCAAGGTGCGAGCCCTGGGGAGGGGCGATCGCTCTCCAAGCTGCGCTCCGGGGTGCAGCGCGGGTGGTGGGCTCGCTGCTGTGGCCGCGTGTGTGGGTGCTGTGGGGCGCCACCTTGCTGGGGACTTTCCTCGTCACCCTGACCCGCTTCTTCCCGGGTGAGGCCCGGCGAGGCCTGGCCACTGCAGAGGGTAAGGGGGCAAGGGGCCGTGCTGGGGTTCGTGGGGAGGAGCATTTCTCCTGTGCCCTAAAAGCCTCCCCCGAAATCTCCCTTCAGGAGGTGAGTGTACGGGGGTGTGGTCCCGGCGAGGGGAGCTAGACGTGGGGATGGTAAGCTTTTTTTTTTTTTGCGGCTTGCGGGATCTTAGTCCCCCAACCAGGGATTGAACCCAGGCCTGTGGCAGTGTAAGCACCATGTCCTAACCACTGGACCGCCAGGGAATCCCCTAGAGGTGCGGATGGGATTGCAGGAGAGGTGGAGGTCCGTCCCGTCCAGCCCTGGTAGGGGTGGGTGGGGACTCTCTGCTCTCCTCTCGCCAGGGAGACCCCAGGCTGCAGATGAGGCTGGGAAGGGGTCCTGCGTGTCCTGCCTCCAGGGCCTGGCCCAGCCTGATTGGAGAAGGGGTCTCACCTGCTCTCCTGAGCGCCTGATCTCTCCGGAGAGGTGCCACTGTCCTGGAAGGGTTCGGAGAGCTCTCGTACACCAAGGCCACCCCACCTCGGCAGCAGAGTCTGATTGAAGGGGGCTCAGGACACCCTGTGAGGACCGAGACCCCCTGCCACCACTCCTGGCATCAGCACAGCCGAGTGGGCTCAGCTGGGCCAGATGAGAGCCTCTGCCTGGGCCTGCCTGTGATCCCAGCTGCCCACCAGCCCACTCCACCCACCGACCAGAACAGCGGAGCAAACAGGAGTGAGGAGACCCGGGGTCGGTGCTGGCCCTGTCATGGATTCACTGGGTGTCCTTAGCCAGGTAACTTCCCCTCTCTGGGCCTCACGTTCCCAAGTGCAATGTGAGGGCTGGACTCAGGATCTTTTCCAGGGTTGCCTCAATGTCGGAGGAGCCTAATCCACAGGAATGGCTTTGATGGTGGAATTCCGGGCAGCGCGTGATGGGCGCTTGGAAGGGAGGTTCAGCCCGCTGGGCTTTTCCTGCTGCCCTGCTCGCCACCCATGC
This sequence comes from Hyperoodon ampullatus, assembly GCF_949752795.1. Lineage (NCBI taxonomy): Eukaryota > Metazoa > Chordata > Mammalia > Artiodactyla > Ziphiidae > Hyperoodon > Hyperoodon ampullatus. Next base: position 51,372,249 of record NC_136927.1, on the reverse strand, counting down.
CTGCTCCTAAGATTTCACTCATCTCCAGAAGCTTCCTGCCAGCTGTCTGGTCATCTCACGTAGTGCCAGCAGCGGTCTGTTTGGGGAAAGCAGGAGGGTGGTGGAAGACGAGATGGGGAGGGAGGCTAGGGTCACGTCGGGTAAGGTCAAGGAGGGGGGGTTAGGGGTTCCCACCCAAGGGCTTGCCTTGCTCTGTGACGTGTCAGGTGCACATGCGTGTATGTACAGCATGTACTGGGGCACAGACCAGCCTATGCACGATTTTGTGCGTGTATGGGTGCGAATACACATAGGTGTGTGACTTAACCACATATGTGTGCATTTTTGTGGGTGGGTACCTACCTATTTGAACTTGAATTTATGTGTGGGTAAGGGCCCAGGTTTGTGAGTTCAAAGTGTCGTGTCCGTGTTTACATGTGCCTGTGTTGGTATGTGTGTTTGTGTGTGTGCGTATTTGTGTGGGCCCTCCGTGTCCCAACTGCGCCGGGCCCTGGGAAGGCCTGAGCTGTCCCAGTTTCACCTCTATGGGTAGCCCACCTGATCCTTGGCTCTGGGGGTGCTGAAGCCAGGCCCCCAGGAGGAGGAGTTCCGTTAAGGAAGCAGCCTTGGACAGGCAAGCTTTCTTGGGGAGGGGCTCCAGGCTCAAAACAGAGCAAGATCCCGGGTGGCCTGGGATCTGGAGGTGGTGTGGAGGCGCCTCAGGAGCCGAGCTCTGGGTCCAGGTGGGGGGACGCGGCTCCTGCACCTGGCGGTCGTCCAGGCACAGATGGGCAGAGCAGAGGCCAGGGAGCATCCTGGGATGCAGACTAGGGGAGGTGCCCCTGCGGGTCTCAGGAGTCCAAGGTCCAGTACCCAACTCCGAGGCCAGCTCTGCCCTTCCCCGGTCCCCTCATTCCACGCTTGGGGGAACCTCATCCTACAAGATTGTCCTGCCTCCACCCCTACCCAGGGCCCTCCCCCACCCCACCACCTGAGGGCGAGCGGGCGCCTTCGGGCAGGGCAGGAGCTCTGGACTTCGGACAGGAGAGCTGTGCACACGCTCTCAGCTCAACCACACCCTGGGTGTGACCCCAGAAAGTCACTTTGCGTTCTAGGCTCCGTTTCTGCCTGTCCCACCCCTCGGCCAGGGCCTCAGGACGGGCTCCCATCACATCCATCTCTTTCCTACCTGCTCTCCCAGCCTCCGGGCTCACGTCTCCGCCCTGCCTACTGGACCCCCGCCTTCCTGTCTCGGCTCACACTGTCACCCTCCGTCCTCCGGGCCCTGCCCTTGCTGGGTAACTCTCTCCTCCCGGAAGTCTCCTCTCTGACACCCTCACTGCAAGGTGGGCTCACCTCACCTCTGCACCGGGCTGCTCTCTCTCACCCCATACAGCACGTCTCCCTTAACGGACTGTGAGTGCATTGAAGGCTCGCCTCGTTCTTCTCCATCTTCACGTCCCCAGAGCCAAGCACAGGCCTGGAACTCAGCAGTTGCTCACAAAGCATTTGTTAAACGGAAGAATGAAGGAGCAGGCGTGTGAAGGAGGGAGGCCTCGCAGGGCAGGGCGTCCATGCCTCTCAAGGCCCTTAACTTGAGTCGCGGTTAACCACAAAGCTGGTTCCCTCCCGGGAGGGGCCTCCTCAGAGGACGGGAGCCATCCCTCTTCCTCCTGTACCCCCAGCGCCGGCCCCAGGGAAGGTTTCAGAGGCGGCCAAGGGGCTGCTTCTCTGCTGCCCCCTGCTGACGAAAAAGGGGAAACTGGATGAAGTCTGGAAGCTTCTCTGGCTACAGTGGCTCCCGCCTGGCCTGGGGATAGGAGAGGTTTCTGGAGCGCGGGGAATAATGGCTTTCCCTTTGCCAAATGTGCTGTATTCTTCATCCACCTAACAGCCAGTGGTTAGGGTCTTCCTCTTTCCCTCCCTCCAAACTCACCCCCTCGCCCCCGTGGAAGGGTGTGTGCTGGGTATCAGAGACCGACCCCCAGCTCTCCAGGCTGATCTGGGCTCCTCCTGGGAGCGCCTGAACAGCGTTGCTGAATTACAGTTCTTTAATCATCCACTCCCCCCACCCCCAGACTGAGCTCCCCAAGGGCAGGGATCCCAGTTCATTCAATTGCTCAACAGATCTTTACTGCGTGTCAGCCCCGTGTAGGGGGTTCTCTGCTCCCACGGAGCTCACCTTTCCGTTTCCAGGCCCAGTCTGAGGCTTGACACACACTTGCTGTTTGCGGAAGGGGGCACACTGGCAGATCATTCAACAGGCAAGTGGGGGAGGGGTTTGGGAGCCCCTCCAGGTCCTCTCATATGCGTGTTTGGGGGAGAAATGCCCCCTCTGACCTGGCTCCAGGCTGCCTGCTGTGGCCCAAGCAAAGTCCAGGGGAACGGACTAAGGACCAGTCTCAGCGTAGCAGCTGTGGCCGCAGCCCAAGGCAGGCGCTGCTGTCAGCTGCTCTGCCAGACCCATCCTGCCTCCCTGGAACCCCGTTACGGAAAGCAGGGGTGGAGGAGACGGCTGAACAGAATGACCTCTGAGGGCCCTTTGGCTTTCTACTCAGGATCGTGTGAGGGCCCTGGAGCCTGACCATCCCCAAGGCCCAAGGCCTCCGCAGCTCCAACCAGACAGCCCAGCAGGAAGGCCAGACATGAGGGAGGTGACAGTGCCACACTGGGAGCAGGTGGCCACCTCACCTGCTTCTGGATACAGGCTAGGACTGGAGGGAAAATGTCTAAGGGACACACAGCAGCCTGCACTCAGCGAGTGAACACGATGGGAAAGATGCTGGGTGTGGCTGGAGACACCAGGCTCTGGGACTGCAGACGGGTCTCAGCTGCAGCCCGGGCCCCCCCGCTCCTCGGCTGGTGAATCCTCTTCACAATCCCACTCAGGAGCCACCGTCTCAGCTTCATGCCCTGCCCCCTGCCCCAGTGCAGGCCACTCACTGCCCTGTCCACTGCTGCGGATTTGTAGGTGTGTCTTATCCACCTCTAATACCCAGGGCCTCCCAAAAAGCCAGCCCCGAGCAGGCCATCCAGCTCCAGGAGTAAACGAAGGCCGCGTGTGTGGCTATCTGTGAGGACACCTGCCTGTGGCGTGTTTTCTCAACGTGAACCCACTTCAAAGAGCTCAGCTGCAGGCTGATCAGGAGCCAGGAGCTCCCCTCGGCCTGGTCGGGCGCCCGTAGGCTCAGTCACATCCCCGCCCTGCGTGGTGTGTGGGAGGCCCAACCCCTGCAAACTACATTTCCTGGGCTCACGTGCCAAAGGTTTCCTGGTTAATATGGCCCACAGGAGACCCTGCGGGTAGATCAGGCGACAAAGAAGCCAGGGCTCTGCCCCCCCGCCTCTTGATTCAGAGGCCATGGCGGCAGGTGCCTGTGTCACCCCCTGGTGTAAGGTCCCGCAGGAGCCCTCCTCGCGGTGACCCAGCCTGGAGCCCTGGGAACACCACAGCGGCGCCCCGCTGTTGCCAATCTCAGGGTTGCCAAACCTTCCCGTTTGTCCTTTCAGCTCTCTGGGGACCTTCTCAACTCACGCCCTCACGTCAGATGCCCGCTGGGGAGTCGTCTGCCTGACTTGACCTGGATGGGCTCCTCTTTGCTGCCCTCTGTATTCCTCGGCCAGACCACAAAGACACCACACACCGAGGGCAGGTTGGGGGCTGTTTCTTTATATAAAGGTAATCAACACTATGGATCCATAAGCATGCTGCCGCGGCTCACGCTGGCCCGTCTCACCACTTCCGGGGCAGAAGTCTGGGTGTGGGGCGGTGGGGGGGTCACCGCAAGGGAGGAACACTGCACAGGCCTGGGGACTGGCGAGCACACCAGCCGGGAGCTCCCAAAGGGCACGCGCAGACACACGAACACGGCATAACCACGAGCACAACGTACGAGAACAGGAAGGAAACAGAGAGCTGAAACGAGCCACTGACCACCAGTGCCCTCTTCTCCCAGGTGTCCTGCGGGGGGCGGTACAGTGGGTGGGCGGGGCCTGGGCCTGGAGCCAAGCGCCCCGGCTGTGCCACTACAAGGCCACGTGACCCCACGTACTCACAGAGCGCTGCGCTTCCTGCATCTGTAAACTGGGGACGACAAGCTGTGCTTCACCAAGTTGTCATGAGGATGAATGAGACTGAAATAGGGACACATATCAAAATACTCAACACAGAGCCTGGCACATAGAGGTGTTCAGTAAGTAACTTTTTGTCAAGAATGTCTCAGCTCAGAGAGGACCTTCCTCGGAAGGCCGAGATGGGAGATCGCTTCCCTGGAAACTCTTTCTCAGGGGATCAGGACCCTTGAGCACTCCTTGGAGCCTGTAGTCGCTGAACTGGCCAGGGCCCCGGAATGCACTGTGCCGGGGCAGTTGAGGGGGGCGGGGGGCTGGACCCCCAGGGAGGCACCCGCAGAAGCCGGGTAGACACCAGAGGAGCTGGGGACTGTGCCAAAATGGTTCTGCACGTAGCACAGGCCAGACGTGGGCTGGTACAGAGGCAGGCTGGCCGTGTGCCCAGGGACCCAGGACGGCCAGGGGGCCAGTTTCTGGCCACTGGTGTGCTGCATCTGGGCCACAGGGTGGTTTGGGGCCAGGTGAGGGTGGCCGCTCTGTGTGGGGTAGGAGCCAGGCACAGGGTTCAGCCTGGAAAGGAACAGAGAGAAAATGGTCACTCAGCCACTCATGCCGGGGCGCACAGCAGCCCCAGTGGTCGATCCGCAGGTGCGAAGCGTGGGTCACTATACTGCTTTCTATTACAACATGCTGTGGACGGTTCCTATAACCAGCTGTAAAAGTGCCAAGTGGGGAGGAAGGTCAATCTCAACTGGACAGAAAACATATGCCCAGAGGGGGCAGGGCCCACTCACGGTCCTGCAGTAAGCCAGCAGGAAGAAGGGGTATCGGGCCCATGCCTGAGACACCCTGAGGTGTAAGAGCAGCTTGCAAACCGGATGGACCGGATGGAGATGGGACCAGATCACAGCAGTCAGTGTTTGTGGTCGGCTCAGCAGCTGGACCCAGAGAGAATGGATCCACCTCTGTGGGAGGGAGGAGGGGAGGGCTCTAACGGGTAACACAGGGCTTGGGCCCAGGCCTCGTCTGCTGGGAGATATTCTACCTGTGTCTTCAGGGATAAAGACTCACAACTCAAAAGTCCCGGCAGGCAGGAACCGACGTCACAGATGTGGGGAGCTGTCTGTGCTGAGGTTGGAGACCCCACCACAGATGCGTGCGGCTGGGGCACAAAGGGGGACACATTCTAAGGGTTTTAGCCTGTGACCTTCATGCAGAGTTCCAAATATGAAGAACAAATGTCAACACCACTGATACCTGTGTTAGGTAACTAGACTTAACCTGTATACATTTCAATCCAAACCCAGGCTTACAAATCAGCTGCTTAAGTACAGATACAGGACACTTAACAGCACTTCTGGCATTCTAAAAATATAGAGGTTTTGGCCGATAAGAAGCTTGACAAGAGCCTCCAGGGAGGCAAGGCTGTCCGGGCAGTCAGGTCCGCTGCCTAAACAAACATGCGTGTTGTAATAGCACCTGTGTCCCGTTGTCAGGTCATCCGAAACATCATGTCCTGTTCCGGGTGCCTACAGCAGGCCAGGATAACGAGGGATCGAAACCACGCCATGCAAGGGACACAGAAGGAGCTGAGAGGGTCACCATGGCCCCTGGTCAGATCTGCGCGTCACGGTGAAGCAGGATCACCCGGCACCACGGTGTCACAGTTACAGAGAAGTAACTGTGATTCAGCGTGGAAGACATTTCTCATCAGGGGCTGCCTTGGAGAGCCAGCCCCCAGCCGCCAGGGGTGAACATCGTCAGCTGTCTTAGAGGGGATTCCTTCACGGGACAGGGCGGGGGAGAGAGCATTTGCAAATGAGGACCCTTAAGTTCTCTCTAGATACTGTGAGAACAGCAATTAGCCAAAAAGCTACAATACACCTAATTCTAAATTTAAACACCTCCCACCCATTTAGACTCCAGGAATTACTTGCCTGAAACAAAATGGGTGAGTGTGCATTTCTACTTTTCCCAGTACCCGTCCCTGCCTTTAAGAAATGGTCAGAGTGGGGAATTCCCTGGCGGTCCAGTGGTTAGGACTCAGTGCTTTCACTGTGGGGACCTGGGTTCGATCCCTGGTCAGGGAACTAAGATCATCCTGCAAGCCGTGCGGCCTGGTGAAAAAAATAAAAATAAAATAGAAATGGTCAGAGGGCTCTGAGCTGCTGAAGGCTGGAGTGTCCACCTCCTAAAATAAAGTACAAGGAGTAGACTCCAATTCAGCCAAAGTCCTGCCTCCAGGGCAGCGCGGGGGCAAGATGTACCGCACAGCTGAAGCAGAAAGGGGTCACTGACAAAGCACCTTCACTTTGTACTGAATCCGTTCTTTGGGAGGGACTTGAAAGAAAGGAAACCTCCTCCACTGTGAACTCTCAGCATCGGCAAAAACCAGTGAAGGCCACCCGAGGCCGGCAGTGTGTGCCACAGCGACAGGGAGTCAGTAGGACCCGGAAGCAGGAGCCCCTGGCTCTAGACTGGGCTCTTCTGATTCTGTGTTACCAGGAGACAGACTCTTGTCCCCTTCGGGCCCTCTCTCTGAAAGGAGGGAGTCAGGCTACGTGAGCTCTGGTGGCTTGCCCAGGACTTTCCATTGAGAGTTAACGTGCCTGGACTGGAAAACAGTAAGCTTCGCCTTCTCCTGCCAGGTGGCCAAGAAAACCCTACCTCTCAGGCTCGGGCCGTGCCACCTCCTAAGGCTCCCAGTCAGTTGCGTGGACTGTGCTTCTTACCAGCGTCACACGCAGGAGCCCAATCCCACCTGCACAGAGTGCTTGTCGGCGCTGAGGGCTGTTAATGCCACTGGATGGGGCCACAAGTCACTTGGGATTATGCACGAGAGCCCCTTCCTGCTCAGTCCCTACTTCAGATGGAGCAGGGCAGAATCTAGGGTGCTCGGGAGAAATTTGTGCACAGACTTTTCTGGGCCCAGGCTGCCCACACCCTCTTCCCTATTCCCCAGGACAGTGAACGAGTCACACCCTCTAGAGGCCCAGGAATTGCTTTAGGAATAAAGCACAGAGTTCTATAACTTACTTCCGGCTTTGGGCTGCCCTTCTTTCAGCTGAAGAGCCGGAGATGTACTTGAACATCGAAATCTTCCTCATCAGGCTGAAGGGGAACTTCTGGTCGAGCTTCAGTGCAACTCGCTCTGGGAGGTCGATGGAGTAGCAGTAGGTGAAGCCATCTGAGGTTGGCATATTAAGGAAAACTGGAGGCAGCTAAAGGGAGGAGGGCTGAACACTCCTCACAGGATACAGGTGCCCACATTGATTGTACAGGGGAATTAAGTGCTTATTCCACCATAATATCTGACTGGAGTTTCAAGCTCAGGGGAAACCAAGAGTTGAATTTCTATCCCCTGTACCTCAGAGGGAACATGACCGAGCAACAGGAGAGGGCAGACAGGTGCTAACATTTCACCTTCCCCTAGACACATCCATCCTGTCTCCTGAGCCCCTCTGGCCCCTTCAGTCACAGTCAGAAGCCAGCACACATCTCTGTCCTTCCAGTGGGATGAAGCAGGAGGCTGTCCTAATACCCTCTGGGAGGACTGACATCTTCTTGTACTTTGTCCCAAATAGAAGGAACCTTGTCTCAATGTGACGAAGTGAGCTTCCTGTGGGCCTCTGTGGCAGCCCTGGGAGGTTCCAGGGATGTGATGGTACTCTGGTCATCCGACCTGTGTCAGCCCATCACTGCCTAGACAGCCAAAAAGAGTCAGCCTTTATCCAACCATCCATCCGTCCTCTCAACAAATATTCATTGAACATCTAGTATATACCAAGTACTGGGGTAGAATAAGTGGCCACGAGCAAAAGGTTATCTATGGATGACCATGCTGGGGACCTTAAGCTAGCCTAGGTAGACCTGAGAAATTTTTCTCTAAGGATGTGATGTGGATGTTGAAGCCTAAATTTTGAGTAGCAATGGCTAGAAGAGGGGTGCTGGCAGAGAGAAGACTGTACAGAAGCACGAAAAGAACATTGTTCCTTGAGGCAGTGTTCTTATCTAGAATACTATTGGCAAGATAATTCTCTGCTGGGCTAGACTGTTCCACTCATTATAGGACATTTAGCATTCCTGGCCACCAGCCACCAAATGGTAGTAGTACCTAGTCATTGTGATAAACAAATACACCCTTGCTATTTCTAAATTCTTTCAGGGATGACAGTATGCTTCCAAATACTGATTCCAGCTGGTAACCAATGCTGTAAGGAAGTCAAAAGTTGTCATGGCTGATGACTTCAGAATGATCTCAAGAATCTGTTCTGCTTCTGACTCTGACGAAGTAATAACACTAGACTAGTCCTCCCACATATATAACTATAAACCAGGATACAATATTTTACACAATTGTTTTCAGACTTTGGACCACAAACACTACCAAACTGTGATACCTAAGAAAAGGGAAACAAATTAAGTGAGCCTCAAGATCAAGCTGATTTTCTGCCTGGAGGCACTTTCTAAACCACAGCACAGGAACGGAAATCCAAGTATCATTCCAACTTTAGTATATGTGTTGCCAAAGCGAGCACAGGGAATCCAGGCACAGTACAGTATTTTTTCCTGAGCTGGAGAGACAAAGAGTTCAGGGAGGAAAAAATGCCTGGGGTTTACAGGTCAGTAATGGAGAGGAAGGAGAAGAAGCTCCTCCTCTTCTTCTGGATGGGGCCACAAGTCCCTTGGGCCCGAAGAGGTTCCCCAAGTCTTTAGCTAAATACTAATGTAGACGTACATAGGCTGAGACTCCTCCAGTCAGGCAAAGAACAGCTACTGAAGAAACAACAACTATCAAAGAGCTGTAAGATTAACGACTCCTGGAGCTCCCACAGGACAGGGACATGCTCAAGTTCTAACCAGAGTAAAGAGACTTCACTGAACACCCAGGACATTCAGAAGAGACCCCCAAAAGGCAATGCCTTAACAAGTAAATTAACTACCTATTAGGAAAAAAAATACTCTTTAAAGGAAGACAACAATATTCAGCCCTTGATAACACAGTATTCACAATGTTTATCAAAAATTAAAAATTACAAGACAAGGGACAAAGCAAGAAAATAGGGTCCCTAATCAAGAGGAAAAACAGTCAAAAGAAACAGGTCCAGAAAGGACAAAGATGATGGTATTAAGAGACAAGTATTTTAAAACAGCTATTATAAATGTGTAAGTGAATGTGTTTAAAGGAAAACATAAACATAACAAACAGATAAAGAATCGCAATACCGAAATGAAAACCATAAAGAAGAACCTCTTGAACTGAAATATACAACACGAGAAATAAAAAACTAACTGGGTAGGTTTAACAGCAGAGTAGACGCTGTGGAAGATGAGATTGCTGAACTTGAAGGCAGTGTGATAGAAATTATCCAAACTGAAATGTGGAGGGGAAAAAAGGCAAAAATTAAAAAAACAAACACAAACAGCCTTAGTGACCCACTGAACAATACCATGTAGCTTATGTATATGTAATTGGTAACCTACAAGGAGAAGAGAAAAGAGGATAGAAAAAAAACACGTCAAGACATAATGACGATAATTTTTTTAGACTTGATGAAAATTCTAAACTCATACATCCAAGATCAACAAACTCCAAGTAAGGTAAACACAAAAACACCACCTCAAGGCACAAGATAATAGCTAAAAGCCAGTGACAAAGAAAAAATTGTGAAATGAGCCAGAGAAAAACAATGAATTATACAGGGAAACAATAAAAATGATTACTGATTTCTTATCAGAAACAATACAAACCAGAAGTAATGCAAGGACATCTTTAGAAGTGAAAGGAGATCAGAGAAGGCTAGAATTCTATATTTAGTGAACTAAAGGCATCTTCAAAGAACCAAAGATGGAGAGAATTTTTCACCAGCATACCTACTGTAATGTTAAAGGAAGCTCTTTAGGCTAAAGGAAAATGATACCGGATGGGAATTTGTATCTACACAAAAGAATGAAGAAAAATAGAGATGATAAATGTGTGAGTAAATGTTGCTCTTTAAAAAATATAATTGACTGTTTAAAACAAGAGAAGTAGCAATGTATTGTGAGGTTTATAACATATGTAGAAGTAAAACATATAACAACAATAACACAAAGGATGGAAAGAAGGAAAACAGAAATACAATGGAATAAGATTCTTACATACAAAGTGGTATATTATCTGAATGTAGCCTGTGATAAACTAAAAATGCATATTTAAACTCTAGAGCAACCACTAAAAAATAAAACAAAGAGGCATGGTTAATAAGCAAAGAAGATAAAATGAAATACTAAAAAAAATATGCAATTGAAGGCAGGAAAAGAGGTAAAAAGGAACAAAGAACATTTGAGACAAAGAGAACACAAAAAGCAAGCTGGTAGACTTAATCCCACTATATCAATAATTACACTAAATGCAAATAGGCTAAACAAGCCTTTAAAAGGCAGAGACTGTCAGACAGAGAACCACCTATATGCTATCTACAAGAAAGATTCTTTAAATGTAGACATAAACATGTTAAAAATATAAGGATGGGAAAATATATACCTTGTAAATCCTAATTCTAAGAAAGGAGAAAGCTGGAATAAGTAAATTAATATCAGACAATGAAGAATTTAGGGCAAAGAATATTACCAGAGATTTAAAGGGTCAATTTCATAACAGTAAAGGGTAAATTCATTAAGATGATATAACAATCCCAAATGTGTATGTATCCAATAAACAGAACTTCAAAACACTTGAAGCCAAAAACTGATAAGAACTGAGAGCAAAAAAGAGAGATCTACAGTATTAGCTGGAGATGTCAACAGTCTTCTCCCAGTAATAAATAGAATAACTATAAGGATATAGAAGATTTGAACAATACCTTGACCTAACTGACATATACTGAACACTATACCCATCAATTGCAGAATGCACATTCCTTTCAAGTACACACAGAATACTCACCAAGATGTAACAAATGCTGGGCCAGAAATAATTTAAAAGGACTGTAATCTTACAAAGAATTTTCTCTGACCACATGAAATAAAGTAAGAAATCAATAACAAAAAGAAATCTGGGAAATCACCAAATATTTAGAAATTAACCAACTCCCTTATAAATAACCCTTGGATCAAAAAAGAAATCCCAAGGAAAATTAGAAAATACTTTTAAGTGAGTGATAATGAAAACACAACATATCAAAATTTGTGGGATACAGCTAAAGTAGTGCTTACATGGGGAGTGTATAGCTTTAAATTTTCATGTTAGGAAAAAAAGTTTAAAACCAATGAAATTAAACTAGAATTTAAAAATGAGATACATAAGAACAATGTTATCAATGTGAATTTATACACTACCCACACTAATAGCTCATAGAATCACAAATTGTAAGATATGTCAGGAATGCACCTTGTCCAACTCCAAACACGACCATTCTGATGTTTAAAAAAAAAAACCACTTTCTATTTTAGAATACTTGCCCTTAATTGCCAGAATATTTATACAAGGAATATGAGGCTTATCCTAAGTTTTTAACTACCCATATGGTAAAAGCCTACCATAAAAAAAAATTTTTTTTTTCTTCTGAGAAAAAGATTAAGCCAAACAAAAACAAACAAACCTGCTTCCTATTCCTTTCATGGAACATCTCCAGCCCATGGGTAGTTCAGGTTCCTCCAATAAAAAAAAAATTAGTCAAATGTAGGTTTACACCTTGGAAAAAATCAATACAGAATATTTTACTAACTGGCAGTGCTGAGCCAGTGTGAGGAGTGAGCTATGGTGATCTTTTCCAGATGAGAAAACTCTGGCCTAAAGAAGGGAAGTGACTTGCCCGAGGCCACATGGTTTTCAAAGCTGAAGTTAGCACACAGATTAACCTACATCTGAGCTCACAGCTCTACTATCTACTTGACACCCCCAGGCCCTACAACTTGGTTCACCCTTTGGCATGTCATTGTTCTACAGTTAGTTACCTTCTAGGAAGGATACACGTTAGCCCAATTCCAAGTCCACAGACGTTACTGAGGAAAGAGGTCTGGGGAATGAGCCAGGAGGCACAGAGCAGGAGCCACGGCACCAGCATTGAGGGCACAACCATGCCAAACACCAGGGCCCTCCTCATCCGAGAGCGGACGGAATTGACTCCCAGCATGGCAAAAGCCACTGGGGTGAAACCTCTGGCATCCTCTACCTCCCCCAGCTTTGACAGCGATGACACAGCTTCAAAAGACAGGAAGATGATGGCACAGATGATGGCGAAGATCACGGTGAAGAAGCAGTGGCGGACGGTGCCCACGGTTCTCTCAAAATTGCCAGCAAAGCGCCAAATGATGATGGCACCGCAGAGCAGGGAGACTGGGTTCTCATAGACAAAGATGTAAGTCACCAGCCTGTAAACTGCAGAGGGAACTGAGTTAGAGGGCCCAATGGTGGGTTGTCCCAAGAAGGGAAAGCCAGGTTACAACCCACCTAGGAAACAGGGAGTAGCTGGATCTCATTGCCAGTGAAAATCAGCCCGGAGCCAGTGGGATAAGCAGAGGGAGGCAACAACGAAGGATCCAGGACTCAAAGTAGAGGCGTGGATGTCTAATCTTTGCTCTTTCCCAGACCTGGAGCAAGTCTTATCTGTGACTGGCTTCCACGTGGGGAAAAAAATAACACTTTTTAGCATGGGATGGTTTTTAAATTTGTAATGTGCTTTATAATCCTTTTTTAGGTTTTAATACTGACCTATCTCACCGGGCAGTTTGAGGGTTAATTAATTGTAACGGCTTCAGGTGGATTGAGTGGGTGTCACTTAACACTCTTTGTGCCCGTCTCCTCGGCTGTAATCCTGCCCTCTCCTTCCATAGTGGCTGTTCAGAGGAAGAAAAAAGGGACCATGAATTATTTTGCACCTGTAAAGATTAGAAAACTATCACTAATAATGTAGATACAGAACTCAGAAGTCTTTCTTGAAAGTGCTGATCCAGTCTTCGAGGCAGAGCCATGCTTTATATGCAATAAGACAGCAAAGAATCTCACTTTTACTTTTCTAGAACCAGTCCTCTCTCTTATGTACTTTTACATCCCCACGGGCCAAAATACTAAACTGAAGGAGGGGGACTGGTGAAGTGGCAGTAACATTGGACTTGGGAGCCTAAAGGCTTGGAGTGGAATCTTGGCTCTGTCACATCCAGGCCAGTTGAGCTCAGTCAAGTCACAGGCCCTATCGGCTTCAGTTCTCTCTTTGTATAGTAACAGGCATACACTCAAGGCCCTCAAAGTTCTCTTACATGTCTAATACTCACATTGCCCGTGAGCCCCGCACTCAGAGAAGCCGTGAAGTAAAGAAAAAAAAAAAAGGGGAGCTCAGTTTAGGCTGGCATTTTGCATCTGTCTCTGAAGACAGATGTGCTGTATCTCAGGTGGGGCTGGGAGGGACCAGTTTTAGATTTGAGCAGGGAGGCAGGCTATGAACCATGTACCTCAGTCAGGCCATCTCTGTAAGGCTTCATTATCTGAAGAGTACTTCATTGCTTGCTGAGTACTTGTGACACTGAAATCCCAAGTATAAATGTGAAGATTCTAGAAGCAATTCTATATAATTTGGGGATCATAAACCCCAAGGTTCCAGTCCCAACACATCACACGATAAAAAGAAAAATCTGGCTTCCTGTGTCAATTATATAACTCAACAGCTCTGCGAGTCTTCGCATTAAGCCTCAGTTTCATCTGAATAATGGGCAACAATAAAGCCTACATTACGTCATGGGATCACCGTGAGGATTAAATGAGATTAATGCATGTGAATGTGCTTTGCAAAACAAGTCATACAAATTTCCCATTTTCCTCCCCAGAAAAGAATGCGGAAGAAACAGAGACTAGGAACATCTTTTATGAGCAGATGTTTATACTTAATTGGTCTGCAAAATCTCTCACCCTCCCCGAGAAAACAAACACCTCTCCCAAAGGTACAAGATACCCCCTCCCGCCATGAGCAGGGAATCGGAGTGAGGATTAAGATAAAAACGAAGAAGCACAAGAAATTCGAAACCCCAGGAAGCCAGGATCTTATAGGGGTGGCCACAGATAAAGCTCAAGTGTCTTGACGAAGGCGAAAGAAAAAATTTTTTCAGTGGGGGGTTGGGCCCTAAAGCAGACGTAGGTGTGAATGTGACAAGGGAGGGGAACAGAAAAATCCTCCTTGGAGATCGAGCAGAGGTGAATGAAACCTATTTGCTACGAATGGATACGGGGGCCTTGACCAGTCGGATGGCGACAGGGAAGGGAACAAATCTGGGTAGGGAAGCATTACAGTGGTGACGAAGATGGGGCTCTGCACAAAGACGTGGAATATGGGGCTGTCTTCCAGGTGGGCAGAATGATGATGCAGACGGAGACGGGGTGGCGGGGATGCTGGAAGGCCAGAGCCCAGGGCCTGGCGAGGTCGGAGGAAAAGGGCTGGCACCCGGGGCCCGGCCCCGCCTTGCTCACCTTGCCAGTTGCGCAGGGCCTCGGACCGCAGCGAGAGGCCCGAGGGCGCCAGGGGCGGCTGCAACAGGAACAGGCGAGGCCCAGACACCAGCAGCGAGAGCAGTGCGGTGAAGAAGGTGGCGGATGGCACCTCGGGCCACAGGGACCAGCTCCGGTACCCGGGCTCCGAGACCGCCATGGCCGCCAAGTATCCCGCTCCCCTAGGCGGCTCCGGCAGGTTCTCGGCTCCTTCCGCCTCCTTGCGGCTGTCTCCCATGGCAACAGCGGAGGAGGTGGCCGGAAGCCCCGCCTCCCCGACGCCCCGCCCCATGCAGAGTTGCCCAATCCGGTCGCGCTGGCCAGTCTCCCCCGCGCGTAGGACAGCGCCCTCTGGCGGCAGCGCCCCCTCTTTTCTGTGTTTACCCCCATTATACCAATGAAGAAACTGGTGCCTGGGTAATGCAGTTAAATGGCAAAGACAGTTAGAACTCAGGTTCCCCCCGTTGGTATGGCCTGGAAGTGGCTCCTGGCAAGGCGACTGGGTTAGAGAAACGGGTGGGAGAGGAAGGAGGGATTCTACTGAAGGCCCCGAAGGGATGTAATATAACAACAGTGATAACCAAGGTCTATTTCAGCACTTAAAGTCTGAAAAGCACCTTCACCAGAGAACAGCTGTTTAAAGTAGCCAACTGGAATATGGTTTCCCTGATTACAGATGCTTTGGAAGGTGACTTGCCCAAGGTCACAAGTGGGAAGCAGTAGGACTAGGATCTGAATTCCTGTTTGCTAGGCCCCGATTTTCTTCCCTTTTCACTACTTCCCTCTAATATCCTGCCTACTGCTACATGTATGTAAATTCGACTACTAAAAAATAAACAAATGCTTCACTGTCTGTGCTGGACATTCAGATCCGTTCCCAGCCCTAGTCTGCCCCCCTCAGTAGTTCTGGCAATGTCTGTGTGCCCATGAACCTCAGGAAGAGAACCTAAGATTATTTTCATCTTTTGCGTTTAGTACTAAAATATAACCATGTAATTTTCTGGATATAAATATACAGCAATGGGACATATCTCAATGAATGCTACGTATATTTAAACTAATGCTGCTCACGATGCAGCAGGGGGCATGAAAATTAAGGTTTTACTCAACAGGAAGCAAAACAGGAATCAGAAGTGTGGTGGAGCAGCTAAAAATAGCGAGTGGGGACTTGGGCTGCTGGAACCAAAGTCTGGGCCTTGGAAAGAGGAAGGGGGTGGTGGTCCCATCTCCTCTGTGCCCATCAGGCCACTCCAGGAGTTCTGGGTCTACTTTCAGACATATATTCTGAAAAAGGATGTAGAAAATTAGAGCTTGTCCAACAAAAAGTGACTAGGACTGGGAGGAAAGGGGGAAATTTCAAATCATATCTTGACGAGGGACAATTAAAGGGACCAGGGAGACTTCCGTGGGGAAGCTTCAGTGGTCCAGACCACTGGCTCTAACTATGTGAAGGGCTTTCCTGAAGAGGGGGAGTAGACTTATCCTGTGTTACTCCAGAGGGGAGACCTGGAAATGATAGGGCGACACACTTGACTTAAGAAAGAACTTTCTGACTTCCCTGGTAGTGCAGTGGTTAAGAATCTGCCTGCTGATGCACAGGACAAGGGTTCAAGCCCTGGTCCAGGAAGATCCCACATGCCGCAGAGCAGCTAAGCCTGTGCGCCACAACTACTGAGCCTGTGCTCTAGAGCCTGTGAGCCACAACCACTGAGCCCGAGTGCCACAACTACTGAAACCCACGCACCACAGCAAGAGAAGCCACCACAATGAGAAGCCCGTGCACCACAACAAAGACTAGCCCCTGCTCACTGCAACTAGAGAGAAAGCCCATGTACAGCAATGAAGACCCAATGCAGCCAAATAAATAAATAAATAAATTTTTTAAAAAAAGAAAGAACTTTCTGACAGTTTGGATTGTCTATCCATGGCATAAGCTGCCTTAATAGGTAGTGAGCTCCCTGTGACCACAGTGTGCAAGCAGAGGCAATCTGGGGACTTGATGAGAAAATTGAAGTGATTCAAGCATCAGTTTGGAGGTAGAACTAGATGCCTTTAAAAATCTTTTTGGACCTTCAGTTCTAAGACTCCATATACAAACACAAGCGTATGGAGTGTTGATACATTTGCCACTTACCAGGGGGGTTGGGGATAATTGCATTTGGATTCCTGGCAGGATGAGAGTTGTGGTGACATCACATATCCTACAGCCAAGGGCTGTGTAGTCTAATGCAGGGAGCACCCAATGGTCTCCCTTCTCTCTGATTCTGCCTCCCTCTTCTCATTTTGTCCAATTATGTCCCCAGAAAACCCCAAGACCTTCTCTGCAGCTCAGGGGACAGAGGACCGGCATGAGCAAAGCAGAGCCTTCTTCAGCAGAGGGCGCGGGGAGGGGGCAACCCAGTACCATGAATCTTTTTTGTCCCGTCTTTTCACTCTTGGTCTGCAAACATTTTCAGGTCTCAAATGTGCTACCGGGAGATGCCTTTTTTAACGTTCCACCTCCTTGAAGAGCGTCTAGTTTTCCACGTGCCAGACTTGGAGGCTGGGGGACAGGTGACTTCTCAGGGAGCACACATACCAGTGTGGACATTTCTAGATGAAACCCACGAGCAATGCTGTCCACGTCCTAATCCCCAGATTCTATGTATATGCTACCTCAGGTAGCAAAAGGGACTTTGTGGGTATGATTAAGCTAAGGCTCTTGAGATGGGAAGATTATCCTGGGTTATCTGAGTGGGCCTAATGGAATTGTGAAGGTCCTTTTAAGGCAACAGGAGGGTCAGAGGGAGAGACAGCAATGTGATGACAGAAGCAGAGGGTGGAGATATGAGGCTTGAAAACGGAGGTGGGGCCACGAGTCAAGGAATGAGGGTACCGCTAGAAGCTGGAAAAGGCGAGGAAACAGATTCTCCCCTAGATCCTCCAGAAGGAACACAGTTCTGCTGACACCTTGAAGTAGCCCTGTAAAGCCCATTTCAGACTTCTAACCTCCAGAACTGTAAGATTATAAATGCATGTGGGGTTTTTTCCCAATGTTTTTTCATTGTAGGAAAGTACACACAACATTTACTATCTTAACCTTTTTTTTTTTTTTTGCGGTACGCGAGCCGCTCACTGTTGTGGCCTCTCCCGTTGCGGAGCACAGGCTCTGGACGCGCAGGCTCAGCGGCCATGGTTCACGGGCCCAGCCATTCCGCAGCATGTGGGATCTTCCCGGACCAGGGCATGAACCCGTGTCCCCTGCATCAGCAGGCGGACTCTCAACCACTGCACCACCAAGGAAGCCCTATCTTAACCATTTTTAAGTGTACAGTTCAGTAGTGTTAAGTACATTCATAATGTTGTGCAACCATCAACACCATCCATCTCTGTAATTCTTTGGATCTTGTACACATTAAATGATAACTCCTCACTCTCTACTCGCCCCAGTCCCTGGCAACCACTATGTGTCTTTCTGTCTCTATGAATTTGGTACTCCAGGCACTCTAGGTACTCCATATAAGTGGAATCATGCCGTATTTGGCTTTTTGTGACTGGCTTCTTTCACTTAGCATAATGCCCTCAAGGCTTATCCATGTTGTAGCAGGTGTCAGAATGTGCTTCCTTTTTAAGGCTGCATAATATTCCATTGTATGGATGGACCACACGTTCTTTATCCATTCATCTGTTGATGGACACTTGGGTTGTTTCCACCTTTTAGCTATTGGAATAATGCTGCTCTTTGAGACTTAGCTTTCAATTCTTTGGGGTATATACCCAGAAGTAAGATTGCTGGATCATATGGTCATGCTATTTTTAATTTTTTTAGGAGCCTCCATACTGTTTTACAGTGGCTGCACCATTTTACATTCCATCCAACAATGCACAAGGATTCCAATTTCTCCACATCCTTGTCAACACCTGTTATTTCCTGTTTCTTGGATAGTAACCATCCTAATGGGTGCAAAGTGGTAATTTGTATTGTTTTAAGCTACTAAGTTGTTGTTGTTTTTTTAAATTTTATTTATTGATTGATTTTTGGCTGCATTGGGTCTTCATTTCTTTGTGTGGGCTTTCTCTAGTTGTGGTGAGTGGGGGCTATTCCTCATTGCGGTGCGCGGGCTTCTCATTGTTGAAGCCACTAAGTTTGTAGTAATTTGTTATGGCAATGATAAGAAATGAATTCATTCCCTCACTCACTACACTGGTCTCTGTTTTTCAAACAAGCCAAGGTCGTTCTCACTTCAGGGCCTTTGCACATGCTCTTTCATCTGCTGAAATGCTCTCCTGGCTCTTAGTATAGTGGCCACGTTCTTAGCCATCAGGTCTCCAGCTCAGATGCTGTTCCTCATGAGGGCCTTCCCAGGTCACCTCTTCCTGTTACTTCTTTCAGTGCACTCCCCTGTTTGTGTCTTTACTTATCTAACTGTCACTCTTACTAGACTACAAGCTCCCTGAGGGCAGGGACCTGCCATATCCCAGCACTTAGGATAGAGCCTGGCACACAGATGGTACCCAGAAATACTTGTTTAGTCCCTGCTCTCCACAGCTGGTGTCTCTGGTGTGGGGAAGGAAAGGCTGTGGAGGGTTTGAGGAGGTGTTAAACAAACACCAGCTGTCTCACTTCACACAGCTGAGGCAGCACTGGGACCAGTGCCAACCACCCAACTTGATGGGGCAGGGATGTTCCTGGATTTACCGCCCCCCACCCCCAGTGCACGTCTGCAGAAGGTACAGAATGACCGAAGGGCTCTGGGGGGCTAGGGGTAGGGTGGGGACTGGACCTCATCCATCCCCAAGGGCAGTTCCAGAGGCACAGGAGAGCAGGTCCCTCGGGTCCCTCTTGGGCGGACCCCACTGAGCAGTGCTGCTCCTTCCTGGCCCACAAGTCCCTCTCTTTCCTCCTCATTTCCACCGAGGATGGCAGCGGTGCAGAATGACGTTTCTTAACTAGTTCCCAATTCCAGCTTCAAAAAGCTGCTGTGGAGCCTCCAAGGCACGTCCTTACTGGCCCCTGGTGGACAACCCTGTGTAGGGTTCCTCTAGTCTGTTGGCGAAGAGGCCACATCCCAAAGCAGAATACTGCCCCCCTGCTGGCTGTCCTGGGAAGCAGCCCACATCTAGACGGATGGGTTTTTTGTTTTTGTTTTTTTACATCTTTATTGGAGTATAATTGCTTTACAATGGTGTGTTAGTTTCTGCTTTATAACAAAGTGAATCAGTTATACATATACATATGTTCCCATATCTCTTTCCTCTTGCATCTCCCTCCCTTCCACCCTCCCTATCCCACCCCTCTAGGTGGTCACAAAGCACTGAGCTGATCTCCCTGTGCTATGCGGCTGCTTCCCACTAGCTATCTATTTTACGTTTGATAGTGTATATATGTCCATGCCACTCTCTCGCTTTGTCACAGCTTACCCTTCCCCCTCCCCATATCCTCAAGTCCATTCTCTAGTAGGTCTGTGTCTTTATTCCCGTCTTACCCCTAGGTTCTTCATGACGGTTTTTTTTTTCTTAGATTCCATATATATGTGTTAGCATACGGTATTCGTCTTTCTCTTTCAGACGGATGGTTTAAATTCGGGGACAGCTGAGTAGGTCCAAAATCCTGGATGGCTACCCCCAAAGCAGTGTAACTTCAGTCCTCCGTGGCATTCGGGTGCCATGCCATCTCGCCCCAGCTCTCTTTTCCCACACTCATAGCATGGGGTGCACGGCAGCAAGCTCACTGCCTAAACACACATCCCCCCAGGGAAAGGAATGCCGGTTCCCTGACCCCTTCTGGCTGGCATCCCACTTTCTACAATGATCCTCCTTGGATCTCCCCCAACACTTGGCTTCAGTGGGGCCCGGGAAGAAAGGTTGGCAGCAGCCAAACAGTGGAAGCCCTTGCAGGCTGTGGTGAGGAATGCGGATGTTATTCCAAGAAAGTGGGAAGTTTAGAGGGGTTATGCCAGAGTGTCATCAACCATTTATGGTTTAGAAAGTGGGGAAAATGAGCACCCTCAGACATTGCTGAGAGGATCGAATATTGGTACAATTTCTGTAGAAGGAAGTTTGGCAGCATCTTTCAAAATGACTAATGCAGGGCTTCCCTGGTGGCGTAGTGGTTGAAAGTCAGCCTGCCGATGCAGGGGACACGGGTTCGTGCCCCGGTCTGGGAAGATCCCACATGCCTCGGAGTGGCTAGGCCTGTGAGCCATGGCCGCTGAGCCTGCGCGTCCGGGGCCTGTGTTCCGCAACGGGAGAGGCCACAACAGGGAGAGGCTCGCGTACCACAAAAAAAAAAAAAAAAAAAAGACTAATGCACATATCTTTGATGCAGCAATCCTACTTCTAGTATTTTAACCTACTGACATACTTGCATCGTGGGAAATGTCTCATGTAAAAAGCTATTTATTGCAGTGTTGATTGCAACAGTAACTACTGGAAACAGCCCAGGTGTCCGTCATTGCGGGGATGATTAATAAATGATGGTACATCCCTTCAAAGGAATACTCCACAGTCATAAAAAGAAACAAAAAACTGAGAAAGCTATGTATCAATATAGAATGATACCTAAAATATTTTGTTGAGTGGAGAAGCAAGGCTATTATCAGTGGATATAGTGTGCTACAATAAATATAAAGAGGTGGGGAGAAAAGAATACTTTACTCTGAGTGGAATAATTCTGAGGCTTCCAGGGAGAGGAACTGAGTGACTGGGGAGGCTTGCTCTTTCGTAATCTCTTTTGTACATTTAAAATTTTGTTATGGCCTGAATGTTTGTGTTCCTCCCAAATCCATACGTTAAAGCCCTAACCCCCAAGGTGATGGTATTCGGAGGTGGGACATTTGGGAGGTAATTAGATTTATATGAGGTCATGAGAGTGGTCACCCCATGATGGGATTACTGTTATAAAAAGAGGAAGAGACCAGAATCATGTGAAGACATAGGAAGAAGGTGGTCTTCTGCAAGCCAGGAAGAGGGTCCTCACCAGGAACCAAATCTGCCAGCAATTTGATATTGGACTTCCCAGCCTCTAGAACTTTAAGAAAGAAGTGTCTGGGTTTTTTTGTTTGTTTGTTTTTGGCTGCGCCCCGAGGGATGTGGGATCTTAGTTCCCTGACCAGGGATTGAACTCGCGCCCCCTGCATTTGAAGCACGGAGTCTTAACCACTGGACCTCCAGGGAAGTCCCATGAAGTGTCTGTTGTTTAAGCCCCGTGGTGTATGGTATTTTGTTATAGCAGCCCAAGTGGACTAAGACATATGTGCAAGTAATACTATTTTTTTTTTTTTTTTTTTTGCGGTACGCGGTCCTCTCACTGTTGTGGCCTCTCCCGCTGTGGAGTACAGGCTCCGGACTCATAGGCTCAGTGGCCATGGCTCACGGGCCCAGCTGCTCCGCAGCATGTGGGATCCTCCCGGACCGGGGCACAAACCCGTGTCCCCTGCATCGGCAGGCGGACTCTCAACCACTGTGCCACCAGGGAAGCCCCCTATTTTAAAAAGTAAATAAAATTAATGAAATGTTTTTACTCAGTAATTTTTTTATGAAAGCATCTCTAACTTACAGTAAAAAGTTAATCTTAAGTATAATTGGCAAGTTTAACACACATATATATGTATGTATATCTCTCATGTGACTTTCACCCAGATGAAGAGAATTTCTAGCATCGCTTCAGGTCCTCTCCTGCCCTTTCTCAGTTTCCACCTTGCCCCACCCCAAGCCGTTCCCCTCCCTCCTACCCCCCCATAACCTTTATTCTGACAGCTGTTATCATGAATTCATTTCGACCTTTCTTGAACGTCATAAAAATGGAATCATATAGTAGTATGCTTTTATGTATGGCTTCCCTCATTCAGTATATTATCTATGAGATTCATTGACATTGTTCTAAGTAGCAGTAGTTTGTCCTGTTGTTATTATTACTGCTGTGTGTAATATTGGGTTGTATAAATAAATCATAATTTATGTTTCCATCTTCCTGTTGATTAACATTTGGTTGTTTTCCTTTTTTGTTGTTCTTTTCCTTTGGTTATTATAAATGAAGCGTCAATGAACATTCTTATACATGATTTGTGTGTGTGTGTGTGTGTGTGTGTGTATGTGTATACATCTGCACTGGGTATTTACATCTAGGAGTGGAGGACAGGTGTATGTGGTGGACACAGTGGACACAGTGATGTACCGTTCAGATAGCCCTTTAGAAACAAAGGCCTATTTTCCCAACTGCTAGGCATGCTACCTGCAGAAAGCCCTCCACTATGGGCGCTCTATGGAGATTGGCTCGGCTAAAGCAAGCTGCCTTGCTTGAGGTCACAACACTTTCCTTGGTGGCCCACATTCAATGACATAAACTGGGAGCATAAAGGTGCATCCCTCACCCCAACTTGTGACAATTCTGAAGGATCATGGCAGCTTCAAACTCCCCAGGGGTCGACTTGTAAGCAGCTCCTTTGCCTCTTTTCTGTTTGATCATCCCTGTTTTCTTTAGATATTAATCAAGGAGATGAGAGCATTAGAAAACATTAAATTTAGCTCCTGATTTCTGCTTTACTGAATATATACAACATTTTAGGCAGTCCAGTGGTTAGGACTCGGCCCTTTCACATCTGTGGCCCAGGGTCAATCCCTGGTTGGGGAACTAAGATCCCACAAGCCATGCAGCGTGGCCAAAAGAAAAAAAAAAAAAAAAATATATATATATATATATGACACTTTTCCTGTTTCCTGAAAGGAACCTGTTGATTCCTTTCCTGAATTAGAAGGAGTAAGAATAAAGAATTAAGCAGTTAAAAAATGAATGATCCTCTACCCCTAGCTTACCCTTAGTAAACTTGCAGGCAGACCACGTGAACAAGACAGCATCCCAAGTAAGACCAAGAGAAGTCAGCAGGTCTGCATACAATGGAAAGATGACAAAGAGTCTGACCTCTTGCCTTAATGATTAACTGAGATCGTTTCCCCTTTTTCCCTTCAAAAATTGTCATGGCTCAGCAGAATCTTCGGAGTTGGTCTCTCAACATTAAGTCCACCATCTCCCCAGATTGCCGGCTTTTCTGAATAAAGTACCTTTCTTCTCTACCAAAGCTTGTCCCTCGATTAATTGGCTGTTTAGTGACGCGAGGGGCCGAACCTGTGTTCGGTTACAGACTGAGGCCTTCACTGAGAAGAAGACTAGGGTACGGCATAAGGACAGGCATACGGACAAGTGGTGTAAAACAGAGGTCCTATAATAGATAAACCCTCACATATGTGGTCAATTGATTTTTGACAGAGTGCCATTCAATGGGGAAAGAATAATCTTTTCAACAAATAATGCTGGGAAAGCTGGATGTCACATGCAAAAGAATGAAGTTGGATCCTTATATAAAAAACCATATACAAAAGTTAACCCAAACTGCATCATACCCCAGTTTTTCTCTCCAGTCCTGCTCCCTTCCCTTCCCTAGGTGCTGATCCCAAGAGCGCTCTCCCAATAAATGATCACCTCTCTCTCAGAATGTGCTTCCCAGAAAACCCAGCCGGCACCAGCATAAAATTAATTTTAGTAGAAGCTGCCAAACCATTTTCCAAAGCGGTTGGGCTATTTTATACTCCCCCCAGCAGTAAATAAGAGTTCCAGTTGCTTCACATCTTTGTCAATACAGGGGAGTATTCGTTTTGGTTTAATTTGCATTTCCATGATGACTAATGATCATGGTCATTTTGTGAAATGCTTGAATACAAATAAAATATTAAAAATGAAACCAAAAAAAGATGTCCTGGAGAGAGATGACCATGGCTGGACACAGCAGCCAAGGTGGAGAGAAATAAGTGGATTTGGAATATAATTTGGAGGTGGCACCTATGATTTAGCTGATGGAGTGCATATGCAGAGTAAGAGAAAGAGAAAAGTCAAGGGGAATGCCTACATGAATTGTGGTACCCCTTGAAGATCTGGGGAAAACTAAGGGGGAGAAGAAGACTAAGGCAACAACAGAAATCATTTTGAAGGAGGGGAAGGATTGGGAGAGTCTGAAAGGGCAGGGAAGGCATTAGAAACAGGGAAGCAGGATGAATGAGGAATGATCTGTACAAAGCTATAGTAATTAAAGCAGTGTGGTATGGCATAAGGACAGGCATATGGATGAGTGGTGTGAAGCAGAGGTCCCATAATAGATAAACCCTCACATGTGTGGTCAATTGGTTTTTGACAGAGTGCCAATGCCATTCAATGGGGAAAGAATAATCTTTTCAACAAATAATGCTGGGAAAGCTGGATGTCACATGCAAAAGAATGAAGTTGGATCCTTATACAAAAAACCATATACAAAAAAAGTTAACCCAAACTGGATTAAAACCCTAAAACTCCAAAAGTCTTAGAAGAAAACACAGGGAAAATCTTCATGACATTGGATTTGGCAGTTATTTTTGGATATGGCACCAAAAGCACAGGCAATAAAAAAAAAATAGATACGCTGAAGCTCATCAAAATACAAAACTTTTGTGCAATAAAGGACACTGTGAAGAGAGTGAAAAGACAGCCCACAGAATGGGAGAAAACTCTTTGAAGGAAATATAGGTGTAAATCTTTGTGACCTTTGATTTGGCACTAATTTCTTAGTTTTCATATCAAAAGCACAAGCAATCAAAGAAAATATAGATAAGTTGAAAGTCATCAAAACTAAGAACTTTTATTTAAAATTTATTTATTTATTTATTTTTGGCTGTGTTGGGTCTTCGCTGCTGCATGCAGGCTTTCTCTAGCTGCTGTGAGCGGGGGCTACTCTTCGTTGTGGTGCACAGGCTTCTCACTGCGGTGGCTTCTCTTGTTGTGGAGCATGGGCTCTAGGCCCGTGGGTTTCAGTAGTTGTGGCATGTGGGCTCAGTAGTTGCGGCTCATGGGCTCTAGAGCACAGGCTCAGTAGCTGTGGTGCACGGACTTAGTTGCTTCACGGCATGTGGGATCTTCCCGGACCAGGGTTCAAACCCATGTCCCCTGCGTTGGCAGGAGGATTCTTCACCACTGTACCACAAGGGAAGTCCAAAACTAAGAACTTTTATGTGTCAAAGGACACCATCAAGAAAATGAAATGACAATACACAGAATGGGAAAAAAATGTTTGTAAACCATATATCTGACAAGGGTCTAGTATCCAGAATATATAAATAACTCAACAATAAAAGAAAACCCAATTAAAAAACTGGGCAAAGTGTCTGAATGGACATTTCTCCAAAGAAGATATACAAATGGACGATAAGAAAATGCTTAACATCATTAACCATTTGGGAAAGGCAAATCAAAACCATAATGAGATACCACTTTACACTCCCCAAGATGGTTATAATTAAAAAAAAAAAAAGAAAAGAGAGGAAATCACAGTGTCAGTGAGGATGTGAAGTCAGAACCCTCATACACTGCTGGAGAGAGTGTAAAATACTGAAGCCACTGTGGAAAACAGCAGTAGTTTTTCAAAAAGCTACACGTAGAATTACCATATGACTCAGCAATTCTAATCCTATGTACAAACCTGAGAGAATTGAAAAACTGGCATTCAAACAAGAACTTGCACAGGAATGTATATAGCAGCATAATTCATAATAGTCAAAAAGTGGAAACAACGCAAATGTCCATCAACTGATGGATGGATAGACAAAATGTGGTGTATACACACAGTGAAATATTCAGCCATAAAAAAGAATGAAGTAATGGGACTTCCCTGGTGGCACAGTGGTTGAGATTCTGCCTGCCAATTCAGGGGACACAAGTTCAAGTCCTGGTCTGGGAAGATCCCACATGCCACGGAGCAACGAAGCCCGTGTGCCACAACTACTGAGCCCACGTGTCCCAACTACTGAAGCCTGCACGCCTAGAGCTGGTGCTCTGCAACAAGAGAAGCCACCGCAATGAGAAGCCCGCACACCGCAATGAAGAGTAACCCCCGCTTGCCGCAACTAGAGAAAGCCCGTGTGCAGCAATGAAGACCCAACACAGCCAAAAAAAAAAGAAAGAATGAAGTACTGAAACATGCTATAACATGGATGAACCTTGAAAACATAATGCTCAGTGAAAGAAACAAGTCCAAAAGGAGGACATATTGTATGATTCCATTTTTATGAAAAGCCCAAAGTAGGCAAATCCAGAGACAGAAAATACACTAGAGGTTGCAAAGGGGTGGCAGACGCGGAAGAGAATGGAGAGTGAGTACTAACAGGTATGGTGTCTCTTTTTGGGGATGATAAAAATGTTCTAGAATTAGTGGTGATGGTTGCATAACTCCGAATATACTAAAAATGATTGAGGGAGTTCCCTGGTGGTCCAGTGGTTAGGACTCTGTGCTTTCACTGCTGTGGGCCCAGGTTCTAGCCCTGGTCAGGGAACTAAGATCACAAGCCGCACAGCACGGCCAAAAAAATAAAAATTAAAATAATTACAAAATAAAAATGACTGAACTGGGTACTTTAAAATGGTGAATTTTATGGTATGTGAATTATATCGCAATGAAAATATGTGCAAAAGAATACAAATTTTAAAATAAACTAAAAACCTGATAGGATTGTAGGCCAAAAAGAATGAATTTTCCTGTGTGTGAATTTAAAAATAAATTTTAAGTATGAAGAAACTTCAAGTTTCTTGAGGGTAGACCCTATGTCTGCATCAAATTGATAACTCCCAGAGAGGTGAGTACATTGCTTTATGCTTAGAAGTTGCAGATTAAAGTAAATGATTATTAAATCAAAGTTATTTTCTTTGGGCAAACATCAGCACCTTTAGGGCAATTACTCTTTCATTTCCACAGCTTAATGCTGACAAGAGGTTTCTATTTCTCTGTGATTGACGAACCTTCATTACGGTGAACGCACATTGACCTGCAAAGTCACTTTCTGAACTATGGCCAAACGTCAAGTTGAGTCAGCATGCCCTAAGCCTTCCAGAGAAACAAACCCTCCACCCACAACTTTTTTTCTATACTGTCTAACCCAACTTCCTCCATCTCCTCCCCCAGAGTTCCTATACATGTGTACACATACACAGACATGCAATGGATTGTGACATGATCAAGAAATAACCTTTCATTGGGTCAAGCCACTGAGATTTGCAGGTCTATCTTTCTTATTAAGGCCCTGGAGTAAAAGGATGGTAGACGCACTCAAAATGGGGTCCTTGAGGGAAAGTTAGTAAAGGGACTCTTTGTAAAGGTGTGGGCCAGGTAGGCTGGTAGGTACCCCAGGGCTGGGAATGACTAAGAGTCATTACACCTCCAGGGCCTGAAGGGTAAGAGAAGGGTGTCATTCCTGGGCCTGATGAGGGCAGCTGTACCAGGAGAGGGATGAGCTAACTTCCTGGTGCCCCACATTGGTCAATGTCCCTGAAGCCAGATGGCCACGGAGCCTCCTGATGTGACGCATAAAGGTCAGCCTACTCCACAGAGAAGGATGGAGAAGGGTGGAGGGTGTGTCTGGGGGATGGAAAATATCCTGCCCACCCTGTTATA
The DNA here is from genome assembly GCF_949752795.1 of Hyperoodon ampullatus. Lineage (NCBI taxonomy): Eukaryota > Metazoa > Chordata > Mammalia > Artiodactyla > Ziphiidae > Hyperoodon > Hyperoodon ampullatus. The sequence continues at coordinate 51,344,295 of NC_136927.1, read as the reverse complement.
GCTGCCACTGCTCTTACCCAAAATTACACCAGAGCTAAGAGTCAAATCTCTTTTATAGGAGTTTATTCCCTAGAGTTTGTGCTGCTGGTAGTGGGTGGGAGGGTGAGAAGGTGGGAATACATGCATCAGCTTTTGAATCAGGTTACCTGAACTTAAGGGGATAATAGGATTTACTTCCCAAATCTGTGAAGAGCAACAAACAAGTTAATATTTGTGGAAGTGTTTTATAACGTGCTATCCAAAAATAATTTACTGGAGTTCCTCCACTCCCCAGCCAACCCAGACTGCATTCCCGAGGACTTACATCTTGCCTCTCCACATGCACTAAATTCCCACTGTGCTGTCCTCAGTTAGGTCTCCATTTTCCCCAGGAGCTTCCCCTCTGGAGAGGACACAGGAAGGACACAGATGCTGGAGCCAAATAGAAGTGGGGTTGAATCCTGGTTTTGCCACTCATCAGCTGGGGACCTGGCTTAATCCTCTTCACTTTAACTTTCTCATCTGTAAAATGGGTACAATAAAGCTTCCCTCAAAACATTAGAAGTAATATATGTAAGATACATGACAAAGCAAGTGGCCAAAAAATTGTAGCTGTGATTATTGACCCTCCACTAGTACCAGATCAATCTCCTCCCAAAACAGATAGGGCTCAAATCCCACCTGTGACTTCCTCACCACCGGAAGTGAAGTATAAACTCCTCACTGCTGCGAGGTAGGAACCTAAAGGAGAAATCCGAGAGAGAGCCTGTTTACAGTAGATGGTAAAGGCACCCACTGGCTGGAGGAATTAAAAGATGTAAGTGAGTATGCTGGGGGAGGTGACAGAGGTCAATCTGATCTATCTATTTTTTTTTTTTTTTTTTTTGCGGTACGCGGGCCTGTCACTGCTGCGGCCTCTCCCATTGCGGAGCACAGGCTCCGGACGCGCCGGCCCAGCAGCTATGGCTCACGGGCCCAGCCGCTCCGCAGCACGAACCCGTGTCCCCTGCATTGGCAGGCAGACTCTCAACCACTGCGCCACCAGGGAAGCCCTGGTTAAGTTTTATTAGTGGGTTTACGTGAGGGATTTGTTATCCCTACCAAGCAACACCTTTGCATTTTAACAAAGGGTGAGTTATTTAAGAGGGCAATTGTCAATTATCTGTATCAGACTAGCAGGGCCAGGAGACAGATTTTTCTTAACCTCTTAAAACACATCCACTTCATCTACCCCAGGAAGGATCTTGAAACAGCTGTCTGTCACCCAGACCCCAGATCCCAAGAAAAGGGCAAGACCAATATTGGTCCTATCTTCCAAGTCATTTCCCTTCTTCCTTAAAGCCCATTCAAGAGCCAGCAGAGGGATTTCCCTGGTGGCCCAGCGGTTGAGGCTCCCACTGCATGGGGCATGGGTCCCATCCCTGGTAGAGGGACTGAGATCCCGCATGCCATGTGGTGCGGCCCAGAAAAGAAAAAGAGCCAGCACAGCCAAACTGCCTTGATATTCAATTTTAGGGGCCCAAGAAAGGCCTCAATGACCCCATATATTTGCTCCTCTGCTGTCTAATGCCTGAAATGGGCTTAATTCCTCTAGTTTAAGGCTCTGATTGCTGTTAGATGGTGAAGACTTGCAGGGGCACCATGCTTTGAAGTTTACTAAAAGCTCTCATATCCATATAACTTCCTTGGAGTCTCATGATCATGTCACCCACACCCCCTGCCCATTACATAGATGAGGAAATTGAAGCTTGGGAGAAGTGAGTGACTTGCTCAAGTTTACACAGCTAGTTTTTCACGGTCTGGATACAGAACATTCCAGTATACCATAGCTGATTCTCTCCTTGATCCCCAATCCAGTTCCAAATCTTCCTAGGAAGACTCACATGGTTTTTAAGAAATTTGTCTCCCAGGTTTCTTCACTGTTGAGTCACCGAGATTTTCTTTATAATTAACATGTGATTTGTGGGGAGATACTTTGAGACTATGTAAATATCCCATCTCTCATCACCCGTTTACCCACTAATTTTAGCATCCATGGATGATTTTCTAACTCCGTCATTTCTTCTATATTTATTAGTTGGCATCCTACTGTAGGGTAAAGCTTTCTCTTCTCTCCCTAGTTTTCTAGGGCTGCCATAACGAAGCACCATGAACTGAGGGGCTTAAACAACAGAAATTTATTTGCTCCCAGTCAGTTCTGGACACTAAAAGTCTGGGATCAAGGTGTCAGCAGGGTTGGTTCTTCCCTGAGGGCTCTGAGGGAACGATCTCTTCCGGGCCTCTCTCTTTGGTTTGTAAATGGCCATCTTCTCCCTGTATCTTCACATCATATTCCCTCTGCGTGTCTATCTCTGTGTCCAATTTTCCTTTTTTTGTAAGGACACCAGTTATACTGGATTAGGGCCCACCTTAATGACCTCATTTTAACTTGATTATCTCTGTGAAGATCCTATCTTCAAATAAGGTCACATTCTGAGGTCCTGGGGGTTAGGACCCCAACATTCATTTTTGTGGGGAGACAAAATTCAACCTCAAACTTACTTTGTTTGTTCATTGATTGATTGATTTCTTATTTTATTCAATACATCACTATCAACTATTACTGGTCCCACTGTCTCAGATTTGGCCAGTGTGAGCCCCTGAGAGCTGGCTCCTATGTCCTTTTGACATATCCCCATGATTCTTTGAGCAACTTCTTACTTTCTGGCACCAAAAAGATATTCCAGGTTCTACTTTCTTTGACCCAGGACTAGAATCATTTATTTCTCCAAGGAGAAATATCTTTGCTAGGTATGCTCATCGCTATTGGTATATCAGTGTTTATAAAAGATGATATATACATGGATACCTCTGCTTTCAATTCAGCAACCTTGGGTTCACACACTCCTTCCCCCTTTGCATATATTCAATGCCCCTCTCCAAGAAGCAGAAACCTGGCTTCAATGGTCCTCATTTGCAGAGGCCTAGAATACAAGAAGCCTCTTATTTTAAGCTGTTATCAGTCACTTAGGTGTCGAGGGAATGTGTGCCTTTTATTGCCTGTCTATAAAGTAGGTTTTGATGTAAGAACGGATGGAGGGAGTAAGGAGGCACTGGGGTCTGAGGACAGTCACAGGAGGAAAAAGAGAGAGAGAATGGGGCCCTCAAGCCTCAACTCTCTAAGGACTCGGCCATGGGACCCACTAAAGGAAGCTTCCTTGTCAGCCTGCTTGCCAGGAAGTGTGACCAAGGTAAGGGAGGACCGGGGGAAAACCCACTGCCTGTGCCCTCTCGGTTTCTAGTCTAATATATCAGACTGTTTGATGAAAGTCAGACCACATGAGGGAGTCAGATGAGATCTTTGAAACTGGGTGCAGCTTTAATAAAGCCATTAATAAAGGCCCCACCATTTGAACAAACATTTTGAACGTTTCCACAGCATCTTCTCTTTCTTTCTTTTTTCGTCTAATTTTTAATTGAGATAAAATCCACATCACATAAACTTCATCATTTTAACCCCTTTAAAGTGTACCTGGGAGTGGTATACTCACAATTTGTACAACGCTCACTGCTATCGAATTCTAGAATATTTTCATCACCCCCAAAAGAAACCCTGTATCTCCCTACTTTCTACTCCTTCCAGGCCCCTGGCAACCAGTAATCTACTTTAAGTCTCTATGGATTTGTCTATTATGAACATTTTTTATGAATGGACTCATACAATATCTGGCCTGTTGTGTCTTTCATTTAACATAATGCATATATCGGTACTTCATTCCTTTTTATGGTTGAATAAAATTCCACTGTATGTTGCATTGTACCTTCGTTTATCCATTTATCAATTGATGGACATTAGGTTGTTTCCACTTTTTGGCTACTATGAATAATGCTGCTCTGAACCTTCATGTGCAAGTTTCTGTGTAAATATTTTCAGTTTTCTAGGGTATATACTTTAGAGTGAAATTATTGGGTCATATTGTAACTCTATGTTTAACTTTTTGAGGAACTGCCAAACCTTTCCATAGTGGTTATACCATCTTACATTCCCATGAATAATATATGAGAGTTCCCATTTCCTTGCCAACACTTTTTTTTTTTTTTTTTTTTTTTTTGCGGTACGCGGGCCTCTCACTGTTGTGGCCTCTTCCGTTGCGGAGCACAGGCTCCGCATGCGCAGGCTCAGCGGCCATGGCTCATGGGCCCAGCCGCTCCACGGCATGTGGGATCTTCCCAGACCGGGGCACAAACCCGTGTCCCCTGCATCAGCAGGCGGACTCTTAACCACTGCACCACCAGGGAAGCCCTTGCCAACACTTTTTATTTTCTGTTGTTGTTGTTTTTTTTTCATAGCCATCCTTGTGGGTGTGAAGTGATATCTCATTGTGGTTTTGATTTGCTTTTCCCTATTGACTAAGCAATCCACAGTTGAGCATCTTTTCATGTGCTTATGGGCCATTTGTATATCTTCTTCAGAGAAATGTCTAGTTAAATTCTTTGCTTATTTTTAAATTGGGTTATTTGTCTTTGTATTGTGGACTTGTTTATATATTCTGGATACTAGAATTATCAGGTGATTTCCAAAGACTTTCTCCCATTATGTGGGTTGGCTTTTCACTTTCTTGACAGTGTGCTTTGATTCACAAAAGTTTTTAATTTTAAAGAAGTCCAGCTTATCTATTTTTCCTTTGTTTGCTTGTGCTTTTGATATCACATCAAAGAAACTGTTACTTAATCCAAGGTCATGAAGATTTACACCTGTTTTCTTCTAAGAGTTTTATAGTTTTATCTCTCATTTAGATTTTTGCTCCATATTTTTTTTTTTTTTTTTTTTGCGGTATGTGGGCCTCGCAATGTTGTGGCCTCTCCCGTTGCGGAGCACAGGCTCTGGACGCGCAGGCTCAACGGCCATGGCTCACGGGCCCAGCCGCTCCGCGGCATGTGGGATCCTCCCAGACCGGGGCACGAACCCGTGTCCCCTGAATCAGCAGGCGGGCTCTCAACCACTGCGCCACCAGGGAAGCCCATAGATTTTTGCTCCATATTGAATTAATTTTTGTATGTGGTATGGAGTAGGGTTTCACTTTATTTATTTGCATGTGGATATCCAGTTGTCCCAGCACCAACTGTTGAAAAGACTGTTCTTTCCCATCGAATGAACTTGGCACCCTTGTCAAAAATCAATTGACTATAAATGTAAGGGTTTCTTTCCGGACTCTCGGCTCTGTTCTGTTGATCTGTATGTCTATTCTCATGCCAGTATCAAACTACCTTGATTACTTTAGGGTGCAGTAAGTTTTGAAATCCAGAAGTGCTAGTCCTCCAACTTTGTCTTTCTTTTTTCAAGATTGTTTTGGCTGTTCTGAGCTCCTTGCATTTCCACATGAATTTTAGGATCATCTTGTCCATTTTCCTCCTCTTTCTTAGCCTTTTTCTCCCTCACTTTCCCCATATTTCTAACACCCTTGTTTTCAGGTTTCAGCTGCAAACAAGGTGCAGTCAGGGACTGTGACCAGAACAAGTTACTTCACCTCTGTGCAACAAAATGAATGTTATCTACTCCACAGGGTCATTATTGTAAAGATTAGATTAAATGCCATGATATATTAAAGGTCACGGAAGAGCCTGTGGATTGCTTAGTCAGTTCACCAGCTTGTAAACAAGTTGTAATAAAAACAACAAAACAAGAATGACCACTTTTTGTTTGCTGAAATATAGTAACTACCTCTTTAATAAATAAGACAATATATTTTTTCTTTTTTTAAAAAAATGTATTTATTTATTTATTTTTGGCTGAGTTGGGTCTTTGTTGCTGCGCGCGGGCTTTCTCTAGTTGCGGTGAACGGGGGCTACTCTTCGTTGCGGTGCGCGGGCTTCTCACTGGGGCGGCTTCTCTTGCTGCGGAACACGAGCTCTAGGCGCGCGGGTTTCAATAGTTGTGGTGCGTGGGCCCAGTAGCTGTGGCTTACGGGCCCAGCCGCTCCGCGGCATGTGGGATCTTCCCGGACCGGGGCACGAACCCGTGTCTCCTGCACCGGCAGGCGGACTCTCAACCACTGCGCCACCAGGGAAGCCCCGTTCCCCAAGTCTTTGCCTGCATCTGCTGTCTTGCCCTCCTGCCCCTCCTTCTCCTTCTCCTCCTCCTCCCCGTCCCCCCTCCTCTTCCTCCTCTTCCCCTCCCCTATCCCCCTCCCCCTCCTTCTTCTCCTCCTCCCCCTCCCCCTCCTCTTCCTCCCCCTCCCCTCCCCTATCCCTCTCCCCCTTCCCCTCCTTCTCCTTCTCCTCCTCCTTCTCTACCTAAATGTTAGCTCTCTTACCATATGATCCTGCAATCCCACTCCTGCGCATATATCTGGAGAAAAACATGGTCCAAAAGGTTACATGCACCCCGATGTTCATTGCAGCACTGTTTACACTAGTTATCCCTTTCTATTCTTTCCTGGGACCTCCTACTTCTCCCACTCTTACTTTGCATAACTGCTCGGGCTGTTGGGATCCCCCCTTCCAGCAGGAACGTGCATTTCCCATTTTGGGAGTCAGCATAAGTAGCTCCGTGGTGGCGTCTACTCACTTACCTTTTGTAGATTTCAGCTTTTCCTTTTGTAAAATGGGTTGGTAGTCCCTGCCTTACTTACTTTCCCAGACAGAGCAGCGAGACTGGGTGTTTTTTTAAAAAGCTTCTTTGGGGGCTTCCCTGGTGGTGCAGTGGTTAAGAATCTGCCTGCCAATGCAGGGGACAAGGGTTCGAGCCCTGGTCCGGGAAGATCCCACATGCTGCGGAGCAACTAAGCCCGTCCGCCACATCTACTGGAGCCTGCGCTGTAGAGCCCGTGAGCCACAACTACTGAGCCTGTGCTCTAGAGCCCTTGCTCCGCAGCATGAGAAGCCACCCCAACGAGAAGCATGCGTGCCGCAACGAAGAGTAGCCCCCACTCGCCGCAACTAGAGAAAGCCCGCGTGCAGCAATGAAGACCCAATGCAGCCAAAAATAAATAAATAAAAGAAATAAACTTAAAAAGAAATGCCTTAAAAAAAAAAAAAAGCGTCTTGGGAAAGCCCCTAAATAGTGTTACTAATTGGGGTGAGGCACCCCACCCCAAACCCTCCTGCCCAGTGACCTTCTGCCATCCCAGTGAAGTTGCAACACATGGTCAACGCGCGACAGCTTCCCACCCTGCTCAGGCCAGTCCTCACCCTTCTCCTGCGTGCTGCCTCCGTCTCTTCCATCTCCAGCCACCGCTCCCAGTGCCCCCTGTTATAAAACCCAGACAGAAAGCAGGCTATCCCCTCTGAATTGTTGAGGAGCAAAGATTAGAAGCAGCTTCCTAAAATGGACTCAGTGAGAAGCCCTTGCATATGTAAAGGGCTCTCACTGAATGCTCCCCATCCTCTGCCAGGTGAGGGTCGTTACTGCTGGCTGGGGAGGGGAATGTGCAAAGCTAGTGAAGAGCTGAGTGGGGTACTCACCATATTTCACTCCATAAATAAGGACTATGAGATCAGGCACTGCTGGCCTCCCCAACTTCAGTCTTGTCCCCATCAGAGGACCTGCTGCATGGCTCCCCTGTGTACGCACTGACCCCAGTCATGCTGGGCAGAGACCACATGGGAGTCCCTGATCCAAAGGAGAGTGACTCAGAATCGGTCCATTATATATTCATTCTACAAACACTGGCCATGGGACAGGTGATCTGCACGGGACTTGGTGGGCGTGGAAATGAGACATTGATCTCAAGGTGTTCGTGGTCAAGTGGGAGATGTAGACACACAGCTGGTCATCATCAGCCAGGTGATGTGGGCCACTGTGCTGCCACACAGGTGTGCTCCTGGGAGGCCACAGCAGGGAGGCTGGAGAAAACCAAGTATTTCCATGAGAGGTGAAATGGAGAGGACGCGAAGGGTTTGGGAATGGAAGCAGCAGTGACAAGAGTCTCTAAACATGGGGTCCCAGGCTGGGAGTCTGGAATGGGGGCGGAGGGTGGGTGGGTGGCATGTCCCACTCTGTCTGACACCTGAGCCGAGTATTATGGTTTACAAAGCCCCAGTGCGGTCCCCACTGCCTTTCGTCTTCCAAACCTCAGCACAGCCAACCTCACACTCCACAAGTGCATGCACCACTCTCCCCCAAGAAGAACTGGCCAGTCCTCCCTATGTGCCTCACTCCCTCACACATACCCATTGTCTCAGATTGGGGTCCCCAAAGGAGATCCTGAGACGAGGATTCGTGGGCCAGTCGTTTATCAGGCAGAGCTTCCAGGGGAAGCCAGTAGGGGAGGGGGAAGCAGACCCCGAAGGGGAGGGGACAGCCAAGTCTTGCCTCACAGAGGGAAACTGGCTCCACCCCTCCAGGAACTCGAGAAACAGTACATGTCACGTTGGACCTGGAGTCTGTACCCCTCCAGCAGGCATTGGTCAAGGGCTTCCCTGAGGATGTAAGTTTCCAGGCACTTCCCACTTTCCTAGAGCCTGCAGGCTAGGTGGCTCCGGCAGCTTGGGGGTTGGGAATGCAAGGTCACCAAGAGCCGGTGCCGCATGAACATGGGAGAGGGGTCCGAGGAGATAGTAATGAACAATGACGGCATCTGCTTTCCTCTATGCCCACTCTGCCAGCACCTGTAATAGTTGATTCTGCACACTTGGTCTCACATCTGCCTCCACAGTAGAAGCCTGGCACATGGCACATGCTTAACAAGAGTTGGTGAATGAATGAATGAATGAGTGGAAGGAGAGAGGATAACTTTACTCATTTTCAGATGAAGAAACTGAGGCTCAGTGAAGTGAATGACTTACCCAGGGTCCCACAGGAAATAAGCAGTGCAGCCAGGATCCCCATCATGCATCCAATGCATTTGCACTTCGCCCTAGCAGGGCAATGCCCTCCCCCCCAGCCCTTTCTTAGAGTACAAGATAACCCCTGACTCAGCTAGCAACGACTTCCTTTTTGCAGATCTCAGAGGCTTCTAGGACTTTGAAGGAGGGGAGGGGAAGGCTCCCCGGGGAGGCTATATAAGCACATGTTTCCTCCTAGCTGCCCTGGTAAAGGCCAGAGGGTATCTGGAGTGCTCGCAGGGAACCACACCCCTTGTCCCAGCCCCGCCCCTCCTGCCCCCAGCTTTGAGCTCTGAGCTGCCTCCTCTGCTCTCCAGGACATGGCAGCCCCCATGACCATGGCAACCAGCCTCCTGCTCATGGCGCTGTGCACCTACTGCATTGTCCCTGCAGGTAAGATCTCTGACCCCACCCTGGGTCTCTCATGCAGGACAGCCGTCCCAAGGGCATGGCTGGAATGGCACAGCAGAGGATGGAGGACTGAGCAGCCTGGGTCTGGAGGGGACTGCTGAGAAGGGGGCAGCCCAGTGGCTGGACTGGAGGTGTTTAGTGCAGGGGACAGGCTCCATGTTGAAGCCCAGAGTCTAGAGCAGGCTGGCAAAGAACTTGGCTCTTCTCTCTCCTGTCTTTTAGGCTCCATGATCATCCCCCCTTCCTGCTGCATAGCCTTCATTTCCAAGAAAATTCCTGAGAGACGAGTAATAAACTACCAGCTGTCCAACAGGAGTGTCTGCCCCAAGGCAGGAGTGATGTAAGAAACTACTGCTCCTCGGCCACCTGGCAGGAGGTGGGCAGGGAGACATGAGCCTTCAGGATCACTGAGAGCCCTGCTCTGTGATCCTGGGGAGGTCACCTCACCTCTCTGAGCCTCAGCTTCCTCATCCGTAAGATTAGGAAGAGGATTCAGAGTCAATAATCATGTATTGAGCACCAAATATATAAGAGGCACCATTCGGGCCATATAACATTCCCTTATCTAACCCTCTCAGCCATTCTATGAGCTAGGATTGATTATCCTCATTTTACAGGAGGCAATTAAGGCTCAGAAAGGTGACCTATTCAAGGTCACTTAGGACTCCAGATAACTTCAGTTACAAGACAGCAAATGTGAGCTCACTGTGTAAACAGTGGCATGCCCTAGAAATGTGATCTCTTCTTAACCCAGAAGGTAGTATTTATAATGCATAATCATTTACTTGTAGTGAATTGTTTAAAGTTGTTAATACTTGTTTAAATTTTTTTACACTATAGCATTTATGCAATGGTTTACAGAATTCATGGAATTATTTTTATCAGTATGGAAATTAATTAAAACTTTGAATCTTAATTTTGTCTTCATCTTTGAGAAAAAAAATTAATTATTAACCGTAATTTTCCCCACTGTCTCCAGACCCAGCTCCACAGCCTGGCATCCACCGCTCGGAGCTGGCTTGGAAAATGGCATCCCACTGCCCACTCCCAGCTCTGGCATCCTTATTGGCCACGTTTCCTTGCACACTGTGCGAACTGGAGGTCTTTTTTCTTTGGGGTTTTCAATGCATCTTCTCTTGTCCCTGTGAGCAGACATTGTGTCTCTCTCTTCAGACCCAGTGTTATCTAAAGGCAGGGCTGGGCCTCCCCCATATGACAAGGAGGTTACTGAATGTGAACGTGAGGTTATTGAAACAAAAAGATGCAGACGCACAGAGAGGAGACGTTGTGTCAGGAACCTGCCAGGAGGCTGGGACAGCAGCGTGTCCTCTGGGCTTCCACATGACCTCCTCAGAAAGTGAAGGGATCCAAACCCCCTGCCAGACCTCACATGTGCCCTGTCACTCTTCCCACAGCTTCACCACCAGGAAGGGCCAGAGGTTCTGTGGCAACCCCAAGTTGCTGTGGGTCCAGAGGTACATGAAGAACTTGGATGCCAAGCAGAAGAAAGCCTCCACTAGGACCAGAGTGATGGGTGCCAAAGTCGCTGTCCAGAGGCACCCTGCCAACAGTACCTTCATTTAACCCCTGCCCGGCCCCTAGCCCTGAGCTTGGGCCTGGGTCTCGCCTCCTAAAAGGCTGCTTGGGGCCTGGTGAGCCAGCGGTGATAGGCAAAGGGCTAACGGTCTTGTTTCTTAGCATCATTCTCAGGGGATGTGTCTAATCTATTTTAAAAACCCAAGGCAGGGGAGGCCTGCTCCTGGGGGCTGAATGAGGGCTCCAAGCATCCCGGGCCTCTTGCCTTTCCTGACCTGGGGGAGAAGGTCCCAGAAGGAGGGCCATGGCAGTCCTTTGTCCTCACCCTGAGCTGGAGCTGGCACTTCTCTGACTTCTGGGTTCCATCAGAGCCCAAGTGCATGAGTCCTACCCTACAGACAGACTCTGCTTGTACCTTAGCCTGCAGCTGTCTTCTATGGGCCCTCTGGTCTTACAGTGGGGCCTACGGGCTGTCTGTCTATCTGTCTGGGGATGGGTGACCTCTCAACACCCATAGCTCTCCATTACAGTGGGGATGCTCCTGGCCTGTCCCACTTGCAGCCTCCCAGGTGAATAAAAACCCAACAAAAGCATAGGGCTCTTTGCTGCGTTCACTGCCAGATCCTGGCCCTCCTTGCACACCTCTCGTGGGATACGACTAATAAAGTTTTTCAGGAACTCATTGGTTTTTGTATAATGAAATGGACCTGGAGGACCTGGATGAGGGGCCAGCCTGGGGAGTTGAATTCCTTTGTGAAGATATGGGTTTAAGGAGATGTTTTGCTTCATGGCACAGCGTGTTCCATGCTACTTTGGGGACAAAGACCCTCTCTGCCTTTAAGGCTGGTCTTTGCCCACATTTTGGTGAGGGGAAGATGGGGTAGGAGCTGAGGGGGGAGAGGATCCCAGCTTTTTCTTTTTTTTTCTATACTATGTGATTTGTATGTCGAGTGTAGATGGACACACTTGCTGTTCTCAAATAACAATCTAAGTAAAATGTGATTTCTCCTTCGAAGGTGGTCGTGTCTTGCCTGTTCTCATCTCCCTTGGGTGGCAGAGTTGGGGTGTCAACAGTGGAGCACCTGCCCCAGAAATCACCCTGAGTTGCCCATCTGAGGCTGGGGGGGAATGAAGACAGCCTGAGCACAGGGTATCCCAGGAGTGGTCTTGGTCTGCCCTTGGGAGTCCTGTTATGATCCCTGAAAAACATACATGCATAGCTGGATTCAATTAAATTTGTAAAAAATTTTGACAGAACATATTATTGCACAAGGAGCTGTTTAGGCATCAAAAGACTATTAAATTATAAATGGCGGTTGGCCTCTGGCTTCAAAGGATTAGGGAGAAAAATAACACATCCACACTCACAAATCAAGAGCAGTGTGGGTTTAATACCAATCCTGATTGATAAGCTGCATGACTTTGAAATATGTTACTTAACCTCTCTGAGCCTCAGTTTCCCTCATCTGTAAAATGCGGATAAGGAAACCTTTCCATTTTGTTTGAGTTTTCCCCAGAAGCAGTCCCTGAAAACAAAGATTTGGGTTCTGATATTATATTTGGGAGGTACAGGAAACAACACCAGGAAAATGAGGAGGTAATACAAGGGAAGGAAAGCTGCCAGTAAGAGTGTGTTATCAAGCAGAGGGGAATTAGAGCTCCAGCCACAGGGCAGTGGTGTGAGACCCACCCCTCAGAATCACACCCCCTCCATTAGTCATTGTCAGCTGCGGGGAGGGTCTGTCTTCCTGCAGGTGGGAGCAGGGCAACCTTCCACGGTTCAAAACAAGCCTTCAGGTGCAGAGAGTCTGCAGAGCACAGGAAAGTCCTGGCAGCAGACGAAGTTTCTTTTAACTCGATACAAAGCAGAATCAAGGGTAGCGTTAAACAGCAAGAAAGGACATTCTGATGGGGGAAGAGAGCCTGCAGAAATCCTCGGCCCAGAGCTGGCCTCTGAACGGTGATTGAGCTTTCACTCTCTAAAGAATAGTGTTTCTTCTTCTTCTTTTTAAAAAGTCTTTGCTTCCTTTTTTTTTTTTGGCTGTGCCGCGCAGCTATGAGGGATCTTAGTTCCCCACCCTCACCCCCGACCAGTTCCCAAGCAGTGGAAGCACAGAGTCCTCACCCCTAGACCACCAGGGAATTCCCACAGAATGTTTTTCTAAGGATGGAAGAGAGCTGGTGTCTTCAGGTGAGAGACGGAACTACAAATAGACATTGGTCAGCCTGTAGGTGACAGCAGAACTCTGACGCACGGCCTCTGCAGCAAAAACCCAGAATCATGAGATTGGCGAGTGACTGCCAGCTTCCTAATTGTCCCCTTTCTCCAACTCAGAACCAACCAGAGAAGGCCAAATATACTCCCGAATCAATCACAGAAGATAGATGTCTGCTTCTAATTATCCCGCCTCCAGCTTCCCGGGCCAACAGCCTCCATTCAAGATATACCTGTGCTTTCCCTCTGGTCCTCTCTGAAGCTCTCCCACTCCCTGGAGGCCTGTGAGTCTCTGCCAAACACAGGTGATGCGTGTGATTCCCTTGCTAGGCAAGCACTAAATAAACTACCTTTGCTGGTTCCCATCTGATGGTTCTCATTTATTTCATCAGGGAAGCTGTAAAATCTGGTACAGTTGCAGCCAGGGCCATGGAAGGATTGGAGAGCCTCCAAGAGTGTGCAAAGCTGGAACCCTGTCCTTCTGCTGGCAGGTGTGTCTCCTGAGCCAGCCTCTTTGGAGGACCGTCTGGTAGCATATGTTAAAATGCTAGACACACATACTGGGACTTCCCTGGTGGTGCAGTGGTTAAGAATCTGCCTGCCAACGCAGGGGACACGGGTTTGAGCCCTGGTCCAGGAAGATCCCACGTGCCGCGGAGCAACTAAGCCCGTGCGCCACAACTACTGAGCCTGCGCTCTAGAGCCTGCGAGCCACAACTACTGAGCCCACACACCACAACTAGTGAAGCCTGCGTGCCTAGAGCCTGCCCTCTGCAACAAGAGAAGCCACTGCAGTGAGAAGCCTGCGCACCGCAAGAGTAGCCCCCCTCTCGCTACAACTAGAGAAAAGCCCGCGCACAGCAACGAAGACCCAACGCAGCCAAAATAAATACATACATACATATATACATACATACACACATATGCCATTGACCCAGCAGTTCCACCTCCAGAAATGTGTCCTACACATTTGCACAGAGGTTCATGTACAAGGATGCAGGCAGCACTACTTGTGGTTATAGAAAACTAGCAACAACCTAATTGCCAATTCATAGGGGACTCAGCAAAGATATGTTTTTAAGTGAAAAAAACCAAGGTGCACAAGGACATGCACTGTATGATCCTATTCATGCAAAAAAAAAAAATACACATATGCTTAGCAACTTGATGGATGCAAACTATCAAAGTTGTGTTGACTGAAAAAAATGCACAATGTGAGAGTTGTGAGTTACGTTTTACAAACTTAATGAGGGGCAAAATGAGGACTATAGTCCAGGAGACAGCATTTCAGATAGCTCTGAGAAACTGCTCCAAAGAGGTAGGGGGGAAGACGAGTATATATGTGATTTTGGTGAAGGGGGAGTACATGCAATCAAGCACTTTTTTTTTTTTTTTTTTTTTTTTTTGCGGTACGCGGGCCTCTCACTGTTGTGGCCTCTCCCGTTGTGGAGCACAGGCTCTGGACGCGCAGGCTCAGCGGCCATGGCTCACGGGCCCAGCCACTTCGCGGCATGTGGGATCTTCCCGGACCGGGGCACGAACCTGTGTCCCCTGCGTCGGCAAGCGGACTCTCAACCACTGCGCCACCAGGGAAGCCCAAGCACATATTTTTTGCAGAAGGCTCTGCTAGTCTTGAGGAGCAGATGTCACCATGAAGGATTTTAGTGCTTTTCTAGGTACAAGGAGATGCAAGAGTTGGGCTCATAAAGTCTTCTCCTGAAAATATCTAACTATCTAAAGACATGTTCTGCCAGTTTTTCCCAGAGCACAGAGGGCCTCATTCCTGATCTCCACCCTGAACTCCTTTCAGGGGGTGTCAATGGTCATCAGCTGCAGCAGCTCATAATTTGATCCTTGTAGAGGTAGAGGGCAAGTGCCAATTTGTAGGTGACAGGTGGTTGCCTTAGGCAAGTCAGACTGGGAGTCAGGGAGAGAGAAGATACATCTTTATCAGTACTTTTCTGGGGTGTTTAAACTTCTTGCTATGTGCATTTATTCCTTTTGTAATAAAAACTAGTGTACAGAAGCTGTCGATGCATTGCCCGTGTGCCTTTCCCTCGGACTGTATCTTTCATCATGCTCCTGACTTCTTCCAACAGCCAGGAGGATCTGCGTCTCTGGGCCTGGGTGCTTCGCCCCAAAGGCTGCTCTGCTGGGTCAGGCCAGGAGTGCCAGGGAATGAACAGCCCCCGGGCAGCCCTCAACCAGCAGCTAATTAAAGTGGGTGTCTAACCACCATCCCAGGTCCCTAACTCCCTGGTCGGAATAGCTCTAGGGAGTGTGTTCTCCGCTGTCTGCCAATCGTTGCCCTGTTTCCCAATCAGTCACTGGCTTGACAACACACGCTTCTGGCTGCCTGCCCTTCTCGCCGGTGTCTCTGCCTCTCCTGAATAAACTACATACTCCCAAACCCTTGTCCCAGGGTTTGTATTTGGGAGAATACAAACCAAGTCAACTAGTTTAGATGACAAATAAATAAATAAATAAAGGAGAAATGACTTGGTCTAGGAAGTCAGATGGACCTGGATTTGATCCCAGCCTCCTCGGTTTCTGGTTGTGTGGTGCTGGAGGAATCTAATTGAGCTCTCGGGCCTTAGTTTCCACATCTGTAAAATGAGCATAATGGAAGTACCTATTTCATGGGTGGTCTGTGAGTATTAAACAGGCAATTAATGCATGGGAAGCATTTAGCTGAATGCCTGGCACATAGTAAAGGCTGTGGGCAGGCTCAAGTTTAGGCAAAAGGCAGAGAAGCTGAAGCTGGTCTTGCTGTGGCCAGGACACCCAGCTAATACTTCTATGGCCACTCCAGTGGCTCTGTGCTCCCTGCTTCCTCCTATCTCATTTCTCTGGTGGCCATTAAATGCCTCTGGAGAAAGGAGGCACTGATTGGAGTGCTGATCATGGGGCACCTGAACTGTCCACCAGAAATCCTGGCCTGCCTTGGCCCGATCTTGCTTTGGGATGCGAGCCTTGGCCGTGGATGGCCAGTCTGTGTGTGGGGAGGTCACATCTCCTGCCCTGGTTCTGGGCCGACCACCAGCACAATGACAATGCACTGAGTCACCCACAGTCTTTCTCAAGCTACCTTGAGATATTCTGGAGATGGAGGGGTGCCAGAAGCTGCTGTGGTCAGGGAGGGACCGGGCTTAGTTTGTGGCCACGTTAAGCCAAAGTTGGTCTGTGTTTGGGAGAGTGCTCCACCCTGGACAAAACCTGTCCTATGACTCACTGAAACTGAGTTCATTAAGCTCTGCTATAGCCCACGGCTGGTATATCAAAAAGTATATCATACTTTCATATACTATATGGTATATCATAATCCAAGGGTGGAAGAGGAAGCAAGCACAGGTGAGACCTTGAGTCCAAGGGGTGGGAGGAGGAACAAAGAAGACCCACAGAACAGCAGTTCTCAACCCTAGCGGGGCTTTAGAATCAGAATCTGACTTAAAATGCAGATTCCTGGGCCCTGCCCCATACGTGATGACTCTGCTGGGATGTGGCCCAGAAATCTGCATTCTTGAAGAAGTTGCCCCAGTTGGCGCAGCCACTATCAAAAACTGTATGGAGCTTTTTCAAAAACGTAGAAACAGAACTGCCATACGATCCAGCAATTCCACTTCTGGGTATTTATCGGAAGGAAATGAAAACACTTACTTTAAAAGATATCTGCACCCCGATGTTCATTGCAGCGTTATTTAAAACAGCCAAGACATGGAAGCAGCCTAAGTGTCCACTGGAGGATGAATGGATAAAGAAAAAAATACACACACACACATACACACAGTGGAATGTTAGCCATAAAAAAGAATGAAACCTTGCCATTTGCGACAATATGGATGGACCTTGAGGGCATTGTGCTGAGCGAAATAAGATAGACAGAGAAAGACAAATGCCATCTGATCTCATTTATATGTGGAATCTAAAACACAATAAAACAAAAAATCCCAGACTCATATATACAGAGAACAGATTGGTGGTTGCCAGAGGTGGGGGCTCGGGGTTGGGCAAAATGGGTGAAGGAGGTCAAAGGTACAAATTTCCAGTTATAAGATGAATAAGCCCTGGAGATATAACGTACAGCATGGTGACTGTAGTTAACAATACTGTATTGTATATTTGAAAGTTGCTAAGACAGTAGATCTTAAAAGTTCTGCTCACAAGAAAAAAAAATGTGTAACTCTGTGTGGTGATGGATGTTAACTTGTTGTGGCAAGCATTTCAGAGTGTATACATATATCAAATTATTGTGTCATACACCTAAAATGAATACGTTATACATCAATTATATTGCAATTAAAAAAAAAAAGTAGTCCAGGCGATTGTCACGGCCAGCCAGGTTGACAGACTTTATCTCCCACTCTGGCAGACAAGGGACCGGGGAGAAGAGAGGGACCTTGGGCTTCATCTGGCACAGGAGGACCAGTTGAAAAGTGCTGAGCTGGGTTAAGTGACTCAGGACCCCTGCTTGGGGGCAGGGGCAGTTGTTGAGCAGAGTCTGGTCTCAGCCACCTCTCCTTCCAGGTGGCAGCTGGAGCGGCAAAATAATGTTGGGGTCATAATAAAGTCTTTTTTTTTTAATTGAGGTATAGTTTATGTACAATATTATATAAGTTTCAAGTGTACAACATAGTGATTCACTTTTTAAAGGTTATATTCCATTTATAGTTATTTTAAAATGTTGGCTACATTCTCTGTTTTGTACAGTATGCTTTTGTAGCTTATTTATTTTACACATAGTACTTTGTACCCCTTAATCCCCTCCCCCTATATTTCCTCTCCCTCCTTCCCTCGCCCCACTAGTAATCACTAGTTTGTTCTCTATATCTGTGAATCTGTTTCTTTTTTGTTATATTCACTAATTTGTTTTATTTTTAATTTATTTTTAATTTTTTATTGAAGTATAGTTGGTGTACAATATTATATGTTACAGGTGTACAATATAGAAATTCACAAGTTTTAAAGGTTATACTCCATTTATAGTTCTTGTAAAATATCAGCCATATTCCCTGTGTTGTACAATATATCTTTGCAGCTTATTTTTGTTACACATAGTAGTTTGTACTCTTAATTCCCTACCCCTATATTGCACCTTTCCCAGTCCCTCTCCCCACTGGTAACCACTAGTTTGTTCTCTAAATCTGTGAGTCTGTTTCTCTTTTGTTATATTCACTAGTTTATTTTTTAGATTCCACATATGTGATATCATACAGTAATTGTCTTTCTCTATCTGACTTATTTCACTTAATATAATACCCCCAAGTCCTTCCATGTTGTTGTAAATGACAAAATTTCATTCTTTTTATGGCTTAATATTCCATTCCATTGTGTGTGTGTGTGTGTGTGTGTGTATATATATATATATATATATATATATATATCTCACATCTTCTTTTTCCATTCTTCTGTTGATGGACACTTAGGTTGCTTCCATATCTTGGCTATTGTAAATAGTACTGCCATGAACATTGGTGTGCATGTATCTTTTCAAATTAGTGTTTTTGGGCTTCCCTAGTGGCGCGGTGGTTGGGAGTCCGCCTGCCGATGCAAGGGACACGCGTTCGTGCCCCGGTCCGGGAGGATCCCGCGTGCCACGGAGCGGCTGGGCCTGTGAGCCATGGCCGCTGGGCCTGCACGTCCGGAGCCTGTGCTCTGCAGCGGGAGAGGCCGCAACGGTGGGAGGCCCGTGTACAGCAAAAAAAAAAAACCCCACAAAAAACCCAAATTAGTGTTTTCTTTTTTTTTCGGCTCTATACCCAGGAGTGGAATTGCTGGGTTATATGGTAGTTCTATTTTTAGTTTTTTGAGAGACCCCATACTGTTTTCTGCAGTGGCTGAACCAATTTAAATTCCTACCAACAGTGTACAAGGGTTCCCTTTTCTTCACATCCTCACCAACATTTGTTATTTGTGTTCTTTTTGATGATAGCCATTCTGACAAGTGTGAGGCGATATCTCATTGTGGTTTTAATTTGCATTTCTCTGATGATAAACAGTGTTGAGCATTTTTTCATGTGCCTGTTGGCCATCTGTATGTCTTCTTTGGAAATATGTCTGTTCAGGTCTTCTGCCCATTTTTTAAGTGGGTTGTTTTTTTGATGTTGAATTGTATGAGCTGTTTATGTATTTTTGGATATTAACCCCTTATTGGTCATATCATTTGCAAATATTTTCTTCCATTCAGTAAGTTGTCTTTTCAACTTGTTGATGGTTTCCTTTGCTGTGCAAAAGCTTTTAAGTTTAATTAGGTCCCATTTGTTTATTTTTGCTTTTATTTCCTTTGTTTTAGGAGACAGATCCAGAAAAATATTGCTATGATATCAAAGAGTGTTCCGTTTATGTTTTCTTCTAGGAGTTTTATGGTTTCTGGTCTTACATTTAGGTCTTTAACCCATTTTTAGTTTATTTTTGTATATGGTATTAGAGAATGTTGTAATTTTATTCTTTTACATGTAGCTCTCCAGTTTTCCCAGCACTACTTATTGAAAAGACTGTCTTTTCTCCATTATATATTCTTGCCTCCTTTGTCATAGACTAATTAACCATAAGTATGTGGGCTGTCTATTCTGTTCTGTTGATTTATGTGTCTGTTTTTATGCCAGAACCATACTGTTTTGATTACTGTCATTTGTAGTAATGAAACAGGAGGGAAGGGGGCAGGGCACAACCTTTAAAAGAATGACATAGCCCGAGGACACAACATAAACTGATTAGAACGAAATAGGTTCAAGATGGTGGATGGGTCGACTTCCACTAGACCTTGAGCCTCATTGTAACACATTAGCAAGCTAAATGATGCACCCACAGGTGCCATGACAGTTCCAAGGCTGACAATAAAAGGTCCAAAAGTGGGTGGTGGCCCAATTCCTGGAAATCCCCATCCCTTCCCCCAAATATCTGGAAGACTCCCCCCACTCATTAGCCTATGAAATTACCCACCCCTATAAAAACTGACAACCCCATACTCTGGTGCTGCTCTCGCCTTCTGAGATGGCCCACACTCTGTCTGTGGAGTGTGTTTCTCTCTAAATAAATCCACTTCTTACCTATCACTTTGTCTCTCACTGAATTCTTTCTGCGATGAGACATCAAGAACCTGAGCTTCATTAAGTCCTGAGACCAAGTGAGTGATCTCAGTTAAAAGACCATGGGTTCAAATCCCAATCTGGGTTTTGTCTGGGTTCAAGTCCAGGCACATGGGTTCAAGTCCCAATCTGAGTTGCACAGTTTCAATATAGTCTGAAGTCAGGGAGTGTGATTCCTCCAGCTCTGTTCTTTCTCAAGATTGTTTTGGCTATTCGGGGTCTTTTGTGTTTCCATACAAATTTTAAAACTATTTGTTCTAGTTTTGTGAAAAACGCCCTTGGTGTTTGATAGGGATTGCATTGAATCTATAGATTGCCAAGGGTAGTATGGTCATTTTAACAATGTTAATTCTTCCAAATCCACATCATAAAGTCTTATACTTGCTCAAAGCCTTTGAAGTTTTCAGAGCTTCATCCCCTCCCTTCTCCTCTTTCTTCTCCTCCTCCCTGGGTTTTTCTCCTCTCTCCCACCAGCCAGTCTTCTGACTGGGTTCAGCAAGGCTCCACCCACCTTGAGAGGACAACCATGTGACGATGCGAGTCCCTGCACAGCTGTCCGCCCGGTGATTGGTTCCCTCAGAGAGGCAGCCTCTCTCTCCTTCCCCATTCCCACTTCTTTCTTGGAAACAGATGTGCCGGGAGAGGTTATTGGCAAGAGGCTTGTTTGGCAGAGGAAGATGTTTTGCTGTCAGAACTTCTGGACTCATTGCAGATCTAACTCTCAACTCTTGCAAAGCTATTTGTTCCAAAGAATTCCATGGCCTTGTTTCTCCAAGGCCTTGTTAAAAGGCAGTTATCTGGGAATTCCCTGGCCACCCAGTGGTTAGGATTCTGCACTTCCACTGCCAGGGGCCCAGGTTCAATCCCTGGTCAGGGAATTAAGATCCTGCAAGCGGAGCAGCCAAAGAAAAAAAAGGGAGTTATCTAAATTCCCAGAATTACAGGCTTATCAGTTTCCAGGAAATCCCTTCAGAATATATGCAGCATTTGCTCTCCTAAAGCTGTGTGCCTGGGTCTTTCAACCCAGCATTCCACCCAAGACACAGGCAAGACTCGGAGGAAAACGGGACCGCGAAGTGACCCCAGACACCCTCCCCACCTCGACTCCTGACCAATCCCATTTCTACTCTTGCTGCTCCTTCTTTTTTTTTTTTTTTTTTTAATACATCCTTATTGGTGTATAATTGCTTCACAATGCTGTGTTAGTTTCTGTTGTACAACAAAGTGAATCAGCCATATGTATACATATATCCCCATATGCCCTCCCTCTTGAGTCTCCCTCCCACCCTCCCTATCCCACTCCCCTAGGTCGTTGCAAAGCACCAAGCTGATCTCCCTGTGCTATGCTGCTGCTTCCCACTTTGCCAAGGGGAATAACCACTTTCAAAAAAGCTTTTTTTGGCCTCTACATTTCCTGATTCTAGAGAAAAAATATCTTGTGACTGGCTTTCCCTGGAAATCTCACCATTCTTCTCCTGGCTTTCTAAATTCAGAATAATGATAAGCCCTGTGGAACAAGCACTTCTTGTCAGGATGCTGTGGGTATGGCCCCATTGAGATATCACCCAGTGACCTCTTTCCAAGAGTCACCTGGATAAACTTCTCTCGGGCCTCAGAATTGGGAAGAGCACGAATCCCATGCAACCAGCGGTTCGTTTTTATGTTGTTTATGTTGTGAATCTTGGGACTGATTGCACTTTCCATTCTGTATTGGCTCATTGAAAGTCTGCCAGCCCTCGCAGCCTGACAGGTGCACCTGCACCTTATCTATTCAGTCCTTATTAGCCCTTTGCTTTGATGTCCTGCTTAATTGCGGAGTCATTTGGCTCCAGGACAGAGCCTGAAGCAAGTTAACCTTAAGGCTCTTTTTCAGGGTAGGGGCCCAGGGGACAGGACCCTAAGACACTCAGAGGCACAAGGCACAGGCATAAGACAGACCTGGCTTTGAACCTTGGCTCTGCCACCTGCTAGCTGTGTGACCTTGAACAAATCATTTCCCTTCTCTGAACCTCAGTTTCTTTGGATGAAAAGGAAGGATAAGAAAACCTCCCTCACAGAACCGCTATGAAGATAGATGGAGTAGCTGGTAACAAACCAAAAAAGGTTTGTCTATTTCCAATTCCTGGAAACATGTTTTCTTTTCTTGATTCCATCCAGCTTCTGTTAGACACAAACTAGGACACTGCCTACCTCCTGGGGGAGCTTCTCAGCTCTGGCGAAACCCTCCTAACACACTGTGCCTCCTTCTGGCCTCTCCCCCTCCCTGATCGAGGTCCCACTGCGACAGCAGGTGGGGGGTTCACGTCCATTTACTCAGCTTTGGCAAGGACGGGGCTGGGGTCTTGTCTACCATGCACCTCCAGAGCCTTTGACAGATCCTGGGCCCCCGGTAAGAACTCAACAAACGTTTGTGCCATAAATGGGTTCCAGACTCTGTGCTGAAGGCTTGTGAAGACAAACAAGGAGGCTTCGTACTGGTCTTCCACGTCCCACCTTGTCCCTCTCTAGTGCATCCTCCATACAACAGCCAGGGAAGTCTTTATAAATCCCTCCTCTAACTTTATCCCCTGCTTTAAACTCCTTAATATCTCCCCATAGTGTTTAGGATAAAGAGGAAAATGCTCGACCCATGCTCTGTACAGGAGGCAGTAGAATGCAGTCAGAGGGGATTCACCACGGGCCCCTCACTTGCAGGGTCCCTTCGAGAGCCTTGCGCCTCATTTGGTAGCATTGTGTCTTTTTTAAAAAAAGAGGGCCACCAAATTGTATAAGCGTTAGTTTCCACCACACCCAGATCCGCCCCTAAGCCTGGAGGTGAAGAGCATGAGTTTTGGAGCCAGACTACCTGCATTCACATTGTGGTGTCACCACTTACAGGTGTGCCGCAGTTTCCTCGCCTGTAAAAAGAGAATACGTAGTAACAGATCTGCCATATAGGGCTGTGTTAGGAGCTCACTGGGTGAAGCACTGTAGGACAGTACCTGGCGTGTAGCCAGCTCCAAGGGTTCTCTGCTGATAAACAGGGTCCTGCATGATTCAATTCAATCCATGGAGAGACACAGGTCATTGCCAAGGCTATGGCCAGGCAGGGAGAGAGCAGGATGAGCAGGACCCAGGAGGCAGTCAGAGGGCCAGGAAGCTTGGAGATGCAGTCCATGGCGGTCAACCCCAAGCACTGAGCAGGGCAGAGGAGGGTAGAGAATGACACATTTCAGGGGCAGAGTGTGTGTGGGTGCGCGCGTGTGCGCGCACGTGCTCGCAAACACGTGTGCGTGCATGCAATTGGAGAATAAGCAGCACGCTGTCCTTCAGGGTTTAGTGCAAAGGCCACTTTCTTTAAAGGAAGATTTTCTGACTCCCTAGCCTGGTTCACATGCCCTTAGTTTACACTCTTAAAGCTCCCTGTGCTTCTCCACCCAGGTAGCATTAATAATCTATTGAGTAATTGTTTTCTGCTCAGTCTAGTCCCTCCACTAGAATATACACTTCCCGACAGCAAGGACAGTGTCTGTCTTGTTCACCTGTGGATCTCAGCATCTAGCATAGTGCAGAGATCACAAAAAAGTTTATTGAATGAGTCAGTGATGAAATGAATGGAAAGAATTCACTGGCCAGGAAGGAGGGCAGATAAGAAGGCTGATGAGTGTGCAAGGGATGAGGATGGTGTCTGTGATTCAACATGGCACAATGTTCTCTGGAAACCAGGGGAGGGCTACCCAGTCCAGCTTGGAATGGAGGATGGAGGAAAGCTTCTGTGAGTTGGTGACACAGGTCATAGGTACAGAGGGGTGAAGTCTTTGCAGACACAGAATGGGGCATTCTGCCCCCAGTGGAAGGATATTCGGTCCCTACCCGTGAGTCCACATGTAGCAGATACTGGGGGTGCCCAGCTCACATCCTTCAGCACCCACCCTCCCATTCTCACTGTTCCTTCTATCCTCCATCAGCATGCACCTGAGGTGCTCCACCTGAGGGCTCCCTCTTGGCCCATGTGCAGGGCCGGCCCAAGTGCCCCCAGCCAGTGGCGATGGGTGGGAAGGCTGCAACTTCCTTGCCTTCAACTGCAAGGACTCTGGCTGTAGTCCACAGGTCTGACTGAGCCCCAGCTGCCTACAAGGAACATGCTTGATAAAGTGCCCTTTCTTTTTTTTTCTTTTTTTTTTTTTTTTGCGGTACGCGGGCCTCTCACTGTTGTGGCTTCTCCCATTGCGGAGCACAGGCTCCGGACGCGCAGGCTCAGCGGCCATGGCTCACGGGCCCAGCCACTCCGCGGCATGTGGGATCTTCCCAGACCAGGACACGAACCCGTGTCCCCTGCATCGGCAGGCGGACTCTCAACCACTGAGCCACCAGGGAAGCCCAAAGTGCCCTTTCTTTATCAGCTGCCCTCCCATCTCTGTCTCACTTCCCCACACCCCAGTTGGCATTTCCCGAAATTTCCACCCCAGTATGTTTGCACTCAAATTCTTGTCTCAGGATCTGCCTCTGGGAGAACCCAACCCTAGAAACAAGGAGGAGGGGACAAGCCTTCACTGAAGTGTGAGGCTGTGTCACTCAGCTCGGGCTGCTGTGACAAAATACCACAGGCTGGGCGGCTAAAACAATAGACATTTATTTTCTCACGGTTCTAGAGGCTGGGAATCCAAGGTGTCAGCAGGATTGGCTTCTCCGAGGCCTCTCTCCTTGACTTGTAGACAGCCGTCTTCTCCTGGTGTCCTCATACCATCTTGTTTCTATGCACGCACATCCCTGGTGTCTCCTCCACTTCTTATAAGGATACTAGTCCTGTTGGATCAGGGCCCCAACCTTATGACCTCATTTGACCTTAACTACCTCTTTGAAGACCCTGTCTCCAAGTATAGTCACATTGGGGGTTAGGGCTTCAACATATGAATATGAGGGGAACACAATTCAGTCCATAAAGAGGGGAACTAGGAAGAAGCAACTCATCTAAGAAAGGAGGGCCTAGAGAGGCAAGGTAGGCTGCTGAAGCCCAGTGCCCATGACAACAGAACAGTAGGCCTGATTCTAAAAGAGTGTCCATAGCAGTGGAAATACAGATGACAGTTCAGAACTTGGGAACCACATGGGATGGAGGCTCTGAGAAATCCCTACATATGTGCTGGGAGCCCAGCCAGCAGGTTGGAAGGTAGGGGCAGAGGTTTCAGCCATAGGGAAGGGGCTGGGAGGAACAGTGGGACCCAGGGCCACCAGTCATGGGCTGGCATTAAGGACATACTCAAGGCCCTGGCCAGATGGGCCTGTTACACAAGTACCAAGGAGGAGGGGTTTCAGCAGAAGTCCACTTATAGACATGCTCCTTGGCTGAAGGGATCCAAATGTCTCATAAATACATAATGACTAATCATAAGGCGGGAAAGATGATAAATAGGACTACATTGAGATTTGGAACTTATATTCATTAGAAGACACCAATAAGAGAGTGAAAAAGCAATCTGCAGGCCCACAAAAGATTTTTGCAATACATATGTACTAGGTTGAATCATACTCCCGCCCCAAATTCACATCCACTCAGAACATCAGAATGTGACCTTATCTGGAAATAGGGGTTTTTGCAGATATAATATTTAAGCTAAGAAGAGGTCCTAACTTGGACTCCTGGGGTGCCCCAGATCCAGGGACTATGGCAGAAAAGGCAAACTCTAGAGGACAAGCAGGAGTCTAGAAGTTGCAGTTGAGCCATGACTCTTGGTATGGACTCTGCCAGGTCCGGGAGAGTCAGGGTTTGGAAGAAGAAAGCAGAAACAGTGCAAACAAGATGCAGACTGATATGACAGCCAGCCAGCGCTTTTCTTTGAAATGGGAAACATTCTGAATACAAAAGAAGGAGGAGGAAGGAAAGGAAATGAGAAGGTCATGACTCTGATAAAACATTTTCTTCATTGCATAGTGATTTGCTTTATTTGCAGTATCATTTCCTTTCCCTTCACTAATTTATTGAAATATAATACACGAATCCTAAGGGTACAGCTCAATGAATTTTCACAAGGATAAAAGGGTCCACTAGCACCCTGATCAAGGAACAGAGCGTACCAGCCCCCTAGAGCTCCCCCTTGGATGTTCCTTTCTTCTAGTCACTATGTCCAAGGGGTAACGCTATTCTGACTTCCATCATTATAGGTTAGTTTTTCTTATTTGGTACTTTATATACATGCAACCCTACAATATTTTTCTTTCATGTCTGGCTTCTTTTCCTCAGCATTAGGTCATGAGATACATCCACATGGTTATGTGTAATTGCAGTTCATTCTCGTTGTACAGTATTGTATTACAACAATAAACCACAATTTATTTGCCATTCTATGTTGATGGATATTCGGGTAGTTTCCAGCTTGAGGCTATTACAAACAATGTCTTTTGGTGCACGTATGTACACTCTTCTGATGGGTATACACCTAGGAGTAGAATTGCTGGATTGTAGAATATGTGTATGTTCAGTTTTAGTAACTATCGCCAAGAGTTTTCCACTCCCGCCGGCAGTATGTGAGTTTCCTGTGTGCCATATTCTCGTTGCCATTCAGTATTTTCCATCTTTTTCATTTTAGTCATTCTGGTGGGTATGTAAGTAATATCACATTACAGTTTAAGTTTGCATTTCTCTGATGACTCATACAATCAAGCCCCTTTCCCTTCATCACTGGGGTTTCCTCTTCCATAAAATGTTTGAGTTTTGGCCACCTTTTTTTTCTATTGGGTTGTCCGTCTTTTTCTTGTTGATTTCTAGTGTTCCTTATATATTCTGAATTCTCGTCCTTTTACAGATAATAGGTTGCATTCATTTCTTAGGGTTTCTGAAACAAATGACCACAAACCAGGTAGCTTAAAACAACAGAAATTTATTCTCTCATGTTTCTGGAGGCTAGAAGTCCAAAATCAAGGTGTCAGGAGGCCCACACTCCCTCTGAAGGCTCTAGGGAAGGATCCTTTCTTGCTTCTTCTTGTCTTTTGGAAGATCCTGGGCATTCCTGGGCTTGTAGCTGCATCAATCCAAACTTTGCCTTTGTCCTCACGTGGGCTTATTCCCTGTGTGTCCCTCTGCCTCTTCACGTGGCCTTCCTATAGGGACACCAGTCATTGTTTTTAGACCTGACAGGGGAAAATACTCTCTGTTTCCTGTCTACTCACTACAGCACTCTACTCTCAATAGTTCACTTCTGACCAGATATGGGAGGGTTTTCCTCATACCCAGAAATTCTCAGACACCAGCTGAGTATCCTACAATTTAACTCAATTCCAATACTATCCACCAGGAGATAGTGTCAGATCTCACAGCCTAAGGGCTCAGTCCCACAAGATTGCCCCCACTTCAGATGCCCATTGAAAGCCCAGGTTGCCACCTTGTAACTGAGAAGGACCCTATGGGTCTTTCCCGGGACAGACCCACCCCACCTCTATCCTCCGCCAGCCTCTCATTTGTAGAAAAATTTTAGCCTCCTAGGCCTTCCCTGAGTGCCAAAGAATAAATTTAATCAGAGAAATGAAAAAATGCAGAAAGAAAGGAAAACAGTCAAGCAAGACAAAATAATAACAGTTCAGCTATTAAACAAAGTCAAGGACTTTTAGTTCCTCCTCAATGTCTAAAGATAATATTCTGAGCCATATCCTTTGAGCTATTTTGCAGATACTGAGACCTCCACCAGGTGGAAGAAGTTAACTGTATGCTGCCCACAAGCACATAGACCCCACACCTGTTGGAAGCAGAAGGACTAGCTGACCAGAGATTTATGGCTCAGATAATGCTCCAAACACAAGTGAGACATGACAGCTACTTGGAACCGTGTGATAGGGACAATCATCTTTGAAAATAGAAGATTAGCCCCTCCTCAGCACATAGCCCCTTCCTCTTTTCCCTATATAATCTCTGAGTAAAACCTGGGGAGTCAGGAGTTGGTTCTTTGGGACATGAGTCCTCCTTCTCCCCAGGATTGCCAGCTTCCTCAATAAAGCTATCTTTCCTTTTACCCAACACTTGTCTCTCAGTATGGGATTCTTGAGTGACGAGTAGCCGAACCTGAGTTTGGAAGCACCTGTGCTTCTTACCGACCAACTACAGATCAGAGAGCTTCCCATGACCCCTTCCTTGGGATTAATAATTTATGAGAGTGGCTCACAGAACTCAGGAAAACTAGATTTATTTACTAGATTACCACTTTATTATAAAGGATACACCTCAGAAACAGCCCAGAGGAAGAGATACATAGGGTAAAGTATGGGAAGGGGCACAGATCTTCAGGCATGCCATCTTCCCAGCACCTCTACGTGTTCACCAACCGAGAAACTCTCCAAACCCTGTTCTTGGGGGATTTTTATGGAGACTTTATTGTGTAGGATAATTCATTAAGTCATTGGCCATTGGGGATTAATTCAACCTCTAGCTTCTCTCCCTCCCTGGAGGTTAAGGAGTGGGGCTGACAGTTCCAACCCTGTAATCAATCACATGGTTGGTTCCCTTGGCAACCAGCCCCCATCCTGTGGTTATCTAGGGGTTTTCCAAAATCACATCATTAACATAAACTCAGGTGTGGTTGAAAGGGGCTTGTTGTGAATAAAGACACTCTTTTCACCTTTTTGCTCTGGAGCTACTTCAAGAACTGAGGACAAAAGACCCAATATCGAATCAAAAGATGCTCCCATTCCTCTTATTGCTTAGAAAATTACAAGGGTTTTAGGAGCTGTGTGCCAGGGGATGTAGACCAAATATTTATTTATTATTATAAATCACAATATCACAAGAATCACCTCACACTGGTCAGAATGGCCATTATCAAAAAATCTACAAACAATAAAAGCTGGAGAGGGTGTGGAGAAAAGGGAACCCTTTCGCACTGTTGGTGGGAATGTAAATTGATACAGCCACTGTGGAGAACAGTATGGAGGTTCCTCAAAAAACTAAAAATAGAACTACCATAAGACCCAACAATCCCACTACTGGGCATATACCCTGAGAAAACCATAATTCAAGAGAACACATGTACCCCAATATTCATTGCAGCACTATTTACAATAGCCAGGACATGAAAACAACCTAAATGTCCAACAACAGATGAATGGATAAAGAAGATGTGGTACATATATACAATGGAGTATTACTCAGCCATAAAAAGGAACGAAATTGGGTCATTTGTAGAGACGTGGATGGACCTAGAGTCTGTCATACAGAGTGACGTAAGCCAGAAAGAGAAAAACAAATATCGTATATTAATGCATATATGTGGAACCCTTCATCTCTTTAAATATGTCCTGCCACTCCCTTCTGGCTTGCAGAGTTTCTGCTGAAAGATCAGCTGTTAACCTTATGGGGGTTCCCTTGTATGTTATTTGTTGTTTTTCTCTTGCTGCTTTGTATTTAATTTTTGATAGTTTGATTAATATGTGTCTTGGAGTGTTTCTCCTTGGATTTATCCTGTATGGGACTCTCTGTGCTTCCTGGACTTGATTAACTATTTCCTTTCCCATATTAGGGAAGTTTTCAACTGTAATCTCCTCAAATATTTTCTCAGTCCCATTCTTTTTCTCTTCTTCTTCTGGGACACCTATAATTCGAATGTTGGTGCATTTAATGTTGTCCCAGAGGTCTCTGAGACTGTCCTCAATTCTCTTCATTTTTTTTCTTTATTCTGCTCTGCAGTAGTTATTTCCACTATTTTATCCTCCAGGTCACTTATCCGTTCTTCTGCCTCAGTTATTCTGCTATTGATCCTTTCTAGAGAATTTTTAATTTCATTTATTGTGTTCTTCATCACTGTTTGTTTGCTCTTTAGTTCTTCTAGGTCCTTGTTAAACGTTTCTTGTATTTTCTCCATTCTATTTCCAAGATTTTGGATCATCGTTACTATCATTATTCTGAATTCTTTTTCAGGTAGACTGCCTGTTTCCTCCTCATTTGTTAGGTCTGGTGGGGTTTTGCCTTGCTCCTTCATCTGCTGTGTGTTTCTCTGTCTTCTCATTTTGCTTAACTTACTGTGTTTGGGGTCTCCTTTTCGCAGCCTGCTGGTTCGTAGTTCCCGTTGTTTTCGGTGTCTGCCCCCAGTGGCTAAGGTTGGTTCAGTGGGTTGTGTGGGCTTCCTGGTGGAGGGGACTAGTGCCCGTGTTCTGGTGTTTGAGGCTGTATCTTGTCTTTCTGGTGGGCAGGTCCACGTCTGGTGGTGTGTTTTGGGGTGTCTGTGGCCTTATTATGATTTTAGGCAACCTCTCTCTAATGGGTGGGGTTGTGTTCCTATCTTGCTAGTTGTTTGGCATAAGGTGTCCAGCACTGGAGATTGCTGGTCGTTGAGTGGAGCTGGGTCTTGGCATTGAGATGGAGATCTCTGGGAGATTTTTGCCGTTTGATATTACGTGGAGCTGGGAGGTCTCTTGTGGACCAGTGTCCTGAACTTGGCTCTTCCACCTCAGAGGCACAGCCCTGATGCCTGGCTGGAGCACCAAGAGCCTGTCATCCACACGGCTCAGAATAAAAGGGAGAAAAGAAAAGAAAGAAAGAAAGAAAGGAAGGAAGAAAGAAGATAAAATAAAATAAAGTTATTAAAATAAAAAATAAGTATTGAAAGAATTTTTTAAATAAAAAAAAGAAAGAAGAGAGCAACCAAACCAAAAAACAAATCCACCAATGATAACAAGCGCTAAAAACTATACTAAAAAAAAAAAAAAAAAAGGACAGACAGAACTCTAGGACAATGGTAAAAGCAAAGCTATACAGACAAAATCACACACAGAAGCATACACATACACACTCACAAAAAGAGAAAAAGGGGAAAAAAAAATATATAGCGTTTCTCCCAAAGTCCACCTCCTCAATTTGGGATGATTAGTTGTCTATTCAGGTATTCCACAGATGCAGGGTACATCAAGTTGATTGTGGAGATTTAATCTGCTGCTCCTGAGGCTGCTGGGAGAGATTTCCCTTTCTCTTCTTTGTTCGCACAGCTCCTGGGGCTCAGCTTTGGATCTGGCCCCGCCTCTGTGTGTAGGTCACCGGAGGGCGTCTGTTCTTTGCTCAGACAGGACGGGGTTAAAGGAGCAGCTGCTTCGGAGGCGCTGGCTCACTCAGGCCGGGAGTAGGGAGGGGTACGGAGTACGGGGCGAGCCTGCGGCAGCAGAGGCCGGCGTGACGTTGCAGCAGCCCGAGGCGCGCCGTGCGTTCTCCCGGGGAAGTTGTCCCTGGATCCCGGGACCCCGGCAGTGGCGGGCTGCACAGGCTCCGGGAGGGGAAGTGGGGATAGTGACCTGTGCTTGCACACAGGCTTCTTGGTGGCGGCAGCAGCAGCCTTAGCGTCTTATGCCCGTCTCTGGGGTCCGTGCTGATAGCTACGGCTCGCGCCCGTCTCTGGAGGTCCTTTAAGCGGCGCTCTGAATCCCCTCTTCTCGCGCACCAGGAAACAAAGAGGGAAGAAAAAGTCTCTTGTCTCTTGGGCAGCTCCAGACTCCTTCCCGGACTCCCTCCCGGCCAGCCGTGGCGCACTAGCCCCTTCAGGCTGTGTTCACGCTGCCAGCCCCAGTCCTCTCCCTGCGATCCGACCTCCGAAGCCCGAGCCTCAGCTCCCAGCCCAGACAAGCCTCTCGGGCTGGTGAGTGCCGGTCGGCACTGATCCTCTGTGCGGGAATCTCTCCGCTTTGCCCTCTGCACCCCTGTGGCTGTGCTCTCCTCCGCGGCTCCGAAGCTTCCCCCCTCCGCCACCCGCAGTCTCCGCCCGCGAACAGGCTCCTGGTGTGTGGAAACCTTTCCTCCTTCACGGCTCCCTCCCACTGGTGCAGGTCCCGTCCCTATTCTTTTGTCTCTGTTTATTCTTTTTTCTTTTGCCCTACCCAGGTACGTGGGGAGTTTCTTGCCTTTGGGGAGGTCTGAGGTGTTCTGCCAGCGTTCAGTAGGTGTTCTGTAGGAGTTGTTCCACATGTAGATGTATTTCTGATATATTTGTGGGGAGAAAGGTGATCTCCGCGTCTTACTCTTCCACCATCTTGAAGCTCTTCTCCAGGAGCTTCATTCCTGAACATCCATTGTGTGGTCAGGCTGCTCTATGCTCCTGTCCTGAGACTGTCTAGACCTCAACAAGAGATAAACAATGTTTAGAAAACCAAGAAAAGGGACTTCTCTGGTGGTCCAGCGGTTAGGACTCCATGCTTCCAATGTGGGGGCACAGGTTCGACCCCTGGTCAGAGAACTAGGATCCTACATGCCATGCGGGGAAAAAAAGAGAAGACGACTCTGGCCAAGAGCCAAGAATTTATCTAGAACAACTAAGGTCAATTCTCTGGAATTCTTATTTCATTTCCTCTGCTTTTGCTTTGCGAGCAATCAAGCATTGCCTCAGACCATTGCACTGGCTGGGAGACTCTCAAGGGTGTGCTGACACCTCCCCTTCCCGCCCCATGACACCTCCTCACTTCCCAATCTCTCTCCTTTTCATGGGTATCAGGTTGCTTCCCCACTGTAGTATAAAAGAGCTGCTTTTGCGCTCTACCATAAAATTCTCTGGAATTATCTTCAGGGACCACTCAGCCCCATAAAAGAGGGTACTGCTGAGACAGGAGGAATTGGGAAGAAGGCTGTGAAGGACCCGGCTTGTAGCACCATGAAGAACTTCCCCGCGGCTTTCCCTCTTTTCCTGGTTTTTATCCTGAGCGTCCATCTCGGAGCTGCTGCACGTACGCCACTGTCCAACTCCCTTCCCAGGCTGACTAGGGATGGAAGCAAAGGGACATCTCCAAGCTCCTTTCTCTCCCTGTTTATTTAGGTGGCAGTGACGTGGCTAAGTTCTGCTGCTTTCAATACACCCACAAGATTCCTCCCTGGAGGTGGGTGAGTAACTATGAATTCACCAGGAACAGCTGTTCCCAGCAGGCTGTGATGTGAGTATTTCTCCTTTGGGCTTTTAGGGTCCCTTACCATTCATGCTGTTGGATGGATTCTGGGAAGACCCCCGCAGTGCCAGGATGAGCCTCAAGATGGGAACCCAGTGACTTGGGTTATCACCTTACCTCGGGCATTAAGAAGCGTAACCCTGAGCTTGGTTTCCTAGCTTGCAGACCATGAGCCGGGCGCCTGCCAGGCACTGTGCTAAGTGCTGGGTATAAAAGAATAAACAGCCCTTACAGACCTTACATCTAGCATAAGAAAGAGGGCATTAAAAGACATTTGCACAAAATAATCAAGATTGTGATGAGTGCTTGAAAAAGACAGCAGGAGAGAGAGCAGGAGGGAGCATATTGTAGGGCAGGCAAAACTTTCTCTCTACCCTCTTACGGGCTCCAGCTGGGCTTTAGAATTAAATCGACATAAGACATTAACAAGAGGAAAACATATCGCTTTTTACATGCACACAGGAGCCCCACAGCAAGATGAAGACCCAAAGAAGTGGCAAAAGCTACATGCTTTTATACAAAACCTGCATGCTTTTGAACAAGGAAGGAACTGTGGGAAAGTAATTAAAATATATGGGGGTGGAGAAAGCTAAAGATTGATAAGAGTTATCGTAACAAGATCTGTTTTTACAGACTTCTCTTGGCCTTGACTCTATCTCTGGGGTTAAGAATATGTCTTTCCTCCTGGTACAAGGAGGACATTTTTCACATGGGAGTTTCATCTCCTGCTTTCAGGGAAAAAAGGGGAGGTCAGAACGCTCTTCTTGCCCCCTGCTGGGGTTTTTTTGTTTTGTTTTGTTTCAATGGGGTTTTTTTTTAGTGTCTTTCATTCAAAATAATCCTCACGTCAAACTGGCATATTTGGGGGCGGCATATTCGGCCACCCTTCATCATAGTCACAGGAGGACCTAACTTAGAGTTGGGAGGGTCTCCTGCATGGAGTGACAATTACCCTGAGACCCCCCAAGGCTAAGCGAGAGTGGCCCAGGTGAAGGGGGCAGGCAGGAGCATGGTGGAGGGGAGAAGGATGAACATGTTACTGACTAGGCAGACAGGTAGACAGGAGGCATGTCATGCCAAGCTCATCGGTAGCAGGAGAGATGACACACACCTGGAAGGGTCCCTGGCAGGACTAAATGAGGTTAATATATGCAAAGAATTTAGCGCTGAGCCTGCACACAGTAAATGTTCAGCAAATGGAAGCGATCTTTAAGTGCAAATACACAATCAGGGGACCTTGAGTTCCTGAGCATGAGAGAACGGTGCGGAAAGGGAGAAAACGGGCTCCAGGGACGAAGCTGAATGTTATCATTTTGAGACAGTTAAGGACGGGAAAGAGGCACTCAAGTGCCTAGATATGGAGGGGGATGCTCCAGGGCTCAGGATGTCCTGGGTCTTCTCCTTTGTGTCTTGATTGGCTTTCTGGAGTTTTAAAGACACCAACACTTAACCAACAGCTGGCAAAGAGCCCTGAGCTGAGCTCAAAGCAGTGGCTCTTTCATTTTATAAGCTGTGTGACCTTGGGCAAATCAAGTTTCCTCATTTGTAGAAGGAAGGTGAGGGGCCTCTATCAGTCAACTGTTGCTGCATAACCAACCACCCAAAGCTTAGTGGCTTAATCCAACCATGGTCATCTTCTTATCTCTCGTGGTTTCCATGGGTCTGGAATTCCTGAAAGGCTTGGCTGCAAGGTTCTGGATAGGCGTCTCTTGTGTGGTTGCAGACAGATGGTGCTGGAGCTGGAACAGCTCAGGGGGCTGGAGGCATCTCCCTCCAGGACCCCTCTGTGTGGTCTCTCTGTTGGGCTAGTTTGGGCTTCCTCATATGGTGAGCTGGGGTGGTAGGACTCCTTATGAGGAAGTCCAAAGCTCCTGTGTAAGTGCTCAGTGAACCAGGCAGGAGTTCTACAACCTTCTATGACTTAGCTACCAAATCACACAGCATCACTTTTGCCATTCTCTATTAGTCAACCAGTCCTTAAGACTGGCCTAAATTCAAGGGGAGGGGACATAGACTCCCATCTCTCAATGGGAGCAATGTCACATGGATGTTCAAACACCCACAAAGCCCTTCCTCTCTCTTATTTCCCCATCCTTTTGGCTCTTCTCCCCTGCTCCAGGTTAGAGCACCCCCTGACCTAGGCTCTTGTCACTTCCAAGTACTCTCAGGGAGTAAAGGCTGGAAGCCATTCAGGGACATCAACCACAACCCCCAGTCTTAATGAGCTCACAGTGTGGTAAGGAAGGCAAGAATCATATCCATATAAGCAGCCGTGGCTAACAACCCACGATAATGTGATTAAGAATTAAGTGGTACAGTACATAAGAGGTTCCTTTGTGGGGCAATACAAATGTTATAAAATTGATCGTGGTGATGGTTGCATCATCTGTTGATATACTAAAACCAATGAATTATGATTGTACACTTTAAGTGGGCAAATTAGTGACTTATATCCCAACAAAACTGTTATATTAAAATGAAAGAGTTAAGAGGCAAGGTGCAGATTACCTGCTTCAGACCAGAGCTGTTGTTACATCTTTCCTGGTGAAGGTGGGCCAGGAAGTGTGGTTTCCAGTGGAAAACAGGGTAGCAGAGAAGAGGGAGGTTAAGGGCCAGAAGAGGGAGCAGGGACAGTGTGACAGGGGTACAGCAAAGTGAGCAAGAAGATCAGGATGGGGGGCTGCCCCTCCCTTTCCATCCCTTTCCGGGAGGCAAAAGTTTTTAGCATTGACTGTCAGCATCTCTTTTCCGTAGATTCACCACCAAAAGAGGCCAGAAACTCTGTGCCACACCGAAGGAAGCATGGGTGCAAAAATACATTTCTTTACTAAGAGCCCAGCAACAACTGTGACCGCTGAATTCTCAGTCCAAAACGCCTGGATCCTGTTCTTTTCTTGACTCTGCCCCCCTTGGTGGAGCCTGGAGAATTTCTCCAACAGAAGGCTGCATGGGTCTGGTGGGGAGGAGAGGATATTTTTCACCAGTCTTTTTTTTTTTTTAATAAAGATTTCACTTGCTCAATAAACATTCTTATTCAATAAAAACTGAGTTTTCTTCAAAGAAAATAAAACAGTCGTTATTTGCAGCTGACTGCCTGGCAAGTCTCCAATCCCTAAACTGACCCTGGTATTGAATTCTGCCTTATGTTTTTGTTTGGGCAAAAAAAGCAGGGACAATGTTAATATATTTTGGCAAAATGCCCATGAAATGTCTTAACATTATTTAGAGAGATAAGTTTATGTTGTATGGAAAATTAAACTCTGTACAACACCTCATAGCCTGTTGGTGCCGGGTATATGAAATGCATCCATATTGGGCTGTGTTTTCTCATAAGGCATTAATTAATAAGCATGAATATTGTCTACCTACCAATCCTAAGATGCCTATGTCTGTATAGCCTAAAGAACTTTAAAAAAAATAATTATAGATTCACCAGAAGTTGCAAAAATAATACTAGGAAGTCAGGGGTACCTTTTACCCAGTTTTCCCCAACTCACATCTTACATAATTACAGTACAATATCACACCTAGGAAATCGACATTGGTATAAAGTGTCTGTATCGTTCTGTTACTTTATCAGGCGTAGATTCGTGTAGCCACCATTACAACCAAGATACAGATCTTTTCCATCAACACAAAGATCTCACCAGTGTTCTCTCTTCAGTCACATCTCCCCTCCCCCACCATCCTTAACCCTTAGCAACCACTAATCTATTCTTTTCCGTAATTTTGTCATTTCGAGAAGGTTATATAAACAATCATATCATATCATACATGACCTTTTGATACTGTTTTTTTTTTTAACTTCACACAATGCTCTTGAGATACATCCAAGTTGTTGTGGGTTTCAATAGTTTATTCTTTTTTACTGTTAACTAGTATTCCATGGAGTGACACACTGCAGTTTATTTAATCACTACCCTCCTGTAGGTTTTCATTTTGGGGCTATTACAAATAAAGCTAATAAGAACAATCATGCACACAGATGTTTTCAAGTGGACATAGGTTTTCATTTCTTTGAGATAAACGCCCAGGCATGCAATTAATTGCTGGGGTCATAAATTAAATGTATGTTTAGTTTTTTTTTTAAAAGAAACTGCCAAGCCATTTTCCAGAATGACTGTGTCAGTTGACCTTTCCACGAGTAACATATGTTTCCACCGGTTTTCTGTGCATCTGGGCTAGCATTTGGTATTATCACTTTTTTTTTTTTTTTTTTTGTGGTACGTGGGCCTCTCACTGCCGTGGCCTCTCCCGTTGCGGAGCACAGGCCCCGGACGCGCAGGCTCAGCAGCCATGGCTCACAGGCCCAGCCTCTCCGCGGCGTGTGGGATCTTCGCGGGCCGGGGCACGAACCCGTGTCCCCTGCATCGGCAGGCCGACTCTCAACCACTGCGCCACCAGGGAAGCCCACTTGTTTTTCATTTTAGCTGTTCTAATAGGTGTGTAGTGATATTGTAACTGAAAGTGTGGTCTGACTGCTCATCGCTCAAAAGCCAATAAAGAGGCCAAGTTGGTGGAAAGGAAAGTTTGCTTTATTTTGGATGCTGATAATGGGGGTGGGGGAGGGCGGACGCCTGTCCAAAGGCCGACTCCCCCCACTGACAATCAGGGGGCAAGAGCTTTTATAGGCGGGGGGAGGGGGCTACGTGCAGAAACAGCACAGTCAGCTCTGACAGTCATCTTGGAATTAATCATGAAGTGGTCTGACCAGCGTCATCTTGATTGTTTTTGTTTTGTTTTGTTTGTTTGTTTTTGCGGTACGTGGGCCTCTCACTGTTGTGGCCTCTCCCGTTGCGAAGCACAGGCTCCGGACGCGCAGGCCCAGCGGCCATGGCTCACGGGCGCAGCCGCTCCGCGGCATGTGGGATCCCCCCGGACCGGGGCACGAACCCGTGTGTCCTACGTCAGCAGGCGGACTCTCAACCACTGCGCCACCAGGGAAGCCCTTGATTGTTTTAAGTACAGTTAGTCTTCAGTTCCAGGGTCGGTTTGTTCCCATTTCCTTGAAGCCAGTTCTCGGAACTGCGGCAGCTTACGTCATGGCTACAGTCTGGTCATCATGTAGTTAACTTCTTCCCCCTGGTGTGGGTTTCAGTATCTATAAGACAACTTACAGGATATGACTCAGAATATTATCTGTAGCCTGTGGGGAGGAACTAAAGGTCCTTGACTATGCTTAGTGACTAAACTATTATTATTTGGTCTCCTTTGACTGTTTTCCTTTGTTTCTGCATTTTCTAATTTCTCTGATTAAACTTATTCTTTGGCTAAAGTTTTTCCACAGACAAAAGGCAGGCTGAGGACATGGCGGGGCAAGGACCATAGGGCCCTGCTCCAGTTGAAAATCTCATTGTGGTCTTAATTTTCACTTCCTGAATGGCTATCACTATGCAATGTCTTTTCATGTGCTTATTTGCCTTCCATATATCCTCTTTGGTGAAATGTTTCTTGTGTTTTTTCTCTACTTTCTAATTAGAGTGCTTGTTTTCACTGTTGAGTTTTTTGTTTTTTTTAAATACAGCAGGTTCTTATTAGTTATCTATTTTACACATATTAGTGTATATATGTCAATCCCAATCTCCCAATTCATCCCACCACCACCACCCCTGCCGCTTTCCCCTCTTGGTGTCCATACGTTTGTTCTCTACATCTGTGTCTCTATTTCCGCCCTGCAGACCAGTTCATCTGTACCATTTTTCTAGGTTCCACACATATGCGTTAATATATGATATTTGTTTTTCTCTTTCTGACTTTCTTCACTCTGTATGACAGTCTCTAAATCCATCCACATCTCTGCAAATGACCCAGTTTCATTCCTTTTTATGGCTGAGTAATATTCCATTGTATATATGTACCACATCTTCTTTATCCATTCATCTGTCAATGAGCATTTAGGTTGTTTCCATGACCTGGCTATTGTAAATAGCACTGTTGAGGTTGTTTTTTTGTTTGTTTTTTTTTTTTGCGGTATGCGGGCCTCTCACTGTTGTGGCCTCTCCCGTTGCAGAGCACAGGCTCCGGACACGCAGGCTCAGCGGCCACGGCTCAAGGGCCCAGCCACTCCGCGGCATGTGGGATTCTCCCGGACCGGGGCACGAACCCACGTCCCCTGCATCGGCAGGTGGACTCTCAACCACTGCGCCACCAGGGAAGCCCCAGCACTGTTGAGTTTTGATATGAGTCCTTTATCAGATAAATTCCAGATATGAGTCCTTTGTCAGATATGTGGTTTGCAAATACTTTTTCTCAGTGTGTAACCTGTCTTTTCATCTTCTTAACAGTGTCTTTCACAGAGTTAAAGATCTAATTTTTTTTTTTTTTTTTGGCCACACTGTGCAGCATGAAGGATCCCCGACTAGGGATCAAACTCGTGCCCCCTGCAGTGGAAGTGGGGAGTCTTAACCACTGTACCTCCAGGTAAGCCTCAAAGATTTAATTTTGATGAAGTCTAATTTATTGATTTTCTCCTTTTATGGAGAATGATTTTGGTGTCATCCTGAGGAACTCATCACCAAGCCCTAGGTCCCAAACATTTTTTTTTCTATGTTTTCTCCTTAAAGTTTTATAGTTTTACATTTACATTTGAACCTAGGGTAGATTGGGTGTTAGTTTTTATATAAGTGTGAGGTTTAGGTCAAGGTTGACTGGTTGGTTGGTTGGTTGATTGATTTACTTACCTACCTACCTACCAACTCAATTGCTCCAGCACCGTTTAATGAAAAGACTCTTCTTCCCCCATTGAATTGCTTTTGCCCTTCAGTTCTTGTGTGGAGCTATATCTGGGCTGTATTCTGTCTCATCTGCTTCATAAATAAAATCAATTAAAGAAAATTTTTTTGAGATTAATTTACACACCATAAAATTCACCATTTAGAAGTGTACAATTCAGTGATTTTTAGTATATTCACAAAGTGCTGCAACCATCATCACTACTAATTCCAGAATATTTTCATCACTTCCCTAAAGAAACCCCATACCTGTTAGTATTCACTCCCTAACAGCCCTGGCAACCTCTTCCCCCACCATCCCCCAGCCCTGGCAACCACAAATCTACTTCTGTCTCTATAGATTTTCCTATTCTGAACATTTCATATAAATGAGATCATACAATATGTGGCCTTTTGCATCTGGCTTCTTTCACTTGGCATAATATTTTCAAGTTTCATTCCTGTTGTAGGATATGTCAGTATTTTGTTCCTTTTTATGGCTGAATAATATTCCATTGCATGGATATACCACATTTTGTTTATCCATTCATTAGTTAAAGGACATTTGGTCTGTTTCCACTTTTTTGGCTATTATGAATGATGGTGTACACTGGTGTACAAATTTTTATGAACATATATTTTCATTTCTCTTGGGTATACATGTACAGATGAAACTGTTGGATATGTGGTAACTCTATGTTTAACTCTTTGAGAAACTGTAGAACTGCTTTCCACAGCAGCTGCATCAATTTACATTCCCACCATCAATGTATGAGGATTCTAATTTCTCCATATCCTTGCCAACCCTTGTCTGTCCTTCTGATGTTAGCCATCTTAGTAAATGGAAATTGGTATCTCATTGTGGTTTTGATTTGTATGTCCTTTATGACTAATGATGTTGAGCATCTTTTCATGTGCTTATTGGCCATTTGTACATCTTTGGAGAAATGTCTATTCAAATCCTTTGACTTTGTCTTTTCACTGTTGAGTTGTAAGAGGTATTTATATATTCTAAATACTGGAACCTTATTAGATATTAGAACTTCTAAGCAGACAGTTTTGTCAACTGCAGAAAGGGGCAGTTTTATTTCTTTCTTTTTGATCTGTATGCCTTTTATTTCCTTTTCTTGACTTCTTGCACTAGCTAGAACTTCAAGTACTTTGTTGAATAAGAGTGGTGAGAGTAGACATCCTTGCTTTGTTCCCAATCTCAGGGAGAAAGCAATCTTTCACCGTTAAGGATGCTGTTAGTTCTAGTTGTTTAGGTGGTTTGTTTTTTTTTTGCTCATAATTGAGAAAGTTCCCCACTATGCCTATTTTTGGGAGTTTTTATCATGAAAAACACTTTTATCATGAGTGTTCAATTTTGTCAAATGCTTTTTTGGATTAAAATGATTATGTGATTTTTCTCCTTTAGTCTGTTAATATGATGGATTATGTTGATTGATTTTCAAATATTGAGCCAGTCTTGCGTCCCTGGAAGAAACCTCACTTGTTATGGTGTATATATTGCTGAATTCTATTTGAAAGATTTTGTTAAGGATTTCTGTGTCTATAGTCATGAGAGATATTGGTCTGTAGTCCCCTCTCTCTCTCTCTCGGTACTGTCTGTCTGGTTTTGGTATCAGAGTAGTTCTAGATAAAATTAATTGGGAAGTGCTTCTTCCATTTCTACTTTCTATGAGAGATTGTGTAGAATTGACATTTATTCCTCTTTAAATGCTTGGCAAAATTCTCCAATGAAAACATCTGGGCCTGGAGATTTCTTTTTTAGGAGTTTTAAATTACAAACTCAATTTCCTTAACAGTTGCAGGGCTATTCAAATTATCTATTTCATATTGTTGTTTAGATGTGATAGTTTGTATTTTTTGAGGAACTGGTTCATTTCATCTTTGTCGAATTCGTACGTGTAGATGTTCTACACGTAGATGTTCCAAGTGTTCTTTTATTAACCTTTTGAAGTCTGCAGGGTCTATAGTGGTTTCCTCCATGTCATCCCTGAATTTTGTAATTTGCATTTTCTCTCTTTTTTTCTTTGTCATTCTTGCTAGAGGTTTGTCAACTGCATTGACCTTTTCAAAGAATCAGCTTTTGGTTTCTTTTATTTTCTCTATTGTTTTTCTGTTTTCAATCTTCATTGATTTCTACTTCTTATAATTTCTTCCCTTTTGTTTGCTTTGGGTTTATTCTTTTATTTTTCTAATATCTTAAGGTAGTAGCTTAGATGATTGATCTGAGACTGTTTCTTTTTCCTAATGTCCGCATTTAGTGCTATAAGTTTTCCTCTGCTTTAGCTGTGTCTCACACATTTTAATATGTTGTAGTTTCACTCAATATATTTTTAAAATTTCCCTTGAGACTTCCTCTTTGAACCATGGATTATTTTAAGTCTGTTGTTTAGTATCCAAATATTTGTTCCAAGTGTTTGTTATCCCTGTTATTAGTTTCTAGTTTTATTCCAGTGTGGTCAGAGAACACACTCTGTATGATTTCAATTCTTTTTGATCTGAGGTTTGTTTTATGGTTCAGAATATGAGTGTATCTTGATGTATGTTTCTCAGGTATTTGAAAGGAATGTGTATTCTGCTGTTGATGGGTGGAGCCCTCTATAAACATCAATTAAATCCTATTTGTTGATGGTGTTGTTGAATTCTTCTATATCTTTGCCGATTTTCTGTACAGTTGTTCTATCTGTTTTTGAGAGAGGGGTGTTGAGACCTCCAAGTATAATTGTGGATTTGTCTATTTCTCCTTTCATTTCTATCAGTTTTTGCTTCACATATTTTGCAACTCTGCTGTTTGGTGCATACACTTTGCAGGTCTGCTGTTTAGGATTTCTATGCCTTCTTAGTGGATTGACCCCTTTATTATTATGTAATGTCTCTCTCTGTCCTCGGTAATTTTTCTGCTCTGAAGTCTACTTTATCTGATATTAATATAACCCTGGCTGCTTTCTCTTGATTTATATTTGCATGCTAGACCTTTTTCCATCCCTTTACTTTTAACCTACCTGTATCATTATATTTGAATTGAGTTTCTTATAGACAGACAGCATATAGTTTTGTCATTAAAAAAATCTATTCTGGGGAGTTACCTTGTGGTCCAGTGGTTAGGAGTCAGCGCTTTCACTGCCTTGGCTCGCGTTCAATCCCTGGTCGGGGAGCTAAGATCCTGCAAACCGAGCAGTACAGCCAAAAAAAAATAAAAAAAATCTGTTCTGCCAATCTTTTTCTTTTAACTGGTACATTTAATCCATTTACAGTAAGGAGCAATACCTAATGACTGCTGGGAGCGGGTGAAAGTCCTGGCTCCCTGCCTTAAAAGAATGGCTAAAGGAAGTTCTTTAAACAGAAGGGAAATGATAAAAGAAGGAATCTTGGAAATTTGTGACCAATAGTAGATGAAAAAATGCAGCCTTCCATCAGGCTGAGTTAGATCTTCAAAGTAAGGGCAGAGATTAGGATGTGTTCATTCTTGGGTCACTGTATATGTGCCCAGCTAAGTGCAGACTGGCTGGGAGAGCCCCACAGCCACAAGAGAGAATGTGGAGGAGAGGATGGCAGTTTATAAGACACTATCTGCAAATAATGTGCAAAGTCTAATGGGAGAACCGACACGCCAACAAATAATCACAGTGCAATTTGTACGG
The DNA here is from genome assembly GCF_949752795.1 of Hyperoodon ampullatus. Lineage (NCBI taxonomy): Eukaryota > Metazoa > Chordata > Mammalia > Artiodactyla > Ziphiidae > Hyperoodon > Hyperoodon ampullatus. The sequence goes on along the minus strand of NC_136927.1, from coordinate 51,301,025 downwards.
TGCAATGAGATAAGGATTTTCAAAATAATTAACATGGGGACTTCCCTGGTGGCACAGTGGTTGGGAATCCACCTGCCAATGCAGGGGACATGGGTTGGAGCCCTGGTCCGGGAAAATCCCACATGCCACGGAGCAATGAAGCCCGTGCGCTACAACTACTGAGCCTGCACCCTAGAGCCCACGAGCTACAACTACTGAGCCCGTGTGCCACAACTACTGAAGCCTGCGTGCCACAACTACTGAAGCCCGCGTGCCTAGAGCCTGTGCTCCACAAGAGAAGCCACTGCAATGGGAAGCTCGCTCACAGCAACCAAGTGTAGCCCCCGCTCGCCACAACTAGAAAACAAACAAAAAAAAGCCGGTGCTCAGCATCAAAGACCCAACACAGCCAAATAAAATTTTTTTAAAAAAATTAAAAATAAATAAAAGAAAAGCTACTTTAAAAAAATAATAATAATTAACATTTATATTATGACTTGGCATTAAGGAAGCACTTATTGCTCGAAGTCCAATCGTCTTAACTTACATCCCAGGTCTTCCATGATGTTTTAGATTGACTTTCCCTGGAAACAGACCTTGAGATAAAAAATTTGAAAGTATATAATATATTGTGGAAGTGGTCTGAGGAGACACCAGTAAGAAATGGTGAAGTGAGTCAGGGAAGGGAAGGCAACGAATAAGGGTGTCTTATTAGGCAAGTTGCCACTGTGGGCAACTGAGCTTAGTCCTGTTGGGGGACCTCTAGGAAGTGATGGTCGAACGTATGTCTCAGAGTTAACCCAACACAAGGGGCAAGGGAGCAGGGGTATTTATATACCAATTCCAGTCAGTCATGGGCTAATGGATGCTGGGGTACAGGAGGGATGCCCTTCCTCTCTGCTGTGTATGAGGGCAGAGTGGGCCACCAGAGAGACCCTTCAAGAGATGCAGATGCTGGCATGCTGGGATACAGTGGTAAGGCCTGAGGGCTTATGAGCGGGGCACTGACAACATCAGCTTCACTGGACGAGGCTGCAGCCTATTTTTCCAGCCGACTTACCCAACCAAACACACTGGGCCACTCTGTGCTTTCCTGAATAACGTGAGAGACAATCCCTAGCTCACTTCAGGCCTTCAAGTGGTAATTGCCTTCCATCTTCTCAATGCTGTTTCCTCTACAAAAGCATCCCTCTCTGTCCCAGTCTATCCCTTCAAAATTCTATTTGCCAAATGAGACCCCAAATGCCAAAATGCTCCTTCCCTTTGATGAGAATGTTGAGATTTTCCATAGGGTGTTGGTGATTTCCTCCATGCTCCCAAACAGTAGCAGACCTCTCCTGCCTTTGGAGGACACTGGCATATTTTGTTTGTTCCTCTACAGTACTTGTTTACAATTGTGACATATTTACTGATGTTCTTAGCTCTCTACCAGACTGTAGGCTCCTGGAGGTCAGGAGTTAAGTGTAAATATCTTTGCAGAAGTGAAGGACTCAGCAAACATTTGTGGATTATGCCGCGAACGTTGCCAGACACTCTTTGCCTTGGCTCCAGTAACAGTGGTTTATATACAGGAAGAGGGCAAAAGACATGCAAGCCTGCAAGACTTTTGTCTGTAGTTCCACATAGCTACCAGAAGATGGCAACAGTCACTTACCATCTTTCCAAGACTCTTGTTACCTCTTCCCTGCCAAGGGGCCAATTTGCACAGAAGTCCATTCTGAGTCTTTACTGAGGATCTACCTGAGATCCAGGGTCACACACAGGCACTGGAGGAGGAAGGCAAAGGAGAGATATGAGAAAAGGAAGACTTGGCTCAGTCTTCAGAGGGTACAGTTCAGGGATTGGGGGTCTGGAGTGGGTGGGAAGGAAATGCACACAAAACAATTAAGATCCCCTACAAGATACGGGACCTGCGGGAGCTTGAGTGGAGACACAATCTCCTTGGGCCTCAGTTTCTTCATTCGTAAAATCAGAAGGTTGGAATAGATGCTAAAAGAGAGATCACCATGTGCACATTTAGCTCTGCAAGGTTTTGTGAAGGAGACTGGGGCTGGGTCCAGAAAGATGGGCAGGATTTGGTAAGGGAGAGGCAATTGTAGAAATAAACATCTTTGTCCATACTGCACCTGGTTCTTCCCATTCAGTCCTTTCTTCTTCTCAGCCACTTTCACAGGCTCTGTGCTAGACACTCTGCTAGGTGCTGGGGGCCCTGAGGCGGGGGAGGAGTGACACATAAAAGTGGCAAAGACTTTCCCTGATTCCTAGGAGTTCATGGTCTAACGGAGAACTGACATGCCAACGAATATTTACAGTGAAATTTGTACAGTGCCATGCGATAAGAATTGTCAAAATAGCTAACGTTGATATACCTATTGCCTTATCGTTTAAAAAACACATCTAGAGTATTCCTCAATCCTGTGAGGTGAGGAAGACAAGTATTCCCATTTTCAAGGAAGCAGAGGTAGAAACATGAAGTACTGGGGTTGAGGTCACACTTCTGGGAGTGGTGGAACATAGGCTATCACCAGTTTCTCCAGATCCATATCCTGTGGTTTTGTCTACTTCCTCATGCTGCAATAAGACCCCGCTGGTCAGCTACAAAATCGAAAATCTTGGCTCTCAGGCCAGAACATCAGAAAAAGCCTCCTTTACTCTTTACTAATTAGGGAACAAACAAACCTCTTGGTCCCCTGAGGGAAATCCTGGGCTACTTGGGTAGCATATACTCCCAGAGTGACTGCCAGGAGCTGGTGTCCTTGCCCTGTCCCATGGTTACTGGCTCTCCAGGGACCCTCAAACTCATCCCAGGCTGCTGGGAATCTCATGAGACACTTGCCCCTCCCTGCTGAGCCCCTGACATCAGCAGTGAGTCACTCAGTCTCCAGTTCCATTTGGTCAAAAAAGGAGTATACTCATGTAGGACCCTGGAGATCCATATGGTTGATGCCCCCAAAGAGACTTCCAGAAGGCCTCTCAGGGTCCCTTCAACACTGAACTTTTAAGTCTCAAAATCTCAAGTTTTAGTCCTGGTTTGAGCTCAGTCACTCCATCTTTGGGGACCTTTAATTTATAATTTAGTTTTTTAATTTATAATAATCCCTCTCACTTGCATGTAATTTTAAAACTGATAACATGTTCCCACACCCTCATGATTTTTTTTCATTCTTTACAACTCTGTTAGGAAATTTTTCCCTCTAATTTAGAGATTAAAAAAAAAAACTAAGGCTCCCCAAATTTATAACTAGCTCAAGTGACAGAGCTTGAATTCAACAGATACTTGATTTATTCAATCAGTAAATATTTATTACGAACCACTGGATGACCAGGTGCTATTTGAGAATATGGAGGCCAACAAATTATGCTCCCTAGCCTGTGGCAATCATGTTCTAGCAAAAAAGATAGACACATATTATTATGTTGCAATGTAATAAGTGCTACAGTAGAATGTTGAGGAAGGTAAGAACAGTGATTGGGTAGCTTCTATATGCTAAGCCCTGCATAAAGGGCTTGGTCACAACTTCCTTTGAGATCAGTCAGGACAAATTAAGTTATGCTCCAGATCAAATAAGCCCAAATCTCAGTTTATGTCCCACTCATACATGTCCCACTCTAACATGGGTGGGCAAGAAGCTTTGCTCACATGGTCACTCAGGGATTCAGGCCAACTGAGGTTCCATCTTGACTTCGCTTTTGTGATTGCAACGACAGGATAAAATGAACTCTGAACCAGCAGCTAAATGTTGTGGCCCATAGTGACACCTGTCCATTCATTGTACAGATCCCCCACAAGACCTCAGTCAACCATAAGGGGGCCTGGAAGTCGTCTTCCTTGTGCCCAGAAAGGAAAAAAATATTGATGGGAACTAAAGTCAAATAGAGAGAGCAATGCAGTATCTATAGCATACCATTCGCTCTATCAGATTCTGATTCTATGGGAACTCTTTTACAACTCTGTAAGGTGCAGGTAACTGATAGACATGTGAATTCTGTTCCATCTGACAGAAGTTAAATTAAGCGCACTCTCTCTTTGTGGAAAAACCAGTTTGTCTCTATTTGCATATTCATTTCAATATTCTTGATCTGTAAAGGTGTCTGTTTCTCAGATTCTCTTTTGAACCAGTCATTAACGTCTGCCTGGTTCCCTTATTATGAGTAAAATAAAATCTTTACCGTGTGTTCATTTTTATACCTGTATGAAGCCATGATTTTGCCTTTTTCTGAAAGTTATCTTTCAATAATATAGTTTAGAGATGAGAAAAGAGGTTCAGAGAGGTTAAGAAACTTGCCCAAAGTCACCAGCTAACAAGTGACAGAGGTGGGAATTCCTATCCCTTCTGTCTATCCTCAGAGCCAGGACATGGCAGAAGGTAGGGTTCATTCACTATCAGGATTGAAGAAGGCTGGTGTTTATGCTGTGTCTTGGCAAGCAGAGAAGAGCACATGCAGAAACATCGGGAGCTGGGAAGGGCAGGGTGAACACACAGAGCACCACAGGGGAAGGTTACAGGGGAGCAGAAAGCATAGGCTGGAATTGTGAAAAGACTCAAACACCGAGGTCAGGTGTGGACTCGATTGTGTGAACAACAGGGAGCATTTGGGGGATTTTAAGTAGGAGAGTAAATGATCAAATCTGTATTTTAGGAGATCATGTCTGACATTTGTATGGAGAACAGGCTGGGTACACGATCAAAAGCAGGGATGCACCTGTGTTCATAACAACATCATTCACAATAGCCAAAAGGTGGAAATGACCCAGATGCCCATCAACCACTGAATGGATACCCAAATGTGGAATATACATGCCATAGAATATTATTCAGCCTTAAAAGGGACACATGCTGATACATAACACAACATGGAGAAGCATTATGCCAAATGAAAGAAGCCAGACAGAAAAGGATAAATACTGTATGATTGACTTATATAAGGTACCTAGAAGAGGCAAATTCATAGAGATGGAAAGTAGAAGGGAGGTTACTGAGGACCAGGAGGGAGGAGTAGTGAGTTATTATTTAATGGGTTCAGAGTTTCTGTTTGGCTTGATGGAAAAGTTCTAGAAATGGATAGTGGTGGTGGTCACATGACATTGTGAAGGTACTTAATGCCACTGAATTGTACTCTTAAAAATGGTTAAAATGATACATTTTATGTTATGTATATTTTACCACAATGAAAAATAGCTTTTTTAAAATGGTGGTGAGGGGACTTCCCTGGTGGCGCAGTGGTTAAGAATCCGCCTGCCAATGCAGGGACACAGGTTCGAGCCCTGGTCCGGGAAGATCCCACATGCTACAGAGCACGCAAGCCCGTGTGCCGCAACTACTGAGCTTGCACTTGAGAGCCCACGAGCCACAACTACTGAGCCCTCATGCCACAACTACTGAGGCCCATGCGCCTAGAGCCCACGCTCCGCAACAAGAGAAGCCACCGCAAGAAGAAGCCCACGCACCGCAAGGAAGAGTAGCCCCTGCTCTCCACAACTAGAGAAAGCCCACGCGCAGCAGTGAAGACCCAATGCAGCCAAAAATAAATAAATAAATTAATTTTTTTAAAAAAATGGTAGGGAGACTGCTACAGAGTCCATGTGAGAAATGCTGAGGGCCGCACACAGGCAGGATGGCGGTGGGGGGGGGGGGGCGGGGGCAGGATGGGGAGAGATAAACTCCTGCATCACCCAGAGTTCAAATCCAGAGGCTGCTGTTCCCACCTGGATCCTCTTCAGGGCTCACATGCTTTGATTCTATTCTAAAATTGTCTGCTTCTATTATGCTACTACTATGAATTATCTAATACATCTTTTTTTTAACATCTTTATTGGAGTGTAATTGCTTTACAATGGTGTGTTAGTTTCTGCTTTATAACAAATTGAATCAGTTACACATATACATATGTCCCCATATCTCCTCCTTCTTGCATCTCCCTCCCTCCCACCCTCCCTATCCCACCCCTCTAGGTGGTCACAAAGCACCTAGCTGATCTCCCTGTGCTATGCAGCTGCTTCCCACTAGCTATCTATTTTACATTTGGTAGTGTTTTTATGTCCATATATATATACACTACCACTCTCTCACTTTGTCCCAGCTTACCCTTCCTCCTCCCCGTGTCCTCAAGTCCATTCTCTAGTAGGTCTGCGTCTTTATTCCCATTCTGCACCTAGGTTCTTCGTGACCTTTTTTTTTTTTTTTTTAAGATTCCATATATATGTGTTAGCGTACGGTATTTGTTTTTCTCTTTCTGACTTACTTCACTCTGTATGACAGACTCTAGGTCCATCCACCTCACTACAAATAACCCAGCTTTGTTCCTTTTTATGGCTGACTAATATTCCATTGTATATATGTGCCACATCTTCTTTATCCATTCATCTGTTGATGGACACTTAGGTTTCTTCCATGTCCTGGCTATTGTAAATAGAGCTGCAATGAACATTTTGGTACATGACTCTTTTTGAATTATGGTTTTCTCAGGGTATATGCCCAGTAGTGGGATTGCTGGGTCGTATGGTAGTTCTATTTGTAGTTTTTTAAGGAACCTCCATACTGTTCTCCATAGTGGCTGTATCAATTTACATTCCCACCAACAGTGCAAGAGTGTTCCCTTTTCTCCACACCCTCTCCAGCATTTACTGTTTGTAGATTTTTTTGATGATGGCCATTCTGACCAGTGTGAGATGATATCTCATTGTAGTTTTTTTTTTTTGTGGTACGCGGGCCTCTCACTGTTGTGGCCTCTCCCATTGCGGAGCACAGGCTCCAGACGCGCAGGCTCAGCGGCCATGGCTCACGGGCCCAGCCGCTCCGCAGCATGTGGGATCTTCCCGGACTGGGGCACGAACCTGTGTCCCCTGCATCGGCAGGTGGACTCTCAACCACTGTGCCACGAGGGAAGCCCCTCATTGTAGTTTTGATTTGCATTTCTCTAATGATTAATGATGTTGAGCATTATTTCATGTGTCTGTTGGCAATCTGTATATCTTCTTTGGAGAAATGTCTATTGAGGTCTTCTGCCCATTTTTGGATTGGGTTGTTTGTTATTTTGATACTGAGCTGCATGAGCTGCTTGTAAATTTTGGAGATTAATCCTTTGTCAGTTGCTTCATTTGCAAATATTTTTTCCCATTCTGAGGGTTGTCTTTTCATCTTGTTTATGGTTTCCTTTGCTGTGCAAAACTTTAAAGTTTTATTAGGTCCCATTTGTTTATTTTTGTTTTTATTTCCATTTCTCTGGGAGGTGGGTCAAAAAGGATCTTGCTGTGATTTATGTCATAGAGTGTTCTGCCTATGTTTTCCTCTAAGAGTTTGATGGTGTCTGGCCTTACATTTAGGTCTTTAATCCATTTTGAGTTTATTTTTGTGTATGGTGTTAGGGAGTGTTCTAATTTCATTCTTTTACATGTAGCTGTCCAATTATCTAATACATCTTTGATATAGTGCCTGGGCTAATGCCTGACACAGTAAATTCTTAATACCAATGTATTGTAGGAAGGAAGGAAGGAATAAAAAAACCGGAACTCCGCAGCAGTGGCTCTCAGCAGACACAGCAGAGAGGGAGTAGCATCGTAGAATCACAGGGAAGCTTTTACTACATAAACTTGCTCCTGCCCTTCAAGGAATCCTGTCCCAGCGCCACGCCCAAATTCCAGTGCAGTCTCAGGTGGGATGGAGGTTGGGGGATAAGCAATCAGGTGAGGTGGACTCCTGGCAGGTGAGAAACCCAGGCATACGGATGGATTGGCGGCTTGGTAGACACTGGGACCCTGAAACAGAAAAGAGAGAAGCTGTGGATGGAGAGATAGGAGCCAAGGATTGGCCAGAGTGGGGCTGGATCTTTAGAAGCCAATCACAGTTCTTCTTTCCTCTCCCTCCCTGCTCTGATCCTTAATGACCTTGCCTCCTCCATTATTATCCACTGTTTCAGCTGAAGTTGTGACTCTGCAGGTCCATTAAGGCTCTCCTGGGACTGTCAGGCTCCACCAAGTGCATTAGAGTGGAGAGGGTGTGGGCAGAGAGGCACCACTCACCCACCAGCCTGCCTGTCCACTCCCCACCCCTCCCCCCAACCAGGAACCCCAGCAAATTCAAGGAGCTTGACTAAGGACGTCTGCACCAAGCAGGTTCCCAGCGTCCTACATAATAATTCCTCCTGCTTGTGAAGCAGTTTTCTCATTCCGGGACGTTCTGCACGTGATCTGCATGTTGCAGGCAGCAGAGCCGGTGGCTGGGAGTTCGGGCTTGGATTTAGGCTGCCTGGCTCGGGGCCCAGCACCACCGCTTATCACTTTACGTATCTAAGATAAGTTCCTGAACCTGAACTCTCCATTAACCCCGGTTTCCTTACCAGGAAAGTGGAGATTGTAGTGACACTAAGCTCAAGGGGTCGCTCTGAGGTCTAAATGAGGTAATGCATTAAAAGCTGAGAGCGCAGGGCCGGGTCTATGGTCAGTGATTAACTATGTCAGTTGCTGCAGCGGGGTCTCCTGTTGTCTTTATTATTGTTACAATGAGAAAGTCGGACAAGATGATCTCAGGGTCCTCTCAGGGGCTAAAATTCTGTTCATTCATTAAATGTTTATTGAGCATGTATTGTATGCAAAGCACTCTTCTAGAGGCTGAGGATACAGCTATGAAAGAGAAAAATCTCTGCCTTCACATTTGTGGGGGGAGGGGAGCTATATGATAAGCAATAAGCATAATAAATAAGTAAACTAGATAGTGCATTGGAAGGTAAGAGCTCTGAAAGAATAGAAGTGGTAGGAGGTGCTCAGCCAAAGTCTCAATGAGAAGGTGACCTCTGAGCAAAGACTTGAAGGAGGTGAGGGCATGAGCTCTGCAGGTATCTGAAAGAAGAATGTTCCAGGGATGGGCAGTAGCCAGTGCAAAGGGCCTGAGGTAGAAGTGTGCCTGGCTTTGTTAGAGGAGATAGTATAATGAAAGAGAAGTGAATGAAGTGAAGAGGATTAGCAGGTGACATCAGAGAGATAATGGGGGACAAAGCATGCAGGGTCTTGTGGCTTATTGTCAAGACCTCGGCTCTTACTGGGCACTGGTACGAAATTGAATCTGAGAGACAGTTTTGGGTGAAGCAGAAAAGAATAGCTTCATTGCTGTACCAGGTAAAGGGGGCCACAGTAGGCTAATGCCCGCAAAACTGAGTGTGGCAACCTGGGGATGGGGGTGGGGTGTGTGTGTGTGAGGAGTCTTATAAACCAGGGGCGGGGTTGTTGATAAGGATCAGGGTGCCTGCAGGGCCCACATTCCTTCAATCCAGAGATCATCTGGCATCAGTTGGTGATGGGTGAACTGTGACCTCTCTGGAGTGAAGAATGCTTCATCTAGCAGTTAACATCTTCCATTTGTTGGGGACTTTAGTTCTGCATAAGAGCTCAAAGATATAGTTATGTGTATCCCTTGAGGGGGAACCAGGGCCCTGCCCCAAGGCTGCACTATTGTATCTTGACTTCTGCTCCCTTGTCTCTGCATCGCCTCCCTTCCCTGCTTAGCAACTGTTTGAACCTGCCCTTTGGAACTCAGGGAAGATCGTGGAGGCTGAATGAAGTCTATTTCCTACACACAAGAAACAGGGGACACAGAAAGCCTTTTGTGCCCAGGAGCCCCACAGTGTCCTGCTTGGTTTCATTGCTAAGAGAGGAATGGGGGACTGTGGCAGCGGGGGCAATGAGGTGGTAGACTCAAAGGATTGCAGACCCCACAGAACTGGAGTCGGGTTCTAGAGGAGGAAGGTGGAAGGATAAGAGGTGGTGGTCAGTGAGTGGAAAGCACAAAATTGAGTGATTGATATCTATGAAGTCAAGGGTATGAACTTGGGAATGGGTGGCTGGGATTGGGTGGAGGACAAGGAACTGAGAACCGGGGATGCGGGAGGATGATTTGCATGCAAATGGAAATCACCAGGAATCAAGACGGAGTAATGTTGATGAGAGTGACAGTGAGCCAGGAACATAGAATCATCAATGTTTTAAAATGCAGATTTTATTATTACTCAGGTTTGGCAAGGCTGACAGATCGGGAGATGACTGCCATTGAAAAAGTAGTTTGTTAAACTCACAGATCCCATCAGAAGGCAGAGGGAGAAAGGAAAATGGCAAGAGCCTTTGTTGTGGTTTTAATGGGCGAGGCAGGGTCAATAGGTTTAGGATTGGCTCCTTTGGATAATTTCAGCGGCCTCTGGGGTATGACAGGGTCGTCCCTAGTTGTCTGGTACCTGGCCCAGGGGTGATGAGGGCAGGTGGGTAGCAGCCTGGAATGAGCACTCCATAAAGGAGTGGGTTAAGGTGTGAACCCTGGGGTACGGGGTTTGCATATGAAAGGTACACTCCCAGGGAAGTTGCCATCTTTAGGAATTAGCTGACCTGGGATGGGTGGTCCCAAGGGAAGTTTCCAGACCCATCTCCTTCCTTGTCTGCTACAGATGCCTGAAACTCCTTTAAGAGAGGACAGAACCTCCCATCCCACAGCCATCATGAAGGGGAGGGGAGAGAAGGAGGGGAGGGGAGGAGGCTGATTCTTTGGTTTACTAGCCTTAGAGAACTACTATTTGATATTTTAAAACTCTAAACATTACAACTTTGATAAAAATAAAAAAATTTAAAGGAAAAAAAAGAAAGATAATTCCAGCTTGATTTCCTTGGATCTAAGAGTTTACTATGGTAAGAATTAGTTAAATACTTATTTTACAGATGAGGAAGTTGAGGGTCAAAGAGGTTAAGTGATGAGTACATAGTTAGCAAGTGGGTCTGGCACTTGGCCTCAGGTCGGCTGACCCCAAAATCTGTGCTTCCCCAGCTGCACAGGCTCACTGTCAAAGGAAGAAATGATCAGCCACCTGGTGCATGGACATTGGGAAGGTTCCAGGCCCAGCATCTCCTTCCTTGTCTGCTACAGATGCCTGAAACTCCTTTAAGAGAGGACAGAACCTCCCACCCCACAGCCATCATGAAAGCAAGGACTCTCCCTTGATGCTCATTGGCCACTTTTATTGTGAGTCCTCTTTCATGTGTTAAGAATCTGGATTTGGGAATTCACTAGAGGTCCAGTGGTTCCGACTCCAAGCTTCCACTGCAGGGGGCCTGGGTTCGATCCCTGATTGGGGAACTAAGATCCTGCAAGCCACCAGTTGTGGCCAAAAAAAAAAAAAAAAAAAAATTGAATCTGATCTGTGTTCCCTAAGTAGAACTAGCAGACATTTGTTGTACCTGGGCCCTTTTCTCTTCCCAACAGCACTCCTCTCCCAATATGGACAACCTCAGAGAGAGGGTAAACCCAAAGTACCTGCCCATTAAGACAGAAAACTGTCAAAGGGACACCTTGAGCAAGGGCTTGAAGGCTGAAGAAGGAAGGGATGGATCCACCAGAAAGGTTTACTGTAAGACCTATCATGTAGCTCCAGCTTCTGTGCTGTGTTGGTTGTCTACTGCTGTGTAACAAATTGCCCCAAAAAGTAGTGACAGAAACAGTTAATATTCATTACCTCACAGTTGAGAATTCAGGAGTAGATTAGCTAGGTGTTTCCAGCTTATGGTTTCCCATGGTTTCATCCAACGTGTCCCCAGGGGCTGCAGTCATCTGAAAGCTCGAATGCAGCTGCAGGATGGGCTCCCAAGGTGATTCATTCACACATGTGGCTATTGGCAGAAGTCCTTAGTTCCTTGCCTTGTGGGCCTCTCCCTGGGCCATTTGAATGTCCTCATGTCATGGCAGCTGGCTTCCCCCCAGTGAGCTGCAGTGCCTTTCACCACCCAGTCCCCAAATTCACACTCTGTCACTTCTGCTTTGTTCTATTCATTAGAAGCCAGTTACTATGTCCAGCCCACATTCAAGAGGAGGAGAATTAGGCTCCACCCCTTAAAGTGTGGATTAAAGATTTTGTGAACATAACTTGAAATCACTGATGAGTCCTTTGTAGCTGTCATGGTTTTCCCATTTGCAAGCCTTATTCTCCTGCCTGCCCTTCCTGCATAGCAGGGCTGGCTTTGTTTCATGGGCCTATGACCTGTGTGTTCAGTTTTACAAGGCTTTGCAGTTGGAAGGGTCCCATACTTTGTTCAATGCTCTGCTGTTTCTGTCTTGAAATTCTTGATACTTTTTGAAAAAGGGACCCTGCATTTTCATTTTGCACTGGCCTCTCCAAATTATGTAACTAGGCCTGCCAGATAGTCTTCCTATAAATTCCCGTGTGTTTGAATGAGCCAGAATTATTAACTCTTTCCTTCTTTCTCCTTCCTCCCTCCCTCTTTCTTTCCTTCCTTCCCCCTCTCTCCCTCCCTCCTTTCCTCCTTTTCTTTCTCTTTCTTTCTTTCTTTCTTTCTCTCTCTCTCTTTCTTTCTTTCTTTCTTTCTTTCTTTCTTTCTTTCTTTCTACTAAAGCTCTATGATAGAGTAACTTTTCCCATTCATATTTGTATGCACACTAGACCAGCATGTAGAGACACTGAGCCAGTGTTTCTTGATGAATGCAAACTGACACAAATGTAAATTATATATCAGATCCTAAGAACAGTTTCTGATTATGTGCTTCTTAAGGGGAAAGATAGTAACTTCTGTGGCCATCCCTACGTCTGTGGACAGGGATAGCAAGTGGTCATTAAATATTTAATTGAAAAAAAGAACAGACAAGAAAGGAAAATGAAAACCCAGATATGTCTAACTCCAAAGCTCATGCTCTCTTCTCTATACCATTCTATTTCAGATGATTCATATTGCTTTAGAATCTGTGGCATTTGTGTGTCTATGGCCCTGTATTATTTTTCAGGCTGACAATGCCCTGCCACCAGACTGCAAGTTCCATGCAGGCAAGGACCATGTCTGTCTCTCTGCCTGAGTAGTCCTCCTGCACAAAATCAGCCATGGATATTAGCTGAATGAATGAGAAATGGGATTGGAGCCTCCTGTGGCAAGATGGCAAGAGGCAAGATGAAAACACAAGCGAAATTCTGTTCTCCTGAGTTTCTCAACTGAACATATTTTTACAGGTATGTAAGTCCCTGGAAAGGAGGTTATATCCCCACATTAGAGGGTGAGGGTTAAGTGTTCTGAGTAGCAGGTGTGTTAGTCTACTCAGGCTGCCATAACAAAGTGCCACAGACCTGGTGGCTTAAACAACACAAATTTATGTTCTCACAGTTCTGGAGGCTAAAAGTTCAAGATCAAGGTGTCAGCAAGTTGGTTCCTTTTGACACCTCTCTCCTTGGCTTGTAGATGGTCACCTACTCCTTGTGTCCTCACATGGCCCTCCCTCTGTGTATGTTTTGGTGTCCTAATCACCTCTTCTTATAAGGACAACTGTCATTGGATTAAGGCCCACCCCAATGACCTCATTTAATTTAATTACCTCTCTAAAGACCCTTATCTCCAAATACAGTTACATTCTAAGGAAATGAGAGTTTGGACTTCAACACATGAATTTGGGTGGACGCATTTAGCCCATAACAGCCCATTGCTGCTAAATGATGGAGAGATGGGTGGGGGCAAAGGCTGCCAAACAGGCCCTGTCATATGGTCAGGAGCACAGAGACATGGTCCTGGAAAGGACAAAAGAGTCTTTCAAGGAAGAGGTTTTGTAGGGGAACTTGCTTCATCCCAGAGTGTAACTGAGGACTTGGGATCACCCTTGGCCCTATTTTCCATGTGCCCTGCCACCCACCATGACCCTGCTTACTGCTGCCGATAGAAGCCCTCCACCCTCTCTTACTCACTACTGCTGGAGTCTGGCTGGCTCCTTCAGTTCTTCCTGAAAATGACCTTAGCAGCCCTTTTTATTGGTTGGAGACCATTAGAAACTACAGAGAAAAAAGTGTTACTCAAGAAAGGCTATGTTTCCCCATAATCAAGAAAACGGATGGGTATTATAAAATGGAACCCTGGGCAAATAAGGATGGAAGTTTGGTCCAAACACTGTATCAGAAAGAAGTCCTTCCCTAGTCTACACGTGTTAGTTATCCAGATTGCAAAATTCACAGTCTGATGAAATGTACCTGTTTTTTCATAAGCGAGCTGGAGTTCTCCTTTGAGCTCCTGGTCTTCCAGAGGGCAGAGCCCATCTCCAGCAGTTCAGGGCCTCATGGTGCCTTTCTCCAGGGGGCTCTTATAGTGCTAAGGAATTGGGGGGAGGGGAGCCATCAGGTCCTTGGTTGTCAGCATCTGGCCACAATGACACCCCCGAGACATCCTTATGCCCTCTGTGCCCTCAGAGCATGGTCCCCACAAGTCGATGCCAGCTCCCTGGGCCACTGCCCACAGCTCTTGGGTCCATGGGAGACATTCTGACTTCTCTGGTTTGAGGCTGGGAAAGCCTGATCTTTCCTCCGTTCTTTCCTATCTACTGTTTATGGCATAACTGTGCCCTTCCAGGCTTTGGAAACTCAAATTCTAGGCTTCTGTAACCCCAAAGCATTTCTTTCTGCTTTTCTGCTGTATCTCTCTTCCCCTGAGGCAGTAAATGCCCCTGGGTAAGGGGCAAGGGAATATACTGTGGGAAGCGTGGTGAGGGAGGACCTCAGTGATGTATTGCAAAAATGTTGGTTTGGCCAAGAAGTTCGTTCGGGTTTTTCCGTAACGTCTAATGGAAAAACCTGAACAAATTTTTGGCCAACTCAGTATTATCCTGCCACACCCCTAGTCACAGATTTCTCCCTTCAGGGAATTTTTCTTCTGATTTTGCTCTATCTCACGTCCAGTGTGAATGGCCCCATCAACTCTCACCCCCAGTTCTTTGTCTCCTCCTTTCCCGGAGGTGATACCTGGTCCCACTTTAGAATCTCATTGCCAGATGGGGAACCTCATCTTCCCTGCAGAAATCCTCTGCCAATCCTACCCCTCTCTGGACACAACCTAAGTGTCTTCCACCTGTCTCCTCTCTCATGGCCTTGGACTCCACTCTGTGCTTTCGTGGCAGCCTGCATCTCTGCATTCCTGTAGCCCCTCATCATCTTTCCATTTTTCTCCTCCTCCCCATTTCTCCACCTTCATTTTTCCTGACACATGATTTGGATTAGTGCCATAGAGGTACAGTGACAACTTCCCCTGCTCATGTTTTAGTTCACTTCTCAACTCACTGCAAGTTAGCATCTGTGTCTTAAAGCATTGACCTTACCCAAGGAGAGGGCTGGCTGTGGCTTCAGCTCCTGGGTGGTGATCTCAAAGCCCTTTGAGCATCCTGTCTGATAAAAGCATCTCTGTTTACCTGGGGGCCTTGGCCACACTGGACCGTCTAACAGTGTGATTTATCATGGGGGCGTGGGGCCACACAGTATCAGCTTGACCTTTGGAGGGGATGGAGACTAAAGGGCAACCACCATGTCTATGTGATGGAGCCTCATTAAAATTCCACACACAAGGCTTGGGGGTGGGGGGCTTCCCTGGTTGGTGATACTCCATGCATATTGTCACATGTCATTGCTGGGAGAAGTTAGCACTGCCCACACCTCCACTGGGAGGGAAAACTGGAAATTCCAAGTGCAGGGCCCTCCTGGACTCTGTCCTTAGAGGATGTCGATCTGTGTCCTTTCACTGTAATAAACTGTAACCACAAGTCTAACAGCTTTCAGTGAATTCTGTGAGCCTTTCCAGTGAATTATCAAACCTTGGGGACCCCTGAACATTGCAGCATCCATACACATACGCAAACTGCTGCATCAGAGGCACAACTTTCCACTTTCGAGGTCCTCTCCCATTCATCCTCTGTGACCTTTGACACTTTTATTGGCCCCCTTTTTTCTTGCAATGCTCTCCTGCCTGGGCTCTGATGGCACTGAGATCTGCTGGCTTCCCTTCTACTTCTCTGTCCTCGTTTTCTCAATCTCCTTTTCCTTGACCATTTCTTGTGGATGCTTCTTATCACTTGTCCAAGTGATAACTAAACACGGTGGGGTGGAAGCTCAGACCCAGATCCTTGTTGTTGCAAATCCCTGACTTGGTCCCCTGCACTGTCCCCTTGCTCCTTAGTCATCCTGACCTGTGTGAATAATTTAAAACCAGGTAAACTTTAAACATGTATACTTAGTATATTCTAGATACATGTCCTTTATTGGATACATGTTTTGAAAATATTTTCTCCCAGTGTGTGGCTTGCTCCAAGTTTCTCTCTGTATCCAGGCCCACAGCTTCCCCTCTCCTCTCTATGAGGGTGACACTCAGCTTCCATCTACAGCTCTGACAGCCCTTCTGAGGCTCCAGTAGCCTGATGTACATCTCTGTGTGGCATTTGAACCCCGGAGTGTCCACAAGTGAACTCATTATCTTTCCCTGAATGTATTCCTCATCTCGGTTAATGGCATTATTTTGTTAGTGCAGGAGAAGATCAGCTTGCCCTGCAGACACTTGACCCTGGTCCATCACTGGGGTCAGTTCAGCACTGTCCCCCCACTCCTGGTTTGCAGGCTGCTTGTCCAGCTTTAGCTGGGGTTCCCATTTTGGCTTAGTTCCTGTCTCCCTGGCTTCTGACTTGACACAGCCCCGGTCTCCAGTATCAGGTTCTGCCTCAGCTTCTGATTCAACCAGGATAGGTGCCCCATTCCAGTTTACCTGGCCTGGTCAGGTGTGGGGCACCCCAGACCATTCCTGGTAGGTCTCTGCTGCCCTGTTACTGGTCACCACCCTTCTCTCCAATCTATCCTGACTCCCCTACAACACACACACACACACACACACACACACACACACACACACACACACACATACACAGAGTTAACATTTTGAGTACCAGCATGAACATTCCAAGATCTGGCAAAGCCTTTGGATAATAAAGTATAAGTCATCCCTGCATAACTAAGGAAAGTTTTCAGTCTTGGAGCTCCTACTGTGCACCAGCTGGTAATAAGCTGAGAGTCTGTTTTAACCGACATTAAAAGCACTTCTTGGGGTGTGTTTTGTTGTTTCTGTGTTTATCAACTATTATGTTTACATTTTCTTAATTTTATCTTCTAAATTGTTATGGAGCAGAAACTAACACACCATTGTAAAGCAATTATACTCAGTAAAGATGTTAAAAAAAAAATTTAGTGGAGCAGCAGCTCAGACTCAGATCCCTGTCCTTGTAAAGTCTGTATGTAGTTCCCTACACTGTCTTCTTGTGCCTGGGTCATCCTGATCTGTGTGAACAATTTAAAATCCAAGCCACGCAAACTTTAAAAATATATTCTTGATATATTCTCGTTACAAATTCTTTGTTGGATGAATGTTTTACAAATACCTTTTCCCAGTCTGTGCACTCCTTTTCATTTTCATAGCTGTCTTTTTTTTGCGATACACGGGCCTCTCACTGTTGTGTCCTCTCCCGTTGCGGAGAACAGGCTCCGGACGCGCAGGCTCAGCGGCCATGGCTCACGGGCCCAGCCGCTCCGCGGCATGTGGGATTTTCCCGGACCGGGGCACGAGCCCGTGTCCGTCCCCTGCATCGGCAGACGGACTCTCAACCACTGCGCCACCAGGGAAGCCCCATAGCTGTCTTTTGAAGAGCGAAAGTTTTTAATTTTGATGAAGTCCTTTTTATTGATTTTTTTTTCTTTTTGTACTTCACGCTTTCGGTGTTGTATTTAGCAAACCTTTGCCAAACCTAAGGTCACTATGATTTTCTCCTGTTTTCTTTTATAAGTTTTAGTCTTAGTTTTCAGACTTATGTCTATGATCCATCTGGAGTTAATTTTTGTATTGATATACGGTGTGAGGAAAGGACTGAAGTATTTGGATTTTTTTTTTAATGGTTATCCAATTGTTCTAGCACCATTTGTTAAAATAGATTATCCTTCTTCCGTTGAATTTCCTGGTACCTTTTCGGAAAATCAACTGACCATGTATGTGTGGGTCTATTTCTGGGCTCTCTAATCTGTTCTATTGATTGATATATCTACCTTTTCACCAATACCACACCGTTTTGACTATTGTAGCCTTAT
Organism: Hyperoodon ampullatus; assembly: GCF_949752795.1. Lineage (NCBI taxonomy): Eukaryota > Metazoa > Chordata > Mammalia > Artiodactyla > Ziphiidae > Hyperoodon > Hyperoodon ampullatus. The sequence goes on along the minus strand of NC_136927.1, from coordinate 51,283,142 downwards.
AAGTCTTGATCTTGTAATGTAAATAGTGGAGATGTGTTCTGTTTCAAAGTCATTTTGTATAGTCTAGATCCTTTACCTTTCCATATAAATTTTAGAATCACCTTATTAGCTTTTACAAACAAGCTGCTGGAAATTTGATCAGAACTACATCAAATCTGTAAGTCAATTTGGGAAGAACTAGCACCTTAACAAAATTGAGTCTCAGACCCATGACCATGGTGTAGCTCTCCATTATTTAAGTCTTCTTTATGTCTTTCAGGAATGTCTTAGTTTTCAGTGTACATGACTTTCATGTCTTTTGTCAAATTTATCCCTAAGTACTTCATATTTTTGATACTATTCTATATGGTATTGTTTTAAATTTTCTGATTGTTAACTGCTAGTGTACAGAAATACAATTGAATTTTGTATATTGACTCTGATTCCTTCAGTCTTGCTAAACTCACTTATTCATTCAATAAAAAGACAAACAACCCAATTAAAAGATGGGTGAAATATTTAAGGAGAAGCAGCGTATTGGCATAGCCTCAAAGTATCTCCCCCCAACTTTTATTTATTACAAAAGGAAAAACAGTAACTTCACAGTGGAGAAAAATGATAGACACCACCACCATCCTGCAACTCTGTCTATTCTTATTTCAATACAAAAAGGTTTTTATAATGGGCAAAATATTTAAATAAACACTTTACCAGAAAGAATATACAGATGTCAAATAAGTATCTGAAAAGACAATCAACATCATTAGTTATTGGGGAAATGCAAATTTAAAAACTAATAAGATCACCACACACTCATTAGAATGGCTAAAATCTAAAAGTCTATCATGTCAAGTGTTGACAAGGATGTGAAGCAACTGGAACTCTCTGATGGTGGGAATGTAAAATGGCACAACCATTTTGGAAAACAATTTGGCAATTTTTAAAAAAGTTAAACATACATACAACCCAGACATTCGATGCTAGATACCCACCCAAGAGAAATGAAAGCATATGTTCATACAAAGACTTGTACACAACTGTTCATAGCATCTTTCGGGGAGGAGGGTAATAGTCAGAAACTGGAAAGAATCCAAATGTCCATCAGCAGGTTAATAGATAAACAAATTGTGGACTATCCATACACTGGAATACTACTCAGCAATTAAGAGGAACAAACTATTGATACATGTAACAATATACATAAATTTCAAAATAACGATTCTTGGTGAAAAAAAGGGAGACAAAAAAGAGTACATCCTGTATGACTCTATTTATATAAAATTCTAGAAAATGCAACTAATCTGTAGTGGCAGAAAGCAGATCAGTAATTGCCTAAGTACAGAGGTTTGGGAGGAAGTAAGACTGGATTGCAAAAGGGCATGAGGAAACATTTGGGGTTGATGAATATGTTCTTGATGTGGTGATGTTTTCATGAGTGTATATATGTATGTCAAACCTCATCAGATTGTATACTTTAAATATATGCAGTTTAATATATATTAATTATATCTCATCAAGCTATCAACATATGTATACTTGGGCTCCAGGAACCCGTAGGAACAGTGTGGTCAGCTTATGTATCCTAAGATATTAAATCAGATCCAAACTAGGTGTGGGGTAGGGCAGATTTCACCAGTTGTGGAGAGGCAGGTAATAAGACAGTTATGATCCCCCTATGGGTTTCCCAGAGATAGATTCCACGTCTGGAAACGGCATCCCTAGAACGTATAAAACAAGTGGTTTCAACGTTGCTGGGAGAGATGCTAAGAGCTGAAGGAAGCAGGCAGAGTCCTGTAGTTTACCTCCTGGGGGTGGGTTTCCCTCCACCCTTGGCAAAGGGTTTTGCTGCTGTGGCAAGTGGGAAATCTTATTTTTAACTTACTCTTGAGTTTCACAGTGGAAGGTAACTCGCTTGAATCTTTCTCCACAGGGTGCCTCCAAACCACAAATTCCTGACTCCTACTCTGGTTTATTCTAATAAGAAGTAGGCTGATCCCTTAATCCCTGTTTAAAGGGGCGCTGTTTATTGAAGCCATAAACTCAGGGCAAAGGATCATAAATCACTCTTTAGCTGGGTCCAGAGCAGGAGGTGGGTACAGAACAGAACGGGCACAGAGAAGTAAAGCTTAGGAAGCTTGTCTGTTTTCCTTGTAGGTAGACTCCTGTGAGCCCCTCCCCACCCCCACCCCATGCTGGGAACCTCCAGATCCAGCCTCCACTCTTCTCCACTCTGCTCTGATCCTGCAAGGAGGGGAGGAGGCAGTACCTGACCCATCACCCTTCGCCCTCACTGCCTCCAGCTGGGTTTGGCCAGGGGGAAGCACTAGTAGGAAATGAGAGGAGGGGAAAGACAGAGATTGCCGTCTCCCGGTGACTGGTTTTCTACCTTAGGTCACAATTCTTGTCAGGTGCCTCCTCTCCCATGACTAGAGCAAAGAACCCAAAACTAGGTGACAGCTAACCCCATCCCAGAGAAACCCAAGGAGAGCCACTCCTAAGTCCTCCCCTAAAAACACAATCTAAGAAGGCGAAACCAGGGTTCTTATGCAAATGTAGCCTCAATGCAATTCCCCTTCATCACGATGCCACCCTTAAATTCTTCTTCTACAGAAATTCTGGCCCCGACACTCCCTCCCCGCATTCCCTTTGTCCAAACCTATTCACAGAACCTCCCACAGGACCGAACTCTCTCCGCTCCTCGCTAGTGGAGGCCCTCGTTGTCTCACCTACTGCTGGAGTCTCCGCATTGGTTCCCTCCCTTCCCTCTCGCCCCCATAATCCCATCCACACAATGCCAGCTGGCAAAGCCTTCAGTAGCTCCCTAGTGCCTACCGAGGCCCACCCCCTCTTCCACTTCTCTATTGAATGTGCAAATTTTTATCAAAAGCTCTTCGTTTTTTTTTAAAAAGTAACGGCTTTGAGTTTCAAAAGCATTTATTTTAAAAACACCAAAACTGGCATTGAACGGAAAACTTTTTAAACTTTCTTCAGCATCTCCGCTAAGGATCCCTGTCGGTTCCCTGGCTGATGACTGAGCAGGACGGGAGGGGTGTCCCAGAGCCGGGGATAAATATAAAGTGTCTGAATACGTTCTGGCCAGATCCAGATGATGAGAGGTTTGGAAAGGTGTCGAGAAGTTTCCACTGACCCGACCTAGCCCAGCACTCCCTGGTCTGCGAACATTACAAAAGGGATGGGCAGGGATTCGGGGCATGGGGAGGATAAGGGAGGAAGCAGAGGGAGCTGGGCGGGAGTCGCTACCCATGGCGGCCAGGTCTGCAACAAGCTGACCCAACCTGCGCAAGCCGGGCCTCAAGGCAGCGCATCTTGGGACTCCGGCCGCCGAGCCGGTCCAACGCGCGCTCTCTCGTCCCCGGCCCGAAAGGAGTAAACAGGCCAGTCCCAAGCGGGCCCGGATTCCCTGCGGGCGGTCCGAGTCCCCGCCAGCTTGACCCCCGCCCACCAAGCCGGGATCTCGCAGCGGCCCCGACACTGGTAGAGCGCTGGTCGCGTGGAAGACTCGGGAGCCAGCAGGGCGGGGAAAGCGGTGCGCTGGGCGTCGGGGGAGGGGAGGGCGAGGGCAGGTCAGGCCGGCCCCAAGCCCCGCCCCAGGCCCGCCCCCGCCCGGGGAGGTGGGGCCCGGTGACGGACAGGCCTCCGGGCCGGTCACGGCCCGCCTCACCTTCCCTAGGGCCCAGCCGGGTAGGGTGAGTCAAGGGGCTCTGGAGAGGGCGGGAGCGCACGGGGAAGCCTCTGGGCGGGGGCGGGGCCTCAGGAGAGTAGCAGTCCTCTCAGCCAATGGGAGGCGCGAGCCGTCCCGTTAGCGCCGGATCCCAGTGGGTAGGGCGGGGCGGGCGGAGCAGTGGGGATCCCGGGGCTGCTGAGGGCCCCTGACTCGGCTCCGCGGGGCGACATGGACCGGATGACTAGCTCCATGAAGCAAGTACCCAACCCCCTGCCAAAGGTGCTGAGCCGACGTGGGGTCGGCGCGGGGATGGAGGCGGCGGAGCGGGAGAGCTTCGAGCGGACTCAGGTGAGGACCGGGGGACCCCGGGTCGCGCATGGCTGGGGCATCCCGAGAGACGCAGTGTCCTGGAGCGGACTTGAAGGGAGTAGGGATCTTGCAGACCCAGGAAAGGACAGAGCAAGGGGGCCGCGAGAGAGGGCATCTGGTGCGCAGGTCAGGGCGGTCAGGGAAGGTTGGGGACCCCGGGGGCACCCGGCTGTCCTGGGGAAGAGGGCAGGGCGGCTCCGAGGAGCTGACATGATCCGTGCGGCGCGACCGAGGGGAGCCGATCCCGGCGGGGCAAGGCAGGGGTCACAGGGGCGGTGAGAGGGGAAGGAACCCGAAAAGGAGCCGAATGGAAGGCTTGCCCCTAGGCTGGGGAAGCTCACTGGGGGGCTACTGAGGGTAGCTGAGGCTACTGAGGCTACTGAGGGGGCTACTGGCGGCCGAGAGTGGGTCGGGGATGTGAAGGGTGGGGAGCCCTTTCCTCCCCTCTCGATCACTTCAGGGTTGCGCTGACATTCCCCCCACCCCTAGCACCTCCTTCCTTGTGCCTCTTGCTTGGCTCACACCACCCCCAGCTGTCGGTCTCCGAGGGCCCGGCTGAAGGGGTCTGAGCGGTGAGAAGGAATGTGGGAAATGTGATGTGTGGCCGAGTTTGGAAGATGACTGGGGGCTGGAGGAGGGGGCCGGCCCGGGGGCAGGAATTGAGGCTTTTGGACCAGTGGCTCCATGCTGGTCAAGTTGAGCTGCCCTGGGGTGCCCGGAACCCTGAATTGGGGTTTTGGTTTCATCCCCCAAGATGTGCCTGACAACTAATAGGCAGACTGCCCCATTTGTCCAGCCTGAGCAGGGCTGGGGGCCCAAATTCCTCACTGTCATCAACAAAAAGCCACAATCCATTTTTACCTCAGAGTTTTAATGCCTTGTGTATTGATTGGACTGAATAAAGCTGACATGTTTATGGTGTTCATTGGCTCGTTTGTATGCAAAATCCATTTCTAAGGGCACAGTACCTCTTTTAATCCCAGGGCCAAAGCTGTATGGGCACATTTTTTCTTCACTCTTGCTCTCAGAGTGGAACCTTGGAAGATCCAGTGGGACCTCCACTGCCAGAGGCTGGTTCTCCTGCTGTGTTCTGCTCCCCGCCCCCCACCTCCAAATACAGTACCGTGTGAGGGAAGGGCTTTGGGGTTTTAGATACAGATGGTGAGGTCCTGACTGAGTGTTCTATATAGAGAATCTTGCAAAAAATGAAGCTTTTCATCCCAGAGGACTTCCTCCTCTTCTTTTTCCAGGCCCTTCACAGGTGTGTTTGGGTGATGTAAAATAGGGAGTGTCCCCTTCCTAGGTCATCATCCTACCCCAGGTGGGATGGGAGAGACGGCTGTTCACTTCTGTCTCCCAGGGCCCAGCTGGGTTTAAGGTTTATTCTCTGCTTTGTGGATTGGACCCCAGAAAAGAAGGAAGCTACCTGTCTGCTGTGGGCATTATGGCCTCAACTAGCTGCCTGGGCACATGAGGCTTTTTGCTCCAGGAAACAGTGTGAATCTTTTTTTTTTCTTTAATGGCAAAGGAAAATAAATGGTAATTCATTCCTTCTAGAGTCTCAAATAAGTAAAAACTGGAGCAATAGAGAAATACACGTAAGACTTTGACCCATTATAGTGATAGAAATTAGGTTTATGAAAGCTTCTCTAGCTATCCAGGGACAGCCCAATAAGGAGAGTCTAGGTCAGTGTTTGCCAGTATTTTACATTCTATGGAACACTGATAATTGGCCAAATTTGACCTAGTGGCTTGTGTGTGTGTGCACATGCATGTGTGTGTGTGCACGTGCATTGTGTGTGCATGTGTGCGCGTGCGTGTGTGTGTCTGTGTGTGTGTAGTGTGGAGGGGAGGTAGAATGAATCAGGAAAAGAGAGTTTCTCTATTGTTGAAACTATTAGGGGAGTAGGAGAGTGAAGAAAAGGAAAGAGGATAATCCTAAAACCTCACCTTAGTCAAGCTGCAAAAATGTATTTTGTTTAATGACTACCTATGAAATGTATTATGAGATATAAACATGAGTTAGAAAAAAAATTTTTAATGAGTTAAGAAACCATGAGAATTAGCGACGGTAGAATGATAATTGTAACTAATTATTGTGTTTGGCACTGTTCTAAGTACTTTATTATATTTCCTTCTTTAATCTCAGTAAGGTCCTGTGAGGTAGTATTGATAAGGACCTATGAGGTGGGTATCAGCCACATTTTACCTGGATGAAATTGAGGCACAGAGAAGTTAAGTAACTTTCCCAAGGTCACACAGCTGGAATTGATCCCAGCCTTTAACTTCTACCTTGTGTGGCCTTAACTACTACCTTGTGTGGCCTCTGAGTACTGGGCAGAGCACTGGCATGGGAGCTAGAAGAGGTTGGAGTTTGATTGCCAGGCACGTGGGTGGGTGGTGTGGCCCCAGGCAAGTTGTCTAACCTTTCTTTTTATTTAACTTATTTATTTATTTATTTATTTTTTGGCTGCATCCGGTCTTAGTTGCAGCACATGGGGTCTTCGTTGCTGCACGTGGGCTTCTCTCTAGTTGTGGCGCATGGGCTCCAGAGCGCTTGGGCTCTGTAGTTTGTGGCACTCAGGCTTAGTTGCCCCGCAGCATGTGGGATCTTAGTTCCCCGACCAGGGGTCGAACCCGCATCCCCTGCATTGGAAGGCAGATTCTTTACCAGTGGACCACCAGGGAAGTTCCTGTCTAACCTTTCTAAGCCTCAGTTTCCTTGTTGTAAAATAAGGATACTACTTACGTCACAGGTTGATTGTGGGGAATTCAATTAAATAATATGCGTGAAGGCATTTTGTAAACTTGAGGAGCACTGTTGCAGTGATGATTGCTATACTCTGAGGGGGAGAGGGGACCTGAAAAAAAGCCCAAGGGTAAGTACTGGGGCGGGCTGTGATTAACTCTTCAGTAAAAAGGCAGAAGTGCTACTAGTTAACGCAATAATTACTAAGAGTGTGTGCTTAAAGTACAGGCTATGGGGGTGGGAAGGGGGTGGGCGCCCTCTGAGGTCTGAACCCCACCCTTCAGCCTGAGCTAGCACTTGCTGGGTGGAGAGGAGGAACAGGGGCATTCCAGGAATGGGGAATGGTCTGGAGATGGGTGTGGATGAGACTTACTGGCTGAGTGGAGACAGGAGCAGAATTGGTCCCTTCCACCTCTGAACGCCTCGCACCTGCCACCTGTCCTGTCCCCATTTCTCTGTGACCCTCAGTAAACTGTGAGCTTCCTGAGGGCGGGACTGTGTCTTGTTGCTCTTGCCTCTGTCCTCACATGCCTGAGGCTCATGTGAGTGGTGAAGTGGCTGTAGTCAAGGGTACAAAGTGACTGGTTGGTCCCACAGGGAGGCCTGGCCTGGATGGGGAACTCAGCTCTGGGCTGCAGGGAACATCTGTAATTACTTGATGTTCTTTCCTAATGGCCCCAAGTTCCCTCCTGGTCCTGCCTTGTCTCTACAGTCTCAGTCCGGAGCCCTGCCCCAGGCCTATCAGGGGACTCTGATTTCTCTGCCTTCCTTCCGGTCAGGCCCGTTCCCCAGCTGCCTGTGCCCTCAGACCCGCCTTGTTTCCCCACCACTGCCAGCCTCTTCCGGGAAGACTTCCCTCCTTGACTCTCCTGGGATCATCCTCACACTTCACGTGGCCAGTGTCCCTGCCAGAGTGGGGACCCCTGCCCTGCCTGCCTCAGTCCCCACCTGCAACCAGACCCCTGGTGTGTCTCCCACCCATCCCATCACAAGCAACCTTCAGGCTCTAGGGAAATAAAAAGTAGTTCCCGCCCTCAAAAAAGCTGCAGTAATAATGATACGTTGCCTGGAGTACTTTACAGTTTATAAAGCAGGTTTTAGCCATCCTTGAGGTTGCACTGTGGTTGGGTGTTATCACCCTCATTTTATGGATGACAGCTTGGTGACTTGCCCAGGGCCGCTGGTTGGTGAGTGAAAGGGTCAGGATTCAAACCCAGGACTCCAGGTTCCAGGTCTCAGGCCCACCACACTGTCCTCAAGTCGGGCAAGAGGGCGATTCTGGAATGAATCTGGAGGGTTGCCACTCACAAACAAAATACCCTGTCTGTATTTACTTATCTGGAAAATGGTTTTCTGTATGGTTTACTTGTTTTTTCCACATCCATTTAGTGTGTACTTACCATGAAGGGAACTCAGAGATGAGTAGTATAAAGAGAGTGGCCCCAGAGGAGCTCATGCGTCAGCAGGGAGGTGGACCGGCCACTGCGGGCCTTCTCTGCAAGGGGAACAGAGGACCCGTGGCACTGGCATCACTGGAGCCATTAGCAAGGCAGGACCTGCTGCATCAGAGCCTGCATTTCAATCAGACACAGAAGTTTGAGCAGCTCTGCTCTGTGGCAGGTGAATCCTGGGATCAGAGGAGAGGATGGGGCTCTGGAAACACAGGGGAAGGAACAAACCGTTAATCACAATCTCTTGGATGGAGCCCACGATAGAGTAAAGGATCCTAACCAGTCATACACTGGGAAGAGCCAGGAACAGAAACAAATATTTATGCAGGGCTTGCTGGGTCCTAGGAACATGCTAGGGGGTTTACAGCCTTTAACCTATTTAATAGCTCAGGCTCAGAGAGGCCAAGTGACTTTTCCAAGGCCACATAGCAAGTAGACAGACAAACCAGAGCTTCAAAATGAGATGACAAGTCCTCTTCTTCACGTTTAAGTCAGGGGGTGTTTCTGCCATCTCGTTCATGATCTTCAGAAGATGTTCAACCTTCGATTAACCAGCTGAAAAATTTTAGGATTGGGCTAGAGGGATCAGTGGGTCCCAACCCTGGCTACACAGGAATGGTTTCTAACATACAAGGTGCTGTACCTCTCCTGTCCCCTGCTTGCTCCCTTAGTTGGTATTGAAAACTAGAAAGGATGCCAAGAGCTTTCTCTGGGTCTGTGGTTTTGTCCTCTTCTGGTTTCCTCACACTGATACTAATGAGAAAAGCCTGCACTTATCACACTTACTCTTGTGCAAGTGTAAGGGCCTTGCACAAATCTCCCCTTTCAAGTCTTACAACAAACTTATGGGTTATAAACCTTATTTTACAGATGAGGCAGTTGAGGCTGAGAGGGGTTAATAACCAGCTCAAGGTTCTGAAGTGAGTAAGTGACAGCTGGGACTCAAACCCAGGAAAACTGGCCCCGATTGCCATCCCTGTGGCACTGCCTGGCCCCCTCCAGCTCTCGTCCTCCTTCCTCCCCTAACACTTGGGGTCCCCAAGGCTCTGTCCTCACCCCACTTCTCTTTTTCCTCCTGTCCACTTCCTCTGTCCTCACTTCCATCTGATGGTTTCTGTTCTCACCTCAATGACGCCGACTCTCTGACTTCCTGGCCTGTGTGACCACTTCCCATTGGATATCTGCCCCCTGATAAACCACACATGCCCCAAACTCTACTTGGGCCTCCCCAGCCTGTGAACGCCTGTGCCTGGTCCTCATCAGTCCCATCATCTCCCGGGCATCAGCTCTGAGCCCTCCCCGCCTCTTGCCCTCACAGCCACACTCTATTCTGTGATGTTTCTCTTGTCCTTCCCTCCTTTGCTTCTCGCTGTCGCTGCCCTTATTTCCTCCTTTGCCTGCATCGTTGTAATCCCATCCTCCCTGCCTCCCAAAGCACCTCATGCCAGATGGATTGCCTCTAAAGCCCAGCACTGCCCGTATAACTCCCTTTTTCCAGGAACCTTTGCTGGCTGCCCAGAGACCCCACATGATGTGGCACCATCAGGGTCCCTAGTCCCTGTCATTTGCAGGCCTTAACTTACAGGGCATCCCTCCACCAGGCAGCCCCTGCAGTCTGGTTCAGGTGAGCAGGGTCCCTTAGCTACTGTACGTCCCTCCCATTCATCCACGTGCACATCTTGGCTTCCCTTCCAGACTGGAAGGTCTTGAGGGCAGGGTCTGGGTTTCAGTGCCCAGTGGGCCCTTGCATGAGGCCTGTTTGCCAAACATGTGAACATACAACAGTTGGAGGATCTACAGCAGCCTGGGGGCTGCAGGCAGACCTCCACTTGCAGAGTACTTTTCCTTTGCACATTTTGGAGATTCTCCCTCTGTCTCCTTTGACTTCCCCAATGAGCATATCTCACGAAGTGCCTGCCCTGTGTGCCAGGCCTGGGCACCCAGGGTACCATGGAAGTACATGGCCCACTAGGTTGGAGACTTCATTTAGGAAAGAGCCTGCAGGGGCTGGAAACAGAATTAGGGCTCAAGGTTGACAGTTTGAATTTCCGTCAAATTCAGAACACTTGATAAACGTTCCCAAACTATGGTCTTGGACTTCCCAGGGCTTCATTCTGCTTCAGGTCAGATCTTTCTGAGCTAGAAGAGGTTACAGGGAAGGGAGAGAAACTGGCCTAGTGTCCCGGGCCCCTGGACGTGGCTGATGGCAGTGACCTGCGTGCAGGTGCTGTAGTTTGCAGCAGGGCATAAGGGATGTTAGGATGAGTGCAGAGACAGGAAATCTATCTCTGGCTCTGCCCCTGCGTCTCTCATTTCAAAATGAGGAGGCTGGAAAAGATTTCTGAGGGTCCTTCCAGCTCTCAAATATTTCAGCTTATAAAACTCCTGTAAGCAGCCTTTGCCATTAGAATAAGGACACACATTTCTTCTGAGCTCTCAACTGCTCTCTTGAAAGGGGTTTCCAGTTGCCCCCTGTATGTGGAATGGGCCCCAGGTACCAGTGATGTGGGGCTCATGAAAGGATGCTAGTGGACCTTGGGAAGGGATAGGGTGTGTCCGTGTGGTCCAAGAGAGCAGATTCCCAGCCCCACTTGGGCACTGAAAGGGTTCATTGCTTGTGAGGCACTGATGAGGCCTGTTTTATGCTCCCCATGCATGGACCCACTTATTCCACTACCTCGGGACAAAGTGTGGGAGTGACCTGGGCGGGGCATAGGGCACAGCTTGGCCAGCGGTCAGTGCTTCTCCTGCATCCAGAAGGGTTGATGTCCTGGAGAGATGCCCACCTAGGAGAGGGAAGTAGTCAGCCCCACCTCCTGGCAGGGTGGGGACTGCTTCCTGTTTTCCTGCCTGGGCAGGCAGGGAGGAGCCCTGTTCCAGTCTGTGGGCAATACAGTCTGATACTGCGGGGAGAGAGCTGGGGATTGAAGGTTCCTCTGGCTTAGCCCGCGGGAAAGAGAGAAGGGATCTTCTTGGATCTGAAAGGTGGCTGCTGCCACCTCTGCTATTAGTGCTGGGACACAACTCAGGAAGCTGGTCGGGCCGTTCAGGAAGCCAGTGTGGCCAGTTGCTTCTGATTTAACTACAGCTACCACCATGTGCAGTTTTTAAAGTACGTTTACACAGAACCTCTTTTTAGCCACAGAACAACCGTGCAGGAGGTAATTTTGGTCAGTTCTCAAGTGTGGACACTGAGGCCCAGAGAGCTCTGTGACTTGCCTAAGAGCGCTCAGGAAGTGGCCCGAGGAGCTGAGGCTTGAACCTCGTGGGTCTGATCTCAAATTGTACACTTTCCTTTCCATACTTCCCTCTAAAACTGAAGCCTGGCCTGGGGCTGGTAACTTAGAAAAGGTACAGAGATTTCTTTCCCCCCCCCCCCAGGTCTTTTCCAAATTGACTTATTTGGACATTTGAAATTCCTCCCAGAAGGTTTTTTGCAACACACGTAACTATCGAAGGACCTTTATCCAGAATATGTAAAAAAAACTTAAAAGAAAAAAAAAGGACAACCTAATAGAAAAACAGGCAGGAGGTACTTCACAAAAGAGGATAAGCAAATGGCCAGTAACCATATGAAAAAGTGTGCAACTTCGTTATAAATCAAGGAAGTGAACATTGAAATTACAGTGAGATACAGGATGGCTGAAATAAAAATGAAAAAAAAATTGACAGTGCCAAGTGTTGGCAAGCATGGGAAGCAGTGAAAGCACTCATGCACTGCTGAGGGGGGTGTACACTCGTGCAACTGCATTGGAAAACAGCCTGGTATTATCCCCAAATTGAAGATAAGCACACTTAGTAACCCAGCAAGTCCACAGTGAGCTATATACCCAACAGAAATGCATGCACATGCACCAAAAGATATTTAGAAGACTATTCATAATCATGTCTTATAATAACCCCAAACTGGAAACAGTCCAAAAGCCCATCAGCAGTAGATGGATAAATAAATTGTGATCTGGTCTCTCATTGGGATACTATACAGCAGTGAAAATGAACAAACTGTAGTTTCCCTCAACAACACGGGTGACTCTTGCAAACATAACGTTGAGGGGAAAAAAGGCAGACCCCAAAGGATAACTCTGAAGGCTTCCATTTATATTAAGTTAAAAAAAGAGGCAAAGCAAAACTGGGGTTTAGGGGTGCTTGCTTAGATGGTAAAACTGAAAAGAAAAAAAAGGGAGTGATTATTATAAAAGTCCAGATAAAGGTCATCCCTGGGTGCAGGAGAGGTTAGTGATGGGTAGGATGCTCAGAACAGGGGAGCTTCTGAGGTCCTGCCATCCATCTGTTTATTGGCCTGGGTGGTGGTTTATGATAATTCATTAAGCTGTCCATTTTTGCTTCATGCAGTTTTCTCTATTTATATATTTCAGAATACAAAGGATTATAAAAAGGCTCTTCCCAGGGAGTAGGAGACAGTCTTAAGGAGGCTAAGTAAGAACCTGCCATTTAGATATCCACCCACCCTTTGAGGTCTCTCTCAAACACAGCCTCCCCCGTGAAAGCACTTCTGATGCTGCCCTAGAACTGGGAAATGTTTGATATATGAATCACGCATATGCAAGCAGCACACCCTGAGCCCTGCTGTAACACGTAGCCGGGAAGTTGACACCTATCATTAGCCCACACTAGGCATGGTGCCCTTGGCTCCCGTTCATGTGTGTCTTGTGTCTACCTTCCTTCGTGGCAGACGGGCCCTCATTTCTCTTTTTTTGTTTTTCAAATTATTTATTTATTTTTGGCTGCGTTGGATCTTCGTTGCTGCGCACGGGCTATCTCTAGTTGTGGCGACTGGGGGCTACTCTTTGTTGCGGTGCGCGGGCTTCTCATTGCGGTGGCTTCTCTTGTTGCGGAGCAGGGGCTCTAGAGCGCAGGCTCAGTAGTTGTGGCTCACAGGCTTAGTTGCTCTGCGGCATGTGGGATCTACCCGGACCAGGGCTCGAACCCATGTCCCCTGCATTGGCAGGCGGATTCTTAACCGCTGCGCCACCAGGGAAGTCCCAGGCCTTCGTTTCTCACTCATCTTTTGGTGAGTTGCCCCAGTGTCTAGCAGAGGGCTTTACACCAGCCAAAGCTCAGGATGTCTGTTAAATACGAAATAAATTAGGCGGTGAGAAGTTCTCAAAGGAGAGAATGAGAGAAGAAAGCGTGCCTCTAGGCTCAGAAGAAGCACATTTGAATAAACCAAAGACCTGGGTGATAGGCTTCTGAAACACAGAACCTCAGGCTTGGCTCCTGTTCCAAAGCTTTAGATCAAGCCAGGCATGGTGAGCCACTGTGAGAATCTGGGAGCTTGGAGAATGTCACCTGGGAACATGGCAGAAACGCTGACCTTCTAACAGTGGTTCTTTGAGGTCTCCGTCTGGCTGTGTGGTCCCTGAGGCCAGCCCATGGTGACAGTTCTTAGGCTAGACAGTTACTGTGTGTGTTATTATGTCTTACTAGGCTGTCACGTGTCCCCTCTCCCATACTGGCCTGGAAGCAAATACCTTCTCTGTTCGGTTTTCCTTGGATCTGGCTTAACTACTGCTATATTCTTCCCTCCCATTTCCCATAATCCTTCAGGAAGAGACAGGCATGAGCTCTGTGGTTTTCCCTCCGAGCAAGATCCAGATCAGCTTCCCTTGGAGTCACAGGTCATCTCGGGGCTCCACCTCTCTGGGCTTGGCACATGGTAGAAATTCAAAAAATATATATGTTGAGTGCCTTTTCTTTGTCAGCTCAAGTTCCTGGCGCAGTGTCTGGCCCCGAGCAACTCTTGATAAGGGTTCGTGGAATGAAGGATAAAATATTTTGGGTGAAGGACTAAATGTGCATCAACCATTTTTGGTCCCAGTTCTAAAATGTGAACCCTGATTTGTGAACCCTGAATCTGGGGTCACATGAGCACAATTGGAGCCACCAAGAGGGACCCTGAAGACACCGTCTCTCTGATGTAACTGTGGGTGGTCCTTGGGGACTTCCTATTGAATGTCAACTCCCTGACTCATGCTCGGCAGTGACTTGCAATCTCCTGCTTCCTTTGAGACCCTTATTCCAGGATGGGATCTCCCTGTACAGCCAAGGCCTTGTTACTGCTGATAAGAAAAATCCAACTCAAAAAAGAAAACAGAGGGCTTCCCTGGTGGCGCAGTGGTTGAGTCCGCCTGCCGATGCAGGGGACACGGGTTCATGCCCCGGTCCGGGAAGATCCCACATGCCGCGGAGTGGCTGGGCCCGTGAGCCATGGCCGCTGAGCCTGCGCGTCTGGAGCCTGTGCTCCGCAACAGAAGAGGCCACAACAGTGAGAGGCCCGCATACTGCAAAAACAAAAAGAAAAAAAAAGAAAAACCCCACCCACCTAAACTTGGTCTCCATCTCCTGCCACAGACTTGCTCATTCTCCTTTGTTCACAGTTTCAGAGATCTCAGTTTATAAACCATCTCGGGCCGTTCCACCTGAAATTCTGCCAGTCATCCTAGGAGACCCCTCTGTTCTGCACCCCTGCAGCTAGTCACAGAGGCCTGTTGTTCCTGCCTCCTTGATTGCACGCCGTATTGCCCCAACTTCTCCACGACCGCCTCCGCCTTCTCCACCTTAGTTCAGGCCTTCATCTCAAGCCCGACCTACTTATTGCATGGCCCACCCGGCCCTCCTGCTCTCCAGTCTCGACCCTCATGAGATCTACCCTCTCCTTGGCCATCAGAGTTTGGTTTTAAGAGGTCCAACTGTTTGTATCACTCCAGGTTTTAACAACCTCTGTTTGTTATGCGTTACTCTAAGCTGAAACCCAAGCTCGTTGTCACGGCACACAGCCCAGCTTGGCCAGCCTTAGTGTTAACACACGCAGCCCTACCAAGCGCCTTAGCGCTTTCCCAGCACAGCCCACGGCTGCTTCACTCCTGGGTTTTTCCAGGTGGCAGCATTCTCGTCTGCCTAGAACACCTCTCCCACTTCATCCACCTGCCAAACTCTTTTCATCTGTTAAGTCCCACCCCCTATGGCCCCTCCTCTGGGAAGTCTCCCTCCACCCCCGCCCAGGCAGATTTACTGACTGCTATTGCTGTGTGTTCTGTGCTACCGTGTTTATCTGGGTGTCTGTCCCACACTGGACCGTGAGCTTTCTTGTAGCTTAGCCTGCTCTGTAGGCTCCCCACCCTGAACAAAGGGCTCAGTGCCCAGTAGGACCTCAGGAGATGTTTGTCAAATGAACTAATGATGCATCTTAAGGACCTAATTGTATTTGATTGTTGCTGTAACGGAAAAGGGAATGGGCCCAGTTCCCACCCCAAGGCAGGCGCTTAACACCGAGGTGAACGCATCTGATCCGTGTCACATTGGGCTGAAACGAAAGTTTTGGCAACACTGGTGGGTTCAAGGTGAGCGTGTTTTAGGAGTGGAGAATTCAGTGGGAGGGACAGATTTACAGAGGTGGCTTCCGTGTGCAGGCACGGTACACCTAGAGCCAGCGGACTGGGAGCCTGATTTATGTTCTGTCGGTGGACTGATAGGTGTTCTTTCTGCAGCTCAGAAATGTGAAGTGAAATGTGGTAGGTAGAATAACGTCCCCACCATCAACATATCCACCTGTGACTATGTTCTGTTACCTGGCGAAAGGGACTCTGCAGATGTAATGAAGGACCCCAAGATACGGAGAGGAGCCTGGAGTATCCAGGTGGGCCCAGTCTAATCACACATGCCCTTAAAAGCAGAGAATCTTCTCTGGCTGCCAAGCAGAAGAGAGACATGGCAGAAGGGGAAGTCAGAGGGATTCCAAGTGAGAGAAGGATTCAATGTGCCATTGCTGGCTCTGAGATGGAGGGGCCGACGTGCAGGGACCCAAGGGAAGCCTCCAGAAGCTCAGAGTGGCCCCTGGCCGACAACCAGCAAGGACATGGGGACCTCGGGTCTCGAATAGCAAGGAATTGAATTCTACCAACAACTGGAGTGAGCTTCAAAGTGAATTTTCCCCAGAGCTTCCAGTAAGGAATGCAGCCTGCTGACACCTTGATTTTAGCCCAGTGAGACCTTGTTGGACTTCTGACCTGTGGAACTGTGAGATGGTGAATGGGTGTTGTTTTAAGCTGCTAAGTTTGTGATAATTTGTTACAGCAGTGTTAAAAGCTAATACAGGATGGTAACAGGTAACGCATGCTCCAGGGCAAGAAGCCCAGTGGAGCCCAGGCCTCGCTGCACAGACAGGCCATGCTTTTAAACCTAGAGGAACACTTGTTATTTCATCCATGCTTGTTGTGGCCATAGATAAAACATTGGATCTCCACGCTTGGCACTTATTCACAGGTGTTTTATCCTGGAAAAAACAATTCAGCAGCCTGTTCGAAACATTCTTTCCTGCTGGGCCATGGAGTTCTCTGGTGCAATTCCAAGTTCGAGGATCATAGATGTAAGTTACTTAGCCTTAAAAAAAATTTTTTTTGATCAAGTGCTGTGCTGTCTATTAAAAAAAAAAAGGCAGGTGGGAAATCCCAGTGTTACTATAGGATCCTGATGGTGTCTTTGCTTGAGGGAACTGACTTAAAGGCAGGAAGCACAGGTGGGAATAAATGAAGGGCTTCCCTCAGGGTGGGCCTGCTGTGTCCTGAGACTTATTCAGGTTCGCTGGTGGTCTGGAATGTTCCCGTATCCTTGGACTTAGCTGCAGAGCAGCCAGGAGGTCCTGGAACTCGGGATTAAGAATTGGGAAGCCTGGCCTCTCCTGGCTGTGGTTCTCTCTGTTCTGCCATGTTCCCTACCCTCTATAGGTCTGTGAAGTGAGGGGGTTGGATAAGATTGCCCCAAAGGCTTAGAAAATTGGGATTCCTTGCAAGTGTAGTTACTGAAGCAACAGCCCTGTCAGAATTGACTGCCTTCTAACAACACCTGGCCATTGTTACCCCAGCTTTTGATTCTCAGCTTCAGACACTGAATTCTGTTTGGCTTTCCTCTCTGTGTGAGACCTTTCCTCCTGGATAACCCTGGCTGCACTTAGTTTCTATGGGTAACTTCTTCTGCATTGGTCAGATGGACCTGTCCCCCCACCAAAAGAACTGGCCTCCCAAAGTCACTGAGAAAACACCCAGTGAGAAGTCCTTTGCAATTGGTCACTTCTGCCCAGGCACCATCTTCTGTCTTCTGCTTAGAACTGCCAGGTACGTCTGCCCAGGCTGAGCACTGCACAACTTTGGAAGTGTCTTTTGATTTTCACCTTCCCAGTGGTAACCCATCAGGCCTAACTTTGTAGCATAAATTTTTTTTCCAGAAAAACTCTTTGACACTGAATCAGAGGCCACATGGAGTGTCTGTCATTATGCCGTTGCAGTGAACTTGAGGCCCGACCTATGAAATCTATTCGATTTAGAGAGTGTTAGAGCCAGAAGGAATGTACGAGATTCAAGCTAGCAGCTACAGATGTGTTTCTTTAAATTTTACAAATAAACCTGAAACCTGTAGCCAGCGCATAAACACTGATTTTCCAGTCTCCACCACTCTCTGTTGGCTTCTGCCAGCCTGCTTCATGCTTTGACCTTACCCCCCTGGTTCCTGTTGTTATCTAGATATGGCCTCTGATTCAATCCAGTTTCCTAGAGGGAAATGAAGATTAGAAAAGAAAAATAGGGTCCATACTGCAAGTCAGTGCCCAAATTTGAGGCAGACCCAGTTGTGTCTGGGTCTGGGTTGTGCCCCAAGACTCTGTAGACATGATGAGCATGGGCTTTAGAGCCAGACGGTTTACCTGCCTGGGGTCCCAGGCAGCCCGCTTTACAGAGATGCTGGTGGGCATAGGTTAATCTGGATCAATGAAGTAGAGATTTGTTGAAAGAGCATCTATAGTAATAAAAATACCTACCTCATAGGGTTGTTGAAAGGATCAAATGACATAATACATGAAAGATGCTGAATGCGTTGCCTTCCACGTGGTGAGCACTCGGAAATATCAGCCCTTATAATTATTCTCTTACTTGTACTTAGTAACATCTGAGTTTGGGGGTTAGTGCACTATTTGGCACAGAGTGTAGGTGGCTGTTGGATAAGTAAATGGATGAGTCTTGGTCTGGTTTATTTGCTCCCTGATGAGGCCTGGGTTGAGGCTCATCTAGACGAGGACCTACACAGGGAAGTCCCCGGGTTTTCAGGGGCGCCGTTTCAGAGGGTGGTGTGCAGAACCACAGGAGGAATTACCCAGAGATCTCAGGAGGTGTTTTCCTGGACCATGACCTGAACACATCGGCCTGCCTTTGCACAGGATCTCGGGTGAACCGCCTGCTTGGAGGAATCTGCATTTCTGTTTCTAAGGCCTCAGGAAAGACATTGAGGCACAAAGCTGGCTCAGAGGTGACAGTTAAGGTGACAGAGGGCATGCAGTGAGAATTGCCCAGTCTGGAAAGACAGAGGCTGAAGCAAGGATGCAGACGGGAGAGAACACAGGACCCCAGGGCAGGGCATGGGGTTTGGGTCGAGGCTGTACCCATGACTAGTTGTGTGATTTTATTTTCCTTAAAGGTATACACGTACAGGAGGTAAGAGTCAGTTCCACAGGCTTGTTACCAAAAACCAGCAGTCTCCTGGCCCAGTTCTTTCTCCCTCCCCAACTATTTCCTGCTTAAACTGCTTTCATTATAGCCATTAGTATGAACCTGCCATTACATAAGAGAAAGATCTCGCTTTCATTAATATAGGTGCCTTCCATCCCCTGACAATCACTTTCCCTTCATTATCCCCCCAGAGTTTTAACTCTGTATTCAGTGTCAACTTTATCATGACCCTGTCCATGCTAGAGACAGCTGAGCCCCTTCTATATATATATATATTTTTTATTAATTAATTTTTATTTTTGGCTACACTGGCTCTTTGTTGCTGCGCACAGGCTTTCTCTAGTTGCGGCAAGCAGGGGCTACTCTTCGTTGTGGTGCGCGGGCTTCTCATTGCGGTGGCTTCTCTTTGGAGCAGAGCACGGGCTCTAGGCACGTGGGCTTCAGTAGTTGTGGCGCGCGGGCTCAGTAGTTGTGGCGCACGGGCTTAGTTGCTCTGCAGCATGTGGGATCTTCCCGGACCAGGGCTCAAACCCATGTCCCGTGCACTGGCAGGCGGATTCTTAACCACTGTGCCACCCGGGAAGCCCCCCCCTCCTATATTTTGATATACATTCCTGCATGCATTTTTGTTATTCCTGGAGTAATGAATTGTCTTTGTTTGCTTGGGTTCATCACTGATTTATCTAGGACCATCCCTCCAGTGTGTAAATCGCCACCTACTTAATACAGTATGTATTGTCAGTTTCATCATCCTCGGGTCAAGTGAGAATGCGGATGGACAGGGGCTTGGTAAGGAGTCAGGAATCATGAAGATGACCTAGACCTGGGATAATGGCTGCAGTCCGGAACTTTCTTCACAAACCTTCAAACTGGACAGTAATTATAGGGCAAATGAAAGGATACCTCCCTGTGAAAAGAGTGGGGACTAAGGCACATCCAACCCAAGAGGCAAAATAGGCTACACGTGTTTCCAGGTCCATGAGGAGTTTGGATCAAGTCATAGATGATGTAGCTGGGACTTATGAAGGAAAGTCTGAGCAATTAAGCGTGTCCTTATGTCATTGAGAACAACCTGCATCTCTCCCAGACCCCTGCTCCGGGAACAGCTGAGCCTAGGAGTTTTGAAAATTTATTTTCGTTTATTCTGAGTGCCAGTTGAGTATATTTAGAATGTGTTTTGTCATGGAAAACAGGGAATAAAAACCAAGTGATAGGAGAGAGTCTTAAATGTCACGGGAATTAGGCCTCAGAGTGAGGGGGCAGGCCTGGGTAATGACTGGCTGTGAGACGCCCTAG
The DNA here is from genome assembly GCF_949752795.1 of Hyperoodon ampullatus. Classification (NCBI taxonomy): domain Eukaryota; kingdom Metazoa; phylum Chordata; class Mammalia; order Artiodactyla; family Ziphiidae; genus Hyperoodon; species Hyperoodon ampullatus. The sequence goes on along the minus strand of NC_136927.1, from coordinate 51,263,099 downwards.
AGCTCTGTTTCCTCATTTGCAAGTTACTTTACATAATAGTACAGGCCTGCAGTCTGTTATCCCCACAAAATCCCAGAGGTTCTGGAAACCTCAAGTTCTTTTCAAAGTTTGGTACCCAACCTGTTCTTGTCTGGGCCTATTTATAGTCTGTTATTTGCCCATCTTAGAATGGATGGTCATACGATACGCTGCAAAGAAAGATGTTACTGTGTTTGAGTAGAAGGTGTTACCCAGACCCCCAAATTCCCAAACACACCAGCCCCCAAGAGTTTGGGATAAGGGATTGTGCCCTGGAGTGCCCACTCCATCGTGTTGTTGGAAGGATCTGAATACAATACCTTAGATGGAAAAGATGAAGTACTATGCCAGGGAAATAGTAGGTGCTCAATAAGTAAATGTTAGCTGTTATCCTTATTGTTCATTGGTTTTAGAATCACACTTGTAGAACTAGGAATAATTATATTAACATCCAAGTCCAACTTCCTATATTCAGTCAAGATCATGATGAATTATTTTAAACTAGAAAGACTTGAAGTAGCAGCTTGGTGTGTAATAGCATGATCCAAAGACAGAGCTGAGTTCAAATCCTGTCTCTGTTACTTACCACCCCTGTGACCTTGGGCAAATGCCTTAACTTCTTTGCCTCAGTTTTCCCATCTATATAGTGGGGGTAGTAATACCTCTCGAATGGATTTGCCCTGAGGATGCAGAGAAAGTCAGAGAGGGCAGTGTATTGAAATGAATGACGATGTAGACTGACCTGGGCACATCACCTATGTGGCTTTCTTGCCAAAAGTGCATAACCTCAATTTAATCATGAGAAAACATCAGACAAACCCAAATTGAGGGATGTTCTACAGAATAACTGAACAGTCCTCTTCAAACATGTCAAGGTCATGAAAGACCAGGAATGACTAAGGATATGTGACAGTTAATACAAGCTGGGATCCTGGATTGGATCCTGAAATAGAAAGAGGACACTGGGGGCTGGGGGGAGGGATAAAATAGGAGGTTGGGATTAACAGATACACACGACTGTATATAAAATAGATAACCAACAAGGACCTACTGTATAGCACAGGGAGCTATACTCAATATTCTTTTTTTATATATATATAAATTTATTTATTTATTTTTGGCTGTGCTGGGTCTTCGTTGCTGTGCGCGGGCTTCCTCTAGTTGCGGTGAGCCAGGGCTACTCTTTGTTGCGGTGTGCAGGCTTCTCATCGTGGTGGCCTCTCGTTGCAGAGCACGGGCTCTAGGCACATGGGCTTCAGTAGTTGTGGCCCACAGGCCTAGTTGCTCCATGGCATGTGGGATCTATCTGGACCAGGGCTTGAACCCATGTCCCCTGCATTGGCAGGCGGATTCTTAACCACTGCGCCACTAGGGAGGTCCCAGTATACTCATTGTTCTCTAATAACCTATAATGGAAAATAATCTGAAAAAGAATATATATGTGCATATATATATATATATATATATATATAAAATAACTGAATCACTTTGCTGTACACCTGAAACTAACACAACATTGTAAATCAACTATACTTCAGTTAAAAAAAAAAGAGAGGATACTAATGGAAAAACTAGAGAAATCCAAATTAATTTTGTAGTATAGTTAATAATATTGTACCGAAGTGAATTTCTTCATTTTGATGATTTTTCCTATGGTTATATAAGATGTTAGTTAATATAAGGGGAAGCCAGGCAAAGATGTACAGGAACTTTGTACTATTTTTGCAATTCTTCTGAAAGTCTAAAATTATCTCAAACTAAAATGTTTTAAAAAAAAAAGAATGGCATGTTGCTTGGCAAACGTTAGTCAGGGCTAAGTAAATGTGCATTCCTCTACTCCCTTGGGTCATTGTGGAGACCCCAGACACCCCACATGCAGAGGGACAGGACAGTGGTGTCTGAGGAGGGAAAGTGTGGAAAGTCTAGGTTGCATTGGAGGAGGGAGCAGATCCCGTGCCTTTTCCAGAGAGGAGCTGCTGTGAGTGCCCCAGGTCCTGAAGGGAGAAGTGGCGTAAGACCTTTGTCTGCAGTCTGGCAGATGTACTTCTATTGGCCTCCTTCTGCTGCAGACGGCCTGGCCCACGTAGTTGAGCACTTAGCAGTCAAACAAGCTTAGTTCCAGCTCCAGTTTGGTTACTTATCTTGGGGGGGCCTTGGGAAAACTCCTCATCTGGAATATGGGGTAATGTACTGACATCCGGGCTCAGTGAGTGGGTTGGATGAGAGGGCCCAGAGCAGTAGCCAGTGCTGGTGGTGGTTTCCCCTCCCCATGAAGCCTTCCTGAACGGCCCCCGTGGAAGTGCCCATCGCCCTCCAGGTCCCCCACAGCAGTCACTTTGTGTCCCTCCAAGGGCCCTTTCTAGGGACACCCTTCGAAGTCCCATGGTTTGTGTATCTTATTTGCCCCATGACTTAGAGCTTTTGTAAACCAAAGGGCTTTGCACGTGGGGAAATGCACAAATGGGGTTAGTAAATGAGTGGGTGAGTGAGTGAATGAATGAATGAGTGAATGAGTGAGTGATAAATGAGTGAATGAGTGAGTGATGAATGAGTGAATGAGTGAGTGATGAATGAGTGAGTGAGTGAGTGAATGAATGAGTACAACTGATCTCCCTCCTGCCTTTCTGAAAGAAGACTATGTACCACATTCAATTATCGGCCCAAATACTTGCCTGGTGTCAGGCTGTTCTCTCGAACGACTTTGGTGGCTGGTGGCGTTCAGAGCGAGCACCCTTTTATTATGGTTTTTCTCCCTCTATCTTGGACGCCAGTCATCGCTCAAGAAAAAAGCAGTCAACTCCTTTCTTGCACTGTTTGAACATCTCCAGCTTTAAAGCTGTTTGTCTTCAGAATTCTCCAGGCCTCTCTCCTTGTTGCTGAGAACTTTTTGCCACAGGAAATCAGGCTCATTTTAAGGGCCAAACAGTCACTAAATATAGCCTCCTGGCACAGATATTTAAAGAGCTGCGTTGATGATGTTATGTCTGAAGAGAGAAGAAGGAGAAGAAAATAACTTTTTTTTTCTTGATAGAAGAGTGAAGTTATACCAGATTTTCTGTGGGTCCACAGGGAGCAGAGTGGAGTGCAGGTATGGTGTCAGTGTCTTAATTATGAAATCACCGGCTTAGTGCTTGGGGCCAGGGAGTCATTTCTTGTTAATTCCTTCTCGTCTGTATTTAAAACTACCTCCTGTCCTGGAGAGTTACCTCGGACGAGTGTGCCCTCCCTGTCAAGCCCGGCACGGTGCGGGGGGCGGGGGGAGGTGGAGTGCACAGGGAGGTGTAAGAGCTGCTCTGCCCACTCCTGGGACCAGCATTTTTCCACGGACCGTGCGGGGGGATGGTTCAGGCAGTAACGCGAGTGATGGGGAGCGATGGGGAGTGGCAGAGGAAGCTTCACTCGCTCGCCCGCCACCCACCTCCTGCTATGTGGCCCGGTTCCTAACAGGCCACGGGATACTGGTCCGTGGCCCAGGGGTTAGGTACCCCTGCCTCATAGCACATATCTGGTGTGTTTATCCCGTAGCATGTGGCTTCAAATCTCATTTGCCACGGTAGCTTTCTGGTACCTGGAGATGCTTTCAAGTTCATTTCCATGTTAATGATATTTTTTTAATGTGTTTTTTTCTAGTACGTCTACATATTATGTGGGAGAGGTCATATGTATGACAGCTCAGTCTGCTCTTTTTATCTGAGTCTTAGTCCCCCATTATTCATCTTCTGCAGCATAGCCAGAGAGCTTAAAATAAAAAAAAACCAAAAACATAAATCAGATTATTTCACTGTCCTGCTTAAAACCTTCCAGGGGCTTCCTAATTGCTTAGAATAAAATCCACCTTCGTTAACTGAACTGTAAGGTCCTCTGTAAGCTGCCCACACCCTCACCAACCTCAGCTTGCTTACCATGTGTCAGCCTCTTGCTTCTGTCTTAGAAACTTCGCATCTGCTCTTTGCTTTCCATCCAATTGCTACCTCTTTAAAGGGGCTTCTTCTGACTCCCCAGAAAGCTGTACCCACTCACTGTCTCATCAGTTCATTGTATTTTCTTCATGACACTTACCACTGGGTATAGAGTCACCTTGTTTATTTGTTTTCGGGTTTCATCATTTGTCTCCCTCCCACCACCAATGCCAGAATGGGGGCTTCATGAGCAACGGAAGGATCTGTGTTGCTTGCAGTTACAACCTCAGTCTCTACCACAGCACAGTGGGACAGCAGTTAACCCCAGGCTTCTCCTCTGCAGGTCACGTCATTCAAACCCCTGCCACCTCTCTTCAGAATTCCTACCTGGAATCTCCCAGGAAAGAACGGTGGAGGTAGAGTCAAAGTTCAGTGTCCCAGTTCTGGCTGCAGGGCACACTCCCCGTGTGATCTTGGACGAGTCACTTAACTTCTCCCAGTCTCTATTTTCTCATCTCTAAAGTGAGGACCACCATAGAAGATAGAGTTTTTGCTAGAATAAAATGTGAATGTTCGCACAGCCTTGGGAGGGGCGAAGGCAATCATTCTCATTTAGGGGCAAAAGTATTCACGTCTCAGTGAGGGGCTCCATGGGTGCTCCAGGGTCATGAAGCCCCGTGAGACTTTTCTCACCCCCTTCTTATTGGTGTCCCTCATACGTCCTTTTTTTTTTTCCCCTCTGGGTGGCTGTACGGGTGGTAAACATCATGTCGGCCAGCCAATAAATACATTTCTGAGGGCTTGCTCTACATGACAGGTGTAAAAACCAGATCCCACCCTCATGGAGGCTGTGCCTGGTCCCTGGAGGACAGGGGTGCCATCATCCTCTTTGGATTGCTCTACAAAGTTCCATCAGGGTTTTGGATGCGTGGGTTAGTTGGAATGCCTGCCAAGAGGAAGACCTGCCCGACGGCCTTCGTCACTCAGCAGACAAGGTTTCCCAAGCGCCTGCAGTGCCAGGCGCCAGGCGTCGTGCATGAATCAGACTTGATTGCTGAGTTTAAGTTGCTCCTAGACCCCAGGAAGAATGGGCGGGCTGAACGGTCACTGTGATGTGATCCGCTAACCACAGAAGCAGAGGATGCTGGCAAGGGTGGGAGGAGCCCAGCAGGGCAGGATTAACTGTCTCAAGTTGCTTATTAAAGAGCCCGGGGCCACACTGAGTCTTGCCATGATTCTAAAAGTGGTTCTAAACCTGACAGCTGTGGAGAAGAGTAGAAAGCTCCATGCAGACTGGAGGAGCTGGGGAGGCCTGGGGGCAGGTGGGTCTGGAGGAAGGCTTTGGAAAATGCGGTGGGGGGAGGCGGGGCGGGGGGAGGCATAGGGCCGGTGTAGCTGAGGGGAAGAGGGAGCGGGAAAGCATGAGTGAACAGGGAATACTGCAAGCAGAGGAGAGGCCGCAGACTGGCAGCCCGAGGGCTGGATTCTTTTGTGGGCTTGTTTCGTTTGGCCCACACGGTGTTTTTTTAAAAATGGAACTCAGTGTCTTTACATGGAAAACACACTCTTTCCTTTACCACCATCCTTACCGTTCCTCATTTTCATCCCTGGCCTGTCTGAACACATTTATGGACCTGCCCTGTTCACTGAAAACCCAGAAGAACCAATGGAAAAGGGTCTTAGAATTAATAAGCAAGTTCACTATAAGGAATAAAAGTGTTAGGAGTGAGATTATAAAAATGAATAACATATTTTCCTATATATTAGCAAGCAGCTTGAAACTATACTATAAAACAGATCCTATTCAGAGAAGCAGCAAGACCATAAAATATCTTTGTAAGAATCTATGTAATCGTTAATCCTTCACTTATAATATATTTACTGAGTGTCTGCTATGTATTTTATTTTAAATTAAAAAATTTTTAATTCACTTAATTTTGAGGAAGTAATACACTTACTTGATTAAAAAAAAAAAGCACAATGTCTCCCTCCCACTCCTGTCCCCCTGCTGCCTAGTTTCTGCTCAACTCCAAGAGAGAGAACCACTCACTTACTAATTTCTTTCTTTTTTTTTTTGAGGTATGCAGGCCTCTCACTGTTGTGGCCTCTCCTGTCACGGAGCACAGGCTCCGGACGCGCAGGCTCAGTGGCCATGGCTCACGGGCCCAGCCGCTCCGCAGCATGTAGGATCTTCCCAGACCAGGGCACGAACCCGTGTCCCCTGCATCGGCAGGCGGACTCTCAACCACTGCACCACCAGGGAAGCCCACTAATTTCTTTTTGTGTCCATTCAAATATTTTATTTTTATGTATAAGCAAATATACATATACTGGAATATTACCCTCTTCCCCACTTTTTATATAAATGATAGTTCAGAATCACTTTTTCGCTTAACCAGCTATCTTGGCAGTTTTTATATATCAGCAAATAAAAGCCTTCCTCATTCTTTTTTACAGCTGAATAGTAAAAATATTGATTTGAGATAAGACCATGGACTCCAGACTAAAATTGCTTGGATTTGAACCTGGTTCTGTCTCTATGACCTTGAACTAATTATCTCTCTGTGTCTTAGTTGTTTTCATATGTAAGTGGAAATGTTAGGTACCAACTTATACTGGTGCAAGAATTTAGTGAGATGATGCTTATAAAAGGGCTTAGAACAATGTCTGGCATCTAGTGAGCCCCCTAAATATTAGCTGCTTTTCTTATTATTCTTATAATGATGAATATACTATACATGCAGGGTAAGGTAAAGGAATAAGGAGTGACTTTGGCGGGGGAGGGTATATGTGATAGAGGGGTCCTGATGAAAATTATAAGAATTTACTGAGAGATATAAAGCAGATGTGCTAGTGGAGAGACGTACTTTGTTTCCAGATGGAAACTATGGAATTCGTAGAGAGGTCAGCTCTTCCTAGTGTAATTTATACTTGTCCTATTTGTAACCAAAACCCCAGTAGAATTTATTTTGGAGCTTCAGTTTTTCTAAAATTTATCAGGAAGAATAAAAAAGAAAAATTTTAAGGGCTCCCCTGGTGGCGCAGTGGATAAGAATCCACCTGCCAACACAGGGGACACAGGTTCAATCCCTGGTCCGGGAAGATCCCACATGCTGCTAAGCCCATGCACCACAACTACTGAGCCCGTGCTCTAGAGCCTGCGAGCCACAACTACTGAGCCTGTGAGCCACAACTACTGAAGCCCACGTGCCTAGAGCCCGCGCTCCGCAACAAGAGAAGCCACTGCAATGAGAAGCCCGCGCACCGCAATGAAGAGTAGCCCCTGCTCACCACAACTAGAGGAAGCCTGTGCGCAGCAACAAAGACCCAACTCAGCCAAAAATAAATAAATGAAATAAATAAATTTAGAAAAGAAAAAGAAAAATGTTAAAACTTTGAAAAAGATTGCAGTGAGGAGAAACTTTCCCTACTAAATATCCAAACACATTTTAATGATTAAAATAGTGACTCGTTTAAGAATAAGTAGATCAGTAGAATAGTATAAATAGCCCAGAAACATACTTTATACACATGTAAATTAATTTTATGTCAAAAGTAACCTCACAAGTCAATAGGAATGGAGGGATTATTTAATAAATTAGGTGGGGCTCGTTTGGTTAGCTGTTTGGGAGAAGAGCGTGTTTTAGATTCTCACCTCAAGCTGCATGCCTGTATAAATTCCAAACAGATAAAAAAGTTAAATTTGAGGGGGAGGGCTTCCCTGGTGGCGCAGTGGTTGAGAGTCCGCCTGCCGATGCAGGGGACACGGGTTCGTGCCCCAGTCTGGGAGGATCCCACATGCCGCGGAGCGGTTGGTCCCGTGAGCCGTGGCCACTGAGCCTGCGCGTCCGCAATGGGAGAGGCCACAACAGTGAGAGGCCCGCATACCGCAAAAAAAAAAAAAAAAAAAAAAAAAAAAAAAAAAAATTTGAGGGGGAAAAAATCAAACCATTAGAAAAACACTTGAAGAAGGTAGAAGGAAGTTTGGGGTAGAGGAGGACCTTTGAGTTTTAAAGCAGTCAAAAATATCACAGTGAGGACTTCCCTGGTGGCACAGTGATTAAGAATCCACCTGCCAATGCAGGGGACACGGGTCCGATCCCTGGTCCGGGAAGATCCCACATGCCGCAGACCAACTAAGCCCGTGTGCCACAACTACTGAAGCCCGCGTGCCTAGAGCCCATGCTCTGCAACAAGAGAAGTCACCACAATGAGAAGCCTGTGCACCACAGTGAAGAGTAACCCCTGGTCGCCGCAACTAGAGAAAGCCTGTGTGAAGCAATGAAGACCCAACACAGCAAAAAAAAAAAAAAAAAAATCACAAGTGAAAACAACTATGATTTATGTAATCACAAAAAGCTAAGGGTTCTGTATTAGTTTTCTAGGTTGGCTGTAGTAAAGTGCCATATACTAGGTGGCTTAAAACAACAGAAATTTACTGTTTCACTGTTCTGGAGGCTAGAAGTCCAAAATCAAGCTGTCGGCAGGGCCATGCTCCCTCTGAAACCTACAGGAAGAAATTCTTCCTTGCCTCCCATTTTCTGGTGTTTGCTGGCACTCCTTGGTAGCCTGTGGCTTATAGGTGCATCACTCCAGCCTCTGTCTTCGTGTTCCTGTGGAGTTCTCCCTGTGGGTCTCTGTGTCTCTCTCTTCTTATAAGGACACCAGTCATATTGGGTTAAGGGCCCATCCTTAACCAGTGTGATCTTATCTCAACTAATTACACATGCAACAACCCTATTTCCAAATAAGGTCACATTCTGCAGTAATAGGGTTTAGGACTTCAACATATCTTTTTTGGGGGACGTCATTTAACTCATCGCTGGCTTCATGTGTCAAAGCACAACACAGGACTTCAGCTAAAGTAGCGGATTGGCTGCACACCTTCATCTCCCAAGATTTGCTACAATAATAGTGAAAATAAGAATGATGAAGACCCACCAAGACAAAGAATGAGAAAGGGGTCATTATCAAATAAGATGCTTAACACAGTTTGGAGAGAATGGAAGAGATGATGACAGGAGGAGGGCAGATGTGTTCTGCTGGGTGCAGATGCGCTTGAGCTTGGAGGCATCGTGGTGGGGATGGGGGTAGGGGGGGAGGCGGGACTGAAGTCAGGTGGAGAGGATGTCCGTCTGTAAGAACTGACCACCCCCCCTGCCGCGCCCGCTGTATTCAAGCAGGCAGGTATTTATACTGCAGCTGTGAACCAGGTGGGAGAAACTGACCCAGGAGAGATCCTCACTCAGAAACTCCTTGTTGGGAATTCCCTGGCAGTCCAGTGGTTAGGACTCTGCGCTTCCACTGCAGGGGGCACGGGTTCGATTCCTGGTCGAGGAACTAAGATCCTGCTAGCCCGCAGCACAGCCACACACACACACACACACACCCTAAAAAAAAGAAAAAAGAAAAAAAGAAAAGAAACTCCATGTAGCAGAGGGTATTGAAAACAAGGGATTAGCCTGGAACCTTCACACCGTCCAGATGAGTCAAGTACATCCACCTCCCAGGCAGGTGATCAGAAGGTGCTTCTCTGGAGAAATTCAAGTTCTCAGAGCAGAACCCTCCCCAGCCTGATCTCTGGGAGGCCCAGAGGTGGCCTGGCTCCCTGTGCACCCTCCCTAAAATGAAATTTGCCAGTTGATACATTACACCCCCTGGAACTTCCACATGGAACTTCCAATTAACTTTTTAGAGCCACACAGTTAATAGAAACAGCTAATCAAGGATTAGCCATCAGGGACTTCCCTGGTGGTGCAGTGGTTAAGAATCCGCCTGCCAATGCAGGGGACACGGGTTTGAGCCCTGGTCTGGGAAGATTCCACATGCCGTGGAGCAACTAAGCCCGTGCGCCACAACTACTGAGCCTGCACTCTAGAGACCGTGAGCCACAACTACTGAGCCTTCATGCCACAACAACTGAAGCCCTCGCGCCTGGAGCCCGTGCTCCTCAACAAGAGACGCCACCGCAATGAGAAGCCCAGGCACCACAATGAAGAGTAGCCCCTGCTCACCACAGCTAGAGAAAGCCCGCGCGCAGCAGTGAAGACCCAATGCAGCCAAAAATAATTAAATTAATTACTTAATTAAAAAAAAAAAGGATTAGCTGTCGGATAAAGAAAGGCAAGCCCCTGCATGAACAAAAGAACTTAACAATCAGGAAAGAGCAATCTATAAAAAACGAAATGCCAGTTCAGAAGAAAACTTCAGGAACTTCCAAGTAGTATTCTCATAGAGTTCAAGGGGGCAGTGAACTCAAAATTTCAGTAGAAGGTAGAGGAGCTGAACCGGAAGAAATCTCTCACAAAGTAGCAAAAAAGGACAAGGAGTTGAAAAGAACAGATGAGAGTCATGGAGAATCAATCCAGAATGTTCAGTATAAACACACTTAGAGTTCTGGAAAGAGACACAGAGGCAACAGAGGTGAGGAAATCAGAGAATTTGTACAAGGAACACAATTGCAGACCACCAGTTGCCAGCATAATAAAAGACACGCCAAGGCACAATGTAGTGAAATTTTAGAACACCAGGCGTAATGAGGTTCTACAAGCTTCCAGAGAGGAAAAACAGGCATCAGGCCAAAGAATGAGAGTTGGATGGGACCAAATTTTTTCGAGTGACTCTGGAGGCTAGGTGTCGCATGCCCCCCGGGGTTGCGGGGAAAGAGGATTTTCTATCAATTTCATACCCAGCCAAGTGACTAATAATAAAGTGTGAAAGCAGAACAGAGATATTTCCAGATAATCTAGGATGCAAAAAAATGTATCTCTGGGACTCCTTTTACTGGAAGGTGGACTTCAGTAAGACAAGAGGAAGGGGGAACGTGAGATTCAGGAAAAGTGGATCCAGCACAGGCAAGTGGCAAAGGATGCTGTGAGGGTTGCCTCCTGGAGATGAGACACCCCACACAATATCCGACACAACAGAGCAGTTGGGAAACTTTCAGAACGTGTATGTAGAAAATTATGCAACTAAAAGAACAGAGGAATTGTTAACTCCCAGAAAAGTAAAAAATTGAGCAAGAATGGAAATGTAGTCATCCCTTTCCACTTGGATCTGTGCTGAATGACATTTCTTTTTTTTTTAATTTATTTTATTTATTTATTTTTGGCTGTGTTGGGTCTTCGTTGCTGCACGCAGGCTTTCTCTAGTTGCAGAGAGCGGGGGCTACTCTTTGTTGTGGTGCACGAGCTTCTCATTGCGGTGGCTTCTCTTGTTGCGGAGCACGGGCTCTAGGTGCGCGGGCTTCAGTAGTTGTGGCTCGCAGGCTCTAGAACGCAGGCTCAGTAGTTGTGGCACAGGGGCTTAGTTGCTCCGCGGCATGTGGGATCTTCCCGGACGAGGATTCGAACCCGTGTCCCCTGCATTGGCAGGCGGATTCTTAACCACTGCACCACCAGGGAAGTCCTGAGTGACATTTCTCATCATTTAAACACTGATTATTTCACTAAAATATTTGTATAACTATGATGAGAGATGAGAAAGGAGAGGTGGTGGGAGAGCTAAGGGAATTATATCTTATCTGTCATAATAGGAAGTCATTAGGTAACATTTAAAATTAGTAAATGAAGAAATGGCAGCATAAGTATATTAATTGGATATCTCGAATTCATTATGAGAAGGGAAAAGAAATCAAAAGCGTGACTGCCTTTGGGAAGTAGAATCGGGAGGATGGAACAGATGACGGCTTGTTGATGATTACAAACTGTCCTTACCACTTGATTTTGGTGGTGGTGGTGTAAAATTTCACATAACATAAAATGAACCATTAACCATTTGAAAGTATACACGTCAGTAGCATTTAGTACATTCACAGTGTTGTGCAACCTCTACCCCTGTCTAGTTCTAAGACATTTTCATGCCCCCCTGCAAAGGAAACCACATACCCATCAAGCAGCCCCTCCCCACCCCCTGTCTCTTTACCCCCACCCTCCAGCTCCAGGCAACCACTAATCTGCTTTCTGTCTACTGATTTACCTATTCTGGAAGTTTGATTTCAATGGAATCACACAGTATGTGACCTTTTGTGTTGGCATCTTTCATTTAGCATGATGTTTTTGAGGTTCACCCGTGTTGTAACATGTCTCAGTATTTCGTGCCTTTTTATGGCTGAATAATATTCTCTTGCCTGAATAATACCAGCTTTGTTTGTTTATCCATTCAGTAACTAAAGGACATTTGGGTTATTTCCACTTGGGGCTGTTGTGAATGGTGACACTATGAACATTCATTGTTCAAGTATTTGTTTGAACACCTGTTTTCAATTCTTAGGGTATAAACCTAGGAGTGGAATTGCTGGGTCATGTGGTAATTCTATATTTAACTTCCTGAGGAATTCCCAAACTCTTCCACTGAAGTTACACCATTTTACATTTCCCAACAGCAATGTATTAGGGTTCCAGTTTCTCTACATCCTTGCCAACATCTGTTATTTTCTGTTTTTTTTTAATAGCCATCCTAGTGGGTGTGAAGTAATATCTTGTGATTTTGATTTGTATTTCCTTAATGACTAATGATGTTGAGTATCTTTTCAGGTGCTTTTTAGCCACTTGTATATTTTCTTTAGATAAATGTTCATTCGTGTCCTTTACCTATTTTTAAACTGGATTGTTTTTCTTGTTGCTGAGTTGTAAGTGTGCTTTATATATTCTGGATACTAGACTCTGATCAGATACATGATTTGCAAATATTGTCTCCCATTCTGTCTTTTCACTTCTTGATAGTGTTACCATCTGATTTTAAAACTATATTCCTGTGTGATTTTGATGATCTTTATTAAAAAATTAAAATTAGTAAAAGAATAAAATCATAGATATTATTTTTTAAAGATAATATGTTTTAAAATGATAAAGTAACTATCTTAGTATATAAAAAACTTATACAGACCTCTAAGAAAGACACAGACTCCAATAGATAACTGGACATGAATAGATGACTCACAAAGGAAGAAAAAAAAATTAAAAACAAGAAAAATTAGTAAGAGATACAAATTAATCTAATAAGATATTTGTACTTTTTTCCCTAGTGACAAAATTGAATAATGTCAGGATATACAAAATAGATACTCTTCTGATAAAGAAAGTACAAATTGGTATGCCTCATTGTTTTTTAAATATTTATTTATTTATTTGGCTGCAGCGGGTCTTCGTTGAGGCATGTGGGCTTTCAGGTGCGGCACGTGGAATCTAGTTCCCTGACCAGGAATCGAACCTGGGCCCCCGGCCCCCTGCATTGGGAGCATGGAGTTTTGACCACTGGACACCAGGGAAGTCCCTGGTACGCCTTTTTGGAAAACAATTTGGCACAATGTATTGAGAATCTTAAAAATATTGTTGCTCTTTGACCCAGTAATTCAACTTCTAAGAATCTACCCTAAGAAAATAACTTGAAATATAAAAACTCTCTTACATACAAAGATGTTTATCATAGTGTTAGTTTAAGAATAAAAAATTGCAAACAACCTAAACATTCAACAGATGGTGGATGAGTAATTTCTGATACACCCAGTGCTTGAAAATGCCTACCACATAGTAGGCATAAAATAAGTAGTTGCTGAATGAACCGAAACATCCATAGGATGAGATATTATGCAATCTTCTGGAATTGTATTTATATTATTTTTAATAATATGAAATTCTTAAGCTTCAAGGCAAAAATGACATTTAAAAGTTTATCTGGAATATGGACCAACCATTTTTTTAAATTTAATTTTAATTATTTTTTTATACAGCAGGTCCTTATTAGTCACCAATTTTATGCACATCAGTGTATACATGTCAATCCCAATCGCTCAGTTCATCACACCACCACCCCCACCCCACCACCACTTTCCCCCCTTGGTGTCCATATGTTTGTTCTCTACATCTGACTCAATTTCTGCCCTGCAAACCAGTTCATCGGTACCATTTTTCTAGGCTCCACATATATGCGTTAATATATGATATTTGTTTTTCTCTTTCTGACTTACTTCACTCTATGTGACAGTCTCTAGATCCATCCATGTCTCTACAAATGACCCAATTTTGTTCCTTTTTATGGCTGAGTAATATTCCATTGTATATATGTACCACAACTTCTTTATCCATTCGTCTGTCAATGGGCATCTAGGTCGCTTCCATGACCTGGCTATTGTAAATAGTGCTGCAATGAACATTGGGGTGCATGTGTCTTTTTGAATTATGGTTTTCTCTGGGTATATGCCCAGTAGTGGGATTGCTGGATCATGTGGTAATTCTATTTTTAGTTTTTTAAGGAACCTCCATACTGTTCTCCATAGCGGCTGTATCAATTTACATTCCCACCAACAGTGCAAGAGGGTTCCCTTTTCTCCACACCCTCTCCAACATTTGTTGTTTATAGATTTTCTGATGATGCCCATTCTACCTGGTGTGAGGTGATACCTCATTGTAGTTTTGATTTGCATTTCTCTAATAATTAGTGATGTTGAGCAGCTTTTCATGTGCTTCTTGGCCATCTGTATGTCTTCTTTGGAGAAATGTCTATTTAGCTCTTCTGCCCATATTTGGATTGGGTTGTTTGTTTTTTTAATATTGAGCTGCATGAGCTGTTTATATATTTTGGAGATTAATCCTTTGTCCGTTGATTCGTTTGCAAATATTTTCTCTCATTCTGAGGGTTGTCTTTTAGTCTTGTTTATGGTTTCCTTTGCTGTGCAAAAGCTTTGAAGTTTCATTAGGTCCCATTTTTGTTTTTATTTCCATTACTCTAGAAGGTGGATCAAAAAAGATCTTGCTGTGATTTATGTCAAAGAGTGTTCTTCCTATGTTTTCCTCTAAGTTTTTTTTTTTTTTTTTTTTTTTTTTTTTTTTGCGGTACGCGGGCCTCTCACTGTTGTGGCCTCTCCCGTTGAGGAGCACAGGCTCCGGACGCGCAGGCTCAGCGGCCATGGCTCACGGGCCCAGCCGGTCCGCGGCATGTGGGATCTCCCCGGACTGGGGCACGAACCCGTGTCCCCTGCATCAGCAGGCGGACCCTCAACCACTGTGCCACCAGGGAAGCCCTCCTCTAAGTTTTATAGTGTCCGGTCTTACATTTAGGTCTCAAATCCATGTTGAGTTTATTTTTGTGTATGGCATTAGGGAGTGTTCTAATTTCATTCTTTTACATGTAGCTGTCCAGTTTTCCCACCACCACTTATTGAAGAGACTGTCTTTTCTCCATTGTATATCCTTGCCTCCTTTGTCATAGATTAGTTGACCATAGGTGCGTGGGTTTATCTCTGGGCGTTCTATCTTGTTCCATTGATCTATGTTTCTGTTTTTGTGCCAGTACCATATTGTCTTTATTACTGTAGCTTTGTAGTATAGTCTGAAGTCAGGGAGTCTGATTCCTCCAGCTCTGTTTTTTTTCCCTCAAGACTGCTTTGGCTATTCGGGGTCTTTTGTGTCTCCATACAAATTTTAAGATTTTTTGTTTTAGTTCTGTAAAAAATGCCATTGGAAATTTGATAGGGATTGCATTGAATCTGTAGATTGCTTTGGGTAGTATAGTCATTTTCACAATATTGATTCTTCGAGTCCAAGAACATGGTATATCTCTCCATCTGTTGGTATCATCTTTAATTTCTTTCATCAGTGTCTTATAGTTTTCTACATACAGGTCTTTTTTCTCCCTAGGTAGGTTTTTTCCTAGGTATTTTATTCTTTTTCTTGCAGTGGTAAATGGGAGTGTTTCCTTAATTTCTCTTTCTGATTTTTCATCATTTGTTTATAGGAATGCAAGAGATTTCTGTGCATTAATTTTGTATCCTGCTACTTTCCCAAATTCATTGATTAGCTCTAGTAGTTTTCTGGTGGCATCTTTAGGATTCTCTATGTATAGTGTCACGTCATTTGCAATCAGTGACAGTTTTACTTCTTGTTTTCCAATTTGTATTCCTTTTATTTCTTTTTCTTCTCTGATTGCTGTGGCTAGGACTTCCAAAACTATGTTGAATAATAGTGGCGAGAGTGGACATCCTTGTCTTGTTCCTGATCTTAGAGGAAATGCTTTCAGTTTTTCACCATTGAGAATGATGTTTGCTGTGGGTTGGTCGTATATGGCCTTTATTAAGTTGAGGTAGGTTCCCTCTATGCCCACTTTCTGGAGAGTGTTTATCATAAATGGGTGTTGAATTTTGTCAAAAGCTTTTTCTGCATCTATTGAGATGATCATATGGTTTTTATTCTTCAGTTTGTTAATATGGTGTATCACATTGATTGATTTACATATATTGAAGAATCCTTGCATCCCTGGGATAAATCCCCCTTGATCATGGTGTATGATCCTTTTAATGTGTTGTTGGATTCTGTTTGCTAGTATTTTGTTGAGGATTTTTGCATCTATATTCATCAGTGATGTTGGTCTGTAATTTTCTTTTTTTGTAGTATCTTTGTCTGGTTTTGGTATTAGGGAGATGGTGGCCTCATAGAATGAGTTTGGGAGTGTTCCTTCCTCTGCAATTTTTTGGAAGAGTTTGGGAAGGATGGGTGTTAGCTCTTCTCTAAATGTTTGATAGAATTTACCTGTGAAGCCATCTGGTCCTGGACTTTTGTTTGTTGGAAGATATTTAAGCACAGTTTCAATTTCATTACTTGTGATTGGTCTGTTCATATTTTCTATTTCTTCCTGATTCAGTCTTGGAAGGTTATACCTTTCTAAGAACTTGTCCATTTCTTCTAGGTTGTCCATTTTATTGGCATAGAGTTGCTTGTAGTAGTCTCTTAGGATGCCTTGTATTTCTGCGGTGTCTGTTGTAACTTCTCCTTTTTCATTTGTAATTTTATTGATTTGAGTCCTCTCCCTCTTTTTCTTGATGAGTTTGGCTAATGGTTTATCAATTTTGTTTATCTTCTCAAAGAACCAGCTTTTACTTTTATTGATCTTTGCTATTGTTTTCTTTGTTTCTATTTCATTTATTTCTGCTCTGATATTTATGATTTCTTTCCTTCTGCTAACTTTGGGTTTTGTTTGTTCTTTCTCTAGTTCTTTTAGGTGTAAGGTTAGATTGTTTATTTGAGATTTTTCTTGTTTCTTGAGGTAGGCTTGTATAGCTATAAACTTCCTGCTTAGAATTGCTTTTGCTGCATCCCATAGGTTTTGTATCGTCGTATTTTCATTGTCATTTTCCTCTAGGTATTTTTTGATTTCCTCTTTGATTTTTTCAGTGATCTCTTGGTTATTTAGTAACATATTGTTTAGCCTCCATATCTTTGTGTTTTCTACATTTTTTTCCCTGTAATTCATTTCTAATCTCATAGTGTTGTGGTCAGAAAAGATGCTTGATATGATTTCAATTTTCTTAAATTTCCTGTGGCTTGATTTGTGACCCAGGATGTGATCTATCCTGGAGAATGTTCCATGCGCACTTGAGAAGAAAGTGTAATCTGTTGTTCCTGGATGGAATGTCCTATAAATATCAATTAAATCTATCTGGTCTATTGTGTCATTTAAAGCTTCTGTTTCCTTATTTATTTTCATTTTGAATGTTCTGTCCATTGATGTAAGTGAGGTGTTAAAGTCCCCCACTATTATTGTGTTACTGTCAATTTCCTCTTTTATAGCTGTTAGCAGTTGCCTTATATATTGAGGTGCTCCTATGTTGGGTGCATATATATTTATAATTGTTATCTCTTCTTCTTGGATTGATCCCTTGATCATTATGTAGTGTCCTTCCTTGTCTCTTTTAACATTCTTTATTTTAAAGTCTATTTTATCTGATATGAGTATTGCTACTCCAGCTTTCTTTTGATTTCCATTTGCATGGAGTATCTTTTTCCATCCCCTCACTTTCAGTCTGTATGTGTCCCTAGGTCTGAAGTGGGTCTCGTGTAGACAGCATATATATGGGTCTTGTTTTTGTATCCATTCATGAAGCCTGTGTCTTTTGGTTGGAGCTTTTAATCCATTCATGCTTAAGGTAATTATCAGTATGTATGTTCCTATGACCATTTTCTTAATTATTTTGGGTTTGTGTTTGTAGGTCCTTTTCTCCTCTTGTGTTTCCCACTTAGAGAAGTTCCTTTAGAATTTGTCGTAGAGCTGGTTTGGTGGTGCTGAATTCTCTTAGCTTTTGCTTCTCTGTAAAGCTTTTGATTTCTCCATCGAATCTGAATGAGATTCTTGCCGGATAGAGTAATCTTGGTTGTACGTTCTTCCCTTTCATCACTTTAAGTATATCATGCCACTCCTTTCTGGCTTGTAGAGTTAACAGCTGAGAAATCAGCTGTTAACCTTATGGGAGTTCCCTTGTATGTTATTTGTCATTTTTCCCTTGCTGCTTTCAATAATTTTTCTTTTTCTTTAAGTTTTGTCAATTTGATTACTATGTGTCTCGGCGTGTTTCTCCTTGGGTTTATCCTGTATGGGACTTGCTGCACTTCCTGAACTTGGATGGCTATTTCCTTTCCCATGTTAGGGAAGTTTTCGACTATAATCTCTTCAAATATTTTCTCTGGTCCTTTCTCCCTCTCTTCTCCTTCTGGGATCCCTATAATGCGAATGTTGTTGCATTTAATGTTGTCTCAGAGGTCTCTTAGGTTGTCTTCATTTCTTTTCATTCTTTTTTTCTTTATTTTGTTCCATGGCAGTGAATTCCACCATTATGTCTTCCAGGTCACTTATCTGTTCTTCTGCCTCAGTTATTCTGCTATTGATTCCTTCTAGTGTAGTTTTCATTTCAGTTATTGTTCAGTATTGTTCATCTCTGTTTGTTTGTTCTTTAATTCTTGTAGGTCTTTGTTAAACATTTCTTGCATCTTTTCGATCTTTGCCTCCGTTCTTTTTCCGAGGTCCTGGATCATCTTCACTATCATTATTCTGAATTCTTTTTCTGGAAGCTTGCCTATCTCCAATTCATTTAGTTGTTTTTCTGGGGTTTTATCTTGTTCCTTCATCTGGTACATAGCCCTCTGCCTTTTCATCTTGTCTATCTTTCTGTGAATGTGGTTTTTGTTCCACAGGCTGCAGGATTGTAGTTCTTCTTGCTTCTCCTGTCTGCCCTCTGGTGGATGAGGTTCTCTAAGAGGCTTGTGCAAGTTTCCTGATGGGAGGGTCTGGTGGTGGGTAGAGCTGACTGTTGCTCTGGTGGGCAGAGCTCAGTAAAACTTTAGTCCACTTGACTGCTGATGGGTGGGGCTGGGTTCCCTCCCTGTTGGTTGTTCGGCCTGAGGCGACCCAACACTGGAGCCTACCTGGGCTCTTTGTTGGGGCTAATGGCGGACTCTGGGAGGGCTCACGCCATGGAGTACTTCCCAGAACTTCTGCTGCTAGTGTCCTTGTCCCCATGGTGAGCCACAGGCACTGCCCATCTCTGCAGGAGACCCTCCTACACTAGCAAGTAGGTCTGGTTCAGTCTCCTCTGGGGTCACTGCTCCTTCCCCTGGGTCCCAATGCACACACTACTTTGTGTGTGCCCTCCAAGAGTGGAGTCTCTGTTTCCCCCAGTCCTGTCAAAGTCCTGCAGTCACATCCCACTAGGTTTCAAAGTCTGATTCTCTCGGAATTCCTCCTCTCATTGCCGGACCCCCAGGTTGGGAAGCCTGACGTGGGCCTCAGAACCTTTACTCCAGTGGGTGGACTTCTGTGGTATAAGTGTTCTCCAGTCTGTGAGTCACCCACCCGTCAGTTATAGGATTTGATTTTACTGTGATCGTGCCCCTCCTACCGTCTCATTATGGCTTCTCCTTTGTCTTTGGATGTGGGGTATCTTTTTTGGTGAGTTCCAGTGTCTTCCTGTCGATGATTGTCAGCAGCTAGTTGTGATTCTGGTGTTCTCACAAGAGGGAGTGAGAGCACGTCCTTCTACTCCACCATCTTGGTTCCTAGTCTCCCAACCATCTCTTTTTTTAAAGATTTTATTTATTAGGTAAAAATAAAGATGAAAAGGTAGCATAGGGAAAAGAAGGAAGTAAATAAAAATGTTACCTCTGGGTGGTGGAATATTAAATAATCAAAAATACACCATCTCCTTAGCTGTTGCACAGTCATCCAACCTGTCTCAGCTAGGAGAGTTTCCCCAGGATTTTGTCACCGGGGGCGGGGGGAGAGAATGAGCAGAAAGTGGAGACTACAGCTTGGGCTGGGCTCTCGCTGCCCCTGTATGATTATTTACATAAAGTTTTCTGCCTTCTTTGGGGCTGGGGCATCTCACTCTGAGCATGCTGGGAAATGCAAAATGCATGAAATTTATTCTCTAGCTCTTACCAGCACCCGTTTTGCACCAAGGACCAAGGACACAAAGTTCAAGAAACCTCTCACACCACGGAGTTCACATGCAAGATCAAATAAAATCCATCAGGGCTCCAGACCATCTTCCGTGCATGCACCTGTCACAACCCACTCAGCTGACATCTCTCTACTTGCAGCCGTTTCTAAGATACCTGAGTGTTCATTTTGTTGACAGTCGTCACCCTCTATTTATTCTCGTGGTCTGTGGCCTGGGCTCCTCATGGAAACACAGACGCAGTCACTGACTGTACTCCAAGGAGACTGCCCCCCAGTGCCAGGGCACAGCCAAAATTTTTATTTATGGTATCCATTCTTACATGTATGTGTATACATAAATTTATACACGAATGCATCTATACATGTATACATAATTTTGTACAATGAGCGGGTATTGCCTGTATAAAAAATTTAAAAAGAGTCTGCTTTGTATTTCTCTTTAGGATTTCATTCTGTGTGTTTGCTCTGTTGTCCTGCTGTCTGGGTTGGCTGCAGGGTGTCCAGAAGGCTCTGCAGAGGGAGAACAGGGGTCCCAGGCATAGCCACAGTGTGGAGCTGTGCCAGCGGAGCTCACAGGGGATGAAGGGGGCCTTGAAGAGAGCCTCTGGTCAACCAGTCAGCTGGAAGCACCTGTCCTTTGCTTGTCACTCAAGTTGAGGACACCAGGTGCCATGGGGCCACTCTCTGCCACTGGCTGCCAGGGAGGATCCAGCAATTTGAACGTTGCTCTTAGGAGCCCGAGTGGGAGGCCTATGATAAACCCCCTTTCGCCTGCTGCTGCAGTGCAGCTGTCCCCGGGACAGGACCAGAGGCCCCCGAGGGAGGGAGGGAGGGAGCAAGGGAGGGAGGGTGGCAGCTGCTGGTTGCGGGCACAGGGCCAGGCCTGGGAGAACCAGGCAGGTGGAGGATTTGCATGGAGCCTGACAGGTGGAGCTCTGTGTCCTGGGTGCCCTCATCTGGAGGGGTGGCCAAGCACATCTCCCCTCAACCCAGCTCCCTCTCTTCCAGGCCGCACTTGGCCGCCTTCCAGCCACTCACTCCTTGAGGGTCTCTGTCAAGAGCCCCTCCCCACCCCCCTCCTGCAGACCCAGCAAGGTGGGCACCCCTTTGGAACCCGGGCTCCACATTCTCTGGGTCCTCACAGCCTTGCCCACTCACTGTGGGGCTGAGAGCCTTCTGTTTTCATGGTGGTGGGAGTCTCACTCTCCGATCACAGAAAGTTCTGTGAGGTCCCACCCGGCTCAAGGCAAGGACGCTCTGGTGGGTTTGCAGACAGTACCTCTGGGATTGTGGCTCACAGGGTGGGGCATCAGCAGCCTGGGCAGGTGCTGTGTTGGGTCCAGGATGGAGGAAAGATACCAGCATTGCACCCAGTTTCTTGGAGGAGAGACTCATCCCCAGCTAGAATGAATGTGCTAGCTGAGGGCTGTAGGGATGCTCTAGGGGCTCTAGGAGGGACGTGAAGGACTCTTAATAGACAGGGAGGATAAGCTTACAGAGGAGGTAACCCTTGAGCCATGCCTTGAAGAAGTCTTACAGCTGAGGGCACCAAAGAAAAGATTCAGTGAAGAAAACATGATGTGGAAAGACCCAGAGGTATGAAAGAGATCAGTGTTCTGGGATCAAGGAGAGTTTGGGGATACAGGTTGGGAAGGGAGTGAGGCACAGAGGAAATGAAGCTGGGAAGGAAGTTTGGGCCCAGATGGAGTGTGTTTGTCACCCTAGATTTTAAAGGCGTGGTATGAGGGGGCAGATATGAGGCGCCAGCTGGGCTCCTGGGGAGAGGTCCTGGAGCCGCTGGAGACTTTTGGTTACAGCCTCAGAGTGGACCAGACAACCTGAAAACCCTGGTGCCCCAAACACTTAGAAACGTGAAATAAAGAGAACAAATATCCTTTCACATGCATAGAAGTGCTCATCCGATAGTAAGAGGAATTCCTCAACTCACCTTCCTGACCCCCTGCCCCAGGGTTGCCTGGGACCCCTCTCAAATAAACTGTCTGCTCTAGAATCCTTTTATCTTTGGAGTCTGCTTCTGTGGGAACCCAAACTAAGATGGATTCTTCAATAAATGATGCCGAAGCAACTGGTTTTCCATAGGAGAAACATAAAACAAGATTAGAATCTTACTTTATATCCAAACTAAAAAATAAATTCCAAGTATATAGCCAGATGCTGTGCTGTACTTTCCCAGATTTAATCAGCAACCCACAAAGTGGTTAGAGGTGATCTCTAACCCTAACTTAGAGATGGGGAAACTGAGGCTCCGGGGAGTAGTTGGTCCAAGTTCACCAGCTGGTTGGCTGCAGAGCTGGGATTTGACTCAAGCCACACTGCCTCCCATTTTGGAATAATGCCCACGAAAGGGTTTTATAAACTGTGAAGGGCTGTACAAATTGTCCTTTGTCTCTCGTTCCTCCTTGATGAACTTCAGAGACCAGAAGAGACCCTTTAATAAATGGGGACCAGGTGCTCTTTTCTCCCCAGTGCCACATGGGCAGGGGCAGGGGCAGGATACATAGATGCCCGTGAGCTCTGAACCTCCACGAGCTGCACTTCCAGAGGCTTACAGCCTCAAGATGCTTCTCTCCTCCATGCCCGAAAAGTAGAGGCCCCAAGTGGTCTCATTTCTTCCTCCAAGCTTGTTTTCCTCCTGCCCCTACGGCTTCCCTGAGGCACATCCACACACATGCGTGTGCACACACGCACACACATGCACATGCACACGCCCTGCTGTCCTATGCGTCTCTGCCACAAGCCTGAAGGAAAGCCTGTGCCTTCTGCCAGGCCACCTCTCTTCCAGCGTGTAGACAGCTACCAAAACCATCTTCCTCACTCTGTTCCGATCAGTTCCTGCCCAGGAACCTCACAGGAACAGCCTTTTGGGGTCCAAAGGGACCTTCACAGCTCATTTGGTCAAACAATCTCATCTGATGCATGCTTAGATCCTCTCCACAGTGCCCCACTCCAGGCACCTCCCAGTCCTTCATAAATCTTACGTGGATGATGAATACTAACGTTTGCCACTTGGAGTTCATTTAAATCCTCCAGCCTCACTCCTAAAGTCCTTGAATAGCATGCCCCATCCCGGGTACCTTGGCCTTGCCTGACCAGCAGAGCAAGAATGGGTTAGCAGCAAATCCCTCTAGGGCAGCAACTGGGGACACATTAGCAAGGAGGGGGTGGGTGCGTGGTCAGAACAGTTTGCTTCTGTTTATGAGTTTTGTAGCAGGTGTGTTTTGGAATGTTCCAGTGTGTGTATATATGTATTTGTTAATGCCTCCTTAAGCATTCCAAGGTCAAAGACCTGAAGAAACAACTAAAACTCTTGTGTCCTGGAAAACAGGAATATTAATTCCCTCTGGGCTACAGGATTTTTTAATTTGTATTGGGCTGTGTGTGTGTGTTTCTGTGTGTGTGTGTGTGTGTGTGTGTAAAATGAGGATATTGATCTAGATAAACAGCTTTCAAGCCTTTTAAATTTATTTATTTAACAGGCGTTTATTGCTTGCTTGCTATGAGCAGGCATTGTGCCAGCCTTGCTGGCACCTATGGTGGGTGGACAAGGCAGGACCGGGTGCCACCTTCGTGGGTCTGGTGGGTGGACAGATGTTCAACGTGTAATGACAAACATGTCGTGGCCATAAAGAAGAGCAGGTACTATGGCGTGAATAATAGGAAAACCACCCTGGTCTGGGGATGGCAGGAAGGGAGATTCAGGCCAAGATCTGAAGGAAGGGCAGGAATTAGCTGGAAGAGAAGGTCAAGAAAATTCCAGGGTGCAAAGGCCAGAGGGTTAGGAAGATGCTGCTCATTCCAGGAATGGTGTGGCATGCCTGCAGGGTAGACAAGGAAGGGTTAAAGGGCTTAAGGTAGGGATGAAGAGACAGGACAGATGCACAGGGCCTTGAAGCTGTGTTGAGAGTGTTATATTTCATCCTAAGGACAATGGAAAACCTTCAAGGCAAAATAATGTCATGATTGCCCCTGCACTTTTTAAAGATCCTTTTGGCATATAGTTGCGACCCTATAAATTTTTGAATGAGGTGGTAGGACAGGATGAAAGGAAGGCCTCATTGCGAAGAATGGGATGGGGGGGCAAAGGGTCAGTTAGAAGGATGATGGTGGTAACCATAGAAACAGAGAGACATGGACTTGGGGTGGGGTGCATTAAAAGACTGGATTGCCAGGACTTGGTCACTGGTTAAGGATTATCCTCAGGATTCTGGTTTTGGCCACAACTGAAAGCAGAATGGTGTTTTTAGATTTGCAGGGATGGTCAGGGTGGATTTGTGACGTGTTAAGTCTGAGGTCACTGTGGCATTGCTAAGATCTGGAGATCAGCAAGATGGAAGTTATGCTGGTGTATGGGTGGTAATTGGAGGCATGGGGGTGGATGAGGCCCCTGAAGGAGAGAGTGCAGAGGGCTAAGGGGGTCTGCAACTGCCCTGAGGACTCCAACATTTAACACACAGGTTGAGAAGAAGCCAGCCAAGGAAATGAAAATGAAGAGAGAAAGGAGGGAAACCAGGAAAGCTTGGTACCATGGAGACGAAGGGAAGAGAATTTCATGGAGGTCAGAGTGACAAGCTCTAGTTAGACGGAACTAAAAAAAAGTGTCCTTTGGATTTTGCAAATGGAACTTACTGTTGACCTAGCAAGAGCAAGAGGAGTTCTTGAAATGAAGACAGTGAGTGAGTGCAGTCTTTCAAGAAGTTTGACTAGGAAAGGGAGAAGGGGTTGTTCAAGGAGGGAATTAATTTTTTTAATTGGGGAACTTTTTTAAAAAAAACAGATAAGGATAAATTAATAGAGAATGGTTGAAGTTATAGGACAGAGGAGGCATATTAGATAGGTTCAATCAGAGAAGCAGATTAGAGATACATGTAATAAGAGATCTATCATAAAGATTTGACCTTGTGCAGCTGTGGGAGCCCATTACCCTGTCATTGAGAAGTTGTTGTCTCTGTGTCTGGTGCTGGACCTTGAAGGCCACAGGGACCTTGAAGGCCATAGGCCAGTTGGGAAGGGAAGAGGGATGTGAAGTGGAGAAAGCAAGAAAAAGCTGGAACCTTATAGGCTGAGCTGGAACCCACAAAGATGGCTTGGAACCCTTGTCAATTTCTCATTGACTCCATTCCTCCAACTTGGATAATGAGGATGTCGTGTGGGGTACTGGTGTTTGTCACAGAGCTAAACATGCACCTGGCCCAGGAGTTAGAGAAGCTAGGGCTGGAGGAGGTGCAGGCCCAGCTGCTGCTCCAGGGCAGCCAGATGACCCTGGCAATGTGCATGAGCTACAGCCGTGCCTGGTGCCCTGCACCAACTTCTGAGCATAAAGGAGCATGGTCGCTCCTTCATGGCTGCCTTCCAAACCTTGGGCAAAGTCTCATACTAATTTGGAACTATACAAGGAAAGTGTAGTTCAGTTTTGCTAATCTGACAGAATACAAATCCATCCTAGGAGGTGACTTTATTTTTAGGCAAGTATTCGTTTATTAGTGGATCCAGGCACAGTTCTAGGAGCTGGGGATACAATGTAAGTTAGACAGAGTTCGTCCTTATAGAACTGAGGTTCCAGCGGGAAAATCAGACAATAGCAAATGCATATGTGATATGATGCCTGACTGTGAAAAGTACTATTTGGAAAAAAAAAAAAAGAGAGAGAGAGAAAGAGAATAGTGAGTGTTGGAGGTGGGGGTTGGGTAAGAAGGAGGTTATACTAGAGAGGGTAGTTGGAAAACCTCCTTGATCAAGTACCACTTAACCACAAACCATAATGAAGTGATGGAACCAGCCAAGCAGAGAGCCCGGGAAAGAGTTTTGTAGGCAGCAGAAACAGTATGTGCAAAGGTCCTGAGGCAGGAACAAGCTTGTTCAAGAAACTGCAAGAATGCCTGAGTATCTAGAACAGAGTGAGTGAGGCAGAGAAGGATAGGAGATGAAGTTGAAAGTTAGGCAGCAGCCAGATCATGCAGAATAGTCATTACTTGACCTGACTAGTGCTTCCCTTGAAGACCTCACTTGGAAGGCTTGTCCTTTTTTGACCTTACTTGAACTGTCCCAATGCCTTTCCTGGGAGCATTTGTCAAGGATTTTGACATCACAGCTGCCTGAGGCAATGGATAACAGTTGGCGTAAACAATAAACTAACATAAAACTAAAAAGGAAAGGCTGAGGAATGAAGTGTCCATAGGGGGCTTTAAAAAGCTCTGACATATTCCTGGAATCTATGTGCATGTGATGGCCGTGTGCTTGGGAAGGCAATAATCTGTCACCTCTGTATCCCCTTGAAGCTCTGTGCAAGCAGGACATGAAAGTTGAGGCAGAGTTATAAACTGCCTGGCTGAGTGGTAAAGGTATGTCCCAACACACATACAGAACCCCTCAGTGAAGAGTGGACAATTTATTGTTTCCAGGAGGTTAAGGAAATATCTGCCTCATCATTAACTGACCACTCAAGTTAACTGAGCAAAGACTTCAGTAGGTATACCTGACACAGAATACAGACTTTGCAGAATTATTTAAGGAAAGTCACTAAACAAACAACAACTACAATAAGAAGCAACAACAAACCCTGTGGAGGGGGCAGAATCTGATTTCAGAGTTGTCACGTTATATTATTTGAAATATCCAGCTTTCAACAAAAAATTATGAAACATGCAAAGAAACAATAAGGAAATATGATCCATACACAGGAGGGAAAAAAAGCAATTAATTGAAACTGATCCTGAGGAAGCCCAGAAGCTGGAATTACTAGACAAATACTTTAAATCAGCTATTTTAAATCTGTTCAAAGAACTAAAGGAAACTATGTAAACAATGAAAGGAAAGTACGAAAATGGAGTCTCACATAGAGACAATCAACAGATAGAAATTATAAAAAGGAACCAGAGAGAAAATTAAGGAATTGAAAAGTATAATTATTCAAACAAAAATATTCACTGGAGAGGCTCAACAGCAGATTTGAGGAGGCAGAAGAAAGAACCAGTGAACTTGAAGATAGGTCAATTGAGATTATCCAGTCTGAAGAACAGAAAGAAAAGGAATGAAGATAAATGAACTTGTGGGACAGACACCTATGGGACACCATCAAGTGACCTGACATATGCATAATGGAAATCCCATAAAGAGAAGGAGGGGTGGGCAGATAGAATATTTGAAAAGATAATAGCTGAAAACATGCAAAATTTGATGAAAAAGCATTCATCTACACATCTAAGACACTCAACGAACTCCAAGTAGGGTAAATTTAAAGAGATCGCCACCTACATACATCATAATCACATTACCAAAAGCCGAAGACAAAGAGAGAAAGCAGCAAGAGGAAGGTGACTCATCATGTACAGGGATCCTCAATAAGATTAACAGCTGATTTCTCATTAAAAAACAAGACAAAACACAGAGGCCAGAAGGCAGTGGGATGATGTATTCATTTGATGAAAGGAGAAAAAGAACTGCCAATCAAAAATTCTATATTTGGTAAAACTGTTCTTCAAAAATGAAGGAGAAATTAAGGTATTCTTCAGCCTGATAAAAGGCATCTACAAAAACCCCACAACTAACATCATACTTAATAGTGAAAGACTGAAGGTTTTCCCCCTAAGATGAGGAATAAAGCGAGGATGTCTGTTTCTACACTTCTGTTCAATATTGTACTGGAGGTCGTAATGAAGGCAGTTAGGCAAGAAAAAGAAATAAAAAGCATCCAGGTTGGCAAAGAAGAAGTGAAACTATCTCTATTGGTTGATGACATAATCTTACATGTATAGAAAACTCTAAAGAGTCCAGCAATGACAACAACCAAAAAAGGAAGAAAACTATTACATTAATAAATGAATCAAACAAGGTTACAGGTTACAAGATCAATATTTTAAAACTCAGTTGGATTTGTATACACTAGTTACGAAAAATCCAAAAATGAAATAAAGGGTATAATTCCTTTTATAATAGCATCAAAAAGAATAAAATAGGAATACATTTAACCAAAGATGTGCAAGGCTTCTACACTAAAAACTATGAAACATTGTTGAAAGAAATTAAAGAAGACTTAAATAAAGAAAAGACATCCCATGATCGTGGGTCAGAAGACTTAATATTGTTAACATGGCAGTACTCCCTTAACTGATCTACAGATTCAATGCAATCCTTATCAAAATTTCAATGCCTTTTTGTAGAAATAGACAAGCTGATACAGAAATTCATATGGAAACTCAAAGGACCCCCAGTAGCCAAAACAATCTTGAAAAAGAAAAACAAAGTTGGTGGGCTCATACTCCCCAATTTCAAAACTTACTACAAAGCTATAGTAATCAAAATAGTGTGGTACTGGCACAAGAACAGAAATACAGATCAGTGGAATAGTATTGAGTGTCCAGAAAGAAACCCATATGTCTATGGTCAGTTTATTTTCAACAAGGGTACCAAGACCATTCAATGGGGAAAGAATAGTCCTTTCAACAAACGGTGCTGGGACAACTGGATATCCATATGCAGAAGATGAAGTTGGACCCCTACTTCATGCTTTATACAAAAATGAACTCCAAATGGGTCAAAGACATAAATGTCAGAGCTAAGCCTATAAAACCCTTAGAAGGAAATGTAGATCTTTTAATGCCATCATCCTTTTGGCCTAGCATTCCCATCAAGGAAATTGGAATCCTCATACTTTGGGAGTATAAAATGGTGAATTTTATGGTATCTGAACTATATCTCAACTTTTTAAAAAAGATTATTCTGGCTGCATATAGGGATGGACCATAGGCAACTGAGAGTGGGAACTGGAAGGTTGTTGTAGTCTAGTCTAGTGGTGAGCTGATGGCGCTCTAAGGCCAAGGACGTGATGACTTTAAAAAGATAGGAAAGCTCAGGACAGGAATCCTTTGGAGAGGCTGGCTTCAGCAGGAAGAGGGACAACTCCCAACACCGAAGTAAGAGGGAAGAAGGAATGTAGACACAGGGGTAGGCATTCTAGAAAATTGAATCTGTCTTTTGGTTTGGTACAGAAAGGGTTATGAGCCATTGTGGGCAGATGATGTCTGGAAGCTTGAAATAGCTGTGGGCAAGCAGAGAACATGGCCTTGGCTTCCAGGAAGATCAGGAGCCCTGAGACTGGGTATACAGGGCTGCATGTCAAGGAAGCAGTCCTCTTGGACCTAACAGTGATTTTTGAGCTAGAATAAGAGGAAACTTCAACAGGGGGATACCTAGAGATTATCATATTAAGTGAAGTAAGTCAGGCAGAGAAAGGCAAATATCATATGATATCACTTATATGTGGAATCTAAAAAATTGATAAAAATGAACTTATTTATAAAACAGAAATAGACTCACAGATATAGAAAACAAACTTACGGTTACCAGAGGGGATGGGGGTGGGGGGGAGATAAATTATGAGTTTGGGATTAACATATACCCAGTACTATGTATAAAATAGAGAAAGAAGGACCTACTGTATAGCACATGGAACTATATTTAATGTCTTGTAATAACCTATAATGGAAAAGAATCTGAAAAAGAATCTGAATCACTTTGCTATACACCTGAAGCTAACACATTATAAATTAACTATACTTCAATTTTAAAAAAATGTTTAAAAAAAAGAATAAGAGGAAACTTGTGGTATTCTATAATTATGGCTCAATAATACAAGCCATAGCCTGATTTTAATTCTGTTTTATGAAATCAAAGTGACTGATTAGTCAAGAATAGGCCTTGTATTTTTACAATCACAGTTTTTTTTTTTTTTTTTTTTTTTTTTGTCTGTGTTGGGTCTTCATTGCTGCGTGTGGGCTTTCTCTAGTTGCGGCGAGCAGGGCTACTGTTTGTTGTGGTGCGCGGGCTTCTCATTGTGGTGGCTTCTCTAATTGCGGAGAACGGGCTCTAGGCATGCGGGCTTCAGTAGTTGGGGCACGTGGGCTCAGTAGTTGTGGTGCACGGGCTTAGTTGCTCCGTGGCATGTGGGATCTTTCCGGACCAGGGCTCCCCTGCATTGGCAGGCAGATTCTTAACCACTGTGCCACCGGGGAAGCCCTAATTTTTTTTTTTTTTTAAGATTTTTTTGGGGGGACTTCTCTGGTGGTGCAGTGGTTAAGAATCCGCCTGCCAGTGCAGGGGACATGGGTTCAAGCCCTGGTCTGGGAAGATCCCACATGCTGCAGAGCAACTAAGCCCATGTGCCACAACTACTGAGCCTGCACTCTGGAACCCACATGCCACAACTACTGAGCCCGCGTGCCACAACTACTGAAGCCCGCAGACCTAGAGCCCATGCTCCACAAAAGGGAAGTCATTGCAATGAGAAGGCCACGCACCACAACGAAGAGTAGCCCCTGCTCACCGCAACTAGAGAAAGCCCGTGCACAGCAACGAAGACCCAACGCAGCCAAAAAAAAAAAAAAGATTTGTTTCGGATGTGGACCATTTAAAAGTCTTTATTGAATTTGTTATAATATTGCTTCTGTTTTATGTTTTGGTTTTTTGGCTGCGAGGCATGTGGGACTTAGCTCCCTGACCGGGGATCGAACCTGCGCCACCTGCATTGGAAGGCGAAGTCTTAACCACTGGACTACCTGGGAAATCCCCCACAGTTTAATTTTGTTTTTTGTTACATCTTTATTGGAGTATAATTGCTTTACAATGGTGTGTTAGTTTCTGCTTTAGAACAAAGTGAATCAGTCCACAGTTTAATTTTGAATTGGGTGTATGCCCATCTGAATTGGGTATATGCATTAATAAAAGAGTATAAGGTAGCATGACTAATAATATTAATTGATTATTAATGGTTTAATTGATTGACATAATTTTTTCACCTGCAGTGTCTCACTTGGTCTCTACAACAACCACGTAAAGCAAGTTTTATTATTTTCACACTTATTTTACATAAGGAAATGGAGGCTTAGGGAGTTAACACTTTTCTAAGTAGTCTGAATCCAGGTCTCCTAAATCTCACATTCTTTCCACTATTAGCCCATGAATCAAGCAGAGTACTTCTTTTTTTGTCTATTCAAATTCTCAGGGTATGTTGCCAAGGTATCTTTTTCCAGAAAGTCTATTTTTGTAAAATGTCTTTAATGCTTGCCCACTCCAGTGATTATTTCCAATAACATTTCTTTTCTGTTAATAATATTAATGCTAACTGTAGAAAATCTAGAAAAACTTGTTTTTAATCCCATGCAGATAACTACTGTTAACAATTTAGTGTATTTCTTTCCAGTATCTGCCTATAAATAAATATACTGCCTATAAATATGTACACACATATATACACATACACACATATATATACACATACATATATATTAATAATTTTTTAATAAAATTGTACTCATACTATAAACAGTGTTGTGTCTTGCTTTTTCACATAGTATGATGTTGTGAGACGTGGCATGGCCTTGTGGTGAAGGTTAATTAGGCCCTTAAGCCGGAATGTAAAGGGCCTGTTAGCTGTGCGCCCTTGTCAATGCTACTAAGCCTTTTTGTACCTTAGAACAATATTAGCTATTACAAACCTTAGTGCAAAATATGGTCTATCCTGTGCACTCTCCTCTCAGACCAGGTGATCTCTGTTCCTGGGTTCAGGAACTGCTCTGTGTCTGAAACACATCCTCTCCCCTTCCCCTTGGCCAGCAGCATCCTTGCTGTCAGTTCATCTTGCTCATACCCTCCGATCTGTTGTGCACCCCCCGCCCCATGACCTCCGTAACATCCACTCCAACCAGTTGACTGCCCAGAGGCAGCTCCCTTACAGTCTCTGGACTGTCTCCCTGAGGCAGTCTGTGCATCTGCAAGCTTTTTGTCAACGTGGACTTGCTATTTCACTTAACAATATACATCTTGGATGTCGTTTATATCAGCACATAGGGCACTGCCTTGCTTTTGTTTTGTTTGTTTATTTCATTTTGTTTGTTTTAAATTGCCATATAGGGGGAAGGCTTTTTCAAGGCATGCCATGAAACCTAAAAGCTATAAAGGAGAAGTTGATTGACTTGGCTATGTAAAAATTAGAAGCTTCAGTATAGGAAAACATACCATAAGCAAAGTCAAAAGACAAAACAGCCTCCACATTCAAATGGGGCTCTAACACTGCTCCGTGACTCTCTCATTTGCTCGGCTTGTACTTTACACAGAAAACCAAAGTCATCAGGTGCAAATTTTCTCTGCTTCCACCACCAGACCTCAAAATGTATTTGAACTCAAACCCATCCATTCCACCTCCCACCTGTTATAACAGGCGTCTCCCCTCCTGTCTGAAGCTAACGCCGCCTCTGTGCTGGGATCCCATCCCATCTTGCTCTAGTAGGACTGTGGCTTTGTTAATTGCCCAAGTCAGCCTGCCCTCCCTGCTGCTCCCAGCCTGTGTATTACCCCGGCCCGCTGGGTTTTACCTTCTAGATATATCTTGTCTCTGCCCTCTCCTCTCTTTTCTCCCTTCGCTCTCTGGGGGCAGGCCTCATCATTTCACGCCTGGACCATTGCAGTAGCTTCCTCACTGGTCTCTTTCAACCTGGCCATCCTTGTTTTTTTGGCTGCGCCTCGTGGCTTGTGGGATCCTAGTTCTCCGACCAGGGGTTGAACCCAGGCCCTCGGCAGTGAAAGCATGGAGTCCTAACCACTGGACCACCATCAACCTGGCCATCCTTGATGCTGTCCTCCGCACAGGTGCCAGCGGAGCATCTAAAACCCAGGCCTACTCCCATCCCCTGCCATAGGTCAGTCTCATCTGCTGTAGCTTGGGGGTCAGAGCCGTGTGGAAGGAATCCCCTTGTTGGTAAGGGAGCACCTATAATTTGGAAAAAAGCCTCCCATGCCATTCGAGTCCCAGACCTTGATAGCTTGCCATTGCAAAGCCCTCTCCTCCACTACCCCTAACTGCCCAGCTCCCCAGATTCACCTGCCTTGGACTTTATGTCTTAGTGACAGCAACGTGCCACACACCTACCCCACTCCTTCCAAGAACACGCTTACTGCCCTACTTCACCCGGCGGCTCAGCCATCCTCGGCCCTGAGCCCCAGGCTGGGGACGTGACACCCCCTCCTCCAGGTAATCCTAGCATCCTGCACATTCCTAAGTGGTTTGTTGAGCAGCCTGCTGGTCTGGATGCCTCTTAGGAGGCTGGTTGGGAGGTGACTCTAGCATGTAGAGCTCATATCACCGCTTGAACCTCAGCTTTGGGTCCCAGCAGCCAATTCTAGGGCAATGGGAACCGTCCCACTTCTTTTCTTCATAGCATCTGTCACTATATTGAAACTGTATTAAAATGGTCTGTCTTTGTCCCCACACTACACTATGTGCATCTTGAGAGCAAGGATAGTGTCTTGTTTTTCACATGGCCTGGCACGTACCCAGTGCTACAGCTGAACTGAAAAGGGACTTGGCAAACCATAGACCGAGTTTAATGTTTTCTTGATCATTGTACTGGAACAGATGGTCATAAAGACAATTTATGAAATGTCATTAGGTTAAGTGTAAATTCCTGTAGTTACATCCAAAAGTAACAGGCGTGTGTATTTTCGGTGGACCACCATGGCTTTACAGCAGTTCATGTGATAAGAGGTGGGGATTTTCACTGGGGAAGCAGCCTCGAGGTGGGTCGCCAGTGTGGTGAGGCTGCAGGACGCTGCTGGGATGCTGGCCTGCCCAGCTGGTGTCCCGGAGACGTTGCTCTGTCATTGTCCCCATTCTCTCTCGTTCTTCAGTAAGTTTCCCTCCCATCCTTCCTTTCAGCCTGTAAACATGCCCATGTGTCCCCCAACCTTTAAAACCCACTTCCTCAGGATGCCTCCCTCCCCATCCTTTCCATTCACACTCTCAAAAGAAGAGATCCTCACCGCCTCCCCTCCTCACCATCCCCTTGCTTACTATCCGAAAACCCTTTTCCCACCTTTGATTCCAGGACACCACGTTCTCTTGGTTCTTCCTTCCTTCCAGGAGCTAACTTAGCCTTATGGGAAAGATGGAGACCCTCCAATGCAAACTGCTTGCCCATTTCTGATTTTTTCCACCATGACGTCGTCAGATACACCCCGCCCTCCCCACCTCTCCCTGACCATGGTTCACCGACTCCCTGGTTCCCTTGAGCCCGCCTCCTCCTTGCTCAGTCGTCCATCTCTCTTCTGTTGCACTTCTTGCCCATTCCTTCCGCTTTGCCCACGAGCAGGTACAGATCTTCCCCTTCCTTACACACCCGACTGCCTTCTCAAGTATTTTCCATCCCCTTAGGAACTTCCTGGGATCCTCTGCCCTTCACCACTAGCCTTTTCCAAAAAGAAGGCCACTTCCCTGCCTCCCCCTTTCCCCTCTCCCCAGATGTTCAACATCTCACAGTCTGACTTAGGCCTGAATTCCTCTGCTGCGGCTGCTCCCCAGATGGCATCAGAGACCTATCCAGCGTCTCTCTTTTTTTTGGCCATGCCACACGGCTTGCAGGATCTTAGTTCCCCGACCAGGGATTGAACCCCAGTCCTCAGCAGTGAAAGCCTAACCACTGGACCACCACGGAATTCCCAGCATCTTTAATTTAGTGCCTTGCCTTCCCCTCTCCCCCTGGTTCCCATCCTCGGGGATCTCCCTGAAGGATTTGGCCAACTCCTCCTTCTAGGGCAGCCCCTGGTCCTCATCTTCTCCTACTGTGTTGTCTGCACTTTCTTGGGCTCCTGCAGTGGCCGCTCCTCCCATCCTAGATGGAGACTTTCCCCAATGCCCTGTCCTCGGTCTTTTCTCTTCTTGACACTTTCTCCATTATCTATAATAATAAACAAGGAGATGAAGAGAGGTGCTGAGAAGACTTTGAGGATAGGGGGAGTTCTTTGGATTGGTTTGGTGGTACTGCTGGGTTTTTGTTGGCTTTTTATTGGGGGGGATGGTTTGGGCAGAATGGCATGAGGGATTCCTTAGGGTACAGCAAAAAGGATTGGAAGGAGACCAGCAAGCCACATGTTGGTTTCGCTATTTTCTGGACGTGCCCCAAACTTTCTTTGCCTCATGGTCTTTCTCTACCTGTTGTGTCTTACCCCCCGCTCGTGACCTTTGTATCATTCTGGTCATACTTCTCTTACCAGTCAAATATGGCACTGTAGTCATTTTACCACGTACTGTAGCTCATACTGTCCATCAGTTCACTTAGGTTGTCTGGAGATCAGGACTTGACTTATTTTAACTCTGGAACATTTAACAGAGATGCTTGCATGTAGGGGGTACTCAGTGTTCCTCAGGAGCATCAGCTGATGGGAAGAGCATGAGTCTTAGATGTAAACAGACCCAGACTCTGATGCTGATCCTGGCCTTGATCCTTGTTCATTGCGTGACCTCAGGCACATTGCTTACCTTTCTAATTACGGTAATCGTGAGGATGAAATGTGATATTGGATGCTCAAGAAATGTGAGTCCCCTCCCCTTCCTGAGATGAAAGGAGCTGGGAAAAATGGAGTGGGCTGGGCACCAGCGTGGGGGACGCTAGGACACCCAGTGAGACCAAAGCCAAGCATTTTTGCAGGCTTTGGGGGAAAGCCATCTGCGAGACTGCCCTCGTTTGCCGTAACCCAGGATCCTCCATGAATGATCTACAGTTTCAGCCCTGGAAGTGGTCAGAAGTAGGAGGAGACAGAATGACCTAAAGCATCATCTGAGGACATGCTGATATCACAGGATGTGTCTCCACCCATAAATGACGGGCCAGTGGTTAGAATATTTCTGCACTTGGTATCGCCCTTTTGGCCTTCACACCGGCTTGCCTTAGTTTGCTTTCCAGCTGTTTTTATAGTTTTTTCTCTGCTTTCCTCCCTCCCTTGGCCCCCACTACATGCGTGAATACCACTACCCAATCCAGGTGCCCCCTTCCTTACTTTCCCTCCCTCAGAGTTCAGCTGCTAGGGTAGGACGTTCCAAGGTCTTATCACAAGTCTGACAGCTCTTCAAATAGCATCACACAGTGTCATCGTGGAGCTGGGCAGATGGGTATTCCACCTGCAAAATTCTTTGAAAATGAGGAAGAAGCTGGTAAGCCAGCAAGCAGATCCATTTGGAGTGATCCAGGGTATCTTTCTCTTTCTTTCTTTTTTTTTTTTGAGATTTTTTTTCTGTTAGCATTTTTAGATCAACCTAATTATTTTTGGTTACTGCATAGTATTCCTTAGAATTAACGTGCCCTAGTTTGTTTGAACTTTCTGCTCTTGTGGAAACATTTAAGTTGTTTTTGCTTTTTCCCTAGGAACAATGTTTCAGGGAATGCCCTTGAACATGGCTCATGGGAGCATTTTTCTAGGACAGATGCCCAGGGGTTAGATGATATATATATTTATATGTATTTGAAATTTTATTAGATCCTGGCAGATTGTCCAGATCAAAGACTGTATGTACTACCACAGGAAAAATGTTTTCTTTTTTGGTGTCATCATTTCATGTCTTGCATAAGAAGGTCTTCTCATTGCTAAAGGTATAAACAGATTTTTCTTTAATTTTATTCAAAGTTTGTAGTTTTGCTTTTTACATTTGGCTCCACACACCCCGCCCCAGGGAGGGGGACTTTTTCCATTGTATTGGTACCACCTGAATAGTCCGCTTTGTTTTTAGACTTGCTGTTCTATTTCACTAACCCAATGTTTGCTCCTGTACTACTGCAATCATGTTTTGAGTGTGTTTGTCCTTAAAAAAAAAATTGTGGTTTTATATATATATATATATAATCATAAAATTTTTCATTTTAACCAGTTTTAAGTATTAAGTAACAGTTTTAAGTAACCAGTTTTAAGTATACAATATACAGGTGGCATTAATCACATTCATAATGTTGTACAACAATCATCACTATTTCCAGAATTTTTCATCAGTCCAAATAGAAACTCTCTACCCATTACACAATAGCTCCCTTTTCGCCTCCAACCCTGTGCCCTGTAACATCTACCCTACTTTCTGTGTCTGTGAATTTCCAAATTCTAGATTTCACATAAGTGAAATCATACAATAATTGTCCTTCTGTGTCTGGCTTGTTTCACTTAGAATAAGTTTGCAAGATTCATCCGCATTGTATCATATATCAGAACTTCATTTCTTTTTATAGCTGAAGAATATTCCATTGTATGGATATACTCCATTTTATACATTCGTTCATCTGTTGGCGGGCAACTTGGGTTGTTCTACCTTTCGGCTATTGTGAATAATGCTGCTCTGAACACTGGCGTACACTTACCTGAGTCCCTGTTTTTAATGCTCTTGGGTATATACCCAGGAGTAGAACTGCTGGGTCCTATGGTAATTCTGTATTTAACTCTTTTCCTTGGTGGCCACAGAGGAGATGTCATTTCCTTCACTGTTAGTAGAAAGATCAGTCCCTGAGTCCTGTTCTTACTCCATTTTTACATTCACCTGCCCACATTTCCCCCCACCCCTGGAGCCAAGCACAGAACTTGGCACATGGTGGTACCAAGTAAAGGCCAGCCTGGGTGGGTGGGTGGATGGACAGATGAACTCCAGACCACTGGAAGAGCAAGATTTTCCCTGACTGTATAACGAGACAGCAAGAAGCAATGGAAAGAGCCTGCAGCCATACTATTGCTGCATGCATCCAACAAGAGACCTGAGTTCTGTTTCTTACATGAGCCCTTAGTTTCTGTGTGTCTTGTTTAGCTCAGCTGTGAAAGGCAACTGCACTCCTGCTGGACAGGATGTTGAGACATGAGATCTGGGTATGAAAGCCCTTTGCTGAAGTCAAAGGCACTCACTGGCTGGAGAGATCGCAGAGTCCCATGTGTACCCCGCACTCAGAATAGAGCCTGGCACATCGGTGAACTGATTTCTTGCATGCGTTCATTCCTTCATCCAACCACTGTCTACTGAGTGCCTGCTCTGTGCCAG
Organism: Hyperoodon ampullatus; assembly: GCF_949752795.1. Taxonomy (NCBI): domain Eukaryota; kingdom Metazoa; phylum Chordata; class Mammalia; order Artiodactyla; family Ziphiidae; genus Hyperoodon; species Hyperoodon ampullatus. Next base: position 51,225,107 of record NC_136927.1, on the reverse strand, counting down.
GCAGTGTTCTGGAGGCTGGGCTTCAGCCATGAGCAAGAGAGACAACAAGGCCCTGGCCTCATCAATCTGCTCAAGAACAAGATCCAAGAACAAGCCCCAAGAGTCCTAACTGCCTTCCCAATGCTTTTGGTACCAACTCTAGACTTTTTAAAAACACAGCAAGAAATGCCAGTGGAGAGCTTATATTTTAAGGAGGTGTCTCCAGCTTTAAGGAGAAAAATGGATTTGAAAATGTAAAACAAAGAATAGGCCAGGTACTTGGCAAATCAAGCAGCTTGAAATGCCGTGAGGGAGGGGAGCTTTTGGGGGGTTCTATGTGAAGCAAAGGGAGAGAAAAGATTCCAGATACTCCCCTGACTGCCACCCACAGGAAAAATGTGAGAGCCTCCAAGCCTCTTCTTGCAGGAGTTTAGGGGTGGGAATCAGGGCGACTGTCACCAGGCTCTCTGCAACACTAGGTTTGCCTAGGAATGTTGCTGGTGACACTTTGGCCCTGCTTGGCCCCATGGGAGACAGAGGTTGGCTTATCTGGTTTGGTCACTGAGCCCTGCCCCTCAGGAGCCCTTGGAGGTGACCCAAGAGCTCATGGCCACTGAGCACACATCCCATGCACTGCATATCAATCATCTCATTGAAGCCTCTCCACAGCCCTTGATCACCTCCGGAAAACAGGCTCAGGGAAAGTAATGGCCTCAGTCTGGGTCACGCAGTTATGCACAACAGAGCCAGAATCCTTGCTCTTACCTGGACCCTAGTTGAGCCAGATCCCAGAAGCCAGGCAAAGGGAGGAGCAGCAAGGTTGATAGGGTAAGAATTGGCAGGAGACTCTAGGTAACAAAACCTGTTACACCCACAAGGACAGGTTTTATGATTTATTAATAAACTTAGCAATAAAGGGATTTTTTTGGAGCTCGGAAAATTTTATGGGCACTAATACGTAGTTTCCAAAGTTCTTTCACATGTTTTTTCACTTGATCCTTATAACAACCTCTTTTAAGAGCAATGGTTTTGGTTTTTTTTGTTTTTGCGGTACACGGGCCTCTCACTGTTGTGGCCTCTCCCGTTGCAGAGCACAGGCTCCGGATGCGCAGGCTCAGCGGCCATGGCTCACGGGCCCAGCTGCTCCGCGGCATGTGGGATCTTCCCGGACCAGGGCACAAACCCTCATCCCCTGCATCAGCAGGCGGACTCCCAACCACTGCGCCACCAGGGAAGCCCACAAGAGCAATGGTTTTTATACCCATTTTATAGACAGAGAGTAAGTGCCCTAGATTACACTGCTAGTGTGTGTGTGGGGGGGGGGCAACCTGACAGTTGTGGGCAACAGCCTTATCAAGTGTTTCATTTCCTGTGAGATTCTCAGAGCAGAGGTGACCCCAGCCCGGAGGAGGAGCAGGAATTCCTCAGCCTAATGAGGTCACAGTTTGTTTCTTTCCCACACCTTTATTACTCAAAGCATGTATTCTAGTGAATGCAATTGACATATATTTGTTACTTACCAGTCTTTTCTCTGGAACATGAACCTAGCTTTGCCTTCATACAATCATCATTTATTAAAGGGACTGTCACCCCCAGTGATGTCAGTATATTTAGTAATGGCAGAATCTTTCCTGCACATATTCCTCAAGGTCTCACCTGAAGTTTGGAAGAGCTACTTGCCCTGGGCTGGGCTGGGCTTGGGATGAGACGAGGTTCCTGACCCCATACGATCAGCCAGCACATGTAATCCCACCAGAGCTAGAGATGTACACAAAGTGCTGTGGGGAGACTAACCCTGTCTGGGAAGACGTCACAGAAGAGGTGAAACAGAGACAGGAACACAGGTGGCCTTGTAGGGAGAGGGGCCGGCTCATGCAGAGGCCCTGTGGAAGGAGTGATGTGGGATGAGGCTGGAGGGGCAGCGAGTCAGAGGAAGGCCCTTGGGATTCTCCCTCGAAAGCCATGGGTAGGGAGCTCTTGGGGTTTTTAAGGGCATGATCTGCCTGTTTCTGAATGATCCCTGAGGTGGCAGATGGGGAATCTGGAGGAGAGGAGACCACTGTCCCCAGCATCTTGCCACCTAAGACCAAAAGACCATGACAGAAGTGGACCCTGGCCCTTGAGTCTCTGCTGAGGTGCTCAGCCTGGGAGAATTTCAGGGAGGAAGGAGCAGCCCCAACGGAGGTGAACAGGTGTGGAAAGAGTGGGATTCGGACCACATTGACCAGGGGCCAACGTGAGGGCCACAGGCAGTGAGAGCTGTGGGAATTCGCTTCCTCTCCCTGTGCCTCCCCTGCAGGCCCCCTGCCGCATCTCCCCTCCCTGCTTGTGAGCACTGCTGCTTGGAACACCTTTATCTGTCACTTCCTGTAGGAAGATGTCCCTGGCCTTCTGCCCCTTCCCCCACCTGCCTCCAGCCTCTGCTTGGTGCTCCCTGGCCACCTGCACTGTCTTCTTGTGCAGGTAACCCTCACATGGGCTTGAAATGATCTGCGGGCTGAGACCCTGGCTTTATTTGTCTCAGTAGTCATGGCACTTAGCCCAGTGCCTTGCATATAGTAGACACTCAGTAAAGGTTTACTGAATGGAACTAGAAGGGAGAGGTTAGTAAAAGTTGGGTTAATATGTAAGGGGTGTCGAGGGCAGAAGGAGCAACAAGTGAGGCAGGTGGGTGTCGGGGAGGGGGCAGGTGGAGGGTGGCCCGTGCAAATAAGGGTGATGGCTGGCAGAGAGAGGCCAGATGTGGGTCTGATTGGCTGGGCAGCCAGAGAAACAACACACACACACACACACACACACACACTGATTGATTGATTGATTGATTATAGGAAATTGGCTTACGCTACCATCTGCAAGCTAGACACCCCAGGAAAGCCAGTGGTGTAATTCAGTCTAAGTCCAAAGGCCTGAGAACCAGGGGAGCCAGTGGTGTAAGTTCCAGGCCTAACTGATATCCCAGCTCATGTGATCAGGCAGAAAAAGAACTGAAATCTCCCTTCTTCTGCCTTTTTGTTCTATTCAAGCCTTCAACCTTGGATGATGCCCACGCACTTTGGGAAGGGCCATCTTCTGTACTCAGTTTCTTGATTCAACCTCTTCCTGAAACACCTTCACAGACACACCCAGAAATAACGTTTAGCCAAATATCTGGGCACCCTGTGACCCAGTCAAGTTGACACAAAATTAGCCATCACAGCAGGCTAGGTGATTTCAGAGTCAACTAGTATTACCAAGCACCCCGCTGTGGCCGTGCAATGTGCAACCATTTGCCCCCCAAGAGTGGGTATTACCCTACATACAAGAAGAGAAACTAAGTCTCAGCATTCACACCTAAACAGAGCAAAGCCTCTTCCCATCCTTGGCAGGTGTTGGGTCGTGACTACAACTTGCTGCAACTTTACCTCTTTTCCACCTCAGACCTTCTGTGGCTTCATACTCCATCCTACTCCAATGTACTATTTTAATGATTATTATTACTGACAGCGATAATTAACATATGTGTGGTGCTATAATAGAAACGACAGCTAACTCTTACATAACATTGGATATACCAGGCAATTCTCTGTGTTTTACCTACATTAACTAGACTCCTCTCATCAATGGGGAAATTGAGGCACAGAGAGGTTGAGTGACTTGCCCAAGGCCACATGTGGCCAGGGTTGCAGCCCAGGGTCTTATCTGACTTTCCCAGTAAGCTGCCCAAGGCCATATGGCAAGAGAAAGCTGGAGGTTGGACTTGAACCTGGGAATTTGGATTTAAAAACCTTTATTCATCCAGACTTCTGACTCTGCCTTCAGAATCCTGGGATGTTTTTACTGTGAGGGGGTCCTCGAAGACCCTCTCACTCTCTCCCTCCTTCTCCCGCAGGCTCTGTGCTCACAGGTGTCCCCTGCCCCATCTGCCTGTGTGAGCAACTGCCTTCTGCTAAATGGCTTTTATACAGAGCCCATGTCCTGGCTCTTAAAAAGGAATGTGTGGGATGAATAAGCACCTAAAAATAACTCCAGATCAATTTTTTGGGTGGGGTGGATTGGGGTGGGGAGAGGTCTGTGTTTTCCTTTCTCTCCTCTCCCTCCCTCCCTCTGCCCCCAAGGCCCATAAACTGCTGCTGGCTGACAGCTGGGCCAGGCTGGCTTCCTGTAAGGCTGTAATAACACGGAATTAGCCTGGCGGCCGTTGGTCACTACAGACGTCTCCAAGTTGCTGCCTTCCTGCCCTGGTCCATGCTTCTGGGACAGGTCCTTGTTCATCAAATAACTGGGCGAGGCAGATTCCTGAACTTGTCCTCCCCATGGAGGAGCAGTGGAAAAAGCCCTCCAAGTGAGAGGCTGGCAGCTTCTGGGCTGGGCCATTTGAGGGAGCCCCAAATTCCTGCCTCCAGGGAGGAGCCTGGAGGGCAGGAGCGGAGTGCTCTCTGGCAGCCTGGGCCCCCGCATCGAGGTTTCCAGGCCGTCTACTGACTCAGGGACTTGGCTGAATGGCTCGCATCTGTCTCTGTGCTTCTAACAGGCCCCTTACCCCCACCAGCCACCCACAGGCTGCCTGGAGAGGATTTAGAAATCCAGCAGATCTTTGCTGCCCAGAACCCGCCAGCTAAAAGCGGCATCCTGAGAGTGGGCTACGTTTCTTCCTTGGCAGAGTCTGTCTTGCAGAATGGATTGGTTCTGGGGCTATGCCAGGCATTTTTGTACAGCTCAGCCGTGCTTGAGGTCTCTTTCCCCTGTGATGTCAAATATGTAGAAGGGGACACTGGTGTTTAATATGGCGGGGGGAGGGGGGATGGAATGGCAATGTAAAGCGGGAAAAGAAACCTACCAGGGGCAAAGGGTTCAGAGGTCCCCGCTTATGCTGAACCTTTGGCCAAGGGATGGAAAATTCCAGGTGGAAGCTCAGAAATTCCCAGTGTAGAAGTGCTAAGGGAAGCGCCACACCTCCTAGTCTTCTGCCCCCCTAGGCTTCAGCCAGGACTGGGGCGGGGCTTCCTGCGCCCCAGCTGTGTGGTTGGTCGGTGGTTCAGTTGTTCCCAGTCTCGGGTGCACATCAGCACATCCTGGGGGAGCTTGAAAATGCCAGTGCCCAGGCTCTGTCCCCAGGCCAGTTATATCAGCATCCCTGGGGTGGGGCCCCACCTTCCCAGGTGATGGCAGCATGCAGCAGGGGTGGTGAGCCACCGCTGGCAATAACCTCTGTTTTCCTCCACCCTCCGCCTTGCTTCTCAGCTTCTGATTTCTCAAATTCAGAGGTGGGCACTGCCACACCAAGCATCATGTCTTACATAACGGGCTTGGTAAATAATGTTGAGGGCTGCTGTGCCATTGATGATGATGATGATGACGATGATGATGACAATTGAGGCCACACTCTAGGGACTAGAAGCATTCGAAAAGTCCTTTTCTATGACTTCATTAAAAAGAGTCCCCTAGGGCTTCCCTGGTGGCGTGGTGGTTGAGAGTCCGCCTGCCGATGCAAGGGACGCGGGTCCGTGCCCCAGTCTGGGAGGATCCCACACGCCGCGGAGCGGCTGGGCCCATGAGCCATGGCCGCTGAGCCTGCGCGTCCAGAGCCTGTGCTCCGCAATGGGAGGGGCCACAACAGTGAGAGGCCCGCGTACCGCAAAAAAAAAAAAAAAAAAGAGTCCCCTATAAATACTGAAGGGAAAAGATCAGTTTGAAAGTTGTACTTAAGGTCCCAAAGGGCTCTTTTTTTTTTTAAATTTTTTGGCCACGGTGCACTTGGCATGAGGGATCTTAGTTCCCCAGGGATCAAACCCACGCCCCCTGCAGTGGAAGTGCAGTCTTTTTTTTTTTTTTTTTTTTTTTGCGGTACGCGGGCCTCTCACTGCTGTGGCCTCTCCCGTTGCGGAGCACAGGCTCCGGACGCACAGGCTCAGCGGCCATGGCTCACGGGCCCAGCCGCTCCGTGGCCTGTGGGATCCTCCCAGATTGGGGCACGAACCCGTGTCCCCTGCATCGGCAGGCGGACTCTCAACCACTGCGCCACCAGGGAAGCCCAGAAGTGCAGAGTCTTAACCACTGGACCACCAGGGAAGTCCCCCAAGGGGCTTAGAAACAAAGGTTCCCCTTCACCCACAGCCAGCAAATGACCCATCCTCTGAGAGCTTTACTGCCTTCACCTGGGCCTGGCCTGAGTTGGGTTCTCTTGTCCTGAGGACCAAGCGAGCCTCCCAGATGGCCCTCCTGGCTCCCTTGACTCCCAGGAGACTCCTGGATCTGCGTCTCTGAGCCCCACCTACGCAAACTGCAGCGTGGCCAGAGGCCCTCCCTGGGAACGTGGCCAGCCAGCAGGGCGGACTTAATGCAGTGAAGACCACGTTCCTCTCCGCAGTGCCCCGGAAAGCAGGGCCCTTGTCCTAATTCCTCCTGATTCCTCTTTACAGGACCACTTGCCCCCAGCCCCCAGGGTCAGATCTTCCTCTGCCCCGCCTTCATCCTGCAGCTTCCCCCTTTCCCAATTGTCCCCTTCTTGAAGCCCTGTCTTCCTGGCTCCCCACTGCTGCCCTTGACCACCTGCAGCTTCCAGCCTGTCTCCTCCCTGGAGCCTCCCAGGCAGCACTCCCAGCGGCTGGCCTCAAACACAGCGGGGCAAGAGAGGATCTACAGGCTGGAGGGGCAGCAGGAGCCATCACTCAGCCCACCCTCTATGGCCTAACTCCCCTCCACCCTCACCAGGGGCTCCAGCCAGCCTCAGCCCAGCTCCGAAAGCCAAGGGTCACTAGCCCTGCTTTACCTCTTGAGTCTGTGTCTGGCTCTTCGTACACAGCAGCCTGTCTGTCTTTCTGCTGCCTACACATGAGCCTGAGTGTCCTAGCTGGGACTCCCTCTCCCTCCCCGTGGACCTGCTCGGTGAGACAGCTCCGCTTCCACACAGATGCACGTGGCCTGTTTCACTCGCCACGCTTGGTCACGCTACCCTCCTGCTCAGCCCTGCTGCCCAGTCTTCCTGCATGTGCTCCGATTTTCCCCAGCTGCCCATCTCCCGCCACAGTTCCATCCACACGCTCCTTTCCCGGACCCCACAGGAGGAAAGTTCAAGTGCGCTGGCAGTTGAAATGGGGTGTAGGGCAGTCCCTGTCCATGTAGATGCACGAGCTGCTCCAGGATTGGCAGGGACCTGGTAGCAGCCCTGCACAGTCCTCATAAATTGCCTGAGAGCTTCTGGTTTTCTCGATTTGAAACTGCTGTCTGCCCACTCATGCCCCAGCCCATTTATGTGTATCATTTCTCTGGAGGGAAGCACATTTCCCGGATGCTTTAGCAGCTGCAGCAACTGAAGTCCCAAAGGGAGCCACTGGTAAGCAGGACTGGAAATAGAATTCTAGATCTGGAGGTTCACAGATGATAAAACCGGGGCTCAGGCACTCAGGCTCATGCACACTTAGTGCCAGAGTGAGGGGGTACCCCAGACCACTGGCCCTTCCTCCTAGGATGGCCCTTTCCCTGACCAGGAGGGGGCATTTCCAGGAGCTGCACCCCCGGGCTCCCGAGTATGTGCCCACAACTCCCTTGGTGCTGGAGGGGGCCTGATGATAGCAGAGCCCTTGACCTTTCCCAACTCTTAAGTGGCACTTCAGGCTTCTTCTCATTACTCATTTATGCTGAGGGTCCCCAGGGGTAGCTGTGACATCTCCAGCAGTCCCAGCAGGGGCAGACTCATCCCAGCTGATGGAGGGGCTTCCATGGCCTTGCTCCTGGAAGGCTGACAAGCTGTCAGCAGACAGTGATCTGAGCCCCAGCAGTGCCCGAGTTTACCCTGCGAAAGTGGGCTGTGGATACAGAGGGAAAGCAGGGAATTTGCAGGCAGACGACCTGTCATAGTCGCATCTATGGGACCTTGGGAAGACACTGGCCTCTCCGTAGCTCAGCATCCATATCTGTGAGCTGGGGGGATGAGACAGGACAGTGTAGGCAGAGCATCTGGTCTGGTGCCTGGCACGTTGCAGGTGAGTTCCTTGCTCCCATGTACCCTGTGATGGGCAGGCCACTCACAGATGTTTATTACTTTTAATGCAGGCTCAACACTGCCCTTCAGTAGCTAAACCTTTATTGAGCGGCTGCTCAGAGGCCAGGCCAGAGCCCTTGTGCCAATTTGGTGGCACTGCCTGCTCAGTGCCCAAAATGGAGATTTATGGAGATTACCACCCATGCTCCTGTTTGGGCCTCTTGTGAACATCAACACACCTGAGGCTGGCCCGGGTGAGGAGGGCTGGTGGCCTGTCCACAAGAAAGCCAGGGGTTCCTGCAGACCCGGTACCTGGCTGTGGCGTGAGCTTGGGACTCCAATCAGATGAGTTAAGCTTCTGACAACCTGGCCCTTCAGGACCACAAAGGATGAAGCTTCTGGGGGCAGCTGTGGCAACTCATTGAGCTGAGTCATTTCACACGGATGCCCACTGAGATCCAGGGCTCGGCAGAAACGTCCAGGTGGGTAACCTTTTTGCCACCAGCTGCCCCTGCCAGCCAAGGGCTTCCCCAAGAGAGTTATCAGCTTCACATTTTATTGTCACCATTGTCACCAGCACCTGGCTATTGCTGAGAGGTTCCTATAGAATGAAATTTGCATATTGAAAGCAAATAACTAGGATTCCATATAAATTAGAGGTATGCTCCAAGAGGTCATGGGAAAGACTTCCCACTGCTTCCAGCTGAGAGGTTTTGGCAAGATAATGTGGGGATGGAGGCTGATTCCCTTTGTAACCTCCAGATGCTGGGGTAACATTTGTAACCACCAAGGAGGTGGGAATTTTAGTCACTACCTAGTAGTTCACTCTCTTTTCTAGTACTTTCTTAACTCTGGGGTCTCCCTTCTGCATTCTCTGCTTTTCTTTTACTTCCCCTCATTCCCTTATGGTTAAGGGATTTTCTTGGTCATGCCCAGATATCTCATTCATTGATTACAGTTTCCTGCCTAAGCTGCAATCATTTTCTCTCTCCCTGGCATGTTATAGTCAATATTTATTTTAACTTCAGTTTCAGAATTTGGGACAATGCCAGGTATCTCGAAGATACAGGCCTGTTTGGTGTGTTCAGGGGAAATGTTTCAACTACTTAAGGAGTCATTTCTTAGGGCCCATCCTTGCATATCCATAGCAGATAAGCCTATTATACAGCAGCACACACAGCGAAGAGGGAATAAGGGTTGAAGTCCAAGGGGCAGCTAGCAGGCCCTGCGGTACCTGGCACTGGGGATTTATGCAAATCACTTAGGGGAAGGAGGGGAAGGCAGCCAAATTCAGTGTAATTAATATATAATTAATAAACAAAGTTTTTAAATGAAGAAAAACAACCCCGTAAATTAAAATACATACTAACAATAACATAGTTCACACTTCCTGCCAACCCCAGTGAGGGCAGGTTTCCCACAGGTAGGGCAGAGCCAGGTGCCCAGGATGCTGCCCAGTGCAATTCAGCGTGAACCCGCAATAGGGGCTACGAGCAGAGTAGGGGCTACGAGCGGGGGCCCTGGAATACACTGCCTGCGTTCAACCCTGGCTCCCCTGCCTATTAGCTATGGGGCCCTGGCAAAGGCACTTAACCTCTCTGGGTCTCCTTCCTTATCTGTAAAATAAGGATAATAATAGTAACGCTTAGTATACAGGGTTGTTGTGGGGACTAAAAGAAAGAACGCCTGTAAAGTACTTGTCATAGTTCCTGGCACCTGGCAAGAACTCAGGAGACATTATCAGTTGCTATTATTATTCACAGCATGACACAGTGCCCCCTCACCTCCCACCCCTGCTGCCAGCAGCACCCCCCTTCCCACTCTCCTTGTGATGCCCTGCCCTTCAGGTATCCTGAGATACATTCTAGGTCAGGGGACTCTTTATGCATCTTGAGGTTTTTTTCTTTTTCAACTTTTAGGGGTAATCATGCCCCTGCAGAGAGAGGCAGTGGAAGGCTTTTCCCTCTGGAGTCAAAGTGACTCCTTGAAAAGGCCAAGTTCTGTCCAAAGAAAGACCCATGGAAATACTCCATGATGGAGCCAGCAGGATCACAGGCGGTGCTGGGATCGCAGTCACCCTGGCCAAGCCTCTGTTTGCAGATGTGCCCGCACGGGAATATTAGGAGCTACTCAGCTGGTGGCTGCTGGTTAATGTCCTCTGTGGCTCGGCTGGGTATAGTGGCTGTAGTTCTATATTTTTTCTCCCTATAAACCTATTAACTTACTGTCATTTAAATCAGAATGACTACTGTTATCCTTGGCTTTTTTTTTTTTTTTTTTTTTGGTTTCTTTTTTCTTATGAATTCAGCTTTTTAAGAAGAAAATATCTAGAACTTTTCAGGAACTAGCCACCCAGGAAATGGGGAGATGAGTGTGCTAAAGCCAAGCCTGGGGCCAGCCTCCCACGGTACTGTGTGCTTTACAGGCACTGGTTTGCTTTCACTCTCACATCAGTCCTGGGAGGTAGAATATTTATTTCTTTTCAGGGAAAAAAACTAAAATTCAGAGAGGTTAAGGAACTTACCCATATCTAGAAAGTCATGCAGCCAGATTTCAACTTGAGGTCTGTCTCACTCCGGAGCCTACATTTTCGAGAAAGAAATGTAACAGCCACCATTTAATTTAACAGCCACCGTTATGATGCAGGTAAAATCTTTCATTACATTCTCCTTATGAAATGCTAAAACACGTGAGGCAAAGCTAAAGAAGCTTTGGACCTCCACTCCCCATCTCAGTGCCTTTTCCGGCTTGCTTTCTTCTACAACACCTCACATGCAAAATAAGTCTTGTAATAATAATAATACCTATTCTATCTGCCTTAACCTGAGTTGAATGAGATAATGGGCAAAAAGACATTTTATAAACTTTGCAGCCCTCTGTATATGCTTACTGTTAGTGGTAGCAGGTAGCATAGTAACATGCATATATAAGGCCATTTTGTAGGGAATATTGTTGTTTTTTGCTTTTTAAATATTTATTTATTTAGGCTGCGCTGGTCTTAGTTGAGGCACGCAGGATCTTTTAGTTGCGGCATGTGGAATTCCTAGTTGCAGCATGCGGAATCTTTAGTTGCGGCTTGTGCACTCTTAGTTGAGCGGCAGGCATGTGGGATCTAGTTCCCCAACCAGGGATTGAACCTGGGCTCCCTGCATGGGGAGGGCGGAGTCTTACCCACTGGACCACCAGGGATGTCCCTATTGTTTAGTTTAAACCTCATTACTGGGAATTAATGGAATCTCATGCCTCAAAGTACTTGAGCGCCCAGCCCTGACCCTCTCAGCGGGGTCTTCAGTGTGGTCGTTGTAGGGCTAGGCGGCAGAACCACGGTTCTCCAGTAGGTGTCACCCTCCACCAGGACACATCCTCTGTACCTTCTGTACCGGCTTCCTGGGTCCATTAAGCACTTCTTAGCTGAAGTTAGGTGGAGCAGTGATTCCCGTGTGGAATTTGGGTTGACAAGAGGCCTGGGGCAGGTAAGTAAGTATGGGGTGGGGCACTCAGGGAGGCTCAGCCTCTGCCTGAGGGAACTCACAGGTGAGCAGAGAGAGCCCAGGGCAAGGACCACCCCCATCCAAGGTTGATGCAGGCTATACCCAGAGGCTGTCCATTGCAGGAAGGGACTCTGAGTGACTGGCTGGATGGGTCAGGGATGTCTTTGTAGAGAAGGTGATGTTTGAGATGGGTTCTAGAAGGTGAGAAAGAATCTTCCAAGCTGAGGAGGTGGGAAGGGCATTTCAGGAGTGTCCTGCGGTGGGCCAGGACTTCATTGATGGGGTGGACAGGAAAGGATGGGAGAAGGTGGCTAGGATGGAGGGGGATGAGGCCAGGTTAGTAAGGACCTTGAGGGCCAGATGAACTGTGCAAGGGTTTTTTGTTTCATTTTGTTTTTGTTTCCATTTGGGGTCAGCCAGTAAGCAGTCACAGCTAAAGGTGTAGAAGATGCACTGGACATGTAGCGACTGGAGGCAGGGAGGCCGGTTAGGAGGCTGTGGTTTAAAGTCTTATCCAGTGCAGGAGCAATTGGTATGGGGAGGGAAGACATAGACTGGAAACAGTTGGCAAGAAAGAACTGCATGGACACGGGAACTGATTAGATGGGGTGAGAGTGGCAGTTGTCAATGGAGGAATTAAGGCTGACCTTGATGTTTCTAGCCTGATGAACTAAGTGGATGTGGAACCATTAGTGAAGACAGAAAACAGGAGCTGGAGCAGATTGTGAAAACAGAGGGAAAAGAAAATTTTATCTTTGGATTCCTTGAGTATGAGGTGCCTGTGAGACTTCCCCAGGTGTTGATGTCCGGTAGACAGTTGAATACAGTGACCTGGAGCTGATGAAGAAAGGACAGCAGCCTGAGGGGCACAGCATTTTTATTTTGACCTACTGTTTCTCTTTCTATCCAGTTTATTCAAAAGAGACTCCTCCAGCCTGAGCTGGGTTTCATGCATATTTCAAATTGCTTCTCTCTGTAGTGACACAATTAGAAATGCCTTTCCTTAAAAACCTGAGACCAGGGGCTTCCCTGGTGGCGCAGTGGTTGAGACTCCGCCTGCCGATGCAGGGGACGCGGGTTCGTGCCCCGGTCCAGGAAGATCCCACGTGCCGCGGAGCGGCTGGACCCGTGAGTCATGGCCGCTGAGCCTGCGCGTCCGGAGCCTGTGCTCCGCAACAGGAGAGGCCACAACAGTGAGAGGCCCGCGTACCGCTAAAAAAAACAAAAAACAAAAAAACCCCTGAGACCACAGATGCCTCGTGGCACAGCCGCTGTGGAATGGGGAATGCAAAGCCCCCATCTTTTCATTTCTTCTCTAAGTCTGAACCTGTCACCCCAAGAAGAGTTGCAGGAAAGGCAGGCACCCAAAGATGTTTGTGTGCTGGGCAGGCCTAGCAGGTGACGGGTTAGCCAAGGCAAAGAAGCCCAGGCTCTCTTAAGAAGCCGTCTGCTCCTTCCCTGTATTTGTATGTTGTGTGCGCACGTGCATCCGTATGCTTGCCTGTAGGTAATTTCTTATTTGCCAGGGTGCCCACACTGCCCCCCAAATGGAACAGGAGAGGAACAGCCCTATTCATGGCTCCTGCTGGCCTCTCTTTCACAAGAGCAGCTCCCCAGCAAAGAAGTCCAGCAGAGAGAGCAGCCCTGAGGCAGGCGCCTGTCTGGAGCGGTGACACTGGCCCTCACTGCCTTTGGGCAGTATGTTAGTTTCCTGTGTCCATTGTAACAAATTATCATCAACTTGGTAGCTAAAACAACAGAAATTGATTTTCTCCTGGTTCTGGAGGCCGGAAGTCCGAAATCACATCACTGGGCCAAAATCAAGGTGTTGACGGGGCCCACTCTTTTCACAGGCTCTAGGAGAGAATCTCTTCCTTGCCTGTTGCAGCTTCTGGTGGCTGACAGCACTTCTTAGCTTGTGGCCGCATCACTCTAATCTCCACATCCTCTGTGTGTCATATCTCCCTTTTACAAGGATGCCCAAGACTGCATCAAAGGTCTACGCAGATAATCCAGGGTCTTCTTCCCACCTCAGGAGCCTTGGCTTAATCATATGTGCACGTGATCTTTGCCACATAGAGTAGTATTTACAGGTTCCAGGGATTAGGACCTGATATCTTTGGTGGTGTGTGTGTGGCGGCGGCGGTGGGGGAGCATCATTCAACCTACTACAGGTAAGGTTTGGGAAAGATCTTTCATTCAACCCTTAACACCTGTGTGTGAAGCAGGTGTCACTATCCCCATTTTAGCAATGAGAAAATGGGCTTTGCCAGCTAAAATGTCAAGATCTATTGGGAGACCTTGATCAACCCCAGGTCTAAGGGCTCATAATATTTTTATTTTCATTTTTTCATTTATTATTATTATTATTATTATTATTTTGGCCACGAGGCACAGCATATGGGATCTTAGCTCCCTGACCAGGGATTGAACCCGTGGCCCCTGCATTGGAAGCACAGAGTCTCAACCACTGGACCTCCAGGGAAGTCCCGGGTTCATAATATTTTTAAAACATGAAATCTATTTTTTTTTTTTTTTTTAAAGAAAAACGGTGGTTGTCCATTTAAACAGCCAGCAGATAATCCAAAACTCATTTCTGCGTTGGGTGACTCCTGCTGGCTCACCTGGCCCTGACCTCCCTTGGGTGTCCGGGTTGGAGGATGAGGAAGTGGTGGCATGCTTCCCTCCTGCCTCGTACCTCATTTGGGTTGACTCTTGTGGACATGTCAGTAGCAGGGTCTATGGGAGCCCAGAATACCAGAACTGACCAGGGCACCCTCCTGCCTTCCCTGGCTGGGGCACAGTGCTGGAAGAGCTGGGCTTGCCAGGGGCAGCCCTGGGGTGGGGCGGGAGAGTCAGTGTGCGGTCCAGACTCAGGGTTAGACAGAGAGACCTGGGCCCAGAGAGCCTATTCCTGAAGCTGAGGGACCCTGGACTGGGCTCCAGAGCTGGGAAGTAAAAATAACCACCATGACAAAAAGCCCCTGACCTTCCTGTACTTCTGCTTTTATATCTTATTTATATCATCTTTTATATCATGGGGTTCTCACATCCCCCTAGAAGGCAGGCAGAGAAACAGCCCCTATGACATAGATCAAGAACTCAGCTTTGAAGGGGAGGGTGCTGTCCTAGTCAGCCCAGCAGGCCCTGGGGCCAGGATGGGGGACTTACCAGTGCTGCCTCCCCAGCCCCTTGGTGTGGGTCGGAGGGCCAGAGTTGTGGATGCATCCTGTCACCTGTTTATAAAAACGGATTTCACTCCGTGGCAGCATGAGAAGCTCTTTTGGGCTTGGGCTGCACTGTCCTTAGTGAGGTTTCTTCTGCCCTCATTTCTTGCCAGGTGTGTGACCTGGGGCAAATCACTCCCCTTCTCTGGGCCTCAGTTTCCTTACCCTGTAAAGCAGGGTTGGTATAAGTGGACTGAGGTCCGTGCTGACTCCGCTGAGCTGAAGGCTGCTTCTTCCTGCTCCTCCGAGGATGTGAGGCAGCCTGTGTTGAAACCATTGGGCCTCCGGCCTTTTTCTGGAGACCGTGCCCCAAAAGAGCATTTGCCAGGAGCCCTTTTCCGCCACCAGCCGCAACTCCTTGCAGAGAGGAGTCTGTCTCCCATTTGTCTTAGGCAGACTAGGCATTGAGTAAGGGAGTCTCTGGCTTGAGAGAAAGGGGCTCTGAGCTCAAGGCAGACATCATTTAGAAGCCAGTAGGCAGGTTGGCTCTGGGCTCCCTTGCGGGGGGCCTCGGAGCCTTCCGGGGATACCTGTACCACTTCCTGCTATTCGTCCATCTGTTTGCGGACCCCAGACTCTTCTGGGCGTCCCCTCCGGATTAGCCGCAGGCGGCTAACCACTGGGTCTGAATTCCGCCTTTGTCCAGTGAAGCCAAGTGGGGAGGGGCCGAGCAGACCCCCTGCCCCCACTGGAATGTCGGCTCCGTGCGCCCCCGAGCTCTCCCCGCTTTTCAGCCGCCTCCGCCGCCCACTTCCTGAGTCCCACTGACCCCACCACCCAAACGCGCACACCCGCGCACACACTCACACTCACACTCAATCCCCGGCGGCCTCGCTGCGGGCTCAGCGATCCTGGCCGCGGGCCTCGGGGAGAAGCGACCTTTTGTTATTCAAATCACACCCTCGCCGCGCGCCCGGGCCGCAGGCTCCGGCCCCGGGAATCCGTCCATTGATCCCACCCCGCCCGGCATCCCCGCACTTCCAGCACCGTCACCGTCACCGCCACCGCCGCGGCGGCTCGGGCGCCTGCAGCAGATTTCGGGATTCCCCGGCCCCCGGGCGCTCCATCGCGCCGGGCCGCGCCTCCCCCGCCCCCGGTGCGCGCTGCGGCTCGGCGCGCGGCCCCCTCCCCTTCCCCGCCTCCCCTCCTCCTCCCCTTCCTTTCTCCGGACCAGCCTCGGTCCTGCCGCCGCCGCCGCCGCCGCCGCCGCCGCCTTCCCCGGTCCGCGGGGGCCCTGCCGGCCGCCCGAGCCGCAGCATGGCACCATCCGGGCTGAATTAGCCGGGAGCAGCGTTCGGGGCACGCGGGATCTCCAGGGGCGGGGGGTGCCCTGCAGCCTCGGTCATGGATGTGAGCAAGATGGTAAGTGTAGAGCGGGGGCTCTGCCCTGGAACCTCCGCGTCCGCGTCCCCGTCCCTCTCTCCCTCCCAGTCGGCTTGATCCATTGAAAGTTTCTGGATGGTTGATCCTGCCTGTTGGCCCCAACTCCAGGCGTGCTGGAGGAGGGAGCGGGGCCAGGATTCTGGAGGCGGGTGGCCGACACAGCTGGGCTTCCCGGTTTCCCGCCGCGCTGCCGCCAGGGCTGCCCCGGAGAGCTCGCTAGACTCCAGGGAGAGAGGGCTGTTGAGCTCGCCTCCCACACTGGGGAACCAGCCTGGTGGAGGGAGGGCAGGGCTGCGGGAAGGGGGCTCGTCCTACCTCCTCCAGAGCCCCTGCTCTCACACGTATTTGAGATTTATGGGAAGATTTTTGGACTGAGCCAGTGGGCAGGAGGGCACAGGTGGGTGGCCTCCTGGGAGAGCAGTGAGGAGAAGCCCGGGCTTTAACCATCCTGCAGGGTGAGGGGACAGGGATGGAGCCCTTGGCATAGAATCCTTGGAGGGGTGTTCTAGATTTACCACTTGTAGACCCCCAACTGCCTTGGCTTAGGGGGCAGCAGACACCATTGACTCTTAAGCATCTAATTCTCGAGGGAGCTGATTCTTCCCCCAGGGCAGCCCTCCACTCCCCCAGGGGCACAGTAGGAGCAGAATACAGTGTTGTTCATTGATTGATTGAGGAACAGCCCTGGGGGTTGGGGTGGGAGTAGCGGTGGGATGTGATTTGGGGGACTCTGAAGGGAGGGGTTCTCTGGGAGCACTTGGAGACCTGGGGCAGGTTTGTCTAGGAGTTCTGATTGGCTCTCACTCTGAATGAAGATTTAAAGGTGTCCTTGAGACACTACCACCCTGACCCTGGCTTTAGACCCACACCCCAGCCTTACAACCTTTGAGGGCCGGTGCCTCAGGTTGGAGAGGTACCCCATGATGGCCTGTGCTTCATGGGGGCCCCAGGGCTTCAGAGGAAAACACCTGGGTTGGGGTGTGTCTGGGGAAGGGGGACTCTGGATCTGCGTATACCTTAGGGAAGGGAAGGTACTGGAATTTCAGTTGGTCTTGTACAGAATTAGGCTAGTTTTTCCCACAAAGTGTCCTTTGGAAGTAGCCATCACTTTGGAGAAGACCAGTAAGCTCTGGGCCCTGCCAAGCCTTGGCATTCTGTCTTGGGTAGGCGACAGTGGGATAGGGAGCAGAGGACGGGTGAGAGTCCTTCCTTCCCGTGGCAGGAGACCACTCTCAAACTGAGTGCTGCCCCTGGGGCAAGGAGCCTCACTGGCTCTCATCTTTGTCTGAGGACACAAACCTGCCCATGGTTGGGCAATGCCAAGAGGCTGGACCACCATTCCCTATGTGTGTATCGTGAAAGCTTATTTTCTCTGGGTAACTATTAGAAATACCCCTCAAAAAAGTCATCTATGCATCGGTGGGGGTGGGAAGGTGGAAAGCTGAGCAGCAGCCAGGCCCTTTCCAAGAGGTGTCTTAGCAAGACCAGAGTCACCCGTCTAGGCTTTGGGGGAGGGCGGGTGGGAGGGACAGGGAACCTGAGGTTCTAGTCCAGTGGCTGCCAAACCAGATCACCTCTGAGCTTCCTTCTGTCCCTGAGCTTAGATTCTTTCCAAAGGCTGGTCTGTGAGGACCAGCTTACAGGGTTTAGGGACCTCTGTCTCTAGAGATCTGGTCCACTTCTGACACTACCACCTCCCTCCATCCCCTCTTTAACTCAACAGTGTTTCTTTAATTCCTGTCATTTCTATAGCAAGTGCTGCGTGAAGGACACAGAAACGTAACGTATGGCCTCCTTGCTCCTCAGGTCCTTAGCATCTGGGTGAGGGGTCCAGAGAGATGCAGGTCAACCTAACAGCTATTAGTGCAGGCCCCGATCAGAAGGCTGTGTGGTCTGCAAAGGGATGGGCTGCAGAGTCCAGAAGAAAGACGAGGCCCTAGGCTGGGTCTTCAAGGCTGAGTGGAGTCAGCTCTGCTGAGAGCAGTGAGGGGCATTGCCTGTTAGGAGTTGCAGGAAGACAAATGGGCAGAACCCATTGAGTGAGGCTGAGGACGTCTGGCTGGGACAGAGGTTTGAGATCAGAAAATGTTAAGATCTCTGGTTGGGGCCCAACCAGAAAGGCCTTGAACGCCAGCCAAAGCATTCCGACTTTGGCCTGTAGGCAGTGGGTAACCTTCAGAGAATTTTGGACACAGGAGAGGCACATGTGTTGCCTCTTTCCTCTTTTAGCTTGGGGTCCAAACAAAAGTGATATTAGATTCTCATTAATCATTGAGCAGCCAAGCTTCCAGCCCAGAAACAATTGTTCTCAGCTCTTTGTAAAGAGCACAGACCCTGGACTGTGTAGCAACAAGAACCTTACCCACCCCAGGGAATTGGCATCTGCTTCCTATTCCTGCAAAAGGCCGAAGTTACTTTCTGTTCTGACCATGAAAGCCCCATCTCCGGTTTAAAGTCCTCATTCTGGGGGCCCTTGGCTCCAGGGTAGACCTCAAACCCAGCATTTCAGTCACATCCTTGGCAAAGCCCAACACCAGCCTTGGGGTTTCACTTGCTTATTGCTGAATGAGAAAAAGCAGATTATAGTTTCTCCCTTTGAGCATGTTTCTTAACCTTTTAGCCTCGTGTGTAAAATGAGCCTTGAGCATCCTCATCAAGGTTGGAAATAATTCTTTAAGGCACAGGACCTAGCATAGTAAGTCCTCCATACATGGTGGCTATTATGATAATGATGGTCCCCAAAGTCTGATCTAAGATGACTCTGACCTCCCCCTCACACACCCCCCCACACACACAGCCTTTATTTTCTTGATTGGCCTAAAGAGCTGAACTTAGGCTGTATTTCAGTTGACTGCTTTGGGGACCAATTCTCCCAGGTCTAGTTATCTTTCTGAATGAAGGTACAAATGAGTGGAGACAATGGATTCGCCAGCTGCTGTGACCCAATGAATTTTTGATGACATCAGATATCTGCCCAAGGGAGAGCTGGTTTAACCCGGCACTCAGGGGTAAAGTGCAGATGCCTTTTGGGGGTTGATGATGGGGTCTGTGCCTTTACTGAATACAGAGCATGAATGCACCATGCTGTAATTAGGGGATCAGAGACATCGCTGTCATTTCTTAGCAAGAGGACGTATAGTTTATGTAACGATTTATATTTACATAGTGCTTTACAGGTTACAATGCATTTCACACCTGTTCCTGTTCACCACAATCTCATGAGAAAAGCAAGGCAGAAAGAATTAGCCACATTTTACAGATAAGAAAACTGAAGTTCAGAAAAGTGAAATCCTGGAGGAAGATGTGGTATCCCCAGTTCCCCACATCACCAAAATTATGACAAAGCCAATAAAGGGTAAGGAAAAAGATTTAGTGAACAGATTCTAGGATGGACAGAAGCTAATCTAAAACGATGAGCTGGACGTGGAGGCCTTTGGCCTCTGGGTCCCCGAGGGGAGAAGATTCAGGGAGAAGGGATTAGCACCCATCTATGTGGACTATGCCCCTCGTCAGGCATCTACAGCTGTTTTTAATGCTTGGGGTTTCTTTATGAATCTCGGCTGCCTGCTTTAAATGTGAGACTTCTGACCCCTGGGATCTTCCAGCTTACACAGCAGGAAGATGGGAAGAGGTCAGGAAAAAAGGGGAGAGAAGCGTCTCAGGTGTTCTGAGTAAATGATGTTGATGGTGGGGCAGGAAGAAGCTTCAGGCCAACCTGCCGCCTGCTGAGGTTCTGTCTGCTGAGGTTCGTGTGTATTTGCTGGGTCGAGGAGAGGCGTGGTAGAGGGAAACGCGAAGCCAGAGAGATCCCACGGTAGAATGATGCCCAGGACTCTACCCACAGCTTGCATCAGCTAAACCATGTGGAAAGGAAGGCTTAGTGTCTGAGCTAAATAATCAGTCAAAGCTGGACATGGATGACCGGCTTGGTGAAACCAGAGCAGTGTTTTCAGTTCTGGGTCACAAAATATCGGTTTAGTGGGTTGCAGCTAAGCATTTGAAAGAGTGAAACAGACTAGAAAACATCCAAGTATATTACATGTACGAAGGTTCATGAAATTGGTTTGGTTGTATACACACGCACACACAAGCATGGACTGGCCTTGTAAGATGTGCTTTATACTGTGGTCAGAGTCAAAGAAGATTTGAAGCCTCTGACTAGAGGCTGTCCAGAGAGCGGTGAGGAAGATGTCAGCCTCGTAAAATGAGTAGTTCAGTCTGTGGAAGGGAAGACCGCAGAGAGGCTGATTGACAGCTGAGGGCTGTGGGGAGGAAGAGGTGGTTTATGTACTGGGCGGGGGTGGGGGGAGCTCTGGGACATGGGGCTTTGGCTGACCAGGACCGCCCCACAGCAGAGCATCCTATGGCAGAATCAACTCCCTGAAGAGGGAGAGCACCTCCCTGGCCATTGGAGCTGCTGAAGGACCCTGGAGGAGCATGGCCTCCGAGTCCTTGCCAACCTAGAGACTCTGGCTCAGTGCTCAGACTTCAGGAACAGCCCTCAGACCTGTCATTCCTCGGCTAAGGTGTGGCTGGCCCCAGGTGAAAGGCAGCTCCTTTTCACACTGGGGAGCAGTTCCAGAGAAGTGAGCTTTATGCATCACCAAGCACAGTTTCTCAAACTGAGCAGAGCATCACGGACCAGCCACCTTCTCCAAACAGCCCGTGGAATAAGGTCAGGGATCAGAGATGACATTGGCCTCAGCCAAGTGCCAGTGGGGAAGGAAATCTGTTATTTGCCTCTTTTTAAAATGCTTACGAAAAAAAGAGTTTTTGATTTACCATCTGATTGCTGTCTCTTATTGTCACTGAACACTAAGATTTGATCCTACCCGGATGAGGTTCCGTTCAGTTCAGACCATGTTGAATCCTCAGTGTATGCTCAGGCCCCTGGGGGGTGGGTCTTAAGATGTTGGGGACCCAGAGCTGAGGGTGGCCGAGTTGGCTCTTGCAAGGCTTAGAGTCAAGAGAGGGAGACAGATTTCCTTGAAATGCTTTGAGTGGGAGGACTCATAGACACTTGTAGTTGATGGAACACTCTCAGCTGGATTATTTGCTCCCTCAAAATAGCCTTGGGAAAGAAACAGGATTTAGTGTCCTAAGTTCACAGATGCACATGTAGGTTTTAAGACAGCCCAGCCCACAGATGACCAGTCCTCCCTGCCGACCGACCCTCCCTGCCGTCTTCCCCCCACTCCACTCCCCTCACCCCAAACCCCATCCCCCCAGACACACCTGGGTGATTTTTTTGAAGAGCACGTCCAGGGGCTGTTTCCGCTCTACCTTTGTCTTATTTCTTACCCTAGAGGTCCCAGTCCAAAGCCAGACAGGCACGTAGTCTGGCAGCTGCCCCTGAACCAAAGGATTTTCGCAGTCAGACAAAATTCATGTTCCCCGGGCCACCAAAGAAATTAAGCCTTTTTTTTTTTTAAGAAGATATGGGGGGTAGGAGTTTATTAATTTATTCATTTACTTTTGCCGTGTTGGGTCTTCGTTTCTGTGCGAGGGCTTTCTCTAGTTGTGGGAAGCGGGGGCCACTCTTCATCGCCGTGTGCGGGCCTCTCACTGTCGCGGCCTCTCTTGTTGCAGAGCTCAGGCTCCAGATGCGCAGGCTCAGTAGTTGTGGCTCACGGGCCTAGTTGCTCTGCGGCATGTGGGATCCTCCCAGACCAGGGCTCAAACCCGTGTCCCCTGCATTAGCAGGCAGATTCTCAACCACTGTGCCACCAGGGAAGCCCCGAAATTAAGCCATTTTAAGGAAAAAAAAAAAAAAATCTCCGTGTCTCCTCTACATTTCTTAAATCCTAGTGAGTCTTTGATCTGGAGGTGATTGCTTGTGAGCAAATAGGACAGGGATTACAGGGTGGGAGGCATATTTATAAACGTGAGTGGGAGCCAGCACTGCCCCCTGCACACAGAGGATCAGGAGGTGACTTCTGTGTCCTGAGACTGCCCTACTTGCTGACCAGGGGCTTTGGAGTCACAAAGGCCAGAGGCTAAATCCTGATGCCACCACTTGCCACTCTAGGACCACGGACAGGTTAGCTGACCTTGCTATATACATCAGCTAACTTTCTCAGATCGATTGGTGTCTGCCAACTTGTGAGAGGCTGAGATGGCCTGTTTACAGTTCTTGGCACATGGAAGGGCTTCGTAAGCCATGGCTATAATTATTAGTATTTTTGCTTATTCATTTAGGCAACAAATAAAATCTTTTTTTTGGATTTACAAGCAATCCTTTTGTTAATACTTTAAAAATTTATTATGTTATGGTCTCAACATGGTTTGTATAATGTTGATTCTCTGGCATTTACTGAATCTTCCTTTATGGCCTAGTCCATGTTTAATTTTTGTGAGTGATCTATGTGCACCCAAAAAGGATGTCTGTTCTCTGTTGGGTGAATTCTCCATATATTTATTAGTTTAACCTTAATCTATCTCTTTATCTTTGTATTTTGCTTTTTGTGTTGTTTAAGCCATCAATTTCCAAGAGGGACCAAATAAAACCTTGAAACTTTAGGTGAAGGAGTAGAACAGTCCTTCTTTCGGGACCACCCCTCTGCTGGTAATCAGGGCAATCAGACATGTTATAAGTAATTACAGTACAAGTGGTAAAACGCACAGGGTACTTTTGAGGGATGTGCTAGGGTGGGAGAGGGTGGGCTTAACTGCCTGGCACTGGAGGAAGGGGCTCACTGAGAAAACTGGAGGAGGGGGGGGGGAAGGAATTTGCCCAGAGGGTAAGGAAGGTAAGAGCATTCCAGACAGAGAAAGCCACGCGTGCAAAAGGGCGCAAGGTCACAAGACCACTGTATGGGTTCGGGAACCACCAGCTCTTTATACCAGAAGATTAGGTGCAGTCCCTATTTCCGTGGGACTAGCAAAGTTCCCAGGACATTGGGTCTAAATCTTTATACCTCGGTGTTGTGTTTCCTGGAAAGAGGTGGTGTTTAAGCTGTGTTGTGAGTCTGGGGAGTGGTGATTTCATTGATGAAAATACATGGCGCACAGTAGGTGCTGATTGAATGGGTGATGAAGTGGTGAGAAGACATTCCGGTTAGGAGAGTGGCGTTGTGTGCAGGTGAACGGATGTTGAGGTTTTTCAGGAGTAGGGCCAGAGGAATGAGAGAGGAGAGATGAGTGGGAGCAGGGAGTGAGGGTCCAAGTTAAAAATAATCAGCAGGTGTTGCATAAGTGAGGCAGTCTCCACTGAACAGTCAGACCCGAAAGTGCTATTCTGGCCAACAGGCTTACACCTGCTTCTGGTCCCAGTGCCTGGAGGTGGCCCTTGCTGGTGCCAGGATACGCGTGGGAGCTGCACACCATGGGTGGGGGAAAGTTTTTTGGAGATGAGCATTTCATTAACTTTCTATCTTGACCTCTCTTTGGAGCACGAGTTCAGCCTCATTTTCTGGGACCTAAAATAGCTTTCTTTTGCTGGATTTCTCCCAGGCTGGGTTCTTAGGGAAGTAGTCTTACCAAATCACTGCCTCCTTGGCCCCCCTAGCTCAAAGGTCTGTGTCAGCAGTTTTAGTGCTGGACGGCGATTTTCCCAGTGCTGTCAGCTAGGGTCCTGGCTATCATCCTTTTTTGTCCTATGCATATGTCAGCATTGTCCCCTGAATCAGCAGACTCTGAGTTCTTTCTGTGACAACTTTCTGCCTATGCTTTGACTTCTCAGCTCCCGAGGGGAGATGGCCATGAGTGTACTGGCCTCGGATGCTGTAATTTAGGAGGGCTGGGCTCCTGCACTTTCGGTACATTTTAATCTCACATAGCTGTAGTCATCAGCAGCTGTGGTGAGGAAGCAGGTAACCCTCAGGAAAACATTTAACTTATGCTAGTTTTCAGAAAATATGAAAAAGTGTTAAAAAAAAAAAAAAACAAGATCAGGCATACTCCCACCATCCAAAACTACTAATAATTTGGTATAGATCCTTACAGACTTTTTTATTCGTGGGTGTGAATGTGTGCACGCCAACACACATGCACTTGTGCTAGGTTGAACCATATGAAAGGACAAAGGATGTTTTAGGAGTCAAAAATGGCCAAATGTTCATTTGATTTAACAAAATACAGGCATATACACATAGACAAATACATATTTAAACAAAACGGGGCCATGTCATAATACAGTTTTGTAAACTTGTATTTTAGCTTTCACTACACTTTAGATCTAGAAACAGTTATATCAGAGTGGTGAAGGGCATCGGTCCTGGAGTTCAAATTCCGTAGCCACCACTTATTCACCGGGGCAGGGGACCGAGGCTCCCTGAGCCACCGTTTTCCCACTTGTGTAGTGGGATAATCACAGTAACCTCTGTAGAGGGTTGTTGTGAAGGCAGATTCAGCAACTGTTAGCAATTCATATTTCCAGATGAGTAGAGCCATGTATCGTTTCATTGTAATCACTCTCCCACTAATAGACATTTAGCTGTATCCGTTTTCCACAGTTGAGGTGAGATCCTTATACACATATCTAAGGGTGTCTATCTGGTCACTGCTTTACACTTCAATAACTTGGGCTTTAAGACTTGGGCTTGGGACTTCCCTGGTGGCACAGTGGTTAAGAAGCTGCCTGCCAATGCAGGGGACACAGGTTCAAGCCCTGGTCCAGGAAGATCCCACATGCCGTGAAGCACCTAAGCCTGTCCTCAACAACTACCGAGCCTGCGCTCTAGAGCCCGCGAGCCACAACTACTGAAGCCCGCGCGCCTAGAGCCTGTGCTCCCCAACAAGAGAAGCCACTGCAATGAGAAGCCTGTGCATCACAATCAAGAGTAGCTCCCACTCTCGGCAACTAGAGAAAGCCCATGCACAGCAACAAAGACCCAATGCAGCCAAAAATAAAAAAATTAATTTAAAAAAAAAGATTTGGGCTTAATTGGTGTGTTTTGGGCTGAGTGGTGCTTACAGGGAAAGCTGCTTGGACGGTTCTCTGTTCCATTGCCGTAAAACTGTACGCTAGGCTCTCTGGGCCCGGCCTCCTCTTCTCTTTTTCACACTCCGGCAACACTGCCATTGTGCACTGGCCCCCACCTTCGTGCCGGGTGCTGGCCTCTCCCCTGAATGCCCCTACAGGCCCCTTCTCTAGGCCGGCTCACTGGGTCCAGGGAAGTGCCGCGGGGTCTGACCCGTTCAGCCTGGTTCGATGCTCACCCCACCCTCCCTACCACCTGCACCCACCAACGCCTCCTCCCACGGGCTGTGTATGCAATGCTACCATTTTTCTCCCCACCTAGATCACTCTCTTTGAAGCCAGGACTTAAGTCTCACTCATCTGTGAGTTAACTTAGTACAGCACTTGACATAGGTGCTCAGTATTTGTTTGGTGGCTGAATTTATTGAATGAATACAATCATGACTGACTAATTAATGACAGGACTTAACTAAACAGATGGTTTGGGGAAGATGGGGTTAATCTAGATTATAGGGGTGGCTTGAAGCAAAGGCTTGGGGTGCAGCTGTGAGCCCCTGGACGTGTCTGGCATCGCTGGAGCTGGGCTTTATTTATTTATTTGTTTGTTTATTTGTTTATTTATTTTTTTGGCCGTGCCATGTGTCATGCGGGGTTTTAGTTCCCTAACTGGGGATCGAACCCGTGCCTCCTGCAGTGGAAGCGCGGAGTTTTAACCACTGGACCGCCAGGGAAGTCCAGGAGCTGTGCTTTAGAAAGAGAGGTCTGGCCGTGTCATGACCACCAGGTGCTGGTAGCCCAGAAACCAGCAAGATGTCAGGCCTGGGTGCCCAGTGGGGGTTCACCCTGCCTGGGCCCTTTGGGTGTCTCCTTCTACACCCCTACACTTCTCCTGAACCTTGTGGCTTTTCCCCTGAGGAAGGACTCTCCTTCACCCCTCGAGAAACAGAAGTGAGAGTTTCTGGCTGCTCTGATTTCTGAGGAAGTCACATCACAGCCCTACAGCTGATGACGAAATCCACTTACAGAATTAACAACCACCCGTCTCTCCACTTTAGAAAACCGTTTAGCAAATCCACCCCAGCTCGTTATTACTCCTTGGGTCTGGGGTTGGAAATATCCTTCGGGTTTCTGCCTGCCAGCTGGGACAGATGATGGCCTCCTGGGGGTAACCAGATCCTGCCCTACTCACTCCACTCTCTTCTCTTTGGGTCTGAGCTGAGTTCAGTGAGCCTGTGCTTTAGTTATATGTTAATAAGGACTTCAGTTCCTGGAACCTTGGGCTTGACATTGACCTGTGTGTTCTCTCAGTGGAAATGAGTCAGAATGATCCTTCCCAGGCCTGGAACAATGTTGCTGGGATGGATGGGCCTGAAATTGGAGTGAGATCTTGGTTCAAATCCTGGCTCTGCTACTTACCAGCCGGGTCATCTAGCTAGTCAGGCATCACAACTAGCTGGACAAGTCTCTTAACCATTCTTGAGTCTCAGTTACCCCATCCAGTCAATGGAGGTAGCAGTCTCAGTGTTACTCTAAGGGTTACATGAAAGAAGGCACGCAAATGAATCTGGGATCTATTACAGGCCAGGACAGGTTAATTGAAATAGAGAATTAGCACCTGAGCCACAGTGAGGTAAGTGACTCTTTAGTCTGTGTTTTTAGATAAGAAAATTGAGAACCAAAAGGAGGGAGGGGGTGACAGGAGAGAAGGAAGGAAGGTGAGAGAACTGAGGAGGGAGTCTGGATGGGTTCTTTGTTTCTTCTTTTAAAAATTGAAGTATAGTTGATTTACAATATTGTGTTAGTTTCAGGTGTACAGCAAAGTGATTTGGTTATATATAGATATATGTATATATCTATTTTTTTTCTTTTTTAAAATTTATTTTATTTTTGGCTGCATTGGGTCTTTGTTGCTGCGCACGGGCTTTCTCTAGTTGTGGCAAGTGAGGGCCACTCTTCGTTGCGGTGCGCGGGCTTCTCATTGCAGTGACTTCTCTTGTTGCGGAGCACGGGCTGTAGGCTCCCAGGCTCAGTAGTTGTGGTGCATGGGCTTAGTTGCTCCACAACATGTGGGATCTTCCCGGACCAGGGCTCAAACCCGTGTCCCCTGCACTGGCAGGCAGATTCTTAACCACTGCGCCACCAGGGAAGCCCTATATCTATTTTTAAAATTCTTTTCCATTATAGTTTATTACAAGATATTGAATATAGTTCCCTGTGCTATACAGTAGGTCCTTATCTATTTTATATATAGTAGTGAACATCTTTTAATCCCATGCTCCCAATTTATCCCTCTCCTCCCTTCCCCTTTGGTAACTGTAAGTTTGTTTTCTAGGTCTGTGAGTCTGTTTCTATTTTGTAAATAAGTTCATTTGTATCTTTTCTTTAGATTCCACATATAAGTGATATCATATAATATTTGTCTTTTTCTATCTGACTTACTTCACTTAGTATGGTAATCTCTGGGTCCATCCATGTTGCTGTAAATGGCATTATTTCATTCTTTTTTTATGGCTGAGTAATATTTCATTGTATATATGTACCACATTTTCTTTATTCATCTGTTGATGGACACTTAGTTTGCTTCCATGTCTTGGCTATTGTAAATAGTGTGGCTATGAACATAGGGGTGCATGTATCTTTTCAAATTAGAGCTTTCATCTTTTCTGGGTATATGCCCAGGAGTGGGATTGCTGGATCATATAGTAACTCTATTTTGAGTTTTTTAAAGAACCTCCATACTCTTTTCCATAGTGGCTGCACCAGTTTACATTCCCACCAACAGTGTAGGATGATTCTCTTTTCTCCACACCGTCTCCAGCATTTATTATTTGTAGACTTTTTGATAGTGGCCATTCTGACTGGTGTGAGGTGATACCTCATTATAGTTTTGATTTGCATTTCTCTAATAATTAGCAGCATGGAGCATCTTTTCATCTGCCTTGTGGCCAGATGGTCTTCTTTAGAGAAATGTCTGTTTGGGTCTTCTGCCCATGTTTTGATTGGGTTATTTGGTTTTTTGTTATTGAGTTGTATGAGCTGTTTGTATATCTTGGAAATTAAGCCCTTGTCGGTTGCATCATTTGCAAATATTTTCTCCCAGCCCCTAGATTGTCTTTTCGTTTTATGATTTCTTTTGCTGTGCAAAAGCTTATAAGTTTGATTAGGTCCCATTTGTTTATTTTTGCTATTGCCTTGGGAGACTGACCTAAGAAAACATTGCTAAGATTTATGTCAGAAAATGTTTTGTGTATGTTCTCTTCTAGGAGTTTTATGGCATCATGTCTTATATTTAAGTCTTTAAGCCATTTTGAGTTTTTCTGAATGGTGTGAGGTTATGTTCTAACTTCATTGATATACATGTGGCTGTCCAGCTTTCCCAGCATCACTTTCTGAAGAGATTTTCATTTCCCCATTGTATATTTTTGCCTTCTTTCTTGAAGATTAACTGACCATAGGTGTGTGGGTTTATTTCTTGGCTCTCTATTCTGTTCCATTGATCTGTATGTCTGTTTTTGTGCCAATACCATGCTGTTTTGGTCACTGTAGCTTTGTAGTATTGTCTTAAGTCTGGGAGCATTATGCCTCCAGCTTTGTTCTTTTTCCTCAGCATTGCTTTGGCAATTCTGCGTCTTTTGTGGTTCCATATAAATTTTAGGATTATTTGTTCTAGTTCTGTGAAAAATGTCATGGGTAATTTGATAGGAATTGCATTAAATCTGTAGATTGCTTTGGGTAGTTTGGCCATTTTAACTATATTAATTCTTCCAATCCAGAAGCATGGGATATCTTTCCATTTCCTTGGATCATCTTCAATTTCCTTTATAGTTCTCAGCATTTAAGTCTTTCACCTCCTTGGTTAGGTTTATTCCTAGATTTTTTGTTTTTTGTTTTTCTGATGTGATTTTAAATGGGATTGTTTTTTTACTTTCTGTTATTTCATTGTTAGCGTAAATAAATACAACAGATTTCTGTATATTAATCTTGTATTCTGCTACCTTGCTGAACTCATTTATCAGTTGTAATAGTTTTTGTGTAGAGTCTTTAGGGTTTTCTACATAGAGTATCATGTCATCTCCATATAATGACTGTTTTACCTCTTCCTTTCTGATTTGGATACCTTTTTTTTTTTTTCTTTTTTTTTTTGCGGTACGCGGCCCTCTCACTGTTGTGGCCTCTCCCACTGTGGAGCACAGGCTCTGGAAGCACAGGCTCAGCGGCCATGGCTCATGGACCCAGCCGCTCTGCGGCATGTGGGATCTTCCCAGACCGGGGCACGAACCCGTGTCCCGTGCATCAGCAGGCGGACTCTCAACCACTGCGCCACCAGGGAAGCCCTGGATACCTTTTATTTCTTTTTCTTGTCTGATTGTTGTGGCTAGAACTTCCAATACTATGTTGAATAGAAGTGGTGAGAGTGGGCATCCTTGTCATGTTCCAGAATTTAGTGAGAAAGATTTCGGCTTTTCACTGTTTAGTATTATGTTGGCTGTGGGTTTGTCATAAGTGGCTTTTATGTTGAGATATGTTCCCTCTGTGCCCACTTCGGCAAGAGTTTTTATCGTGACTGGATGTTGAATTTTATCAGATGCTTTTTCAGCATCTGAGATGATCATGTAGTTTCTATCTTTTTTTTTGTTGATGTGATGGGAGTCTGGATGTTTTGTCCTTATATTTCCCTTGCTTCCCCCAGACTCCTGACCCCACCTCATCCCCTGAAAACAAACACATCAACCACCAAGTCCCTGGTGCCCATGTTCTGAAAGCAAGCACAGGTCAACCCCACCTCTCCTTCCTGCAAGGCCTCAGTGAAGAAGAAGAAGAAGAAGAAGAAGAAGGGCACCAGAGTGACCAAGTATATCTGAGTATTGAGTCCATCAAGGTCCAAACTGTTTTAAATCTAGAAAGGCAAAGAGAAGGAGGAGAAGAGTTGGTGTGAGGAAAAGTGAAAGGGATGGAGGAGAATTGGCTGGGAGAAGAGGAGGCAGAGGGCCAGCTGAAGTTCCTTCCTCGGTGGGTGCTGGTGCTGCTCCCAGAGGCCTGTGCATCCCCGCAGTCTAAGCAGCCCTCCACTTTCCTCAGCAGTACTTCCTGCCTTCTCCTCTGCTGCCCTCACGCTGAGCCCTTGACCTTGCTTCCTAGTTCACTGTGAAAGGAGATGCAATCCCAAGAGAGCTCACATCACACAAGCTGTCTCCAGCGCACCTGCTTACACCTGTGTCTGTACTCTGTGACCTGGCCTGTTACTCTAACAGGGCGGCTGCCTCCTGTTGTGCCTTGGACCCGTTCCCCATCCCAGCGACCCTCTCCCTTCTCTCCCCTCACGTCTATACAGACAGGTCATACCTTCTGCCATTTAAAACAAGGAAACCTAGACCCCACCTTCTTCTTTCTCTGCCCCCCTTACCAGCACTTGCTGCCTCCAGTGCCCCTGTTACCCCTTTTCTCCTGAACCCCCCATCAGGCTCTCTCTTCTGCTCCACCAAAAAGCCCTGGTGAAGGTCACCACGATGTTCAAGCCAGTGGTCAGTTTTCAGCTCTCATCCTGTTTGATCTGTCAGCAGCGTCCAGCACCACTGAAGTTCAAGTATGTTTCTTCATGCGGTTCCAGGAGGCCACACCCTCTCCTGCTTGCTTTTCTGTTTCCGTTACTCATTCCCTCATGTCTCTCTTTCTTGAACGTTGAGTGTACTCAGGCTGTCCCCAGACTTCTCATCTGGACTTACTCCTCGGTGACCTTATCCATTCTTAAATCCCATCTCTATATATGCTGATGACTATCAAATTGATGCATCTAGCGTAAACCTCTCCCGAATTCCAGGCTTGCATATCCCCCGGCTCATTTACAGCTCTGTCTAGATATCCAATGGACATCTCTTATTTAACATGTCCAAAAACAAGCTCCAATCTGCCCCGCCCCATGCCTGCCATCCCGTGATTCTTTCCATCTTGTTAATGGCAACTCGGGCCCTCTCGTTACTCTGGCAAATAATTATGGTGCCTTCCTTGACTCCTTCCTTCCTCATACCCCACGTCCAAACAGCAGCAAATCCTGTCAGCTCTACCTTCAAAATGTATCCGAATCCCACCACATCTCAGCACCTCCACTGCTGCCAGCTGCATGTGAGCCACCATCATCTCTGGCCCGAATTAAAGCAGCAGTCTTAATCATCCCCCCTCCACTTGCAGGCTGGTCCCTGTAGCCTCTTCTCAACACAGCAGTCAGAGGGGTCCTCTAAAACACTGAGTCCGATAATGTCACCCTTTTGCTCAAAAAGAAAAAAACGTGAGGGGGACTCCCCTGGTGGTCCAGTGGTAATCCGCCTTCCAATGCAGGGGATGCGGGTTCGATTCCTGGTTGGGGAACTAAGATCTCACGTGCTGCGGGGCAACTAAGCCCACGTGCCGCAACTACTGAGCTCCGCGCCTCAACGAGAGAGCCCGCGTGCTGCAAACTACAGAGCCCATGCTCTCTGGAGCCCGCGCGCCACAACGAGAGAGAAGCCCGCGCACTGCAACTAGAGAGAAACAAGAGCAGACCCCGCACCAGAACGAAAAAGATCCCGTGTGCTGCAACTAAGACCTGATGCAGCCCCCAAAAAAAGGAAAATAAATAAATAAAATAAATAAATGTTAAAAAGAGATTGTCTCGCTTTAATGTGAAACCAATAGGAAAGAATCTTAAAAAAAACCCTCCCAGGGCTTCCCTGGTGGCGCAGTGGTTGAGAGTCCGCCTGCTGATGCAGGGGACACGGGTTCGTGCCCCGGTCCGGGAAGATCCCACATGCTGTGGAGCGGCTAGGCCCGTGAGCCATGGCCGCTGAGCCTGCGCGTCTGGAGCCTGTGCTCCGCGATGGGAGAGGCCACAACAGTGAGAGGCCCGTGTATCGCAAAAAAAAAAAAACAAAAACCTCCCAGTGGCTATTGTCTCTCTCAGAACAAAGGCTGGTCCTTACAGTAGCCCCTTGTGATGTGGCCCCTCCCACCTCTGACCTCTCAACGACAGCCACCCTTAACCTCTAGCTGTTCCTCATACCTGCCAGGTGGGCTCTGCCTGGAACTATTCCCCCAGGTGTCTGCTGGGCTTGCTTCCTCATCACTTACAAATGCAGCCCTTTGTCTCCTAGTACAGCCTTCCCTGATGACCCTGTGTGAGGTGCTAACACCAGCCTAGTGTGCACCAGCCTCATTGTAGACCTTATTTTTCTTCCATAGAGTACCGTCTCACATACTGTGTATTTTAATTATTTACCCTCTTTCTACCACTAAAATATAAGATCCACAGGACCAGAGACATCATTTTTTGTTCACGGCTGTACCCCTAGAGTAGTGCCCATGATAGGCCTTCAAGAAATATGTGTTGCAGAGAAATATACAGATTGCCAACAAACACATGAAAGAATGCTCAACATCATTAATCATTAGGGAAATGCAAATCAAAACTACAATGAGATATCATCTTACACCGGTCAGAATGGCCATCATCAAAAAATCTGGAAACAATAAATGCTGGAGAGGGTGTGGAGAAAAGGGAACACTCTTGCACTGTTGGTGGGAATGGAAATTGATACAGCCACTATGGAGAGCAGTATGGAGGTTCCTTAAAAAACTACAAATAGAACTACCATACGACCCAGCAGTCCCACTACTGGGCATATACCCTAAGAAAACCATAATTCAAAAAGAGTCATGTACCAGTGTTCATTGCAGCTCTATTTACAATAGCCAGAACATGGAAGAAACCTAAGTGTCCATCAACAGATGAATGGATAAAGAAGTGGCACATATATACAATGGAATATTACTCAGCCATAAAAGAAACAAAATTGAGTTATTTGTAGTGAGGTGGATGGACCTAGAGTCTGTCATACAGAGGGAAGTAAGTCAGAAAGAGAAAAACATACCGTATGCTAACACATATATATGGAATCTAAGAAAAAAAAATGTCATGAAGAACCTAGGGGTAAGACGGGAATAAAGACACAGACCTACTAGAGCATGGACTTGAGGATATAGGGAGGGGGAAGGGTAAGCTGTGACAAAGTGAGAGAGTGGCATGGACATATATACACTACCAAACGTAAAATAGATAGCTAGTGGGAAGCAGCCACATAGCACAGGGAGATCAGCTCGGTGCTTCGTGACCACCTAGAGGGGTGGGATAGGGAGGGTGGGAGGGAGGGAGACACAAGAGGGAAGAGATACGGGGACATACGTATATGTATAACTGATTCACTTTGTTATAAAGCAGAAACTAACACACCATTGTAAAGCAATTATACTCCAATAAAGATGTTAAAAAAAAGAAAAGAAAAGAAATATGTGTTGAATGAATGAGTGAAAATTCAGAGCAGTTGCTCCCTGAGTTTAGGGAAGACTGGAAGAATCCAGTGGCCCTTAGGAATCAATGAACCATAATGAGGTAAAACAGAGAAATAGGTGACAGAGAGCAGGGCTGGGTATCTTTTGGAAGAAAACAGGTGACCATCTGTACTGGGCCAGTTCTATAGTTAGGCAGAGTATATGGCAAGAGAGCTCTTTTTCTGAGGTTTCTGCAACAGATGTGGTTTTGTATAAATCACACTTCTGTAAAAGGAATCCTATTTTAAATGTACTAGCAGAGATTGCTATTTAAAGGAATCTGATGTCAAATTCTTTGGTAAATTGACTAATCTCCTTATTTGTCCTTAGTGTCAATTCATATTTTCCGGAAAAAAAATTATATTTACTTAAATCAAGGTATGCTTGTCTGAGCTGAGGAAATCTCTTCATTTTCCATTTTTCCACTTTATTATTATAAAAGTCAATATTATAAAGTCTTTATTATTCCCTTTTTCTTTGCTCCTCCCATTCTTCCCCCTCTTCATTCCTGCTTGTCCTTTAGCTGAGCTTTTTTCCTCCCTTAGACTCTGACATAGAATGTTCTTCTGTAACACGGCCAGATTTAGAGTGTGATGAACAGTGGCCCTTTCTCAGACCAGATGAGTCCAATCCTGGGTGGAGCAAAGGAGTCTGTTAGGGGTGGGTGAATGCATACGGGGGGTACAGGGGTCAGTTCTTAGGTGATATTCAGGTACAGCCAGATTGGAGAACCACTGACCAAAAAAACACTGTGTGCTATTTGAGGCTGTTGAATGAGGCTGGACGGGCATCCCCTATGGGGCTTTGCAGAAGGTGCTTGATGTGAATTTGGCCATAGACTGTGACCGGACTGGCTGATTTGTCTGGGGGCTGGAGTTCAGGGCTGTGGACTATCCCCTCTCGGTACGTCACCCACCTGCGGAAATCTCAGAAGAGAGCAAGCTCCTGGGACCTCTGCCTGATGGAGTTTAGTCCAGGTGCTCTCAACAGTGTCTGCCTGCAGTGACCTTGGACTTCACAGGCCCAACATCCAATCTGTCTCCCTTCAGACTGGAACAGGTTCCTCCCAAGAAAGAATAAAACTGTGTATTATGGGGGTTTGGTGGGAGGTGTGCAAGCAACTAAGACCAGAGCCTGCTTCCGTGACAGTAGTACAAGCTGATTTGTTGAGAGGTTGTTTGACCTCAGGGATGGTCTTCTTCAGGTACCCACTCTAGGTTTTCTGAAAAACTTTCTCCTTTTGGTTCTCATCAGAGGTCAGAGCAGGGGGTTAGTAAACAAGTTGGCTCTGGCTAAGCGTTCAGTTGTAACCATATAGGTTGTAGAGTGTAGAGCATGTGCCCGATTGGTGTGGCTGGACCTCTCCAAGCCCACTTGTTTACCTATAAAGTGTGCCCAGCTCTCTCACCAGGGTTTCTCAACATCAGTCAGACTGCAAATGAAAGCTCTTTGCAGACTGTGAAGGGCTAGACAATAGAGGAGAAATGCTATTGTCATCATATTCCATGCACACCTGGTCTTCACACATTTGAATGAGCCAAACAGGTGAATTGGGAAGATCTAAGGTTACCGAATTCATTGTTGGAGTCAAGTAACATATCTTCCCGCAGCCGCCCTCTTGTGTACAATGGGACCCTATTTATTTATAAATTGCATTTCGGGAAAATTGGGTCACAGTCTTGTGAAGACCACCATCTGAAGTGAGAAGTGAAGCTGAAGAAGGAGACGCGAGGGGTGTCGCTGAAGCCACGTGGGAGAGTTTGGATTTCACGAGATCAGGGACCCCTCGCTTTCTCAGCTGGGAGAACTCAGGAGGAAAGTTATTCTTGCTGCTTTATTAGGGTCCGTAGTGGTGGAGAGTAGAGGTAGAGGGTCAGTTATATAGTAATATGGGGGTGAGTTTGCTGTAGAAATAGAAGATAAAAGAGGTTTGGGGGGCGGGAAGTGGCAGGCTCTGGCATTGTCTAGGTCTCTCAAGTGCCTCCTGGCTCATTCATTTGACACGGAGACACTCTTAGGAATGGGGTCTGGGAGAGGCACGGAGCTGAGGAAGGGTGGATCCTGTGCTGTGCCACTACCTCCCCCCTGTGTCTTGAGAGAGTCCGAGCAAAGTTGCTCTGTGCTGCTGAAAGAGAAGAAACAAAACTAACCTCCCCATTAGAAATCTGGGAGGTGGAGAGTGCTGGAGGGCATGGTGGGGGGAGGAGAGGAAGTTGAGCAATGCTGGTGACTTGGGGAAAGACACAGTGCAGGGTTTCCACTCTTGCAGACCAGCTGTCTATCTGGAAACCAAGGCCATTGCGAAAGGCCACTCGAGCTTGGCTCGGTGCCTCCTGAATGATCGGGATGCGTCTGATGGGCCGGCCCCAGACATCACTTTCTAGGCAGAGGCCTGGCCCTAAGAGGGACTCTAATGAGTTGGTGCAGCCCCTGTGAACGTGGTGGTGCAGTTTGGGTCACTAGGAAGGCAGAACCAAGGCTTCCTCTGTGACAAGAGAAACAGAATGGTGGGGGCCAGGGCATGCCTCTCTGGAGCCACAGCCGCCTGCAGGTGGGGAAGAGGGAAGATGGGCCAGCATCTCCTTTTCCCTGAGACCCGGCGTTTCAGTATCTAACCCTCCTGCCCTACATCCTGGGACCTTCTGAAGGCCCACGTGGGTACCCTGTGGTTGTCACAGACTCTCTCCCTTGGGAGGAGGCTGCTGGTGTGCACAGTGGCTGAGACCCACAGGAGACATTGGGCTGCTCAAGTTGGTGGGTGACCTGAGCTTGGGTTACATTGGGGGACAAAGTGCAGGGAAGATGCTGATCTTTGCCGGAGGATATGCAGGATGACCTGGCTGAAGGGGACTCTTCAGCAGTCCTGATAAATGAGGGAGGGAAGACGGAGCTTGTTGGCTACTTCTCCGGGTCAGGAGGACACGTTGGGGTCCCCCTTTCTGTAATCAGTTGCCCCTGTGCTGGATGGTCTGATTCACAGTCTGTAGGAAATTTCTGGGGACCTTTGGGGATGCAGAGCTAGGGGTTCTCTCCCAGCATAGTGGCAGAGAAAACAAGAGGACGAGGGCTGCACGACAGCAAGGGGCCCGGGTTGCCCTGGGAAGGCCTCTCAGAGGCTTGAAGGTACAGGAGGGAGGCCGCTTCCGTCAGCTCTCTCACTCTGTCCCCACAGAATCTGGAACCATGGCTGGGGAGGGGTCTTGTCATGTAGAAAGGGAGATCACTTCTCTGGGGATTTACGAGCATCCTGGATAGTTTTCAGAGAAGGAAATATAGGTATTTGTCTCTGGAAAAAGAGTGTTCTTTGCAGCCTCTCTACACCCAATCTAGAAAGATTGCAGACAGGGAGTCTGTATTTCTTGTCTATGTGACCCCATCAGGGGATGGAGAACCAGCCAGGGAGCTGGTTCTAAATGGGGTCACTGGTGGGGGAGGGGGGCCTGGAGTTGAGGGGCTGTTCATATGCCCCAAGAGCCCCAGCGCTGAGCCCCGGGCCCTGGGAGGGGAGGAGACGTCCGTTCTGTCCCCACTGTCTCCCACACCTCCTCCGGGTCTCTGCTCCCCTCCCCACGCCCCTGCTGCCTCCATTCCCCTCCTGCCTGGCTTGCTGCTTTATCTCCCTCTCCTTCCCTGGTTCCTCCTGCCTCCCCGATGTGGATGGAATGGCCCAGGGCTCCATCTGGGCCTCTTTTCCTTTTCAAAAACAGAATCAGATCCTGTTCCTCCTCTGGTTAAAGTTCTTAATGGCCTTCAAGGCCCTGCCTAGTCTGGCTGCTTCCTGCCCTCCTCTCGCTCTGCTCCAGCCTTACCAGCCTTCTAGCTGTTCCCCAAACACACCAACCACACTGGCTTCTTTCACTTCACATAATACTTTTAAGACTCATCCTATAGTTGGCATGAATTAGTAGTTTTTTCCTTTTATTTCTGAGTAGCTTTCTGAGTAGCTTTCCGTGGTGTAGCTATACCGCAGTTTGTCCCCAGGTGGAAGGACATTGGGATTGTTCCCAGTTTGGGGAGGTGATGAAGACGGAATATGGCTTCTTTTCATCCTCACTCAAGGGTCCCCATCTGGCCCTGAGACCTTCCATTTCTCACGGGTGTTGGGAACTAATATATATATATAATTTTTTTTTTTTTTTGCGGTATGCAGGCCTCTCACTGTTGTGGCCTCTCCTGTTGCAGAGCACAGGCTCCGGACACGCAGGCTCAGTGGCCATGGCTCACAGGCCCAGCCGCTCTGCGGCATGTGGGATCTTCCCTGACCGGGGCACAAACCCGTGTCCCCTGCATCGGCAGGCGGACTCTCAGCCACTGCGCCACCAGGGAAGCCCCCGGGAACTAATATATTTGAAGACACCTGTGACCTTTCTTCCCCATCACTCCTCCCCACCACCACTTTCCCTGATTTCTGTTCTCTCATCTGACCTTCTGTGGTTCACCATCCTAGTTGGTTTCCTTTGCACACGCCCACTTGGTCTGTAATTCTCTTAGAATGGGGCGCCCGGAGCTGAACGCATTATTCGCTGCCCAGCAGCCTCTCCGCACGTGGTAGGATGAAGCAGTACTCCAGGTGAGGCTGAAAGCTGTAAAACCAAGGATTGGCTCTTGTTCTAGATGTTATAATTCTGTTGATGTAGCTCAAAATGAAATTACCTTCTTAAATTTTATTTTATTATGGTGGTCACATCGTACTGTTAACGAACTTACCAGGAATAAGTGCGGTCCTTTTCACCTGGTTTGCTGTTCGCCCATATGTACTAGGATTCTGGGCCCAGGAATATTCTGTTTTGTTGTTTTTAGCCCATGGTCATGGTCTACCAGTATCATCCAAATGCATTTACTCCCAACATCAAGATGATGGTAGCCAGCAACCAGCACCTGTAAAGGCGGACATCGACCCTCATGGACCTCCCTGTCTAGCTCAGGGGACACCAAACTTTTTTTGCCAAGGGCCAGACAGTAAATAGTTTTAGCTTTGTGGCCAGCTGCTCCTGCAGCTGTTACTCCTGCCCCCTCCTCCCCCTCCTCCTCCTCTTTCCTCCTCATCCACCTCCTCTGCTTCCTTTAAAAATGTAAAAACCAGGGGAATTCCCTGGAGGCTCAGTGGTTAGGACTACGCACTTTCACTGCCGGTGGCCCTAGTCGGGTAACTAAGATCCCACAACCAATCCCGGCTCATAGGTTATACTCAGGCTGCAGGTCAGGTTTGGCTGGCAGTCAGTGGTTTTGACCCCCAGTAGCCCCTGTTCTTTCTCATCCTTGTCAATGAGATGTTATAAGAGACTGGTAAGGGCTTCCCTGGTGGCGCAGTGGTTGAGAGTCCGCCTGCCGATGCAGGGGACGCAGGTTCGTGCCCCGGTCTAAGAAGATCCCACATGCCGCGGAGCGGCTGGGCCCGTGAGCCATGGCTGTTGAGCCTGCACGTCCGGAGCCTGTGCCCCGCAACGGGAGAGGCCACAACAGTGAGAGGCCCGCGTACCGGAAAAAAAAAGAGAGAGAGACTGGTAAGCACCTTGATGATGGAAAATCAGACACACACGTTGATGTTTTCCCGAAACGGTGGCCTAGAGTCTTAACGAGGAAACGAGGTCAGTCTGGCCTGGCTTGCTTCCTTGAACGTAAGTTGGTGCCTGGTGAGCGGCGCCGCCTTTCCTTTTGGGAATCTCTCACGAATAACAGGTGGAATTTTGCCACCTTCTCTTTCGGTAAATCACGATTATCTTCACCCTGCGTGGTCTTTGGGCACCGCTCCATTTCCCCACAATCTCGCCAAGCGTGTTACTCTTAACCCCTCGTGTCTTCCTCGTCCGAGTCGGAAGCCTGAGCTCACTCAGCACCGGGAATTCTCTGACAGTCTCCTAACTCACCTTGGGTTTGCTCTTTCAACGCTCTCTGCCTTTTTCAGTTCAAAGATCATTCTGGACAGAAAAGACAGAAGCAAAATAGGAGTTTATTGGGACTTCCCTGGAGGTCCAGCAGTTAAGACTCCCTGCTTCCAATGCAGGGGACGCGGGTTGGATCTCTGGTGGGGGAACTAAGATCCCACATGCCTCGCGGCGCAGCCAAAAGAAAAAAGAAAAAAGTTTATCATCAACATCTCACCATTGCTGAAAGCAGCGTGCCCATCCCTTCTTGTTCTTTTTGCTTTTCGTTTAATAAAGTAGCCCTTTTGGGGGTCCCACACATTTTCTGGAAGCCTCATCTCATTTTGGCTTTAGCTTTCTGATCCTGCTCATACACACAGGCATAGGTAACATGTGCACCCATGCTGCTTTCTTTTTTCATCAAGTACTTCTGAAATTGCAGTCAGAGGAGAAGGAAGGAAAGAATAGAAAGAGGAACAGGAAGAGGATGGTCTTTATCTCCCTATAAACAGTTAACTCTTTGGCGACAAGATCCACTTTCTCCCGCGTCTCCAGCAGCACTGCGTATGGTGTCCTGCACCCAGGCAGCGGGTCTAGGTACAGGGATCATCCCTCACAGTCTGGGAGAGGCCCACCTGGAATTGTGTAGCATAGTCCTACAGCCTAGATGGCGGCCCTGCCCTGCAAAAAGTAGGTATTCAGTCAGAATCATAATTCCTCCATGTTTTCCACCTTTTAAAAAAAAATTGTTTTACACATAACATAAAATTCACCATCTCAGCCAACATCAAGTATATAATTCTGTAGCATTTAGTACA
Organism: Hyperoodon ampullatus; assembly: GCF_949752795.1. NCBI lineage: Eukaryota > Metazoa > Chordata > Mammalia > Artiodactyla > Ziphiidae > Hyperoodon > Hyperoodon ampullatus. Next base: position 51,185,107 of record NC_136927.1, on the reverse strand, counting down.
TTCATTATGTTGTGCCACCAATCACAACTATCTAACTTCAGCACATTTTTTTCATCGCCCCAAGAGGAAACCCTGTACCCATCAAGCAAGTCACTCCCCATTCTCCCTCCTACCTGAATCTGGCAACTAGCAATCTGCTTTCTGTCTCTTATGGATTTGCCTATCCTGGGTATTTTGTATAAATGGAATCATACAATATGTGACATTTTGTGTCTGGCTTTTTAGCATCATGTTTTTGAGATTCATCCCTGTTATAGCATAATCAGTGCCTCCTTTTTGTGTGTGGGTGTGTGTTTTTATCGTGGTAAAAATGTACATACCATAAAATTTACCATTTTAATCACTTACAAGTGTACAGTTCAGTGGCATTGAGTACTTCCACATTGCTCTGTGACCATCACCACCATCCATCTCCAGAACTTTTTCATCTTCCCAAACTGAAACTCTGTCCCCATTAAACAATAACTCTCCACTTCCCCCTCCTCCCAGCCCCTGGCAAACACCATTCTACCTCTGTCTCTCTGAATGTGACTGCTCTAGGTACCTCATATAAGTGGAATCCAACAGGGTCTGTCCTTTTGTGACAGGCCTGTCTCACTCAGCATAATGTCCTCAAGGTTCAACCATGTTGTAGCAGGTGTCAGGATTTCCTTCCTTTCAGGGCTGAATAATATTCCATTGTGTGGATAGACCATGTTCTGTGTACCCATTCCTCTGTGGATGGACACTTGGATGGCTTCCCCCAGTGTTTTCCACTTTGGTTGCTTGTTTCTTCAGTTGTTCTGGGTGCTTCACAGTCCTGGCCACCCTGCTCCCAACACAGGTTTGTACACCTATTACAGAGTTGACTGACATTTTTTAATCTTCTCAACTTTCTTACTCCATCTTCCCCTCCAGATTATCAGACTGCAGAAGAGCGAGTGCCTTTCCTTTTGCTAAACCCTTCGAAATATGCATGTCCAGATAACTGGATTACTCACCACATCTCCAGAAGCCAGAGGATAGTTGGGGGCTTTAGAATGGGAGGGGAGGGGGAGATGTGATCCTAATTTCAATAGTCCTCAGTTTATGAAGTAGATAAGACTCACAAAATACTAAAAAAAAAGAAAAAAAATACTCTTAATCTGTTCAGGCTGCCATAATAAAATGTCATAGACTGGGTGGCTTAAACAATAGGAATTTATTTCTCACAGTGCTGGAGACTGGGAAGTCTAAGAGCAAGGTGCTGGCTGATTTGGATCTCCATGAGGGCTCCCTTCGTGACTTGTAGACGGCCACCTTCTTGTTGTGTCCTCACATAGTGGAGAAAAAGAGAGCAAGAGAAAGGGAGCCTGCTCTGGTGTCTCTTTTTTAAGGTCACTAATCTCATCATGGGGGCCCCATCCTCATGACCTCATCTAACCTTAAGTACTTCCCAAAGGCTCCAGGTACCATCACACTGGAGGTTAGGGTTTCAACATACAAATTTGGGGGGCACACAATTCAGTCCATAGCACATACCTTTTTTTTTTTTTTTTTTTTGTGGTATGTGGGCCTCTCACTGTTGTGGCCTCTCCCACTGTGGAGCACAGGCTCCGGATGTGCAGGCTCAGTGGCCATGGCTCACGGGCCTAGCCACTCCGTGGCATGTGGGATCTTCCCGGACCGGGGCACGAACCCGTGTCCCCTGCATCAGCAGGCGGACTCTCAACCACTGCGCCACCAGGGAAGCCCCATAGCACATACCTTTTATAAAAGCATTTAAATGAGGCAAAGTATTTAGCCATATGGAGCCTAGCTAAGTGCTAAAGGATTGTAAGAAAGGATATCTGGATATCATTAGTTAAGGCAGCTTATATTTAAATATCAGCAAGATTTTTCATTGGAGAGAAAGAAATGTGACTTGGGAAGGGGAAGATGGAGGTTTCTAGACAGGTGAGTGGAACAAACAAGGTATCACGTGCTGATGAGGATATCTGCTTGGAGAGGGCCGGGCCGAGCAGCCTTCTTCTTCTGTCAGCCCATCCACCTGTCAGGCACAGTGTGTGCACCGGTGGGGGGGGAACAGCAGGATCACATGGTCCCTGCCAGCACAGAGCTCACTGTCTAGTGGTGAGACCGACAACAAGCAAAGGAACCAACAAGGGAATTTCAGGTTGAGATAAGAGCCTCTACAGGAAATAACCAAGATGGTTGTGTCATGATAAAGAGGTACTGCAGGCCAAGGGGTTGGGAGATGCTTTAGATTAGAGAGGCTGCGTAGGAGGTGGTATTTGAACAGGCTGGAAAAGAAGGAACATCCAGCCTTGCAAAGAATGGGAGGCAAAAATCTGACCATTCCAGGCATAAGGAGCATCAGAGACAGAAAGAATTTGAAATGTTTGAACAAAGAGGCAGCCCATGTGGTCGGGGTGTAACAAGTAAGAGGGCGAATGGGAGTTGATGCCAGTGTAGGGCTTTGTCCGCCTTGTGGGAGGGCAGGCTTCATTGGTGGTGGCGGGTTCTGCTCCAGGTGGCGTGATCTCAGGTGTGGTTTATCAAGATCACTCTGGCTGCTGGGCAGAGAGACGCTTGGGGAGGGCTAATGCACTTGGGAAGCTATTTCAGTGGTCCAGTGGGGACATGATAGAGGTTTGGGCTTGGCTGGAGGCAGAGGAGATGGAGAGATAACAGAGGGATTTGGGAGGCGGAAAGGGCAGCATTGCTGATGGGTTGGATGGGAGCACTGAGACAAAGGCAGCAGTTAAGGGTGACTTCTAGGGAGACTGGGAGAGGAATAGTTGGGCAGTGGGGCATGTTGGCAGAAATGAAGAGTTCAAAGCCATGGGCCTGGTTGAGATCACTCAGGAGCAGTAGCGATCTGGGGCGCAGCTGCTGTGGGGTAGAAAGCAAGGCAGGGGACTTCCCTGGAGGTCCAGGGGTTAGGACTCCACGCTTCCACTGCAGGGGGCTCGGGTTCGATCCCTGGTCAGGGAACTAAGATATCCCGCATGCCACACGGTGTAGCCAAAAAGTAAGAAAAAAAAAGAAAGAGAGAAAGTCAGTCAGGTGGATGGCATTGAGGCTGCCAAGTTGCTGAAGGTAGCACAGTGTGGGGAGAGGGACCTGGGTTTGAATTCTGGCTCCACCCATGGCTGCCTGTGCTGCTTTGGGCAACCTGACTTGGAAAACGGGTCAGATTCCCTGCCCTACAGGGGAGGGAGGATCAGAAGCAAATCCCCACGTGCAGCACCTGGTAGGGGCTCAGCTGCTACCACTAATCAATCCGGTGACAACAATGACGACATTCTATTATTATTATTTCTGATCAAGAGAAGAATTCAAAAGACTTGATGTCGGACATCCACTTCCAAGTATCATGGCCAAGACCAGAGCAGTCTCACTCAGTGCTGAAGGCTATATTCGGTCTTCTGTGCCTCGCTTGTCTCTTCCCCGAGCCTCATGTGACTGCGACTCGGTTCTGAATCTGTCATCCTCGCTCAGGCTGCCCCCACCATTACCATGACGTGCCCCAGCAGTCTTTTGAGTCTGTCTCTCTCCGGCATCACAGCCCACCCTCCCCCATTGCCAGCCTTGTTCCTCTCCAGGAGGAGCTGACGGCCCAAAGCATCCCTTTCTACCCTGCGCAGCAGGTATTAACAGGACCACCTGCCTCATCTGTTTACCCCAAGCCTCCAAACCTGATGCGGTGAGGCATGCAGCGTGCAGCCCCCGTGCTGGGCAGCATCACCAAGGCCATCGGTGGTGGCCACCTCTGGCTTTGCTGAGCAAATGCCTCCCGCCCACTGATGCCCTTTTCATTCCTTCTGTGTCCTTTCTAGCCTACTTCCTCCTTTCTCCTTCTGCCCTGCCTGGTCGCAGGTTTTCCTACACTTGGCCCGGGCACTGGGCCCTCTGGTCCCTGGCTTTGGAACCTGCCTCCCGCACTGGGCACATCCTCCGTGCCTGCCCCTGCCATGGAACCTTTGCGAGCCAGCCCGGCCTTGGCAGCCCAAGCGCTGGTCCCTGCCAGCAGCTGTGTGCGTGACCTGACTGTGGCCAGCTGCCCCCGCAGCACGGGCCCAGGCCTGGCCCCCCGCAGAAGCAAAGCCCGAAGTTTTCCCATTGGCTGCAGCCTGGCTGAGGCTGTCTGAGGGAGCAGAGGACAGGGCCGGGGGCGGTTGGGGGTGGGGGGGAGCGGAAAGCCGCCCTTCCTACGGTGCCTGCTGATAATTGGCCCTCCGGAACCAGCCTGGGACGCGAGGGCCAGCTGGGTCAGGAAGTGGTGTACAATGCTGCTCTTTCAGGGGGGACACTGCACGGTCTGAGGTCCTGTGTGACTCCGGCGAAATCTGTAGAACAGCCTGTTCTCAGAGGATGTTCTCTAACCTAGGCCGGAGGTGGGCAGTGGAGCCCCGAACTTCCCACCCTCAGCCCTGGGAGCGCCCCCCAGGCATTGCCCAGCTCCGAACCCAATTATTTACTTCAGAGAGAGTCTGGGGAGGGAAGGGAAAGAGAGCAGATTTTCTCAAGAGACCATGAATCACATACCTGGTACTTTTTAGAGGCAGGCGCACTGGGAAGCAGTCATTAAGTCCTTAATGATTTAATAATTTATTAAGACTCTGCCCCGCCTTAGCAGCTGCGGGCCCACGAGGTCAGAAGGCAGGGTCCTCGCCCTTGGGATTTTAATCTTGGCGGGGAGGTAAGACAATATACTTGTTGTCAAACACACGAAGAGAAATGGGAATTTAAAAAGAAAGAAGGAACGAATTCGAAATGATTGGCCAGAGTGGCCTCGCAAGTCTAAAGGAAGGTCAAGTTTGGACTGTGCTCAGAAGACGGGGCAGGATTTGGGATGCAGAAGGAAGTGAGGGGTGTGTGACGTGGGGTGGCATCCCAGGCACCGAGCATTGCACAAGTACAGGAAACTCAGCCTAGCGTGGAACTTCCGCCCTGGATGTATCCGGTGTCTGAGATTCCGAGGGCCCTGGAGGACCACAGCCTGCCTTTACGGGCCCAGAGGCTCAGCCCTGCCTCTGAGCCCAAAAAGCCTGCTACAGAAACCGGGTGGTGGGCCTGCAGCTGTGGACTGGACCCTGCCCGACTTCTCGGTAGGGAAGCGTTGGTTGGAGAACTTCGGGCATGTTGGCTGCAGTGGGTGGGCACTCCCAGGAACCTGCCAGAGCTGCAAGAGAAGGGTCTGGGGCAGTCCTGACCAGGGCAGACAAGGCTTGCAGGTGTCTTGTAGCTATTGATTTGGGTAGAGACTTCGTTCCATAGCCCAGAGCTAGGCTAGGTGCTGTGTTGGGGTCCTGGGCTCGTACTGGGGCTGTGACTCTGAATGTCCACACAGAAGTTGTTTCACACTTTCCTTTTTCAGGGCACTGAAAAGGTAACTCCTCAAACTCAGGAGGACGGAGTGGCGTTTGTATCCGGTCCCTCCCCTGCTCAAGAGCCTTCTGTTGGGATTTCCCTGGTGGTCCAGTGTTAGGACTCCGTGTTTCCACTGCAGGGGACATGGGTTCAATCCCTGGTCAGGGAACTAAGATCCCGCATGCCACAGCACGGCCAAAAATAAAAAACATCAAAACAGAAGAGCCTTCTGTGGATCTCAGTGTCCACCAGATCACAATTTCTTGCCTTTATATACAAAGCCCACCATCATCTGAAGGACGTTTACAGAGTCTAACAGTGAGAAGGAACCTAAAAATCACCTAATCCAGCCTGAGCCTGTAAGTCTTTTTCACAGTAACCCTAAGAAGACGTTGCCATGCCTCTGCCTATATACTTCTCATAATGGGGAATTCTCTCTTTCATGAGACAGCTTTAAGTTTATCCAAAAATGGCCTGACTGTACTTCTACCCATTGGTCTAGTTTTGATCCCTGGAGTTATTCTTCCTTCCACATGACCACCTTTAAGAATATTGATATTCCTCTAAGTTTTCTTCAGGCCCCAGGCTTATCCCAGTCCAGGTCACTCTCTTTTAGAAGTAGTCTAGTTTGTTGGTTTCCTTCATAATGTACAAGGTCTAAAACTGAATAGTGTTTTACATGTGAATTTATCTTCATAGAGAATTAGAACCATCCTCTCCCTCATTCTGAACACTGTACTCCTTTTAATACATCCAGAGCTCAGACTTGCATTTTGATCAGCCACATCACAGTGTTGCTTATATTAAGTTGGAAGCTAAATAAAACACCTAAATCATTTTCACAAGTGCTGCTTTGACTCATATCTCCCCTGTGCCAGTGAGTTTAGACCTAAATATAGGAAACTTCCTTTATACCTGCTAGATTGCATCTAGTGAAGTTTCACCCATTTTTCCAGTCTGTGGAAATCATTTGGACTCTGGTTCTGTGTCTCTGTGGTGTGGAGGGCCATGTCTCATGTGGGGATTGTGATCCAGAGCCTGAGCTGTGGAGCCCCACTTCCGAGTCTGAGTTCCAGCTCTACACTGGCTGGTAGAGCAGCCTTGGGCAATTTACATAGCCTTTCTAAGCCTTGGTTTCCTCATCTGTATAATGAAGATGATTGATACTAATACTCACTTGTAGGATGTAGAGTTATAAGACTTTAATGAGATAATTCATACAAAATACTTATTAACACAGGGCTGGGTAGTAAGCACTCATTAGCTGCCATTATCTTGATGATTATAACCACCGCTACTGCTAGTTCACTTCCTCAATCTTTTAAAAATGACTGTTTCTCACCCCCAAGCCCCCCCAGCCTCATTGTCCTTTGCTTACAGTGTCCCCTCAGCCCCAGATGCCTGCCTCTTTCTGCCACCTGCCCAGCTTCAAAACCTCTGCAGCATCTTTGATTCTTCCTTCTGTTATGTTCCCTGTAACTGGAAGCTCCTACTGGCCAATCCTATTGTAATTGCGTCATAGCCCACCTTGTGTCGGGTTCTTTCCATTTCACTTCCATCTTTTAGGTTGAGCCCTTTATTCCTTCACTTCTCTGCTATTAATAGCTGCCTCCTTCAACTCTCTTCCCTTCAGCTGCTTCCATCCTTTCCCGCCCCCTCCGAAGCCCACTGGCCCTGCACACCCAGTGCTACCTCCCTTTCTGCCTTCATCCCCCGTTCTGCCCTTGCACACATGTGGCCCTGCAGCAGAACCGGCCCTCGTGTTCCAAGCTTTTCCGGAGCTGGGCTCGAGGATCCGGCCACCCGAATAGTATGACCTTGGGCAAGTGGCTTAGCCTTTCTGTGCAACAACCATAAGTGCCCTCGAATCTGTAGGCAGCGTCATTGAGAGAAGTCAGTCAATGGCAGGGGAGGCACCGGGGACAGACAGGTGACCCCTTTCTTCCTTTGACAAAGTTTCCCTGAGCAGCATCGCAGTTTCACAGGATCTCTCCTTTCAACATGTAGAGTATAGGATATTTTCAGTTTTCAGACACACACACACACACACACACACAGTCTACAGTTACAAACTCATGGTATATTATTTTATGTGGCTTAAGGGAATTTTAAGGATTTTTTGTTTATTTTTGTAAGCAAGGCTCATACTGACCACAAGCTTGGGCAATTGGTCTTTGGTCCATCAGTATAAATAGATATTTGTGGACTAAGTCTAAACCCCACCCATCACAGTCCTCCCTCAAGGCCCTGACGCAGTTTCTAGCATTTCCGGCCAACATGGATTTCTCTTTTTCCATCACAGCCTGTGCTACTGGCTGTCTCTACCAACCACCTAGAACTTGACCACATCCAGTTCGCACCGTACTGGATTTGCATCTCTTGGTGTCACCTTACATATTTAGGTCCCTTATAACTCCTTATGGACGCAGGCAACCTTTAAAGGCTCGGCAAATGTGGTCACTTTGCCCAGAGGTCTGTCTGCAGCCAGGATCCCATCATGGTTCTAGAGCCAGGAGAGAAACATAGTTGAAAGCATGTAACTCACCTGAGGAAATCTGTAGGAAAGAGGATGACGTGGGACAGGCCTGGAAGCAGAAGCTGAGAAACAAGTTCCAAGGAAGGACTTGTGAAGAGGAAGCTGGAAGCACTGGGTCTCCACAGGATACAAGTGCTGCCTCACTGGGAGATTTTAGGGGGATAAACTTTTTACTTCTTTCTTGCAGCATCTCTTATATGAGATTCCTTCTGGACTGGTCTTAACCGTTGCACTGACAGCCAACAGCTGTGCTCAGTGGAGCCCCCTGCGTGTGCTGTAGGGAAGAGGGAAAGGAGTGTCTGCACTCTCCTTGTCTTCGGAGGTGACTGAGCATGATGGGGAAAGGACCCTCTGTTAGTCTCCTGGGGCTGCCATAATGAATTACCACATAATGTGTGGCTTAAAACAACAGAAATTTGTTCTCTCCCAGTTCTGGAGGTTAGAAGGTCAAAATAAGGGTGTCAGCAGGGCCGTGTTCCCTTTGGAGGCTCTAGGGAAGAATCCATCCTTGCCTCTTCCTAACTTCTGGTGGTTGCTGGCCGTCTTTCTCATTCCTTGGCTTGTAGACACATCACTTTAGTGTCAGCTTCCATCTTCACATGGCTGTCTTCTTCCTGAGTGTCTGTGTCCCTGTGTCTTCACTTGGCCTTCTTATAAGGGCACCAGTCATACTGGATTTAGGACTCACCCTAATCCAGTATGACATCATCTTAACTAATTACATCTGCAAAGACCCTGTTTCCAAATGAGATCACATTCACAGGCGCTGGGGGATTTGAACTTGAACGTGTCTTTTTTGGGAAGACACAGTTCAACCCACAACAGAGCTTATGCTATTAAAGAAGTTGAGTCTGGCTCACAGACATAGAAAACAAACTTATGGTTACCAAAAGGGATGGGGGAGGGAGGTAGATAAATTAGGAGTTTGGGATTAACGTATACACACTACTATATATTGGATTGGCCAAAAAGTTCGTTCGGTTAGTGAATACATTGTTCAATAAAGTTCTTCGTGAAAATGAAAAACATCTTTTATTTGTACTTAAAACCCAATGAATTTTTTGGCGAACCCAATATAAAATAGGTAAACAACAAGGATCTACTATAGAGCATAGGGAACTATACTCAATATCTTATAATAACCTACATGGGAAAAGAATCTGAAAAGGAATATATATATATGTATAACTGAATCACTTTGCTGTACACTTGAAACTAACACAACATTGTAAATTAACTATATCTCAATTTAAAAAAAAGAGTTGATTCTGGTAGAGGAAAAAAATACGTGCAATAGTGGACTTAAAGAACACACCCAAAAGTTATGTAAACCAGATATAAAAGACCATATCTTAGTATAACCTGTTTTGTACCAAATATACTCATATACATGGACATATACATATATGACATATACATAAGTATGTATTTTTTCCAGATGAAGATTCAAACACAAACAATAAAATACAAACAATAAAACACTTAGAGGAAAACGTAAGAGTCTATCAGTATAAACATGGGGCAGGAGAAACCGTAAGTAAACATAGAAGCTATAAAAGATAAGATGAACATACTTCACTAGGTAAGGCAGTCAACAACCATGAGAACATATAAGAAAATACTCAAAACTTACTAGCAGTCAGGAAATTACAAGTTCATGATGAAATGTCGCTACACCCGTAAGACCGACAAAAATGAAAAGAAGTGATAACCCCTGTTGGAGGGGATACTTTTTTTTTTTTTTTTTTTTTTTTTTTTTTTTGCTGTACGTGGGCCTCTCACTGCTGTGGCCTCTCCCGTTGTGGAGCACAGGCTCCAGACGCGCAGGCTCAGCGGCCATGGCTCACGGGCCCAGCCGCTCTGCGGCATGTGGGATCTTCCCGGACCGGGGCACGAACCCGTGTCCCCTGCATCGGCAGGCGGACTCTCAACCACTGCGCCACCAGGGAAGCCCCCGGAGGGGATACTTTTGAACATCGCCAGTGGAAATGTTAATTGTTAGAGCCTGTTTACAAAGCCTAATGACAGCCTTGTTTAGATCCTGATTAGAACAGTTGCAAGAAAGTTGTTTGTTTGTTTTTTTAACACAAGAGAGAAATGTGAACACTAACCATTTGATGACATTAAGAAATTATCCTTAAAATTTTAGGTGTGATCATAGTATTATGGTTAAATTTTAAAGAGTCTTTTTTTTTTTTTCTTAGAAGTTCATACTGAAATATTTACTGATAAAATGGTATAACGCCTAGAATTTACTTCAGATAATCCAGGGAGCAAGGGAATCAGTGACCAATGGTATAAAGCAAGGGTCAGCACACTAGAGGTGCAGGCCAAATCCAGACCACCTCCTGGTTTTGTAAATAAAGTTTTATTGGAATTCAGCCACAGTCATTCAGTTCCGTATTCATTTAGTATCGCTGAGGTGGCTTTTTCCCTCCAGCAGCAGAGCTGAATAGTTGTGATGGAGACCATGTGACCTGCAAAGCCTAAAATATTTACTAACTGGCTCTACAGAAAATGTCTGTGACCCCTCACCCATAAGGATGCGTGTTTGGCTGCAAGTTCATAATAATTGGTGCTGGGGACTGACTATATGAGGGCTTATTAGACTAATCATCATATTTGTGTGTGCTTGGACTTTTCCATAATGAAAAGTTTAAAAAAAAAAAAAGTGGACCCAGTAATCTCACTCCTAATACTCTATCCCTTGGAAACGAAAGCCTCAATTAATAAGGGTATATGTATAAGAATGTTTACTAAAATAGTTTACTGGAAATAAATTGCCTTCCAATACGGGATGCTATAAATCACATCCACCCACACCATGGAATATTATGTTATCTTTTTAAAGAATGAACTAGCGTTTTACCAGTTCACTTGGAGAATGTTTCATGGGATATTTTCAAGTGAGAAGAGCAAGATGTAAAAAAGTCTGTACATGACAGTCCCAGTTTTATAGAACAGTGACAAAAATAAGTCCTTTGGAATGTAGGGGTGTGTGTGTGTGCGTGCACGTGTGCAGGATGCATAACAGGTTGTTAACATGGGTTGGGGATAGAATGATGTCTGTGGAAGGAAGCAAAGCAAAACAGAAAAAGGCTGTATTTCAAAAAACAGCCTACATGATACGATCCCATGTATGTGTGTGTGTAAGTTATATTTACATGTATAACGTGCTTTGCTTACTTCAGAAGAGAGTTACGATTTTTAAAACGACCAGAAAGGAGTGAATATTCAGCATGCCCTATGATAGAAGTAAGAAAATAAAAGGGAATTTGGTTAGGAGCTGGAAACTGCTCAAGAGCAGGGAAACAAGAGAGGAGAGTGACCACTGTCAACCCGGGCCAGCTAGGGTAGGCTCCATGGAAGGTTCTAGCTGTGAGAGAGGGGTGGCTGGACGGTCTTTGAGCCACAGCCCCTCCCTGATCTCAGCGCCTCTTCCTCCTGCTCCCAGAGAAATAATGTTTCCCTGGGAGATGAAAGGCATCCCTTTGTGCAGGCTTTAATTGCCATGTTGGGCCAAGTGAATGAGTGGCATGCGGGCGCAGCAGCTGGGCACAGCCAATGCCAGGCAGCAAAGCCCGCTGCCTTAGGACAGCCCGGGCCAGCTGGCCTGGGAGTGCTGCCCACCTCTGCCCCCCGCAGGGGGCCCTGCAAGGGGACAGTAGAGCAGAGGGGTCTGCGGAGGGAGGGGAAGGGGCGGGGCGTCTGGGAGGGTCCCAGCAACTGTCAGAAGCTTATTCATGTCATCCTCCTTCCCCTCCCCCCTCCCTCTTGTTTTTCAGACTGTCAGCATCAATAAGGCCATTAATACGCAGGAAGTGGCTGTAAAGGAAAAACACGCCAGAAATATCCTTTTGGATGTTGCTCGGAGGACGGACCCCAAGGGGGGTCAAATGGCGGGGGGCGGGGGTGGGGAATGAGGTCGGGGTGAGCCATCCTTGCTCAGCTTCAGGAAGGAGAACCGGCCAGGCCCCAGCAGGGTCTGAACAGTGTGGGTTGGCAACAGCTGGCCTCAGAGCCCACAGCCTGTTGAGGTGGAAGGGACCAAAGCGGCCATCTGGCCCAGTCTTGCCTCTCTCCTGGGACTTAGCTTTTCAGAACTGCCGAGTCCTTTGAACTTACTCTCCCTTGAGAGATTTCCTCGGGGCACCAGAGGGGTTTTCACCTGTACCATCAAAGTGCTCTGGCCCTGCACCTTGCCACACTGACCACCCCCTTGGGGACGTGCTCAAATGCCCTTCTCTGAACATGAAAGCAAAATAGAGGCCTTGGCGGCAGCGGTTGGCCTTAAGCCGACACAAGGGCTCTACCATGGAAATAAGAGCCACTTGTGTGAACTGGTTCACCCCAAACCAGAGGGAAGAAGATGAGAAGGTCAGGGTGGACTAGGGAAGTGATGATTTGAAGATTTTCGCCAAGCCCCCCATGCCGAGTTGTTGGAGGTCCTGGGCGACCACCGTCATGGGTCTGTGGCTTTGGAGGAAAGTGCACCAGCCTGGCCAATGGATCCCTCCGGACCTGCCCTTGAGGTCAAGTCCAGGTGCTCGAGGGCTAATCCCCAAAGCCTGGAGAAGAGGCTGCCAGTGGACCAAGGCTTGGTCTCTGTGTGTGCTGGGGCCAAGCACAGGACAAGGGGAGGCTGGGCTTTTGTCTGCGAGGGGAAGCTCCTTCTTGCCGGGGCTCAGCATGGTGGCTGCACCACAGCCAGTTGGGTTGGAACAACCTATCTTGAAGTCATCCCACACCCGCCCCTCCGTGGAGGAGACCCTCCAGGTTAGAAGGCCATGGAAGCCCGGCACTGCCAGTGCGATGCCCAGAACAGGTCAGGCCCTCAGGAAATGTTGCTAACAGCATGTACTGCTCTTCACTGGAAGGAAAGCAGCTTGTCTTTAGCAGAATATGCTTTGGTTGGAATTAAGGCTTTGCTGCAAGATGGGGCTATAGAACCTCTACCGGGAACCCCAGAAGCCTGGCCCAACCGTGAGCCTGGCCAGACCTTGCCTTTTTATTCCCTTGATGCTTTACTGAGTCAAGAAAACCAAACCAAGAAAAGCCCTCATTATTAATGGCCCAATTGATTTTCACGGGAAGTTACCCAGTCTTGACCCTTCCCTGCTAAGCATACTGATCAGTGAGTCTGGTTCAAGATATGAAGTAAGAGAGAGACAGTTGTCACAGGACAGTGTGCTCCTCTGGATGGGTGTGAGCACAGAGAGGGCCAGGCCTGTAGTGGCCGGGCCAGGTCTCACCTTGCCAGGGAGGCTCCCTGGGGCGATGGAACAGACCTAGAGGGAGATTCTGAAATCTCATCTCTGGAGCTCTCTGACTTTCTCTGGGACCTCGAGTGGGCCCAGTGAGACCTCTGTGAGCCTTAATTCCCTTGTCTGTCAATTGAAAGTGTTGGCTAAAGAAGCTTTCAAAGGCCTAACATTCCAGCTCTGACATTCTGGGAGTCTCTCTGCCTCACAATTTCTAAGGGGCGGATACATGTTGAAAAGATCCGCTCCATACAGTAGGGTTTTAAAGCCTAAAGATCTCACAAAACATTTATTCTTTATCAATACTTTTAAAGAACATCAGCTACCCTCACTACCAACTGAATGAGCATTTGGAAACCTGGCTTCATTTAGAAATGCTGTTCAGACAACCATTTATCCCTGGTGCCTGGTGAACACGTTGACACCCCCGACTGTGGTATCCACTCCTGGAGGGCTGAGGGCTGAAGTCTTATTTTCTTTATATCCCCAAGTGCCTGACACGAATTGGGTGCGTTAAAATGCTCAGAAAATTAAAGAAAGACAGAAAGGTCTGCTTGCCTCTTTCCAAGCCGGGGTGCCCGGCCAGCTCCACACGTCCCTGGCTTCTGTTTCGGGAGATTGCTCTCCGGTAAAGGAGCCACAACCTACTGTAAGAAATCATCTCAGATGAGGGTAGGGGGCTGTCCATCTCTCCTCTTGGCTTCCTTCTAGTCCCAGGGGGCTGTGCTTGAAGTGAAACCGTAAGTTATTTCGGAATCACTCTAAGACCAAAAGCTGATTTCAGCTTCTAGACCCAAAAGTCCGTTTTCAAGGCAGCCCCTCTCAAAATGCAAATTTCAGTCCAGGGAGGGAACTTTACCACACTTTCCAGCTCAGAAGCAAAACGACATGTCTTTCAGGGGAGTCCTATAGTTTCTAACCTGAGGCAAGTCTTTCCTAAATGGTGCGGTGCTTCTTACCTGAGCCTGGATTAAAAAGCCGAAAGTTCTGATGACATTGCCATTCTTGGGTTAATGGTGCCCAGTTACTGGGTGTGTGAGGCCTGTGTAAGCATCCATTACAAAAGAAATGCGGAAATCCTCTACTTGCCTCAAAAAGGGCTCCCTTAGGTCATTTCAGAAAGGGCCGATGGGACTAAATCCAGGAGCTCTTAACGCTGTGACCAAAGATTGAGTTCTCTATTGGATATAATATTAATAGTAACTCGATAGTGCTATATTTTCCTGATGGAGATACAAGCCACTCATCCATGATTGGTGATGTGGGAAAGTAAAAATAAATGTAAATGTCTTCCAAGTTAAAAAAAAAAGTGGGGGGGGCTCCCTAATCACGGAGGCCTGGAGCTCTGTTAAAGTCACTCGAGGCCAGAAGGACATTTATTACACGCAAAGCATGGCAGGCAGGAGTCTGCGTACAGGGAATTCAAGGTGTTGGGAAATGAAGGCACCCCTGAACGAGGCCAGGAAGGTTTTTAGAAGAGGTGGAGTGAAAACGTCATTTTATTTATTTGTTTGTTTGTTTGTTTATGGCTGTGTTGGGTCTTCGTTGCTGCGTGTGGGCTTTCTCTAGTTGCGGTGAGCGGGGGCTACTCTTCGTTGCGGTGCGCAGGCTTCTCACTGCGGTGGCTTCTCTTGTTGCTGAGCATGGGCTCTAGGCGTGCAGGCTTCAGTAGTTGTGGCACATGGGTTCAGTAGCTGTGGCTCACGGGCTCTAGAGCACAGGCTCAGTAGTTGTGGCGCACGGGCTTAGTTGCTCCACGGCACGTGGGATCTTCCCGGCCCAGGGCTCGAGCCCGTGTCCGCTGCATCGGCAGGCGGATTCTTAACCACTGCGCCACCAGGGAAGTCCCGAAAGCGTCATTTTTAAATTTAGGGAAAATACATTTTAAACAAAGACTGCCGCTTTCAGGGTAAGAGCACAGTGCCTAATGGGAGGGGAGTCAGACGCTACCTGGAAGAGAAGCCAAGGGTGTCAGTAGCCAGTGGGTAGGGTCCCCAGCAGGGGCCAGGGCACTTGAAGAGCTGAAGCGCACCCTTGATTTGGAATAGTGCATAAGAAAGAATTTTGAGAGGCTGTATTGTGTTGTTAAAATGTTAGCTGTAATTATGCGCACACACCACACCCTCCACCCACCTCCCCACAAAGGCCCCACCACAAACTCAGCAAACCTAGAGGAAGGGCAGAGTCTGTCTTCCCACAGCAAAGCCCTAATTCCAACCAAAGCATCTTCCCACTAAAGGCCAACCAGAGCCACTGCTGGCCCAGAATGTACTTGTGCAAATTAGGAAAAGACACCCCTCCCAAAAGACATGGCTGTCTCTTTGGAAATCATCTAATAAAATGGATTTTATTAGAAGGAGGCACTTTTTTGCCATCCGCCAAAAACTGCCAGGATACTTGTACAGATCTGTGGTGCCTTCATTATAAGCGGTGCCCTCTGATGGGTAGTGCCAGGCGCCATGAACAACACACAGCCCCCGCAGTGGCCTTTAGAGGCTTCGTTCCAGGGTTGGTTGCCTTTGTTTTCCATGACCTTCCCTCACCGTGCATACTGGGCACCCACCATGAAAAGGGGGCACAGACCTTTTGGTCTGTTGTCAACCGGCTGCCCCTCTCCAGCAACGCCGTGCTCTGCTGGAAGTTCTGCCACGTGTTCCACAAACTCCTCCGGGATGGACACCCAAACGTGAGTTCCTGGGGCTGCAGGGGATGGGCAGGGATCCAGGGACCCATGTGGGGAAAGTGCAGTTGCCTGAGTCACAAGAGCCACTGTCCACTCTTGCACAGGGGATGGCCGCTGCCCCCATCTCCTGGCCTCCTGGGTACCAATTTCATAGACGGTTTTGTCTCTCTCCCATCACCCTCTCTCCTCTGCCCCATGTTTCACCATCCTCTGTTTCCTCTCCCTCTCTCTCCAGGTCCTGAAGGACTCTCTGAGATACAAAAATGAATTGAGTGACATGAGCAGGATGTGGGTGAGTTTGGACATGCACCCAGGGGCCACCTGTGCCACCTTCTCCTTTCCCAGAGGCCACAGAACAAGGACTGTGGAATGGAGCAAATTCATCTCTTTCAGCTTGTTTAGGATTTCTCTCATGAACATCAGGGAGGGAGTCAAAGATGCCCCCAAATGGAACCATGATATCCACAGTCTTACCTGGGGTCCCTGGAAGCTGTAGGGAAGTTCTAGGGCCTGGGAGCTTCTCCTGCTGATGGAAGCTCATGTCATAATGCTCTCTGGGCATTGGGATCCTTCGGCAGTGACACTGTCACAGCTCCTACTTCTTTCCTTCTACTGGTCCCATTGGGGTCACAGTACATTGAGAATTGGCATTCCCAATCCTTAATGCCAGTGGTTTTTCTTTCCTGTCTAGGGATTCTCATTGCCTTAGGAAGAGGGAGGAGGTAGGTGGCAATATCAGAATACATTGAAAAGAGTGGTTTTGTACACATACTGGAATCCCTCTAGATTCAAGGAGTATGTGTATGGACAGGAGGTAATTTGCCTTTTGAAGAATCTCTCCAGGTGATTCTGATGTGTCATTTTGCCCCACTGGTTAAGAACTACTATGTTAGCCCTTTCCTTCAAATTCTTACCTGTGTCTGTCTGCACTCACAAAATGTTAGCAATTATGTTGTCCAATCTACCCATTATAGATGAGAAATACAGGCCCAGAGAGGGAAGCGGCTTTTCCTATGTCACAAGACTAGTTAACCTAAACAAAGCAGAGGTTTGTCCCCAAAACTCCCAACTGTATGCTAGAGAGCTTTCTGTTATATTTCTGTAACATGGAAAGGTTAGGTCTTTTTCCTTTTTTTTGCTAGAATTTATCTGGTATATCTTTTTTCATCCTTTTACTTTTGACTTTTCTATATTCTTTTTAATATTTTTTACATATATATTTATTGCACTGTGGCCAGAGAATCAATGATACTGATTTTTGAAGTTTTTTTGAGACTTGCTGTGTGAGCTAGCTCATGGTCAGTTTTTGTTTAAAATTGAAGTATAGTTGATTTATAATACTATATTAGTTTCAGATGTATAGCATAGTGATTGACTGACTTTTCTATATTCTTTTGTCTTAGAAATATATTTGTCAATAGCATTTAGTTGGATTTTTTAAAATTCAAGATGGCAGTCTTTGTCTTTCAACTGTACACTTACTCTGTTTACATTTATTATAATTCATAATATGTTTAGATTTATATCTCCCATCTTATTTTATGCTATTTGTCCCATCTGTTCTGTTTCTGTTTCTCTCATTGTTTGCCTTCTTTTGGATTGATTGGGTATTTTCTTTCTCATTCAATTTCCCCCTCATTACTAGTGGGAAGATAAAAAAATAAAAGCAGAGGTTTTGTTTTTTTTAAATTTTTTGATAATGTTATCTAATAATTACAAAGTGCATGCTTAGGTTATCAATGTCTAAAATTCATATCAATGTCTAGATATCATATCTGTTTCCAGTATAGCACAAAGACCTTAGAATATTTTAACCCCATTCACTCCCTTGTATGTTGTTGTCATGCATTTTAATTTTTGTTACTTTTAGACCCTAGAAGATATTTTATTTTAATTGTCTTATTCTGCACTCTTCATTTCCTCTTACATCTCAGGCCATCCATTTGGGATCTCTTTCTTTCTGCCTGAGTTATTTCCTTTAGAACTTCCTTTAGTGAGAGTCTGCTGGTGGCAAACAACCACTTTTACCTGATGGAGAATGTCTTTATTTCACCCTCATTCATGGAAGATATTTTCTCTGACTTTAGAATTCTGGGATAATAGTTCTTTTCTTTCAGCACATGGAAGATTTTAGTCAAGATGTCCTTCCACCGACTTCTGGCTTCCATCATTTTTATGAAGTCTGCTGTCAGACTTACCATTGCTTCCTTGAAGCTAATCTGTGTTTGTTTCTCTGTTTTTAAGTTCTTAGTATTTATCTAGGTGTGAATTTATTCTAGATTCTTTGGACTTTTTAAATCTGTAGATTATTATATTTTATCAGTTATGAAAAATTCTCATTGTCTCTAAATATTGATTTGCTTCATTCTTTGTTTTCCTCTGAGACTTTGGTTAGCAGTATTTTAGACTTTCTCACTCTATTCCCCATGTCTTTAAACCACTATTTGATTTTTTTCTACCTGTTTGTTTGTCTCTATACTGCATTCTGGATAATTTCAGTAAATCTACCTTTCAGTTCACTTATTCCCTCTTCAGCTGGGTCTAATCTGTTGCTAAACCTCTCCATAAGGTTTTCAATTTTAGTATCATCCTCATTTTTTGGAATTTTAGGTTTGGTTTGGTTTGGTTTTTTCTAATCTGCTTGGCATTCTTTATAATTTATTGTGCCCTGCATATATTTTGAAACAGTCTCTAATTTTTTTAGGCTTGTTAAATATAGTGGTTTTATATATCACTTTTTATAATTCTAGTATCTAAAGCCCTTAGAGGTCTGTTTCTGCCATCTGTTGTTTTGATGAATTTTGCTCCTGCTATGTAGTTTCTTTTTGTATTTAGTTACTTTTCTACTGTGAGCTGCTCATTTTCCTGGAGATTTTTTTGATGGAAATTCTTTGAATTCTAACAAAGGCAGCTTCCTCCAGAGGGAACTGGCACTTGCATCCATTAAGATCACTCTAAATTAAATTCTCAGCTTAAAAGTTTTGTGAATTCTGAGCAGATCCCCTTGAGGACTGGCTCACAGGTCCAATTCTCAGCAGTAGTATTTTCCGCCCTCTGATCACAACAGTGGTTTAAGGCAGTAGATTTTCTTTGCAGTCCTCAGGGAGGACTCCTTCAGTGCAGGAGTACATGTGTGTTATTTCCAATTTACCCCTAATTCCCCTGCACCAAGGAGAAAGTCTTTTGGCTCTTCCACTAGACTCCTCAAGTTGGGCAGGTGAGAGCCCTGCCTCCTGTTCACCACCTGGGCCTTAAGGCCCAGAAAACCAAAACTCAGGTTCACTTGGTGTGGCAAAATGCCCCCTCCCCACCATTCCCTGACCCCATCAAGTCATTTGCTCTCTGAATATCTGGATTACTCAGTTCCTGGCCTGAGTATTCCTTACTCTCTTGCAAGTTCATTAACGCCTTCAAAGCATTTTTAATATTTCACTCAATTTTTTTTTTTTTTTTTTGCGGTACGCGGGCCCCTCACTGCTGTGGCCTCTCCCGCTGCGGAGCACAGGCTCCAGGCGCGCAGGCCCAGCGGCCACGGCTCACAGGCCCAGCCGCTCCGCGGCACGTGGGATCCTCCCAGACCAGGGCACGAACCCGCGTCCTCTGCATCGGCAGGCGGACCCCCCAACCACCACGCCACCAGGGAAGCCCCTTCACTCAATATTGTTAGTAGTTTTCAGTGGGAAGGTCAACCCAGGTACCTAGCCTGCCTGCCTTGTTATCCAAAATAGAATTCTTTTAGGTCTTTTTTCCTATGTAGTCTGTCTCTTCCATTTGACTAAGAGTTTCTGAAGTTAGAAACTTCTTTTACTTTTTTTAAAAAAAATTAAGACCTTATTTTTTTTTAAGAGCAGTTTTAGGTTCACTGAAAAATTGAGTGGAAAGTACAGAGTTTCCATATACCTGCCCTGCCCCCAAACATGCGTAGCCTCCCCTAATGGATGAACCTACTGACACATCCATCACAATCACCAAAGTCCATAGTTTACGTTACAGTTCACTTGTGGTGGTATACATTCTGTGGGTTTGGACAAATGTATACATCAGACAGAATATTTTCACCAACTTAAAAATCCTCTGTGCTCTACCTGTTCATCCCACCCCACCCATACTCACTCCCCACCCCCACCCCCCCAACTCTTGGCAACCACTGATCTTTTTACAGTCTCCATAGTTTTACCTTTTCCAGATGTCATATAGTTGGAATCATATAGTTTGTAGTCTTTTCAGACTAGCTTCTTTCACTTAGTAATATTCAATTAAGTTTCCTCCACGTCTCTTCGTGGCTTGATAGCTCATTTCTTTTTACTGCTCAGTAATATTCCACTGTTTGGATGCATCACAGTTTATGTATCCATTCACCTACTGAAGGTCATCCTGGTTGCTTCCAAGTTTTGGTAATTATGAGTAAAGCTGCTACAAACATCCATGTGCAGGTTTTTGTGTGGACTTAAGTTTTCAACTCCTTTGGGTGAAAACCAAGGAGCTCCATAGTTGAATCATATGGTAATAGTATGTTTAGTTTTGTAAGAAACTACCAAGCTATTTTCCAAAGTGGCTGTATCACTCTGCATTCCCACCAGCAGTGAATGAGAGTTCCTGTTGCTCTGCATCCTCATCAGTATTTGGTGTTGTCAGTGTTCTGGATTTCGGCCATTCTAATAGGTATGTAGTGGTATTTCATTGTTTTAATTTGCATTTCCCTGTTGACATAGGATGTGGAGCATCTTTTCATATGCTTATTGACCATCTAAACATCTTCTCTCATAAGGTTTCTGTTAAGGTCTTAGGCCCATTTTTTAGCTGGATTGTTTGTTTTCTTATTGTTGAGTTTTAGGAGTATATTTATATGTTTTAGATAACTGTCCTTTATCAGATATGTCTTTTGCAAATATTTTCTCCCAGTCTGTGGCTTATCTTCTCATTTTCTTGACAATGTCTTTTGCAGAGTAGACGTTTTTGTTTGTTTGTTTGTTTGTTTTTGTTATGTTGGGTCTTCATTGCTGCACGCGGGCTTTCTCCAGTTGCGGCGAGTGGGGGCTACTCTTCTTTGTGTTGCACGAGCTACTCACTGTCGTGGCTTCTCTTGTTGCGGAGCACGGGCGCTAGAGCCCGCAGGCTTCAGTAGTTGCAGTGTGTGGGCTCAGTAGTTGTGGCTCATAAGCTTAGTTGCTCTGCAGCATGTGGGATCTTCCCGGACCAGGGCTCGAACCCATGTCCCCTTCATTGGCAGGCTGGTTCTTAACCACTGCGCCACCAGGGAAGTCCCAGAGTAGAAGTTTTTAATTTTAATGAAGCCCAGCTTATCAATTATTTCTTTCATGGGTTGTGCCTTTGGTGTTGTATCTAGAGTTATCACCATACTCAAGGTCATCCAGGTTTTCTCCTTTGTGATCTTCTAGGAGTTTTATAGTTTTGCATTTTACATTTAAGTCTTTGATTCATTCACCTTTTACTTTTTTAAAAATATAATTCATTTTTTAAATTTTTATTCATTTTATTTATTTATTTTTGGTTGTTCCAGGTCTTAGTTGTGGCTGGTGGGCTCCTTAGTTGCAGCCAGCGGGCTCCTTAGTTGTGGCATGGGAACTCTTAGTTGTAGCATGCATGTGGGATCTAGTTCCCTGACCAGGGATCTAACCCACGTACCCTGCATTAGGAGGCGAATTCTTAACCACTGCACCACCAGCGAAGTCCCCACCTTTTTGATCCTCATACATTTTCACATGAAGTATAGTTGTCTTTGATGATGAGTGTATTTTTGCTTTTTCTACTTCTCACTACTTTCTGATTTTTCTATAATGAACAAGTATATCATAAAATATGAATTTTCATAGAAAATTAATACATTATGAAATACTGTCATCTCTGGCATTGATGTTTTTAAAGTCCTTTGATTACTCAGCTCTCTTTGGTGCCCCTTGAGGCATCTTTCAAAGGATTTGTCTACTCTAGAGGATGTAGATGCACTTAGAAGAAAATGTAGAAGTCAAGACTCACGTGGGAGCCACAGTTATTCAGTTTAAGGTTCTTTGTGCCCCATTTCCCTTTTCTTTTGTATATAATGGGGAGTTGCCAGCATCACTCTGCTAAGCCTAGCTTCTGCCCAGGCACCTAGGACGTGACTGCATGGGCACACTCCATGGGAAGGCTTCTTCTTTACCAGCTGGGTTTAGTCCCATTTCAAACCCCCATCCCAGGTATAATACCATAGATGCTCTTAGTCTGTTGAAATCCATCTGGAGGAGGTGTTTCCTCTCCTGTGTTTAGATAGAGAGACAAAAGGAAGGAGATAGCCCATGGTCAGACTGTGATTACTAAGGATGGGAGACTTAAGGTTCTTAAATGAGAAGCATCGTCCAGAATTTACCCAAAGGATGTTTGTACACAAGATGATACTGTAAGAATGTTCATCGAAACATAGTTACCATAGAAAAACTTGTCTACAACTAAAACATACAACAGTAGGGAGCTGGTCTGATAAATTACAGTACAGACTTATAATGTACTGGGTAGTCATGAAAAATAATGATACAAAAGAAAATTTAAGAAGATGGGGAAAATTGCAGTATATTAATTGAAAAAAACCATATTGATCCCATTTTATCTTTTAAAATAAAGGTGGAGCACAGAGGATTTCTAGGGCAGTGAAACTACTCTGTATGACACTATAATGGTAAATCCATGTCATTATACATTTGTCAAAACCCATAGGATGTACAGCACCAAGAGTGAACCCTAATGTAAACTTTACTTTGGGTGATAATGATGTGTCAGGTTCATCAATTATAACAAATGTCCCACTCTGGTGAGGGATGTTAACAGTGGAAGAGGCTGTGTATGTGTGGGGACAGGGGGGACATGGGGAATCTCTGTACTTTCTGTTCCATTTTGCTGTGACCCTAAAACTCCCCTAAAAAATTAAGTCTGTTTAAATTGAAAAAATAACATTGTGAGCCCCAAAATGTTAGCCATGATTATATCTGGTGGTTAGGTTAAGGGTGATTTGTTTGCATATATACTTTTTTACATTTTCCAAATGTTCTTTCAATTTTGTTTTACAATGTATATCAACATTTTATTAAAATTTTTCCAAATTTTTATTGTGGTAAAATACACATAACATGAAATGTACTACCTTAACCATTTCTTAAGTGTACAGTTGAGTGGTATTAAGTACGTTCATATTGTTGTATAATCATCGCACCATCCATGTCTGAAACTTTTCATCTTGTAAAACTGGAAATCTATATCCGTTAAACAATAACTCCCCATCCCCCTCCCCACCTCCAGCTCCTAGAAACCACCATTTTACTTTCTGTCTCAAGATTTTTTACTAATCTAAGTACCTCATATAAATTGAATCATACACGATTTGTCCTTTTGTGACTGGATTATTTCACTTAACATAATGTACTCAAGATTCATTCATGTTGTAGTACATGTCAGAATTTCCTTTTAAGACTGAATAATATTCTGTTGTATGGGTATATCACATTCTGTTTATTCATTCATCTGTCGATGGACACTTTGGTTGCCTCCATGTTTTAGCTATTGTAAATAATGCTTCTATGAACATGGGTGTGCAAATATTTTCAAGATCCTTCTTTCAATTCATTTGAGTATATACTGAGAGGTGGAATTTCAGGATCATATGGTAATTCTATTTGTAATTTTTTGAGGAGCTGCCATACTGTTTTCCACAGTTGCTGTACCATTTTACATCCCCACTAACAGTGTCCAAGGGTACCAATTACTCCACATCCTCCCCAGCACTTTTTTTTTTTTTGATATTAGCTTTCCTAATAGATGTGAGATGGTATTTCATTGTAGTTCTTTTTTTTTAATTTTTGTTGGAGTATAGTTGCTTTACAGTATTGTGTTAGTTTCTACTGTACAGTAAAGTGAATCAGCAATATGTATACATACATCCCCTCTTTTTTGGATTTCCTTCCCACTTAGGTCACCACAGAACATTGAGTGGAGTTCCCTGTGCTATATAGTAGGTTCTCATTAGTTATCTATTTTATACATAGTATCAATAGTGTATATATGATTATGTCTGATGGTTAGGTTAAGGGTGATTTGTTTGCACATGTACTTTTTTACGTTTTCCAAATTTTCAACAGCGGATGTATGTTATTTTCATACTCACAAAAAATATATATTCTTTCAAAAAGAAATCCTGGCTGTAGATCTTTCAACCCAATGTTCTTCATGTTGACACCCTGATTTCTTTCCTCATCCTGAAAGGGCCACCTGAGTGAGGGGTATGGGCAGCTTTGCAGCATCTACCTCAAACTGCTGAGAACGAAGATGGAGTACCACACCAAAGTGAGTCTTTGTGACAATTCTGCTGCCACTGTCAGCCATGCACTCCCCCCGCCCCCGCTTCTCCCACCTCCTCGCCCTGTCCCCTCACACCTGGCTGGGCTTAATTGTCAGGTTTTCCAGGTAATGAGATAGCCTGGTTTCTCAGGGAGTGTTCACACCATATCCCAGCTATGTAAGAGGAAACATTTTATAGAGTGACTGCAGTCAGGCACCTGGGATGTGACAAGGGGCCTGGGATTTTGGCCTAGGTCTTCTGCACCTTTTGTTCCCCATTTTGCAAATAGAAAGAGGAACCCGATTCACCAGGTGGCCTTATAAAAATACTTCAGAAGCACTGACTAGACTGTTAATAGAAACAACGCCTTTCATTTATATAGTAAGTTTCCACACAGGACCTTCTAATCAAGATATGACTTTAGCTGATATTTCTTTTTTTTATATATAAGATTTTTTAATATTTATTTTATTTATTATTATTTATTTTTGGCCGCATTGGGTCTTCTTTGCTGCACGCGGGCTTTCTCTAATTGTGGCGAGCGGGGGCTACTCTTTGTTGCGGTGCTCATTGCGGTGGCTTCTCTTGTTGCGGAGCACAGGCTCTAGGCGCGTGGGCTTCAGTAGTTGTGGCGTGTGGGCTCTAGAGCGCAGGCCCAGTAGTTATGGCGCGCAGGCTTAGTTGCTCTGTGACACATGGTATCTTCCCGGACCAGGGCTTGAACCCATGTCCCCTGCATTGGCAGGTGGATTTTTAACCCCTGCGCCACCAGGGAAGCCCTAGCTGGTATTTCTTACACACTTAATGCATGTAAAACTGTGCCAAGTGGCATATAAGAATAAGAAAAAAGGGTCTACTCTTAAGGCGTTTACAGATCTGTGGAAGAGAGAAGTTTATACACTTGCAGTAGCTGTGTAATGGTGCCGGGCAGGTATGTGTGCCTGCAGAAAAGTGCCAGGGATGTTTTGAAATGATGGAGGGATATGGCATCCTAAAGGGCAGAATGAAGGAATTGGGTCTTGAGGTGGTCCTTGAAGGGTGGGTATGAGGCACATAGGAGGTAAGGAAGAATGGCATGCCAGGTGGGAGGGAAAATGGCCAGAATTAGGGAGCTGGTGGTGGAAATGGAGAAGGGGACCAGGTCATCATAATGTCCAGACTGAGTGAGGAAGTAAATGCGACCAGAAGGATAAAGGCACCGGCCTGAGTCTCTGAGGCAGATGAGCAGGGGTGGTGGGCCTGAGGGCAGGAAGGGGCTGCAAGGGCAGAGCGCCGGGTGTTACAGCCAGAGAGGGAGGTGCCGGAGTGGAGGATTTCTGTCTTCAGAGCCTGAAGAACTCACACTGGCATTTAGAGCCCCCTTGGTGGACTGGCCACCCATCTCTCTGTGCTCCCCTCCACCTGCCCCGCTGCCCTGTGTTCCACCCGCTCCAGACAGACCACACCGAGGAAGAGAGTGGGATACAGATACTCTAACAGCTGATGGTCCCACATAATTTCCCCTGAGCGTGCAGGTGCTTGATGTAATATTTTCCAGCCTTCAAGTTTATTTGACTGATTATGTTTTGCTAAAGTTAATATGAGAATGGGTTTGCCTGCCCTGAGCTCACAATAGCCACTTCAGGAAATGGCCAGAGGGCAGCGGGAAGCCTGGATAGTACTCAGAACATATTGGAAATAAGCAAAGGCTGCACTGCTTGCATGGTGTGGGTGTCAAGTTGAAGACCGACCACTCTCACACGCTCGGTGTCATTGCACCACAGAGAAGATGTCCGTGGCACAGGCTGTGAGCGAGGGGTCCTCCCCTGGGTCCCAGTGTTGGGATGAAGCCTTCCCCTATGATGATGGGCGGTGGGTGTTCTTTGCCGTGAACCAATCACAGGACCTGTGTGTGCGTGTGTGAGGCTGTGAGCGCTGCCACACCTCCTCAGGGAGCATGCAGGCACCTGCACCAAGCAGAAGCCACCTGCTGCAGCCTGAGCTCAGCGGGGCTGGCTTGCTTGATGTCGGCTTAGTTGGTTTGTGTAGAGAGCTCTTGAGGTGCCCTGTTCTGACTTCCTCTGCCTCCCTTCCAGAATCCTAGGTTCCCAGGCAACCTTCAGATGAGTGACCGGCAGCTGGACGAGGCCGGAGAGAGTGATGTTAACAACTTGTAAGTGGCTGTCCTCACATTCTGGACTCTATGAGAAAGAAAGCTTGGGTAGATGCTGTCACTTCTGGTTAGGGTCACAGAGGGCCTGAGGGCAAGGGCAGTGGCTGGGGTGGGGACTAAAGCCCCTGAGTGACTTGACCTTGGAGCCACTTACTCCTGGCGCCTCCTCAAGAACCCTTCCAGGGCGTCTCCCACTCCAGGCCTCCCTTCTCTGTGCCCCTCTGCCCTCTTTCTTTGCTGCTGTCACTGTTGAATTCGCCCTGCTTGAACTTCCAATGGCCTTAATACCCACTTAGGTCGGGGCTAAGAATTGAAGCTGGTGTGTGTGTGTGTGTGTGTGTGTGTGCGCGCGCGCACACGTGTACATTGGCGGCAGTACAGGGCTTGGGGGCAGGGACAGGTGGAGCGCTGGCCTCAGGCTGTGGAGTATAAGCTCTCTTTCCTCTTGGGTCCAGTTTCCAGCTGACAGTGGAAATGTTCGACTACCTGGAGTGTGAACTTAACCTCTTCCAAACTGGTGAGTCTGTCCCTACCGTCTGGCCCAGGCTTTCCTGGGCATCACCTAACCCCCAGCCTGGTTCCCTGCTTGGACCAGCTGGCCTAGCCCCCATCTCCATACAAGTTGTGCAGCTCAGGGCCAGGGAGATGGAGCTGCCCACACTGTGTCTGTTCTCTTGGCCCTGGTGCAGGGAGGGCTGAAGCCCAAGGGCATTTTCATGTGAGCGGAAAGACTGCAATCCCCACCCTGCTGGCCTCCCCGCTAAGCCCAGGCCTCCAAGAGTCCAAAGACAGTTGCGACCTCTGACAGACGCTAGACTGTGGCCCCAGCACTGGCTGGTCCTTTGGCCCAGGCCTGCGTGCTGCTCAGCTGGGCTGGCCCTCAGGGTGTATTTCTGCCCAGGTGGCCTGTGCAGTCACCCTTTCTGCCCCCGCATCCCATGATACCTGGCTCTGTTTCCATATGCACTGATCACTTGGGTTATTAGCAATAGACACTGAGCTCCTCCTCAAAAATCAGGAACCATGCCTGCTCACCTCTGTTCTAGCCCCATGCCTAGCATGTAGCAAGTGCTCAACAACCAAGTTTAGAATGCTTGCCTTCTGCGTGAACAGCAGTGAAGAAACAACAGGTGGACAGAGTTCATAAAATGTTGTCAACGGGTTTCCCTGGTGGTGCAGTGGTTAAGAATCTGCCTGCCAATGCAGGGGACACGGGTTCGAGCCCTGGTCCAGGAAGATCCCACATGCCGCAGAGCAAATAAGCCCATGCGCCACAACTACTGAGCCTGCGCTCTAGAGCCAGTGAGCCGCAACTACTGAGCCTGTGCTCTAGAGCCTGCGAGCCACAACTACTGAAGCCCGCGTGCCTAGAGCCTGTGCTCTGCAACAAAAGAAGCCACTGCAATGAAAAGCCCGTGCACCGCAATGAAGAGTAGCCCCCACGGGCAGCAACAAAGACCCAACTCAGCCAAAAATAAATAGATAAATAAATAAATTTATTTTAAAAAAATACTGTCAACATCCAGCTGAATGCTCTGGAATTATCTGGGGAGAATTAGCTAGAGTTTTCTAGAGAGAGCTCCCCCAAGTCTTCGCACAAACTCTTCCATGGATAAATGGCGGTGGTTTTCTCATCCCCCAGAGAGCAGTGATTTGGAATCAAGAGCGTCCTCTACACGTTTCCCCACCCGCTCCCCATCCTCAGTCACCTCTTGTGAGCCACAGAAATCGAGAGAGCTGGTATTAGAAGAAGTCTGTCCAGCTTCTGAGTCCTAGTCTGTGACCCTGTGAGATTGGGACCAGAACCTTTGGAAGGAGGCCCTGCATTTTCAACTGTGGGAAACGTGGGCCAATTACAATTAACATTTATTTGGTGCACTTGCAGTGATTCTCAAAGTGTGGTCCCTGGACCAGCAGCATCGGCATCACCTGAGAACGTATTACAAATGCACATTCTCGGGTCCCACCCCAGACCTTCTGAATTAGAATCTCTGCAGGTGGGGCCCAGCCATCTGTTTTAACAAACTCCCCACGTCTGCAGTCCAACAGGGTAGCCACTGGCCAGGTGTGACTATTTAAATTAATTATGATTAAGTAACATTCAAAAGTCAGGGCCTCAGTTGCACTCACCACATTGCAGGCACTCAGCAGCCACACATGGCTAGCATATTGGACACACGTACAGAGCCCTTCCATCATCACAGAATTCTACTGGAGTGATCCTATGGGGGGATTCTGATGCATGCTACAGTTTGAGAAGCACTGAGCTAGAAAATAGTTTTCAACCCTGGCTGCATATTAGAATCACCTGGGGGGCTTTTGAAACCCACTAATGCCCCAACCCTACCCCAGACCAATTAAAAAAGAAGGGGGCATGGAGGAGTTGCAGGCAGACATTAGTAGTTTTCAAATTTCCCCAGGTGATTTTAATCAGTCTTAATGCAAATGGGAAGGACCACTGCACTGTTACCATGAACTTTATAGGACATTCTCATTTAATCCTTACGAGACCTCCTTACAAGACCCTTAAGAGGTATGTGCTATCAGAACCATCTGCATCTTACAGAAAAGCATCTGGAGGCACAGAGAGGTTGAGTAACTTGCCCACGGTCACACAGCTCTAGATGTTACTAGATGCCAAGGGGCATTCCTGGAAAGCGGCAGGCAGGCCGGGAGATGGAGCAGCCTGGGATTCCTTGCCAGCATGGAGCCTAAGGAAGCCAGGAGATTTGGGGATGGCCACCTCGCAGTGACAGCTGCTTTTAATTTGTGTCAAGAAAAGCTGCCTTTTAATTAGAACCGTTTGGGCTTTTTTTTTTTTTCTTTCTTTCACTTGCCAGACTAAACCTGTTAACAGGGACTAGTACAGCCAGGGAAGGCCGAGCACAGTGGCTCTGGGCTTTCCTCCGGGGCAGTCCCACTCGCTGAGGGACTGCAGGGAAAGTCTTTCGGTGCCGGCCACGTGCAGGGTCTCCGGAGGCGGTGGGCAGCCTCTGCAGGGAGGAAATCAGCCCTGGCCAGTGGTGTGCACTCAGGGTCCACGGCCAGGCATCTAGTTGCTTGGTTTAGGAGCGAGGGGCAAGGGGCAGGGGGTTAACGTGGAGGGGTCTGTGGGAGCAGCTTGCTCTCTGGAGCCCGGGAGAGTGGAGAGCAGTACTTCCGTTGACCGGCTCCCCCAAGGACCTCCGTCAGCCTTGATCCTGATGGCTCGTCCTCTTCCTGGCTCCTTGCCCTGGGTCCTCGCAGCCTCTCCTCCAGTTGTCCACCAGGGTTCCTGCATTTCCCCCCTTGTGGTGTTCCAAGAACCCTGTGACAAGCCAGCAGGAAGCCAAGGCTGAATTATTTCCTCCTTCGTGTTCTGATCAATGTTTGATAGTTTCCCCACATGTTTTCTATTGCACTACCAGATTGGGTGCTTCTCAGGGTCAAGACCACCGTGAGGCCAAGTTCATGCCTGAGACAGAGGGCTGGATTGGCTGTCCAAAGCCCCTTTCGATCCTGAAATACTGATTCCCCATAAAACGGAGGGCTTCCCTTGAACAAGAGCCCACCTCCCCATTAAATCAGAAACCTTAAAAGGGGACGTGTTGGGCTTCCCTGGTGGCGCAGTGGTTGACAGTCCGCCTGCCAATGCAAGGGACACGGGTTTGTGCCCTGGTTCGGGAAGATCCCACATGCCGCGGAGCGGCTAGGCCTGTGAGCCATGGCCGCTAAGCCTGCGCGTCCAGAGCCTGTGCTCTGCAACAGGAGAGGCCACAACAGTGAGAGGCCCGCGTACGGCAAACAAAAAAAGGGGATGTGGTCTTCCTGCCCATATGGGAGGGAGGTGGGGGAGGAAGCATGAAGCTCCTCAGACCGGAAGGAGGCATTCGGGATGCTCCCCCAGTAAATCCCTTTCCTCGGCTCCCGCCGGGCTGTGCACAGAGTAGAGCAAGTTCATTTCACCTGTTTGTGACACACAGAGCATCTTGGCTGCCAGGGCCACAGGCTCCTGGTCTAGCCGTCGCTGGCCACAGGGGCTCTGGCTTTTGACTCACCATCTCTCAGCAAAACCGCTTCTTGGCTTTGTGACCACCTTCAAGTTACTTACTCCCCTGTGACCACCTTCAAGTTACTTACTCCCCTGTATGATGGGGATACTCTTAGCTACCCCATAGGAGTGTTGAAAGGGTTAAACGCATTACATGAGATCATGATTGCACAGAATAGGTCCTCGTGTGTTAGACTCCTGCCTTCTCCCGTCTGAGAAGGTCGCCTCTAATTTGCTAGCTCTGCTGCCTCTCCCCTTTCTGTCCCCTAGTGTTCAACTCCCTGGACATGTCCCGTTCCGTGTCAGTGACGACAGCCGGGCAGTGCCGCCTAGCCCCACTGATCCAGGTCATCTTGGACTGCAGCCACCTCTATGATTACACTGTCAAACTTCTCTTCAAACTCCACTCCTGTGAGTATACGGGGCTTGATCTCTGGAAACTTCTGGCCGGAAGGAGGTTCACAGCCTGAGGCTGTCCCTGGAGGGAAGCAGCTCCCCCCGGTGCCCTTGGCTTTCTGCTCCTGATCCAGAAGGCCCTGGAGCTCCCAACTGTCTTGGGAATAGAAGAGCAGGGCCAAGCCTTGCTGTGCTCAGGGAAGCATCTGGCCTGCCAGAGCAGTGACTCAGGATGGTCCTCACCCTCCACCTCCAGCTTTACCACGTCTCCATCCATATGTGTCATGTACTCTCCAGACCACACAGATGAGAACAGACCTGGCCTAGACCCACAGGCGCAAAGGCAGCAGTTTCCAAAGAGTTCATCAACGCAGTCTCTTTGTACAAATGGGTTTTTGTGGAGAAATGTAAAATATAAAACAGGGCTGCTCAAATAAATGGAAGGCCATAACTTCCCTAGCCACAAATCCTTGGGATAGTTTCACGGAATGTATTTTAGAAACTACTGGTCTTGTGGAAGTTCTTAACCGTTTATGTGCTTCTTATTTAAAATGATGTGTGTGGATGCTGCTTCCTCAGGGTCTGCATTGTTAAACCATATCCCAGATGAATCTGATGTGGGTGGTCCCTGGGTCACACTGTGAGGTGGCCATCGTGAAGGGTGTACACATTCAGAGTGCATGGATGATGGAAAACCGAGAAAAATCAAGACTCAAATGGATATTAGCAAGGTTTTATTGCAGAAGTCTAGGACAAGGGGTACTCTGGAACAGGTCACTGACAAGGAGTAGATCTGGTTATTTGGACCAGAACAAGGGAAGCGGCATCACTGTCATTAATCTAGGAGGGTTTCATGGGAGGGAGGTTGGAATTCTATGTTCAAGGGTTAGAAGGGTTTTGGAGCAGGGGGGCGTGTCTGAAGGAAGCAGAGAGGGAAGACTAAATTCCAAGAAAAGAAGGCAGGCAGTTGCATAGAAGCTCTGAATACAGATGAACTTGTTCCTAAGACACTACAGAACCAGTTGTGCACTAGGACATCCCCACTTCCTTCTATAAAGTGGTGAGTTGTGATAAGAGACAGGTAATTATTTGGGTTTAAAGGCCTTCTTTAAAGGCAGAGCAATACACAAGACCTTCGAGAACTGTGTGGTCAGGGAAAAAGGGATGCTCCATACAGTATATGCTTTTCTGAAAATAAACGTATTCTTTTAAGAATAGATTTAGATCTACAAAAAAGTTGCAGAGATAGTTCAGAGAGTTCCCATATACCCCTGAACCCAAGGGTCTCAGTCCTGCGGTCTTTGCCTGTCTCTGGCAGGCTCTCTGGATCTCTCCCAGACTCATGTCTGTGCTGGGCCTCACCCAGTGCGCCCAGTGCACACAACCTCTGGGAGAGAGCCCCCCTCTGGGGCCTGCCGTGGTCCACCCTGCTGCTTGGGTCAGGTCACCGCTGCTGTAGTCAGGGACGTAACTTCCATCCTGCTCTGCGGAGAGTGGCTTGCAGTCCAGGAGCAAACAGAAGGAAAGATTTGACTGATAAGTAGCCCCAGAGTCCCTGCTGGCCCCACTGGGCCCTCTTGGTTACCAGTCCCAGGGCAACTCTAGGTCAAGAATGCCTTCCTGCAGGACTGGCCCCCAGCCCCGGGAGGGATGGTCCCTTCCCGCTGTGTCTTGCCTGCCCTCTGGTCCTCCTATTCCCTCTTAGTCTTTTCCAATTTCTTCCAGGTCTTCCAGCCGACACCCTGCAAGGCCACCGGGACCGCTTCATGGAGCAGTTCACAAAGTAAGCGGCTTAAGTGAGAGAAAGGAAGGCGAATCTAAAGGTGCTATAAAGTCAGTTAATCCATGCAGGAAGCACTTGCTTTTAAATCATTGAGGGGTGAGGGTATCTGCTTTAATGCTTTAAAAAGTGAAGGAAGGGCTTCCCTGGTGGCGCAGTGGTTGAGAGTCCACCTGCCGATGCAGGAGACACGGGATCGTGCCCCGGTCCGGGAAGATCCCACATGCCGCGGAGCAGCTGGGCCCGTGAGCCATGGCCGCTGGGCCTGCGCGTCCGGAGCCTGTGCTCCGCAACGGGAGAGGCCACAACAGTGAGAGGCCCGCGTATCGCAAAAAAAAAAAAAAAAAAAAAAAAAGTGAAGGAAAAGAAGATGGCAGCAAACCTACCAATGGCTGGGGAAGCTATCGGTTCTCTAATAAATCTCATAGAGAAAGACAGTTTCATTCATTCAGTCATCCTGCTTTATTCCCACGGCTTCATCCTCTTCTGTTTTTCTTCTCCCTAAGTTCTCATGGTTTTATACCGTATGCATGCTGACAACTCCCAAAGATATAACTCCAGCCAAACCTTACCTCTGAATTCCAGGTTTACATCCGCAGTGGTCTATTTGACATCACTATACCAAACTTACATCTCAAACTAAACTCTAGGTTTTCTTCAAAAACCTTTTTCTTTCCCTTCTATCTCAATAAATGCTGCCCACCATCCACTTAGGACAGAGATCCGGAACTCACCATTTTCCTCATTCCCCATGTCCAATCTATTAGCAAGTTCAGATGATAATTGACAAAGAGATCTTGTCTCTGGTCATATCTCCCATCTCTTCCACTTCCATTGCTGTCTACCAGGACCCTCTGATATGGACGGGATGCTCTGGATTTCAGCTCCTGCCCTCTGCAATCCTATCCCCACCCAGCAGTTAGAACGACCCTGTAAAAACATAAATCCCTTGCTTACAACCTTTCAATGGTTTCTGATTACACTGAGAATCAATTCGAAGCTCCTCTCTGTGGTCTGCAAGGCCCCTACATGATCTGGCCCCTGCCTGCCATCTGTGACCTTGTCTCCAGTTCTCCAAGTGTTTCAGCCACATAAGGTCCTCTTCCAGTTCCCGGAACATAGCCTGCGCTGAGAGGCTTAGCACTTGCTGTCCCCTGTCCTCAGGATGCTCTTCTCCCAGCCTGGCCAGCTCCATCCAGGTCATCTTCAGTCACCTCCGCACAAAGGCAGTCTTTGGCCCCTCATTTGGGGTCTTTTTCCCTACCTTCTGCTCCTCCAACCCCACCTTCATATTCTCCATCACAGCACCCTGTTTATTTCCTTCCTAGTTCTTAGCATGACTTTATTTTTGACTGTCTTGCCCATTATTGTATCTCTAGCACCTGATTCACAGCAGTTAATTAAGCCTATAGCGTTCAATCATGTTTGAATGAATTAATAAGCTAATCAGCTAGTCTAGAAGAGGAAGAGCTTGTCTGACAAAGGGCAAATTATTCTGGTGCATTTGGGAAAGAAAATTGGTGACGAGATGAGAAGTCCAGCTCATCTTTCAGTTAAGCATGTCCCGGGAAGAAGGGAGGGAATGGAGGGAGAGACAGGAGGATGGGGGCGGGGGGGGATGGGTACCGGGAAAAGCATGAGCATGATGTTTTCCTTGTTAATTTCTTCACCCTTGACAGCAGGAAAAGCATCACCTCCCCACCCCCACCCCCACCCCCACCCCCCGGATCCCAAGCTTAGGCTTCTTTTGCTGGTTCCTGAGCAACAATCAGAGAGGGCAAGTTCGGGGTTGTGCTATCCTCCCAGTTTCCTTGTTCAGTCTGAAAAGCCTCGTATGTTTATTCTATAATAAATGACTTATTAAATGCTAGGAGACAGGCCCTGGGGCTGATTTCCTGGAATGTTAAATTCCAGTAGCTTAGGAAAGCAGCAGAGCCTATTACTGTTGGCTCCAGCCCAGAAAGCGGGGAACGTGTGGTCAGGTGATCCTGTTTCCTTTCATTTTTTGAGCTTATAAAAGCATTTCCCATGAGTGCCGCCTCACCTTCTCTTCCACAGATACGGCGGCTGAGGCCCCAATGTCCCCGAATTCGGGGAAAGCAACAGTGATGTCACAGGAACAGTCCTAACCTTGGGGTCTGAAGGGTTATTGTGAGACCCCAGGAGTTTTGTTTATTGGGCTGAGCTGGAGAAAATTCTGTGCTGCAGAGAGAGGGTGCTGAGATCCCTGACCCTCTTTTATTATATCTCGGAAAATATGTCTGGTGCTCTCAGTTTTGTTGGCCTTCAGTGTTTAGATTCAAAATGGAGACTTGAGGAAGAGAAAAAATTGGGGTTTCTTTATTCCCATATTCATCCAAGATTAGGACACAGTATAAATGGGTTTTCTTCAACCAATATTGCTGAGTAATTCCTCCATGCCTGGTACTACTTTATTTTTATTTTTTTTGTGGTACGCGGGCCTCTCACTGTTGTGGCCTCTCCCGTTGCGGAGCACAGGCTTCGGACGTGCAGGCTCAGCGGCCATGGCTCACGGGCCCAGCCGCTCCGCAGCATGTGGGATCTTCCCGGACCGGGGCACGAACCCGTGTCCCCTGCATCGGCAGGCGGACTCTTAACCACTGCGCCACCAGGGAAGCCCTATTTTTATTTTTTAATTTTTATTGGAGTATGGCTGCTTTACAATGTTATGTTAGCCTCCACTGCACAAAAAAATGAATCAGCCATACACATACAGATATCCCTTCCCTTTGGACTTCCCTCCCATTTTACCACACTGCATTAGGTAGAGTTCCCTGTGCTCTACAGTATGTTCCCATCAGTTGTCTATTTTATACATAGTATCAATAATGTATATGTGTCGATCCCAGTCTCCCAATTCCTCCCTCCCCACCCCTTTCCCCCTTGGTATCCATACATTTGTCCTCTGCGTCTATGTCTCTATTTCTGCTTTGCAAATAAGATCATCTATACCATTTTTCTAGATTCCACATGTATGCGTTAATATACGAGATGTGCTTTTCTCTTTCTGACTCACTTCACTCTGTATGACACTCTCTGGGCCCATCCACATCTTTACTAATGACCCAATTTCGTTCCTTTTTATGGCTGGCCCGGTACTATTTTTAAACCTAGCTCAGCAGGGCCTAGTCTCTGCCTTCTAGAAGCTTACAGTCTAGTTGAGGAGATAACAAATAGCGCTCAAATAAGGGGAATTCATTAAAAAGAGATACCTTAGTAATTAAGTTCCCTTCCCTCTTCGTATCATTAGTTGGTTTATCCTCAGAAATTTATTTTAATATTACTCTAAGCCAAACATTGCTAGGAAGATACATCTGCCAAACAACAGCGTATATTCTACGGTGATGCAGAAATCAGTTTTTGGACTGTCTACTCTTCCAAAGGATTTTGTGGTTTGAATTACTCTTCCCCCGATCAGTGAGGACTGACTATAAATAATCTCTCCCTGCAGCATCATAATTGCATCCTAGCACCATGGAGCCCATCTCCTTGGCAGCCTGTGCCCGGGGGCTGGGCAGGCAGTAGGAAAGTAGGGTGTCCCCTCCTCGGGGCTGGTGAAGGCCCCCAGCAGCCCTCAGGCCTTTCTCCACCCTTAGGTTGAAAGATCTCTTCTACCGCTCCAGCAACCTTCAGTACTTCAAGCGGCTCATTCAGATCCCTCAGCTGCCAGAGGTAAGTGTGCCGGCCACACCCAGGGAGCTGCTGAGTCCTGGAGGCTGTCTTAGAGGCTGGCAGGTGGGCAGGGTTTGAGGATGCGTCTTCGCTTTTCAGAACCCACCCAATTTCCTACGAGCCTCTGCCCTGTCAGAGCACATCAGCCCCGTGGTGGTGATCCCAGCCGAGGCCTCATCCCCCGACAGCGAGCCAGTCTTAGAGAAGGATGACCTCATGGACATGGATGCCTCCCAGCAGGTGAGGACCACTTAGGAGGAAGCTCAGGCCTTCCCGTTGCCCCCGGGGAGGGTGGGAGGACCTGGGACAAGTTCAGCCACCTTCTAACCCAAGCGCTGACCTAGGCTGATCACGCTGCCCTGCGGTCCCTAGGAGGCGCCGTAGTGGACCTGAACCAGATTAAGAAAGCATCCGTTCCCACGTGTCACTCGTGAGACCCAAGCTGACCTCTCTGGGTCTCTAACCTTGTCCTTACTCCTTTCTGGTCGCCGCAGAATTCATACGACAGCAAGTTCGATGACATCTTTGGCAGCTCCTCCAGCAGTGATCCCTTCAATTTCAACAGTCAGAATGGCGTGAACAAGGACGAGAAGTGAGTCCGGGCTGTGGAGTTAAAGCACGTGGTGCAAAAGCTAAGTTAAGCCATGATCTCACTTGCCACACCCAACCAAAGAGGAATTCTTGGGCTTCTTTGGTAAATGTCTTGACCTTCGAATACTGGCCCCTTTAAAATCCCAGAGGAAAATCGAATGAGGCTGAAATACCCATGGACCTGTGGGTGGTAGATTAGTATCTGGAAACACTGATGGTCTTAGCCTATAACTTACAGGATTTCAAAGAATTGTTCCCAAATTAACATCGGCTTTTAACCTCCTCCCTGGGTCTCCTAGCTCACATTTAAAAGGCAAGGGACAGAAGCACAGTGGAAGCAAACTTGCTCTGCTTCTGTTCCCAGGGATCACTTAATTGATCAACTGTACAGAGAGATCAGTGGGCTGAAAGCACAGCTGGAAAACATGAAGACTGAGGTATGAACTGGGCTCTGATCTGCGTCTGGGCTTCACTGGAACATGACAGCTTTTAATATTAAATTTGCTTCACATCCACCCTGTTGGGCCACATCTTGACCAGGTCGTTATGCATTTCCAGTGCACTTATCCTTGAGAGCAGCATTTAAGCCACGCCCCAGGGGCCCTGTGATAGTGGGAGATAATTGTGATCACCAGCTGGCTATGAAGCTGTGCGGTGAGAGACCTACTCTTCTCACTTGGCGATGAGAAGGTTTGACTTATAGCTCTGCTGGCACTTCGCAGTGTCTGGTGCTGAGGCTTTTCCCTGGGACCGGCAAATGTCCTCTCCTTCTTCATTCCAGCTGGTCCATCACTGCTCCCAGGCCCCTCGAACAGGATCAGAACTCCCCTGCCGTCACCCCCCGTTGTTGCTGGGGGGCGGCTTGTAGTGACCAGAAGCCTCCACTCTCGTGAGGCCTTGGGAGTGGGCCTCTTGGGAAGACCCAGGTGTTGATGTGGTCGGCGCTGGAGACGTGGCAGGTCGGCCCCGCTCGGCCCGCCCAGCGCTCATCCCCGGGCCCTCCCGCAGAGCCATCGAGCCATGCTGCAGCTGAAGGGCCGCATCAGCGAACTGGAGGCCGAGCTGGCCGAGCAGCAGCACCTGCGGCAGCAGGCGGCCGACGAGAGCGAGTTCCAACGGGCCGAGCTGGACGAGCTCAAGAAGAAGCGAGAGGACACGGAGAAGGCTCAGCGGAGCCTGACGGAGATCGAGAGTGAGCGGCTAGCGCCGGGCTGGGCGTGAGGGTGGGGCCGGGGAGGGCGGAGCCCAGCGAGACCCCGGATGGAGGCTGAGGCCAGGCGCCGGAGCCCCCGCCTCGAGTCTGTCCGGGAGGCTGTCGTGAATGCCAGTGTCACCAGTCAGAAGGGCAGATCGGCGTCGGGCAGGTTGAGAGCCCCACTTGAGGCCCTGCTGTGAACACGGAGATGGGGCTACAGAGGATGACGAAGGAGAGGGAGCCTAAGAAAATTCATGGCATAAAAGCCAAAAACCCTGATAAAGTAAATGCCGAGCATGAAATGCTCAAGGCATGCATCAGTGGAGGGGTTTGAATTAGGTGAATTCTTCATTAAAGAAGACCTCCCAGGGGACTTTATTTCAGTAGGGTTTTTGAGGGAGAAGGAGGTATATATGCTTGTGAAAAGGAGGGACGGGGCT
The DNA here is from genome assembly GCF_949752795.1 of Hyperoodon ampullatus. NCBI lineage: Eukaryota > Metazoa > Chordata > Mammalia > Artiodactyla > Ziphiidae > Hyperoodon > Hyperoodon ampullatus. Next base: position 51,146,690 of record NC_136927.1, on the reverse strand, counting down.
TCCCTGCTGGCGCAGTGGTTGAGAGTCCGCCTGCCGATGTGGAGGACGCGGGTTCGTGCCCCGGTCCGGGAAGATCCCACACGGCGCGGAGCGGCTGGGCCCGTGAGCCATGGCCGCTGAGCCTAAGCGTCCGGAGCCTGTGCTCCGCAACGGGAGAGGCCGCAACAGTGAGAGGCCCATGTACCTCAAAAAAAAAAAAAAGGAGGGACGATCTTCTAGGGGTTCTGGCTTATTGGAAGGAGGGCAGAGGGTCCCTGCCAGTGCAGACCCCTCACCTTGGTCCTTGACGATACAGGGAAAGCCCAAGCCAACGAGCAGCGCTACAGCAAGCTAAAGGAGAAGTACAGCGAGCTGGTGCAGAACCACGCCGACCTGCTGCGGAAGGTAGGACCCTCCCCGCCCCCATCGGCACACGCAGGCCCCGCCGCACGGGGGAGACGGTGACTTACGCCACGTGGCTTCTCCAGGGCTGGCGCCCCCGCTGTTTCTTGGGAACCGCAGCTCCCTGGCCTCCTGTATCTTGAGCTCCACCTTAGGTGCCAGCCCCACTAGCATTAGCATTATCCCCCATCTTTATCATTTTGGCAAATAGTGGAGAGTTGAGCATCTGAAGGTGACAGTTTCCTTCTAGGTGGGAAAGTGATGTCTGTGTCCGACTCTAGGGCACTCACGGTCTGAATGCCATCATTTGTTCCGGAAGGAAGATGGCCTCTGTGCTGGAGATACGCTAGTTCGAGACACTGTTCTTCTCTTACAGAATGCAGAGGTGACCAAACAGGTGTCCGTGGCCAGACAAGCCCAAGTGGATTTGGAACGAGAGAAAAAAGAGCTAGAGGATTCTTTCCAGCGCATAAGCGACCAGGCCCAGCGGAAGGTGAGTAGAAGAAGTAGGTGGGAATTGGTGGGGGGGGAGGGGAGGGTGTCTGTCCGAGATGGAGGTGGGCCTTGAGCACTGCACAGATTGAAAGACCTCGTCGTCTGCTTCACGAGCAGGTAGAGCCCTATGGGAGGGTGACAAGGGACCGTACAGGACAGGACGTGGTTACCCATGTGTAAGGAGTTAGAGGCATGACGTGATGAAGGGTCTGAAGTTGAGTGGGGCTCATCAGCTAGGACGAGTCTCGAGGAGGTTTTGAAGTCGAAGCAGGTGGATGTCAGAGAGAAGTGGCATTTATAAAGACCCACAGCCAGAACTCCCATGAGTTGGGATGGGGTTGGCGGCAGGTCCGACTGGAGTAAAGAGATGTCGGGTGGATAACATGGAACGCCGTACACTTAAGAGTAGTGGCTTTCACGCTTTCCTGTGACCCAAAGTGAAAAATACATCTAATGGAAATCAAAGTTTCACAGAGCAATACTTATCCTTATTATGTGAATGCATGTGGATTTTTTTGGGGGGGAGCTCTGTTTACTGCATTCTTTTAAAAATGTTAGCTGTGAATTCTTACTCATGGGTCACAACCCGCTCTTTGAAAAACACCACTTAGAAATCAAAGAAGGGAAATTGTTTCAAGACGGTGAGATGGGGTGAGTCAGCATTATACCTACTGGGTGTTGGGATGCCTGAATTAAAGATCTCGTTCTGCTTTAATTAGTATTATGGGCTCAAGCATGACATTTGGGAAATGTCCCTAAAACTCCCCCCACCCGCCGCCGTTGACATTTCCTGAAGCTGGAAAAAAATTTTTTTGGTACATTCTGAGCTCTCGCCTTCCCCCTGCTTTTTGTCAGGGTAAAACTTGCTTCTATATAAAAGAGTATACAAATCTCATAAGTATAGCTTGGGAATTTTTACACGTGTTTATCCTGTGAAACCACCACCCAGATTGGAGCGCTCCTGTTTTTCTTCTCTTTCAGACTCAAGAACAGACGGAAGTACTAGAGAGTTTGAAGCAAGAACTTGCCGCCAGCAAACAGGAACTCCAGATTGTCCAAGGCAGCCTGGAAAGTTCGGCCCAGGTAAGCGTCACCTGTCTTTCCCTTCCTCATTCTTTTCCATCTCTGGCTTTGGTGTTGCTGGCACCCGGCATCCATCACCATGAGCACATGGCCCACCTTGGTCCCATCTGGGATCAGTGTGTCCTTGGGAAGGGGCAGATTCCTTGTGGCCTGGTGGTGGGTTTGGACCTCTGGAAAGGGGACCGTTTAATTCTCCCAGCAACTCCCTCTTCCCACTCGGTCGCCCTGCAGTCAGAAGCAAAACGGACCGCCCAGATCGCCGAGCTGGAGAAGGAGCGGGGCAGCCTGGTGGATGCTGTGGCTTGTCGAGAGGAGGAACTGTCCACTCTTCGGGAACAGTTGGAATACACCGAGATCAAACTGTCCAGCACACAGGCAAGTAACGGACACCCACTGGGGCTGACCAAGTCCAATTTCATAGCCATGGGCCTCGGCAGTGTATGCGTGGAGGCAGGGGGCTGTGAAAGGGGTTTGGGGCCTTTGGCCGGATCGCAAAGGTGAATATTCTGCGGGCATAGCTCCTAATGCCAGCGTGCCCTGTGCTGCACACAGAGCAGATGAGAAGAGATGCACCTGGCACTCTCTCCCCAAGGGTGGAGGACAGGCTGCTGTGGTCCATCCCCATAGCCTCCTGTGCTCGGTGGCACACACCTGTGGACAAAGTTAAAGGCTTTTTCTCTGTGTCAAGCTAACTGGCTTCGGCCTAATTAGCAGCAACTCGAGCTAAGGTACCAGGAATCCCAGCTGTGTCACAGGTGGATGCTGCATGGAGGCTCATTAGGGGGCCTATGGCCGACTCTCACTTCCCTGGACCATCTCTAGGAATCTGTAGACCGACTTGCGAAGGACCAACGAAAAATGCTTCTGGCGGAGTCGAGGAGGGCTGCCGAACAGGTGGTGCAGGAGGCCCTGAGGCGGTTTGAGGAGCCCGCTCTCTTCAGCTGCGCCGGATCTGCAGGTGCCCTTCCCCTTGCCCGGCTTGCAGGTGCCGGATCCTTACAGCCCAGTGCTCTTCGGCGTCGGCCTTGAATCCCGTGAGACCCTGATCTCAGGGGTTCCCAGCCCAGCTGCATGTCAGGATCACCTGGGGATGCCCAGGGCCCCCCCCACCCCCACGCCTAAGTTCTATTCAGTCGGCAGCTCTGCAGCACAGGGCCTGCGCAGTAGTATCTTCTAAACCACCCCCCAGCTCTCACCCCTCACCCCCCGGGTGTGATAACTACTGCTTTGGTCGTGGATCACGCTGATGAAATGCATCCCAGGAGCTGAGGCCTGATAACAATTCTGAATGCCGGAAGGAGGAGGAACAGACAGGCCTCTGTGTCTCTAAGGAGAACAGTGTGGTCTGAATGCAGAGGTGGCTGCCATGAGCTTCAAATCTAGAAAGGGAGTCATCATCCTTAAGCATGGAGAGGCAGAAACGATAAAATCCCCACAGGGTCACGGGTGTGAGCAAGGGCCCACCCTGTGTGCCCCAGAGTCCTCAGGGCGTGTGGTGACGTCAGAGGAACCCCCGTGATGAGAGGAGGGCCTTGGTGCACAGTAGATGGGAGAGCATCCAGGCCCGGGGCATTTGTGAAGTCGTGGCCGTGGCCGTGAACAGATCTCATTACAGCTCATTTTCGAGCAGAGGGGACTTGATAGTCTTGAGAGGTCCCGTTCAGAACAAGGCAGACGGGAGGAAACAGCTGATGGGTGATTTTTTTTTTTTTGTGCGGTACGCGGGCCTCTCACTGCTGTGGCCTCTCCCGTTGTGGAGCACAGGCTCCGGACGTGCAGGCTCAGCGGCCATGGCTCACGGGCCCAGCCGCTCCGCGGCATGTGGGATCTTCCCGGACTGGGGAGCAAACCCGTGTCCCCTGCATCGGCAGGTGGATGCTCAACCACTGCGCCACCAGGGAAGCCCTGATGGGTGATTTTTATTATCAGCTAGAAAGGTCTCGATTCTGTGAAGTGTTTCAGGAAGGACTGTGATATCTTGTTCAGTGGGGAACCCGTCCGTAGGGAAATCCAACAGTTGCAAATGAAGTAGCGCACTGGGTACCTCATTTACTGCGAGAACACCAGGACATGGGGCAGCTGTGGGCGGATTCCACAAGAGATGGTACGAGCTGGGTTTTGAAGGAAGAGGAGAGACATAAAGCCACGGAGAGGAAGAAGAGTGGGGAATAATAATCATAAAAATGGCTGACATTTACCGAGTGCTTGCAATATGCCAGGCACAATTCTAAGCACTTTATGTGCCTTGGCCCAGCAATTCTCACTGTGATGCCAGGAGGTGGTACTATTATTCCTCCTTTGTTGGATGAGGAAGCAGGCGCATGTGGCCTGAGAACACAGCCAATTGTGATAGAGCCAGGAGCTAAAACACGTATGCCACGAGACGCAAGAGCCTGTACTTTAACTCCTGTGTGTGCGATTCAGTCTCTGTGGACCAGTGCACAGAGGCACAGCAGTGGGAATGACGGTGTTGTGGGCAGAACATGAGTGTAGATTAGCCCTCATGGAGCCAGGGGTCTGAGCCCAAGAGTAATGGGAGTCCAAGGGCATCGGAACACTTAACAGAAAGGCCTAGATTTGATTCAGTGGCAGTGATGGGAAATGAGGGGCAGAAGCTAGACCGTGATGCCATTGCCGTGGTTCTTGGCCAAAGGACCAGGTAGGCTCAGAAGTACAGCCTTTGAAGCTGCAGTAAGAGAATCACGTACCAGCATAGCCATCAACCTCTCCTCCCTCCCCCTTCTTAGGGAAGCTCCTGCAGGGCTGGGGACCCCCACTGGGAAGGTCATCCATCAGGCAGCTTAACTAACAAGGATGAAGCGAGCTGAGACAACTCTGACTCTGACTTTGCCCTGTCTTCCCTCTCACAGATCACCTACTCTCCAAGGTCAGGTCCGTTTCCAGCTGCATCGAGCAACTGGAAAAATGCTGGAGCCAGTATCTGGCCTGCCCAGAAGGTAAGAGAGGTGAAGGATAGGGTCTGTCACTAGTGACAACTGGGCAGGGGTCCGAAATGCTGGAATGTGGCAATGGCGACCATTTCCTAGGCACCCAGAAAGGAATGTGTGTGTCTAACTTGCAAAGCGGGGAGGAAGGAGGTATGAAAGTGACTGCCCTCCCCCTCCAGCAGGACTGAGAAAGTTTCCTTTAAACTCCTGGCAGATATCAGTGGGCTTCTGCACTCGGTAACCCTCCTGGCCCACTTGACCAGTGACACCATTGTTCATGGCAGCACCACCTGCCTTAGAGCCCCACCAGAGCCTGCCGACTGTAAGTACCAGGGTGAGGGGCCACCACCACAGCACGGGCAGCAGAGGGCCTTTAAAAGTCTCTGTCGCCTTGCTTCTGCAGCTCTGACCGAGGCCTGTAAGCAGTATGGCAGGGAGACCCTCACCTATCTGTCTTTCCTGGAAGAGGAAGGAATCGTCAAGAATGCCGACAGCACAGCCATGAGGAGCTGCCTCACCAGGATCACAGCCATTGGCGAGGTATCATCAGTGTTATCCCTGGGGAAAGTCATTTTTTGGTATGAGTGCTGGGGATTTCTTCAGGGATCAGTGATGTTCTAAGCCAGTTCTTTCTGTACTTTAAACTTGATTCTGGAAAGTAGAGTTAGAACTGTAAAACTTGACCTTCTGAATGACTTTCCAGTTATATTTAATTCACTGGATATTAATTGAGAGTCTTCTATGTGATCATCACTGTGCTAAGCAGTGTCAGAGAAGGATGAGCACAGTTTTCCTGTTTTCAAGGGTTTTTATCTGGCTGGGCAGGTAACACCTAAAATGAAGGTAATATATTTATTCACTCAATAAAGATGTAGTGAGTATGACCTATGTACAGGGAATTGTGCCAGGTGTAGTTGTACAAGGACGAATAGGTCCCCTGGGGAAGGCATGGTCTCCCTGGGGAAGAAAAATGAAGAAACCAACCTTTTTTTTTTTTTTTTTTTAATTTTTATTTTATTTTTGGCTGCGTTGAGTCTTAGTTGCGGGATCTTCCTTGCAGCATGCAGGATCTTCCATTGCGGCACATGGGCTCTTCGTTGCAGCAAGCGGGCTTCTCTCTAGTTGTGGCACATGGGCTCCAGAGCACGTGGGCTCTGTAGTTTGTGGCACACGGGCTCTCTAGTTGTAGTGCGCGGGCTTAGTAGTTGTGGCACGTGGGCTTAGTTGCCCCATGGCGTGTGGGATCTTAGTTCCCTGACCAGGGATTGAACCTGGGTCCCCTGCATTGAAAGGTGGATTCTTAACCACTGGACCATCAGGGGAGTCCTGGAAATCAACCATTTCTATACAGTGTGATACAGATCTATTTAAGGAGTACAGTGCAAGGCAGCTTCTAATTCCTAGAATAGTAGGAATATTACCACCTAAAATAGTGGGAATGATAAATTCAGAGAAGGAAGAGACCAGGGCCAGAGGTCATATCCTCATCATCTCTCATTCGAACTCCGCCGAGCGGCTTGCAGGATCTTAGTTCGCCGGCCAGGGATCCAACCCATGGCAATGAGAGCGCAGAGTCCTAACCACTGGACCGCCAGGGACTTCCCTCATCTGAATTTTTTTTTAATTAATTAATTTTATTTTTGGCTGCGTTGGGTCTTCATTGCTGCACGTGGGCTTTCTCTAGTTGCGGCGAGCGGGGGCTACTCTTCGTTGCAGTGTGCAGGCTTCTCATCACGGTGGCTTCTCTTGTTGTAGAGCACGGGCTCTAGGCACATGGGCTTCAGTAGCTGTAGCACGTGGGCTCATTAGTTGTGGCTCACAGGCTCTAGAGTGCAGGCTCAGTAGTTGTGGTGCACGGGCTCAGTTGCTTCGCGGCACGTAGGATCTTCCTGGATCAGGGCTCGAACCCATGTCCCCTGCATTGGCAAGTGGATTCTTAACCACTGCGCCACCAGGGAAGCCCTGAAGGTGTTTTTAAAGTACCTCCCAAGCACGAAATACAGTCAGTGCTGCACAATGGTGGGGTCAGGGTCTGAGCGGCTGCAACTGAATGGCCTTGTGTGGGGTTCGACAGGATGGCCTTCTGGAAAGAAGTGGGTTCTGAGTGAGAATAGAGGCGGGAGGAGCGTGGAGTTGCAGAGCTCACGTGGTAGAGAGTTCCAGACAAGTCCCAGCACGGCGTGCAGAAGTGTGTTACATGGTGGGACCCTCCTACCTTCTGCCGTCATGTGGGGGTTACCTGTCCACCACGGGAGGGTAGAGAGGAGGTCAAAGGGTCATTTCCGCCTTCGTGATGCTGTTCATAGGAGCTCCTGCCCAGAGGCCTGGACATCAAACAGGAGGAACTGGGGGACCTGGTGGACAAAGAGATGGCTGCCACTTCCGCTGCCATTGAAACTGCTACGGCCAGAATAGAGGTATGGAAGTCTCTGCAGGATCACCTAAAGTGATGCTGTGCAACTACCTTTCGGCAGCATTGCCCACTGGATATATCTTAGCCGTTCTCTGCAGAGCCCCCTATAAAACAAACCAAAACCCAAATCCCCTGGGATCTCTGAGGTACAGAAAATAGAAAGTTCTCCAAGGGAAGATGAGCAGTTTCCTCAAGGATCACATACTTTGGTGTCAGGCCATCCTACATTCAAGTTCCAAACTGACCGCTAAGCTACGTTAACCCCGCTAAGATTCAGATTCCGTTTCTATATGATGGTGATGATAACAGTACCTTCCTCAGAGGGGTGTTGTAAAGAGCTCAGTGAGGTAATGCACATGGATCTCAGTGCCAGGCACTCAGTAAACCAACGGTAACTGTTGTCTCAGGGAAAAGCTGAGCGGGCACCATTGGAAAGGTCACATATTACTCCTTTGATGGAAGACTCAGGCCATCTGCCTTGGTGTGCTGCCTGCCTCGAGGACCTGGTAGCAGCTGCCCCTGTTGGCATGGTGCTGTAGCTCTCAGAGTTCTGTGCACATCAGCCCAGGTTCCAAAATGTCAAGACACAGACTGTAGCTCCAGCTGCCTCCCACTGAATAGATCGGAGGTCTGGGTCCTTTTCCTGACTCTCACGAGGACATGGGTGGGCACTTCTAGGTTTCTCAGCTACTGCAGGATGTCGGACCGCAGGTGTAGCAGGACACCAGTGGGTTCTCAGTACCTGTGATGTACTGAGAAACTCTGCTTCTTTTTTAATAGGAGATGCTCAGCAAATCCCGAGCTGGAGACACAGGAGTTAAATTGGAGGTGAATGAAAGGTCAGTCTGAGCAGCGTGGTGACACCTAGGTGATCAGGATCTGTCTTTCCTGCACTGGATCATACTGATTAGAATAGAACATTAGCCGCCACAGGGAAGGGCTGAGTCTATGGAATTGTCAATATCAGTATTAATGATGACCATGGTATCAATATTGCATTATAGGGGAAAGAAACCCCAAGAGTCACTACTTACCTATTCCTTATGAAGAAGATCCACAGTCGTCTCCTCTCTCACCCACCTTTCCTTCAGAGCTTCACCTCCAGAATATTCCCTGCCTTTTTTCCCATCCCAAGTGTGTTCAGGAGAGAAAAAGAAAACAAGTCTTCCGCATTGTTTTTGGTCTCTGTTTTGTGTCCCTGACTTTTTTGTTGTTTTTGCTTATTGCAGGATCCTTGGCTCCTGTACCAGCCTAATGCAGGCTATTCAGGTCCTGATCGTGGCCTCAAAGGAGCTCCAGAGAGAGATAGTGGAGAGTGGCCGGGTAAGCATGGGTGAGGGCCCTAGACAGAGCAAACATCGGTTACTGATTCCCAGCTCAGTGAGAGGTGGAGTCTACTCGATACACATTCAGTGAGGTCTAGGTGTGCTGCCGTCCAGCCATATGTGCCCACCTGAGGGCACAGCTGCCACTCCCATGGACATCAACAAATGCTATGGAAAGAAGCTGGGGCATGGCCAGGTCCCCACAGTGCAGTTGGTCAGAGCCTCCAGTGGCAGGCTCATTCACCCTGGTGGATGTCACTGGAACCTGCCATGGAAGGCCAGTGTTCATTGCAAGTCTGGACTCTCGGAGAAGGGAGTGAGGACTTTTAAAACCAGGCAAATCAGAAATGTCAACCTGGTGCTGACTCTCCACTGTGGGCTCTGCCCGTGTCTCTTTCTGTGCATGCTTGAACCCACACCCGCTGCAGTGGAAGCACAGGGTCTTAACCACGGGACTGCCGGGGAACTCCCTGCCATGTCTCTTTCCAACAGCAGTTAACTCGTAGTGATTCAGACAGACTCTGCCTCCGTCCCTGTTAACATCATCACTTCAGTTTTCTTGCTCCTTTGCTGGTGTCATCAGCCTCTTTTTTCCTTTCTCACATCCCCATGTGCGGCTGCAGCTCAGGAGACAAAGGTCCAGAGAGGGGGCTATGAGCCTAAAAACAATCCTATAAAGAACGAAGCTATACCATTTACCACGTGATGTTACAGTGAAATGACTGCCAGCCTTCTAGGAAGCAGGGTCTCATCAAAAGTAAAATCTGCCAGCACCCAGAGTCTGAACTTCTCAGGTTCCAGAATTGTTTAATATTTTGATGAGTAAAATGTTTCTGGCTCATCATAAATGTACGGTGGAGTAGAAGGACGTGCTCTCACTCCCTCTTGTGAGAACACCAGAATCACAACTAGCTCCTGGACAGTCATCGCCAGGAAGACACTGGAACTCACCAAAAAAGATACCCCACATCCAAAGACAAAGGAGAAGCCACAATGAGACGGTAGGAGGGGCGCAATCACAGTAAAATCAAATCCCATAACTGCTGGGTAGGTGACTCACAGACTGGAGAACACTTACACAACAGAAGTCCACCCACTGGAGTGAAGGTTCTGAGCCGCACATCAGGCTTCCCAACCTGGGGGTCCGGCAACGAGAGGGGAAATTCCTAGAGAATCACACGTTGAAGCCTAGTGGGATTTGACTGCAGGACTTCGACAGGACTGGGGGAAACAGAGACTCCACTCTTGGAGGGCACACACAAAGTAGTGTGCACATCAGGACCCAGGGGAAGGAGCAGTGACCCCAGGCGAGACTGAACCAGACCTACCTGCTAGTGCTGGAGGGTCTCCTGCAGAGGCGGGGGGTGCCTGTGGCTCACCGTGGGGACAAGGACACTAGCAGCAGAAGTTCTGGGAAGTACTCCTTGGCGTGAGCCCTTCCAGAGTCTGTCATTAGCCCCAACAAAGAGCCCAGGTAGGCTCCAGTGTGGGTTACCTCAGGCCAAACAACCAACAGGGAGGGAACCCAGCCCCACCCATCAGCAGTCAAGCAGAATAAAGTTTTACTGAGCTCTGCCCACCAGAGTAAGTCAGCTCTACCCACCACCAGTCCCTCCCACCAGGAAACTTAAACAAGCCTCTTAGATAGCCTCATCCACCAGAGGGCAGACAGCAGAAGCAAGAAGAACTACAATCCTGCAGCCTGTGGAACAAAAACCACATTGATAGAAAGATAGACAAGATGAACAGGCAGAGGGCTATGTACCAGATGAAGGAATAGCTCTACAACAAATGCTAAAGGAACTTCTCTAAGTGTGAAACACAAGAGAAGAAAAGGACCTACATAAACAAACCCATAACAATTAAGAAAATGGTCATAGGAACATACATATCGATAATTACCTTAAATGTGAATGGATTAAATGCTCCAACCAAAAGACACAGGCTTGATGAATGGATACAAAAACAAGACGCATATATATGCTGTCTACAAGAGACCCACTTCAGACCTAGGGACACATACAGACTGAAAGTGAGGGGATGGAAAAAGATATTCCATGCAAATGGAAATCAAAAGAAAGCTGGAGTAGCTATACTCATATCAGATAAAATAGACTTTAAAATAAAGAACATTACAAGAGACAAGGAAGGACACTACATAAGGATCAAGGGATCAATCCAAGAAGAGATAACAATTATAAATATATATGCACCCAGCATAGGAGCACCTCAATACATAAGGCAACTGCTAACAGCTATAAAAGAGTAAATCGACAGTAACACAATAATAGTGGGGGACTTTAACACCTCACTTACACCAATGGACAGATCATCCAAAACGAAAATAAATAAGGAAACAGAAGCTTTAAATGACACAATAGACCAGATAGATTTAATTGATATTTATAGGACATTCCATCCAAAAACAGCAGATTACAATTTCTTCTCAAGTGCGCACGGAACATTCTCCAGGATAGATCACATCTTGGGTCACAAATCAAGCCTCAGTAAATTTAAGAAAATTGAAATCATATAAAGCATATTTTCTGACCACAACGCGGTGAGATTAGAAATGAATTACAGGGAAAAAACCGTAAAAAACACAAACACATGGAAGCTAAACAATACGTTACTAAATAACCAAGAGATCACTGAAGAAATCAAAGAGGAAATCAAAAAATACCTAGAAACAAATGACAATGAAAACACGACGTACAAAACCTATGGGATGCAGCAAAAGCAGTTCTAAGAGGGAAGTTTATAGCTATACAAGCCTACCTCAAGAAACAAGAGAAATCTCAAACAATCTAACCTTAACCTAAAGGAACTAGAGAAAGAAGAACAAACAAAACCGAAAGTTAGCAGAAGGAAAGAAATCATAAAGATCAGAGCAGAAATAAATGAAATAGAAACAAAACAATAGCAAAGATCAGTAAAACTAAAACCTGGTTCTTTGAGAAGGTAAAGAAAATTGATAAACCATCAGCCAGACTCATCAAGAAAAAGAGGGAGAGGACTCAAATCAATAAAATTACAAATGAAAAAGGAGAAGTTACAACAGACACCGCAGAAATACAAAGCATCCTAAGAGACTACTACAAAGCAACTCTATGCCAATTAAATGGACAACCTAGGAGAAATGGACAAATTCTTAGAAAGGTATAACCTTCCAAGACTGAATCAGGAAGAAATAGAAAATATGAACAGACCAATCACAAGTAACGAAATGGAAACTGTGATTTAAAATCTTCCAACAAACAAAAGTCCAGGACCAGATGGCTTCACAGGTAAATTCTATCAAACATTTAGAGAAGAGCTAACACCCATCCTTCTCAAACTCTTCCAAAAAATTGCAGAGGAAGGAACACTCCCAAACTCATTCTATGAGGCCACCATCACCCTGATACCAAAACCAGACAAAGATACTACGAAAAAAGAAAATCACAGACCAATATCACTGATGAATATAGATGCAAAAATCCTCAACAACATATTAGGAAACAGAATCCAACAACACATTAAAAGGATCATATACCATGATCAAGTGGGATTTATCCCAGGGATGCAAGGATTCTTCAATATATGCAAATCAATCAATGTGATACACCATATTAACAAACTGAAGAATAAAAATCATATGATCGGGCTTCCCTGGTGGCGCAGTGGTTGAGAGTCCGCCTGCCGATGCAGGGGACACGGGTTCGTGCCCCGGTCTGGGAAGATCCCACATGCCGCAGAGCGGCTAGGCCCGTGAGCCATGGCCACTGAGCCTGCGTGTCCGGAGCCTGTGCTCCGCAAGGGGAGAGGCCACAACAGTGAGAGGCCCACCTACAGCAAAAAAAAAAAAAAAAAAAAAAAAAAAATCATATGATCATCTCAATAGATGCAGAAAAAGTTTTTGACAAAATTCAACACCCATTTATGATAAACACTCTCCAGAAAGTGGGCATAGAGGGAACCTACCTCAACTTAATAAAGGCCACATACAACAAACCCACAGCCAACATCATTCTCAATGGTGAAGAACTGAAAGCATTTCCTCTAAGATCAGGAACAAGACAAGGATGTCCACTCTCACCACTATTATTCAACATAGTTTGGGAAGTCCTAGCCACAGCAATCAGAGAAGAAAAGAAATAAAAGGAATACAAATTGGAAAACAAGAAGTAAAACTGTCACTGTTTGCAGATGACGTGATACTATACATAGAGAATCCTAAAAATGCCACCAGAAAACTACTAGAGCTAATCAATGAATTTGGGAAAGTTGCAGGATACAAAATTAATGCACAGAAAGCTCTTGCATTCCTATACACTAATGATGAAAAGTCTGAAAGAGTAAATAAGGAAACACTCCCATTTACCATTGCAACAAAAAGAATAAAATACCTAGGAATAAACCTACCTAGGAGACAAAAGACCTGTATGCAGAAAACTATAAGACACTGATGAAAGAAAGTTGATACCAGCAGATGGAGAGATATACCATGTTCTTGGATTGGAAGAATCAATATTGTGAAAATGACTGTGCTACCCAAAGCAATCTACAGATTCAATGCAATCCCTGTCAAATTACCAATGACATTTTTTACAGAACTAGAACAAAAAATCTTAAAATTTGTATGGAGACACAAAAGACCCCGAATAGCCAAAGCAGTCTTGAGGGAAAAAAATGGAGCTGGAGGAATCAGACTCCCTGACTTCAGAATATACTACAAAGCTACAGTAACCAAGACAATGTGGTACTGGCACAAAAACAGAAACATAGATCAATGGAACAAGATAGAAAGCCCAGAGATAAACCCGCACACCTATGGTCAACTAATCTATGACAAAGGAGGCAAGGATATACGTGGAGAAAAGACAGTCTCTTCAATAAGTGGTTCTGAGAAAACTGGACAGCTACATGTAAAAGAATGAAACCAGAACACTCCCTAACACCATACACAAAAATAACCTCAAAATGGATTTGAGACCTAAATGTAAGACCAGACACTATAAAACTCTTAGAGGAGAACATAGGAAGAACACTCTTTGACATAAATCACAGCAAGATCTTTTTTTGATCCACCTCCTAGAGTAATGGAAATAAAAACAAAAATAAACAAATGGGACCTAATGAAACTTCAAAGCTTTTGCACAGCAAAGGAAACCATAAACAAGACGAAAAGACAACCCTCAGAATGGGAGAAAATATTTGCAAACGAACCAACGGACAAAGGATTAATCTCCAAAATATATAAACAGCTCATGCAGCTCATTATTAAAGAAACAAACAACCAAATCCAAAAATGGGCAGAAGACCTAAATAGACATTTCTCCAAAGAAGACATACAGATGGCCAAGAAGCACATGACAAGCTGCTCAATATCACTAATTATGAGAGAAATGCAAATCAAAACTACAATGAGGGGGGGCTTCCCTGGTGGTGCAGTGGTTGAGAGTCTGCCTGCCAATGTCGGGGACATGGGTTCGAGCCCTGGTCTGGGAAGATCCCACATGCCATGGAGCGACTGGGCCCGTGAGCCACAACTGCTGAGCCTGCACGTCTGGAGCCTGTGCTCCGCAACAAGAGAGGCCACGACAGTGAGAGGCCCACGCACCATGATGAAGAGTGGCCCTCGCTTGCCACAACTAGAGAAAGCCCTTGCACAGAAACGAAGACCCAACACAGCCAAAAATAAAAATAAATAAATTAAAAAAAAAGCAAAAACAAAAAAACTACAATGAGGGCTTCCCTGGTGGCGCAGTGGTTGAGAGTCCGCCTGCCGATGCAGGGGACACGGGTTCGTGGCCTGGTCCGGGAAGATCCCACATGCCACGGAGCAGCTGGGCCCGTGAGCCATGGCTGCTGGGCCTGCGTGTCCGGAGCCTGTGCTCCGCAGCGGGAGAGGCCACAACAGTGAGAGGCCCGCGTACTGCAAAAAAAAAAAAAAAAAAAACTACAGTGAGGTATCACCTCACACCAGTTAGAATGGGCATCATCAAAAAGTCTACAAACATCAAATGATGGAGACGGTATGGAGAAAAGGGAACCCTCTTGCACTGTTGGTGAGAATGTAAATTGATGCAGCCACTATGGAGAACAGTATGGAGGATCCTTAAAAAACTAAAAGTAGCATTACCATATGACCCAGCAATCCCACTACTGGGTATATACCCAGAGAAAACCATAATTCAAAAAGACACATGCACCCCAGTGTTCATTGCAGCACTATTTACAATAGCCAGGTCATGGAAGCAACCTAAATGCCCATCGACAGACGAATGGATAAAGAAGTTGTGGTACATATATACAATGGAGTATTACTCAGCCATAAAAAGGAACGAAATTGGGTCATTTGTTGAGACATGGATGAATCTAGAGACTGTCATACAGAGTGAAGTAAGTCAGAAAGAGAAAAACAAATATCGTATATTAACGCATATATGTGGAACCTAGAAAAATGGTACAGATGAACCAGTTTGCAGGGCAGAAGTTGAGACACAGATGTAGAGAACAAACATATGGACACCAAGTGGGGAAAGCTGCAGGAGGGTGGGGATGGTGGTGGTGGGATGAATTGAGCGATTGGGATTGACATGTATACACTGATGTGTATAAAATTGATGACTAATAAGAACCTGCAGTATAAAAAAATAAATAAAATTAAATTAAAAAACAAAAGAACAAAAGTGTATCTGCTTTGGTGGCACTTTTTATCAGTCCGAGAGGTGATGTTTTCTGCCCCCAAAATAGAAAGAGGGACTGAGCAAGGAGTATCTGTACATTCTCAGACTGTCAGATACTTCCGAAGCATAAAAGCATTTTAAAATTCCAAGTAGGAATTACTGTATTTTTCTTTCAGTTTTATTGAGATATAATTGACACACAGTGCTGTATCAGTTTAAGGTGTACAACATAATGCTTTGACAACGCATATGAAGCGATTATCCCAGTAAGTTTAGTGAAGAACCGTCATCTCTTATAGATGCAAAATGAAAGAAACAAAAAAAGTTTTTTCCTTGTGATGAGAACTCTTAGGATTTAGTCTCAGTATCTTTCATGTATAACATACAGCAGTGTTCATTATATTTATCATGTTGTACATTACATCCCTAGTACTTATTTATGTTATAACTGGAAGTTACACCTTTTGGCTCCCTCCAATTCCCTCCCCCACCCCATAGCAATTATTTTTTTAATCACTCACTGTGTATTCACTGTCCTCTTTTGGCAAATCACAGAGAGCGGCTAGACTCCCCTCAGATCATGTTATTTGTATATACATATAAATAATATATATAATATATACAATATAGAGATATTGGGATGTGATAGAAATGCTATAGGCTTTGGAGTCAGAAAAGCTGAGGATTTATTTCCATTTATTTCCTACATATCCTTAGGGAAAGTATTTTTGCCTCTCTGAATCTTAGTTTTCTCATCTTTAAAAATGGGAATAATAATGCTCACCCCTCGGGGTTACTGTGAAGACTGCATGGGATAATATATATAAAAGCACCTGGCACATAGTAGGCACACAATAAAAGATAGCTAATAGTATTTTTCACTTCCCTAGGGTACAGCATCCCCTAAAGAGTTTTATGCCAAGAATTCTCGATGGACAGAAGGACTTATCTCAGCCTCTAAAGCTGTGGGCTGGGGAGCCACTGTCATGGTGTAAGTATCCGTCCTTCCCAAGGCTCCTCACCTTCACCCTGCTTTCCAATGATCCACCCTAGAGAACAACTAAGGGGAAAAATTTGCCCCCTAGAAATGAACTGTTGATAGGGAAGTTAATAGGACTGAAAGTTTAAAAGGGAGTCTGGGTCTGAATATAAAAAAGAAGTGGTACATATACACAATGGAATATTACTCAGCCATAAAAAGGAACGATACTGGGTCATTTGTAGAGACATGGATGGTCCTAGAGACTGTCATACATAGTGAAGTAAGTCAGAGAGAAAAATATTGTATATTAACGCATATATGTGGAATCTAGAAAAATGGTACAGATGAACCGGTTTGCAAGGCAGAAATAGAGACACAGATGTAGAGAACAAACGTATGGACACCAAGGAGGGAAAGTGGGGGGGGGGGTGGGATGAATTGGGCGATTGGGATTGACGTGTATACACTGATGTGTATAAAATAGACAACTAATAAGAACCTGCTGTATAAAAAAATAAATTAAAAAAAAAAAAAGGAGTCTGGGTCTCCTGGAGCAACACGGGGTGGGGCAGGCTGGCTGGGCTCCCTGTCTGCCAGGGTGATGGGAGTGGTCTAAAGGTGAGGTCATTAGGGGTTGCAGCTGTCAGTTTCATAACCCGTCTGGTTCTCTCCTGACTACCAGGGATGCAGCTGATCTGGTGGTACAAGGCCGAGGGAAATTTGAGGAGCTGATGGTCTGTTCGCATGAAATTGCTGCTAGCACCGCCCAGCTTGTGGCCGCATCCAAGGTAGGACCTGTGTTGGGCTTCCCAGGACACTCTATGTTCTGACTGGGTTAGAAAATATACCTGGACCATGGCACTGGCCCCAAGAACTGATTATTTGTCCTGTATCCAGGTAGGTTGAGTCCCAGATAAAAATTCTGCCTCCGAGGGCCCCCTAAAAGCCTTTCAGCAGGGAGCCCCTCTAACCCACCTCTCCACATGCATGCCTTTTGTCTTCATCATTTTTATTGCAAGTGGCCTTTAAGGGTCCAGCCATGCCAACCTCTGATGAGCAATCATACATTCAAGGAGTGCTCAAATAAGGAAAATGCTGGCCCAGTAAGCTGGTTACCTGGCTTGGCTCTGAAGTTCCACAATTAATGTCTGCCTCTCTTCAAAAGGGTCCAAATTTGAACCATTGCCCCACCTAATCCTAATGCAAAGCTCATCACCAAAATCCTTCCATGAGTTGTAGAGTTCCCCAGGGAGTGTTCTTTTACTGTCCTTATTTATTGTTGTTCCAAAATAAGTGATAAAGCTAGAGTTTAAGGCCACCAAGCAAATAAGCCAGGAATGATTTTGTTTTTAATTAATTTATTTAATTTATTTATTAGTTTTGGCTGTGTTGGGTCTTCGTTGCTGAGTGCAGGCTTCCTCTAGTTGCAGCGAGTGGGGGCTACTCTTTGTTGCGGTGCGCGGGCTTCTCATTGCAGTGGCTTCTCTTGTTGTGGAGCACGGGCTCTAGGCACACGGGCTTCAGTAGTTGTGGCTCACGGGCTCCAGTAGTTGTGGTTCGCGTGCTTCAGTAGTTGTGGCTTACGGGCTTCAGTAGTTGTGGCTTGCAGGCTCTAGAGCGCAGGCTCGGTAGTTGTGGCACACAGGCTTAGTTGCTCCACGACATGTGAGATCTTCCTGGACCAGGGCTCAAACCTGTGTTCCCTGCATTGGCAGGCGAATTCTTAACCACTGCGCCACCAGGGAAGCCCCAGGAATGATTTTTGATATTAGAGGGATGCCAGGAGTTGACCCCCTAGGTACCGATTTTTGAGTTGATTGGTGACCACAGCAGAGCCCATATATTTGTCAAGCACCATCAGACCGACTATCTGATTCCATCCTTGCTGCTCTATGTTGTGTGACCCTAAATCTGCTTGGTCCTGGCAGGTGAAAGCTGATAAGGACAGCCCAAACCTGGCCCAGCTGCAGCAGGCCTCTCGGGGCGTGAATCAGGCCACCGCCGCAGTTGTGGCCTCAACCATTTCTGGCAAATCACAGATCGAGGACACAGGTAGCCTTTCAGAAGCAATGCTTTTCTCATCCATCCTATGTGGCTGCTCATTACATTCTTCTCCATGATTCCGATTTCCCACAGTCCTGTTTCCAAATTCTGTCTTATTTTTTATCTTTGTACATTCAAACTTACCTTCTCAAAAGTTGAGACACCACATAAGCATGCTATTCATCACTCTAGGGACAGGCCTTAGCTAGATTTTCCATTTAGCTATTTCTCTGAATTCAGAGAAATGACTTCACAGGCCTGATTGTCCATTGGGGTGGGGTCTGACCCTGGTTACCCTGTCATTGTCTTCCTCCCTCTCCACCCCTCACTTACATTCACGCGTATGTTGGTAAATGACAAACCAAGCATTTCAGCAGAGCACTGGCACCGGCCACCTCTCAGGTAAGTGTCAGCTGGGGTGTCATTCGACAAGACCCTCCTATTTCCATCATTGCAGACAGCATGGACTTCTCAAGCATGACGCTGACCCAGATCAAACGCCAGGAGATGGATTCCCAGGTAGGAACTCCATCTCTAAGTCTGGTCAGACTCTATGGCCTATGACACTGACCCCAAATATTATTCCCATGGGGAGAAGTCACAGAGAAACTCGCGGGGGAAATGAACACAGAGGTACATATCACCCCAAGAATGAACGTAAGTGATGCTGGAAGAAACAGCGGAGGTGGACAGAGGTGATTAGTAAAGATCAGAATCTTAACTCTTGCCCCCCCGTCTTGGTCTGGCACCCCTCAAAATATTACCAGCTCTCTCCTAAGCAGACCATAAACTGGTATTTAATAGTCTTATATTAACAATTTTTTGAAAACTTTCAATATGAATTATTTGTATATGACCTTCAGGTTTGTTTTTTTTTTTAAGTCAATCCACTGTTAACCCATCAAAGGTGATGCCATTTCTCAGTTTTAGTAAAGTTATGCCATGCAAAATAGGATCCTGGAAAATACCTGACATCCTTGTTCTAGAATTTCTGGTCACAGTCCTGGGGTAAAGTCCAGCTTGAGACTGGTGAAGTCTATAGGTGGGTCACTCAGCATTTTTAGGAAAAGTCATATGCCAGGTGTCTGTAGACACTGAAAGAACTGGGCTCAGGCCTGAGTCTCCTCCATCTACACCCTCCTGCTTCTGTTCTCTTCCCATCCCTCTTGATTTTAAATACCATCTATGTGCCGATAAATACCCCATTCTTCTCCCCAACTTAGGTCCCCACATTCTTCTCTTTGAGCTCTGTACTTGCTCAATTGCCTACGGGATGTCTCCACTTCATGCCCAAGAAGTACAGGCATCCAGACTTAGTGTGTCCAGAACAGGTCTCTTGGTTTCCCTCTCACCCAAATCTGTTCCTCCTCTGGTTTTCTCCATCACAGTAAATGGCACCACCACCCCCCACCTGGGTGCTGAGCCCCAAACCTGGGAGTCGTCCTTGGTTCCTCTCCCTCCCCCTCCACATCCAGCCTACCAGCAAGTCCTGTCAACTCTCAGTCTCTAAAACATAGCCTTAACCTTTCCAGTCTTCCATCTCCCTAACCTAGTCTAAGCCACTGTTGTCTCCTGCTGAGCTACTGCAGAAGCAACTTACCTATATTGTATGCAAGTATGTGTTTTAGAATTATCCCATGGCGGGGCAGGGAGAACAGGAAAGAGTATTGCTGAGACAAGTCTGGCCACGAGTTGGTAGTTGATGGAACAACATGAAAGGTATATGGTGGGGTTCACTGTACCAGTCTCCATCCTTCTGTATATGTTTTACATTTTCCATAATAAAAAGTTTAAAAAGCAAAAAAAAACGAACCACCTTACTGGGTCTAGTTGCTTCCACTCTGCCCATGTTCAATGCATTCAGCCTCAACATATTGTAAAAATGTAAATGACTACATGTCAGTTCCCTGCTTAAAATCTTCCGCTGGCTTCCTTTGGACTTGGAGTAATACCCAGACTCCTCCCCCTGGCCCGTGGGCCGCAGTCGCAATGATCCTTGCCTATTGCTCCAACCTCACCTCATGACTCTCTCCCGGTCAAAAGTTACTTCCTGAGAGTAGCCTTTGCTGCCCACCCTTAGTCTTTATCACTAAGTCGCCCTGTGTCATTTGCTTTATGATCAGGTCTTTTCTTGTTCATTAGCTTGTCTCTTCCCGCCATGAGGTAAGCAGGGACCTTGTCTGTCCAGGCACCGCTGTGTCTCCAGCACCTGTAACAGAGCCTGGGGTCCATTATGGGTGCTCAGCAAATATTTCTTGCAATAATAAATAAAATAATTAATGAGGAGGAGGAATAGCCAAGAACCAACCCTTCCTTTAGTGAGATTGTACCTTTTCCTGCACAATAATAACCCTAAGTTATACCAACCCCTCAAAAATGCCAGAACCATTGTATTTGATTCCTGCCTAGACTTCCAGAGAACTGAGGTTGAAGGAGATGGGTTACAACTGGATTAGAATGTATCATATAGATAGACTAAACATTAGAGTTGTCCTTTTCTTCCCATTGTTTCTCTTTTTATTTATTGAAATAGAGTTGACCTACACTGTTACATTAGTTTCAGGTATACTACATAGTGATTTGACATTTGCATACATCACGAAATAATCATCACAATAAGTCTAATGATTATCTGTCTCCATACAAAGTTATTACAATACCACTGACCATATTCCTTATGCTGTATATTATATCCTTGTGACTTATTTATTTTATAACTGGAGGTTTGTACCTCTTAATCCCCTTCACATATTTCACCCCCCCCAACCTCCCCTCCACTCTGTCAACTACCTGTTTATTCTCTGCATCTGTGAGTCTCTTTCCTGTTATTTTGTTTTGTTCTTTAGATTCCACATTTAGGTGAGATCATATGGTATTTGTCTTTCTATGACTTACATCACTTTTCAAAATACCTTCTAGATCCAACCATGTGGTTGCACATGGCAAGATTTTTCATTTTTTTTTAAAAGCTGAGTCGTATGTTTTTAGTTAGTGATTTATCAGAGGAACGGAAGATAAGCCCTACTCCCATTTAGGCATTTGGACCGTAAAGTATCATTCATTTCCAGTAGAGGGTCCCAGTGAGAAAGCATAAAAGCCATTGGGATAGATGGATGAACGAGAGGATGGAGAAATTAGAGCAGAGACAAGGGTGAAATTGAGGACTGGGTAAGCTATGGATAACCTGGACAGCGAGTCCTGGACCACAGAGCAAAGGGATTAGGTCGACATGAGACCGTTCTCAGGTCCCTGCTCAAAGCAAAGGCCACTTTCCCCACAGGTTAGGGTGCTGGAGCTAGAAAACGAACTGCAAAAGGAGCGTCAAAAACTGGGAGAGCTTCGGAAAAAGCATTACGAGCTCGCTGGTGTCGCCGAGGGCTGGGAGGAAGGTGAGCCAAGGACTGGCACAGCCCCCAGGGAGGGAGGTGGGGGGATGCTGTGTGATGAGGGCCTCCCCCTCCCATACAGCGGAACCAGGAACTTCTCCCTCCTCCCTTCTATTCACAGGGCATCTTTTTTCTCCAGTGGTGAATAACCCATAAGCCCCAAACTGGGGTACACTGTGGTGAATAGAAAGCTTTTGTGGTCATCTTTCAAGACCTGAATGTTGACCAGTGGACTGAATGGTCACTCACTCACTCCATTGCCTTCCAGACCCAGTTAGCCTGCTTTTTCTCCCCAGGAGTTGTTTCAGGCCAGCATCAAGTTGAGTAGTGAACGAATGAATAGTGGTCAGTGAAGGTCCAGCAGACAGGGCAAGTGAATTCCAAGCTTCTGGCTGCCTAGAGCCAGCTATGGGTAACAATGGCAAGAGATAGAAAGGGTCAGGAGCTAGAAACAGTGTGGAGTGGAGTAAGGCTCACCCCGCCAGCCCAGGGACTCTTGGTCGCCCGGAGTCTGTGCGGGCTGCTTCTCTGAACATCCAAAGTGGCCAACTTGATCACAACCAAGATCGTGATTCTCATTGGGCTCACTGACTCTGGGAACCCGCCACAGATGCCGCCCAGTCATTCCTGGACACTTGACCCAGGGAATAGGTGGTTATGATTATGTATTTTAGAGCCCAACCTGGCGGCCGTTTCTGTTGGCTAGATGAATGTGTGTGTGCACCAAACACTGTGAAACATAAGTGACTATTGTCTTTTAGGAACAGAAGCATCACCACCTACGCTGCAAGAAGCGATCACCGAGAAAGAATAGAGTCACACCGACGTCCCACAGGTCAGAGTGTAAATCCTTGTTGCCCATCTGTGTGTGTGTGATTCCCCCAGTCATGGGCCAGACCCTGGGAGTGTGCGCCACGCCCATCATCCAGTGCTGAGGACCTGCCCAGCCTTCCGAAGACTCCCTCCACAGCCCATGATCTGTGTTCTTTCACTCCTCCCCCACCGCCAAGAAGAGGGAAGCCCAGGGCCACCCCGACAGAGGGGACCTCCCTCCCGGTCCTGCCTGTTTTACCCCCAAACAGTTGGTGTCCTTGTTGGGGGGTGGGGTGGGAGGCTTGTTGCTACTGCTGTTGAGCTGGAGAGCGAAGATCTTACACGTTTTCTTTTCTGTTTTCTTCTTAGCCTTTTCTGTTTCATCATTTGCACAAACTTGTGAACACCGGGGGACTGGTGGATTCCAAACCGTGACCCGACCCTGAGGCTGCACGGAGTCGGAAGAAGAGCAGGAGTGTCCTGGCAGTGCCAGGCAGTGCCCCCCTCTTTTGGCAGTTCCATGGATTCCCACTGCTTCTTATGGTGGTCGGGTGTTTTTTTCCCCAAGTTTCACTCATATAGCCAACACTCCCAGGGGATCGCCTCTGAAGCCCTGAGCTATTGGGGGCCCCTAACCACAGCAGCTCACAGCAATGGTGCTGCCTAGGCTTCGCCACGGTGCTCCCCGCCGGCCCCCCGAGCCAAGTGTCCTGCTGAGCGAGTGTGGGTCGGCCGAGGCCACTCCCCGGGGTCGGGCGGAAGGAGAGCGAGTGCCTTGCCTTCTAAAGCTGGAGCCCAGCCGAAAGCCTCTGCCCACCTTCACAAGTGAGGGGCAACAGAGAGAGGGAGAGGAAGGGTGCACACAGCCCAGGTCTTCAGGAGACCACCTTTCTTGGAAACTCCTTGTGACCGGGCTGAAAAGCCTTATCCCATGCTTGAACCCAGCCGGTGAGAGTAGCCACACTTCCTCCCCCCGGAAGGAATCTTCCATGGCCCCTCAGTTGACACCTCCCTTCATACCCAGGCAGGGCCCTAAGACGGAACACGTGAGGGGTTTCCAATCCCTTTCTCCAAATGTCTGCCTTGGCATCCTCTTGAATCTCAAGAAGATAGTTCCATGTTCTACCTAATGGACAGACCCAGAAGATCAGGCCAACTTGCTCCCAGCAGGAAAGACCCTGGGCTTGGTTTGGTACCTTGAATATTATGACTAATCTCCATTAGCAGCAGTGCTGGCAGCAACCAGGATTTCAGGTGTGACTATGGCTAGGCTTGCGTTGCTGCCTGAGTACATCCGTCTTCAAGAATCGGAAACAAGACCTAGAGGCCATCCCGATCTGTCGTTGCCGGTTTGGATCTTGAAGGAAGAAAGTTCCTCAGAGCATCTGGGTCAGGGAAAACAAGAGAGGGGGACCACTGGCTCTGACCCCTTCCAACCACACATCCCGGGCCCTGGCTGACTTGCGGACAGGATGAGGACAGAAGGAGCTTGAACGATGTCCTGGAGGTGGGCAGCCCGCCAGCACTTCTTCACCTCCACATGGACCCCGGCATTTAAGTGACCTTCCCATCTTGGACAAACAATGTCTTCCTTCCTTTATCTGTAGCAATTCATAGGTAGTAGCCAACAAGCACTTCCCAGGACCTGTCCCCAAGGACCATTGCTGAGTGTTGCTACGTGACAGGTTGTGAGACTCCCGTTTGATCACTGTGAATCAACTCTCCTTCCCAAGCCCCCACCGCCAACTCCCTTTCTCTGCATTTTCTAACTAGGGCACTCAAAAAACTGCGTCCCATTAGCTCAGATTATGAGACTCAGATGTGTGATCTCCATACTGGGCTAACGAGATAGCAGCAGTAGAAATTGACCGGTCTTATGTTTACTGCTTCTTTGTGCTCAACTATTTTTCCACCCAAGCCTCAGAAGGAATGATGTGTAGCATCCCTGGCCCAGCTGTGCCTATTCAGCCAGTTGGTGTGTTCTCAGCATGGGTCAACACTTCCAAAGGCGGCTGGTCCTCACTTCCAGAATCTCAGCCATTCAGACTATTGTGCTCCAAATTACCGCTGGGGGGAAAATCTAGTATATGGGACCAGATTAGGATTCCCTGAGTAACACTCCCTCTAAAAAGAAGCCATAGTAATTTTTAAAACCTTCATGGGCCTCTCCGGAGTAATTAAACAGTTAAGAAAGCACTTAAACAGGAACACAGGCTAATTCAGTCTCACATGAGGAAATATATGTCAGAATTAGTATAATTACTTTTATAATCGCTTGACTTAGAAGCTAGTCCATTCTCTAGCCCAAATCAAAATGTCGTACCTTGGCTACTCTAAAAATGAGTGTGTTATCCTGGGTGTGAAATGCCTTGGTTAAAACAGGAATCACATCCTCAGGCTAAAAATGAACCTCACAGCCTTTTAAATTACTCACTGAGCATCATTCGTGACTTGAGTCTCATGGGTCAGTGTAAATGGGTCAGAGCAAGGCAGGACAACAGTGAAGTGATGGCTTAGGGTTGACGAGAGGCCGAAATACAGCCATATCCATTATTTTAATTGTGTAGCACAGTGTCTCATATCTCTAGAGTAAGGATATGAGTGTACATAATAAGGGAAAAAAATTGAAGGAAAGACCTACCTTTGTGGGGTATTTATATCTGAGCACAGAGTTTAAATGAGACTCGAATTTAGATTGTTTGCTGATTCTGCTGCCCACAGCAGGATCCCTAGGATCCTACCTGAATTTGAGTCCCTGACCCAGTGGCTGGAAGAACCATTGTCCAGAGAATCCTTTCTTGGAAGTGTCTGAGCTGCCAAGGCAGACAGCAGGGTTTACACTGGGTACCACGGGGATCATAAGCGCATGTCTCCAGTCCGGTTGGTTTGCTTCGGCCTCTCACTGAGGAGCTGGTTTTGGGCTTGCACCTGGGTGGTGCCTGCTTCTTGGCTAGCTCCTTAGTCTAGAGGGATCTCCTGGCTCCACTTACCTTGGTCTTTACCAAGTGGTGATGTACTTGCTACCTTCTACCACCTTTCTGCGTCTCTGGAAATCCTTTCTGCCAGTGAAAGCCTTCAGTCCTGGCACTGGCCTTCCAACCAGACTGGCTTTGCCCTCTCTCCGCCATCCTCGGTCCTCCAGAGACCGCGCTGCCTGTTGCATAGAAAACCACCACCTCGGGCCTGCCAGCCGTCAACACAGCATACCGGGCCAGCTGTCTACTGCTCACATCTCCCAGGTCCAGACCAAATACAGGATTAGCAACCCACAGTGGCAACTTGGCCCCAGGAGCCAAAGCAGCATGAAACAATTGGTCAAACATCGTTGGGTCCGATTCTGAGAGTAGGTGATTTCCAGACATGTCTTTCAGGTGACCCTCAACTACCTCAGGTTTGAAGGCCCTAAATTAGGCTGATTACTACTCAAAGGGGCAAACTGAGGGGGTTCAGATAAATCTTGGTGATGACGCAATTGTCTCAAACTTATAACAAACTTTCACGTTTAGGTTTTCAGGGATGGGATTGGGTTTTTTCTTCTGTTTTTAACCTTTTCCCCAATTTTCCATTAGAATAGTTCCTATAAATGAACTTCATTTTTCACTGAGTGCCTACCTTCCCAGGGCAGGTAGCCACTGGTTTTGTTTCCTTCCAACAGTACTTTTATTATGGTATTAAGACTTTTCTTTGTATAATACATTGCATCTGTGTTTTCAATTTTTCAATAAATATTTCAACCTGGCAATGGAGAGGAGTGGTGATAACTGACCAATCAAAGTGGTTTTGAGGTCTGGGGTTTCAGTGAAAAGCCTACATTTATATCCCAAGGTTCACTGAATCCACTTAGCTCTGCACCTCTGGGAATATGTCTTAAAAACAGGACATTTTCTGAAGCGTAAAACGATTGCATTTCCTTTGCTACTTTAGAAGAAAGAAACATTAGTTTGCACCCCTTAGCACTTTTCCATCCTCTGTACCCTCTCTTGTCCTTGGGAGTGATCAAACAGACAGTGTCTGAGTGTTCAATATAGTACTGTAATTTATCTAGAAGGCCAGGTCACTGCATGAAATCTGGGGTCTTGAGCTATGGATATTCCCTTCTCCACCCTAAAGATGAAAAAATAATCTGCCATCTTAAAAATGGATGGGGCGAATTCTGCGCAGGGCCAGAAGCTGCCAATCATAAGGGGATTCAGAGC
Source organism: Hyperoodon ampullatus (assembly GCF_949752795.1). Lineage (NCBI taxonomy): Eukaryota > Metazoa > Chordata > Mammalia > Artiodactyla > Ziphiidae > Hyperoodon > Hyperoodon ampullatus. The sequence goes on along the minus strand of NC_136927.1, from coordinate 51,119,954 downwards.
AAGCCAGTCACAGCTACCAGAGGATTTGCAGAAGGAGCTGACAGAATGGGGCCGGCTGCATGGTGACTTTCCCTGGCAGGATCGTCTGTAACCTAATGCTGCCAGTGTGTTAAGCCAAGGGGACCTGCAAGGGAGGAAGGGAGATGGGGAAGGCCTGGGGTTGGCAAGCAGGAGAATTGCCCAAATGACTCACAAAGGACAGAGAGAATGAAGCAAGCCATCGGTAGAGTCTATAACTAAGGAGGTCAAATAATCAGGAAAACTGAAGGAAAATAGTGTTGAAAGTGCCCAGTGGGGAAGATGATCTTGATAAATACAGAAAATGGGAAACACTTGCCTACAGCTGTGTTTTTCTCCTCTCTCTAGCAGGATACAAAGGTGAGCCTGCTCCATTTGAAGCCCCACAGATAGAATGGATGGTTCTTGGTCACAGCCCTCTTGCATGTCACTCCTGGAGCTTGAGTGTGAAACTGAGAGGTCCAGAAAGGCAAGCAGAGGACCACCTGGAACAAACAGGGGCCCCAAGCTTTGAACTGCCTTCTCCCGAAACCTGCACGTGACATTGACCAGATGCCCCAGAGGCTCTGGTACTTACCCCCTTAGGGGTCTTCCCGGGGCCCTGTGGCCAGGCCCCAGTTCTAAGAGGGCAGCCTGGGTGGCTGGTCACTCTGGCCAGTGGAGTATTTCTTACGGGGAATCGTGAGATCAGGCCACCAGAATGTTTTGTGGCTAACAAGCCATACAGAAGGAAGGAGGGGGAGTTAGGGTTTATACAGACAGGAGCCAAACTTGTTTGGGACCTAGGGGTGGCCCTGGCAAAGTGAAAATGAACAAAGGGTTGAAATGGGAGGGTAGCCTAGAAGAAATTGAAGCCAAGGGCATATAGCCAAAATATCATATATACCACACTGTTGTGACTTAAAGCCACTGAGGTTTAATCTTGCTCACCGTGGTTGTACTCAGCCTCTAACACATTACCCAACGTACGTTTAAACATTTTGGAGTGAATGAACTCTTTTTACACCACATTCTTACTTATACACATATTTTATGCATCCGTTCATTGCGCAGGCTCTGAAATTTCCAATGAAGCCTTTCCGTTCCCTGTCCTTACATTAACATATTCATTAGTCGTTGTTAAGTGTCTACTCTACCAGGCACTGGGAACAGGATGGAGAGCAAAAATAGATGCGGTCCCACCCTTCTGGAGCTTACAGGCTATGGGAGGAGACAAATAGGATAATCAAATAATCACAGTAACAAGTGTGTAACGACAACTGGAGGAAGTGCAGTAAAGGAACAGGACAGAGTTCTCTGAGAGCATGTAAGGATGCCACTGGGGTAGGGTACAAAGGGAATTTCGTTTTTACCTGGACTGTTTTGATGGGGTTCAGGACGTGCTACCCCCAAATATAGCACTTTGGCCTGTGGAATATTTGAAACTGAAGGAGATTGAGAATGGCATATGGAGGAGGGACTTTCTGACCTTCCTCTGAAGCAGATCATGTGAGAGGTGCCCTCCTTGTACCCAGAGGAAAGGAACCTCCTTATCTCCACGTGAGGGATGCCGAGAGGAATCTGAGCAGCCCTCGCTGTTTCCCCAGTTTCCTACACTCAGCTCATGTCCTTTCCTCCTCTCCCATTTTCCCTTAATTCTCCGCTCTTCATCCAATCGAGCATAAAAACACTCAGGTGTGACTGCCTCTTTAGGTCTTCATTCCCTTATGAAGGCTCCCACATCACATAGAACTTACATCAAAGACATTTGTGTGCTTTTCTCTTGTTAGTCTTTTGTTACAAGGGCCCCAGCTGCGAACATAGAAGGGTAAAGGGAAATGACCTTTTCCCTCTGTTATAGTTTCTGGCAACCACAGAGGGATGGCTGGGACACCTCATTGGCTCTGCGGCCTGTAGACAGGATCCTGGGAAAACTAACCAAAACCAGTGAAAGGTAAGACTGTACTACGCAAGTCAGCTCTCCCGGATCTCCATCTGTAGGGCCCAGTTGAGAGAGGAAGGTAAAAAATATCTCCTTGTCCCTTCCTTTTCAAATTCAGATTAGCACGAGAAAAACGTGTCAAAATTAATTCTTTGGATTGTGGGACTTCCCTGGTGGTCCAGTGGTTAAGACTCTACACTCCCAATGCAGGGGGCCCGGGTTCGATTACTGGTCAGGGAACTAGATCCCACATGCATGCCCCAACTAAGAAGTCCACATGCTGCAACTAAAGATCCCATGGGCCGCAACGAAGATCCCATGTGCCACAACTAAGACCAGGCACAGCCAAAATAAATAAATAAATAAATATTTTTAAAAAATTATTTGGATTGTGACTCTGGTTAAATTTGGTTTGGGGGGCCCATTGGTTATTGATCTTGCTCTCTTGTTTGTCAACTCCTGCTTTCCTGTTTGTCTTGGGTTTTGTTTTTTTGTTTTTTTTTTGCGGTACACGGGCCTCTCACTGTTGTGGCCTCTCCCGTTGCGGAGCACAGGCTCCGGACGCGCAGGCTCAGCGGCCATGGCTCACGGGCCCAGCCGCTCCGCGGCATGTGGGATCTTCCCGGACCGGGGCACGAACCCGTGTCCCCTGCATCGGCAGGCAGACTCTCAACCACTGTGCCACCACGGAAGCCCCCTGTTTGTCTTGTTTTGTGTCCTGGGGGCTTGTCTTGGCTTTCCTCCTGCCAAAGCATGAAAATTGTCAGTTCTTGCCTGTGCAGGAGGCCAACCAGCAGGTAGGATCCCCAAGAATATGGCTGCACAGAAATCTGGGCTGCACCTCATTTGCAGCTAACATCCTACCAATTGTTCCCAGCTCTCTGGGGGAAACAATGATCTTTCTTCCTTTCTTTTGGCTCTCTTTGGGAGTGGCTCCAGATCATAGGAGGACTGCATACTTGCACCCTCTGTGCGGAGGCCTCTTGTGTCCTCTGTTAAGTCATAAACAGCTTTTACTGGTTTGGGTTTTGAGTCAGTTGGCATAGGTATGACTTTGGTTTTAAAAAAGAAAAAAAGGAAGGGGTAGTCAACACTGCCAGGAATATTTGTTGTTTATCTCAGCTGATAATAAGATATTTGAAAGAATTTTTTTTGAGGGGAGTTCCCTGGCGGCTTGGTGGTTAGGACTCGGTGATTTCATTGCCATGGCCTGGGGTCAATCCCTGGTTGGGGAACTAAGATTCCTGCAAGCTGCGCCAAAAAAAAATTTTTTTTTTTAACGAGCTCTGTTGTCAGAAGTTGGCTTAATTGGAAGCTGATATTCAGACCCTGATAGGAGCTATTTTTTAAGGTGTCTCTTGTTTGTGTGGTCCTGCTGCTCCATGGGAACTTCTGTCAACTGAAACCCCCTTCTCGAGCCCCTGCCAACTGTATGGTGCAGCAGACCTGTCATCCTCCTTTTTTTTTTTAATGTTTTATTTATTTTATTTTATTTATTTATTTGTGGCTGCATTGGGTCTTCGTTGCTGTGCGTGGGCTTTCTTCTAGTTGTGGCGAGTGGGGGCTGCTCTTCGTTGGGGTGCGTGGGTTTCTCATCGCGGTGGCTTCTCCTGTTGTGGAGCACCGGCTCTACCCGCACAGGCTTCAGTAGTTGTGGCTCGCAGGCTCTAGAGCACAGGCTCAGTAGTTGTGGCACACGGGCTTAGTTGCTCCGCGGCATGTGGGATCTTCCCGGACCAGGGCTTGAACCAGTGTCCCCTGCATTGGCAGGCGGATTCTTAACCATGGCGCCACCAGGGAAGCCCTGTCTTTCTCCTTCTTGTTGACATGATGCTGCTGAGGATAATTGGCTCGTCATTGGATTCTTTGGGAAACATAAGATCTCCCCAAACTGGCCCCTCTTCAACCTCTCCCTTGCCATTGCTTCTGCTTCTTTTTCCCCTGTGCCTTCTTTGATCTTCCATCACTTCCCTTGAGTCCTCTGCTGTGACTCCCTTCAAGCCCCTGGCTCCTCCATCCTTCCGTCCACCTCTGCCAGACCTTGTTATACACCAGCCCCTCAGCCACTTGAACTTTAGGTCCCTGCTCTCAAGGGACTGAGGGTCCCCCAGAAGCAACTACCTGAGGCTGAAAAGGAAAAAGGCTAATGCAAAAAGGCTGAATATTTTATCCACTCAGATGAGCTTTGGAGACATCCAGACAGCCGCTAGATGTCTCCTCAGTCACTCACCTAAAGCGTAGTTCTCAGCCTCCATGAGATTACCTATCAGGTCAAGTGAAAATCCTAGAAACTTGCTGCACAAATATTGATAAAAAGAATTAGCCCTCATATTGAATAGGTAACCTCAACTTGTCCCATTTGCCAGAAACACAATTTGGTTAAAAATATAAAGTAGGGGGCTTCTCTGGTGGTGCAGTAGTTGAGAGTCCACCTACTGATGCAGGGGACATGGGTTCGTGCCCCGGTCCTGGAAGATCCCACGTGCCATGGAGCGGCTGGGCCCATGAGCCATGGCCGTTGAGCCTGCGCGTCCAGAGCCTGTGCTCCGCAATGGGAGAGGCCACAACAGTGAGAGGCCCACATACCGCAAAAAAATATATATATATATAGATATAGATATAGATATAGATATATAGATATAGATATATAGATATATATATATATAAAGTAGGTATAGGAACTTCCATGGTGGTCCAGTGGTTAAGAATCCACCTTCCAATTCAGGGAACGTGGGTTCGATCCCTGGAACTAAGATCCCACATGCTGCGGGGTAACTAAGCCCGTGCACTCTAGAGCCTGCGCACCACAACTAGAGAGAAGCCTGTGCGTCACAACAAAGATCCTGTGTGCCGCAACTAAGACCCAACTCAGCCAAATAAATAAGTATTTAAAAATATATATATAAAGTAGGTATAAACCAGTGAGTTTGTATTACTAAGTTTTACTGACTCATGCTTAAAATTATAAAATGAAAGCTCTAGATCACTGCATTTGTCTGTATGTATGTGTATGTCTATGCATGTATATTATGTGTAGGTGATATTTTTCTACCTTTGGATGGTATTACCAAATTAGTTATAAAATCCATTAAAGAAGTTCTATCTGAATTGGCTTAGAGATAAATGAGTGAGAAATATAGAAACTAACCCAATTTTTTTTTAAGTTCACATGATCTGGGATAAATATTTGGTAAATAAAGCTAGTCTTAAAATTGTTGGCAGAATAAAAACGGGCATGTCTTTGGAGTTGTCAGCATTAAATATAATGCAGACATACATTTTTTTCCCACCTAGGTTTATACTAAGTCAAACAAGCTTAAGTTATCTCTACTAGATACTTAAGATTATAAAACTATAAATCCAACCTAAGAACAAAATTCACAATAGAAATGAATTGCTTGATGTGTCAAGCATGGCAATTTAAAAAAATTATGTTTAACTTTGAAGGCTCTTTGCTTCTGTGATATTTTTGATACGTGCCTGATCTGTCAACGAGAAAAATAACTTGAGATGATGGCTAGCTTTGTTTATTGTCTCATGACATTTTCACAAGCAAGTCAAGCATTGCTAATTCAAAAGTGTTAAGAACAAGAGAATTAAATAGACATGAATGAAAAAAGTTTATAAATAAACTTTTCAACAATAATTTTGTTTTCTAATATGTCTACTTAAAAATAGGTTCAAGGGGCTTCCCTGGTGGCGCAGTGGTTGAGAGTCCGCCTGCCGATGCAGGGGACACGGGTTCGTGCCCCGGTCCCGGGAAGATCCCACATGCCGCGGAGCGGCTAGGCCCGTGAGCCATGGCCGCTGAGCCTGCGTGTCCGGAGCCTGTGCTCCGCAATGGGAGAGGCCACAACAGTGAGAGGCCCGCGTACCAAAAAAAAAAAAAAAAAAAAAAAATAGGTTCAGAAACCTTTTGACAACTTGAAACCTTAAAGCTGTTCTAAGTTAAATGATATTCAATGAATATCTAGATCATTTCCAAATAAGGTAAAATACTGAAACATTAATTGCTGACCATAAGTTTATTTATTTGGGGCTTCTTAAATTCTACAGAGACAAAAGATATTCGGGTTTATTAGTGAACGTGAATTTTGCCACATGGAATATTGTACTGTGACAACAAGATCCTACTGTATAGCACAAGGAACTATCTTCAGTATCCTGTAATAAACCATAATGGAAAAGAATAGGAAAAAGAATATGTATATATACGTATAACTGAATCACTTTGCTGTACACCAGAAACTAAGACAACATTGTAAATCAACTATACTTCAATTTTTAAAAATTGAAAATTGTACTATAAGGAAGCATATACCCATAAAAAATTATGAGACAGTATATTTGTAAAATGTATTAATCTTCTACAGAATGATAGTACGTGGCAGACAGTTCACAATTGCTTACTTCCTAGTGTTCACAGAAAACTAAAGATTATTAATGGGTAAAAATTATAATCAACATATGTAAATGAAACTACTAGAAACCATAAGGATGAAGTGAAACAGCTATATATGCCAAACATGCAAAGTATGAAGGACATATTTTTGTTAAGGGAAAAAGAGAAATTCTGTCCTAAAATAGAATGACTGGTTGTTCTAGAATGAGATGGAGGAAAAGAGTAGGACAAAACCTAAATGGATTTTTTTTTAATTGTTGAAGGTTTGTGGAAAAGGAATCTTGGAAAAGGAATCTTATTTTGTGTGGTCAAAGCTGGCTAAGATTGGACAGATTTATTTATAAGGTTTCTTTTTTTTAAATTAGCTTTAGTGTTAATTGTACACTGATACACACCTAAAATTTGGTTTTCTGTCTCCGTTAAAATGACAAAGATTTCTTAGATTATTGGTCCATTCTTAATAAGAAATTGTAAAAAAAAAAAAGAAAAAAGAAAAAAGATTTATCTTTTAAGTAATCTGCCTGGGAAACCAGATTTTGTGTTTTGTAATTATTTTCTGTGCTTCATGTTGTCTTTATCAGGTCTTTGATTGAGTCTTCTCAGTATCAAAAGAGCTAAGTTTTGTTCACACCCATGTGACCTTCTGTATTTGCCTTTAAAATCTTTTATTGTCACTTTGGTTAAATAGATGACTAAGGGACTTCCCTGGTGGTGCAGTGGTTAAGAATCCGCCTGCCAATGCAGGGGACACAGGTTTGAGCCCTGGTCCAGGAAGATCCCACATGCCATGGAGCAACTAAGCCCGTGTGCCACGACTACTGAGCCTGCGCTCTAGAGCCCGTGAGCCACACCTACTGAAGCCCGTGCACCTAGAGCCTGTGCTCTGCAACAAGAGAAGCCACCTCAATGAGAAGGCCCGTGCACAGCAATGAAGAGCCAATGCAGCCAAAAGTAAATAAATAAATAAATTTATATATATATAAAAAAATACAGATGCAAAGTAGATGTAGGTGAGGTCACTTACCAAAAGCAGAGTGGGATGGAGTGGAAAGTTTGTGGCAGACTATAGGAAGTTTGGGGGAAATGTAGTTAATATGACAGCAAGGTCACAAGAATGGATAGAACTTCCAGTCTACAATAGGAAGGAGCACAAAGCTGTGAGAAAGCACACATTTGTGGAAGAGTGAGAGCAACGTTCTTTGCTTTTCACCAGCCATGTTTGGTATCTCTGCAGCCAGACTGGAGAAAGCACACAGCCTGGTTTAGCGAGGGGTGGAAACTGGCAAAAAGGCAAAGTGAAAAATCACTGAGGTGAGAGTTGAAATAATTGGTCATAATATCCAAGCTATTTGGGGACAGAAGAGAAGCCCAGAATGCTGCTGGTTAGAGCAAGAGAGCCCTACAGGCTGGATTAAGGATGAAAGTGTATTTGAAGTAGAACTGGAGGAATGTGAACTATTCTCAATAAAATGAAGGCGCGAGAGGAGTGACAGAATCAGAATTTGAAGGAATTTCAGAGTTTGAAAGCCACCAAAAGGGCTTTTCTTTAACCCTCAGACTAGTAGAACAGGTATTAGCTGTTCAGTTTGGGCTAGATCTTGTAATAGAATTATTGTAATGGAGGAAATCCTCTTACCAATTGTTTAAATAAGTGCCGGTTCTAAATGCACCGTTTTCCAGGCAGTCTTTATAATGATCTGCGTAGCTTACAAAGAACAGAACAAAATCCAGCCAACCAACCATGGGGAATCTCCAGCCGTGTGTGGGTGCTCTTCCTAGGGGGGAGGGGGGTTGTCCCAGAAAAACCTTGCATCTGCAAAGGGCAGAGCAGAGAGGGGATTAGGGCTCTTAAAGAGCCACAGCCTTGGAGGAACTCACTACCGTAGGGAGCGTGGGTTACTGGGACTGAGTAGATGCCCCCTCCTGTAGAAAAGAGTCACTGAGTAGGATTCCCCCGGTCTGCAAGGTGGTGACGCAACGATCCTCACCAAGCGCTCTTCCCGCTTCCACCTAAGACTCTGCCCGCCCACTGCGGGCAGAGAGTGGCCTACCCCGTTGCCTGGCAACCGGATGCGTCTCGCGCCTCAGGCGGGAGTCGCCCACAGTGACGTGAGATGCGCGCAGAGCATGCTGGGACCACGCGGTTTCGGGCTGCCTCTGGGCGGTCAGGTCCCGGAGGCCGGGGGCAGGTCTTCGCGGCCCGGACTGGCGCACGTCGGGCCATTGCGGGCCGCAGCCACCTGGTCTGGCCTGTTGCGGGAGCCATGGCCCTGCCATCACCTGGAGGTGCGCAGTCGGGTAAGCCCCTTACACGCCCTCAGGCCGCCTAGGCCCTGCGCGTCTCCCAGGCTCCCCTCTGAGCTGGTCACCCGCGGCTTCCGACTCCGACGAGGTGGTGGACGCAGAGCCATGTGTGTGTGTGGGTGTGTGTGTGTGAAGCACGTCAAATTTACAAGGCAGTTCAGCACGTAGTAGGTGCACAGCATTTGTTGCTTAGTGATCACCCCAGCCGTTCTTTCTTGGTCTTCGTCACTGGTTTCTATGTTCCCGCCCTCGTGGGTCCCAAGGTGCTGCTCCTGGAAGACATTCAGCCTTCTGTGCCTGCTGCTCCTTCCCTGATATCTGCTCCTCAGCTCGGCAACATGTCTCTGTTCAGGGTTCTGTTCTTGGCCCTCTTTTAACAGATGATGGTCTCCTGTAACATCTCCTCAATTACCAGGGTGATTTAGATGGTTCCTTAAGTGCTCTCAACTAACAGGACTTCTAAGCTCTAGGGCTGCATTTTATCTGTCTGTAAGGCAGCTTTGTGTGCCTTTTTTCATACCTCAGACTCCTTCTAAAATCTGAAGTCACAATGTTCACTTTCTGTCCCAATCCCCCACCTCTTGTGTGTTCACTAAACTCACCACAGTCACTAAAGCACGAAACTGTCAGATTTTACTCTTAACCACCCTTGTAGCCCCATCATTCTGTGAGGTGCCAGGTCCTATACAGCTGTCTCCATCGTTCTGTTCTTTGCATTCTTACTGCTCTCCCACAGGTACCCCAGGCTGTTTGGTTTCTTAATTTAGTCTTCTTTGTGCTTCTCAGGCTGGATAATTTCAAAGGACCTCTCTTCAAGTCTTCTGGGCTTTTATTTCTCAAATCTGCTGGTGAACCCCTCTAGTGAATTTTTCATTTCAGTTAGTGTACTTTTCAGTCCAGAATTTTTGGTTGTTTCCTTTCTATAATTTTTTTATAGATATTCTCATTTTGTTCATCTTTTATGTTCTTGATTTCCTTTAGTTTCTTTTTCCATGGTTTCCTAAGCTCATTGAGCATGTTTAAGATGGTCGATTTAAAGTTTTTGTTTAGGGACTTGCCTGGTGGCACAGTGGTTAAGAATCCGCCTGCCAATGCAGGGGACATGGGTGCGAGCCCTGGTCCGGGAAGATCCCACATGCCACGGAGCAACTGAGCCCGTGTGCCACAACTACTGAGCCTGCGCTCTGGAGCCTGAGAGCCACAACTACTACTACTGAGCCCATGTGCCACAACTACTGAAGCCCACACACCTAGACCCCGTGCTCCACAAGAGAAGCCAACCCAGTGAGAAGCCCGCGCACCGCAACAAATCGTAGCCCCCGCTCGCCGCAACTAGAGAAAGCCCATGCACAGCAACGAAGACCCAATGCAGCCAAAAATAAAAAAATAAACTTATATTAAAATAAATAAATAAAGTAAAGTTTTTGTTTAGTTAGTCCATTGTCTGGGCTTCCTTAGGGATGGTTTCTGTCAAATTGTTTTTTTCCTTCGAATGGTCCATACTTTTCTGTTTCTTTGTTTTAAAATTTTTTGTTGAGAACTGTACATTCTAAGTGTTATAATGTGGTAACTCTCAAAATGTGATTCTTACTCATTAGGGATTGCTAGTTTTTGCTTGTTGAGTGTTGGAGCTGTTACTTTTACAAACTGTTTTTGCGAAGTGTGTATTCCTTGTTTTTCTGTGGTCAGTGAAGTTTCTGTTCCATTTTCTCTGCAGTTAGTCAGTGACCTGTCATAGATTTCCTTAAATGTTTGACTCTAAATAGGGAGGTAGGAGAGGGGTATTCTGTCTTTTTAAATCTGATAGATGCTCCCGGGAAAGCTAAAGCTGCCAGTAGGGTCAAATCCAAAGTAAGCATCTGTGCTGATCTGATCCTCAGGGATCCATCAGACTGATCAAACTGTGTAACTGCAAACTTTTTTTTTTTTTTTTTTGGCCCCACAGCACGGCATATAGGATCTTAGTTCCCTGATCAGGGGTGGAACCGGCAGCGCCCCCTGCAGTGGGAGCGCGGAGTCTTAACCACTGGATCACCAGGGAGGTCCCTGTAAGCCCAAACTTTTGGAGGACAGTGTTTCCACCATCTACTCTGGCATCAGCCAGCTTCTTCAGGAATGCAGGCTGCTATCCATACAGCTGCAGCACGTCTGAGGAATGAGGGATATTGACTAGTTTGCACATGTTGCTCACTTGTGAAAGATCAGCAACCTTTCCCTTCATTGTTATAAGGACTCCTCTGGTTGTTAAAAGTGACTCCTCTGGTCATGTTCCAAGTTAAAATGACTCCTCTGGTCATGTTCCAAGTTCCAAAATAGTTGATTTCAATCTTTCTTTGTAGCTCAATGATTGCTTTGGTGAAGGGACAAACCCCTAGTTCCTACTCTGCCATTTTGTGTGACATCACTGAGTCATATTTTTAAAAATACATATTCTGATAACCTCTGTTTTCTTAATTGGTCTGTTTAGATGATTTACATTTAATATAATTTTTGATTGGTTAGGATTTAAGTCTGCCATTTTACTTACTTTCTGTTTATTCCCTCTGTTTTTTTGTGCCTCCTTTTCCCTTTTCTTGCCTTCTTATGGGATACTTGAACATTTTTTAGTATGTCATTTTAAGATGGCTATAGATTTGTAAAATATAGCTCTCTTTGTATAGGTTTTCAGTGGTTGCTGTTGAGATTACATTACACACACTTATGATAGGTTACTAGTATCAACCTTTTACCAGCTCAAATGAATGTAGAAACTTTACCACCTTTAGGTCCCTTTTTTCTTCCTTTATGACATTATTGTCTTAAATTTTACCTCTACATACATTGAGAACCACATGAGACAATGTTATAATTTTGCTTTCATCCATCAAACATAACTTTAAAAATTCAAGAGATTATATCCACACAGATATTTACCCTAAAAATTGCTTTTTTTCATTTCTGATGTTTCAAGCTGCTGTTATTTTCTTTTCATTTGGAGAACTTTTCCTTTATCACTTCTTTCAGAGCAGATCTGATAGTGGCAAATCACTTCATTTCCTTCATCTCTTAATATCTTTATTTCACTTTCATTCCTGAAAGATATTTTCACTGGATACAGAATTATGGGTTGTCATTCTTTTCTTTCAGCACTTTAAAAATATTTTGCCACTTTCTTCTCTCCTCCATGGTTTCTGATGGGGAATCTGTAGTTTTTCAAATTGTTCCTTCTCTGTAGGTAATACTTAGTTTCTCTCCAGCTGCTTTCAAAATTTTTCCTTTATTTTTAATTTTCAGACATTTGATTATGATGTATCTGGGTGTTGATTTATTTGAGTTTATTCTTTTAGGGTTTTCTCAGATCTTTGAATTGGTAGGTTTATGTCTTTTGCCAAATTTGGGAAGTTTTCAGCCATTATTTCTTCAAATGTTTTTTGTGCACTGCACTCCTTTTCCTCTCCTTCTGGGCCTCCAGTAACATGAGTATTAGATCTTTTGTTATTGTCCCATAGGTACTTATTCTTTTTTTTTTCTGTTTTGTCTCTTTTGTTCAGATTGGATCATTTCTACTGACACATCTTTAGGTTCACTGATTCTTTCCTCTTAAATCTCCATTTTGCTATTGAGTCCATCCAGTGAATTTTTTACTTATTTTAATTTTTCATTCTGAAATTTCCATCTGGGTCGTTAGATATTTTTCTTTGATGAGACTTTGTATTTTTCAGTATGTTTCAAGAGCATTCATAATTATTTCTTGGAATATTTTTATGACAGCTGCTCTAAAATCCTTGTTCAATAATTCCAATATCTTTTTCACCTTGCAGTTGGCATTTGTTGATTGTCTTTTCTCATTTGAGTTGTTTTTCTTGGTTCTTAGTATGAGGAGTAATTTTTTATTTTATCATGGACATTTTGAATATTATGAGGCTCTAGTTTTTATGTAAATCTTCTATTTTAGCAGGAAGTCAATATCAATATGTTTATATTCAGAATGCACATTCTGGTCCAATTTTGTGGGCTCTGGTTTGAAGATCAATTACGTTTTCACAGCCTTTTCAGAGCAGTTCTGGCCTGCCCCACTTGTGTGCTACCCTGAGGCCGATTTGAAACCGCAGAGTATTCCACATTGTAGTTCGGTTCCCAGAGCTTTTTCTGTGTTGATACTAATTGGTTTCACACATGCACTGCTTGGGAAGGCATGACCAGTACATCATACACATATTTAGAGAATCCCTTTTTCTAGCTCCCTACTCTCTATTTGAGAGGGGATGAGGTGCCACTTTTTACAGTTATTCAATTAGTACAGGTTGTGGATAGCCAACAGGGCTCCTCCCCACAGTCTCCAGTACCTGGTGGGGAGCGGAGAGATGCCACCTCTGCTTTGCTGGTACAAGATGGGGATGGTCAACAGGGCTTTGTCCCACAGTCTCTGCAATACCAGGTGGGGAGGAAGAAAGGTATGTGTTCTTTTGTGGTGTTTGCCTAGAGTAGGGTGGCTGTAACCATCCTGCAGAGCTACCCTCCTCATGGTCATTTGCTGGAGAGAATGGGCTTTTTTTTTTTAATACTGATTGATTGATTGATTGATTGATTGATTTGGCTGCACTGGGTCTTAGTGGTGGCACTCAGGATCTTCCTTGCTACGTGCGAGATCTTCGTTGTGTCATGAAGGATCTTTAGTTGCGGCATGTGGGATCTAGTTCCCTGACAAGGGATCGAACCTGGGCCCCCTGCATTGGGAGTGCAGAGTCTTAACCATTGGACCACCAGGGAAGTCCCAGAATGGGCTTTTCTTAGGGCTTGGTTTTTATGGTTTTTTTGTTTTGTTTTGTTTCAGGAGGGGCTTGTTGGCATTTTTCTAGTTGCAGACTGCTCTAACACCCAAGCCAAAATATATAGGAGGCAAAACAAACAAACAGACCACCCAGGGAACTGAGTTGTCCCTTGAGGCCCCAGCCAGTTTGCCTTCTTTTCTCCACCTTTTGAGAGGTTTTTTGATAGTTGTATCATGTATTTTGAACAGGAATTTTGGTTGTAATTAGCAAGAGGAAGATGATGGAATGTGCATACTCCATCTTCTATGGAACTGGAAACAACATAAGGCATTTAAAATTGTTTTCTTGATAAGTTTTAGAGCGTAACTTCTCATTTTAGTAACAGTACATTTGTTCCTGTGTAATGAAGAATCGTACCCATTTTGTGTATTATGTCTCATGGTCTCATACTGCAGCAGCCAGTAAAAACCTAACTCCAGTATACAACCCAGACCATCTTCCTAAAGAACTCTACTCTTCAGCCCCTCTGCCTTGGTACTCTGGGCTCATGAGACCTCTCCAGATCTTCTTCCTCGTTTCATCTGTCCATTTGGGCCCTCTTCTCCAGGTGGCCAGCTGTAGCCTTTCAACCCTTGATGAAGTTACGGTAGGACTGTTGGGAAGATTAAATAGATATACATGTCAAGCACTTAAAGCAGCAGCTAGCATAGAATAAGCAGTCCTTAAATCATAGTAGTGGTTGTTATACCCTCAATTTGGCATAGCCTCAGCTTTAAGTAAAAGAAACCCAAACTGTCTATGGTATCCCACCAAAGTAGGGAAGTCAGATTCTTGTCAGCTTCAGTTTGAAGATGAAATTCACTCATGCAAACATTTATTGAATGCTCACCACGTTGAGTATCAAAAGATGAACAAATGAGACACAATCCCTGTCTTCAAAGAGCCCAGAGACTAGAGTGGGGAGTAATGTATATGTGAATGAGCACAATTAAGTAAATAAATGCAATGAGGGGCTTCCCTGGTGGTGCAGTGGTTGGGAATCCACCTGCCAATGCAGGGGACACAGGTTCAAGCCCTGGTCTGGGAAGATCCCACATGACACAGAGGAACTAAGCCCGTGTGCCACAAGTACTGAGCCTGCGCTCTAGAGCCTGTGAAGCCACAACTACAGAGCCACGTGCCACAACTACTGGAGCCTGGGCGCCTAGAGCCCATGCTCCGCAACAAGAGGAGCCACCGCAATGAGAAGCCCGCACACCGCAAAAAAGAGTAGCCCCCATCGCCGCAACTAGAGAAAGCCTGCACGCAGCAATGAAGACCCAACGCAGCCAAAAATAAATAAAAATAAATAAATTTATATTAAAAAAAATAAATGCAGTGAAAATAGTCTGTGCAAGATAATGGGGACACCAGGGTGGGAGTGGCCATGTGTTTGGGGCTGAGGAAGGGTTCACAGAGGTGGTAACACTTAGGCTGAATCTTGGAAGGTAAGTAGCTTTTGCCCGGGTGAATAAAGGCATTTCATGGATAAGCAGTAGGAACAAAATTTCAGAAGCTTAAATCAGTGTGGCAGGTGGTTTAGTACCCACATAATCTGTCATATGTCTGCAGTTGGATTGAAATTGTATGTTTAGAGAAGCACACAAGACAGACTCTAACTGATTTCCAAGGTCCTTCATGATCTAGTCCCTACTTAATTTTCTAGCTTTTTTTTTAATCTATTCTTTTTCTTTTTCTCCAATTGAAGTATAGTTGATTTACAATGTTGTGTTAGTTTCAGGTGTACAGCAAAGTGATTCAGTTTTACACATATATATCTATTCTTTTCTAGATTCTACTTCAGATAGTTCCTTATGCTATACAGTAGGTCCTTGTTGGTTATCTAGTTCATATATTTCTAGCTTTTTCTCTTGTCATGTGCATACAGATATTTATAATTTCATCTTATATAATGTATTAATACCTGCACAGTGATACACAGTGTCCATTCTTTACAAACCTCTTGGATCTGACTCTTGAGACAAGACCAGCAGCTGGAGACACATTCAATCCAAAGTATAAAATGAGAAAAAATAAATAAAACATTCAGTCATCGATCTGGATTGAGGACGAGGGGAAAGAGTACAGGGCAGCAGATGCTTATGTGATGGCAACTTAAGTCTTTAACTGTAGTCTTGCTGGATTTCCCCACCTCCATTGTGTTGTTGACATGCCCTGTACGGTCTCTTTTTATCCACAGCTGCCTCAGGCATAGTTATTTCTACAGACTTCCCTTACTTTATCTGGATGAGACTTGGGCAGATTCAATTTTATTTTCCATGATGGGGCCGCTGGGGTAGGATAGTTACTAAAGCATGCAGCTTTTCCCCACTTTCACCAGTTTGGGAGCAGCCATTGCCTGCTCTGTCCTCTCCAGTCTCTTTCTTCCTAAGACACTGCTGACTGGAGGCTGCTTCTCTTCTCAGGGGATCCAGCACGGAGGGCATGAGCCAAGGCACATGGTATCTCCTGTCTGTATCCTCCCCTGCAGCACTTTTCCCTTGCCCTCCAGGCTCTCATCACTCCGAAACGCAGCAAACACACCAGCCTCTTTGGACTGCAACCTTTGGGCTTCCCTGGTGGCGCAGTGGTTGAGAGTCCGCCTGCCGATGCAGGGGACACGGGTTCGTGCCCCGGACCGGGAAGATCCCACATGCCGCGGAGCGGCTGGGCCCGTGAGCCATGGCAGCTGGACTGCAACCTTTACACCTGTTGATTCCTCTACCTAAAGCTCTTTCCAAGGCTCCTCTTAGCACTTCATCCCCTCAACCAAAGACAAGACTTCCTCACAGAGGCCTTTGCTGACTGACCCCCTAGGCTAAGTTATACCCCCTTCCTATGCTATCATGACAGCCTGTGGCAGATTGAATTTTCTGAAGATGGCCACAGTAATATTTCCCATCACGTATGCTCATCTTACAATATAACCTTAAAGCTTCTTCCATCGAGTGGTGGGAGGTATGTCTCTTCCCCTTGAACCTATGCAGATCTTTATGATTGCCTTAACCAAGTAAGGTAGGACAGAAGTGACTCTATGGTACTTCCCTGGCTAGGTCATCAAAATGCTGTGCGCTTCCACTTTTCTATCTGGGAATGCTGGCTCTTAGAACTAAACTGCCATACTCCAAGGAAGCCCAAACTAACCCACGCGGAGAGACAGCATGGAGAAGAAATGTGTACATGTTCCCGGCCCACAATTCAGCAGATATCCCAGCTGACAGCCATTACCTATGTGAGTGAAGATGCCTCTAAGTGATTCCAACCCCCTACCATCAATCACCCCTAGCCTTTGAGTCTTCCTAGTTGAGCTCTCAGATATTGCGGAGCAGAAACAAGCTAGAATCAAAGAATCTCTGAGGATAATAAAATGATTGTTTTATGCCACTGCATTCTTTATTGGTTCCTTAAGCTATTAGTAACCGAAACAGTCTTTACTACTTTGGTAGTTTCAGTGCTTTTCTAACTATTTGTTTAATGTCTGACTTCCCTGTCAAAGTACATCCTCCTTGAGGTCTGGTACTATGTCTGTAGTCCTCATTGCTGTATCCCGTATAGTGCAAAGTAGGTAGTGGGTGCACAGTAAACAGTGAACTAATGACTAGAAGGTATGTGTTTCTTCTCTTAATGTGGTAGACACCAGGCACGTGTTTCTGCTCCCAGAATTGCTTCTGGCCTGCGGTTCTGTGCTTACCAGGTTGATCCATCCCTCCCCGGGAATCACTTCTTTCTCCCAACCCTGACTGATCTATTGGTGAGAGATGCACCTGATTGTTTCAGCCACAATTTTTTTTTTTTTTTTTTTTTTTTTTTTTTGCGGTACGCGGGCCTCTCACTGCTGTGGCCTCTCCCGTTGCGGAGCACAGGCTCCGGATGCGCAGGCTCAGCGGCCATGGCTCATGGGCCCAGCCGCTCTGTGGCATGTGGGATCTTCCCGGATGGGGGCACGAGCCTGTGTCCCCTGCATCGGCAGGCGGACTCTCAACCACTGCGCCACTAGGGAAGCCCCTGATCCATTTTTTAATTCTGTTAACAACAGTCTTGAGAGAATAAATACAGATCTTACGTAGTTTGGTATTTTGTCCTTTCTGACAGTTCTTCACTGATAGTACTGTTGGGGTTAACACGACTACTGCGCCGTTGTGGACGAGCTTCAGGCTGCCCTCTAGTGGGAAGCAGCACAATAAAGTCCTATACGTATTACACCCCGAGGCAACCTGGACCTCTGCAGTGAAGAAAATTAGTGTAGGAACCAGCTGTCTTGTTGACTATATATAATCAGCACTTATGATATTACTTGGCATTTAGTAGGAGCTCAACTAATATTTATTGAACAAACTAACCAACACGCACGGTTTATGAGCACTAGCACGTTTCTTGAGAGCCTACTATGTTTAAGACATTAAGCCAAGCACTGTAGATGATGTAAATCAGGGCCAGGTAATAAATATTTTAGGCTTAGAGGCCATGTGGTCTCTGTCACAACTACTCCACTCTGCTCTTGTGGTGGAAAAGCAGCCACAGACAATGCAAAATCTAATGAGTGTGTCTCAGTTCCAATGAAACTTGATTTTTTTTTTTTTTTTTTTTTTTTTTTGCATTACATGGGCTTCTCACTGTTGTGGCCTCTCCCGTTGCGGAGCACAGGCTCCGGACGCGCAGGCTCAACGGCCATGGCTCACGGGCCCAGCCGCTCTGCGGTATGTGGGATCTTCCCAGACCGGGGCACGAACCTGTGTCCCCTGCATCGGCAGGCGGACTCTCAACCACTGCGCCACCAGGGAAGCCCACTTGATTTTTAATGAGTAGAATATGATAGAAATGGTGGTGTGAGACACAAGATTAAGGCCTAAAAGGCATCATGGCTTCCCCCTTTCTTGCTCTCCCTTGGATTACTTGCTCTGTGAGAAGCCAGCTGCCTTGTGGTGAGGACACTTAAACAATCCTATGGATAGGTCCATGTAGTGGGGAACTGAGGCCGCCTGCTAACAGCTGGCATGGAACTGAGGCCTCCTCCAGATAACCAGGGGAGTGAGCTGTCTTGGAAGCAGATCCTACACGTGACTGTGGCCCTCACTGATGTCTTGACAGCCGCCTCATCATCCTGAGCTAGAACCACCTACTTAGGCCACTCCCAAATTCCTGGCTCTGTAAGAAAGTTTTGTTGATTTAAGCTACTAAATAGTGGGGTAATTTGTTATGCAGTGACAGATAACAAATACATCCAGTGTTCCAGCATCTTCCCCATTGGATTACAGTGGTGCCACTATAGAACATCAGTTGACCACATGTCTTCTTCTGGATATTCTCTTCTGTTCCATTAAGCTATATGTCTGTGGGTTTTTTTCGGTTTTTTTTCTGTTTTTTTTTAATTGGAGTATAATTGCTTTACAATGTTGTGTTAGTTTCTGCTGTACAACGAAGTATATCAGCTATATGTATACCTATATCCCCTCCCTCTTGGACCTCCCTCCTGCCGCCCATCGCACCCCCCTAGGTCATCACAGAGCACCGAGCTGAGCTCCCTGTGCTATACCGCAGGGTCCCACTAGCTGTTTTACACATGGTTGTGTATTTATGTCAAACTTAATTTCCCAATTCGTCCCACCCTCCCCTTTCCCCCCATGTCCACATGTTCATTCTCTACATCTACATTCCTGCCCTACAAATGGATTCATCTGTACCATTTTTCTAGATTCCATATATATGCGTCAACATACGATATTTGTTTTTCTCTTTCTGGCTTACTTCACTCTGTATGACAGACTCTTGTTTATGCCAACATACTATCTTGATTACTATAACTTTTGCTGTAGTCTTGAAGTCAGGTAGTGTAAGTCCTCCAATTTTGTTATTATTGTTTCTTTTGTCAAAATTGACTTGGATATTCTGCGTTCTTTGCATATCCATATAAATTTTAAATCAGCCTGTCAATTTCTAGTTAAAAAACCTACTGAGATTTTCACTGGGATTGTACTGAATCTATAGATCAATATGAGGAAAATGGCTATCTTCATGTTGAATATTCCAATCCATGAACATGTATCTCTCCATTTATTTAGATCTTCTTTAATGTCTCTAAAAAATTATTTGCAGATTTACTGTAATGTTTTAGTGCAGAAGTCTTGCACATATATTGTTAAATTTATCTCTAAATATTTCATGTTTTATTGCTATTACAAGTTGCTATTCAAATATTGGCTATATTCCATGTGCTGTACAACATATCCTTGTAGCTTATTTATGTTTGGCTGCGTTGGGTTTTTGTTGCTGCGCGTGGGCTTTCTCTAGTTGCGGCAAGTGGGGGCTACTCGTCGGTGCGGTGCGCGGGCATCTCATTGTGGTGGCTTCGCTTGTTGCGGAGCACAGGCTCTAGGTGCAGGCTTCAGTAGTTGTGGTGTGTGGGCTCAGTAGTTGTGGCTCATGGGCTCTAGAGTGCAGGCTCAGTAGTTGTGGCGCATGGGTTTAGTTGCTTCGCAGCATGTGGGATCTTCCCGGACCAGGGCTCAAACCTGTGTCCCCTGCATTGGCAAGCGGATTCTCAATCACTGTGCCACCAGGGAAGCCAGTAGCTTATTTCTTTTATACATTGGTAGTTTGTACCTCTTAATCTCCTACCCCATCTTGCCCCTCTCCCCACTGGTAACCACTAGTTTGTTCTCTACATATGTGAATCTGTTTCTGTTTTGTCAGGTATTTTCTGAGCATGCGTCTTGCCCTGGGCATTCACGTGGCCTTCTAAATTCTCTCTTATACATAGATGATTATGAATGCTCTGATTACCCAAAGAAACTCTCCCCAGTTTTTCCTCCCAGACTTTAGGCAGTCTGCATTAATCTGTTAGGGCGTTGCCATAACAAAATACCAGAGACTGAGTGGCCTACACAATAGAAATTTATTTTCTCACAGTACTGGATGATGGAAATCCAAGATCAAAGTGTTGGTAGGGCTGGTTTCTCCTGAGTCTTCTCTTCTTGGTTTACAGATGACCACCTTCTTGCTGTATATTCACATGGCCTTTTCCCCATACACATACATCCCTGGTGTCTCTACCTCTTCTTATAAGGACACTAGTCATATTGGATTAGGGCCCCACTCATATGGCCTCATTTAACCTTAATTACATCTTTAAAGGCCCTATCTCCAAATACAATTACATTGGGGATTGGGGTTCAATATTCACATTTTGGGGGAACACAATTCAGTCCATAACAGCAGTCCGTTGTGTGTCTTAACTGTCATATTTTGCCCCAGGCATCTGTGGTTTGTTCACCTTGCGGTATTTTCAAGCAATGCCCACTACTTTTCTGGCCTGAGTTCCAAGTTCAGCAGAACAGAGGTGAGTGCCTGCATTATTCCTTCAGGTAGCTCCCATACAGGTTGGAGCAGAAATACACGATAATTTGCAAATAAGGTATGCTCTGCTCCCTGTGGAGCCAGGGATCAGGTTCCCACACTGGGAATGCAGGTTTCTGTCTTCAAGATTGCTGCCAAGCCTGGGAATGGGTGGGAGAAAAGCAAGTATAAATGCCACAAAGCTTTCTAACACTTTTAAATTGCTATTTTCTTTATTTAGCATTTGTTTGGTTTTTGTAAACTTTTGTTTTCCAGAGTTCTGATAAAGTTGGATTCTAACAGTCACTGCTTTGTTTTTTTTTGTTTTTTTTGTGGTACACGGGCCTCTCACTGTTGTGGCCTCTCCCGTTGCGGAGCACAGGCTCCGGACGCGCAGGCTCAGCGGCCATGGCTCACGAGCCCAGCCACTCCGTGGCATGTGGGATCTTCCCGGACCAGGGCACAAACCCGTGTCCCCTGCATCGGCAGGCGGACTCTCAACCACTGCGCCACCAGGGAAGCCCACTGCTTTGTTTTTTGATGTTTCTGGGGGGTGGGGATGGGAGCTTGAAGCTGCCTACTCTGCTGTTTTGTTTTGTTCAATTATGTTTTTAAAAGATTTAAATAATAAGAAAAAAAGTCATAAATATTTACCTTTGTAGTTACCATTTCTAGTGCTCTTCATTCCTTTGTGCAGATGGAGATTTCCATATGGGATCATTTCCTTCTGCCTGAAGGACATTCTTTAACATTTCTTGTAGTTAGTCTGGTGGTGATGAATTCTTTTAGCTTTTGTATGTCTGAAGACACCTTATTAAAAGATATTTTTTGCTGGGATATAATTCTAGATTTACAGTTCTTTTTTACTTTCAGTACTTTAAAGTTGTTACTCTACTGTCTTCTCACTTGCATTGTTTACAACAAGAAATTTGGTATCATGTTTATCTTTTTTTTTTCTTTAGAATTTTATCTGTATTGCTGGTTTTGACAATTTGGCTTTGATGTGACTTGTTACAGTTTTCTTTATATTTCTTGTACTTGGGATTGAGCTTTCAGAATTGTGGGCTTATATTTTTCATTATGTTTGGAAAGTTTTGGGCCATTATTTCTTCTTGTATTTTTCCATATCACTACTTAATTTTTTGAACATATGGAATACAGTTAAAATAACTTTTAATGTTATTCTTTGCTAATTTTAACATCTCTGTCAGTTCTGGGTCAGTTTTGATTGATTATTCTCCTCTTGACGGGTCATGCTTTCCTGCTTGTTTGTATGCCTGTTAATCTTTGTTTGGATGTCAGACATTGTGAAGTTTACCTTGTGGAGTGCTGGCCATTTTTTATTCCCGTATGTTTTCTTGAACTTTGTTTTGGGATGCAGTTAAGGTCCTTGGAAACAGTTTGATCCTTTCAGGCTTTGCTTTTTGATCTAGGTAGGTCCAGATCAGTGCTCAATCTAAGGCTGATTATTTCCTCTTACTGAGGCAACACCTTCCTGAGTACTCTACCCAATGTCCTATGAGTTTTCCCAGTCTAACCAGTGGGAAGAGACACTTTTCCTGGCCCTTTGTTAGTGCCAGATCCTGTTTCCTCTAATGCTTTTGGATGGCTTTTTCTTTGGCTTTGGGTAGTTTCCTCATAAACATGTACTATTGAGTTCTGTGCTGAATACTCAAGGAGGAACCTCTGTACATCTCTGGGATCTTGTGTAGTTCTCTCCTCTCTGGTATTCTGCCTTTTAAACTTTACTGCTTTGGTAAATGCTACTGCCTGGAAACTCCAGACAGTAAGCTGTGATGATTGTGGGGCTCATCTCATTTATTTCCCAACTATCGGTGATCTCTGTCCTTTGTTGTCCAATGTGTAGTGTCCTGAAAACCACTGTTGCATGTACTTTGTCTAGTTTT
This sequence comes from Hyperoodon ampullatus, assembly GCF_949752795.1. Taxonomy (NCBI): domain Eukaryota; kingdom Metazoa; phylum Chordata; class Mammalia; order Artiodactyla; family Ziphiidae; genus Hyperoodon; species Hyperoodon ampullatus. The sequence continues at coordinate 51,097,280 of NC_136927.1, read as the reverse complement.
TGTTGTTGTTTTAGGTTATAGGGTAAATCTGTGGTCCCTGTTATTCCATCATGGTCAGAAGTAGAAGTCCCTTTCCATGTATTTCGATACATTATATTTTAATTCAGTTCAAAATATTTTCTAATGTCCCTTGAGACTTGTTCTTTGACCCATAGATTATTTAGAATTGTGTTGTTTAATTATCAAGTGTTTGGAGATTCTCCTTTTATGTTTCTGTTGATGATTTCTAGTGTAATTCTGTTATAGTCAGAGAACATACTTTGTTTTATATCAATCCTTTTATGTTTAGTGACAATAGAATACTATTGAACGTCTTCACCCTTCACTTTCCTATTTCACCATATTCCTTCTCACATCATACCTGACACTTGAAGTGTCCCACTTTCTGCTGTCACAAATGTAATAACCTTACAATAGTATAATTCCATTTATCCTCCCCACAATCCAGCTTTTGGTGATGGTTATTACATCTTTTTCTTCTATATTTGTTGTATTAATCTCACAATATCTCTATTATTTTTATTTGAAACAATCAATTCTTAAATCATGATTATCATAAACATAGTTTTTTATATTTACTCATTTATTTACCATGATGGTCTTTATTCCTTCCCGTAGTTAGAGATTTCTATCTGGTCTTAGCTCCCTTTGTCTAAAGGGCAACCTTTAACATTTCTTAGAGTGTATTTTTATTCATAAGGAAGTGTCTTTATTTCTCCCTCATTTTTGAGGGATTTTTTGCTGAACATAGAATTCTGGAATGATAAACCTTTTTCCCTTAGCATTTAAAAGAAACCATTTGTCTTCTAGCCTGTCTTGTTTCTGATGGGAAGGAACATATTTGTATGTGGTTTGCTCAGCTTCATGGATCTTTAAGTTGTTATTTTTCACCACATTTGGGAAATTTGGATGTTATTTTAAAAATATTTCTGCCCCAATCTCACATTTTCTTTTGAGAGTCCAGCTACACATATGATAGATAGCACTATTTGATAGATAGCACGTATGATAGATAGCACTATTTGATAGTGCTTCAGAGGTCCCAGAGGGTCTGTTCATTATGAGACAATTTCTACTTATCTGTCTTTAAGTTCACTGACTTTATTTTGTTGTCTCTGATCTTCTGTTAAGCCTATCCAGTGAGTTTTTTCAATTATTTTATTTTTTAAGTTTTATCATTTGTTTGTTTCTTCCTTAGAATTTCCATTTCTTTGTAATTCTTTGTTTGCTCATTAAGACCATGTTTTCCTTTAATTCTTTGGACATATTTATAATATTTCCCTTAAAATCTTGGTTGGCTAAGTCTAACGTTTAGACCATCTTGGGTTCATTTATATATACTGCTTTTTTTCTTGATTATGGGTCACATTTTGTTTCTTTATATGTCTAAATGACCTTTTATCAAATATTGTGCATTGTGAACAATACTCTGGAGTCTGTTATCTCTCTATGAAGTATATAGATTCTTGTTTTAGTAGGCAATGTAATTACTAGCTAATGATCTTACAGTTGTTCAAGCTTGGTTTTGTTTTGTTTTTACAGATCAGTGGAGAGCCTAAAGTGTTTCCCATGCCTAACTTGGTGAGACTCAACCTTCAAACTCTTTTCCTGTGGATCTTGTCATGGTTGACTTAGGCTTTATTAGGGCACACCTAGAGTAAGTCTAGACTATGGTCTGTACCCCAAACTGTAACCTTTCTACTGTTTCAACTGGATGCCAAGCGTGTTAAAGATGCATTTATGAGATCCCTCTACTTTGGCAGGGCCACAACTCCCTTGGCAATGCTCTTATCCAAGGACTGCTCTAACTCTGGTATCTTTGTTCTGATCTTAGCCCCATATACCAGAAAGCCCCATATACCTGCTTTCTGGTAAGCCTCAGGTTGTCTCACGCTGCATATACAGCCTGGCTGTATTATTCAGGGTTCTCCAGAGAAACAGAGCCAATAGGATAGAGATACACACACACATATTTATTATTATTATTATTACTATTAGGAGAAATTAGGAATTGGTTAATGTAATTATGGAAGCTGAGAAGTCCCAAGATTTGTAGTCAGCAAGCTGGAGACCCAGGAGAGCTGCTGGTGTAGTTCCAGTCCAAGAAGCAGAAGAGCCAATAGTTTGAGTTCTAGTCCAAGTCCAAGTCTAAAAGCAGGAAAAGACTGATGTCCCCGCTCAAAGACAAGCAGAGAGAATTCCGACTCATCCCTTTTGTTCTATTCAGCCCTTCAGTGGATTGGTTGAGGCCCACCCACTGTGGAAAGAGCAATCTTCCTTACTCAGTCTACCAATTCAAGTGTTTACTTCATCCAGAAATACTCTCACAGTAGTTGCCTCTTAAATTTTTGTCCATTTGTATAGTTTTTTATGGCAGGAGGACTAGTCTGGTATCACTTAATCATGGCTGGATAGGTTGTTAATTTTCAGCTGCTTTTGTAGTATTTTATTATATGAATTATACCAGTGTTCATCCATTCTTGTGTTGGTAGACATTAGACATTTAGATGTATTCAAATTGTCAATTATACAAATGCTGCTGCAATGACTATCTTTGTACCCACAGGGTTATGAGATACATTATTTCTTCAACTTTATGTGATATTGCCAAATTGCTCTCCAAATTATATCATTTTACATATCCACATACAGCACACGAATTCCAATTGTTCCACATCCTTGCCAAAATTTGATCTTGTTGAACTATTACATTTTTCTACTTGTGCAAATGAATGCAAAATGTTATCTTGTTACATTGATAAACCATTCCTAGATTACTGGTGAAGTTAAAATATATATGTATGTGTATGTACATATATATATATACACATGCATATACATATATATATACATGAACATATGTATATATTTATTATTGGCTATTGGATTTCCTATTCAATAAATTGCATTTGATATCACTGTCCTTCTTAACAATTGGGTCATCTTTTTGTTACTGATTCTTAGGAGTTCCTAATAAATTCTAGTTACTAATCCTTTTTTGGTTAGATGAGTTAGAATCGTGTTTTCCGGGTCTTGGCTTGTCTTTTAGCAGCCTGTGCTGTCTTTTCCCATACAGAAGTGTTAAATTTTAATGTAGTCATATTTATCTTTGTTTTGCTAAATGATTTGTGCTTTTTGTGCGTCCATTTCTTTGACCTCTAAACACTGGGTGCCCCATGGCTCAGGCCTTGGACCTCTTTATCTACATTAATTCCCAAGAAATCTTACTTAGTCATGTGGCATCTGTACACTGATGGCTTTTACATCTAGCTCCTCTCTTGAACACCAGTAGTATATGATTATTTAAAGGACCCCTGCTGAGCAAGATACTATCTTCCTTCTTCCCTTATTGAAGTTTCTTGAATGGGACGTCCACAGCCGCTGCCTCCATTTCCTCATCTTCTATTCACTCTTTAACCCACTGCACCTTGGCTTTGTCCCACTATTCCACTGATACCAGTACTGTTTGAGTTTTTTTTTTTTTTTTGACTGCGCCACACAGCTTGCAGGATCTTCATTCCTCGATGAGGGATCAAACCCAGCCCACGGCAGTGAAAGTGCGGAGTCCTAACCACTGGACTGCCAGGGAATTCCCAAGATATTTTTCTTAAGGAACACAGCCCATACCCTTTCCTTTTCGAATGAAGTTTGATATGAAATTACAGTATATTGAACAGATAGAAGCAGAATTGCCCTGGCAATGTGTTGGGGAAGAGAAGAACAGTTTGTTTTTCTCATCTCTCCCAGTTGCTCCAGAGGCATCTTTTTCTGAGCCTTTCCTATCTTTCCAACCTCCCTATTCCACCAAACATCCTAATCTCCAGCCATATCGAACTGTTTGCAGACTCTTGTGTCATACTCCTTTCCATCTCTGTGCTTCTGCAAAATCCTTCTTTATCTGCCCTGAACCTGCTTTAAGCCAGTTCTCTTAGCTCAAGTAGCACCTCCCAGCCCATCTTCCCCTTTATCATTCCTTCCCTTTTTGTGCCTCTGTTATCACAGTTACCACGATGAATTGTAACTTTCTATTTACACATCTTTCTTCCCTACTAAACTCAGGGCTTCTAGAGATCAGAGACCCTGTGTTTTCCCCCATTACTCTCTTTAATGTGTTTATCAGTAATAGAATGAGTAAATCAATGAATGAATGGCCAAGGAAGCTGAGCTAGGCCAAAGCCTGAATTAGCAGACCACTAAGTTTTTTTTTAACAGTTTTATTAAGATATAATTCAAATACCATACAATTTCACAGAGTTGTGCAACAATCACCATAATCTAATTTTTAAACATTTTTGTCCCCGCCAAAAGTAAACTCTACCCTTCAGTAGTCACTCTCCATCCCCCGACGCCCAACACACTCCCCGGACCTAGACAAACACTAATCTACTTTCTCAGGCCACCAAACTTAACAAAGGTAAATTGATCACAAATCCTAAAAATCTACCCGATTCTGGAGCATAATGTGAAATTTCGTAGATAATTGCCCCCTTTTATCAATGTGTACTGCAGAAACGCAAACTTCTATTGCAGCTTCAGGTCTGATCTGCAGTTTATTAGACTATTAGGCAGTTTGATCGGGAATTTTTTAGTACCAGATCCACATTTAATGAGGGTGGATAGTTTGGGTTGGTCTTGATTTTTACTATTGCTGTTGAAGTCAGCTCCCTTTAGCAGTTTATACTTTGGCAGAAAACTGAGTAACTGAAAAAACTCGCAGCCTCAGGTAGCAGTTGTGAAAGTGCCTGATGACAATCTCTTCTAGGGTATTTAGGCCCCTAGAAAATAAGCATTACGTGAGTAGTCGCTTTCCAGAGCTTTTATTTCTAACGCGATTCTTCCAAGAGGCTCACCTCTGGATGGGTGCTGTGCGGGTGTAGACGCGGGACAAGAATCACAACTCGGCATTTAGCGAGGCGGCATTTTCTGAAATGGGTCGGGTCTAGCGCGTCGCCGGGCAGTAGAGTTTCCCTTCGCTGTCGCGCGTCCGAGTCGCGTGCGCAGTGACGCAGTCGGCGCGCGGTGACGCCACGCGCGGCGCGGTGCACGCTGGGATATTTAAGTCTTCTCCGCGGCGCGGAGCCGCGATGTCTCCGGCGGCTTCGGCGGCTGGAGGAGGCGACCGACGGCGGCCGTTAGCGAGTGTCAGGGACGGCCGGGGCCGGGGTTGGGGCTGCGGCGGGCCGGCCGGGTTGGTGCTTCTCGTCCTGTCGCTGCTCGGCCTCGTGCTGTACCTGGTGCCGGCGGCGGCTGCGCTGGCCTGGCTGGCTGTGGGGGCTACCGCGGCCTGGTGGGGACTGAGCCGCGAGCCCCGGGGTTCGCGCGCCTTCTCGCTGGTTCGGAACGCCAGGCGTCAGCGAACACTGCTCCCCTCGCCTCCGGCCAAGTCGGCAGTAAATGGAAATCTTCTAGAGCCGCGGAGCCTGCTGGAAGGACCCGACCCCGCTGAACTGCTCCTCTTGGGCAGTTACCTGGGCAAGCCCGGCCCCCCGCAGCCTGCCCCCGCCCCGGACAGCAGGGACCTGCGGGAGAGGCCGGGCCGACGCCCACCCGCCCGCACCGCGCCGCCCGCTCAGTCGGCGCATCCCCATGGTGTTCAAGTTCACCCCTTCCTCCCCACTCCTCTCCTCCGATCCTCTAGGAGGCCTTCCCACCGGTAAGATAACCCTGATCTTTCCCACACTCTCTGTCGACGGGCTTTGAATTGAGGACTTGACTTTCAAATCCGATTTTCTTTTTCATTAAGTCCACAGTGGATTCTGTGTCGTTTTGCCATCTTAAACACCTTGATGCGTGTCAGTCGTCTCCTGCCCCCCTTTACCCTTTGGAATGAGATGTGATGCCACAGCTGTTCCCTTCCTTTTAGTTCTTAAACCTGTCTGAATTTTCGTACAGTATAGATTTAGCAGAATACTTGATAAACCATTAAGTATCCCTACTTCTAGTGAAAATGTCTTTATCTTTCGAGTGTAGTCATAGAGTATGTTTTGTTAGATTTTTTTCCTTTGGACCACTAAGAGAAATTCTGTGGTTAGCCGAGCTCAAAGAGGTGTTCCCAGGAAACACCTCTTTGATTGATAAAACTTGGTAGATAAAGATGATCCAATCAAAGAGTTTCATTTAGTCCCAATAGCTGAGTGATACAAGAGAATACAAAAATTTGGTGAAAATATTAGATTCTTGAAAAGTACATTTATTTGAGAAGGTGAATGTTTAGGTGTTATTAGGTGTTAAAAATGTTTAACTTTGAGTGTATGTTACTGATGGATTAGTATAAAAGAATGAAGCATTCTTGAAAAGTTTCTCCCTACACATCCTAACACACACTTTTCTTCCATCGTAGTTTACTTGTGTGGGCAAGGTTTTCAATTTCCCTCTCAAATTGTTGAAGTCCATTGTAGGGATAGCTGTTAAGCAGCTGTCACTTTCTGCCCTTAGACGAAATGGGGGAAAGTTGCCATAAAAATACCGTGTGTTCTTTGTTGCTTAGAAAGAGGTTTAAACTCTCTGGAAAACATCGGAACCCACGTGGTTCTTTAGTCATTTAAATTTTCTGACATTCCTTTAAGCTTCTTTGGTATCTCCCATTCTTCACAGAGATTGTGGGACTTTATCACATCGGTTTGTAATAACACCTCGAAGAAGATATCCAATTCAACAGACCCAATATTCCTTGCTGGGGGTACTTCCCACAGTATGCTGGAATGGTTACCACAAGAAGACTGTGCTATCTGCTCGTAATTCCAAAATGGTGTGCAGCCCAGTGACAGTGAGGATTGCTCCTCCAGACAGCAAATTGACTCGTTCTCCGATGTGAGTATTGTCGTTGGAAGAATAGACTCCTGTTTGTCCACTTTATTCTTTGGTTATTCCTGTGACAAAGCAGAAAAAGAAGTAGCTGCTTATTTGAATGAGAAATCCCAAATTCTAGTAATTGAACCATCTTTTTGTTTTGTTTGCCTTAGACTGTAGCTTTAATTGCAAAGGGCAATTTCTGTGAGTGTATAAATTATACTTTTGCTTGTTGGTTAGCTTCTGATGTCCAGTGACTGAAGTCTGTGCTATGTGTCATGGTAATTAAAATATCCTGATGCTGGAATCTTATCTTTCACTGTAGACGAGAGCAAATTATCAACTCAACACTGTCCTCACCATCAACTAGTGCCCCAGACCCATGTGCAAAGGAGACCGTACTGAATGCCCTCAAAGAGAGGAAGAAAAGGACAGTGGAGGAGGAAGACCAAATATTTGCTGATGGCCAGGAAAATAAAAGAAGGTAACAGTCCCAACAGAGTAATAACAGACCTCTCGGGTGGGCTCCCGGGATTTGTTGAAATATAGATCACTCTCCAAAAGATATAGAGGCAGCTCCAGTTTGTGACCCTTAGTAGGTCCTGTTCTTTGGCTTTCATGGAAGAGATTGGAAACAAGGGCTTTAATGCTATTCATTTCCTAAGACACATGTTAGATAAATTTTGTAATTTACCTTTTCCATAAGTACTAGAGATACACCAATCACTATTAGCCATGTTAGCCTCATACTTTTGATACAAACGTGTTAAATTTTATTTTTGAGAGAGCATGCTTAAAGTCTTCCCCTCGCAATCTCGTGTTGTTTAATTATTTGGGTAACCGCCAGTTGCAGTATTGTGATTGTGCTGAGGGGAGTGCTTGGCAAAGAAGAGTGAGGACTAGGGTATGGTAGACTTATCAGTAATGAGAGTAAAACCAATTTCATTATTTTGTTTTCAATAACTTAATGAAAATGGGTGTTAAGGCTTTAACAGGCTGCAAAGGAGTCAGTTAAGGAGTCCAGTCATTTTTCTAATTCAATAAATTGAGTACCCACTATGTGCCAGAGCCTATTCTAGGTACAGCGGAGAGAGCTTTGAATAAGACAGAGTCCTCATGGGACTTGTTTGAGGAAAAGAGACCAAAAAATAAGGATAATAAAATAAGCAAGATAATTATCAATTATAAGTGTATAGAGATAAAAAACAGAGTGATATAACAGAGGGTAATGAGAAGGGGGCTTCTTTATATAAGGTGGGCAAAGAAGTGCTCTCTGAGGAGACAGTGGACCCCACATGTAAAATCATTGGCCCCATTACCTAGAGAAGATTGTTCATATCCTGTAGGTTCAAAATTGGTCAGCTTTGATACTGTAGATGACAAAATTGAGTAGGGAAATGTTAATCAGTGCAAGTGTATGTATGTAACGGGAAGATCACATAATCATGACTAGAGATAGGATTGACGAGTGAGCAATTTGAGCTAATGTCAACTAGCTAAGTAGGAGTGGCAGGGGGTGGGGAGGTGTGGAGGTGGGAGAAGAAATAACTATTTTTATGGTGCAGATAGGTTTCTCATGTTCTGCAGGGTGGTAATTTTGCTTGACCCCAGTGAGCCTATAACTGAGGATTCTGTACTATCTTTCCCATGATGGGAATAAGCAGTGATTACGTGCACCATGCATAGGCCCTTCTTGTATGTGATATGTAAAGTTTTTCCTTAATAGACTTGCCATATTAACCTCTAGAGCACTATAGGATGTGTGGGTTAATCCCTAAAGGGTTTTTTTTGTTTTCAGTTTGGGGAGGGTAGGATGTTAAATTTGTGATTCTGACACTTTGGTGAGAAGTTAGCAAATAATTGATACACCTGAAGAGTTCAAAAGGTCTTGAAGTATTTTCATACTTTTCTTACTGCCTGGACACTCTTAGCATAAATTTACCTTTTGGAATCTTTGGAGTTGAAGCATCCCTCTTCTTGTCTAGCATGGAACCTATGCTCCATAGGAATAGTATAGGGTCCCAAGAATATGGGAATATGATTTAAGGGGAAAGAAAAGTAACTTCATTTAATTGAGAGTTTTTTGATTTGTCTAGGCGCCATGATAGCAGTGGGAGCGGACATTCAGCATTTGAGCCCCTGGTGGCCAATGGAGTCCCTGCTTCTTTTGTGCCTAAGTAAGTGAGAATCCATGGGTGAGATATAGACTGTTTGGAAAAAGGGAATCATCAGAGTTACTGTCCTGTAGACTTTCTTTGCTTTTTTGCATTGCTTTATTAGTTCAGGTTCAAATCTTTGAAGTCAGAGAGGAACATTTTGAGTAACTTGCCACAATAACTATCTTCTAATTCCTTTTAATATTTTTCATTAATATGGGTAAAACACACTAAGGCTAAGAGGGTTTATAAATATATTTAATAACCAGTTATATAAACAGATCACAAGGTTTGTGCAATGGATAAAATGCAACAATATGAAATTTAAGATAAATATTAAATCTCTACATTTGAGTTTAAACACATTTGAGGAGGAATTGGCTGGGAGGAAAAGTGGCTCAGAAATATGTGTGAAAAGCCTTGTGGTAACATATATGCTTAGTTTGAGTCAGCAGTATGATATGGCTGCCAAAAAAGCTAATGTGCTCCTAGTCTGTGCTGATAGAAGGACAAAGACTAGAATGAGGCTGGTGAGTAGTAGTCTTGCTCCTCTTCGCTCTTCTCAGATTGTCTGTGGAGTGTGTTTGGTTTGCTGTACTACACTGTAAGGATGTACACAAACTGAAATTCATTCTGAGTGGAGCAGCTAAGATTTTATGGGCTGGTGGTGGGTAAGGCAGTTTTGAAGGGGTATGAATACTAGCCCAGAGGAGAATAATCTCAAGGAGAATAAGGAAATTTGGATAATGGTCTCCAAAATATGGAAGACTGTCATGTGAAAAAAGAAAAACAATTTGCTCGGTTTGGCTCCAAATAGTATCCATGGGTGAAAGTTAGAGGAAATACATTTTCATCCAGTATAAGAATAAACTGGTCAGTGGTTGAGTATCATAACATGGGTTGGATGACTTATTCTACAGGAAAGATGTACAGGGAATTTCTGTTTCAGTTGGAAGCTGAGAAAAAATGGTTGGTTTCTCTTAACTCTGATTTTTTTAAAAAACAGTTTTATTGAGGTATAACTGGCGAATAATAAACTGCCTGTCTAAAGTGTACAATTTGATAAGTTTTGACTTGCATACACCTGTGAAACCATCACTACAGTCAAGATAATGAATGTAAACATCACCTCCAAAAGTTTCCCCATGCCCCTTAGTAATACCTCCCTCCATCCTGTCCCCATCTCCAGGTATCTGCTGATCTGTTTTCTGTCACTGTAGATTAGTGTGCATTTTCTAGAATATTATATCAGTGGACTCATATATTTGATTTTTAAAATATTTGGCTTTCTCTTCCTGACTGTCAGATATATTTAGCCAAACTATTAATAATAAAATTAAGAGCATTATGCTCTTTTATTAAGTTTTTTTTTTAAGGAAGATTTTGTGTCCATGGACAAAGCCTTAAAAGAATGTCTTTAATAATACATCTAACTATCTTTTCCCCTTTTTAATAGGCCTGGGTCTCTGAAGAGAGGTCTCAATTCCCAGAGCTCAGATGATCACTTGAATAAGAGATCCCGCACCTCTTCTATGAGCTCCTTGACAAGCATGTACACAGGTGGCATCCCTAGCTCCAGCCGCAATGCCATTACCAGTTCTTACAGTTCTACTCGAGGTCTCTCTCAGGTACATTTGTCTTGCACTGTGGGAGAAATGGGTTCCTAGCATTAATTAATCGATCAGCCAGTGTTTACCACCTGGCAGTTACTACCTGGTTATCTGTAGATATCTTCTATCTGTCAGATATTGGGATTACCACTAACAGAAGATACAAACCCTTGAGTGATAACTATAGACCAGTGGAACAGAATAGAAGGCCCAAAAAGTAAAGCAATCATATGTGGAAACATGATACAAGACAAATGGGCAAAGGACGAATAATTCAGTAAATGATATTAATTTAATCAAAAGGTAGATTGAGTCCAGATTGCATTGGATCATAAAAGAAATTTATCCTATAGGCATTGAGAATTTAATGAAAGTTTTTAAAATAAGAAGTGGTTGTAATTCTTTTTTAGAAAGAGGATGTAGTATAGCCTGGGGAACAGAGCAAGCTTTGCTACCAGACAGATGTGGGTTCCAGTCTTGGCTCTGACACCTAGTAGCTCTGGGGCCTTGGGCAAGTAAATCACTTAAACTCTCTTTGTCTCATTTCTAAATCATTATTGTAAAGACTGAAGGTAGTGTTTGAAAAGTACCCATTACAGTGCCTGTTAATAAGTGGGTACCCAATATATAGTAGCTAGGAAAAAAATGAAGCATATGTGGAGGAAGATTTTTGAGGGGAGAAAAATTTTGAGATAAGTTAATCAATCCAGAAGGCTCTTACAGTAATATAAATGAAAGATGAGTTTGATAGGTGAGGAATAGTATTTAATTTGTGTCTCTTATGAGTGAGTTTGAGCAGCTTTTCATATACAGTACTAGAGAAACATATTCCAAATGAACTAAAGATTTAAATGTAAAATAGAAACCATAAAAATAAATGTTTGCAAAAGCAGGCTTCTCAGAATTCCCTTGTGGTCCAGTGGTTAGGACTCGCTTTCACTGCCGGGGGCCCTGGGTTGGATCCCTGGTGGGGAAACTTAGCTCTCACAAGCCATGCAACCTGCAGCAAAAAAAAAAAAAGGATGCTAGTGGGAGCATCAGTTGTTACAGTTCCCTAGAGGGCAGTGTGGCCATTGTTACTAGCATTAGAGATGCACATGCCCTTTGATCCAGCAGGTTTACTTTTAGGAATTAACCCTACACATATACTCAAAGACATATACAAGGATGTTGATTGTAGCATTATTTTTGCAGAAGCTTGGAAACAATGTAAACATACCTTTTTAAGGGGCTGGTTGAATGACTTACAGTATTTCCATAAGTTGAGATACTGTGTAACTTAAAAACAGTAAGGCAGCTTTAATAGGCACTGATGTGAATGAGCTCAAAATATTATATTTAAAAGGCATGGTGCAGAACTGTGTGTATAGTGTCCTCTATTCATGCTGCTGGTTTCCTTAATTTTTTGATGTGCATAGAATAATGTTGACAGGATATATTAGAAACTGTAATAACTATTGGATAGGAAGGAAACTTTTTACTGAATTCTTGTTGGAACTTGTAACATGTGCTACAATATTACCTTTCCTGGTTTCAGAATTTTTTTTAAGTATAGATAACTGTTAAGTAAAAATTCCCCTGTCCTGGCTATCTCAGTGTCCATCCCGTAGGTACCTATTGTGAACATTCCTACTATGTTGCAAACACAGATGATACACAAGATTTCTGGTCTGTTTAACGAAATGGAATCATAACATATATGGTTTTTCTGCATCTTTTTTTTTTGGCGGTACACGGGCCTGTCACTGTTGCGGCCTCTCCAGTTGCGGAGCACAGGCTCCGGACGCGCAGGCTCAGCGGCCATGGCTCACGGTCCTAGCTGCTCCGCGGCCATGTGGGATCCTCCCGGACCGGGGCACGAACCCGCGTCCCCTGCATCGGCAGGCGAACTTTCGACCACTGCGCCACCAGGGAAGCCCTCTGCATCTTTTTTAATCATTATATATTGCATAGCATTCCATGTCATGTTATCTATCTAATGGCTGTTTTAAAATTAGAGTATAATGTGCAGAAAAACAAATATAGATGTACAGCTCCATGTAACCACCACCCAGGTCAAGTAATAAATCATTTTCAACATGCAGAAGCCCCTCTCATACCCACTCACAGTCACTACTTCTTCCCTCCTTCCTTCCTGAATATTAGCATCATATATAGTTTTCCCTGTTTTTGAATTTTATATAAATGGAAACAGAATATGCTTTCTTCTGTGTTTGGCTTCTTTCATTCAACATTTTACTTGTGAGATTCATTCATGTTGTTGCATGTGGTCTAGGTCTTTCATTTTCATTGCTGAATACCGTTCCATTATATGAATATACCACAATTAATTTATCCATTCTACCACTGGACATTTGAGTTTCTAGTTGGGAGCTGTTATGCATAATGCTGCTATGGACATTCTTATATAAGTCTTTTTTTTTTAATTTAAGCGTAGTTGATTTACAGTGTTGTGTTAATTACTGCTACACAGCAAAGTGATGATTATACATACATATACATCCTTTTTTAAAAAAATTCTTTTTTGTTATGGTTTATCATTGAATATTGAATATAGTTCTCTGTGCTATACAGTAGGACCTTGTTGTTTATCCATCCTGTATATAAAAGCTTCCATCTGCTCACCCCAACCTCCCACTCCATCCCTCCCCCAACCTCCTCCCCCTTGGCAACCACCAGTCTGTTCTCTGTTTGTGATTCTGTTTCTGTTTCATAGATAGGTTCATTTGTGTCATATTTTAGATTCCACATGTAAGTGGTATCATATGGTATTTGTCTTTCTGACTTCACTTAGTATGATAATCTCTAGTTGCATCCATGTTGCTGCAAATGGTATTATTTCATTCTTTTTTATGGTTGAGTAGTGTTCCGTTGTATATATGTACCACATCTTCTTTATCCATTCATCTGTTGATGGACATTTAGGTTGTTTCCATGTCGTGGCTGTTGTGAATAGTGCTGCTTTGTATAAGTCTTTTTTTTTTTTCCCCGTACTGCACAGTTTGTGGGATCTTAGTTTCCCGACCAGGAATCGAACCTGTGCTCCCTGCACTGGAAGCGCAGAGTCCTAACCACTGGACCACCAGTGGTCTAGGGTTATTCCCTGTATAATTCTTTTTAAGGTGATGTTTCAGTTGATTCTCCTACCAGTGCAGTATGAGATTTTGTTCCTGTGTTTATACATCTTCACTAACACTTGGTGTTGCCTGTCTCTTTTAATTACCCATTCCAGTGACTGTGAAGTAGTATTTCATTGTGGTCTTAATTTGTATTTCTCTGATTAATAATGAAATAGATGTATCAACTGTTCATTGGCCATTTGTATGTCCTTTTTTATGAAGGGCCTGTTCAAGTTTCTTGGCTCTTTTCTATTAGGTTGTCTGTCTTTTTCTTACTGATTTATATAAGGTCTTTATATATTCTAGAATACAAGGTCTCTGTGAATTATATGTGTTGCAACAAGTAAGTATCCTACTCTGTGGCCCACCATTTCATTCTCTTCACTCTTTCACTTCTGGTTAGTGTATTTTGTGTACTGTTGAGGAAGTCTTTGCCTGCCTAAGGTCATGATGATATTCTCTTATGCTACCTTCTAGAAGCTTTATTATTTTTCCTTTTTACATTTAGATCTATAACCCTCTTGAAATTGATTTTTATGTATGATGTAAGGTAGGGATCAAACTTAGTATTTTTCCATCTAAGTATCTCTTTGACTCAGCAACGTTTATTGAAAGGCCCGTCCTTTTCCTATTGCTCTGCAGCACCACCTTTGTCATAATTTGTGTCAGTATATCTGTAGATCCATTTCTGTTGATAGATTCTGTTTTGTTGCACTGGTCTGTTTTTCTGCCACATGCCACACAGTCTTTAGGTTTTGATATCTAGTACAGTAAGTCATCCAACTTTCTCATTTCTCTCATTCCTCTTCAGAATTGTCTTGGATCTTGGCCCTTTGCATTTCTATATAATTTTATCATCTTGTCAATTTCCACATCAAAAAATTTGCTAAGATATTGATTGGGATTGCCTTTAATCTACCAATTATTTTGGAGAGAGTTGACGTTTACAGTATTGAATCTTCCAGTCCATGCACATGGGGTAGTCTTCAGTTATTTATATCATCTTTAACTTATCTGTGCAGTGGTTTTACATATTTTTTATTACATTTATTCCTAGGTACTTTTTTTTTTTTTTTTTTGCGGTACGCAGGCCTCTCACTGTTGTGGCCTCTCCCGTTGTGGAGCACAGGCTCCGGGCGCGCAGGCTCAGCGGCCATGGCTCACGGGCCCAGCCACTCCGTGGCATGTGGGATCTTCCTGGACCGGGGCACGAACCCGTGTCCCCTGCATCGGCAGGCAGACTCTCAACCACTGCGCCACCAGGGAAGCCCTAGGTACATGTTTTTGATGCTATTATAAATAGCATATTAGAAATTTGTTACTGATGTATAGTAATACAACTGATTTTTGTATTCAGAAAATTTGCTAAATTCTAAATATTCATCTGTATATTCTTTAGGATTTTTGTATGTACATCATGTTGTCTACAATAATAACAGTTTTTTCTTTCTTTTTAATTCTAGTATTGTTTTTTTCTTTTTAGTTTTTTAGAAATTAATTTTTAAAATTTATTTATTTTTGGCTGTGTTGGGTCTTTGGGATTCCAACCAAAAGCCTAAGGTGTATATTAGGGCCCCTCTACTTTGGAAAGCCCTGAATTCTGGTTTTTGTCTTCCCAGCCCTACAGGGCTGCCAACAGCTTTTCTCAGCCTCTCAACTGCAGCTTTTACTTTTGGAATGAGCAGTCGCCCTGAGGCTCCTCACCTGCTGGCTCCTCTTCTTTGTCTTACCTCCATAGTGTCTCACTGCCTCGGTAGCTCTCCATACCACCATACCTTCAAACGTATGTATTTTGGGCTTCGCTGGTGGCGCAGTGGTTGAGAGGCCGCCTGCCGACGCAGGGGACACAGGTTCGTGCCCCGGTCTGGGAAGATCCCACATGCCGCGGAGCGGCTAGGCCCGAGCCATGGCCGCTGAGCCTGCGCGTCTGGAGCCTGTGCTCCGCAACGGGAGAGGCCACAACGGTGAGAGGCCCACGTACCGCAAAAAAACAAAACAAAACAAAAAAACATATGTATTTTATATTTTCTTCAGAATTTTTTATTTGTCCTCCACAGCAGGGTTGGTCTGAAACAACGTAGTCAATATGTAATAACCTATAATAGAAAAGAATCTGAAAAAGAATGTATACACACACATATATGTGTGTATAACTGAATCACTTTGCTATACACCTGAAACATTATAAATCAACTATATATCAATAAAAACTAAATAAATGGTGCTTATGCATTAAAAAAAAACAAACAAAAAAACCAAACAGGGCTTTCCTGGTGGCGCAGTGGTTGAGAGTCCGCCTGCCGATGCAGGGGACACAGGTTCGTGCCCCGGTCTGGGAAGATCCCACATGCCGTGGAGCGGCTGGGCCCATGAGCCATGGCCGCTGAGCCTGCACGTCCGGAGCCTGTGCTCCGCAACGGGAGAGGCCACAACAGTGAGAGGCCCACGTACCGCAAAAAAAAACAACAAACAAACCCATAGCCTGAAACATGGTCAGATTTTGTTTTAAAGCACCCTCACCCCTGGTAGAGCCTGTGACCTACAGCAAGTAATATACTCACTGACACTAATAGCTTCTGGGTGTTTTATTGTAAGTAGTTACCAGTCCCCTGTTTGTGTGTGATATTTGAATCTATAATGCTCTCAGAAGGAGAAGTTCTAGAACGGAGAGCATAGTGTACTTTCAATTTTGATCATAATTATCTTTGAAATGGTCCATGGCATGAGTTATTTTAAATTATCAGGAAAGTGAGGAAGTCTTTGTAAGCGGAGATTAGAGTAATATGAAAGTTCTTTATGTTGAAACTTCTCTTTCAAAGAAATGTGTACTGAAGCAGTAAACATCCCCAGTAGTCAATAGAGATGACAGCCCTTCTATTTGGTGCAAGTGGTAGTAGAGATATTTGACTTAATTGTATTTTTCCAGAGGAGCAGTAGTATATACCCAACCCACAGCTGCCCAAACTAGAAGTTCTAGCTTTGATATTATAAAATCACTACAAATATTAGACTGGTGCCAATTAGAGAAAGTGAACTGTCCTTAGATCTCGTTGTGCATGACATTGATATCTTCATAAGTCCTATATAAGACTTGTCATTTTCCAAAGTAGGAATAGTAACCCTGGCCTTCAAAACCTCAAAACCCCAAAACCCTAGCTTGCATTTCTGATCCTGTCCCTTATTATTCCTTTACATATATACCCTATATTTAAGTCAAAGCAGGGTATTTGTTATCTTGTAAGAGCACCTAATTCCTTCCTGCTTTGTTTCCTTTTCTTGTTCTGTTCTCCATCCGGAATCATGTGTCCATCCTACTGCAAGCCTATAAAGTTTGTCTTTCTTCAGGTGTTTTTGTCAGATTATGAAGGACCATCACAAATGTCACCTTCATCCTTTATTATTCTTCTAACCGAACTCTGCATAATCTTTATCTGCTTGGACTCCTTTTTAGAGACTTCGTTCATCTCTTGTCTATTATAGTCAATTTGTGTACCACCCTGTCTCTTTTCTAGATTGTAAATTTCTTGATGGGAATGGTCTTGCTTATCCTTGTATTCTTTGTAAAGTATAAAGGATAGTACCTTTATGAAGTAGGAACTTGACAAAAATTGAATTACAGTGCAGAACTAAATTGACTGCTGGATACATAGATTGACTGTTTCTTTTTATGACTTGCCTTGGTATAGCCTTTGCCCACTTTTCATTTGATATGTTTATTATGTTTATATGGAATTGCAAGACTTTCATTTTTACATGTTAAGGATATTAGCTTATCACTTTAGTTGAATATATCAACCTTTTAATTTTGTTTCTAGTTATGTTTTTGTTTCATTTTGGAGTGTTTTTGTTTCCTGTCCACATACATTTTATTTTTTTTTATTTTTTTTATTTATTTATTTTTTTTTTTGCGGTACGCGGGCCTCTCACTGTTGCGGCCTCTCCCATTGCGGAGCACAGGCTCCGGACGCGCAGGCTCAGCGGCCATGGCTCACGGGCCCAGCCGCTCCGCGGCATGTGGGATCCTCCCAGACCGGGGCACGAACCCGCGTCCCCTGCATTGGCAGGCGGACTCCCAACCACTGCGCCACCAGGGAAGCCCCCACATACATTTTATTTCTAGTTTATGGAAACGTTACTGTGGTTGAAAATTCAGATGGTACAGAGTATATAGTAAAGTCTCCTTCCCACATGGAGACATTTTTATTTAGAGAGGTTCTTAGTTGTCCTATGGCAGTCTGTCAGTTTTCTTTCCTTTGTTTCTGGAATAGAAAGTCTTTTCCCTACCCCAAGTTATTTAAGAGCTCATTTGGTTTTTTTAAATAGTTCTTTATGACACCTGGATTGTGTGTGTGTATAGTCTATGAAGTAGAGACAGAACATTTTCCTCCTAATTGTTGAACCAGGTTGTCTTCCACCCTGGCTAAAGGTTAGAATCACCTTTAGCACTTTGTTAAAAATACAGGTGTGAGGCCTAAGCATTTGTTGTTTTTTCAGATGGCTGTCCTTTCTCGTTATTTACCTGAGCATAACATTAAAAACTATTATTGATTTCAGCTTTTTTCTCAAGCTCATTCTGAGCCTTGGTTTCCTGACATTAGTCTTATGGAACTATTCTACTGCTTTACCACCTGTCTTTGATTTAAAACCCTCTTTACCTTTTTAAAATTTTTATTAAGTATTGTTGCCTCCCTGTTTGTGCTTATATGATGCAATTTTACTGAGTAAGAAATCACTAGAAGCTTCTCAATAGGAAAAATGCCTATGGTGATAGTTCAGTATCTTTGTAAATAGGCCAGAGACAGTGAACCTATTTGCAGAGAGCTTGCTCTTTGTCAAGTACTTTGCTGCTAGGCCCCTTCGAAGGAGGCAGAGATGAAAACAGACTACCTTTGCTATCAGGGGACTCCACTTGGTGAAGAGACAGATGCATGGATCATTATAATGATAAATACCACTGATGCTGCAAAAGTCATAGATGTCATGATCGTATATTTAAAAAAAATAAAGTTAATAAAGTAAAACTGAAAATTTAATGAGAGCAAAACTAAATTAGTTTATTAGCTTATCTTCATTGGAACAGTTTAATTTACTTTTATCATTTCCACAGACAATATAGAGTAAACGTGTATGCACATCATAGCTCTAAACCATTACTGAATGTGACAGTCCACTTTTTAATATACGCCAAAAGTACATTCATTCCTTCTACATTTATTAGTTTGTGTTCCATTAGTTTTTCAGACTTTTTCTCCTGTAGTTAATACTGGCAATTGACTTTCTTTTCAGGAGCCTTCCTTCACAAAGAAATATTTTTTTAGTTACCTAAAAGGAGATTTTATATGCAGTGATGAATAGAACCACAACATTATATTGAAGGTCAGATGATAAACTATCAACTAGGGTCAGTCATGTTACTTGTGTTTGACTTTTAGCTGTGGAAGAGGAGTGGACCCAGTTCATCTCCCTTCTCTAGCCCAGCCTCATCCCGCTCCCAGACACCAGAGCGGCCAGCAAAGAAAATAAGGTAATCCATTATTGTTTGCTGTATAGGTTACTGAGAGGTCAGGCAAAGAGGGACATTTACTTGGCTCTTAGGCTTTCTGCAACTCTGATTTGGAGGATCAAAGAAATTAACATCTAGAGGACAGTGAAGTGCCCGCCTGAATCACTCTCATCTCTTACAGTTCTTTTGTACCAACTGTAGAGGCCTCTGGCTCTCTTCCTCACACCGTAGCGTGAGTGACGGGGGTGCAAGAGTAGAGGCCACACAGAATAGGATGAACAGAGTGAATGATGTCATCGGGCAGCGGACTTCATGTTTTTGACTCCAGCTGACCTTCTAGGTACCTACAGTCAAGTTGAATGTCATTCTGTTAGGGATCAGATCTGTGACTAGAACTTTCAGGGACTTGGTGGGTTGTAAGTAAGGTTTTGAAGATCACTGATTTGTGCTTGTTGTAAGACAAAGGCTTCTCCTTGGTTTCCATGAACTGCCTCCATTCTTTTCTGTTGGAATTTTCTTTTGACTTCTTTTATTTTTTGTCCTGGCATACTGAGGTCTTATATCATGGTTGTTCTAGACCCCTTGGTAGGTAAGCAGGTACAAGAAGTTATCCAGTACTTTTTGTCAGCAAGTCTTTCTTAAACTTAATTCTGCCTTTTCCTCCTACAGAGAAGAGGAGCTTTCTCATCATTCTAGTTCTTCAACTCCATTGGTAACAGACAAGGAGTCCCAGGGAGAAAAGGGTAAGTTGATGAATGCACTAGAGTAGCTTTTGGTGGTGGAAGTGTTGAGCATTGCCTTGTGAAGGGCCTGTTAGATACAGAGATAGGAGTTTCTGTCCTTCAGAAATTTATAGTCAGGTAAGGGAGAAAGGTGACACAGACAGGTACAGTATAACGTGTGGTAACAGTGGGCTACAGATAATGTGACCAATCCAGGTAATTATTGTCCAGCAAGCAGTTGTATACCTGCATTTGGAGCAATTCTGTCTTTATATCCTCTTGACTATATAATCTTTTTTTTTTTTTTTTTTGCGGTATGCGGGCCTCTCACTGTTGCGGCCTCTCCCGTTGCGGAGCACAGGCTTCGGACGCGCAGGCTCAGCGGCCATGGCTCACGGGCCCAGCCGCTCCATGGCATGTGGGATCCTCCCAGACTGGGGCACGAACCCGTGTCCCCCGTATCGGCAGGCGGACTCCCAACCACTGCGCCGCCAGGGAAGCCCTTGACTATATAATCTTGCAGACACCATCCAAGAGCCCAAATCATGGAAGATCGAATCTTTCAGAGATACCCATTGAAAACTCAATGTTAAAAACGGGATAGGGGCTTCCCTGGTGGCGCAGTGGTTGAGAGTCCGCCTGCCGATGCAGGGGACACGGGTTCGTGCCCCGGTCTGGGAAGATCCCACATGCCGCAGAGCGGCTAGGCCCGTGAGCCATGGCCACTGAGCCTGTGCTCCGGAGCCTGTGCTCCGCAAGGGGAGAGGCCACAACAGTGAGAGGCCCGCCTACCGCAAAAAAAAAAAAAAAAAAAGGGATAGACAAACCTATCCATTTCTGGCAGTGAGGAGGAAGAAAACAAGTCTTTCTTTTTTTTAGTTGCAGATAAAACCACATGGAAGAAACAGAACTCGTGGAGTTCCCCATCAACACCTGGCAGCTCTGGGCAGCGTAAACGGAAGGTTCAGTTGCTGCCCTCCAGGCGAGGGGACCAGCTGACCTTGGTATGGTCTTGTCCATCTACCTCTGCCCACCCCAGCTTAACTCTGTCTTAGGAAGGCTAAATATAGGATTCTTCCAGTTTCTCCTGATTGACAACTTCTTTTTCTCTTTGGTAGCCTCCACCTCCCCAGCTTGGTTATTCAATCACTGCTGAAGACTTAGACTTGGAAAAGAAAGCTTCTTTACAGTGGTTTAACAAGGTCTTGGAGGATAAGACTGGTAAGGAATGTAGATCAGTTTCACACCCCAGAGAGGGTTTGTTTCCTTTGGTTTTATTTTGGTCTTCCTCATCTGGGAAGTCCATTTGGGTCCTCAGTGGAATCTGGAGAACAGTGAGCATTGAGACTGAAGGGAAGCCTTTCTAAATGAGTTGTACTGAGGCCCTGAACTCCCCGTGCTCTATGATATGCCACTGGAAAGAATTCTCAAACAAGGGAGGACAATGTCATCTTTTCTTTCTTCCCTAGATACTGCCTCAAACTCTGTCACTGAGAACCCACCTACCAGTCAGTCTTCTTTCACTTTTACCCTGCCTGCTGCTGGGACTGCTTCATCCCCAACCTCCCTCCCAAGCACTAACCCACTGTTGGAGAGCTTGAAGAAGATGCAGAATTCCCCAGGCCTACCATCCCTCCCCGGTGAGTGGGAGAGCTTACTTTGGAGCACGTAATGACATCAGCCTTTGTTTAGGTGGAAGTAAAAGCACCATGCCCATCAGTTGCTGGAAATTGCTGTAAAGGTTGAACCTATTCTAACTTCCCAAACCTGAGCTGGTGCAAGCTTAAGAGCTTTAGAAATCTGTAATCAGGACATTTTAGGGAAGGGCTGCAACACTTAAAGCTGGGGAAGGCAGCTTAGCTTTGGTAGTCAAATAGCTCTTGATTTGAAACCCAGTCCCTTAGCTGCTCTGAGCCTTGTTGTCTTCATCGGTAAAATAAGAACAGTGCTCACCTCATGAGGTGTCCCTGAAGTGTAAACGGTCACATGGTTAAGGTGTCTTGTCACATGCTTGCTAGACCGCAGGCACAAGGTAATAGGCTTCCAAGGACCTGCTGGCTGTTCCAGCCCCTTGCCTTCTTGGCACTGCATATATACACACTCCTCTACTGCACTTTATCATAGTGTAGAATATATTAGGTATTCAGCCTCTCCCAGGGCTCATGGGCAGAGACCATCTCATTCATGGTCATATGCTCTGTACTTAGCGCCTGGTGGGTGAATGTAATATAGTACATCTTTGTTAGATGAATAAGGTATATCTACATAATTAATTGGACTTGAGTTCAGGTAATTGGATTTTTCTTAGTTTCTACACATTTAACTCCCAACTGGACCAAGTTTTACCCTCTTGTATCTTTCTTATGACCTGTGAAGGGTAGAAATTATGAACACTTCCTTGACTTTCAGGAATGAAAAGTTTAAAGGCCTGTGATATAGATTTGCTCATAATTGTTGACTGTTGAATCCCTAGCACTGTGCTAGGCATTGAACACTGCATCATGTTTGAGATATTCCAAATTCACTTTCTCTACTCTTCTTCCCAGAATCTGCTGGCGTGGCAACCACTGTGGCCCATTTGCCTCCGAAGACACCCAGCCCTCTGGCCCCTCTGGGCTCTTCAGAGTCAGCACCCCTTCCAGGCACCTCCTCAGACTCCAAATCCACCACCGCTTTCTTGGAGCTGACCCCTGCTTCTTCCCCAGGACCAGTCACTGACGCCAAGTCGCCTCCGGACCCTCAGGCTGAGACATCTGCCAAATCGCAAGCCCCGTCCGCCCCATCTCCCAGCCCCAAGCAGAGTATTCTGTTTGGAATGCTGAGCACCCCACCTGCTGACCCTCCTGCCTCTGCGGCCCCTGCTGTGTCTTCAGCATCTCCCATGTTCAAGCCCATTTTTGTGGTCCCACCTCAAAGCGAGAATGAGGGCCCCTTGCCCTCTAGCCCTTCCAAGGTCACAGCCGCGGCATCTTCCAGCTCAGCCGTCCCCATGACGACCAGCAGCCCACCCCTCACTTTCAAGCCTATCTTTAGCAACATGGGGCCACCTGCATCTGTGCCCATGTTAACTCCTTTCTCCTTCAAGCAAACAGCTACTCCAGCCACTACCGCGAGCGCCCCTCTCTTCAGTGGCCAGGCTGGCACCACCTCTGCAGTGGTGTCCATGACCACAGCCAGCACCTCCGCAGACTCTGCTCCGAAGCCCGCGTTCAGCTTCGGTGTGTGCACCGTGACCAGCACCCTGAGCAGTGCGACTAGCACCACCGCTTCCGCCTCCCAGCCCTTCCTCTTTGGGACTCCCCCTGCTTCCGGTGCCAGCTTCACCCCAGCTGTGGGCCCCATATTCCAATTTGGCAAGCCTCCCGCCATGCCCGCTTCAACAGCAGTTGCCACCTTTGGCCAGTCCCTTCCCAGTGCCGCCCAGACCGCCCCCAGCAGCAGCAGCAGCAGCGGCAGCAGCACGGCCAGCTTTAGTGGCTTTGGCAGCACCCTCACCGCCTCAGCCCCAGTCAGCAGCAGCCAGCTCACGCTGACGTTCAGTAGCGCCACCGCCCCAGCGTTCAACATTCCCTTCGGCTCGAGCGCCAAGCCGCCTCCCCCGTCCTACCCAGGAGCCAACCCCCAGCCCGCCTTCGGGGCTGCGGAGGGGCAGCAGCAGGGGCCTGCCAAGTCGGCCCTCATCCCCAGCTTCGGCAGCTCTTTCACTTTTGGAAATTCTGCAGCCCCGGCCCCAACTGCGGCTCCAGCGCCAGCCCCGGCCCAGTCAGCCTTTGGTGGCACCGCGCAGTCGGCCTTCAGTGGTCTGAAGGCCACGGCCTCTGCCTTTGGCACCCCTGCCAGCACCCAGCCAGCCTTTGGCGGCACCACAGCTGCCTTCTCCTTCGGTGCAGCCACCACCTCTGGCTTTGGAGCTACAACCCAGACCGCCAGCAGTGGGACCAGTAGCTCAGTGTTCGGCAGCACGACACCGTCGCCCTTCACATTTGGGGGACCGGCAGCCCCAGCCGGTGGCGGGGGCTTTGGGATCGGTGCGGCCACCCCAGGCACCAGCTCTGCCTCTGGAGCATTCGGCTTTGGAGCAGGACAGAGTGGGACCACTGGCAGCACGACCCCTTTCGGGGGAGGCTTGAGTCAGAACAGCTCAGGCGCGCCCAGCCAGAGCACACCCTTTGCCTTCAACGTGGCCAGCACGCCGGACAGCAAACCTGTGTTTGGAGGTAAGGTCAGGAGTTGACTTGGTCTGCTGTGCAGAGTCTGCTCTTGTGGAGCTTTACGTTGTGGTAGTGAAGAAACAGGTATTGAATGTGTAAATAGCGTGTCAGGTAGCAATAAATGTCTTGATAAAAGTATGTGATTAATGACTGTGGAGGAATGCCTTTCTGAGGAAGTAACAAATTTAACCTCCGAGACTGTGGCAAGAAGAGTTTGGGGTGTGGCTGGGGGGAGGTGTGTGTGAGGGCACCACAGGGCCTGTTGAAAGTGGTCGCTTTGGAGCTGGGGAGAAGATAGAATGGGATCGCAGGCAGCTTTGAGGCTGGAAAAGCGTGCTTGGGAAGTTACAGTGAGGCCAGTCGGCACCGTTCTTCCCCAGCGACGTTCAGTTACGAGATACAGACCTAAAATAAGTGGTAGCCGGCAAGGCCCGCCTGTTGCAGGGCGGTGGCCCGGAGGTCCTCTGAGGCTGAGGAAAAGCAGGAGCCCGAGTTGCTGCGGTGGCGAGCGGGGAGCCAGTGCAGTGCCTGCAGGGGAGGTGGGAGTGGGGAGTGGGGGGAGAGACGGGGGCGAGGCCGGGCCCCAGGAAGCCAGAAAGATGCCCGCCCCAGCCCAGCCCCCCACCCTGGGACGAGGAAGAGCTGGGAGAGCAGGCGGCCCTCCCCGCGGAGCTGGTGCGGACAGCAGCAATCAGTGTGGGCGGGGTGTTTGCTGGCGGCTGAGTCCCAGTGGGCCCCGGGGGGAGATCAGGGGACCCACCGGGTGGAGGGGAGGAGACCGGTGAACAAGGAGAAGAGGCATAACACTTCCAGTCCTGGTGGAAGGGAGGTAACCCGGTCAGGCTAGAGGTGGCGGTTCACCGATGGTCATCTGTTGCTGTGTCTGGTGGCCAAGGGAATGCAGAAGCCCTATGCCGTAGGTGGTCAGAAGGCAACCTGAGGGGCTTGTCTCCACTGCGGCACAGCTGTTAGCAGGCTGGGAGGCCCACCTGGGGCAACACGTGTTAAGGCCTCCTTCCAGCGGGCTGAATGGGAGCTAAGGGGTCCTGCGGGGAAGGCCCTGCCAGGAGCAGACCTCCCCACTAGGCTCACTACCCTCTGCTTTGAGGCCCTCTGCTCACCGGCCTGGTCTCTACAGTTCTCTGCTGTCTCTTCATTCTAGGCACCTCCACACCTGCCTTTGGTCAGAACACCCCTGCCCCTGGGGTGGGCACATCAGGCAGCAGCCTCTCCTTTGGGGCATCCTCAACACCCGCCCAAGGCTTTGTCGGAGTTGGACCTTTCGGTAAGCGGCCAGTCTCCTTGTTGCCAGTGTGACCTGCGTATCTCCTCTCTGAAGATGGGGTGGGGTGGGCTGGCAGCTCCGGCTCTCCGAGGCCCGTCTGGGAGTCCAGCACAAGCCAGGTTTGGAGTTGGGCAGCAGAGATGAGAAGGAGCCAGACTGCTGGGACGCCAGGTAAAAATGCCTTCCTGGGCCTTGCTCCCAGCCTATCTGTGGTCTTGGGATTTTGCCTTTTTAATAAGCCCTCCCCTGGAAGAATTGCTAGAGCTTGGCAAGGCTTTCTCCCAGCACCCGGTGTTCTTTAGAGACTGCTCTCAGGTAGCAGCTACCCTGATGAGATCTTGTTGAATCTTTCCAGGATCGGCGGCCCCCTCCTTTTCCATTGGTGCGGGATCCAAGACCCCAGGGGCTCGACAGCGACTGCAGGCCCGAAGGCAGCACACCCGCAAGAAATAGCCTTTGCCCCTGCCCCCCCACACCCCCGCCACCCTTGCCCAAATCTGGACCTCAGCACCTGCTAGGAAGAGCCTCTGACCCTTCCAGTTCCCTATCACAGACCTGCCCCAGACCTCTGGCTTCGGCCACCAGGGAGGTGGTAGCAGCCCCAGGGGCTGTTTCCCTCTTCCAGGAAGCAAAAGCCTCAGGCCTCTCGAGGGAGAAGGGGGAGGCAGGATGTGGCAGGGCAGAAGCCTATTACTACCTTACTTGAACAGTTCCACTGGTGAGGCTGGAGAGAACTAAAGAAACATCTGTACATATCGTCTGCTGCCTTCCCTGACTCTCGTTTAGTGTATGAGCTTGGTCAGGCGGCCTCCCTTCCCGCCTTTTTCCTGAGAGCCAACTTTTTTTTTTTTTTTTTTTTTTGCGGTTCATGGGCCTTTCACTGTTGTGGCCTCTCCCGTTGCGGAGCACAGGCTCCGGACGCGGGCTCAGCGGCCATGGCTCACGGGCCCAGCCACTCCGCGGCATGTGGGATCTTCCCGGACCTGGGCATGAACCCGTGTCCCCTGCATCGGCAGGCGGACTCCCAACCACTGCGCCACCAGGGGAGCCCGAGAGCCATCTTTGCCGGAGGGCAGCAGGTAGAGCCCTCACCCACTTGCATCTCTGATACGCATTTGACGGGATTGGGGGATGGATTATCCCTAAAACTTTACCTTGCTTGGCTTGGCTATAAAAAGTGGTTCTCCCCCTCTGGTCCCATTAGGGGACTCTTGTTTCCCCATTTTTTGCTGCTTCATCCCTTACTGGTTCCTTGCAGGATCGATTCCATTTAAAATGATCCTGCCTCTAGCTTTGCCTTCGGAGACCCCAGTGGGCGCTGCTCCTGCTGTTCCACTTCCTCCTGCCAAGTCCGAGCCGGTGTTTCATCCCCGACACTCTCTGCCAGTTTGGCCCCTAAAAGCTTGGTGGCTCAAGACTGTTAGCCTGGCAGACCCAGGGGTGATACCTTCCCCAGGAGAGGGAAGCTCCTGGAGCAGGCAGGACGCCCCCACTGCTTTCAGCTGCCTCCTCGCCCACCGTCCCGTTGGCCTCACTGGGCTCGTCTGCCTCTCCGGGATTGTATGTCTAAAGCCTTGTCCTGTGTTTGTTATTTTGTCTGATGCTCACGTCTGTTGCTCTTTGAATCGAGTTTGGAGGAAGAACTGAATTGTATGAGTGGCGGCATGTTGGTAGTGCCGGACTTAACTGTTTCTCAAGTTCCTGGGGCCTCGCTAATTGAATGTGGAAAGTAGCACCACTTTACGGCTACAAGTGCCGAGTCTTGAATTTTCAAATGGTGTTTTGACTTTAAGGGCTGGCAGCCCAAGGAGGATGGGTCTGAGGGGAAGCAAAGGCCTCTTCCCTCTACTGTTTCTTTCCCACCTGCCTAACTTCACTGTAGGCTAGGTCACTTGTAGTACATGTTAGAAACCCTAAAGTAATGAACTGCATTTTAAAATTGTGTCTTACTTCCTCCACCCCTTCCTTCCTTCTTCCTTGGCTCCAAAACCACATACCCCAGGCCCAAAAGCCTTGCTGCCATGCCCATCCTCTTTGGGAGAAGTATGAATGCGTGTGTCTAAATTAAAAGGAAAAATATTTAAACATTTTTTAACAAAATAAAAATTTATTTTTGTATTTAAGCTAAATTGCCTTTTAAATTCCTTCAAGCTTGGTTCATTGAGGTGGTTAAGTATAAATGCTATTGACTAGAAATTTAGCTGTATAGTTAAGTTATGCCTGTGTGAAGAGGCTCAAATGCTGTCCCAGGCAGCTTTCCTGAGGGACTAGAGCTCCTTCCGGAAACACAAAATGTAACTCTTATTTTCTAATGTGATGTAGATGTAACTAGTCCCCCTCCCCTTGGTGAATGAGGGTGAATGTTGTGTGGCAGGGGACTGCGCCTCCCCAGCCCCAAGGAGAGCTCTGTTAGTACTTAACTGTTGTGTGTGGAGCTGAGCAGGGACCCGAGCCTCAGACACCTGCTAGGATTGGAGGGGGGTGGGGCGCGGGTCTAGAAATCAAGCTTCTGCCTATACCTTACATAAGGTAGCCCCTCTCAGCTTAGTACTCGCAGCTAGTTTACCTCAGTTCCACAGGCAGGACAGTTGATCCAGGAGCCCCCTGAAGCGGGCGTCCTGGCGCAGCCTGAGCGTGAGTGCGGGTGTGGACGCATACGTGCACTGGACAGGGACGGGAGGCTGGGACTTTCCATTACAAATAAAGACTGAATTCCTGTGAGTCTAGTTGGAATTTTTAGTATGAACGTGAGATTGTTCTCCTTACTTATGTTATTAAAAAAAACTGTGATCTATCGTAGACCATGTCCTGCCTTTTATTTATGTGGGAGGCAGTGCGTCTCACCAGCAAGAACAGAGTCCAGGGAAGGGACCCACAGCACAGGGATATCCGCTCTTTCCAGGTGGAGAAACGGGGTTACCGGTTTTCCTCCTCCAGCCATGAAAAGAGCCTTTGCAAACAAAACTGCTGCCTGGGGCTGAGGGCCCGAGACTAAGCTTGAGAGGAGGATCTGAGGGGTCAAGGCTCTAAGCACCTGCTACATGCCAGGCTGTGAGCTGGGGGCAGCTGTTGCTTTCGCCGCCTCTTCTTTCTCTTTGGGGCTGGGTTGGGTGTAACTTCTGGGGCTGATGCTTCGGCCTGTGAGACGGAGCTGGAAGAAAAGAAGAGTGAGTTAGATGTGCCCCAATCCTCCAGCGTCTTCCAGGCAGGCCCCCCTGCTCACTCACCTTGGCACCTCTACCCGTTCAAGTACAGCAATGAAAAAGCCGCCAGTGAGAGTGGTCTCAGGGGAGGCCCGGAGGCAGTGCTCAGCACCTGGAAAAGTGCCAAGGCCTCGGTGTGGCCAGGAGGGGAGGACAGGAGCCAGCCTGCAGAGAGGAAATGGAACGGGCTTCTAGGTAAGAGGGCGGCCCCTGCCCCAAGACCCTGGTGGACACCCACTACCTGAAGGCTGCTGGGCTCTGCTGCAGGGCGGCTTGCACCACGTCTTCGTTCTCCTGCTGGTAGAGGGAGCACGTGGAGTAGACGAGGCGCCGCAGGGCGGGGAACGTGAGCGCGTGGCTCAGCGCCCGCTGCTGGAAGGCAGCCAGTGCTCGCAGGCGCTCCTGGCTCGGTACGCTGGTCCCGGGCTCCTCCAGCTGTCTGGTCAGCATCCCTAGGGAAGAGTGCTTTCTCCACACACTGCCTGATTTCGAATGAAATCCCCACATGCAGATGAGCACACCTGACCATTCACAGGATAACCTGAGCCAGAACTAAACCCGAGGCCAAAACGAATGACCTCCGCCACACCCCCCTATCCCCGCTCTAAGGCTGCTCTGGATCTGTGGGGCCCTCGGCCGCGTTTTCGCCCATCTCACCAGAGCCACTACAAGAAGGATCCAGCAAGATGTACTGGACCTGACGATAACGCTGGTCTGAGGGCAAGACCTCCAGGAAGTCCTGCTCAGCCAGCTCGCAGCAAGAAACCCCGGCCCGGGCCAGCAGGGTAGCCGTAGAAGCCAGCCGCTTGGCATCCAGGTCAAAGGCAAAGATCTTCCTAGGGAGGAGGGCAGAGTTGAGGTGAACTGAGAATTTACGCAACACGTAAGAGCCCACAGGCTGACACAGTAACACGTACTTGAAGTCAGGACACACAGAAAATCACACTTAAATGTCTTTAAATTCTCAATATTTAAAAAGGGTCAGTGGGGGACTTCCCTGGTGGTCCAGTGGTAAAGATTCCACCTTCAGATGCAGGGGACGTGGGTTCGATCCCTGGTCAGGGAACTAAGGTCGCACATGCTGCAGGGCAACTCAGCCCGTGCACCACAATGACCGAGCTTGCGCGCCTCAACGAGAGCCCGCGTGCCTCAAACTACAGAGCCCACGCTGCAACGAAAGATCCTGCACGCCTCAACCAAGACCCTGTGTGCCACAACTAAGACCCGACACAGCCAAAAATAAATTAAAACAAAAAATTAAAGTGAGTCACGTGAAGTTTAAAACAAAGTTAAAAAAAATAAAGGGCAGTGGTTAGAAATAACTGCCCAGGGCCCTCTGCCCCAAGGGCTAAGGGATTCACATCTCACACGTGTAACCCACTGGGAAGCTTAGGGAACTGCCCTAGGTCCAGGAGGAAATATTTAAAGGGAAGGCCGCCTTTCAGCCTTCATGACCTACTGGAGTTAAGAGTTCCTTATTTCTTCTTACAAAATATAGGATCAGACCCCACCCCACTCCTCTGTCTGACCATGGCACTCACCCTTGGTTCTTCAGAAGAGCAGCCAAGTGACTGGTCTTATTGCCTGGGGCAGCGCATGCGTCGATGACATGGGAACCTGGAGGTGGAGCCAGCAGCATGGCCGGGAGACAGCTTGCCTGGCAGCGCAGAGCACAGGGGCGGCTGAAAGGGACCCCAGGCTGATCACTCCCCTCCCGCTCCTCCCTTTTCCACCCATCCACCCTACCTTGTCTTGTAGGATGAGGTGACCAGCTTGGTACAGTGGATGTTCATGCAGATCTGTTCGGGCAGGAAACACGAGCAACTCCGGCAGCAAGGAATCCAGAAGAAAACACTTCCCTTTGAGGGCCCTCATGTCCTCGAGGCTGCCAGGGAACAAGAACTGTTCATTCCACATTTTCTGAATCCCTCCATGCCAGGCAGCAAGCCAGACATTTCACATGTCACCTAACTGCTTATTTATGCAACAAAAGGTTAAAACTGCTATGAGTAAATTAACAAGCTGATAAGATAGAGGCAGCAGTTAAGAGAACAGGCTTCTCAGGCCAGACTCTAGGTTCAGGATCCCACCTCCATCATTTACCAGTGGCGGGAGCACTGGCACTTCAGCCTCTGTCTACACTTCTGGAAAATGGTAGATCTCGTGAGGATTAAATGACATGCAAAATACTTAGGAAAATATTTTGCACAAGTTAGACACGCACTAGCCAGTACTATTAAAACATAACCCTGGGGAGAGGGGCCTGGTTCAGGGAGGTAAATGCTGAGCTGATTCCTGATGGATGAATAAGTAACCTGAGGAGGTGAGGTGAAAACTGTATTCTCCACACTGCAAAGGAGCATTGTTCATTCACCCGACCCACATAGAAAACAGGCCTAGAGAATAACAACTCAGAAAGCTATGAAGTAGCAGAGCTGGAATTCAAACCCAAACACAACCATTCTCTACCACCCTGGTCACTAAGCAGCATGCTAGAGGCAGATGGGGGAACATCTACAACAGATGGAGAGAAAGGGAGGGAGAAGAGGCAGCTTCCCAGAGCTGTCAAAGGACAGACTAGGAGGTAGGTGAGTGCAGGGAAGCCTGGGGTGAGGAGCAGCAACCATTGTGATAACACAGGTGCACAGAGTGCATGGCAGATGGGCCTGGAAAGGAAGCAGGGGGCACAGCACAATGGAGAGCCACGGGTTTTCAGTAGGGGAGTAAAGCATCAGATCTGGTTGCAGATCTCTCTGCAGCCAACACAAGGAGGACAAACACGACAAGAAAGTCTGGAAGTGGGGAGACCAGTTTAGGAGATTCTTCTGCCAATCACGATAGGATATGATGCTTAAACCCAGGCAGTATCCAGGAGGACAAAAGAAAGATGCCGAAGGCAGAGTAGTAAATGACTAAAAGGAGAGGAGGGAAGCATCTATGATGACTCAGTTTCTGCCTTGACGAAATGGGTGCATAATGGTGATATCTGTTAGGTTAAAACAGGGAACGCATAAGATGCCAGTGTCAGGGATGCAAGGATGGTTCAACACCCACAAAGTAATCAATGCGATATACACAATTAACAAAAAGGATAAAAATCACATGACCATCTCAACAGATGCAGAAAAAGCATTTGAAAAAATTCAACATCCACTCATGAAAACTCTCAACAAACTGGGTATAGAGGGAACACACCTCAACATAATAAAGGCCATATATGACAAGTCCACAGCTAAAATCATACTCAATGGTGAAAAGCTGAAAGCTCTTCCTCTAAGATCAAACACAAGGCAAGGATGCCCACTCTCGTCACTTTCATTCAAGCTAGTATTGGAAGTCCTAGTCAGAGCAGTCAGGCAATAAAAATAAAAAGCATCCAAATTGGAAAGGAAGAAGTAAAACTGTCACTATATGCAGATGACATGATTTTATATAAAGAAAACCTTAAAGAATCCACCAAAAAACTATTAGAACTAATAAATTCAGTAAGGCTGCAGGATACAAAATCAATATACAGGGAATTCCATGGCAGACCAGTAATTAGGACTCCGCACTTTCATTGCCAAGGGCGCGGGTTCAATCCCTGGTCAGGGAACTAAGATCCCACAAGCCGTGTGGCATGCCACCCCCCCCCAAAAAATCAATATACGAAAATCTATTTCTATACACTAATAATGAACTATCAGGAAAAAAATTAAGAAAACAATCCCATTTACAATTGCATCAAAAAGTTAAAAATTCCTAAGAATAAATTTAACCAAGGAGGTGAAAGACCTGCACACTGAAAACTATAAGACATTAATGGAAAAAAAACCTGAAGATAACACAAATAAATGGAAGGATACTCTGTGCTCATGAATTGGAAGAATTAATACTGTTAAAATGTCCATACTACCCAAAGAAATCTACAGATTCAACACAATCCCTATCAAAATTCCAATAGCACTTTTCACAGAAACAGAATGAACTATCCTAAAATTTGTATGGAAGCCCAAAAGACCATGAATAGCCAAAGCAATCTTGAGAAAAAAGAACAAAGCCAGAGGTATGAAGCTCCCAGACTTCAGACTCTACTACAAAGCTACACTAATCAAAACAGTAAGGTACTGGCAAAAACACAGACACATAGATCAACGAAACAGAACAGAGAGCCCAGAAATAAACCCACAAACTTATGGTCAATTAATCTATGACAACAGAGGTAAGAATATACAAAAGGGAAAAGACAAAATCTCTTCAATAGGTGGTGCTAGGAAAACCAGACAGCTATATGTAAAGGAATGAAATTAGAACATTTTCTCACACCATATACAAAAATAAACTCAAATCAATTAAAGACCTACATGTAAGACCAGAAACCAAAAAACTCCTAGAAGAAAACATAGGCAGAACACTCTTTGACATAAATTGTAGGGGAATTCCCTGGCAGTCCAGTGGTTAGGACTCTGTCCTTCCACTGCAGGGGTCACGGGTTCAATCCCTGGTCAGGGAACGAACAAAGATTCTACAAGCTGCGTAGCGCAGCCAAAGAAACTAGCAATTTTTTAAAAATCTGTCTCCTATGGCAAAGGAAACAAAATAAAAAATAAATAAATAGGACTAGTTAAACTTAAAAGCTTTGGTACAGCAAAGGAAACCACTGACAAAATGAAAAGACAACCTACTGAATGACAGAAAATATTCACAAATGATATGACTGATAGGGATTAACATCCCAAAACATATAAACAGCTAAGACAACTCAACATCAAAAATACAAACAACTGGGCTTCCCTGGTGGCGCAGTGGTTGAGAGTCCGCCTGCTGATGCAGGGGACACGGGTTCATGTCCCGGTCCGGGAAGATCCCGCATGCCGTGGAGCAGCTGGGCCTGTGAGCCTGTGCTCCACAACGGGAGAGGCCACAACAGTGAGAGGCCTGCGTACCGCTAAAAAAAAAAAAAAAAAACCTGATTAAAAAAATGGGGAGAAGGCATGAACAGACATTTTTCCAAAGAAGACATACAGATGGCCAACAGGCATATGAAAAGATGCTCAACACTGCTAATCAGAGACATGCAAATCAAAACCACAATGAGATATCACCTCACCTCCATCAGCCATCAGAAAGGCCATCATCAAAAAGAACACAAATAACAAATATTGGCAAGGATGTGGAGAAAAGGGAGCTCTAGTATACTGCTGGTGGGAATGTAAATTGATGCAGCCACTATGGAAAAACAGTAATGAAGGTCACTCAAAAAACTAAAAATATAACTACCATATGATCCAGCAATTCTACTCCTGGGTATATATGTGAAGAAAATGAAGTAACACTAATTTGAAAAGATACGTGCACTCCAATGTTCATAGCAGCATTATTTACAATATACAAGATACTGAAGCAACCTCAGTGTCCATCGATAGATGAATGGATAAAGAAAATGTAGCATACATACACAACAGACTATTACTCTGCCATAAAGAATGAAATTCTGCCATTTGCAAGAATGTGGAGAAACTTGGAGGGTATTATGCTTAGTGAAATAGAGAAAAACAAATTCTGTATATCACTTATATGTGGAATTTAAAAATAAATTAACAAATACAACAAAACAGAAACAGATTCACAGATATAGAGAACACCACAATGGTTACCAGTAGGGAGGGGGAAGAAGGGAGGGGCAAGATAGAGGGAGGGGATTAAGAGGTACAATACAGAGAATGTAGCCAATATTTTATAATAACTTTAAATGGAGCATAATCTATAAAAATATTGAATCACTATGTTGTATACCTGAAACTAATATAATATTATAAATCGACTACACTTCAATTTAGGAAGAAAAAACAAGTACGGTATTGGCATGAATATAGACACAGATCAACGAATCAGAATAGAGAACCCAGAAATTAACCCACAAATATATGGTCAAGTATACAATTAAGGAGCCAAGAATATACAATGAGGAAAGGACAGTCTCCTCAATAGATGGCATTGAGAAAACTGGACAGCTGCAAATAAAAGAATGAAACTGGACCACTATCTTACACCGCACACAATAAATTAACTCAAAATGGATTAAAGACTTGAATGTATGCAGCATATTACTCAGCTATAAAAAAGAATGAAATCTTGTCATTTGCTGACAACATGGACGGACTTAGGGGTCATTATACTAAGTGAAATAAGTCAGACAGAGAAAGAAAAATACTATATGATTTCACTTATATGTGGAATGTAGAAAAAAAATGAATAAACATAACAAAACAGAAACAGAGTTACAGATACCGAGAACAGGTGATTGCCAGAGGGGAGGAGGGTGGCAGGGAGGAGAGAAATAGGTAAGGGAGATTAAGAGGTACAAGCTTCCAGTTACAAAAAAAATGAGTCGGTCTTCCTTGGTGGCGCAGTGGTTAAGAATCCACCTGCCAATGCAGGGGACACGGGTTTAAGCCCTGGTCCGGGAAGATCCCACACACCACGGTGCAACTAAGCCTGTGTGCCACAACTACTGAGCCTGCGCTCTAGAGCCCACGAGCCACAACTACTGAAGCCCGTGTGCCTAGAGCCCATGCTCCACAACAAGAGAAACCACTGCAATAAGAAAGCCCGTGCACCGCAACGAAGAGTAGCCCCTGCTTGCTGCAACTAGAGAAAGCCTGTGCGCAGCAGCAAAGACCCAATGCAGCCAAAAATAAATAAATTAAAAATTTTTTAAAAATGAGTCATGGGGATGAAATGTACAGTATGGGGAATATAGTCAATAACTATGTAATATCTTTGTATGGTGATGGATGGTAACTAGACTTATCAATTGTGGTGATCATTTTGAAATGTATAGAAATATCAAATCACTATGCTGTGTAACATGAATTAACAGTGTTATAGGTCAATTGTACTTCAAAAACAAACAAACCAACTCATAGAAAATGAGATCAGATTTGCGGTTACCAGAGATGAGGGGGAACTGGATGAAGGTAGTCAAAAGGTACAAACTTCTGCCATCTGTGGAATACATGAATAGACAACGAATCATCCCAAATTGAGGAGCCAGGAGTCAGTGCTGTGCCTCTGAGGTGGGAGAGCCAACTTCAGGACACTGGTCCACAAGAGACCTCCCAGCTCCACATAATATCAAATGGCGAAAATCTTCCAGAGATCTCCATCTCAACACCAGCACCCAGCTTCACTCAACGACCAGCAAGCTACAGTGCTGGACACCCTATGCCAAACAACTAGCAAGACAGGAACACAAGGCCACCCATTAGCAGAGAGGCTGCCTAAAATCACAAAAAGTCCACAGACACCCCAAAACACACCACCAGACGTGGACCTGCCCACCAGAAAGACAAGATCCAGCCTCATCCACCAGAACACAGGCACTAGTCCCCTCCACCAGGAAGCCTACACAACCCACTGAACCAACCTTAGCCACTGGGGACAGACACCAAAAACAACGAGAACTACGAACCTGCAGCCTGCAAAAAGGAGACCCCAAACACAGTAAGATAAGCAAAATGAGAAGACAGAAAAACACACAGCAGGAGAAGGAGCAAGATAAAAACCCACCAGACCTAACAAATGAAGAGGAAATAGGCAGTCTACCTGAAAAAGAATTCAGAATAATGATAGTAAAGATGATCCAAAATCTTGGAAATAGAATAGACAACATGCAAGAAACAGTTAACAAGGACCTAGAAGAACTAAAGATGAATCAAGCAACAATTAAAAACACAATAAATGAAATGAAAAATACTCTAGATGGGATCAATAGCAGAATAACTGAGGCAGAAGAACGGATAAGTGACGTGGAAGATAAAATAGTGGAAATAACTACTGCAGAGCAGAAGAAAGAAAAAAGAATGAAAAGAACTGAGGACAGTCTCAGAGACCTCTGGGACAACACTAAACGCGCCAACATTCGAATTATAGGGGTTCCAGAAGAAGAAGAGAAAAAGAAAGGGACTGAGAAAATATTTGAAGAGATTATAGTTGAAAACTTCCCTAATATGGGAAAGGAAATAGTCAAGTCCAGGAGGCACAGAGAGTCCCATACAGGATAAATCCAAGGAGAAATACGCCAAGACACATATTAATCAAACTGTCAAAAATTAAATACAAAGAAAACATACTAAAAGCAGCAAGGGAAAAACAACAAATAACACACAAGGGAATCCCCATCAGGTTAAGAGCTGATCTTTCAGCAGAAACTCTGCAAGCCAGAAGGGAGTGGTAGGACATATTTAAAGTGATGAAGGAGAAAAACCTGCAACCAAGATTACTCTACCCAGCAAGGACCTCATTCAGATTTGATGGAGAAATTAAAACCTTTACAGACAAGCAAAAGCTGAGAGAGTTCAGCACCACCAAACCAGCTTTAGAACAAATGCTAAAGGAACTTCTCTAGGCAAGAAACACAACAGAAGGAAAAGACCTACAATAACGAACCCAAAACAATTAAGAAAATGGGAATAGGAACATACATATAGATAATTACCTTAAATGTAAATGGACTAAATGCTCCCACCAAAAGACACAGATTGGCTGAATGGATACAAAAATAAGACCTATATATATGCTGTCTACAAGAGACCCACTTCAGACCTAGAGACACATACAGACTGAAAGTAAGGGGATGGAAAAAGATATTCCATGCAAATGGAAACCAAAAGAAAGCTGGAGTAGCAATTCTCATATCAGACAAAATAGACTTTAAAATAAAGACTACTAGAAGGAACAAAGAAGGACACTACATAATGATCAAGGGATCGATCCAAGAAGAAGATATAACAATTGTAAATATTTATGCACCCAACATAGGAGCACCTCAATACAGAAGGCAAATACTAACAGCCATAAAAGGGAAAATCGACAGTAACACATTCATAATAGGGGACTTTAACACCCCACTTTCACCAATGGACAGATCATCCAAAATGAAAATAAATAAGGAAACACAAGCTTTAAATGATACATTAAACAAGATGGACTTAATTGATATTTATAGGACATTCCATCCAAAAACAACAGAATACACATTTTTCTCAAGTGCTCATGGAACATTCTCCAGGATAGATCATATCTTGGGTCACAAATCAAGCCTTGGTAAATTTAAGAAAATTGAAATTGTATCAAGTATCTTTTCCAACCACAATGCTATGAGACTAGATATCAATTACAGGAAAAGATCTGTAAAAAATACAAACACATGGAGGCTAAACAATACACTACTTAATAACGAAGTGATCACTGAAGAAATCAAAGAGGAAATTCAAAAATACCTAGAAACAAATGACAGTGGAGACACGACGACCCAAAACCTATGGGATGCAGCAAAAGCAGTTCTAAGAGGGAAGTTTATAGCAATACAATCCCACCTTAAGAAACAGGAAACATCTCGAATAAACAACCTAACCTTGCACCTAAAGCAATTAGAGAAAGAAGAACAAAAACACCCCAAAGTTAGCAGAAGGAAAGAAATCATAAAAATCAGATCAGAAATAAATGAAAAAGAAATGAAGGAAACGATAGCAAAGATCAATAAAACTAAAAGCTGGTTCTTTGAGAAGATAAACAAAATTGATAAACCATTAGCCAGACTCATCAAGAAAAAAAGGGAGAAGACTCAAATCAATAGAATTAGAAATGAAAAAGGAGAAGTAACAACTGACACTGCAGAAATACAAAAGATCATGAGAGATTACTACAAGCAACTCTATGCCAATAAAATGGACAACCTGGGGCTTCCCTGGTGGCGCAGTGGTTGAGAGCCCGCCTGCCGATGCAGGGGACACGGGTTCGTGCCCCGGTCCGGGAAGATCCCACATGCCGCGGAGCGGCTGGGCCCATGAGCCATGGCCGTTGAGCCTGCGCACCCAGAGCCTAGAGCCTGTGCTCCGCAACGGGAGAGGCCACAACAGTGCGAGGCCCACATACCGCAAAAAAAATAAAAGAATAAAAAAAATGGACAACCTGGAAGAAATGGACAAATTCTTAGAAATGCACAACCTGCCAAGACTGAATCAGGAAGAAATAGAAAATATGAACAGACCAATCACAAGCACTGAAATCGAAACTGTGATAAAAAATCTTCCAACAAACAAAAGCCCAGGACCAGATGGCTTCACAGGCGAATTCTATCAAACATTTAGAGAAGAGCTAACACCTATCCTTCTCAAACTCTTCCAAAATATAGCAGAGGGAGGAACACTCCCAAACTCATTCTACGAGGCCACCATCACCTTGATACCAAAACCAGACAAGGATGTCACAAAGAAAGAAAACTACAGGCCAATATCACTGATGAACATAGATGCAAAAATCCTCAACAAAATACTAGCAAACAGAATCCAACAGCACATTAAAAGGATCATACACCATGATCAAGTGGGGTTTATTCCAGGAATGCAAGGATTCTTCAATATACGCAAATCAATCAACGTGATACACCATATTAACAAATTGAAGGAGAAAAACCATATGATCATCTCAATAGATGCAGAGAAAGCTTTCGACAAAATTCAACACCCATTTATGATAAAAACCCTGCAGAGAGTAGGCATAGAGGGAACTTTCCTCAACATAATAAAGGCCATATATGACAAACCCACAGCCAACATCGTCCTCAATGGTGAAAAACTGAAAGCATTTCCTCTAAGATCAGGAACAAGACAAGGTTGCCCACTCTCACCACTCTTATTCAACATAGTTTTGGAAGTTTTAGCCACAGCAATCAGAGAAGAAAAGGAAATAAAAGGAATCCAAATCAGAAAAGAAGAAGTAAAGCTGTCACTGTTTGCAGATGACATGATACTATACATAGAGAATCCTAAAGATGCTACCGGAAAACTACTAGAGCTAATCAATGAATTTGGTAAAGTAGCAGGATACAAAATTAATGCACAGACATCTCTGGCATTCCTGTACACTAATGATGAAAAATCTGAAAGTGAAATCAAGAAAACACTCGCATTTACCATTGCAACAAAAAGAATAAAATATCTAGGAATAAACCTACCTAAGGAGACAAAAGACCTGTATGCAGAAAATTATAAGACACTGATGAAAGAAATTAAAGATGATACAAATAGATGGAGAGATATGCCATGTTCTCGGATTGATTGGAAGAATCAACATTGTGAAAATGACTCTACTACCCAAAGCAATCTACAGATTCAATGCAATCCCTATCAAACTACCACTAGCATTTTTCACAGAACTAGAACAAAAAGTTTCACAATTTGTATGGAAACACAAAAGACCCCGAATAGCCAAAGCAATCTTGAGAACGAAAAATGGAGCTGGAGGAATCAGGCTCCCTGACTTCAGACTATACTACAAAGCTACAGTAATCAAGACAGTATGGTACTGGCACAAAAACAGAAAGATAGATCAATGGAACAGGATAGAAAGCCCAGAGATAAACCCACGCACATATGGTCACCTTATCTTTGATAAAGGAGGCAGGAATGTACACTGGAGAAAGGACAGTCTCTTCAATAAGTGGTGCTGGGAAAACTGGACAGGGACATGTAAAAGTATGAGATTAGATCACTCCCTGACACCATACACAAAAATAAGCTCAAAATGGATTAAAGACCTAAATGTAAGGCCAGACACTATCAAACTCTTAGAGGAAAACATAGGCAGAACACTCTATGACATAAATCACAGCAAGATCCTTTTTGACCCACCTCCTAGAGAAATGGAAATAAAGACAAAAATAAACACATGGACCTAATGAAACTTAAAAGCTTTTGCACAGCAAAGGAAACCATAAACAAGACCAAAAGACAACCCTTAGAATGGGAGAAAATATTTGCAAATGAAGCAACTGACAAAGGATTAATCTCCAAAATTTATAAGCAGCTCATGCAGCTCAATAGCAAAAAAACAAACAACCCAATCCAAAAATGGGCAGAAGACCTAAATAGACATATCTCCACAGAAGATATACAGACTGCCAACAAACACATGAAAGGATGCTCAACATCTTTAATCATTAAAGAAATGCAAATCAAAACTACAATGAGATATCATCTCACACCAGTCAGAATGGCCATCATCAAAAAATCTAGAAACAATAAATGCTGGAGAGGGTGTGGAAAAAAGGGAACACTCTTGCACTGCTGGTGGGAATGTGAATTGGTACAGCCACTGTGGAGAACAGTATGGAGGTTCCTTAAAAAACTACAAATAGAACTCATATGACCCAGCAATTCCACTACTGGGCATATACTCTGAGAAAACCATAATTCAAAAAGAGTCATGTACCAAAACGTTCATAGCAGCCCTATTTACAATAGCCTGGAGATGGAAACAACCTAAGTGTCCATCATCGAATGAATGGATAAAGAAGATGTGGCACATATATACAATGGAATATTACTCAGCCATAAAAAGAAATGAAATTGAGCTATTTGTAATGAGGTGGATGGACCTAGAGTCTGTTGTACAGAGTGAAGTAAGTCAGAAAGAGAAAGACAAATACTGTATGCTGACACATATATATGGAATTTAAGAAAAAAAAATGTCATGAAGAACATAGGGGTAAGACAGGAATAAAGACACAGACCTACTAGAGAATGGACTTGAGGATATGGGGAGGGGGAAGGGTAAGCTGTGATAAAGCGAAAGAGAGGCATGGACATATATACACTACCAAACGTAAGGTAGATAGATAGTGGGAAGCAGCCGCATAGCACAGGGAGATCAGCTCGGTGCTTTGTGACCGCCTGGAGGGGTGGGATAGAGAGGGTGGGAGGGAGACACAAGAGGGAGGGGATATGGGAACATATGTATATGTATAGCTGATTAATTTTGTTATAAACAGAAACTAACACACCATTGTTAAGCAATTATACTCCACTAAAGATGTAAAAAAATATATATATATATCACAAAAGGAAAAGAAGGCAGTGGAGTATACAGCACAGCCTGTTCGAGGAAATAGATGAAATAATAGTTTCTTAACTGTTGAATGTGAATATTAAGAAGATATTATGCTTCCATGTAGAACATTTAATTATATTCAGTGTGTTTTAACATCACTGACTGCTCCTTAGTTGATGGTGTAGGGAAGGTTTGTCATGTGGAAAAATGCCAACTTTAAAAAAAAAAGGTACAAACTTCCAGTTATACAAGAAATAAAGTACTAGGAATGTAACATACACCATGATAAATATAATTAATACTGATATATGTTACATATGAAAGTTGTTAAGAGAATAAATCCTAAGAGTTCTCATCACAAGGAAGAATATATTTCTTTTCCATCTCTTTCATTCTGTATCTATGTGAGATGATGGATGTTCACTAAACTTACTGTGGTCACCATTTCATGATGTACGTAAGTGAAATCATTATGCTGTACACCTCAGACTTCTACTGTGCTGTATGTCAATTACATCTCAATAAAACTGAAAGGAAAATAAAAGACTTGTATGTAAAACCTGAAACCATAAAATGCCTAGAAGAAAACAGGTGTAAGCTCCTTTACATCATCCTTGGCAATGATTTTTTGGATTTGACACCAAAAGCAAAGGCAACAAAAGCACAAAAACCAAGTGACACTACATCAAAGCTTCTGCACAGCAAAGGAAACCATCAACAAAATGAAAAGGCAATCTATGGAATGGGGGAAAATATTTGCAAATCATATATCTGATAAGGGCTTAATATCCAAAATACACAGCAAACTCATACAACTCAATAGTTTATAAAAAACACCCAATTAAAAAATGGGCAACTCAATAGTTTATAAAAAACACCCAATTAAAAAATGGGCAGTCTCTCTAAAGAGACATTTTTCCAAAGAAGACATACAGATGGCCAACAGGTACACTGTATGGTTGTTAGCATAAGTGACACCATCATAAGTCAGGACAGTTTCTCCTGTCCTGCTGACTCTACTCAGGACTGTACTGTGCAGTAAATCTTCTCTGACGTCAGGGCTTTGTGGTTAATAGATAGTGTTTAATAATCATTAGGACCAGTGGCCTCTATGCTCCGTTAGTCCCCAAACAATGATGAAAACCTTCGCTGGTGTATTCCCAGCACCCATGAGACTCGTTACCGATTTATAAATCTTGACTTAGCAATGTACGCCCTGTTTCCAAGGACCTACCCGCATACCCTAGGTTAACTATAAAATTGTCCCATTGGCCCCTCTGCTGTGCAGAGTGCAGCAATGAATGCTTCCAGATTGTTGTCTGGCCAATCCCACCCTGTTAAGTTACCCTATAATAAACTGATCCATTGATTATCTAGAGCTGCCTGCCTCATTTTTTGGCCTCATGATGCCTTCTCAGTTCAGTGGGCACTTTTCATTCCCTCCATCCAACAATTGGCAAGCCAGTCAGGAAACTGAAAACGACCCAGGAATGGGTAAAGGGACAGTAAAGCCCACTGATGGTAGGGGAAATCCTAGGCTGGCCAGCCACTTCCACGTGCAGTGATTTGGCTAGGCTTAGGGAACACTTCCAGCCAGTGTGTGAGTACAGGGATGCCCCCAAAACACCAAAGGGCTTATTAGATATATCAACTGAAGTGGTGGGAAAGCAAAAAGTGGAAAAACAAAGTAAGCTATTGCACTGCATGACCTTTGTTATGCACTCTAATGATTGGCACAGAGAAAGAATTACAGCTCAGCAGGGAACTAAAGAAGACTAAAGAGGCGCCGGCATTAGAAAGGGGTGTCCAGATGGCATGTTCCACCACTTCAGACATATGTTAAAGACAATACAACAGGAAGAACATGTTGAAGTGATAACATGTAAGATGCCTAAAATGCAGGGCCACAGGCTGTTCCATTCAAACGTGAGGACCTTTTCACAGGAGAACTGGGACTCCAAGAGGTGGGATCCTTGGGATAACTACATGTCAGAAGATGTGGACATAACTCTAGAGGAGGAAGACCTGCAGGCAAGACCTCTCATCCAAACTACAACACAGGCCACTAGGGAGCCAGGAGATAACTGAGAGGAGATCCCTAGAAGCCAAGACACAACTGTGCAGGGATATTTCTCCACTGAGTTAGAATTCACAGGCAGGTTTAAACAAAAGAGTAGGAAAGGAATTGCAGCCTGGGTGCTCCGTTTATGGGATACTGGGAGAAATGGTATTATGTTAAATGAGTCAGAAACGTCAAAAATGGCCTTGGTCACAGCACAGCCCACCCTC
The DNA here is from genome assembly GCF_949752795.1 of Hyperoodon ampullatus. Classification (NCBI taxonomy): domain Eukaryota; kingdom Metazoa; phylum Chordata; class Mammalia; order Artiodactyla; family Ziphiidae; genus Hyperoodon; species Hyperoodon ampullatus. The sequence goes on along the minus strand of NC_136927.1, from coordinate 51,053,520 downwards.
CAGCAACATTTGTATGCAGCTGGGTTGGGAGAAACCCAAGGGTGGCTATAGCCACCTTGATTGACTAGATACGTGCAGGTATACACAAGGCTGGGCCAAATGAGGGGGATGCGCCGTCCCCATCCTGAAGATGGGCATCTACGCAAGAGTTACAAGAAAGAGCAAGGGGAAGTGGGAACAAAGCGTGCTACCTATGCTCCTAGTTTCCGAGAACTTGATGAGGAGTTATTTACAACAGGCATAAGGGATGGTATCCTGCAGTCCACTCTAGGAGCTTGGCACGGGACCTTAGTTTCAGTTTTGGCCCCAATGGTTAATCGACTCATTCAGACGGGGCGGCCATGATAGCTGATCTAAGCAAAACTGAAAAGATCTGGCATAAGGGAAATAGAAGGGGAGATAAAGGCAAAGAGAAAAAAACCAAAAAGTGAGGAAACTAAACAAAGGGGCCCAACTAGAATTTCCCACAATTATGGCAAGACCCGGTATTAGCTGGAACCCGTAAGGAGAATATAGATAACCTAATCCGATCCTTTTAACCTCATGGAAAGCATTACCCAATGAAATAGTTTACTCCTCTGACAGCAAGAGAAAAACAGGAACAGGCTTAAGCTTATGCTCCACAGGGGCAGGAAGATAAAGAACAGGGGTGCATACACCCCACTCCTAGGGGTTAGGGGTGAAGTCAAGGTTGCTCCTTGGTGCGGGCAACAGGGGGCAACTGGAGGTCCCATACTGAACTATTTATTAGTCCCACACCAATAAACAGACTGTCCTGGCTTTAACAGACACTGTGCCAAGTGCACCCTGATTTATGGGAATCCATCCAAGTTCCAAGGGGAAATACAAGCCACTGATGGATATGGAGGCCAGAGGTGAGGAGGAAACAGGTGAGCCTGTGTTTACAAGTTGGAAGACCCTCTCACCCCCCAGACCCTGCTCGTCCCTTTCTGGTTTGTATTTTCCCCATACCTGAGTATATTTTGGGTGTGGATGTCCTGCAGGACCTGGACCTCATAACCACCATGAGCGAGTTCCACTTATGGATCCGAGCAGTCAAGCCTGCAATGGCGGATCATGGTAAACGGGACCCTGTAAAGTTGCCTATCCCGTGGAGAGTGGTGGCAATAAAAAATATCACCTACCTGGGGGACAGGAAAAAATAACAGCTACCGTCAAGGAATTAGGGAAGGTGGAGGTTAAAAGACCCGCACAAAGCCCGCTAAATAGTCCCATATGGCTGGTGAAAAAACCAAACCTGGCGCATGATAGTGGATTACAGGGAATTAAACAAGGCAACACCTCCCTATCTATGCAGCAGTTCCAAACAGCCCAACCCCTGGATCCAATTCCTCTTCCCTTTAGACAGATCACTGTGTCTTAGGTTTGTCTAATACCTTTTTCAGCACACCCTTAGATAAGGAGTCCCAGGACCAGTTCACCTTCACGTGGGATGGGAGACAACAGACTTTGACTGTCTTACCCCGAGGTTGTCTGCATAGTCCTGCTGTATGTCATGGGATGGTGGCCTGGGATTTGGAGAACTGGGCTTTCCCTCCCTCTTTAGTTCTCTACCCTTACATGGATGACATGTCAAGCTGTGATGCCTTGTGCTCTCTTCCCCAAGCCACTACACCTCTTCAGGAACATTTAAAAGCACAGGGATGGGAGGCAAACGCCAACAAGGTGCAAGGATGGAGACAGTCAGTAAAGCTCTTTGGAGTTACCTGGTCTGGCAAGACTAAAGTGATGCCTGAGGCTGTTTTGATAAAACACAGGTGTATCCCATGCCCTGACCTGTAAAAGAACTACAGGTCTTTATAGGTCTGCTAGGGTACTGGCACCCTTCTATTCCCCACCTTGCCCAGATATTAAAACCACTATATGCTTTAATGAAAAAGAGAACAATCTGGGACTGGAATACCCCACAACAAGAGGCTTCTGCAAAGGCCAAGCTGATCGTCCAAGGACTGAGGGTGTTAATGCCAGATGCAAGTTGCGAATTGGATTTAAGTATATATCCAGATGGGTTTGGGTGGAGGCTCTGGCAGCAACAAGATAGGAAATAAGTCCTGCTAGGAGTTTGGTCTCAATAACAGAAAGGGGCAGAGAAATGGTATGGTCCTAAAGAAAAACAACTGTCAGCAGTTTATCTAGCCTTACAACAAACCAAGGGTCTGACGACCGACCTACCGGCTGACATACAGAATTCCTACCTGGGTGCGACTGAGCACCTTACAAAGTGTAAGCTTACTCAGCAGAAAAGCACCCTCTCCCGGGAGGTGCATGCCTGATTAGGGCCGGTGACCTACAGCGACCCACCAAAGACCCCCGCAACATCACCTGCTGCACCCCCTCTACCACAGGTACAGGAAGATACAGGGATGCCCCCTGCTAATACATGATACACGATGTCAGCTGTAGGGCCAAGCCACTCGGCGGTCCTCCACAGCTGTTTGTTTGGCTCCGGATGTCATCTGGTTCAAGGGACTGAACAAAGTAGTCAGTGGGCAGAACCCAGAGCCACGTGGCTGGTGATTACCCACAAACCCATGCCCCTCAAGCTTGCCACTTGGCATCAAAATAATCAGGAAATATTAAATAAACCTCTGTGGGGGGCTAAATTGAGGGCTGATATTTGGACTGCCTACACGCAACCAGGTGCCAGCATGACCTTATGGCACTTGTCAACTCTGCCTGGTCATCACGAAGCAGCTGCATGAGCAAGAGCTTTGTTGCTGGAAGAATTACAGACCCCCTCTGACATGGCGGACTGGCTCCACCGAAAGTCGGGACACAGAGGCCCCAAAACTTGGGAAATATAAAAAAGCGGCATTTGCCTCTCCAATACACGGACCTCTGAGTCACAGATAAGGACGGCCCTCAGTGTCCTTTGAAGTGCCACCCTCTTCGACACACCCCAGGGTACACTGGACGCTCTGACCATCCAGTTACCAGATGACAAGCGGACTACATAGGGCCTTTGCCAGTGTCAGAAGGACATAAATATACTCCAACCTGTGCTGACACAGCCACTAGGCTGATGCAAACCTTTACCAGTAAGAAAACCAACTAGGCTGCAACAATCAAAGGCCTGTCAAAATTGGAAGTTATGTATGGAACACCAGCCCAAACTGACATGAACAAGGAATCATTTCACTGGACGTGAAATACAAGAGTGGACAGAAACCCCAAGAAATACTTTGAACTTTCCACCTACCATACAATCCCACCACGGCTGGCCTTATAGAGCATGTCAACATGTCAGAAGCCACATTAAAAGCCCCATCTCCTGACTGCACGTTAAGAGGTTGGTCCCTCCCCACCCCCTCCACGTTAAGAGGTCTGAAACTATCAGATGATTAAATGCTGTCCCCAGGATGACAATCTGCAGATGAATGGCTACCTGACCAGACACCAAGAGCCTGAGAGTGCAGATTCAGAAGGGAGGCCTTAAGCCTATCCTGTAGGAAGGTCTCCTTTCGCCACTGCCACAGGACCTCTGACCTAGTGTTACTGTAATTCATTAGCATTTAAATTGGTCTCCCCCTCCCAGGTGGCTTGGTATCCTAATCCCTTGGGGCATGGGACTTGCCTGGGTATTGCCTTCCCTCAATCAGGCCTTTTATATGGTAATGGGCCCCACTCAGACCCAAATCTCCTCTCCAAAGCATTAGCACAAGCAGCTGAAGTGGGTTTACTCAAGTGGGTTCCTGCTGAGGCCCCGAGTACTGAAGACATTAAAGGACAAAATGAGTCCTACCACCTGCCAGGAAAAAGGACAAAACCAGGGGTGGTTTTGGCCAACGGTGATCAAACAGCTACAGTGCTACTCACAAATGAGGATTTGCCTATCTTTCACCCCTAAAACATCTGTCTTATCACTCATAGTTTGTGTCTCATAGACTCCCTGGCTCTGGTTACCAGAAATGTCCTCCTCTCCCGGGCCTCAACATATGTGAAGGTCCACAAACGCTCTGAGTGCTGGGTCTGCGGCCTGTCTCCAATGCAGAGTAGATGCTGTGGACAGTTCATCTGTCCCACAGAACGGGACAATGGCTTGGTGACCAAAAATCCCCTTGGTGATCCGGTTCCTATACATGAAAGTTCTGTTTGATTATAGTGACTCTAAACAATATGTTTTTTCCCTGGTGCAAAACTGGTCAAGTAATCCCTGGACTCCCACAGCTTATATTTGGGATGGCTTAGTGTGGCTGGGAGCTGCACAAGGAGTCCTGATGTCCAGAGCCCCCACCTGCATAGGAAGGACCAACCACACCCAAACAAATCACAGATGTATGCGGGGCTTCCCTTTGAAGTCTGCTGAGGAACTCACAACACATCAAATGATGAATGGACAGGAACGGAAGCAGCTTCCTATAGAACAGGCGACTTCATGGCTCCCAAACAAGGGATCTGGAAATGTGGAGCTTATCTGTGGCCTTATTTGCCCTATGAGCGGACGGGCCAACGCGCCTTCCCTTCTGGGCCGTACATACACCTCTTTACTAGGAGTTCCCTATAACCTTCCTACTATTGAGTCCAGGTGGTGGGCCCATCATAGTATGTCATGGTGGGAATGGCCGACAAACGAGAAAACCAGTGTAAGTGCTAAACTAGAAATCCAGGTGTTAGCAATTTACCCCATCAGCTTTGAATGACTCCCATCTCTCCAGGAAACCAGGAAACCACTCAAACGAGAAAGGTGGTGCTGCAAAACCATATGGCCTTAGATATGCTGACAGCCTCACAGGGAAGGACACGCACCTTAACTGGGCAGGAATGCTGCATTTACACCTTCACGTGACTCCAACATAACTGATTAACACTCCCACATGAAAACAGTCATTAATCGAATGGATGAAATCCCCTTTGCTGATGCTTTACGCACTGGCTTACTTCTCTCCCAGGTAAATGGAGAACCATAGTTCTTACTATACTTTTGTTTACTAGGAACCCTTTGTTCGGGATACAAAAGCCACCTCTCGATATCTAGCCCTAGGGTCTACGTGGAAAAATGACGGACAAGATTATACGGGCCATCAAGATGTCAGGAGTGGAATCTGTGGCTGTTAACATCACTGCCACAATACTGGGCCCTTACAGCTTCTCCTGTCCTTCGGCTGATCCTACCCAGAACTGTACTGTGCAGTAAATCACTTCTGTGTCATCAAGGGCTTTGTAATCAATCAAGTGTTAATAACCATTAGGACCAGGTGGCCTCCATGCTCTGTGAGTCCCCAGTGATGGAAACCTTCACTGACATATTCCCAGCACCCACAGGACTAGTTACCCGTTCATAAATCTTGACGTAAGAATGCACGTCCTGTCTCCAAGCACCTAGCCCCATACCCTAAGTTAACTATAAAACTGTCCCAGTGGCCCCTCGGTGGTGCACAGTACAGGTATGAATGCTCCCGGATCGCTGTCTGCCTGATCCAGATCCCATCCTGTGAGTAAATTACCCTATAATAAACTGATCCATTGATTATCTGGAGCTGCCTGCCTAGTTTTCAGTCTCAAGATGCTTTCTCAGTTCAGTGGGTGCTTTTTGTTCCCTCTGTCCTCCAACATAAGTGAAAAGATATTCTACATCACTAACCATCAGGGAAATGCAAATCAAAACCAAAATATCGTAGAGGAACCAAGATGGTGGAGTAGAAGGACGTGCTCTCACTCCCTCTTGCGAGAACACCAGAATCACAACTAGCTGCTGGACAATCATCAACAGGAAGACACTAGAACTCACCAGAAAAGATACCCCACATCCAAAGACAAAGGAGAAGCCATAATGAGACAGTAGGAGGGACGCAATCACAGTAAAATCAAATCCCATAACTGGTGGGTGGCTGACTCACAGACTGGAGAACACTCATACCACAGAAGTCCACCTACTGGAGTGAAGGTTCTGAGCCCCATGTCAGGCTTCCCAACCTGGGGGTCTGGCAACGGGAGGAGGAATTCCTAGAGAGTCAGACTTTGAAGCCTAGTGGGATTTGATTGCAGGACTCCCACAGGACTGGGGGAGAGAAGAGACTCCACACTTGGAGGGCACACACAAAGTAGTGTGCACATCGGGACCCAGGGGAAGGAGCAGTGACCCCAGGGGAGACTGAACCAGACCTACCTGCTAGTGTTGGAGGGTCTCCTGCAGAGGTGGGGGGTGGCTGTGGCTCACCATGAGGACAAGGACACTGGCAGCAGAAGTTCTGGGAAGTACTCCTTGGCTTGAGCCCTCCCGGAGGCTGCCATTAGCCTCACCAAAGAGCCCAGTTAGGCTCCAGTGTTGGGTTGCCTTAGGCTAAACAACCAACAGGGAGGGAACCCAGCCCCAACCATCAGCAGGCAAGCGGATTAAAGTTTTACTGAGCTCTGCCCACCAGAGCAACAGTCAGCTCTACCCACCACCAGTCCCTCCCATCAGGAAACTTACACAAGCCTCTCAGATAGCCTCATCCACCAGAGGGCAGACAGCAGAAGAAGAAATACAATCCTGCAGCCTGTGGAACAAAAACCATATTCACAGAAAGACAGACAAGACGAAAAAGCAGAGGGCTATGTACCAGATGAAGGAACAAGATAAAACCCCAGAAAAACAACTAAATGAAGTGGAGACAGGCAACCTCCCAGAAAAAGAATTCAGAATAATGATAGTAAAGATGATCCAGGACCTCGGAAAAAGAATGGAGGCAAAAATCGAGAAGATGCAAGAAATGTTTAACAAAGACCTACAAGAATTAAAGAACAAACAAACAGAGATGAACAATACAATAACTGAAATGAAAACTACACTAGAAGGAATCAATAGCAGAATAACTGAGGCAGAAAAACGGATAAGTGACCTGGAAGACATAATGGTGGAATTCACTGCCATGGAACAGAATAAAGAAAAAAAGAAAAACAAGAAATGAAGACAGCCTAAGAGACCTCTGGGACAACATTAAACACAACAACATTCGCATTATAGGGGTCCCAGAAGGAGAAGAGAGGGAGAAATGACAAGAGAAAATATTTGAAGAGATTATAGTCAAAAACTTCCCTAACATGGGAGAGGAAATAGCCATCCAAGTTCAGGAAGCGCAGCGAGTCCCATACAGGATAAACCCAAGGAGAAACACGCCGAGACACATAGTAATCAAATTGACAAAATTTAAAGAAAAAGAAAAATTATTGAAAGCAGCAAGGGAAAAATGACAAATAACATACAAGGGAACTCCCATAAGGTTAACAGCTGATTATTCAGCAGAAACTCTACAAGCCAGAAGGGAGTGGCATGATATACTTAAAGTGATGAAAGTAAAGAACCTATAACCAAGATTACTCTACCCTGCAAGGATCTCATTCAGAGTCGATGGAGAAATTAAAAGCTTTACAGACAACCAAAAGCTAAGAGATTCATCACCACCAAACCAGCTCCACAACAAATGCTAAAGGAACTTCTCTAAGTGGGAAACACAAGAGAAGAAAAGGACCTACAAACACAAACCCAAAACAATTAAGAAAACAGTCATAGGAACATACATATTGATAATTACCTTAAACGTGAATGGATTAAATGCTCCAACCAAAAGACACAGGCTTCATGAATGGATACAAAAACAAGACCCATATTTATGCTGTCTACAAGAGACCCACTTCAGACCTAGGAACACATACAGACTGAAAGTGAGGGAAGCAAAAAAGATATTCCATGCAAATGGAAATCAAAAGAAAGCTGGAGTAGCAATACTCATATCAGATAAAATAGACTTTAAAATAAAGAATGTTAAAAGAGACAAGGAAGGACACTACATAATGATCAAGGGATCAATCCAAGAAGAAAAGATAACAATTATAAATATATATGCACCCAACATAGGAGCACCTCAATACATAAGGCAACTGCTAACAGCTATAAAAGAGGAAATCAACAGTAACACAATAACAGTGAGGGACCTTAACACCTCACTTACACCAATGGACAGATCATCCAAAACGAAAATAAATAAGGAAACAGAAGCTTTAAATGACACAACAGACCAGATACATTTAATTGATATTTATAGGACATTCCATCCAAAAACAGCAGATTACACTTTTTTCTCAAATGCGCACGGAACATTCTCCAGGATAGATCACATCTTGGGTCACAAATCAAGCCTCAGTAAATTTAAGAAAATGGAAATCATATCAAGCATCTTTTCTGACCATGATGCTATGAGATGAGAAATGAATTACAGGGAAAAAAACGTAAAAGACACAAACACATGGAGGCTAAACAATATGTTACTAAATAAACAAGAGATCACTGAAGAAATCAAAGAGGAAATCAAAAAATACCTAGAGACAAATGACAATGAAAACACAACGATACAAAACCTATGGGATGCAGCAAAAGCAGTTCTAAGAGGGAAGTTTATAGCTATACAAGCCTACCTCAAGAAACAAGAAAAATCTCAAATAAACAATCTAACCTTACACCTACAGGAACTAGAGAAAGAAGAACAAACAAAACCCAAAGTTAGCAGAAGGAAAGAAAGAAATAAAGATCAGAGCAGAAGTAAATGAAATAGAAACAAAGAAAACAATAGCAGAGATCAATAAAAGTAAAAGCTGGTTCTTTGAGAAGATAAACAAAATTGATAAACCATTAGCCAGACTCATCAAGAAAAAGAGGGAGAGGACTCAAATCAATAAAATTAGAAATGAAAAGGGAGAAGTTACAACAGACACCGCAGAAATACAAAGCATCCTAAGAGACTACTACAAGCAACTCTATGCCAATAAAATGGACAACCTGGAAGAAATGGACAACCTGGAAGAAATGGACAAATTCTTAGAAAGATATATATAACCTTCCAAGACTGAACCAGGAAGAAATAGGAAATATGAACAGACCAATCACAAGTAATGAAACTGAAACTGTGATTAGAAATCTTCCAACAAACAAAAGTCCAGGACCAGATGGCTTCACAGGTGAATTCTATCAAACATTCAGAGAAGAGCTAACACCCATACTTCTCAAACTCTTTCAAAAACTGCAGAGGAAGGAACACTCCCAAACTCATTCTATGAGGCCACCAGCACCCTGATACAAAAACCAGACAAAGATACTACAAAAAAAAGAAAATTACAGACCAATATCACTGATGAACATAGATGCAAAAATCCTCAACAAAATACTAGCAAACAGACTCCAGCAACACATTAAAAGGATCATACACCATGATCAAGTGGGATTTATACCAGGGATGCAAGGATTCTTCAATATATGTAAATCAATCAATGTGATACACCATATTAACAAATGGAAGAATAAAAACCATATGATCATCTCCATAGATGCAGAAGAAGCTTTTGACAAAATTCAACACCCATTTATGATAAAAAACTCTCCAGAAAGTGGGCACAGAGGGAACCTACGTAAACATAATAAAGGCCACATAGGACAAACCCACAGCAAACATCATTCTCAATGGTGAAAAACTGAAAGCATTCCCCCTAAGATCAGGAACAAGACAAGGATGTCCACTCTCACCACTATTATTCAACATAGTTTTCGAAGTCCTAGCCATGGCAATCAGAGAAGAAAAAGAAATAAAAGGAATACAAATTGGAAAAGAAAAAGTAAAACTGTCACAGTTTGCAGATGACATGATACTATACATAGAGAATCCTAAAAATGCCACCAGAAAACTACTAGTGCTAATCAATGAATCTGGGAAAATTGCAGGATACAAAATTAACACACAGAAATCTCTTGCATTCCTATACACTAATGGTGAAAAGTCCGAAAGAGAAATTAAGGAAATACTCCCATTTACCATTGCAACAAAAAGAATAAAATACCTAGGAATAAACCTACCTAGGGAGACAAAAGACCTGTATGCAGAAAACTATAAGACACTGATGAAAGATATTAAAGATGATACCAACAGATGGAGATATATATACCATGTTCTTGGATTGGAAGAATCAATGTTGTGAAAATGACTATACTACCCAAAGCAATCTACAGATTCAATGCAATCCCTATCAAATTACCAGTGGCATTTTTTACAGAACTAGAACAAAAAGTCTTAAAATTTGTATGGAGACACAAAAGAGCCCGAACAGCCAAAGCAGTCTTGAGGGAAAAAAACGGAACTGGAGGAATCAGACTCCCTGACTTCAGACTACACTAGAAAGCTACAGTAATCAAGACAGTATGGTACTGGCACAAAAACAGAAACACAGATCAATGGAACAAGATAGAAAGCCCAGAGATAAACTCACGCACCTATGGTCAACTAATCTATGACAAAGGAGGCAAGGATATACAATGGAGAAAGACAGTCTCTTCAATAAGGGGTGCTGGGAAAACTGGACAGCTACACGTAAAAGAATGAAATTAGAACACTCCCTAACACCATACACAAAAATGGATTCGAGACCTAAATGTAAGACCAGACACTATAAAACTCCTAGAGGAGAACATAGGAAGAACACTCTTTGACATAAATTACAGCAAGATCTTTTTTGATCCACCTCCTAGAGTAATGGAAATAAAAACAAAAATAAACAAATGGGACCTAATGAAACTTCAAAGCTTTTGCACAGCAAAGGAAACCACAAACAAGACGAAAAGACAACCCTCAGAATGGGAGAAAATATTTGCAAACAAATCAATGGACAAAGGATTAATCTCTAAAATATATAAACAGCTCATGCAGCTCATTATTAAGGAAACAAACAACCAAATCCAAAAATGGGCAGGAGACCTAAATAGACATTTCTCCAAAGAAGACATACAGATGGCCAAGAAGCACATGACAAGCTGCTCAACATCACTAATTATTAGAGAAATGCAAATCAAAACTACAATGAGGTATCACCTCACACCAGTTAGAATGGGCATCATCAGAAAATCTACAAACAACAAATGCTGGAGAGGTTGTGGAGAAAAGGGAACCCTCTTGCACTGTTGGTGGGAATGTAAATTGATACAGCCACTATGGAGAACAGTATGGAGGTTCCTTAAAAAACTAAAAATAGAACTACCATATGACCCAACAATCCCACTACTGGGCATATACCCAGAGAAAACCGTAATTCCAAAAGACACATGCATCCCAATGTTCACTGCAGCACTATTTACAATAGCCAGGTCATGGAAGCGACCTAAATGCCCATCGACAGACGAATGGATAAATAAGGTGTAGTACATATATACAACGGAATGTTACTCAGCCATAAAAAGGAATGAAATTGGGTCATTTGTAGAGACGTGAATGGATCTAGAGACTGTCATACAGAGTGAAGTAAGTCAGAAAGAGAAATACAAATATCGTATATTAACACATATATGTGGAACCTAGAAAAATGGTACAGATGAACCAGTTTGCAGGGCAGAAATTGAGACACAGATGTAGAGAACAAACCTATGGACATCAAGGGGGGAAAGTGGCACAGGGGATGGGGGTGGTGGTGTGATGAATTGGGAGATTGGGATTGACATATATACACTAATATGTGTAAATGGATAACTAATAAGAACCTGCTGTATAAAAACAACAACAACAATTAAAAAAACCCAAAATATCACTTCACACCTGTTAGAATGGCTATCATCAAAAAGATAATAACAAGTGTTGGCAAAGATGTAGAGAAAAGGGAACACTTGTGCACTGTTGGTGAGAACATAAATTCATGCAGCCACTATGGAAAATAGTATGGAGGTGCCTTAAAAATTAAAAATAGAGGGGCTTCCCTGGTGGCGCAGTGGTTGAGAGTCCACCTGTCGATGCAGGGGACACGGGTTCGTGCCCCGGTCCGGGAAGATCCCACATGCCGTGGAGCGGCTGGGCCCGTGAGCCATGGCTGCTGAGCCTGCGTGTCCAGAGCCTGTGCTCCGCAATGGGAGAGGCCACAACAGTGAGAGGCCCGCTTACCGCAAAAAAAAAAAAATTAAAAATAGAACTACCATACAATCCATCAATTCTACTTCTGGGTGTTTATCCAAAGAACACAAAAACTCTCAAAGAGATACATGCATCCTCACATTCATTGCAGCATTATTTACAACAGCCAAGTCATGGGAACAACATAAGTGTCCATCAATGGAAAAAGTGGATAAAGGAATTGATATATATACACAACAGAAAATTATTCAGCCATTAAAAAGAATAAAATCTTGCCCTTTGCGACAACATGGATGGACCCTGACAGCATTATGCTAAATGAAATAAGTCACACAGAGAGAGACATACATTGTATGATCTCACTTTTATGTGGAATCTAAAACAAAAACAAAAACCCAAGCTCATAAATACAGAGAACAGACTTGTGATCACAAGAGACAGGAGGTGGGGTATAGGTGAGCGAAATGGGTGAAGGTTGTCACAGGGTACAAATTTCCAGTTATAAAATAAGTCCCGGGAATGTAATGTACAGCATAGTGACTACAGTTAATAATCTTGCATTGCATACTTAAAAGCTGCTAAGAGAATAAATGTTAAAAGTGCTCATCCTAAGGAAAAAAAATTTACAACTATGTATGGTGGCAGATGCTAAATAGGCTTATTCAAGTGACCATTTTGCAATATGTGCAAATAACAATCATCACATTGTACACCTGAAGGTAATAACGTGTTCTATGTCAATTTTAAAAAAGAATGCTGCAAAATAATCCAATAATGCATTTAAGCACACTGTTTTGGCAGCATTTCTCTTAAATCTTAAATTTTGAATGAATAATTTAACGTTAAAAAAAAGAAAGTGCAGGGCTTCCCTGGTGGCACAGTGGTTGAGAGTCCGCCTGCCGATGCAGGGGACATGGGTTCGTGCCCCGGTCTGGGAAGGTCCCACATGCCGCGGAGTGGCTGGGCCCGTGAGCCATGGCCGCTGAGCCTGTGCGTCCGGAGCCTGTGCTCCGCAACGGGAGAGGCCACAACAGTGAGAGGCCCGTGTACCGCAAAAAAAAAAAAAAAAAAAAAAGACAGTGCAGAGTTCGAAAGAAAGATGAATTTGGTTTGACACGTGCTGCGACTGTGGTGTCTGTGAAGCAGTAACATGAACCTGAGAGTAGGACAATAGGAGAGAAGCCTAGACTGGGAGACAGAATGATCAGGTGAGAAGTAGAAGTCAGAGCCAGAAAAGAAATTGAGGGATACATTTAGAAAAATGTATCAGTAAAACAGGGCTCCCAAGAGAACCACTGTTTAAAGGATGATGGAAGACAGGCCTTGAAAGGAAATGGAGAAACTGCTGGAAAAGTAGGAAGCAAACCTGAGCACAGTCACAACCACCCTGACTCTCTCCCCACCGATCCCTTTCCCCAGGCTCCTTCCTAGATGAGGGCAGCCAGTCACGGTTCTAAACTCACCTGGAAGCCTGACCCTGGTAGGAGAATCCTTGTCTCTTAAAATAATCAACTGCGTCCTCAGAGCAGGTCTTGAGAGTGTTCACTCGTACAAATCGAGGCACCTGGGAGGCTAGGAAACCATCAGCAGTGAGTGGGCAGGAACATGGACGGCCCTCTCCTGAGGGCCCCATGGCTACCTCCACCTCCACAACTCCTTCCAGCTCACCTGGGCCAGGTTTGGATCCCCCTTCCAACAGGTCCTCATTCTGGCTCACACCTCGGCGAACCTTGAGCCGGGCCAACTCGGCCTTCAGCCTTGCCTGGTGCCGGTCCAGCAAAGGCTTCCATCGGCCCCCGCGCCCTTTAAAGCCTCTTCCCAGCAATAACTCATATACTAGCACCTGGGGATGGGGAAAGGAAGACAGAAAACCCTGAGCATGAATATCCTGGAAGGCCACAGTGTTGGAACTGGAAGAGCTAAACAGACCACCTGTCAAGACGGTTAACAGGTAAAAGTGAAACACCTCATTCAAGGTAACACAAGAAATTAATGACAGGTACATGATTTAAACCTGGTGCCTTGCTTCCCAGTCCTGAACCCTTTCCCCACGGCTTCTCACCAGGAAAGCTCTGGATGCCAACCCTCCTCCCTGGTCAACATCACCGTTTTGTTTTACCTAGAGTCCCTGCCGTCGCTACTTTGCACTTCCGTTCTTTATCTTTCACACAAGGCTCCAAGGTAAAGCATGTTCATCCCACCTCAATTCATAACCCAGCGAGGGGCTGCGCCTCCTCATTTTAGAGGAGCGACTTGACAGAGTCACACCGTGCACGGTGGCGGAGCTGGGACCAGGTTAGAAGGGGCTCACCCCGCCCGCCCCACCCGACCCGTCACCTTGGCTAGGTGCGGACGCAGCTTCTTCTCGGCGCGGAGGAGGCCGGCGCTGGCGATCACTGCGTCCAGCACGGCGGAGTAGCGCTGCGTCTCGCACACCAGCGCGTACAGCTGCTTCACGTTCTGCGCGCGGCCGAGAGAACCCAGGTGAGGCGGGGGCCGGGCCGGGGGAGGCCCCCGCCGGGCCCCCCTCCCGGGCCCGAACTCCGAACCCCGTACCCCGCTACCTGGAAGCTGCTGCCGTACACCAGCTCCTTGAGGGAACCCTGGCGACTCTCCACGCCGGCCAGCACGGCCGCCGCCGCTGCGTACAGCGCCATGCTCCGCGCCCACGCGTGCGCCTTTACGGCTCTGTCGCGAAGCGCGCCCGGCTCCGCACCGCCCATCCCGCCCGGACTTCCGGGGTCAAAGGACACGGAGGTTCCGGATCCGGGAGCCACAGTGCCCATCCAGGTACCCACAGGGCGTGTGCCAGGTGCCTGGCAGGGAGTGGAGGCCGACGCTGGGAGCCCGGTTCACCACTTCTTCGTAGCTCTTCTCTTTTTTCTTTCAATCTTTTCCGATTTCACAGGCAAACAATGAGATTTTATTGATGTTTTAATTTCTGTGATTGAGGTTGAATATTTTCATATATTATTGGTCATTTGTATTTCTGTTGTGACATGTAGATGTCTTTTGTTCATTCTTCTACCATCTTTCCCTTGGTGCTCTTTATGGATTAACAATATATACCTCTTATCTTAGGTTTTGCCATTTTTTCCAGTTTATTGTTGCTTTTTTTTTGTTTTCTGGCCGTGCCGCTCAGCCTGCGGGATCCTAGTTCCCCCAGCCAGGGGTGGAACCCACGCACCTTGCAGTGGAAGCACAGAGTCTAACCACTGGACTGCCAGGGAAGTCCCTATTGTTGCTTTTTAATGCGGTTTATAGTTGTTTTGGGCAACATAGAGTTCTCATTTTTAAGATACTTACCTTTATGGTTTCTGCCTTTGGTGTCATGCTTGAAAACTGCTTCATGCCTCTACAATATAGAAATCACTTATGGCTTCATCATTTCACACTTAAATTCCTTTAGAATTAGGTTTGGCACGTGATGTGAGAAATAGCTCTTTGTTTCCCAATGGCTAGCCTCTTATGCAATCCTTGTGAGGATTCATCTATAGGAGCGTTTCCCCAGCCTCACCCCTAGGAGGACAGGGATTGTGTGGTATTTGGGTCTACAGCACCCATGTGGTTACTGGTTACATAATGGGTTGATTGAGAAGAAAAAAAAAACAACAAAAAACAAAAAACCAGTACACTTGTATCTCAAGCATTCAAGTAGACAGGACTCCATGAACTAGAATATTCCAGCCTGTATATTCTCTGTATTACTAACAGCACATAAACAAGCGCTTTGCAAGAAGGTTGACTCTAGTCTACAGTAAAATCACTGAGTCACTTAAAGGTTTAACGCACTCCTGTAGCTAAAGGTTGGTTCATAAGTGATCTTTTAGTGGAACTCTCCTCCTCCCCCATCAAATTACATCATCTGTTTTCTTCATAGCACCTATTCCATATGTGGTTATGATTTATTCTCTGTCTCTCCATCTGGCTCCATGAGGGCAAATCCTTGTCTGTCTTGACACTCATCTACCTTTGGCTCCAAGACCAGTGTCTTTCTCACAGTATGGACTTAATAAATATTGTTGAATGAGTGAAGGAGTGAATGGAAAAACAGAGCACAAATTGATGTGGTTCTGGACAACCAGCTGTACTGGAGTTGACCCATCCTAAAACAATGCCCCCTCCTTCAGGTAAGTGGGTAACAGGTACATCAACATTGATAAAAGTCCACAGTTTATTCAGATTTCCTTAGTTTTTACCTGATGTCGTTTCTGTCCCTGAATCTCATCCAGGACACCACATTACATTTAGTCACGTCTCTCAAGGCTCCTCCTGTCTGTGACAGTTTCTCAGACTTTCCTTGTTTGTGGTTACTTTGATTACCTTAAGGAGTCCTGGTCAGTATTTTGTAGAACGTTCCTCACTTGGAACTTGCCTGATGTTTTTCTCATGATTAGACTAGGGTTATGAGTTTTGGGGAGAAAGACCACAGGTAAAGGGACATTTTCATTACATCAGAGCAAGGGCACATAGTACCAAAGTGACATCACTGTTGATGTTAACCTTGATCACCTGGCTGAGGGAGTGTTTGTCCAGTTTCTCCACTGTAAAGCTTCTCTGTAACCCTCTGTCCTCTCTGGGAAGAAGTCACTATGTGTAGCCCACATTTAAGGAGCAGGGGAATTATGCTCCCCCTCCTTGAGGGTGGAGTAGCTATGAAAATTACTGGGAATTCTTCTGCACAGATTTATCTCTTCTCCCCCATTTAATTAAACAATCATTTATTTATATCAGTATGGATTCAGGGATATTTATTTTATACTTTGGACTGTAATCCAAAATATTTTGTTGCTCAAATTATTCTTGTTTTGGCCACTGGAAGTGCTTTCAGTTGGCTCCTATCTCCTTTTCACAAGGCTGTACTACTGTACTTTTTTTTTTTTTTCATGTTTGTCTGGTTTTGAGCATTTCCTTGCCTTCTGGCACTACAAGATACCAAGGCTCATTTGGTGTATTTCCTGTTCTAGTCCCAGAATCAGCCAGTTCTCCAAGGGGCCCTCATTCCTTTTACTGTAGAATGGTGTTAAGAAATCAAGATCTGAGTGATAGCTGACCTGGGTCTTTTAATTTTTTTTTAATGTTTTACTTATTTGTTTATTTTTGCCTGTGTTGGGTCTTCATTGCTGTGTGCGGGCTTTCTTCTAGTTGTGGTGAGCAGGGGCTGCTCTTTGTTGCAATGTGTGGGCTTCTCATTGCAGTGGCTTCTCTTGTTGTAGAGCATGGGCTCTAGGTGCGCAGGCTTCAGTAGTTGTGGCACACAGGCTCAGTAGTTATGGCTCACGGGCTCTAGAGCACAGGCAGGCTCAGTAGTTGTGGCGGCTTCTCGTTGCGGAGCACAGGCTCTAGGCACGTGGGCTTCTGTAGTTGTGGCACATGGGCTCAGCAGTTGTGGCTCACGGGCTCTAGAGCATAGGCTCAGTAGTTGTGGTGCACAGGCTTAGTTGTTCCACAGCATGTGGGATCTTCCTGGACGAGGGATCAAACCCATGTCCCCTGCAATGGCAGGTGGATTCTTAACCACTGTGCTACCAGGGAAGTCCCACTATCAAACTTTTTAAATGGAGAATCAGCAATCCTTGCCTTTACATCTTCATCACATGCTATTATCTAACTGCCTGCAGTCCGTTTTCCACCAGCTGCACTGAGATGGGTCCCTCCCAAACTACCAAGAATCTCCAAATATTCCTTAGGCCTTTCCTGCTGAATCTGGGGTTTCATGGCACTGTTGAACACACCTTCTTTGTTGGAAAGCTTTGGCTTCTCTGACCTCTCCTGCTAGCATACCCTCCCATCTCTCTGCCCATTTCTAAGGTTCCTTGGCAACCCCGTCTAAGCTGCTCCCCTAGGTTCTGGTGTTCCATTCTCTGACCTCCTTTCTGTCAGTCGGATATTTCCTCCCTGGGCAGACTCGCCCACTCCCACGCTGTCGTCATCACAGGACAAAGTTAACATACACTAAAGTAGCATAGATGCCCCCCACCCCGGATCAGCCCCCACCATCATCTCCAGGCCCAGCTCCAGCTGCAGCATCCCTTTTGGACCTAGATCCCTGAAGGCTCTTCTCCTCTGCCTGTCTTCCACTTCTGTCAGCTTAAATGCCAACTCCACATGAAGAATTAACTGCTCTTTTCTCTGCCTTCTGCATATTGGATGTGTATCAGTTAAGATCTTTCGGTTGCAAACACAAACACTAACTCTGGTTAGCCAAACAAAAGAGGGGATTTATTAAATGGGTGCAGAAGTATGCCATTGTGTCTGTCAGGGTCTGGCTGGAGGCAGAAAGGTGCACATAAGGGAGTAGTTGAGGGGAGTTTAAAGAAGGGACTATTTCTAAAAGAACAGTCAGAGTTAAGGAGACCTACAGAAGATGGTGTAGTGCTCACTGTTCACTGACAGGAACAAGGGAAGAGTAGCAGAGGGAGAGGGCTGCCTGCCAGGAGTCTTTAGTAGAGGGAAGGTGCCAACGCATAGCCCAGCAGGCAGAAAACCAGGAAAATAAATACCTCCAACTCCCCCTCCTGCCCTGGGATCTCCTGCCAGGCCCTCCCCTCAGCTGAACCCAACAGGAAGCCAGAGAGATTTGCATTCCAGCGGGGCCAGCCTCCCAGGACACAGCACGGTGGAGAAGGGTGGAGAGTGGAGGTAGATTGATGGAATTGAAGGAAGAGCTGCAAAACCAAAAGCCAAGTCTGGAAGGTGTCAAGCATACAGCAACCAAGGCCAAGGCCTGACAGATTCAGCTGATCAAGAGACAACAACCAGCTTTTGATTCAGTTTATTACTTACATAGACAGCAGGAGGAAGATTAGCCAAAGGCAGAAGCTGCACGTGGGCCTTGTTGCCCACGCCAAAAAGGATGGTGTGGAAATCAAAGGGCTCGTGGCTGCAACTTGACTTGTGGGATATCCCGTTGCTGAGGAGCCAGTTCTAGATGCGGCTAAGCTCTTTTATAGACTGCAGCCCTACTGGGAGGGAAGGGGGGCAGAAAGCTTCAGAGCTTCTCACAGCCAGGGAGGTGATGTCCTGAGTCTCCCGTGAGGATAAGGAGGTCGGTAAAGATGGCCTTGAGGTAGCGCCTCACGGTCTTCCTCCCTCTTCTGTTCCTGGAGGATCGTTCAGATAGGCTGTGGGTTGAGACTTTGTCTGTGTGGCCGATGTGGATTCATGCCAGGGCGACAGGGCAGGGCTGTGACCCAAGGAAGGCTCTTGGACGGGTCCACAGACCTCAGGGCACAAGGCTGGGGAGCTTCTCTCTAAAGCACCAGACCTCAGATGACTCAGCCCCAGCCACTCTCTCTCTCTCTTCCAATTTTCACGTTCTTGGGAAGGAATTCAGCTGTCCCAGCCTTGGTCTGGTGTGACCACAGGGCAGGCTCAGCATCACAGACCTGGGCTCTGGATCCACTCCCATGTGCCCGGCAGCTTTCAGGGATGGGCCACACACCCATCTGGCCCCTACTTGCTTCTGCTCTGCAGGAGTGTCATTTCCATCTTCTCTAACAGGGAGGGAAGTTGAGAGAAGTCTCTGGGGACAGAGCAATGACAGAGTGTTTGCTGTGACTAACCAGAGACCGATGGGCAGGGCGTGGAAGCAAGATGTGGCCCCACCAGAGGCTGGAGCTGCTTTTAAAGGCCTGAGCATAAAGCAGTGGGTGCGTACAGCAGTTGATAACTGCAAATCATTTGAAAAAGAAGAAATAACGTCAATTTTGTTATCCTTAAAGTTATTTAAAGTTCACAGTGATGGGGGGAAGTTACGTGTGGGAGCGTTTCCACCCTCAGGGGGAAGAGTAAGCAGAGATCGCGGTTAGGAGGGCCCAAGGGAAGCCCAGCTTGACCCGCGGGCCCCAAGGCCTGGCTCCGCTGGTTAATAAGCAGGTTAATAGCCTGGAAAGAGGTTAATAAACACACCCCTGACTGCTGGGGATGGGACCATGGTCCTTCTCTCCCTATCGTTAAACGTTTCTAGGGACACCCAGGCAGGAAGACCTCCCCGAACGACTGCATAACCTCTGCTCACCAGAGCCAGTGGGACCCCTCGAGCCCCCGTGCCCAGCTGGGAAGGCAGCCCCCCGAGCAGCGCTACAGCTTGGTGGGCTGCGGGGGGGCGAGGTGGCTGGGCCCGCTGGGCGGGGGCAGCACCAGGGGCAGGGAGTTGCTGCCCCTCTCGTGCCAGCACGTGTCCAGGATGGGGTAGAGCTTGCCCTGGAAGTCGGCCTGGAACGTGTAGAGCGGCCGCAGGTCGTCGGGGCGGTCGGCGTCGAAGAAGGTGAGCTCCCCCTGCTCGTAGTGCAGGTAGACGCCGATGCGGTGAGGGTGGCCGGCCACGGGCAGGGGCGCCCGCGGGCAGCCGAAGGCCTCGTACAGCCGGCCCTCCTTCAGGCCGATGAGCCACACGCCGTGCCCTGGGGACTTGCTCAGCTTGCCCTTGCGGCTGGCTGTGCCCTTGATGACCCCCAAGCGCCAGTCGCTCTTGCTGCCCACCACCACTTCCCAGTAGTGGCGGCCACAGGAGAAGCCCCTGCTGGCCAGGACGCAAGTGCTGTAGTCGAAGCGCTCGGGCTGGCTGGCGCGCCGCTGGGCCAGGAGCCCACACTGCACCACCGTGTTGCCCTTGGAGAGCTCCAGGAGGGGGTGGGCCGTGGCAGGATCCAGCTTGAGGGACTCCGGGGCTGGGAGAGATCAGAGGAGATGTGTATTCAAGCCTCGCAGAAGGCGGCAGGCCCTGCCCCAAGGGAGGCCGATGGCAGGCCCTGAGCTCCTCGGGAGAAGAACTGAGTCGGCCCCTTCCCTGTATCCGCAGGGCCTAGAAGGGGCTGGGGGCCTGGAGCAGGCAACCCTGAGGACATTTGCCGAATGAGTGAATGATGCCTTAAAGGTGGAGAATGGGCTGCTGCAAGCCCAGGCATTCTGGCAAGGGAACCGGTGCTGCGGCCTGCCTAAGGCAGAGGTGCCGATGGAAGGATCTGGGAGACGGCCTGTCACGTGGGCACCTCAGCTTCACTCCCCAGGTTTTCTGGAGACTCTAACAATGGCAGTGACTTTCTTGGATACCCTAGCAGCCCAGTCAAGGACAAACTATCCCAACTGACCTCTTTGCTCGCTGCCAGCTAATCAGTTTACACCTAAAACGTGCAAACAACATTCATGGTTCAGAGATTATCTGCAGTTTTTGTACTCCCCTTTCCCCCTTTTGTTCTTACATCAACCCTGTTTGTGCCTTTGTTGGATGAAATCAGTCTATTGATTGATCTTCCTTATGTGCTAGTAATGAAGGAGTTAATTAAAGGTCCGAGTTGTTTTTTGGCAGAGCAGCCGCTGCCATTTATTAAGCACTAATCTACACACACACACACACACACACGTCTACTTAGAAACTACGCAGCCCAGCAAGGTGGGCTCTTTACAGATGAGGAAATTGAGGCTCAAAAATTACACAACTCTCCCAGTCACTAGTAAGAGATGGAACTGGGCTTGAGCTCCCCCTGCTGGCGGAAGCCCACCACCACGCCCTCACGGTTAGCTGTGCCAGCCCCCCCTCCAGTTCTCTGCACCTCATACACTGGAAGGAGGATGGGTGGGTGGGGTCTCACCTGGCAGAACCTTTCGGAAGAGCCTTTTCCACGCAGTCAGCTTTATGTCAGCCTGGTGCAGGCCTGGCTTGAAGGAGATGGGGCTGAACGTGCCTTCCAGGGGCCGGGCCTGCTGGAGCTCTGCACTGGGGGCAAAGGTCCACAGTGATGGTGGAGCTGCTTACCGTGCACCCGAGCCCTTCACCCAGACGCAGGTCCCACCAGCCAAGCCACAGCTCAGAAGACCGTGCACTGAAGATGCCCACCATGTACCAGCTCCCCCACCTCCCACCGCCCACCTCTGAGGACCTGCCTCCTTCCTGGAAGGGGAAACACTCTACATCAGTAGCTCTCAAAGTGCAGGTCTGGGAGCAGCAGCAGCACCTGGGGGCTTGTTAGAAATGCAAATTTTCTTGGGTCCCACCCCAGGGCTGCTGAATCAGAACTCATTACTGGGGCCCAGTGACCTCTGTTTTAATTGAGCCCTCCAGGTGTTTCTGATGCACTGTTTGAGGACCACCTCTCTGTATCGGGTGACCCTGGCCCCCAGCTCCAGCTGGAGTGGGAACCAAACTCAGCCAATCAGATCCTCTGTCCGTTCATTTAAGCCAATGCTTCTAACCAAATTGTCCTTAAGACTAAGGGAAATTGGAGAAAACAAGGAGACTCGCATAAACGTGGCGGAGAAAGGCTCAGGAACTGCACAGGTGATTCATTTGTTGGGTTTGGAACATGGATCCAACCCCTTCCTACAAGCCATGGTGCATGTTTCCTTACCCACCATCACCCACCTCACCTCCTGTTCTGCTCTGCATCGGCCTTTACACCCGTGATATTGAAATTCTCACAATACTCCAAACCTTCACACACTTTACCCTTTCACATGAGTCAGTGTGCCTGGCAAACGCCTGTCCTCTGCCCTTCTCAGCCATCCCACCTGTGTGCTGTCTTTGCCGGTGTCCCCCCAGTCACTTCCCCCTTTGTGTTAATTCTTTAGCTTGTGTGAACTTCTACTGTTCTAGGTGCCCACAGTGATGTAACCATACTTCACCGCCGCCTCCCACAAGGCTTGGAGACCCCTAAAGGCAAGGCTGTCACTTTCCCTGGGCTCAGTACAGAGCCAGATGTGGGCAGCTGCTCCCGGCACCAGTAAAACTGAAGGGAGGATCTAGTGGAGATGAGATGCCCCTGCCCACAGCCACCAGGCCCTCGCTGAGAGTGCCCTCCAAGGTTATTACCTGGAGGCCATGGCGTGGTACTTCTGGAAGACAAGAGGGAGGAGGGTTAGAGCATGGACGAGGCTATGCGGAAGCTGACAGGAAGGGGGAGGCTCTTGGAGCCCCGGTGGCCTTGGCACAGGGGACGCTCCCTTGTCCACTCACCCGGATGAACTCATGGTGACTCTCGTTGCCGAACTGCTCCAACACACCCACAGCCTGGACTAGCCGCTCCCGAGTGCCCCGGGCCTGCTCCAGCTGCACGTCCAGGGAGGCCACGAGGCCACGGGTGTGACCCTCCACCCCCTCCAGGCAGCGGGCCTTCTCCTCGTCCACCAGATGGTGCAGCTCCTGGAACTCACTGCAGATCACCCAGCTGAAGACGTCAGACTCATTCTGGGACAGGGAGGGGCAAGGCAGGAGCCATGGCTGACCTCGGCGTCCCCAGAGCCTGGCAGCTCAGGCCTTCCTGGGCCTTCTGACCGGGCTGGTCCTGGTACCCAAGTCCCAGGGCTGACTCCTGCCAGGTGTTCACACACTGTGCCTGGAGATCCCGGATGTGGCCCCAGGGGGAGGACGACAGTGGCAGGGCAGAGGCTGGGCCCCCAGCTCCCAGTTCCAACACAGTGGCTCTGCTTTTGCCCATCTTTGCTAACAAGTGTGAACGTAAGATTTTGCTTTATCATGGGGTTCCACAACTGAAAAAAAGTCTGAAAGGCCCTGGAGAGCAGACTTTGGAGTGAGATAACAAGGGTTCCCCATGTGACGCTGAGTTCTGCCTCCATCAGACGGGGTAAAGCGGGCTCCCTCTCCAGGATGAGGAAGACTAATTGAGTTGACTTTCAACGGATGCTGGTCTCCTGCTCATTTCATGACTACCTGTAGGGCCCAGGCTCCACAGACTCCCAGACCCAAGAGCCCCTCATTTAGGAAAAGCAGACAGCCACCAAGGGCTTCAAGCCTTTCCGTGCCTGTGCTCTAAGGTGCTAGGAGGGCATTGCCCAGGCTGTCAATGTCAAGCAGCCACAGGTGGCAAAGGGCGGGCAGTTATGCCCACGTGTTAAGCTGTTTACCTCCGGGACTTGGGTTCTAGGTTATCTCAGTCTCAAGGACGTGGAGGACACAAGCCAACTTGGCGACAGTCCTGACAACTGTGCTGAATTCCTCTAAGAGCCTTTGCACTTCCCCCACCCCAGCCTGGAATGCTTTGAATTCTGGCTTTATATGGAAGGCATGGATTCCTGTAAAGGACAGATTAGAACTGGGCTCTGCAGGAAAGGGAAGGCGGGTGGCTGGTCCCAGGGGAGAGCACAGAGGGGCGGGGCACTCACGACAATCCGGGTCCTGTTGTTCACCAGTCTGGCAATTTGTTCCTCCACCTTCTTCTGCTCCTGCTTTAGGTCGGAGATGAGGGCTGCTAGCTCCTCCTGGAGGCAACAGGCCCCATAAGCCGCCGACCCCTTCACCACCACCCCCAGCTCCCAGGGGGCAGCCCGACGGCCACAAGCACAAAATAGGAAAGGCTATTCAAGAATATTCCACACTGACAGCACGGACTGCCTGGATGGAAGAGATCTCCACGTCATCACTCTCTATGCCGTGGACAGAGATGCTACACGTTGTTACCGCCACCAGAAGTCACCACACAACATCCAAGCGGGGCGACTGCCAATCTGAAGTCAACACTCCCTGCATGGAATGCTGCCCGTAGGGAACCCACCTGGTAAACTTGCTGGTCACCAGCAGGTCCAGAATTAGTGGGCATTTCATCAAGAGTCATCACAAAAAGGCTGGCCCCAAGTGAAGTCAATGGTGCATGCAATGGCCCAGGGAGGGGTCACCTGGTGACCCCCCACTCCCTATAAAGACCTGAATCCATCTCCAGCAGGCTCGAGCCCAGCCTGGATTTAGGGCCTCCCAGGCTGAAGTAAACTTCTCCTAGGTTGCCCTGGCCCCATATCTGACTTAACCTTAGGGATCCAACCAGAACCACCTAGAGCACCAACTGGCTGCACGACCTAATGGAGTCCTGCTGGTTTGTGCCCATGGAGTGCGCAGAATCTTTGGCTTAGACAGTGCCCAAGCAGAAGTCAGCTGCAAGAGCCTTTCCGGAAGGGAGCTGAGAAAAAAATAGAGCCAGCATGGAGATAAACGAACACAGACTCCTTGCTCTCCATAACAAGGCATCCGATCTCATAGGAGCCTGAGAAGGGCATCCCAGTGGTAAACCTCCCAAGGCAAAGAGAGATGGGACTAGTTCTTTCTCATCAACTGGGCCACAGTGAGTGGAAACAGAATTATGCAAATAAATAAAGTATCTTAAGATCCCACTCAATAGGAGAAAACAGGAATGCATGAAAGAGATCTGATAATGGAACGTAACTTAGTTGCAGCACACGGGGGAGTCTTGAGATCACAAAAACCCACATCCAAAAGCAGGACCCAAGCCCTCCCAACTCCTAGCCAGAAATGATGTGCTCTCAGGAGTCTCCTCCGCTGCCAGGCAGCCCTCTGCTAATAAAACTCGACTCAGTTTCACTGTACTGCAATTTGGCTTCCTCCTTTCACACTCCCCTAAAACTACTCTTGCCAAGATAACCAATTCTTACTGCTAAACCAGACAGGCTCTTTTCAATCCTCAGCAGACATTTCACACAAGTGATTTCCTTCTTGTCAAAATGTTCTGTTCCTCTGATTTCCTGGAGGCTACCTTCAGCCAATGTTCCTGCTCCCTCAGTGAATTCCTTCTGGCCCCTTTTCAGAGTTCTCTCTCTACCCAAATCTTAAGTCCTGATGCTCCTGGGGGCATCATCTTCCCCATCACTCCTGCAGACTCTCCTGGTTGGTCTTCTCCACACCTGTGGCTTCAATGACCGCCTGTATGTAGATTACTCCCAATCTCTTATTCCCAGCCTCACTCTCCAATCTATCCTCTGGCAGAGCGATTGAGCCACATCACGACTCTGCTTAAAACCTTCCAACCCTGGTTCTCTGAACAAACCCCTAATCCTGTCTCATGTCACACAGGCCTTTTCATGACCTGACCCCCGCTTACCTCACCTCACTCCCACCTCACTCTCCCTCGTGCTTATTGGAACAATGTATAATTCCTCAAATGTGCCATGCTGTTTGCCTCCTTGTCTTTTGCACGTGCTCTTTTTATACTTAGGATGTTTTTCCTCTCTTTCCTTTCAAGTCCTCCTTATGGTTCAGGTCTCAGCTTACCAGTCCACTTCCTTCAAGAAGC
The DNA here is from genome assembly GCF_949752795.1 of Hyperoodon ampullatus. Taxonomy (NCBI): domain Eukaryota; kingdom Metazoa; phylum Chordata; class Mammalia; order Artiodactyla; family Ziphiidae; genus Hyperoodon; species Hyperoodon ampullatus. The sequence goes on along the minus strand of NC_136927.1, from coordinate 51,027,605 downwards.
CTTCTCTGACCACCTGAGACTACGCAGGAGCCATGTTCCAGGTGGTCTCACCATTGCCTGTACTTAACCTTGACAGCAGCACCTGACACACGGGACTCTGTCAGACCCCCAGACTGTGAGCTCTGGTGCAGGGTGAACTTCTCGCCCACTGCTGTACCATGGGCACCAGTGTAGCACCCAGCACATACTAGATGCCCAGGAAATGTCTGTGGGTACGGGAAGCTGGTGGACGACCTGGCTGGCCCTGTGCACCTTTCCTACTTCTCTCCCAGGGTTGAAGGAGCAAAGAAATGCTGCCCAGAGCACTCAGCCAGGAAAGCCCTGCAACAGCTTCCAGGGGCCCCTCTGTCTACGGATCTCGATGCTTCTCCCTCGTCCTGCCCCCTCCCCTGAATTTCCTCATTCCTCATCCTTACTGCCCCAGCCCCCCACCCACCCAAACACCGGGCCAGGTACCCTGTTACAATTTACTTCCAAAAGCTCTTCCTGTCCTTCCTTGATCTGGTGCCAGGGGAATGAAAACTGGCCTTGGTGTGAGTCCTAGCTCTGCCACTGACAAACTGTATGACCTTGACGAAGACCCTTACCTTCTCGGAGCCTGTTTCCTCATTTGCAAGTACGGCAATAACCCCACTCTTCATAAACCTTAGATCAATAGACTAACCTAAGATGGTATCATTATTATTTATTATTATTCATCATAAACAGTGATCTGCTAGTTCTGAGGCAACAGTCCATGAGGGCAGGAATCCATTGATTCCACAAATACATTTTGGGTATTTACTACCTGGCCGGCACAGTCCTAGGCACGGAAATATCCCAGGGAATGAAACAAAGTCCCTGTCTTCACCTGCCTGAGAGTGCAGTCCCCTGAGTGCTCAAGAATCTAATGAGGGCTACAGAGAAGACTAAAGCAGGGGAGGGGGCTAGCACATGACGCAGGGGGCTCTCCATCCGTTGGGTCACCTAGTCCCCAGCACCTGGAGACTGGAGCCGCTGCTCAAAAGGTGATCGGTGGATGATCAAACGCTCCGAAAGTTCTGCTCCAGAACAAGGCTGGCCCTGGACCCCTCTGTGCTGGGCGATGGCCCCAAGGGCTCAGGACCCGGCTCTGTGTCCCCAGGGGCGGCCCGGCTCCCCACCCCGCAGCAGCCTCCCTGCCCACCTTCATGCGGCTGTAGACGGTAGAGACAGGCGTGACCCGGTGGTGCTGGTGGGAGCCCAGGAGGCCGCAGAGGCCGCAGATGAGCTCCTGGTCCTTCTCACAGAAGAGGCTGAGAGGGTTCCGGTGGTGCGCACAGACCTGGGGTTCAGGGTCCCCAGGGAGCTGCAGGGCTTCAATCACCCTCGCCAGGGAGACGTTAGGCGGGGAGCTGCTGCAGTCCACCTCCTGCCGGCACACGGGGCAGCGCAGCTCCGAGTCCAGGTGACGGGACAGGGACAGCAGGCAGCCCTTGCAGTAGGAGTGGCCACACTGCAGCATCAGGGGCTCCTTGAAGACCTCCAGACAGATGGGGCACTGCAGGCGGTCCTCCAGCTCGGGCACACTCACTTGCCACGCCATCCACAGAGCCTGCTGGAGCCCAGGGCGGCCTCCCTGGAGACTGCTTTCTCCACTCCTTTGGCCCCCAGCCCCCAAGGGCCCTGAAAGGAGAGGCTCTTAAGGACGCCAGTCTTCGATTCCAGTCCTGACCCGCTATGACTTTGGGTCTGTTTTCCCATCTTTAAAACAAAGGGCTTAAATGAAAAGTGTGGTCACTTGGAGGTCCAGGATTCAACACTGTTAACTCCGATTTGGAGGTAAACATGAAAGAGGCCATCTGCAGGGTCATTTGGAGTGACACTAATAATGCAAGCTCCAGCCCAGCAGGTGTCCTGACCTAGAACTGGAAAGCAAAAACAAGCCAAGGTCTTTCCCACCTTCTAGATCAGTTCTCAAACTGGCGAGCAGCTGTTGGAAGCAGAGTTACAATAGAATTCCTGAGTCACCCCTTCACACATCTCAAATGAACCCCAGAAATCTGCACTGACAATTGACACCCCCAGGCCATTCTAAAGCAGAGTTCTGTCTTAGAACAACACTGTTCCAGAGAGTCTGGGACCCTGGAGAGCAGTCTCCTGAGCTCCCACCCTGCTCCTCTGTAAAAACTGACTGGCGTCTCACCAGAAGTCGGCAGGGGGCCAGGGGAACCCCTCACTGGACTACCTGGCTTCTCGGGATCCGCCAAGCCCCCCACCGGGGCCTCACACCAGCATCATCGACTTGATCTGCTCTGCCTTCTCTTCTCCCCAGGATGGGACAGCAGGTGCAGAGATCTGGGGATTGTAGCTGGACACCAGTTCTACCAAGTCTCTGCTCCTTTCCTCCTCCCCTTTCCCAGAAACACCCCCGGTGTCCTCAAGGTCACTCAGAATCAGGTGGAACTAGGCCATATCACGGGACCGGGGAGGCAGCCTCTGCTTGGCCGGCTCTGATAGCGGCAATACTCAGGTCCTCGCCTTGGCCAGGCATGGGGGAGGGGCAGAGACAGAGGGACTGGGTACCTATTCATACCTCACAGACCCCAAACGGGAGTGGACTCGTGCTTTGACACAATTCTTTCTGAATCTCAATCTCTCCCTCTCTCTCTCTAGAATAATGAAGGTATTTTTAGTTACCTAGATTTTTAAACTGATGTATAACTTCTATAAAGTGCACAAATCTTAAGTACACAGTTGCGGTACAAATTCTATGTGTATACTCACTCACAAGGTCAAGATACAGAGGAGCGGGACTTCCCTGGTGGCGCAGTGGTTAAGAATCCGCCTGCCAATGCAGGGGACATGGGTTCGAGCCCTGGGCCGGGAAGATTCCACATGCCGTGGAGCAACTAAGCCCGTGCGCCGCAACTAAGCCCGTGTGCCACAACTACTGAATCCCGCATGCCTAGAGCCCGTGCTCCACAACAAGAGGAGCCACCGCAATGAGAAGCCCGCGCACCGCGACTAGAGAAAGCCTGCGCTCAGCAACAAAGACCCAACGCAGCCAAAAATTAAATAAATTTATTTAAAAAAAAGATACAGAGGAGCTTCTGGGTTGGTGAACACATCCATGTGCTGGGAGGGTGGTGCACCCCAGTTCCACGGGGACAGAAGTCCCTGCACTCTGGACCCTTCCAGATTTCACCCTATGTACCTTTTCATATGGTCGTTCATCTGTATCCTTTACTATAAACTGGTAAACATTTTAGAAAAAGATCAAGATACAGAACATTTTCAGCACCCAGAGGCTTCCTAATGCGTCCCCCATTCAGAACCCCTAACACTATCCTGACTTACATCATCATAGATGAATGTGGCCTGGCTTTGAATTTCAAATAAACAGAATTACATAGCATGTATTCTTTTTTTTTTTTTTTTGCGGTTAGGCGGGCCTCTCACTGTTGTGGCCTCTCCCCTTGCGGAGCACAGGCTCCGGAGCACAGGCTCAGTGGCCATGGCTCACGGGCCCAGCCGCTCCGCGGCACGCGGGATCTTCCCAGACCGGGGCACGAACCCGTGTCCCCTGCATCGGCAGGCGGACTCTCAACCACTGCGCCACCAGGGAAGCCCCATAGCATGTATTCTTTTGTGTCCAACTTCTCTTACTCAATATGGTTGAATTACAAACATTTTTATTAAGGTTATTTCGAAGGTTTCGAAGTTCAATGTCATTTTGTTGTATAGTTAATAAATATACTACTATTTGTATCATGGCTGTGTGGTGGGAGCTCACTGAATGGAAAAGACAGGGGTGGGTGAGGGGTCTCCAGACGCGTTAAGAAACAAGGAGCTTTGGATCAGCAGGCCACGACCCCTGCAGGCCTAAGCACCCATGTCTGTCAGCGGGGTGAGGTCTCTACCCCAGTGACAAGCTAGACCAAGGGCTGGTATAGGCAGGTAGAAAGCCAATTTTATTGAATTGGACAAATATTTACTGAGAACCTGCTATGAGTCAAGCACTAGGCTGGGTATTAGGGACCCATTAGAGAACGAGACAGACAATGCTTCTGTGCTTTTGGATTTGATAATATGTGGGGGTAGGAGTAGGGTGAGGCCATAAATAAACTAGATAATTTAATAGCGTTAAATGCTATGCAGGAAGTAAACGGCGTGGTAAGAAAGAGGGAGATGGAGTGGCAGGATTGTGAGGTGCATTCTAGAAGGGGGCAGGACAATCTTTCAGGAGGGATGGTTGAGCTGAGAACTGAAGGATACCAAGAGGCCAGCCACCTGAAAGGAGGGCAGTCCAGGCAATGGGTAAGCAAGTGCACGGGCCTGAGGCTGGAAAGAGTTCAGTACAATTGACCCTTGAGCAGTGTGGGGTTAATCCTCATATACCTTAGAGTCAGCCCTCTCCACCCATGGATTCCACCAATAACGGACAGTGTAGTACTGTAATATGTACTATTGGAAAATGTCTGCGTATAAGTGGACCCTCGCAATTCAAACCCCTGTTGTTCAAGGGTCAACCGTATTTGTGAGATCCACCAGAGAGGGGGCCTGGGTGGCTGGATCACAGTTAAGCCAGAGGGAACGTCAGAAGATGAGGTCAGAGGGGTTGGCAGGGAGGGCCCTGTAGATGAGGGCAAAGGTTTGGATTTAATTTCAAGGGCAGTGGGAGCTATTGGCGGCTTTTAAAGCAAGGGAATATGATCTGATTTATATTTTTAAAAGATCCTTCTAGCTTCTGTGTAGATAATAGATCATAGTGGCTAGAGCACTTGGGTGGGTGGATCGTGATGCCAAGGAGATCAAGGTGAAAAAGGCAGACGGGAGAATCCAGAGTCAGATGCCTGACTGAGGACGACCAGGTGAAGCAACTGAGTAGCCCAGTGGTCTGCAGACTTCAGCAGACACAAGAATCACATGGGGGCTTGTTAAAAGAGAAATTTCTGGGCCCAGGCCCCAGACTTTCTGATTCAGGAGTACAGGGATGGGTCCAACAATTTTGTCCCAATTTTTATAAGTTCCCAGGCAACACTGATGCTGCTAGTCTGGGGACTACACTTTGAGAACCACTGAAAAAGTCAAGTGGACACAGGCACCTAGAGCTCTGGTTCCCAGGGGAGGCTCTAGGCTGGCCTGGTATATCACATACTTAAACCTGGGAATGGTTGGGCTCTCTCAGGGACTGGGAATAGAGAAGGGCAGGGGTCCATAGACAGGGCCCTGAGGTTGCTAATGTTTAGAGGTCAGGAAGAGGAGGATGACTGAGAAGGGACAGCCAGACAGGTAGGAGGAAAATCAGGAGGATGTGGTGACCAGGAAGGTGTGGCAGGCAGAATGGTTCCCCAAAGATACCCATGCCCTAATTCCTGGAATCTGTGAATACGCTACCTTACACGGCAAAAGGGACTTTGAAGATGTAATTACAGTCATGGAGCTGAATTATCTGGGTGGGTCCAATCTAATCACATGACCTTTTAACAGTAGAGAACTTTCCCTGTCTGGACTCAGAGAGAGATGCAGCAGAAGAGGAGGAAAGCCTATAAAAATATCAATCAGATAATATTCCCTCCAAGCCTGAGAAGGAATTGGCATGCTGTTGCTGACTCTGAGATGTAGGGGCCCACGTGCAAGGACCACAGAGTAGCCTCTAAAAGCTAAGGATCACTGTTGGCTGACAGCAAGGACATGGGGACCTCAGGCTGAGAGCTGCATCTGCCAACAAACTGAATGGGCTTTCAAGTGGATTCTTCCCCAGAGCCTCCAGTGAGGCTGATGCCTTGATCTTAGCCCAGTGAGACTGGTGTCAGATTTCTAATGCACAGAACCGTGAGACAATAAATAGGTGTTGCTTTAAACAGCTAGTTTTGTGGTCCTCTATTGCAAGAGGGAAAGAAAACTAAATATAGAAGCCAAGAGAAAAAAAGCATTTAAAGGTCAGTCAGGTCAGCTTCATCAAATGCTGACAAGAGTCCAGTAACCTGCGGACAAAGAGGCATCTGACGGATTTGGCAACAACAGAAGAATGGTGGTGTGGAACAGGGGAAAGTGGTATTGAAGTGAGTTGAAAAGAAAATGGAGGGTAAGGAGGTGTTGACAGGATAGCTGAGAAAGCCCTTGCAGCAACCCTTTTGAGAAGTTTTTCCCACGGAGAGTAGGAATGAGACCACCCGTAGCAGCGGGGACATTTGGGACAAAGGGAGGCGTGTTTGTTTTAAGGCAGGGTATTTGGGGACACATATAAGCGGAAGGAAATGATCTGTAGTCAAGGCAAGGCAGGTGCAGGAGAAAGAGAATACCCAAAGGCGTCCAGTCCTCGGTTTGGCAAGAGTGGAAGGACGCAGGGAACAGGCTGGAGGGGATGGAATCCAGGGCTGTTCTTCCTTTGCTCCACAAGAGCGCAGGTGCAGCAGATTTTGCAGCTCCGGTGCTGGGAATGTGAGGGCCATCACCTTGTTTTCTCAGGAACTGGGCAGTTTGACTTTAAAGTCCTATCTGCGTCTACGTTTCCCCTGAACGCGATGGAGAAGGACAGAGGGTGGAAATAACCCACGACTGTGAGGCCTGGCCCTTCCAGCAGCCCGCCGTCTCTGGGGCCTTGTCCCCACCAGCGTGTTCTGCCGGCCACGTGCCCACAGCTTAGCCATCATGTGCCCCACTGCTGATCCTCACCACCTGCGTGTCCCATTCCTTGCGCCTTCACCACGTGCCACCACACGCCCCTGCCACGGGCCCCCGTCATGCTCTTCGCGTCCTCACTGGCTGCCTGATGTTGCTCTGCGCACCCCCGTAATGTGCCCAGTTTTGCTCCACGTGTCCCGTCATGCTCCGTGGTTTTTCACTACGTTTCCCGTCATGCCCTGCGAGCCCTCAACTCGCGCGGGATCAAACTCCTTGCGCCCCCACCACGTGCCCTGTCACGTGCCCTGCCGGGCATCCGTTGGCGCGTGGTCCAGCACCCAGCACCCAGCCCCGGCGTGGGCCCGCAGGCGGTTGGCTGTGGTTGGAGTGGAGCAATGAGCGCCTCCTCGCGGTCCCTGAACAGATTGCCGCCGTGGGATGCGGACGCCAGGGTATAAAGGGGAGGCCGAGTCTCCACTGGGGGAGGGCAGCGGGATCGAGAGGCAGGCCGCGCGGAGATGGGGGGCAGCGCCCGGAACCCGGGAGTCCTGCAAAGGGACGACACTCCCAGCCAGGTTAGGGCCCGGGCGCTGGGGAGTCAGGAGCCGGGGCCGCCGGAGTCGGGTGTCAGCTGAGGACTCAGATCTTCTGTTTCATTCCCCACAAGTCTCCGTACCAGCGGTTAAGTCAAAGGATGCTGGACCTTTCCGGAGACCGGGGCGTGCTGAAGGATGTCATCCGAGAGGGCTCTGGAGAACTGGTGACACCGGACGCTTCGGTGCTCGGTATGTCGTGCAGCCCTGGGTGCCGTCTGCCCTTGGGAGGCTGGCGATGCCCTAGTGCTGGCGGTTCCTCGGGTTTTAAGGGATAAGCGAGGGAACTCACTACCCCTTTGTGTGAGACCACTGTGAACAAGGGGCTCTGGGAGGCCCCCCAGCCCAGCTCTTCAACCTCAGAGCCAAAGGGCCGGCATCCAGACGTTGAGCAAAGGTTTCTCCTATCGCTCAGGGTGTGGGGCAGTTTAAGGGCATCTGGTACTCACATTGCTTTTGTGTGACAAAGAGATGAGATGTGGAGGCGTGAGTGCCTTTGGTCCGTTTTCCTCCCACTGTCTCTTTTTTCTGTCCTAGTGAAATATTCTGGGTATCTGGAGCACATGGACAAGCCTTTTGATTCCAATTGCTTTAGGAAAACCCCTCGGCTCATGAAACTTGGAGAGGGTAAGTTCAGAAAAGGAGCTGGAAAAGACGCCACAGCTTGGGGAACTGATGCAGGGCAGTGCCCTAGGACTGGAAAGCTGTCCAGAGAACTGAGTCTTCAAGTTGGTTTTTCTGAGGCTGGGTTTTGCTAAACGTTGTCTCCCACATTCCCCCCTGAGACCTAGGTATTTGGGAGATGGCCTGCCTGGCAAGGAAGGTAACCTTTGCATCCTGACTTAAACATGGGGTGCCGCATTCTTCTTTGTTAGTTTACTAAGTAGACATCTATTGAATGACCCTTTTACAGGGCAAGGTGAACAGAGAGGATGTACTCAGATGATTAGAAAGGCTGGGGCCAGTAAGGTGGAGATGGACACACTGATTAGAAAGGTTGGGGCCAGGATGGTGGAGATGGACACACTGTTTAGAAAGGTTGGGGCCAGTATGGTGGAGATGGACACACTCTGATTAGAAAGGCTGGGGCCAGTATGGTGGAAATTGACACACTGCAGACAACTAACCTCATGGAGCTCCTGGGAGGCATAAGCAGTGTTTTATGGGAGTGCTTAATGAAGGCACAATTAATTCCAGCTGGGAAGACTTCATGGTAGAGGGGGCATTTGAAATGAGCCCTGAAGTTTGAACAAGGGTTCACTCAGGGTGGAAGCTGGGCCTTGGGGGAGGAGGACAACATTGCAGGAAGAAGGAACTGCGTGAACAGAGATGTAGAGGCCAGAATGCTGCAGAGCCTGGAGGAGTTAGAGTCTGGGGTGGGGCAGGGGTGGGGGGGTGGGGGGGGCAACAAGGCTGAGAAGTGAGTTGGGACAACAGTGCAGAAGGCTTGGGATACTTGTGGAGAGATGTGGACGTGAAGGGGGAGGAAATGGATAGCACTGGGGCAGGATACTGGGCAAGCTTCCACCGTGTATTTTTCATCCCTTCTTCCAGATATCACACTTTGGGGCATGGAGCTGGGCCTTCTGAGCATGCGGAGAGGAGAGGTGGCCAGGTTTCTGTTCAAACCAACCTACGCTTACGGAATGCTGGGCTGTCCTCCCCTCATCCCCCCAAACACCACCGTCTTGTTTGAGATCGAGCTGCTTGACTTTCTGGATTCTGCTGAGTCAGACAGATTTTGTGTCCTCTCAGCCGTAAGTTCTGGAGCACAGATGTCAGCACTTGACAGAGAGTTGGGATGGGTTTGTGTTTTTGGTAATTATCCTGCCCTGCTGTTGATCCTCAGCCCCTGATTCTGCCCCAGCCTCCTGTGTGGTGGTGGGGAGCAGGGGGAGTGTCTGGCCACTTGTTAGTATGTGTCTGTCTTAGTTCTGCTGGCTCTTGTGTGCGGGTACATGTGCTAGGCCAAGGGTTTGTTATGGACCACCAGGCTGAAATGACCTTTCAGTCACTGTTTGCCAATTCTCCCTGAAAGACAAGGAACATTTGTTTCTCAACGCTGTTTGGTTCCCAGCAAGTCAAGCACTGATAGCTCCTAACTAAAGTGATCATATAATTTATTGTCCAACCCAGGACCCTTGAGAGTGAGAGGTACTGTTAACCAGATGGGATACCAGGACATTGGGTGTAAACTGGGACAATCCCAGGCAAACTGGGACAGATGGCCTCTGTCTTCATAACTTAAAAATTGCCTTTCCTTTGTAGCCTTTCACTTAACTCATCCCGTAGAGACAGGGCTTCTGATTGTCAGCAGTCACATGCACTCCTTGTTATGGTGTCTCACCCTGGCTGTACATGTGGCCTTAGATGTCCACCCCAGGTTCACATCTGTATATGACATCTCCCCAGCTAAACTGTCACCACCTCAAGTGAGAGATATTACCTTTTTCTCATCTTTCCACAAAGCAGAGGTTCTTGCAGATAACCTGGGTCCCAACTCTTGTGTACTGATTTAGAATCTTTGGGGATGGGGCTGGGACATCTGTTTAAAAAAGAGGCTCTACAGGTGATTCTGATGTGTACCAAGGATAGAGCCTCATGGCCAGAAAGACCAGCAGGGCCCTGGGTGGACCACGACCTGTTAAATGCTTTCTGGGTGAGTGGTTGTCCTGATACTTGACTTTTGTGCTTGACAAGTTCCATCAGTTTCTAATTCTATGAGAAACTGCCTCTTTAGGGAGCATCTCTGGGTAGGACTAAACTAGTAGACTTCATTTTGGCTCTAGTCTGTAAAACAGGAGCAGTAATGGCACTGACCTGCCGTGGCTTCTGTTGGGATTCACAGAGGTGACTTCTGCAGAGCCACCTGGCCCAGTGCTCGGCACACACGTGGCGGTGAACAGCGGTTCCTGATCTAAAGGAGCAGAACTGACAGCTGTGATGACGCTGGCATTGCGGCCCTGGGGCGTTCAGTTTCCTTGCTGGTGACCTTGTCTTTGATCCTCAGGAGCAGCAGGATCAGTTTCCACTTCAGAAGGTCCTGAAAGTGGCAGCTACTGAACGGGAGTTTGGCAACTACCTTTTCCGCCAAAATCATTTCTGTGATGCCAAAGTGAGATATAAACGGGTAAGACTGCTTTAAGGTACAAGTTTAGACCCTGGAAACTTCCTTCTTTAAAAGGTACAGACTTTTGGGCTTCCTTGGTGGCGCAGTGGTTGAGAGTCCGCCTGCCGATGCGGGGGACACGGGTTTGTGCCCCAGTCCGGGAAGATCCCACATGCCGCACAGCAGTGAGAGGCCTGCGTACCGCAAAAAAAAAAAAAAAAAAAAAAAAGGTACGGACTTTTGTCTCTGTCCCTACTCCTCACATACAGCCGTTAAGAAAAATCTTGCTTAAAAATCCACATGCCTTAGGCTTCCCTGGTGGCGCAGTGGTTGAGAGTCCGCCTGCCGATGCCGGGGACACAGGTTCATGCCCCGGTCCGGGAGGATCCCACATGCCGCGGAGCAACTGGGCCCGTGAGCCATGGCCGCTGAGCCTGCGCGTCCGGAGCCTGTGCTCCGCAGCGGGAGAGGCCACAACAGTGAGAGGCCCGCATACCGCAAAAAAAAAAAAAAATCCGCATGCCAGAGGGCTAAAGACTAGGAGAGGGGACACAGGGTTTGGGGGAGCTGGTAATGTTTGGTTTTGGATCTGGATGTGATTGCATGGGTGTGTTCAGACTGAAAATTCACTGAGCTGGATGCTTACTTTTGTACTTAACTGTGTGTGTTTTTCAATAAAAAAGTTTTTAAAAATTCTCTTTCTAGTTTAGGGTTCTCTACCTATTGACTTCTCCACCCCATTTGCCATCTTCATTTCATGTCTCTCTGACAGTGGAGATTCATCTAATTGTGACTCCATTCTCACCAAGCTTCTGATTGTGATTTGGCTTCCTGTGGAGGTTTTGCTGACAGGAATTCACTGTTGGCCTTGCGCTGCATTCAGCAAATATTATGAACACTTTCTGTGTGCCAAACTTTGCACCCTAAGTTCTAGAGGCAAACAGGATAGAGTTTAGAGTTTAGGGGTGTTCTGATTTTTGTCTCACTTGCATAGTGACACTAAACATGCAGGATTTGCATTCAGCTGTAAACCACAGAATCCTGAAAAACAGTTTTTCAAATAAACTAGAGACGTAATATTTCTCACATAAGAAGGGAGGCAGTCAGGGCTTCCCTGGTGGTGCAGTGGTTAAGAATCTGCCTGCCAACGCAGGGGACCTGGGTTCAAGCCCTGTTCCGGGCAGATCCCACATGCTGTGGAGCAACAAAGCCTGTGCGCTACAACTACTGAGCCTGCGCTCTAGAGCCCGTGAGCCACAACTACTGGGCCCGTGTGCTGCAACTACTGAATCCCGCACACCATAGAGCCCATGCTCCGCAACCAGAGAAGCCACTGCAATGAGAAGCCTGCACACCACAATGAAGAGTAGCCCCCACTCGCTGCAACTAGAGAAAGCCCACGTGCAGCAACAAAGACCCAACACAGCCAAAAATAAATAAATAGATAAAATTTAAAGAAAGAAAGGAGGCAGTCGAAGCCTGGCACAGCAGTTCTACAAAGCCGTCAGGGACTCAGGTTCCATAGGTCTCTGCTTGGCTGCCCTTAAGCATGTTTTTGTTCTTTTTATTTTCCCCCAAGATGGTAGTTCAACCTGCAGCATCATGTGGTCATCTGGGCAGGAAGAAGGGAGGGGAGAAGAGTCTGGTGTGTTTATTTATATTAAGAGCTTTCCGGAATTCCTCTTACCCCAGCTTCCCTTTATATCTCATTGGCCATACCCGTGGTAAATGTCCATTTCCCCTTAGCTGTATATGTATAAGAAGCTGGGAAGTGTGGTTTAATTAGTACATTGCCGCTTTGAATGAAATGGAGGCTCTGTTAGAAGAGGAGGGAAATACCAATAGACGTTATCTTTCTCTGACTTACTTCACTTAGCATAATACCTTCTAGGTCCATCCGTGTTGTCACAGATGGCAAGATTTCGTTCTATTTTATGGCTGAATAATGTTCCATTGTGTATATATACCACATTTTCTTTATCCATTCATCTATTTTGGGGCACTTAGGTTGCTTCCATATCTTGGCTACTGTAAATAATGCTGCAGTGAATGTAAGGTGCATATATCTTTTTTTTATGAATTGGGAGATGGGGATTGACATATACACACTATTTTTTTAAATTTATTTATTTTACTTATTTATTTTTGGCTGTGTTGGGTCTTCGTTGCTGCACACGGGCTTTCTCTAGTTGCAGCAAGCGGGGGCTACTCTTCGATGTGGTGCACAGCCTTCTTATTGTGGTGGCTTCTCGTTGCAGAGCATGGGCTCTAGGCGCACAGGCTTCAGTAGTTGTGGCTTGCGGGCTCTAGAGCACAGGCTCAGTAGTTGTGGCACACGGGCTTAGTTGCTCCGTGGCGTGTGGGATCTTCCCAGACCAGGGCTCGAACCAGTGTCCCCTGCATTGGCAGGCACACTCTTAACCACTGAACCACCAGGGAAGTCCCTATAGTAATTTTTCTTAAACACCAGTCAGCATTCAGTCATTTTCTTCATTCACTTTCTTGATAGTGGCTTTTGAAGCACAAGAGCTTTTAATTTTGATGAAGTCCAGTTTATTTATTCTTTAGATATTTGTGCTTTCAGTGTCATTATTAATCTAAGACCACAAAGATTTACACCAGTGTTTTCTTCTAAGAGTCTTACAGTTGAGCTCTTAGATTTAAGTCTGTGGTCCATTTTGAGTTAATTGTATGCTGTCTGAGGTAGGAATCCAGCTTCATTCTTTTGCATGTTGACATCCGTTTGTCATAGCACCATTTGTTGAAAAGACTGCTCTTTCTCCATTGAATGGTGTGGCACCCTGTTGAAAATCAGTTGATTCTAGATATATATAGGTTTTTTTTTTTTTTACCAGTATCTTCAAAGGAGAATTTCAATTGAATTTTTCATAATTTATATTTCCTTATATCACAACATTTTTAATTAGGAAAAGCAAATTAAAACCCACTCAAAAATCAGACAAAAATCATGTTTTCCTTTTAATTGACACTGTTTCCTCTGTCAGGTGCTACTTTGGTAATAATTAGGTCCCCACCTCTCAAGACCATTGCATCTGAACAGGCTGAGACAGAGCCAGTGTGAACACAGACCCCAAAGCAGGGCTTTTGGGATAACAAGAAGAGAAAAAAACAGCCTTTCTCTTCACTTACAAAGGGGGTCACTCAGAGGGTCCAAAGCTCTGTTTTCCAAATGTAGAAAACCTGGAGCTCAATGCAAACTGGAAACCAAAATATATCAGAAATGAAGCATAGTGCTTCGTCAAATACTCAAGGTCTGATCATCCCACCTCTTCTATAAGGAATGCCCCCCCTCCAGCATTTTTAAAGGAAGATGTTTGTTTCTATTTCACTTTCCAACTGGGTATAAAATCTACTAAAAGGGATACAATGAATCAGAATAAATCAGCTCACTCACAAGAGACACTCCCAGATAAAGATTTTTGGTTGCTGAGATTATTCAGCACATTATTTCAAAATGGCAAAATTCAGGACAATCTGAGCATTCAAAAGTGGCAGCTAGGGCTTCCCTGGTGGCAGTGGTTGAGAGTCCGCCTGCCGATGCAGGGGACACGGGTTTGTGCCCCGGTCCGGGAAGATCCCACATGCCGCGGAGCGGCTGGGCCCGTGAGCCATGGCCGCTGAGCCTGCACGTCCGGAGCCTGTGCTCCGCAACGGAAGAGGCCACAGCAGTGAGAGGCCCGCGTACCGCAAAAAAAAAAAAAAGTGGCAGCTACATTCACTGACAGGTTATGTGAGACACACGTACATACAACCCATATTTCAGTGTACATGTCAAGGGGCCAAGACCCCTGATCAACTCAATAAGTTATTTTGTACATTACAGTGCACAGAACTACAGAGGGAGAGATACTTTCTTGGAGAGGTTCATCCTCTCTGAAGGAGGCTGGAGCCCAGTGCCCAAGGCCCTCATTAGCTAGACCCCTCCTCTTCTTTGGTTGTGGTGGCTTCAGAGACAGCCATTTCCTCTAATTGATCCGCTGGCTTCTCCTCCTCCTCCTGGGGATAGAGGTCCGGGTACTTCTGCATGCACTCCTGCATGGCCCGGAACTGGTCTATACAGTCCGACCCCTTAACATCCTCTGTGCTGTAGTGGAAGCAGTAAAAGGCCGCCTTGAACTGTTCCCCACACGGGCCGCTGGCCATGCCCCCCAGGCACGGGCAGTTCCAGTTGATGTCTCCGTTGGGCAGGATCAGTCCGTGCTCCTCGTAAGGATCATTGGGGTCATCGGCCACCAGCTCCGCACTGCTTGGAGTTTCATGGTCTTCTTTGGTCACAAATATGATTCGATCCTTCCCTTCCTGCCAGCAGTAGGCCATGGTGCAGCCCGGCGCTCCGACCTCGCGGTGACTGTGGCGGCGGCCTCACGCCGTGACCTCTCCGCTGCGGGGCTGGCGGCTTGGAGGCCCGCGCGGGCCCCTAGATATATATAGGTTTGTTTCTGGATTCTCAGTCTGCATTGTTGGTTCTATTCCACTGATCTATATGTCTGTCCTTATGGGTATCACACTGGCTTGGTAATTAATAAGTTTTGAAATTAGAGAGTATGAGTCTTACAACTTTGTTCTTTCTTTTTTTTAATGTTTTTTGGCTATTCAGGATCTCTTGAATTTCCGTATGAATTTTCAGATCTGCTTGTCCATTTTTGCAAATTTTGGTAGTGGTTGCATTGAAAATGTAGAACAATTTGGGCACTCTTGCCATTTTAACAGTATTAAGTCTTCTGATCTGTGAACATGAGATGTCTTTCCATTTATTTAGATCTTCTTTAATTTCTTTCAACAATGTTTTATAGTTTTCAGTCTACAAGTGTTACACTTTAAATTTATTGCCACTTATTTTATTCTTTTTGATGCTGTTATAAATGGAGTTGTTTTCTTAATTTCATTTTTGGATTATTTATTGCAAGAGTAAAGAAATACAACTAACTCCCATATATTGATCTTGTGTCCTGCAACTTTGCTAAACTCATTTTTTAGCACTAATTGTGTGTGTGTGTGTGTGTTCTTAGGGTTTGCTATATATAAGACCACCTTCTCTTGACCTCCTGTCTTCCTTCTCCACAGGCCTTTTTGCTTCTCCACCGGCGATCAGCACCCCCTGAAGAGCAACTCCTGGTGGACACCGCCAAGCTGCTTGTTCTCCTTAACCTGTCCTTTACGTACCTGAAGCTGGAGCGACCCACCATGGCCCTGCGCTATGGAGAGCAGGCTCTGATCATTGACCAAAATAACACCAAGGCCCTCTTCCGATGTGGACAGGTGAGTTGGAGGGCAGGGACTTGGGAATGAATGCCCGAAGAAAGGCAGCAGTGGTGTTCAGCTTGGGCACTGCAGAAGTGCTGCCTTTCCTAAAGTGTGCTTTTAAAATTTTGTCCTTTTGACAGGCCTGTCTCCTCATGACTGAGTATCAGAAGGCCCGGGATTTTCTAGTCCGAGCCCAGAAGGAACAGCCCTTCAATCACGACATCAATAACGAGCTGAAGAAACTGGCCAGGTGAGACCTGTGTTTTCAGGAGTGGAAACAGAGGAAGGAACGTGTGGTGTGGCTGCCACTCTGGCCTGCCCGCTCGGGTGTAGGCCTGTTTGATGTTGCCAGGCTTGTGCTGGGAGGCAGCGCCCCCTAGAGCTGGCTTTGTGAAGTGCTCGGCACTCTGACCCACAGCTCCCAGGCCGTGGGGGGGCGGGGTTGGGGGAGGGCGGCTGTAGGACAGACCTCCAAACCACACATGCCTGGACCATCGCCCGCCTCCCTGTCCTCCCCCAGAAGTAAGCACCCTGAAGAGGTGGCCAGTGTGACTTTCAGAAAGGGCAGTGTTCTTCGGATATTCTTCCCTACTCGCCACCAACTGAGGACTGCTGTTCTCAACTGACTGCAGACCCTGGCTTGATGTGAAATGGCTCTTTCGAGTCTACTCATACCCTAGGGTGACGCTCTTGTTACCCAGGTGATATTGATACCAACCTTGAAGTAATCTAACTTTTTCTGATTGTAGAAGCTACGTGTTCATTGTAGAAAACTTTGAAAATTTCAACATAGTTAATCACCGATAATTCCATCACTTCATATTATAACCACTGGGGTTTTTTGTTTGTTTGTTTGGTGTTCTTTTGTTCCTCTGTATTGGTGGGATTTTTTTTTTTTTTTTTTTTTTGGTACGCGGGCCTCTCACTGTTGTGGCCTCTCCCGTTGCGGAGCACAGGCTCCGGACGCGCAGGCCCAGCGGCCATGGCTCACGGGCCCAGCTGCTCCGCGGCATGTGGGATCTTCCCGGACCAGGGCACGAACCCGTGTCCCCTGTATCGGCAGGCAGACTCTCAACCACTGCGCCACCAGGGAAGCCCCTATTGGTGAGATTTTTCTACTCCTGTTAACATTTTTAAATGTTTAATCCAGATTGCTAGTTAAAGCTTTCTTGCCATTAAAAAAGGTCTGAGGTGTGTGTACCTCTTATATGGATCCGATTGTTTGCATTTCAGGCCTTTAACACTTTCTAGCAATTTCCTTTCTGGTATTTATAAATATCCTGTCAAGTTAGGTGTAGAAATTTTGGAGTCTGACCATTCTTTAGCAGGAAAATCTCAAGATAAGTTTGAGGTCTCTGAGTGTAAGGTGTTGCTCGGCAGGTCTCTGCTGGGCAGCCTCACTGACAGCGGCTCCCGGTCTTCGAGGCTGCCATCTCTGCAGACGGTGCGCTTTTTGTCCAAGGGCTTCCTGAGCAGCCCTCGGGAGCCTCCCCCATCTCCCCACCCCCAACCCCCCAGCGTTGCTTCCACCCACTCCTGATTCGGTGTAGGGCCTGCTGAAGTTTCGGTGTTTCTGGACCTGAGTGGAGAATTCCAGCCACCAGGTGTCACCTCCCACAGAGACAGCCCTTCTCTAACTACCGTGTATTTCTACCGGCAGCTGTTACAGGGATTACATGGATGAAGAGAAAGAAATGTGTCGCCGAATGTTTGCTCCTGTTGAGCACGGCTCTACAGTAGGAGAAAACTAAAGGTAAGGGAAGGGCTGATGCATGAAGAGCTTCAGGATTTTGTCTAGTACAGGTCGTCCCTGTAACGGTGGGGTTATGTCCCAATAAACCCATCGTAAGGTGAAAATATCATAAGTCAAAAATGCATTTAATACATCTAACCTCCCGGAACACCCTAACTTAGCCTCACTGGTCTTAACCGTGCTCAGAATGCTGATGTTAGCCTACAGTTGGGCCAAATCAGCCCAAAGAAAGCCTGGTTTTATTATATAATAGAGTGTCGACTGTCTCATGCAGTTTATTGAACACTGTACTGAAAGTTGAACCAGAATGGTTGTCTGGGTTCAGAACGGCTGTCAGCGTGTCGCTTGTTTACCCTCGGGATTGCGGGGCCGATCAGGAGCTCCGGCTTGCTGCCCGGCATCATGAGAGCCACTGGGACAGCATGCTGCTAGGCCGGAAAAAGATCAGAATCCAGAATTTCAGGTACCATTTCTGCTGGACGTGTATCGCTTTTGCACCATCATAAGGTGGAGAAGTCATGAGTCAGATCATCATAAGCCGGGGGCCGTCTGTGTGAGGAGGTGGGCTCTTCTCCTCGGCCCCCTGTGACTAGTGCCGCCTACAGTGAGGAGAGAAACCCTCCTTCCTGGAGCTGATGGGCCGCTGTGGTGCAGGGGGAAGGCACATGCTGTGGGCCTTCTCAGAGAAGATCACAGAAGTGAGGGAGGTCCATGCAGGGCTGGAGGTTAGATTCATAGGTTTGGGAAGCCTTAATCCTAAAATTGAAAACGGAAATGTTTCATGGTATATGTTCACCTCCCTCACAGTAGCGTGGAACGTGAAGCTGTGGGTATAGTTATTAATGCAATGGTTTATCTGGGTGTTGAAGATAATGCTTTTCTTAATCTGGTTTCTCCCCAAAACCTGAAAGCCTCCAACCTCACCTTCCATCTAACACATTGTTAAAGGCGATCCACATGTCGAGGGTGGGAATGGTTGGTGACTGCTAAGTTCCAAGTATTCCGAGAACTAGAGACGGAAGGTTTTCAGAGCAGCAGGGGGTGGGCACGCCCGGGCCTGCTGCACCCAGGGTTTAGCTGCTCGGGGTTGCGGTTTCCCCAGGACTACATGACATAACCCTCTTGTCTGGTTTACTGTTACTTCAGAAAACGAATGGAAACAAAATCACCTGCCTTAAACACCTGCTTAGCTGGGTAGATAGCTCTGCTCTCTTGAGAGAAGTTAAACAAGGGACAACAAGAAAACAGCTGCTGGACGGGCTCGTGATGATAAACCTCTCCTTTGTTGCCTCCTCCATCTCCCTACAAAGGAGGCTTGAGAGAAGAAGGCAGTGAAAAGGCCCATTCATCTCAGGGCTTTTGCAAGCGATCTGTACACTCTTGTCTCTGCCCCGTCAGAAACAGCCAGTCGGTATCAGACGTAATGTCGCCGTCACCACTGACCGTGACCCTGTGACCTTGGCCTTCAGGTCTTGCGGGGACATTGGTGTATTAGCAGGTCTCCTGAGCTGAGACATGAGCCAAAGGACTTCTCTCGTTTGGCGACTGTCAGTGTCTGCCAGAAATGGATGCCCGGTGGCTTTTTGCCAGACATTTTGAGCTGTGAGCTGGCACGTTCTGCCACTTAATGAAGATCTGATTCTTCCCAGGTCTGTCCTAGAAACAGACTTTGGAAAACCCAGCAGGGAAACAAGTGTCCTTTCTGTTGTCCTCACCTCCCAGCTTTCTGCATCTGGCAGACGTTTTGGAGCCGCTGATTCTTAGATGGTTTCGGCGGTATCCCTAAGTCTCGAGTTTGTCTTATCACCAGCAATGGCCACGATCATCAGACTCCCACTGCCATTGAGGTTGTAACACGTTTTGGCTTTTGTGTCGTTGGTCTTGCTGCTCCCCTTTTTTTCTGTTGTACTTGTGCCTAGTTAGTCACTTAAAATGTCTAGGTTTTTAGATTATGTTGCCAACTAGTTTTAACTAACTAGGATCATTTAAAATGTGTACTTGTCTTCCAAGATGTTAGATGCTACTGACTCGTCTCCATCTTGTCTTCAAAGATGTTAGATACTTCTGGTGGAACAAGAGTTCCCTCAATTATATTCTCTAAGCCTCTGGTGATAGATGCAGTTTTCTGAGATCAATAGACCATGTCCTTTTCACCTTTGTATTTTGCAGCATCTGGAACCATGCCTAGCATGTGATTGATGCTCAGTAAATGTTAGTTGGATCAAATATGAAATAGCTGAAATGCTAGCCCAGCCTCTTTGAAACCATACCTTCCAGGCTGACTCTTGTACTGGCTGTCAGGACTCATGTTATTGCCAGTAACAGAAACCCATTTTTAACTAGTGTCCACTAAAAAAAGGTTTACTGAGGGGATCCTGGGGTAGCTCACAGAATCCAAGGAGATGGTGAACAGTCAGTAGTCGGGCAGGTAGAGACTCTGGGCCCCAGGGAATCAGTCTCATCTTTGCTTCATTCTCTCCTGCCCTAAGGAATGCCCAGGCATCCATTTACACAGCCTTTCTATTGGAGAGGGGTATTCCTTACCCACACCTCCCTCCTCTTCCTGAACCAACTGTAGCTCCAGTTTGAAAAATCTCGAAGCAGGGCTCTGGCCTGGTTTGGAGGGTGTGGAGTCCCAGTTATCATATCATTTCATCCAAAAGGATTTCCTTGTGTATCTCTAAAAGATAAGGACCACTCTTGCCCATTTTCTTTTATTCTCTGAACTGCTTATTTTTCTGTTCATTTGCTTTGACTTTTCTCTTTTCCATGTTATAGACTTTCCACAAATGGTTGGTGTATCTTGGTTGCTTATTCACATATAAGAATGAAACAGTAAGGAAAGTTGACCAGGAGCTCTGTCACCTGGGCAGGGCTTTTCGACTCATCCTTCTTAAGGCTGAACAGATGGGAGCTGAATGAAATGCTTTAAGATCCTTAAATACCACAGGGAGGGGCTTTGCATTGGGCACCAACTCCTATACTAGCTTCCCAGATTTTCCTCGGGTGGATTTTTCCCCCTAAAATAGGGGGTACCAGTTCTGTATTATTTTAATCTGTACATTCTCAATTTCTACTGAAGTCGAGCATCTTCTTGCATATTTATTGGCCCCGTATATTCTTTATGCAAGTTTCCTATTGATATCCTTTGCTCACTCTTAGGTCTTTTCTTCATTGTTTTGTAAGAACCCTTTTTCACTTGAAGGATGTTCACTAAATGTCTGTTACGTAAGTTCACATATTTTCTTCTAGTTCTGAGTGCTTATACATTTACATGTATCGCTGTTTTCTTTGTGGTCTCTGGAATTCACATTATGCTTACACTTGACCTGTGGGAGTAGCAGAGGTCTGTAATGAGTGGGCAGGAGAGCTCAGGGGTAACGGGTTTCCTAACAGTTCTTCCTGGAGTCTGAGCATCATTCCATGTCCACAGTGCTCCGTAATGTCCATAAGCCCATTTAATCTTCCCAACATTTTTTTGAGGGAGAAATTATCTCCGTTTTACAGATTGGGGAAGGAATAAAGCTCAGAGAATTAGACCCTTTCCCTGTTTGTGTGTGTGTAAACAACTGTGACCATTTTCATTTGATTTGAAATGTAAACCCCAGGTGATATCTGAGGCTTTGAATATATTCAGCTTCTTTCTTCAGCTGGAGCATTATCACTGGTTGCTCAGGGATTCTTTATTTCTTTCTTAGGTGTTTAGGAATTTCCTGCCTCTTCTCTGCTTTTCCATACTTAAGAGAAGCTGAAGCCTTTGGGCTATAGAATTAAGAGGATTGAGCCGTGTTGCTTGGCCAGCCTCAGGGAAAGAGTATCCTAACAGACTTCATAAAAAGTGTTTTCTGGGGGCTTCCCTGGTGGCGCAGTGGTTGAGAGTCCGCCTGCAGATGCAAGGGACACGGGTTCATGCCCCGGTCCGGGAAGATCCCACATGCCGCGGAGCGGCTAGGCCCGTGAGCCACGGCTGCTGAGCCTGCGCGTCCACAACAGGAGAGGCCACAACAGTGAGAGGCCCGCGTACCGCAAAAAAAAAAAAAAGTGTTTTCTGGGAAGTCAAAGCAGCTCCCAGGAGGCTCAGGTAGAAATAAAGGCCGAGCTGTGGAGAGTCCACTCCTGTAGTTGAGATTCTGGGATTCGTTTAGTCCTAGTTCAAACTGTTGGCCGGAGTGATCCCTGGAGCAGCAAGCCCCACAGAGCTCGGTGCCGAGGCTCGAGGGGTCCTCTGGGGTCAGGGGTTCCCTTGTTCCAAAATAGCCTTCCTGTGTCTGGCCCGTACCGGTCAGTTGCCCGGAAACCCTAGGAGCAGAGCATCATCCCTCACAGTGTGTGACCAGATCCAGACGGAGAATCCGTTTGATCCCATTCTTCCCAAAGGGATTAAGGAGAAACTCAAATCTACTGTTGAGTCTATAAAGATATTTCATGCCTCCAGTTAGACTCGTCTGAATCCTGAACAAATAATAACTTGCTTAAGTGTATTTTTATGACTTTATATATTAATTCTGACTGACTTTCCCTGCATCTCCACTTTTTTTTCTCCTCCAAATGGAGATGTATTTTCTCAAGAGTAACAGGGCCAGGCAGGCATGCTCTTGTTCTCAGATGAGGGCCGTGCTGTTTTCCAGGCAAACTATTAGACACAGTCTCTTGATCTTTAGGAAATCTGTGAAATGCCTTTTCTCCCAGCTCAGGGGTGTCATTGAAGTCATCCCTTTGTTGTGTGACTATAAATAACTCCACTTAGGTTGGCACCTCTTCATTTTACCCCTCCCTGGGAAACGTTTCCGCTGGTAGAGCTTCTTTGGCCCGTTCACCTCTCTCTGCAGCCTCTCTTGGCAGCCGTAACAGGCCCCAAACCTGCTGCCTACTGAGATTTACTTCTGTGCTCTTAGTAGGTGAGGTATCAATGAGGGCTAGTTAATTAAATGTCAGGTGATAACTAGGTTCCTTTCTCTAACCTTCAAATCAGTGATTACTGAAGTGCCATTACCTTTCCTTATGGGGCTGAAAAATGGGAAATTTGTATTCTCAGTCTTAGCTTGCTTTCTGTGACATCAGCCAAGTCATTTAACCCCTCTGGGCTTCAGTCTTGTCACCTGTAGGATGAAGCGATTAGATCTTTAAGGTCACTCTGTACCTCTTTCTCCTGTCAGATGTTGGCTCAGTTGTTTTTAATTTCTTGGATTCATAATTACCTAATTATGAATAAGCCTTGTCTCCAGGCCTATGTAAGCCAGACCCTGATTTAGGTAAATAAGGATGCAGGCAAATAGTGAAAGAAGTGAGCCTGAGCAATAAGGAATTAACATGTAGTAAGCCCCTTAGTGCCTTGAGACACTTCAGGGAGAGGATGAGGAGTCTTAGTTTGGTTCTCCTGACTACCCTTTGAGGGCCCTGCCAGAGCAGTCCCAGACCCAGGATGAAGCCGAGATGAATGGGGATGAGCCTCAGAGTCTCAAGAACCCAGAGAAGGGTCTTCAAATTTGTTAGACAAAGGGAATGAGCACAGATCATCTGTAGCACAGAGGACAAGAGTATGTCCACAGGGATGTGGTCTGCATCATCCACACCATGGTCATTGTTACAGTCTGAACAGAAAAGGCTGTGAGAGACACATGCAGGCCTTGGCTCTTTAATTCTTTTTGGCATCCCAACACATCACAGGGCTTGGTGATGACGATGATGATTTTTGGTGAGCTGCATGTGATAGCCATGAGTGTAAGAAAATTCCTCTGTGCTAGTTTCCTACTGCAGCTGTAACAAATGGCCTGGAGAGGCTGCTTGCATCCCTTGGCTAGTGGTCCCTTCCTCCATCTTCAAAGCCGGTAGCATAGCATCTGCAAACTACCATGCCCTCCTGCCCTGGTCAGCATCTCTCTCTCTCTCAGTCCCTCCCTCCCCTCTGCTTCAGTAGTCATGTTTTCTTCTCTGACTCTGACCTTCCTGTCTCCCTCAGAATCCTTCTGAATGCATCGGGCCCACCCAAATAATCCAGGATACTCTCCCATCTCAAGATCTTTAATTTAATCACAAACTCCCTTTTGCCACATATGGTGACATAGTCACAGGTTCTGTGAATTAAGAGGTAGACACCTTTGGGGGGTGGCCATTATTCTGTCTATCATACCCTCTTATGTATCACCACATACTGGGAACTACAGATCTCTTTAAAGATAACTCAGAACCATACATCCTAAATGTTCTCCACTTAGTCTCTTCTGTCCCAAATAAGATAATCATAACAGCCTTCCTTGGAACATTTCCTCTCTTGTGGTCATCCCACTGGTGGCTGGGGAATAATGGTATAAGGGGAAAGGACCAGAACCAGGAGACAGTCACAGCCAGCCTCTCAGCCAGCAGATGAGGGCCTGAATGCAGACGTGGGGAGCAGGGTGCAGAGGGAGAGACTCTCTTAGGTGGCAGAATCACATGGTTTGGTGTTGGGATGAGGGAAAGAATCAAGAATGATCTCCAGGGCTTCCCTGGTGGCGCAGTGGTTGAGAGTCCGCCTGTCGATGCAGGACACACGGGTTCGAGCCCTGGTCTGGGAAGATCCCACATGCCGGGGAGCGGCTGGCCCCGTGAGCCACAATTACTGAGCCTGCGCGTCTGGAGCCTGTGCTCCGCAACAAGAGAGGCCGCGACAGTGAGAGGCCCGCGCACCACGATGAGGAGTGGCCCCCACTTGCCACAACTAGAGAAAGCCCTCGCACAGAAACCGAAGACCCAACACAGCCATAAATAAATAAATAAGTAAAGAGCATGGTTCCCTTTAAAAAAAAAAAAAGAATGATCTCCAGATTTCCAGCTTCGATAGCTGGGTCCCTGGAGGCATTAGCAACTGAAGGAGGCTTGGGGCAGGTATTTTTTTTGTGGGCTTGAGGAACTTGAGGTACCTGTAGGACGGCCAGGTGGAGGTAGCCGGCAGGAAGTTGACTGTGAGTGTGGGGGTCAGAGAGGAGGTCTGGCTGGAGAGCACATGGCAGCCACGAGTGTATGCAGGGCGCTAAAATCCAGGAATGTGACGAAGTCACCAAGGAGGAGGTGTAGAGAGGGGAAGACCGTGGGCCAAGGATGGACCCTGGGAGCACCAACATGGAACTGAGAAGAGAGGCTGTGGGAGCCAGGAGGACGAGTGGGAGGTTTAGCTGGGAGTCTGAGCCAGAGAAGAGAGCAGGTGGATGGTAATTAGAAACATGTTGAATAATGTAAACCTTGTTTTGAAACAAGGGTGGCAGTTGGGTGGCACTTTTGACCCCTCTTTGATCTTGTCTTCTGTTGTCTTCACCATGGCACCGTGGCACCTGATGGCTGTGAACTCTGACAGTTGTCATCAGAGGAAGTGTGCTGTGAGTCCTAGGTCACCCGCAAGTCAGGGCAGAGGCCTGGGGGTGCTCTCTGGTTCAGTTTAAAGCTAAAAACTGTGGACTTCGCAGGACCACTCAGAGAGCCTGATGTGTGTTCCCAGCAGAGAGGGGACACACAGTGACGCCGGCCTCACGCCAGTGGTGAGAAGTAGAGAGGCGTAGCCGGCTGGGGGTGGGAGCGCACCAGGGAGGCTGAGGGGACTGCAGCAGGGAGAGTCGGTGTGGAGCAGGCCTCCAGAGGCCAGGGCCAAGGCGGGGACAGGCAGATGAAGGTGGGCGCAGCAGCGAGGGCTGGCTTTGAACGGTTGCTGGGCACGGTGGCGGGAGGAGGAAGGTCAGGATGGAGAACCAGACAAGCCAGAGGACACAGCCAGCTGGTGAGGTGGCCAGCACATCACATCACAGAGTGTGTGAGTGGGCTCAGGCTCCTTGTAAAATTCTTTTCCCCCAGTTGGATGTTGGAGATACCCAGACTAGGTTATTCCGATGCGTTTTTTTTTTTTTTTTTGCGGTATGCGGGCCTCTCACTGTTGTGGCCTCTCCCGTTGTGGAGCACAGGCTCCGGACGCGCAGGCCCAGCGGCCATGGCTCACGGGCCCAGCCGCTCCGCGGCATATGGGATCCTCCCAGACCGGGGCACGAACCCGTATCCCCTGCATCGGCAGGCGGACTCTCAACCACTGCGCCACCAGGGAGGCCCTCCGATGTGTTTTGAGAAAGAGAACTAGTTAAACGGCTTCAGGGAGGGTCTAGGAATCTTCACCTTAATGTGCAGCATTTGTGCATTTTCTGGGATTTGAAGTGGGATCCATAGCTCTCACCAGTTTTTTTGTTTGTTTTATTTGCTTTTTTTTTTTGGCTGCATTGGGTCTTCGTTGCTGCACGTGGGCTTTCTCTAGTTGCGGCGAGCGGGGGCTGCTCTTTGTTGCGGTGCGCGGGCTTCTCACTGCAGTGGCTTCTCTTGTTGCGGAGCACGGGCTCTAGAGCGCAGGCTCAGTAGTTGTGGCGCACGGGCTTAGTTGCTCTGCAGCATGTGGGATCTTCCCGAACCAGGGATTGAACCCGTGTCCCTTGTGTTGGCAGGCGGATTCTTAACCACTGCGCCACCAGGGAAGTCCTCTCACCAGTTTTTTCAAAGGGCTATATGACCCATAAAAGGTGAAGACCGACTATTCTAGAGGTTTCTCACAGATGCTGTTCATGTCTGCTTGCTCACTCTGGTTCACTGTTGCAGGACTGGAGGGAAGGGCTCTAGGCCAGGGCTGCGGATGGGCAGGACTGGTGCAGACACCGTGGGAACTCCGCTTACCCTGCCCTGATCCTTGGCTCTTTGTCCTCGGGTTTCAAACATAAACATCCCAGGCTCTGCAGCCTCCGGCTCCTGGTTCCAGGATTACATCACTTCTCCATCTTCTCTGTTACATTTTCACACTCTTCTTTGATTACTGCCCATTATTTTGTGCAACTGTTGTGGACACCTATCATATCATTGCTTGAGTTTCTATTTCACAGTGACTGTGCCTTTTCCCCAGGCCTGGGGTTTACTCTCTTCAGAAGCAGCTTGTTTAGTATTAATATATTCAGCTGGAGTCTGCCCTGCTGGACCTTTGTCTGTGTTCTCTGCCTGAGTCTGACTTCTTTTGTTTTGAGGGTCCCCTGGCTGATCTCTCCTTGAGCCCTGGGTACATGATGGCTTTTCTCTCTGCCTTCTGCACCTCAGTGTGCAATGAGTATTGGATTTTCAAAATGAAATTTGAACTTTTCTGTTTTGATGCATTTTCATTTATGCTAAAGTGTTTCTTTTTATTGGTTTCAATTTGAAAATTCAGCTGACTGAACCTCATAAAATCCCAGTGTCTGATCTTGGAGGCTCTCCCTACCCATCTTCATTCCCGGGCACATGTTTGTGCTGAGTGAATATTGAATACAGGGTTTATTTCTACAGTCATTTCATGGGGCACAGACTAGATTGAGTTTTCTTTTTCATTGATGATTATTAAACTTTTTATTATGGACATTTTCAAAACTATGCAGGTTTAGAAAGAATAGCATGACAGTCTGAGTTATCAGCATTCTGCTGTTCTGTTTCCTCTACCACCCCCCACCCCATAACTTTTTGTCATATTTTAAATTATAAAAATGCTACCTGCTTACACTTTTAACCCAAAAAGCGGAGAATAAAACCTCCCAGTCCCCAAACCTACTCCCTAGAGGTAACCACTGATGTTTCACATGTGTCCCTCCCTAAAGGTTTTTATGAATATTCGAGATTGTGGGTGTCAATGTAATCTTCCCCACAAATAAAATTATACATCTTGTACCATAATGCAATTTGGATGTTTTCTAGGTTAGCACACAAAGAACTACCTCATTAAAAAAAAAAAGACCCAGTAGCATTCCATCCTAGGAAGGAATCATCATATTCTTTTTTTTTTTTTTTTTTTTTTTTGCGGTATGTGGGCCTCTCACTGTTGTGGCCTCTCCCGTTGCGGAGCACAGGCTCTGGACGCGCAGGCTCGGCAGCCATGGCTCGCAGGCCCAGCCGCTCCGCGGCATGTGGGATCTTCCCAGACCGGGGCATGAACCCGTGTCCCCTGCATCGGCAGGCGGACTCTCAACCACTGCGCCACCAGGGAAGCCCGGAATCATCATATTCTTAACAGTGATTGATAGATGGATGGATGGATAGGTAGATAGACAGGAGATGACATAGTTATCCCCACACCTGAGTTTTCTGTGGTATTTATTTAAATGTCGTGTCACTGGGTGGTAGCATGTATATCTTCAGCTGAACTAGGAATCACTAAATTGACCTCTCAAGTGTTTAAGCCACTTTACATGCCTGTTGGTAGTGTCTGAGATTCCATTCCATAGCTTTGCCATCATTTGTAATGTTAGATGTCTTAATCTTTGCCAGTTTGGTGCATCCAGAGTGGGATCTTGTTATCAGAATTGGCATGTCCCTGATCAGGCATCTTTTCACATGTTTACAGTCACATGTCCTTTCTATAAATTGCCTGTTTCCCTGTAACCAAACACCTTTCTGAATTTTTCAGTTTTTTGATAGTTATTAAAATGTCAGTTGCTTCCCTGGATACTCTAGGCATATATATGATCATCGTATACAAGTAATGGTAACTTTGTTTTCTCCTTCTCACCTTCTCTTATTTTATCCAGAGCCCATCTCACCATGTGGGCTGAGTGCTTCCAGAGCAGTGGTAGGTGGTGGTGATGGCTCAGTACCGCATCTTTCGTGACCATTGTGGGTGACCTGTTGCTGCTGCACTGCTCAGCATGATGCGGACTTTCAGTTGAGATATATTCTTCTTTTTACCATGTTAAGGAAATGTTTTTATACTAAAGGCTTCTATCAGGAAAGATTGTTATCAAATGCCTTCCTGTCACAAAGATAAGCTTTTTTTACCCTTTGACCTCTTGTTATGGTTTATAATATTGAATCTTCGTGGCAGGGATAGAAATACTGTGCTTTTTTTTTTAGCTGCATCGGGTCTTCGCTGCCGTGCACGGGCTTTCCCTAGTTGCGGCAAGCGGGGGCTACTCTTCGTTGTGGTGAGCGGGCTTCTCATTGCGGCGGCTTCTCTTATTGTGAAGCACGGGCTCTTGGCATGTGGGCTTCAGTTGTTGCAGCACACAGGCTCAGTAGTTGCAGCATGCAGGCCCTAGAGTGAGTGGGCTTCAGTAGTTGTGGTGCACGGGCTTAGTTGCTCCGCAGCATGTGGGATCTTCCAGGACCAGGGATCGAACCCATGTGCCCTGCATTGGCAGGCGGATTCTTAACCACTGCGCCACCAGGGAAGTCCAGAAATATTGTGCATTTTAATTGGTTGCTTCGGGAGAGCAGCAGAGTTCCTCTAACACAAAAGAGCATGTTCCTTCCGTAAGCAAATGCATTCATAGGACATTTTGTAATGAAAGACTTTTAAACTCAGTAGGAGAATTTGAGGCAAAAGGAAACTAAATTTGTTCTTCATAGGTTAACAGGAGTTCTCTGTTTTCCTCAGGCTGCTTGATGCTCAAGAGGGAGGAGTCTTGGGGGACCGAGGACTTGGAGAAAAAAGCAAAAGGAGGGCCCAAGAGCTCCAGGAGGAGGGGCAGAGGGAACCTGAGCGAGACCATGTTGATAGCCTGGGGCTCCCAGCTGGGCGGGCAGAGGCAATAAGCTCTTCCCAGATTCAAGTGCTTAGGATATTGGTACTTCTGTTTCTGTTGAAAGGATTTCAGGAAGTGAGGATGCCTGTGGGAAGGGCCTCATTATACCTTTTTGATGTTTTAATGTGTTTCCTTGATTACTAGTAAAGTTCAGCATCTCATTTATTTGCATTTCCACTACTTAACTTAGAAGTAATGTCTTGTTTCCGTCTAATACTTTTATAGTTTTACTTATTATGTTTAAATCTTTATGATATCAGCAGTTTATTTACGTCCTTAATTTGAAGTAGGTATCTAACTTTATTTATTTGTTTTTCCATTTTTAAAGCCTTTATTGAATTTGTTACAATATTGCTTCTGTTGTATGTTTTGGCTTTTTGGCCCCGAGGCATGTGGGATCTTAGCTCCCCAACCAGGGATCGAACCCGCACGCCCTGCATTGGAAGGCGAAGTCTTAACCACTGGACTGCTAGGGAAGTCCCTCTAACTTTATTTTTAATCAAATGTCTAAACAGTTGTACCCAAACTTTCTGCTTGTTGACTTAAAATACCATTTGTAATACCCTGATCAAAGAGTTTAAACCTATATAGGGTAAATTTATTCTTCACATTAATGCTAGAATGAGTCTGTATGTTTATATAACGAAGTTGGCATATAGTAGTGGAATTAGTCAGTGGTCCCATGGGCCTCCCTCTCTCCTTACTGACTGTGGCTGGAGCTCTGTCTTGGTTCATCAGTAGGTTCTGGGCCTGAGCACTACAACCGCTGTTGGAACTCAAGCTGGACAGCAGTTACAGGTGATCAGAGGGCGTGTCAGGTTGGTTTTGGCCCCAAGGCTGGACATTTCTCAGTGTGATTGCATCACAGATCATCACAAGACCCCACTGTTTCTCCATGACTTTGCGTGGGGTTGGACAGGAACGTGCATCTGATGTGTCTGCCCTCCTGCATCCGGTGTGGCCGTGGCCCCATCTAGCTGCTCTGGCTCTGCCCCATCCCCTCCTCTCCTGGATGCTGACAGCACAGCAGATGCCTCCACTTCAGCGGCTGGGGTGGCCCTCCTTCTAGGCAAGCATGTGCGTGGACTATCAGCTGGAGCCCACAGTGGCCTCTCCAGTGTGCTGGTCTTAGAATAGTTGGACTTACTGGCAGTGTGGGTTTGCAGAGGAATAAATGGGAAATGAGTGGGAAGTGAGGTGCTGCAAAATGAAGAGTGAAGCTGCTAGCTTTCGAGTGCCTGGACTAGGAAACGGGCACCATGTCACGACCTCACCTTGGCTTGTCGGGCAGGGCAGTGTGAGCACTGGCCCAGGCGAAGGGGTTGCTCTTCCTGCCATGGTCCTTAAGCCCTGCAGTGTCTTCCACGGAGCAGCCAGAATCATCTTTCTTAAAAGTCATTTCTCGGTTCAGAAGCTCCAGTGACTTACCTTTTAATGCCTCTGTGGCCCGTGTGACGGGGCCTCTTCCTGTCTTTCTTCCCTGTGTTCACTCCACCCTGGCCACACTGGCTTCCTGGTGCCTCTCACACACTCCAATCGTGTTCTTGACTCTGGGCCTTTGCATCAACGTTCCTCCAACCTGGAAAGCCCTTCTGACTGTTCAGAGCTCAGTCTACTTAAATGTCCCCTGCTCAGAGACGTCTTTCCAGTTACTTTATGTTAAATAACAACCTGCATCATTCTGCATCCCAATAGCCTGCCAATTTTTCTTCACAGCAGTTATGTGTTTTGGTTTATTCATCTCTTTATCCCACTAAAGAGAGTCCCAGGAGGTGGTGACTTTGAGGTTTGTCCGTTGCATTTCACTGGTGCCATGTTTTTCTGTAATTTGTTATAAAGGCCAGCCAACAAGACTTAGCCAGCAGAGTGCCCCCAGCACTTAGAGGCACAGAAAAGCACCCTTCATGGTAGATTTAAATGAGAAGCAAGATGGTCATCTTGAGGCAGCACTGGCCTTCCCTCCTGCCTGCACTGAGCCCACCCGCTTCTGCCCAGGGGTTGGGTTGGGGGGAATGTCTCAGGGCAGGTCTCTCCCCCAACTCAGAAACTGTTGTTCAGCAAGATGGGAGTGAAGGATATGTTCTTACTCTGTCCCCCACCCCCTGGACACACACAACATGGCCCAGACAGCTGCTCACACCAGGGCACCAGGCTTGGATGGCGCATCAGCCGGCACCCACCCCTGTGTACCAATCAGCGTTTTTCATGGCTCTGGGGCCGGCGTTGGGCTCTGGGGAGGGGGGCGGGCAGTGCCTGCAGAGCCAGCACCACAGAGCCATCGATGGGCTGTCATACTAGCTTTCACTGTGTTCCTGCCTTCAGACAGTGTCACACTGGTCTTGTGACAGCCTGGTGAAGTACACAGTATCAGGCACATTTTATAGGTGAGGAACAGGAGGTATTACTTGTCCAGGATCACAGAGCCGGAAATAGTCCACTTGGGTCTCTTGGCTCTGGAAAAAGTACCACACTGTGTCTCTTCCGTCAGCACCCACGTTACCTGTCTGTGTGGTGAAGCCAGTCGTCCTGTGGAACTGCCTGGCGAGGCCTGTCCAGGCTTCTTGTCTGGTCACATCCCGAGTGGTTCACGCTGTCTGGTGTGTGTCACGGGTTTTGTGTGTCCCATTGAAAGCAGCTGCTGTACGTTTGGCTCTTGGGGGGTGCTTTTCGTGTCTTTGAATGGTGGAGGAAGTGTTAGTCCTTGTGGAACAGTTGAGAAAGTCTAATGAATAAAAGCTCTGCCTGCATTCAGGAATTAGTCATCTATTCTGGGGCCTCACCTGAACAATGAAGTTGAACTGGATGGTCTCAGGGTCCCTTCTAGTCTGGTTTTCTGAGACTGTGTTCTTGATTTGAAGTTTCAAAGCCACCGTATTAATCGGTCACCATTTCCCCGGACCCACCCCCTAGGGGCCTTGCAGCGATGGCGTCTGTCCCTGACCGCAGACCGGGGACTGGCTTTGGCGCCCCTCTGGGACATCTGAGTCCCGCTGTGTTTCTAACTGCTGTGTTTGATTCCTAGATTCCTCAGCTAACTACAAGCAAGAGAAGCGAGGCTGCCCAGTTCTCCATCGTTATGGGGGGTGGGGAGGGAGCTTTCTGGAAGGAACTCCCCAGAGCAGACTTCGTGGCAGTGACCTGCTTGGAAGAGGGGCTCGGATTCTGCAGCCCGAGGCCACTGCCTCATCTCTGACACTGCTGCTGAGGTGTTTTCACAGGTGCTGTTTTCTGTTTCACGTTTTCATACAGAGGAGGGGAAAGGGTAGTTACTGACAAGTAGAAAAATGCTATTTTTTAAAGGCAGTTTCTTGTTTTTTCAAATAGAATTAGTCCTTGGTTTTCCTCCAGTCCCAACCCCCTTCCCGCTGCTCATGTCTCTGGGTAAATACAAATAGAGATGGCTTTGTGTATTTTTGTAGGGCTCTCAGTTTTGAGGAGAGAGAATTATGTTACAGATGTTTTTGTTGTAAGCAAATAAAAGACTTCCTTGTCCTTGCAAGATCCAGTGTAAATTGTGTGAATTCAGTTAAACTTATAAAGTCAGTAGGTAGGGTAGAGGGACAGCCATTCGTTGAGACCAGTTGGATCAGTGAGTGGAGTGGAGTTTTTTTGCTGGAGCCAGAGCAATTCTTTTTGATTGACCTAAGGGTGAAACGCCTGTGCATTTGGGTTGGGGTTCCCTTGAAATCTGCTCCCTTCTCTGGGGAGCTGTTTCAAGACAGTTAATTGGAAACCTGGGAGCCAGCCAGTCCTCCTGCACTTTTGTGCACCTTGGGTCTTGCAAAACGTATGTGTTTGAGGTGTTATAAAGCCAGCCTCCCCGTGGTGTCTTGGACAGTGTGGTGCTGGGTGATGACAGCTGCCGCCTGAGGGGCAGCCCGGGGCCCTCACAGCATCGCTGCAGCTCGTTCTTGCCACAATTCTGGGAGGTGAGCAGTGGCCCTGCACTTACCAGGGAAGGAACAAGCTGGCCTAGAGAGAGTAAGACACTGCCCCAGGGCCTCCGGGCTCTTCCCGGATTTGGATGTAAATCACTGCCTCTCCTGCCTCACAGCCGCCAGCAGCGGGCCTGGTTTGGACAGGCCTCTGGCTCCCAGAGGGCTTGGTCGTTCCCACCCAGCTGAGGTGCTCAACCCTCCTCTGTGAGCCTTGCTGTTCCCTCCTGGACCCTCACCGACAACTTCCCATCTCATTTGAGAGCCATGACTGCGGCCTAGGGTGGAAGGTCTTGGCCCGGGTGGGCCGAGCTGCAGCGCTTCTAGCGTGGAGGGGGGCCCTTTCTGTGAGGTGCTCAGGGACCTCTCCCCACTCGCCCCCCAGGCCGGTTGCTGTCTTCTAAAGAGGGTTTGGGCTCTTTTCCCTCGAGACAAGGCCTGAGGCCCTGGCTGACTTTTGCTGAGCAAACCGGGCAATAGGTGGCGACAAAACCTGCTCTATGCTTCCGGGCCAGCCCGCCTGGGCCGCAGCAGCAAGTGCCCTGGGCTGGGGGGCTGGAAGGGCCCTGGATGGGGTGGAGTCCTGTTGGGACGGCTCTAGGCCTCTCTCTCGACCCAGCTGCTTCACATGGTCACTCCATAAGACTGGTCTGGCTGGGCATTGGGGCCCGACTCCTGGGCCCCTGTCATCCAAGAGGAAACGGCAGCAAGTGTGGTCAGTCCTCAGCACAGCTGGAGAGGTGGAGAGGCTCTGCAGGCAGGTGACTTGTGACAAAGGAGGAGCCTGAAGGGCCCGCGGCAGGCAGGCAGAGAGCATGGCAGGAGCAGAGGCCCGGAGGTGACCCACCTGTGCATCTGCACATTTGCGAAAACAAGTCTTTGCGTGGATGTCACTTGGGCAGACAGACGGGATGGAACACGGAGAGCTGTGTTTGTGTCGGGCTGAGAAATCACACCCTCCTTCGGGCCTTGGGGAGCCCTGCAGATACCTCCCCAGGTGAACAGCAATCCTGGAGACTTCTGTTCTCTGTCGGGCTCAAGAGCCAGGCTGGCTGCCGGGAAGGGCTGGGCTCTTTACCTGCCTCCTTCTCTCCCGACCTCATTAAGAAGCTTACCTTGACCTCTCTAATCGCTTTGGTCAACCCAGTCATGATAATGACATCATAACAGTGCGGAGTCAGACTTAATCCAAAGCATCAGTTAAGCAAAAAAGCCTGTGTGTTTGCGTTTGCACACATGGCACTCGTGTTTTTGACCTAGGAGGCAAACATTCTAGAGAGAGACGGAAGTGCCAGAAGATAGATAAGAAGGTGATATGATATAAATATTGTAATAAACCAAAAAATATGTTATCTTTCTTACAAATGTGATTTTCTTAGTTTACAACCCTTCACACTAAAAGTGCAGCTGCAGGTGGAGCAGCACTCGAGTCCGGTCTCTGCGTCCCCATCCTTCCCCCTTTACCAGCTCCCTCCTGCTGAGCTTGTCCTCACTGACCACTCAGACAGAAGGAGAAACACCCTTCTAGGGAGAAGCAACGTCAGACCCAGAAAATTCACCATCCAAGACGGGAATTGACTTGGGGGGGGGCGGGGGCACTGTGGCTGCTCATTGAGAAACGTCAGGAAATAAGAACAGCACCAGGAGACAGACTCCAGACAAACAGCCACTTTGGAAAAGATGGACTCCAGAAAAAGGGTCACATGGCCCCAGAAAGAGCCCTACACTTTCTCCTGCCTCGTGACTCGGTGTTTGTGCAGCAACTGTGACAGGTGCTCACTGGATGCCAGTGGAACCTGAATCCAAATTCCCGATGCAAAATCTAAGCTGGTTTCTGAGAACCTTTTGAGGTAAATTGCAAGATGGATAAGTAAGCGGAGATATGCCAGCGTCATCACCTGTTCATCAGGAACAGGCTTGCCAAACTCATGGGGCCGTGGCTTGTGTCAGAGGGACTCCTGGGTGACTCATGAGACCTCCGCACGTACAGAGTATATCTCCACACCCTCACACAAGGCAGTGAAAGTCGTTTCCCTCATGCTGCGGCACCCCCTGCCCCAGCCCTGAGCCAGACCCTCAGGGGCCCTGCTGCCCTCCCTCCTCCCCGCTCAACCTCATCCCAAAGCTGAGGGTTTTGCCTCCATAGTGTCCCTTGTATCAGCCCCTAACTCTCCATGTCCCTTCCCTTCCCGGATCAGATGTAACGACCTCTCTCCTTAATCACTGGACACCTTTCCCCCTATAGCCTCCCCAGTCCTAGGCTCCATCCCTCCTCCACCTGCTAGCCCCATCCTGCTCCAGCTTAAATGCTTCAGTTGCTCCCAGTAGCCTTTGAGATAAAGTTCAGACTCTCTAATTTAGCATAGGAGGCCTGGCCTATCTCCAGCCATTCCCTGCCAGGCTCCCTGCCTTCCAGCCACGCTGAGCCACCTGCGGTTCCTAAATGTTCACACCATTCCACCCCTTGTCCCTCCCCATGTGTTGCTCTCAGACCAGACCACATTTCCATTCCTCTTCCAAAGCTTAACTTAAGACAGGATCCTGAGTGGAAGCCTCCAGGGCTCACAAAGAGGCAGGACACGTGTCCCCAGCAAACCGTCAAGTCATCCCAACAATCATGGGAAAGGGGCCATTCAGCACAAGAGTGAACTTCTCTGCCCCCAGTCTGGCAAATAAAATCATAAAGCTTCCTCTTTTCTTGGTATTAAAACATTTCTCATATTTTAAAAAATTATTTTAATTTCTTTATATAAAAACCACACGTATAAGATAGTTATAAATACATGCATAAACCTGGAAAGGAAAAAAAAACTTAAACGTCCCCTCCTCCAGGCAGCCTTCCCTGACCACCCTGACATAGCTGCCTCCAAGATGCCCAGGCCCTTGGTTCCCAACACCCCACAGTAACTGGATGGTCTGGCCTGACTTCCCCAAGTCTGTGAGCTCCTCCAGGACAGGGACGGGATGTCACCTGACTGTGGTCCTCCATTCCCCTGCACAGTCAGAGAGACAGGAGCCCCGGTTTGTTGAAGGAATAAATGGAGCTAATTTATGAGCTATGTTCACATACCTCATGAAATCCTTATTGACAAGTCAGAAAGACAATGCAGAATAGGTGGCTTGAAATGAGGTCTGCCTTGGCTGGCTGTGTTGAGGAAATCTGGTTCTAGGACCCTTGATGGAAACAAAAGACAAACCCGGGTCAGACAAAAAGACTGTGAACTCAGCATGAGCCATGGGCGGCAGCAACTGCTAAAGAGGGCAGGGCAAGCGCTGTTGGGGCAACTGGGGGCCATGGGACCCCAGAACCCTGGGCAGGTCTGCAGGCTGCAGATCTGGAGACGATCATCGACCCAGAGAAGGGCCGCGGGCACACGGACACCTTAACAACAGGGCTACGTCCCTCCGTCGTGGTTGTGAAAGCCAAACCCGATGGCATCTTCCGTGTCAGGGGAGCCCTAGGAGCCAACAGCAGACAGCAACTAGTTGGCTGGAAATGCAGTGAGGGTTTCCAACTTAATTGTGAATGGTTGTTGGAAAATGTGCAGTTGACTAGGAGGACTGAAGGTCACAACGATGTCAGCCCCTCTGAACTACCCAGTTCAGTCCCCACCCCAGAGATGGCATGGCTCCCCAGCCCAAGGGTCACTCCCTGGGCACCACACACGCTGTGCCCCTCTGCTAGGGCTGGCGCCTCCACCCCCGCTTCTCCTAAACCCCTGCAAGGCCCACTTGCCCCACCCCGTGTGGTGGCGTTTGGAGTCTAAAGCAGACGCCTAGGTGGGCTGACCCCTGCTTGGCCACAGCCGATAGCTGCCCACCATCAATAGCACAGTGTCCCGGCACACAAAGAGCCTTACTCAAGCTCCATGGAATGGATGCGAAAATCACCGAGGTGGATTTCCAACCTCAGAATTACTCAGCAGCCCTTTCCTGCGTCACTGGTCCCTTTTTGGATTCCATGAGGAAGCCCTTCCTAACCTTGCCCTTGATGCCCATGCCCCTTCTTCCCCTCCAAGCACCCCCTTCTCCTATCTCCAGGCCCAGTGGCCTGGCCCCTTCCTCTGCAGAGCCAATAAACGCCACCGGGCATGAAACAAGACCCCCTTTCCCCTCACCCCTACTTCCGTATCTTTGCCCCCCTCACCTCCTCCCCAGGGTCCTCGGGGCAGGAGTTAGGGGTGGGGGAAATGCCCACCCCTTGCCCCTTTCTGTGCCATCTCTCTGGGCCTCAGCGGTTCATCAGCCTCCTCTGTTTGTGACACACAGGCTTCTTCTCCCCTTCTGCCTCCAAACATGGCCCTGTCTCTCCCTCCTAAAAAAGACTCCTTCAATCCTGCCTCCTTTCACCCACAGCCATTTATTTTGTTCTATTAATTACTTCTTGAAAAATGTCATCCATTCCCGTGACTCAGAATTGATGTACAAGTGCCCTCCCTCCCATCCTCGTCCTCTGCCCCATTCCTGGTCCCTTCACTGTTGGCAATTTCCTGGCTATCCTTCCAGGAGAGTTAACAACTTGTACAAGAGGATGTCTTCACATATTCCTCCTCCTTTAAAAACACGAGACATAATTCACATGCTGTGAATATCACTCTTTAAAGTTATATAATTAAATGGTTTTTTTTAAAAAAGCATGTTCGCAGGTCGTACAACCATCACTGTATCTAATTCAAGAATATTTTGATTACCCCAGAAAGAAAGGCCATATGCATCAGCAATCACACTCCACTCTCTTCTCTCAGGCCCTGACAGCCACCAATCTCCTTCCCACCTCTGTGGATTTATCTGTGCTGGACGTTTCACATAAATGGAATCATACAATATGTGACCTTTTGTCTCTGGCTTCTTTCACTTTAGCACAATGTTTTCAAGGTTCATCTATGTTGTAGATGTATGTATGTATGTATCAATACTTTATTCCTTTTTATGGCTGAATAACATACAATTGTATGTATACACCACCTTTTGTTTATCCATTCATTAGGTGGTAGACATTTGCTTTGTTTCCACTTCTTGGTTATTATGGATAATGCTACTGTGAACATTTGTGTATATTTTTGTTTGAACACCTGTTTTCAGTTCTTTTGGGTATATACCTAGGAATGGAATTGCTGCGTCATGTGGTAATTCCACATGTCATTTCTTGAGGAACAGTCATACTGTTTTCCACAGCAACTGCACCATTTTACATGCCACCAGCCATGTATGAGGGTTCTGATTTCTCCATGTCTTCGCCAACACTTGTTATTTTGGGGTTGTAGCAGTAGTAGTAGTAGTAGTAGTAGTAGTAGTAGCAGTAGTAGTAGTAGTAGTAAGTCGTCATACTAGTAGTGGTTTTATAGCTATTCTAGTGGGTGTGAACTGGTATCTCATTGTGCTTTTGATTTGTATTTCCCTGAGGACAGCTGAAGTCAAGAATCTTTTCATGTGCTTACTAGCCACTTGTATATCTTCTTTGGAGAAATGTCTATTTGGATCCTTTGACCATTTTTAATTAGATCATTCGTCCTTTCATTGTTGAATTGAAAGAGTTCTTTATGTATTCTGGAACTAGTCCCATATCAGATTTATGGTTTATAAAAATTTTCTCCCATTCTGTACATTGGTTTTTCACTTTCTTGGTGGTGTCATTTGAAGTACAAAATTTTTGATGAAGTCCATATTTGCCTATCTTTTCTTTTGTTGCTTACGCTACTGGTGTCATATCAAAGAAACCATGGCCGGGCTTCCCTGGTGGCGCAGTGGTTGTGAGTCCGCCTGCCGATGCAGGGGACATGGGTTCGTGCCCCAGTCCAGGAGGATCCCATGTGCCGCGGAGCGGCTGGGCCCGTGAGCCATGGCCACTGAGCCTGTGCGTCTGGAGACTGTGCTCCGCAACAGGAGAGGCCATGGCAGTAAGAGGCCCGCGTACCGCAAAAAAAAAAAAAAAAAAAAGAAGCCATGGCCAAATCCAAGGTTGTGAAGATTCACCCCTATGTTTTCTTTTAAGAGTTTCATAGCTTTAGCTCTTATATTTAGGTTGTTGATCCATTTGAGTTAATATTTGTATATGGTATGTAGTAAGGGACCAACTTCATTCTTTTGCATGTGGGTATCCAGTTTCCTAGCACCATTTGTAGAAGAGAATATTCAAGACCAAACCCACTGAATGGTCTTGGTACCTTTGTCAAAAAGCGACTGATCATAAATGTATGGGTTTATTTCTAGACTGTCAAATCTATTTCAGTGATCTATATGTCTATCCTTATGCCACTACCAAACAGTCTTGATGACTGTAGCCTTGTAGTAAGTTTTGTAATTAGGAATTGTGAATCCTCCAACCTTGTTCTTTTTTTTTTCTTTCTTTTTTTTGTGGTACGCAGGCCTCTCACTGTGGTGGCCTCTCCTGTTGCGGAGCACAGGCTCCAGACGCGCAGGCTCAGCGGCCATGGCTCACGGGGCCAGCCTCTCCGCGGCACGTGGGATCTTCCCAGACCGGGGCATGAACCCGTGTCCCCTGCATCGGCAGGCAGACTCTGAACCACTGTGCCACCAGGGAAGCCCCAACCTTGTTCTTTTTCAATTTTGTTTTAGCTACTTGGATTCCTTGCATTTTTCCATGTGAGTTTTTGGGATCAGCTTGTCAATTTCTGCAAAAAAGGCAGCTTTTGGGTGGGATTTCAGTAGGGACTGCATTGAGGAATTTGCGGAGTATTGCTATTTTCACAGCATGAAGTCTTCTAATCCACGAACGTGAATGTCGTTCCGTTTATTTAGGTCTTTAATGTCTTTCAGTGATGTCACGTGGTTTTCAGTGTATCTTCCTCCTCTCTGTTAAGCCCACACTCGCTGGGCTTTTAGCTGAGCTGTCTGCACTTGCTTTCTCGGTGTCCCCACCATCGCTTGCCCCTTGGCCCACTGCTGTCACACGTCAGCACCACCAATCCGTGGACACTACTCAGTGACCCTTGAGCTGACTGTCCAGGGGGGCACCTTCCTTCTGGAAAGAAGTCTTCTTCCCATGGACCTCTGAAATCACTTGCCACTTTGGAGCAATCCTTTATTAAAGCACCTTCTCATGGAGCTTTCACAAAGCACTCTCCTTGTTCTGTCTTCCTCTTCACTGACCCTCCTCCTCTTCTCTCCCCACTGCGCTCCCCTCACCTAGCCCCCCTCCTCTGCCAGTCCCGCAAATGTTGGGGTTCTGTCCTTGATCATCTCCTCTCCCACATGAATGAGTTCCTCTCGGGTGAATGCATCCACTCCCAAGGGGCTCAGCCTCCACCTTTACCTCAGAGCCTCCAGAACCTCTTCCTCCAGCCCTGTCCTCTCTGGACCTTCTGTGCTGTATCCCCAGGGGCCTTGAGACCTCCCCTCCCTGGTCTCTTCTGGGTAACCCGGGCGTCCTCTCACGTTTCTGAGTTTAGTTAATGCTCACACCCAAGCCAGAAACAAACCAAGGGGGTCGCCGTATTTGACTCTCCTCTCCCGTCCTCCCTTCCCAAATCTCATCCATTGTCACATCCTGTGGTTTCTGCCCCCTCAGTATTCAAAAGGCACACGTAGAGCCGCATGGGACAGGCTCCTGCCTTTAGCCCTGACTCTGTGCATTGGGGAGCAAGGTGGGGATACAGCAACCCAGCCCACAGCATCGGAAGCACAAACGCCAAATGACTGGTGCAGACTGCAGACTCAGAGGAGGGGGAGGGGAGGCGGACACACACTGAGCTGTGAAGGACAGAGGTCAGCAGCGGAGGCTGGGGGGGGACCACAGCCACTGCACTGTGGAGACACCCGAGTGTGGGGTTTAGGAGCGGCTGGGAGGGAGGGCTTAGGAGGGGAGAAGGAGGCTGGCTGCTGTGGCTGGGAGACTGGCTGTGGTCAGAGACAACTAGGCTGGAATTGGTCCACATTATGCCTCTGTGACTCTGGATACGGCACTTAACCCTGAAGCTTCAGCTTCCTCATCCAACACCTGGGTTGCGGTCAGGATCGCCTCCGATCACGCTTGTGAAAATCCTTCGTAAATGGTAAGGTGCTGGACGGGCAAAGGCAGCCCAAGGCCAGAAAGGGAAGCGGGTTGCACATTGTGAAGGTCACAAGTACCAAGTGCAAGGGCTCAGGTTTTACTGTTCAGGTGTGGTGAGGATGTTAGATGGGCCTCTCAACTCCAGCTGACAGAAACCCAGCTTACTCGGGCCCCAACCAAAAGAGGTGGCCCGGGGTGGCTCGGTCTGCAGCGCAGCTGGGTCCTGCCGACCCAGGATGACGCCTGTGTCTCCGTTGGTGTCTCTCTGGGTTTTCGTCTTTCTCGCCCTCTCACCCACCGCATCTCTCACCTCTGCTTTCCTCTAGGCATTGGGGAACCCCTGGCAGCCTCAAGCTCACTCCTCTCAGGCACCAAGACCCAGAGCCTCACTGCCCGCTTTCACAGGGAAGCTTTGATTTCCGTAGGGTGGGTCACTGCCCATCCCAGAACCAATCAGGCCGGTGGGTGGTGTTCTTTGATTGGCCAACAGGACCAGTGCCCTCCTCTGGCATTGGGGTGGGAGCCAAGTGATGAGGTTGGATCGGGAAGGAAGATTCCCAGGGGCCAGGCTGTGGGCTGACATAACCTCTCCCACTACGGGGAGTCCTGGAGCTTCTGAATGGAGTGATTAATCCTCCTGTGAGGGGGTGGGAAGCAGTGCCTTGGGGGAGGGATGAGTACGGCAGATCTGGGCAGTGGCCAGGAGTGCCTGTCTCATAGAGAAAGGCCCGGGCACCCTGCAGTTCCCAAGCTGTCCTTACCTCTCCTCAGACTTTTTCCTCAGCCTCACATGAGTCCTGAGAAGTAGGGAAGGATGACTTGGCTGTGCCCATTTAACAGGTCAGGTTGAATGGCTTTCACAACCATTAATTAATAACCATTAATGGGAATAATGGTCCTGGGTTAGCAAACCATTAGGCTGCCCATCCTCCAGGGAGAGATTTGTATGGGGAACACTCAGCAGCCACGTCTGGGGCCGGCATCAGGCATGGACCCTCTCTTCGCCCCACGGACACCTTTGGGGATGGGAGAGGTTCGCACTGGTTGAGGGGCTGCAGGAGGCTTGCAGACTCTGCTTGGTCCTAACAGGGGTCTCGAGGAAGGACCAGGTACGGCCCGTCGGAGTCCACCGCAGGGATGATCCGGGCGGGCTTCACGGAGGAGGCTGCCTGGAGCCCAGTGAGCACCCACGATGCGCTGGGGGCTGGGCTGAGGACGCGCAGCGGCCCGGGGCAGAGGGGCGGCAGGCAGTGGTGTGGACCGAAGCGCGCGGATAGGAAACTCCGGGCCCCACCTGGGCGCTCCGGGCGCTCAGGTGAAGCTTGGCCAGGAACCGCGCCCCCCAGCCCGGCCCGGCCCAGCCTCCGGCGCTCTCCCCGCGGCCCCGGGTTCCCCGCCGCCCGGCGATTTCGGTGCGTCAGCAGAGCGGAAACGGGGAGCGGCGCCAGCCCGCGAGCGGCGGGGACGCGGCCTGGCAGCGGCCGGCGGCTCCGCAGGTTCTGTTCCGCCCGCGTTTGTGTTGGCAGCTGCCCGCGGCGCGCGGCCCGGCCGATGAAAGGGCCCTCTGTCTGCGCCTGAGCGGCCCCGCTCGCCTTTCATTCTTAATATAATCTTCACTTCATTTTTAACCGAGCAGAGGTTCTCTTGGAATTCTTCCCCTTCTTCCAAAAATACATGTGCGTGCGTGTGTTTGCAAAAGTTCCTTCACGGTGAAGGTCGGGATTGTCCCGGGGAAGGGAAGTGCGAAATCCGAGGCGGATTCAGAGCGAGACAGAAATGCCTTTCTTCCTGTGCAGGGGCCTCCCTGGGGGTCTCCGCTTCCGCTGGGGTGTCCCCCATGCCGGCCCGGCCCCGGGGTCTGGGGTAAGAGGACGGGGATCCTTCTCCACCACCGCCCACAGCCCACCCCCGACACCTAGGATGAATGGGCTGTTTGGAAGCCGAGGTCAGTGGGGAGGGGCTGGGGTGCCTTCTCAAGGGGTCCCTGCCCAGGGCTGGTTGGAAAGCACTGTGGTCAGGCGTGGCCAGCACGGGCTGTCCTCCCAGAAATGGATGCAAAGGAGAGACAGGACCTCTGGGTCCGGGGTTCTGCCTGGGGAGACTTTACTCTGTACCCCTGTCTGTGAGGAAGCTCAGAACAGCCTGCAACAATGCCTGGAAACCTGCCTCCAGCCAGCCCTCCATTCACCTGGCTGGGCAGAGGGGTGTTAACGCCTGAGGCAATGTTCTAGATTATACCAAAGACTGCCATTTGGAGAAGACTCCCACCTCAAACATCGAAGGGCCAGGGCTTTCCATGCATGTTCCCAGGTTCTGGGAGTTAGGTATGGTCATCCATACAGAAGAGAAACAAAAGGCTCAGAGAATCTAAGTAACTTACCCCAAGTCCCAGAACATGAAGGGTGTGAGGGCCAGAATTGTGGAAGCAGGTGGCAAGAAGCCTGGGTTCGCCCTTCTGTTTCAGTGGTTTTCAAACTGTGTTCTGCAGATCTTCTACCTGCTTTCACAGCCAGGAAATTTTGATTCCAGTTCTTAAAAAAAAAATAATTCGTGTTTGTATTTGGACTTGTGTTTTGAGCAATAGAGTAGATTATATAACCTGAAAACTATCCTGCTGTAAACACCTAGGAAAGCTCAGCTAAAACTAAAACAAAAAACAACCACCAACAGTTTCCTTTTAAATCCAAGAAATTAAGAACCAAAAGGAAATCTCCAAGAGCTAGAAATGAAGAGGGTAACAAAGGTAAACTGACCACAGCTGCCCTACTAGGGGGATGAGGGAGCCTTGAGGGCACAGGCAGAAAATGGGGGCGGGTTGTCATCCAGAGAAGGTGATGCCTTGGATCTATGCAAAGTGGGGTTTGAAACAGAGACTTCAACTAAAGCTGGGACTGTCTGGGGCTATACCTTCAGTGAAATAATGTGCAAAGAAGAAAGGAAAAAAAAACCAAGACCTTTAGGCACAAAAGGACAAGAAGGAAATTTGTCTCAGCGTGGCTGGTAGAATTTTTTAAATGCCTCCTGAGAGTTTGTGAACCATGAGCCAGTGCTCACACAGGTCTTAGATTCAACGTGACTCCGCCTGTTAACCTATAACTGAGAGATTAACATAAATATTGGTCCCAGGCTTAGTAATATCTGTGGGTCACTTAACAGAAACAAATACAAAACTTGCTCTAAAAGAACAGGTCCTCAACTGAGGTCACACAGGACTCCCACAGATAAAGTCCTGATGAAGATGAGTTGATAGTGCACAGAAGAAAACTCAACCCCAGTCAAAAGCCTGGAGATACAAAAACAGCAAGATTAAACACCCGAAACCAACCTGAAAGACTATAAGTATGTTTTTATTTTTATTTATTTTTTTGGCCATGCCACAGAGCATGCGGAATCTTAGTTCCCCCACTAGGGATTGAACCCGTGCCCCCTGCAGTGGAAGCATGGAGTCTTAACCACTGGACCGCCACTGGAAGTCCAAAATAAGTATGTTTAAAATGATAAAGAAAGGAGTAAAAAAAACATGAGAGAAAAATGACACAAATACAGAGGTATAGTATCACTTTCTTAATTTTATAAAATTCCATTTTCCTCCATGTGATTTTGCAGCTGCAGCTCCTATCATCAAGAAGTGGAGTCTTGGGCTTCCCTGGTGGCGCAGTGGTTGAGAGTCCGCCTGCCAATGCAGGGGACACGGGTTCGTGCCCTGGTCTGGGAAGAGCCCACATGCCGCGGAACGGCTAGGCCCATGAGCCGTGGCCGCTGAGCCTGCGGGTCCGGAGCCTGTGCTCCGCAACAGGAGAGGCCACAACAGTGGGAGGCCCGCGTACCGCAAAAAAATAAATAAATAAATAAATAAATAAATAAATAAAAAATAAAAAAAAAGAAGTGGAGTCTTTTCCTCCACCCTGTTAATCTAGGCTGCGTTTGCAACTTCATTTGACCA
The DNA here is from genome assembly GCF_949752795.1 of Hyperoodon ampullatus. NCBI lineage: Eukaryota > Metazoa > Chordata > Mammalia > Artiodactyla > Ziphiidae > Hyperoodon > Hyperoodon ampullatus. The sequence continues at coordinate 50,982,868 of NC_136927.1, read as the reverse complement.
ATAAAATGTGGTGGAAGAGATGTTGGTTCTGAGCTTTGGCCTCAAGAGGCCTTGGGCACTTCCGTTCATTCTCTTAAAACCCTTAATGAATAAACCCAGAGTAGTCTGCTGGAAGATGAGGGACAGTGTGGAGCAAAGAAGTGCCATCCCAACTGAGGCCATCCCAGACCAGCCAGTCCTTAACTGACCACATATGGATGAGTGAGCTCAGCCAAGACCATAAGAACTACCCAACTGAGCCTAGCCTAAATCGGTGATGCACAGAATCATGAGCTGAATAAATGGTTGTTATTTTAAGCTAGTGCATTTGGGGATGATTTGTTATACAACAAAAGCTTACTGATCCAGAGAGCGTAAGAGACATGAATAGAATGAGAAGGTCTGACACACATCTAACAGGAGTTCCATGGGGGAAGAGACTAGGCAGATGGTGGAGACAGCATATTCAAAGAGATAGTGTCTACAAAATTCCAGTTTTTGTGAAAAATATAAATCCTTAGTTTCAGAAAGCACTGGTTCCAGTAAGACGAATAAATTCAGAACTATATACATCACTGTGAAACTGTCAAACACCATAAAGAAGATCTTAAAGGCAACCAGAGAGAAAAGAGAGATTACCTTCAAAGGAATGACAATGACACTGCCAGGAGATTTGCTAATGGCAACATTAGAAGCCTGAAGACTGTGTTAAAGAGCATCTTCAGGGACTTCCCTGGTGGCACAGTGGTTAAGAATCCGCCTGCTGATGAAGGGGAGACGGGTTTGAGCCCTGGTCCGGGAAGATCCCACATGCCAGGGAGCAACTAAGCCGTGTGCCACAACTACTGAGCCTGTGCTCTAGAGCCTGCGTGCCACAACTACTGAAGCCTGCGCTCCTAGAGGCCGTGCTCCACAACAAGAGAAGCCACCACAATGAGAAGCCCGCACACCGAAATGAGGAGTAGCCCCCACTCACCGCAACTAGAGAAAGCCCGCACGCAGCAACAAACACCCAACGCAGCCAAAAATGAATAATTAATTAATTTTAAAAAAGAGTATCTTCAAGTTGCTAAGAGAAAGTAAGAGTGTATCTAGAAATTCTTTAGCTAAATTATTATTGAAGAGCAAGGATAAAAATAAGGTTACTTTTTATAAAGATTGAGAGATTTTACTACTAACAGACTTTTTATGGACTGACTATATATCTATATAAAAGTATGTGTCCTATATATCCTTTGTATTGTACACATATCTCCTATATATGGTATATATTATAACCCAGGAAGAAGTGGTGTTAAGAAAGCAGCAATAGGGTTTCCCTGGTGGCGCAGTGGGTGAGAGTCTGCCTGCCGATGCAGGGGACACGGGTTCGTGCCGCGGTCCGGGAAGATCCCACATGCCGCGGAGCAGCTGGGCCCATGAGCCATGGCCACTGAGCCTGCCGTCCGGAGCCTGTGCTCCGCGACGGGAGAGGCCACAACAGTGAGAGGCCCGCGTAACGCAAAAAAAAAAAAAAGAAAAAAGAAAAAGAAAGCAGCAATAATAAACAAAAATACAAATAAAAGTGAGTGAATGTGAGTAAATCTCATGATAACAACAGTAACCAATTTGGGGGTATAAAAAGACGTAATTAAAGTATTGGGCACCAATGGTGACTAAGTTCCTTGTATTAGTTAAAAGGGTAGACATATGCTGCAGACATTGTTAGTTCAAGTATACAAGTTAAAAATTTAAGGGTAACCTACAAAGGGAATGAAATAGGATGTATAACTTCCAAAGTAATATGTGGAGCAGGGAGTGGGAAGAAAAGAATACAGAAAATGTAACCAAGCTAATGGAAAACAATAAAGGAGAAAAGGAAATAAAGGAAAAGGAAGATAAATAGCACAGTCCAAAATATATAATTGATCACAATAAATAATAAATGGACAAAATTTATAGATTAAAGGAGCATGTCAAATTAAATAATTAAACAAAAGCAAAAAACATAAATATTAGAATACAGGAATACTGGAAGTAATGGAATGGGAAATATTTATTAGGCAAATTTTAATCCAAAAAGTGGTATGTCCATATTAATATTAATTTTAAAATTTCTGTTTCCAGATAAGATGGCCTATAATATGGAGTAGCATACTCCACCCCACCTCTCCCATAAAATAAAGCAGTAAAATTTGAACAGATCATATTTGAAGAAATAATGCTGGACACTTTCCAAATTTGGCAAAAGATATAAGCCTACAAATTCAATAAGCTCAGTGAACTACAAATAGGATAAACCCAAACCCAAAGAAATTCACAACCAGACACATTCTGATTAAACTGCTGAAAACAAAAGACAGGGAAGAAATTATGAAAGAAGCCAGAAAAAAACATTCATTTTTAAAGAATAACAATTCAAATGACTGTGGATTTCTCATTAGAAACCATGGGGGCCAGAAGGATGTAGAACAACATTTTTAAAGTGTGGAAAGAAAAGAACTGTCAACCCATATTCTGTATCCAGTGAGAATATCCTTCAGGAATTAGGGTGAAATTAATACATTTTCAGATGAAGGGAAACTAAAAGAATTCATTCCCAGCATAGCTACTCAAAAAGAAATACTAAAGGAAGTTTTTCAGACAGAAGGGAAATAGTGCCAGAAGGAAATTTGGAGTATCAAGATTGGGAAAAGCAACAGAAATGGTAAACATCTGGGCAAATGCAATAAACTATTCTTAAGTTTTTAAAACTATGATGGTTGAAAGCAAAAATTATGACATTATTTGGTGGGATTTTCCATGTATGTCAATGGGATATACGACAACCATTACGTAAATGGGGAGGTTGAAAGGACATATACTGTGGAAAGTTTTCTACATTCCACCTGAAGTGGTAAAATGCTGATGCTAAGTAGACTTGAAAAGTTAAGTATGTATATTGTGCTCCCTAGAGCACACTTGAAAACAATACAAAATGTATAGTCAAAAACACAATAGATAAATTAAAATGAAATACTAAAAAACATTAAAATAACCTAAAAGAAGACAGGAAAGGAGAAATAGAGAAACAAGAAGAAAACAAAATTAATAAAATAGTAGATCTAAATCCAAACAGATCAGTAATGACATTAAAAACAAAACAAGGGCTTCCCTGGTGGCTCAGTGGTTGAGAGTCCGCCTGCCGATGCAGGGGACGCAGGTTCGTGTCCTGGTCTGGGAAGATCCCACATGCCGTGGAGCAGCTGGGCCTGTGAGCCATGGCTGATGAGCCTGTGCTCCACAACAGGAGATGCCACAATAGTGAGAGGCCTGCGTACCACCCCCCCCCCCAAAAAAAAACAAGACTGGGACTTCCCTGGTGGTCCAGTGGCTGACTCCACGCTCCCAATGCAGGGGACCCAGGTTTGATCCCTGGTCAGGGAACTAGATCCCACGTGCCGCAACTAAGAGTTTGCATGCCACAGCTAAGAATCCCGCATACCGCAACTAAAGACCCCACATGCCGCAACTAAAAGATCCCGCACATGGCAACGAAGATCCCGCATGCTGCAACTAAGACCCAGCGCAGCCAAATAAGTAAGTATTTTTAAAAATAATAATAAAAATATAAAAGAAATAATTTATAAGTTAAAAAGAAAAGACCTGGGCTTCCCTGGTGGTGCAGTGGTTGAGAGTCCGCCTGCCGATGCAGGGTACACGGGCTCGTGCCCCGGTCCGGGAGGATCCCACATGCCGCAGAGCGGCTGGGCCCATGAGCCATGGCCGCTGAGCCTGTGCGTCCAGAGCCTGTGCTCCACAGCGGGAGAGGCCACAACAGTGAGAGCCCTGCATACTGCAAAAAATAAAAAAAATTAAAAAAGACCTAACTATATGCCGTCTATATGAAACTTACTTCAAATATAATGATATAAATAGGCAAAAAGTAGAAGAATGGAAAAAGATTTACCATGAAGAAAACATTCAAAAGAAAGCTGGAGTGGCTATATTAATAATTATTATTATATAACCAGACAAAGTATTCAGAGCAAAGGATTACAAGGGTCAATTTACCAAGAAGACATAGCAATCCAAAAAGTGTATGCACCCAAAAATAGAGCTTCAAAATACATGGAGAAAGGCTGTCAGAAATGAAAGGAGAAATAAACAAATTCACAATTATCGTTAGAGACTATAGCACTTTTCTCTCAGAAAGTAATAGTACTGGTAGACAGAAAATCAGAAAGGCTATTGAAGAAGTGAACAATACCATCAACCAACTGGATCTAATTGACATTTATAAAACACTCTACCCAACAATGGTAGAATACACATTCTTCTCAGGTGCCTGTGGAATATTCACCAGGATAGACTATACCCAGGGTGGTAAAACTAACCTTTACAAATATAAAAGAAATGAAACCATACAAAATACTATCATAGTGGACTTAAACTTGATGTCAATTACAAAACGATAACAGGAAATTATTCAAACACTTGGAAATAAAACAGCATACTTCTGAATAATCCATGGGTTTGAAATCCCCAATTTGTTCTATTACTCTGATATCAAAGTCAAACAAAGTCATACAAGAAAAGAAAACTGCAAACTAATATCTTTTATGAATATAAATGAAAAAATTCTCAATAAGATACAAGCAAACTGAATCTAGCAGCATATGAAAAAGATTATACACCATGACCAAGTGGGATTTATCCTAGAAATGCAAGAGGGGCTCAGCAAACAAAAATCAGTCAAAATAACTCAAAATGCATAAAAATGTAAGAACTAAAATGATAAATGATAAGAAAACAGGGATAAGACGTCCCTGGTGGTCCAGTGGTTAAGAATCCACCTTCCAATGCTGGGGACGCAGGTTCGATCCCTGATTGGGGAACTAAGATCCCACATGCTGCGGGGCAACTAAGCCTGCACACTACAACTACTGAGCTCTCGCACTATGGAGCCTGCGCGCCACAACTAGAGAGCCTGCATGCTGCAACTACTGAGCCTGCGTGCTCTGGAGCCCGAGCGCCACAACTAGAGAGAAGCCCGTGTGCTGCAATGAAGATCCCGTGTGCCACAACTAAGACCTGACACAGCCAAATAAATAAATAAATAAATATTTAAAAAAACCAAAAACATGGATAAATCTTCACGACCTTGGATTTGGCAATGGTTTCTAAGAATGATACAGAAAACATGAGCAACAAAAGAAAAAAAATAGATAAATTGGACTTTATCAAAATTAAAGACTTTTGTGCTTCAAAGGGTACCATCAAGAAAGTGAAAAGATAACCAATAGAATGGGAGAAAATATTTACAAGTCATATCTCTGATAAAGGACTAGTATCAGGAATATATAAAGAACTCTAGGGAATTCTCTGGCGGTCCAGTGGTTAGGACTTGGCGCTTTCACGGCCGTGGCCCGGGTTCAGTCCCTGGTCAGGGAACTAACATCTCGCAAGCCACACACCATGGCCAAAAAAAAAAAAAAACCTCTAAAAACTCAGCAATAACTAAACCAACAACCCAATTAAAAATAGGCAAAGGATGGGGACTTCCCTGGTGGTCCAGTAGGTAAGACTCCATGCTCCCAATGCAGGGGTACCGGGTTTGATCCCTGGTCAGGGAGCTAGATCCCACATGCCACAACTAAGAGTTCGCATGCTGCAACTAACAAGCCCACATGCTGCAACTAAGAAGGCTGCATGCTGCAACTAAAAAGATCCCACATGCCTTGATCCCCCAACTAAAGATCCCGCATGCCACAACAAGGATCCCACGTGCCTCAACTAAGACCCAGCACAGCCAAAATAATTAATTAATTAAATAAATATTTTTTAAAAATTAAAAAAAAAAAATAGGCAAAGGATCTAAATGAATATTTCTCCAAAGAAGACATACAAATGGTCAATAAGCACATGACTATATGCTCAACATCATTAGTCATGAGGGAAATGCAAACCAAAACCACAAAACCGCTTCATACCAGTTAGGATGGCTATGATTTTTTTTTTAGAGAAAGAAAGAAAATAATAATAAAAGGCTGTGGGGAAATTGGACCCTCATACTATATGGGAATGTAAAATGGAGCAGCTTCTGTGGTAACAGTTAAACATAGAGTTACCCTGTGATCTAGAAATTCCACTCTTAGGTGTATTACCAAGAGAATTGAAAACATGTTCACACAAAAATGTATACATAAATATTTATAGCAACATTATTCATAATAGCCAAAAATTAGAGGCAAAACAGATGCCTGAAGAAATAGAAAGGCTCAATAGACCTATAATAATGAAATAAATTGAACTGGTAGTTTCACAGCTTCAAAAATAGAACACTAGGTTTAGGTGACTCTTCAGGTGAGTTCTTACAGATACTCAAGGAACATAAAATACACATCATGAACAAAATATTCTGGAGAAGAGAAAAAGATGGGATGCTTACTGACTCTTTTTATAAGGCTGTTATATTATTGAACTCAAGTGAAAGCCTTTCTCTGTTCATTTTTCTTCATTCTTTTTTTATCTCCGTTCTTCAGACTGCATAATCTCTAATCTATCTTTAAGTTCACTAATTCTCCTTACAGAGCAAATCTACTGTTGTTCTTCTCTACTGAACTTTTCATTTTAGGTACGGTACTTTTCAACTTCGGAATTTCCATTTAGTTCTTTTTATAATTTCTATCTCTTTATTGATATTCTCTATCTGATGCAGCTTTCCCATCATAGCTTCCTTTACTTCTTTTATCATGGTTTCCTTTAGTTCTTTGAACATATTTATAATGGCTACTTTGAAGTTTTGTCTGTTAAATCCAACACCTGGTCATTCTCATAGGCAGTTTCCATTACTTGCCTTTTTCCTGTGTATGAGTCATACATTCCCATTTCTTTGTATGCCTCATATTTTTTGTTGGAAAGTGGACATTTTAGATAATATACTGTAGCAACTCAGTATGGTGCCCCTCCCCTGGGGCATTGTTATCTGCTTATTTATTGGTTTAGTGACTTGGTCTATTCTACCCTCTCCCCTTAACGTGTACCCTCTGACGGAGCTCTACGGAGAGCACAGGCTTGGTGGTTGTGGCCACAGTCACCCTGGAATGACAGTGGTTTTGGCAGGGCTCTCTTTGACTCTCTCCTTCCCTGACCAAACACATCTGTTAAGCGCCACTAATTGCTAGTTAGTTGCACCTCTGTTTTCATCACCGCCCTGTGGCATATATTGTTCCCAGACTAATCCAATCAAACCTGGACTCCTTTGAAGGGATGGTTCCTGAGGTCAGTGTTTGAGATCTGTTTTGACCCCAGAAGGGCTCCTTACAGCTCTCTCTTTCCCTGGTTCTCTCTGACAAACTAACTAGCCTACATCTCCAATGAATCTACCAGTCTCCTCCCAACTGCCTGCCACCACAGCCTCCAGTGTTTCTGAGGGCACCTCTGGGCTTGAACTTCTCCACACTTTGTTGCAAATGAAGTCAATTCCCTTGAGAAGAGATTGGGAGCTCTCTGTTCTACAGCCTGCCTCTCCCTCTGGGCAAAATCTCTGTGCCATGACTCTGGAGCTGGGACTAGGGACAAGGGTGTGCTTCTCTCTGAATGGCACCCCTGCTTTAGGAGCTGAGTGCTCAGTGGAGGAGAAAGGCTATAGCCTCAGGCCTTCTTGGCTTGCCTCTCGCAGGATGGAACCTCTTCCTAGAAAGCCAGGGCAAGGGGATTGGGGCCCAGTGTTCTGAGTGGTGCCACGCCCCTGGTAGAGTGGGTGCTGGGCAGAATAGAGAGCCCCCATTTCTCGGCAACACTTGCCCAGAACAACGCCTCAGCAGCAAGTAGCTGGGGGCAGGCTGACAAATGCTGATTTCCTGCCTGTTGTGGGAAGATGACCCCTGCCTTGGAGCTGAAGGGAAGGGACCTCTGTGTGCTGGGCTGCAGCAGCCTCGAGGGGAATTTCCATTCTGCTGAGCTGGGGGTGGGGATGGGGCAGGATCTTGTTCAAATACCACGGACTCTGTTCTTACCAAGTTTTAGTAGAGTTGCTTGTATGTTTCTTCATTTGTTCTAAGCCTTCAGGACCATTTCCAAAGGGTGCCTGAGTGCTGTGATGAGCAAAGGCCTCCTCCCACCCACAGTGGACAGGTAGCACGAGGGAGACGTATTCCTTTACTGTTTTAAGCCACTGAGCGCAGGGAGTTTTTGTAACCACAGCAGATCTAGCTTAGTGTTCTCAAGTTTGGGCATGCGTTAGAATCCCCCAGAGGGCTTGTTAAAAATACCGGGTGCTGGTCCTCACGCCCTGAGTTTCTGATTCAGCAAATCTGGGTTGGTGCCAGAGAATTTACATGTCTAATAAGTTCCCAGGTAAAGGTGATGCCGCTGATACAGGGACCATACTTTGAGAACTACTGCTCCAGCCATCCTTTCTGATATCTGGGGATAAATAATAGTAGTGTTTACCTCGCTACAGAGTTGGTAAGGATCATTGCATTAACATCTGTAAAGCATTTACAATAGTGTCTGGCATCCAAACAGCCTTAGCATTATTATTAATATGTCCCAAAGTTTTTTTTCGATATAAGGATATTCTCAGGTGTTAAAATTTTTAATACTATTTGGCCTTTTACTGGAATAACCCAGATGACTAGACTTTCCAGCATTTTCAGCTGTCTCTTTTTATTACTTCTTGATCCGCTTATAGCTCAGACCAATTGCTGAGGAAAGATAGTCATCCAGGCAGGATTGTTAACTAGGCCCCATAATCTTGCCTGCTTTTCTAAATTGGTGTGCTGGCCCCTGCAGATCTGAAGGCAGCTCTGTTCCTCTCCTAGCACAAAGGTGCTGGGCTTTGTGGCTGCAGTTACCCTCTGTTCCCATCAGGGCTAGACTAGGGGTGGGCCAGTAGCACCCACTACAAGACCCCAAACTAAACCAAGTCAGGAAGGAGGGGAGGTCAGTGTTTCTGCTGCTTCGTCCACGCCCTTTTCCAGTTACATAAGGAATCAGGAGGTTATCTGTTGTCTAGGAGGCTGTGGCCCAAGAGGAAAAGGCAAGGGCAGGTACCTTTGAACTCATAAGAGGGAAAGAATGCTGGGGCTGCCATAGGACAAATTATGATACTTCATACTTCGATGCATAATGTCTTGTCATAATCCTCCCAATGTTCCCTGTGAGGACCTCGGGTCAGGCACTGACAGTGACAGCAGCCAACAGCCTGTGCCATGTGCCATTAGCTCATTTAATCCTCCCAAGAGCAAAGCAGGTATCATTATTACCCTCATTTTACAGATGGGGAAGCTACACACAGAGCGGTTAAGTATTTTGTCCAGGGTCATTCAGCTAGTTGAGAGTCAGAGCCAGAATTTGAACCCGGGTGCTTCTAGAGTTTCCACTCTTAACCCTGTTGCTGTGGCACTGTGATATTCCCTGGGATGTAAGTGCCATGTGGACAGGATCTTGGCCTGTTGTGCCCCCTGCTGTACCCCAGCCCTGGAAGTGTGCCTTCCCCGTAAGAGGTACTCCATCAACACTGGTAGAGTGAATGAGAGAATTCCCGATTTGGAGCTGGTCAGTGGTCACTGTCTGATGCATATGTGCTCATCAAGCATTTGTTGCACAGCGAGGCTCAGAGAAGAGGAACTCCTCTGAGGTCTCCTAGGGTGCCGTGTGGCCGGAACCACTGCCCTGGTCTAATTAGACGAATTAAGTGCCTGCAGTCTCTGCCAGAGTGAGAGCCTTTCCCCTCAGCCCCCAGGGCATGGCCAGGTCCTGCTGGGCAGAGGCTGCTGCCCAGGAAGAAGGGCGGGGCTCCAGGAAGGCAGGGCCCAGTGAGGGTGGGGGGAGGGTACCCGGCCACCACCCTGGTTTGGTCGAGGCCATTCGCCCACATCTTGGACATCACAGGAGACAGACGCTGAAGGTAGCTCTGTGGCAATACTGAGCTTGGACACAGGAAAGAATTTGGGGTTTTCCCCTGTGACCTAGACCACGGGCTCTGGTGAGAGAGAACCCAGTTCAAATCTCAGCTTCTGCTTCCTCCTGTGTGAAAACACTGGTAATAATAACCTGCAGGGAAGGTTCAGCACTCGGCAGGCCCTTCCCCCATCGGCCCCTCCCAGACCTGAGCCCAGGCCGCATCCCTGAGCAGGCAGCCTCTCCCTTCCCCTAGCCCCGAGGGAGTGGATTTCCCAGAGAGAGGCTGGGAGGCTGGGAGGGTGTGATCATGCCTCAGATAGGTCAGTTTTGTGGGAAAACTGGCTTGCCGAGCAGGAGCAGTAGAGGAGGGGCAGCGGGCTCCGCCCCGTGTCGTGCCTCCCACCCCCCAGGGCTCCAGTCTAGTGGTGGGGGCGCATCAGAGCGGGGCGGCCTGGGCTTAAGGCAGGTGCAGTGGGCCTCAGAACTGCGGGGTCTTGTTTAAAAATGCAGTGTCCCCCCTCCCCGTCCCCCCCGACCCCACACACAGACAGAGTCCATGCCCGGGAGTCTCCACCGTCAGGAGCTCCACCAATCACTCTGATGCAGACCTCAGACTGCCCTTTGCGGTGCACGGGCTGAGGGGTCTCCCCCAACGTCCAACCCTGCTTCAGGGTTGCCCTGAGTCCCTCCTTCCCCTTCTGCCTGTTTCATCTGGTGTCAGGTATTGGAAGGCCTCATGGTGATCTCGGATGCTTATTTGGGGTCTTCAGCCTAAGTCCCCCGCCCCCTGGCCCCAAGCCTGATTCCTCACCCACTGCTGGGCTGTGATCCTTTCCCCACCTTGACCTGGCCGAGGACATGTGCTATCCCCTCTGTGGCTAGCCGGAGTCAGCAGTCTTGGCCTGGTGGACAGAGCTTCGGGGGGCCTACCGAGCAAACCCTCCATCTGGGGCATCCCCTCTGTGGAGGTGAGGGGCCAGCAGCAAGCCTGGTGCCCGGTGGGGAGGAGGGGGTGGAAACTTTGTCCCAATGACCAGAGGGCGGAGGACTTGGCCGGGCCAGCTCTGTTCCATGCACAGGCATGTGCAGGATGCCGTGGGGCTATTTTTACTCCTGTCAAGGAGACAGTGTGATTTATGGGAAGCCTGGTCCCCTTCAGGGCTGTGTTATAAATACACCTGGCCCCATGCTCTCGTTCACTTGGAGGGGAAACTCAGGCCCCGTCCTCTCTCCTGCCTCCCTCCCTGCCTCACTGGGCCGTGTCCATACGTGGCCTTCTTGGGGGCGTCCTTCCCCTATGCAGCTGTCCCCCTGTGGTGGCCCAGCTCTCCTCAGTCACCAGGGCCTCAGTGTGAGTGAGTTTTTCAGATGCTGTTAGGAGTGACGGTTATCTGCGAACTGCCTTTGATGAAGGGAAGAGGAGAGAGGCTTCAAATCTGGGGTTCACACTTCCTTCAAGGGCCGGATATAGGTCATAGGAAGGGGAAAGGGGCGCAGGTAGGAGGCTTAAGAAACACTCTGCCTCCCTCCCAAGACGTACCCATCTGCCCAGAGTCCCCTCCTGGAAGGTGGCAGGCCAGCTGGAGAGGGGCCTCTCTGGGCCCAGGACTGGTCCCTGCCCACCCCCTTCCTTCAGCTGCAGAAGGGCAGACAGCCCTGGCATGGGAAACGGGGGCTGGGCTGGTCTACTTACCAGCTGTGTGGTCTTCCGCAAGTCCTTTAACTTCTCTGACCCTCAAGTTTTTCTTCTGGAAATGGACACAAAGATGCCTGCCTTCTGGATTGATGTGTGTGAAATGCAGGCCAGGCTGGGCTGACAAGGGAGATATTCAGGCAGGCAGCCCAGCCTGTGTCCGACATCATCCCCTTCCTCTGAGGAACCCTGGTCCCTCATCTGCAGGGGCACAAGGGCAACACTGATCAGAGAACCCCCCCTCCTCTGTCCTGCCTGGAAAAGGGGGAGGAGGTAGGGCTGCTTTTCCATGAGCCCCTGGGGCTCAGTTCCTTCACTCTTGGGAGGCAGGGATCATTCAATGCAACATCCAGTCCAGACAAGTGGATGTTCAAACCTGGCCAGGATTGGTCCTCTTGTAGAGGCTAAGAGCTATAAGGGGCCTCAGAGTTCATCTAACAGTACCAGTCAGATGTCAGATATTGCCCCAATAATGCTGCGGAACAAACCACTCAAGGGTTTACTTGCTTCTGCTTCTGCCGGGCAGCTGGGCTTGGCTGTAAGCCCGGTTGGGTCCCGCATTCTCCATGGATCTCTCAACCTCCTAGGACCGGTGGGCTGGCCAGGGCATGCGCTTCCTAGGGCTAAGACAGGAAGCCCAGGGGGGCAAGCACTTCTCAAACCTCCTGTTCACCTCGTGTCTGCCTACCTCGCATTGGCCAAATCAAGTCACGTGGCCAAGCCCAACCTAAATGGGGTGGGGACACACTGCTCCCCTGGAGGGGCGTCAGAGGGGAGGGAGTGACTACTGCTGACTGATTATCTAATGAACTGACTTTCCAGCTCTGCACTGCATGACGATCGGGGGTTTCTGGACGTACTTTGGGGCAGGGAGAGGGAGAAGGAGCAGCTTGGGTGCAACATCTCCCACCCGGCTCCATCCCGAGCCGTGAAGAGCCTTGCAGGTGGGGAGTGGGGGGAGGAGCGTAGTTATTCATGTGCTTCATTCACTCGTGCATTTCTGAGTCACGTCCTTTGGTCAGCCTTGGGGAGGCCAGGATTTGTTACGGAGGCAAAGAGAAAGAGGGAACACAGGGGCCCCTCTGACCTTCAAACATACAATCTCACCATCTTGAAAATGAGTGAACTTAACTCCAGTGTCTCCCGCTGTAACTTACCGGGGTCCAGGCTTGGTGAACTATTCGTTTTCCGTAGAGATTATCATGAGGAAAATGGTCCCATCGAGAAGAAGGGGAGGGGTCTTCCACTTCCTGGACCCTGGGAGTCATGGGAGAGGAAGTGATGGGATTGGAGGTCCCGGTTTGGGGGTCCCCACCTGGGCTTCTGCCTGGAGGGGCAGTTGCGAGGGATAAACGGAGAGGGGCGCCACGGGCAGGGCTGTCTTGCGCTGCCACCCGTGGGGACTCAGCCACGTCAAAGCAGACACGGTGGCCGGCGTGGTCGGGCCGGGGAAGCCCGGGACGCAGAGCTCTCCGAGGCCTTCTCGAGGGTCCTACAGGAGGAGCCCCTGGGTTAAAAGCCAGCGGGTCAGCCGCGGGGGCAGCCCACAGGCACCAGCAGGCGCCAGCCCAGGTCGTGGGCAAGCAGGAAGCTGGACCCTTCGCCCTTTCCCCTTATCCAGGCCACCCTCTTTGTTACCTTCTTTGTTACAGAGAAGAGGCGTGTGGAAAGTGTGGCTCTCAGAGAGACAGGGTTTGTTCTAATCTATGAGAGACTAAGAGCCACTTAAATGGACTTCACAGAGCAGGCATACAGGATTCCTGCTCAGCCTCCAGGCCCCTGCCCATCACCCTAATGCAGCCCCACAGAGTAATCCTCCTGGCATCATCCTCCCCTGACACGAGTCTGAGCAGTCTTCATTCTCTTGCTTAACACGTGTGCCCATCCCCTTGCCCACAGGGCTGAGACCCGCTCCGGGCAGCCCTCCAGTCTGGCAGCCCCTCCTGAGCCCTTGCTGCAGCTGGTGGCGTACTTCCTTCCCCAGGTCAGCCCTTCGAGGTGGCACAGCTGGGACGGGAGCCCAGGGAACTGCCGTCCACCCCAGAGCCCTTTCCGCCATCAGCTGCTGTCTCCCCTGCCCGGGAATCCCTGCCAGGGGTCCCTGGCTCCTGGGCTTCCTCTCTGGGGGCAGCCCCTGGCCGAGGGTGGGGACTGGAGGCATGGAGCAGCCCAAACCCTCCGAGGTCCTGCTCCCCCGGGGGTCAGCAAAGCTCAGCGGGTGGGGCCTCGGCCTCCCTGTCCCACGCTCGCGGCTCCACGCCACCTGTGGCCATGGGGCTGGGGTGCAGGGAGCAGTACCCCGGTACCCTGTTTTCTGACCCCGGCCCCAGCTTCTCCGTATCTGTTTATTTACCTTGGAAAAGGCCCTGTGGCCCAGGCAGGAAACGGGCCAATTCCAGGAGGCTCGCCGGGCGGGGGAACAAGGAGCCACATTGTCCTCCGTGCCTGGCCGCTCCCCACCCTGGGCCTGCGAAGAGCCCGGAGAGGGGGACCGGTTGGGGGCCTGGCAGGAAGGAGGCGTGGGGGCTGAGGGCTGCCAGCGCGCCAAGCCCGCCCGCCTATGAAAGGGCTTCTGTGCAGGGGTGGGACGGGGGGCTGCCGAATCCCCACCCCGCCAGTGAGTGGATGAGGCGGGGATGCTGGGCGGCGGCCCCTCGTCACAGCCTAGGGCCCACCAGGCACTGACCTGCCGGCCACCGACCTGCCAGCCCAGGGCAGAGGGAAGAGACCCGGGAGCCGGCTGGCCCTGGTGCCCCTGGCTTCTCTTGGGCAGACGCCACCCCTCAGTGGAGGGACGTCCTGCCCTCAGCCTCCCCTCCCCTGTCCCAGCTCCTGCCAGGCAGTTGGTCCGACCTCAGGCCTCCCTGCCCGGCAGAAGCTGGAAGCGGGAGAGTCCTGCGGTCAGAGCCTGGCCCTGGCTGACCAGGCCCAGGCTGGCGTGCGGCTTGATGTCGTCATGGGGGCACTTGCGAGGGCTGACCCCTCCCCAACCCTGCAGTCTTCCTCACTGACCGGCTGGTGTCCATACGGGCTGATCTTCCACCCACCCATCCATCCGTTCATTCATTCAACACTGGGGCTCCCTTCCTCTCTCTTCCAATCGCCTAACTTGCAGTGACAGCGTCCTCCAAGCCCCCTTCCCCGGTTCCCAGTGTGCTGTTTGAGAAATGTAAATCTGCAGCTCGGTGCTTTGTGACCGCCTGGAGAGGTGGGATAGGGAGGGTGGGAGGGAGGGAGACGCAAGAGGGAAGGGATGTGGGAACAGATGTATATGTATGACTGAGTCACTTTGTTATAAAGCAGAAACTAATAATAATAATTAAAAAAAAGAAATGTAGATCTGATTATGTCATTCCTGTCTCTCAAGGTCTTCAGAGACTTCCTACTTGTTTCTGGGCAAAGAGGTTCACAGGCCCTTTGAGCTCAGCCCCACCTGCCCCTCAGGCCCATGAACACCAATGACTGGGTTGAGGCGGGGCGAGGGACTTGAGGGGGTCAGAGGTGAGATGGATTTCTCCCACCCAGCACTGGGGGGGCGGGGAGGGGCTCTGGGTGGGCATGTCCTTCCAGTTGAAAGGGAGTCCGAGGGACCTCAGAATGGGGATGAAGACCTGGGACAAGAAATGTGCACGGCTGTCACCTGGCCAATGCCTCCGCGTCCTTCTAGGACAGCCCCTCCCAGATGAATTGCCACCTCCCACCCCCACTCAAGGCATCACTCTCTGCCCCCAGCCCTGCTGTCCTCGCAGCCGACATCACTCCATGTATGTGTTCATCTCCAGATGGGCAGGCTCGATGTTGTAAAGATGTCAGTTCCCCCCAAAGTAATCTGTAAACTTCCATAAATCAGTCTCTAAATCCAGTAAGATTATTTCTGGGACTAGATGACGAAGTTCATCTAGAAGAGAAAATGAGGAGACAGAACCAAGACAATCATCAAAATAAAGAACAAAGGCAGGGAGTCCGCCCTTCCAGCAGAAAAGTAAACTGCACGTCTACAATAATGAAAACGAGTGTGTCCTGCACATTTACTGCTGTTATAGCCAGCGCTGTGGTGCTCTTCTTACCTGTGTCAGTCACTGTCAGGAACAGCTTTCCCTTTATTGACCCCTTGGATCCTCGAATTAATCCCGTGGTACAGATGAGGAAACTAGCTCTAGGCCAGCCTGGTCTGCCCCAGGCCCTGTTCTAAGCACTTTGCATCCAGGATGTCAGTTAGTTCCCACAGCACCCCCTGAGGTAGGTACTGTTACTAATTCGGTCCAGCTGTGATATGTTAATGCTGTAGAGAAGATGGCCCATTGAGCTTCAAATGGGCCCAAGACCCATCAGGCGAAAAAAAGTTACAGAATGACACATGTATCACTTAAGGGAAACATAAGAAAACTCCTAACCTGTATACACTTGTGTATAGGGATGTAAGTGCATAGAAAAGTGTCTGGAAGGAAATGAAATGAAACCACATCATTACCTCTGCAGAGGGGAGAAGGGTGGGGACTTTCCCTCTTTACCGCATGTATTTTATGGGCCTTTTCCTTCTTAAATAGTAAAATACAGGGCTTCCCTGGTGGCGCAGTGGTTGAGAGTCCGCCTGCCAATGCAGGGGACACGGGTTGAAGCCCTGGTCTGGGAAGATCCCACATGCCGCGGAGCAACTAAGCCCGTGTGCTACATCTGCTGAGCCTGTGCTCTAGACCCCGCGAGCCACAACTACTGAAGCCCGCGCACCTAGAGCCTGTGCTCCACAGCAAAGAGAAGCCACTGCAACGAGAAACCCGCACACTGCAACGAAGAATAGCCCCCGCTCACCACAACTGGAGAAAGCCCGCGTGCAGCAACAAAGTCCCAACGCGGCCAAAAATTAATTTTAAAAAATTTTATAATAAAACAAGAACAGGATGATGTAAAAAAGGAAAAAATAGAGAACAAGAAAGGGCTCTTGCAAATTAAAAACATGGTGGTTAAAAGTAAAAAGGAGAAGGAAAAGGAGAAATAATAATACAAGGTTGGAAGATAAAAATGAGGAAATTTCCCAGGAAGCCACTGAAAAGATAAAGCGGTAGACAGAGAGAAAAGAGTATCAGAGATCAATCCAGGAGGTCCAACATCCACCTAATAGGCCTTATGCATCAGGCTCAGAGGGCACCACGCCAGGCCCACAGCACTTCTAGGGGCCCACCGAAAGGCTTTCTCTTAAAAGCAGGAAAAAATAAATCAATTTTAGGTCAAAAAGTGTTTTCATAGATAATATATTCATCTTTATACTAGTGTAGCCATAAAATACAGTTGTTTTTTTGTTTTTTTTTTTCTGCGGTACGCGGGCCTCTCACTGTTGTGGCCTCTTCCGTTGTGGAGCACAGGCTCCAGATGCTCAGGCTCAGCGGCCATGGCTCACAGGCCCAGCCGCTCCGCGGCATGTGGGATCCTCCCGGACCGGGGCACAAACCCGTGTCCCCTGCATTGACAGGCGGACTCTCAACCACTGCGCCACCAGGGAAGCCCAAAATACAGTTTTTAAAATTTTATTTTAATGGTGGAAGGGACCCAGGAAAGCAAAAGTGCCTAAAGACCATGAAAATCAAAATGTGGCCCCAGGCTTCAAGCGACAGCTTGAGACAACAGTTCACCCCAGAGTCCCCGAGAGTTGAGTGGAGGATGTGTGTCTGAGGGAGGGAGTGAGAGCAGGCCGGGGTGTGGACCGGCAGTGACTGTGACACCCGTTTGAGTGCAGAGCCCCAGCCCACGCTGTGCAGATCACCCAACCCTCCCAGCAGCCCTGGGACGTGGGCACCGCTGGAGTGTTCCCTTAACTGCCGGGAAAAGCGCAGCCCAGAGAGGTTGGGCAGATTAGCTAAGATGACAGCTGTGGGGTATGATTTGAATCCAGGCCGCTGGATCCAGAAACCACGTCATGGCCTCCCACGGCCTGAATACCTCAAAAATATACTTGAGATGTTCCCTGTGTGGGCGCCTGCAGAAACGTTAACACAAGCAGCAGAAAAAGACCTGTGGGCAGGGGGCTGGGGAGTGGGGGACGCTTCTGTCCTTCACGTGGAATAACTCCCCTGGCCTCTCCCCACCGCACACCTAGGAAAAGCCAGGACTGGGGCAAGGACCAGGAGAAGCCAAAATGGATAGGGACACGCTCCCTGCCCACGGGAGTTTCTGGAGCAGCCCCCTGCAGATAGACCAGCAGGTCTCGCAGACCCGCTGACCAGGCCAGGGGAGCAAGTGGACCCATCCGGTGGGATGACCTCAGAGAGAAATGAGGCAGGCTGCAGGTCTAGTGTCCGGAGGCCTGGGGTCCAGCTCTACCTTGCAGCCTCCCAAGGTTCAGTTTCTTCATCTGTAAAATGGGGGCAAGCAAGGTCATGGGTGTGAAAGGGCCTCGCCAGGCACAAGGACTGTTGGACGAAAGGAAGGGAAGGCAGGCTGTGCGGTGGAGAGCTGGAAGGCCCTCCCTGGGCTGGGGGCAATGTCCACACCTTTTCCTCCACACCTCCACCCCTGCCTGAGGGACCACAGGGTCTGGAGTGGTTAAAGGTCACGGCCTCACTGGGCTCCGCCCTCGCACCTTGAGAGGCAGTGTGGCCTGAAGCCAGGGCCTGCGCTGGCTTCGGAGAGGGCTTGTGGGGGCAGAGAAGGGTTCCAGAACACGCTAGGGACGGCCTTCCCGGAGCCTCCCCCGGCAGAGGCGGGGCACCGTGATGAACTGAGGCCCGCTTGTCCTGGAGGCAGGTGACTTTCCTTGGGAGGAGCCACAGGGGGACCCCCAGCCAGCCAGCAGCCTCAGACAGGGTGGGGGTCCCAGACCTACCAGGCCCCCCTCTCCAGGGGCAGAATGAGGCCCACAGCTGCTGGGAGAGCCTGGGCTCCATCCGAGGCCCCTGGCTGGGCCGGGCGGGGTGGTGGGGGCCAGGCTAGGGCCTCTTTCCTCCTAGCTTGGCTGCTGAGGTTATTTTTTTCCCCTCGTTTGCTGCTGAATTTCCCTTCGAGTTGGATAAATAAGCAGCAGGTTCCAACGTCAACGAAACAGGAGCCCCAGCGGCCGCACAAAAGCAGCTTTCAGCAGCGTCAGGCACCTCTGGCCCATCCTGGCCGCAGGGTGGCCACAGCGCCCCAGCAGGGCTGGGGGGTGGTGGGTGGGCACGCAGACGCCACACCCCTTCCCAGCAGCTCCCCCACCCCACCCCCCGAGCCTCCGCCTCAAATGCCCTCCCTCCCTCTCCGGGACTCACACGCTTGTCACCTCTTCCGGTCCCTGCCCACCCCCAGCAGAGCCCACACTTGCCCTTCGACCCTGACAGCACTTTGCGCTGACCGTGTAAAGCCCTCCCTCCCTTAAAACCATCCGACGCACGGCTCCCCATGGCCGGAGGGTCCAGCCCGGCTTTCCAGCGTCCGCTGTGGGCTCCAGGAGAGGCTGCTTCTGTTTTCTCTCCAAAGCTTCTGCGAAGGCTGTTCCCTCTGTCTAGAACATCCCCTGTCTCCTGCCTGGCTTCCACTGGGCTAAGCGACCCTGTTCAAGTACCACCCCCTCTGATGCCCACCCCAGCTTCTCTCTCTTGTCACAGACATCAGCTGCCCCCAGAGTGGTCCCGATTCATCACCTGACCATGAGCAAACAGAGGGCAGATTCATCTCGTGTGCCCAGCGCCCTGCCCGGCCGTGCTGTGTGCTATGGGGACACAGAGGAGGCGCCCAGTTAGAGTTTGCCGCTCCACATCCCCGTAACGTCACACTCACCTTCCACGTACCTGAACTAGATGCACACTAACCCGTAGCGACAGCAGTTCAGGGGCTGCCTGGGGAAGGGACGGAGGGGAAAAAAAGCTTCGGGTGGTGAAGGATATGATGTTTTTAAAAATTATATTTTAATTTAATTCTTTTACTGAAGTAGAGTTGATTTATACAGCGTTTTGCCAATCTCTGCTGTACAGCAAAGTGACTCAGTTATACACATAAAGACATTCTTGTTTATAATATTCTTTTCCATTATGGTTTATCACAGGATACTGAATACAGTTCCCTGTGCTGTAGAGTGGGGCCTTGTTGTTTATCCATCTTACGTATAATAGTTGAGATCTGCTAATCCCCCCTCTGCCCCGCCCGCACTCCCAGTGCTTCCCTCCTCCACCCCCTCCCCCTTGGCAACCACAAGTCTGTTCTCTATGTCTGTGAGTCTGCTTCTGTTTCGTAGATAGGTTCATTTGTGCCATATTTTAGATTCCACATACAAGTGATAAAGAATATGATGGGTTTTTTAAATCTCGATGCTATCACTTGCCTGAAGCGAGTTTCTTCCATTCTTTCTAAGCCTGTTTCCTCATCTAGCATTTAGGGTAATAACCACCTCATGAGGGTGTTATGAGGATTAAATGAGATGTGAATTAATACTTAATAAATGGTAGTTTTATTAAGCTCATTTCACACTGTATTGACCATATATTAATACATATACCATTTATTAACATTTTAATGTACTACTTCTCAGTAAGAGAGTTGCATTTTAACTAGAGGATATTCATTATCTGGATCAATTGTGGTGATGATTTCCCAAGTATATCCTTACGTCAAAGTGCATCGAATTGTACACTTTAAATATGTGCAACACATAACACATCAGTAGTGTACCTCAATAATGCTGTAAAAAAATTCAAAGACCAATTGACCCAGCAAGTTCTCAGATTCTGTGCTATGGAAATAAAAGCACAAGTACACTCAGGGGTCAGCAAACGTTCTTGCAAAGGGCCGGATAGTAAATGTTTTCGGCTTTGCGGGCCATTTGGTCTCTATCATAACTACTCAATTCTGCCAATGTGTTATAGCTGGAAAGCAACCATAGATTCTACATAAACCAACGAGCATAGCTGTGTTCCAGTAAAACTTTATTTATAAGAACAGGCAGAGGGCCAGATTTGGACTACGGGCCACAGTTTGCAGATCCTGAATCTAGGTACGTCTACCTATGTCAGGATCATAACAGAAACAACCTAAATGTCTATCCATAGGGGACTGGTTGAATCGTTTATAATAAACCCACACTGTGGAAATTAGAATGACTATTAAAAAGGATGGGTTGGATCCTGTGTGTTGACCTGTAAAGACCATTCATGGTAGATTATTTTTCAAATATTTTATTGCGAAAATGTAAAAATACACAGACTATTTAAAGTTTATAGCTAACACCTGAATGCCCACCATGAGATTCTACCATTAATATTTTACTACACTTATTTTTTATCATATGTCCATCCATCTGTCCATGATAGATTCTTAGGTGAGAAAATGAGGTGTAAAATGTACAATATGACTTCCATTTTAGTAAAAGAAAGAAAAGATCAGAAAAGACTGCACTACGTGTATTTGTGTTTGTAAAGTCTTGAAAAAAGTATCAGAAGAGGTGCCTGAACTCTTTTTTTTAATTGAAGTATAGTTGATTTACAATGTAGTGTTAGTATCAGGTGTACAACATAGTGATTTAGTTATATAGATATAGATATTCTTTTTCAGATTCTTTTCTACAATATCATAGGTTTTTACAAGATATTGAATATAGTTCCCTGTGCTACACAGTAGGCCTTTATTGTTTATCTGTTTCATACATAGTAGTATGTATATGTTAATTCCAAACTCCTAATTTATCCCACCCCCCCTACCCCCGCCACCCTTTCCCCTTGGGTAACCATAAATATGTTTTCTCTGTCTGTGAGTCTGTTTCTGTTTTGTAAATAAGTTTATTTGTATCATTTTTTTTAGATTCCACATGTAAGTGATATCATATATTTGTCTCTCTCTGACTTACTTCACTTAGTATGATAATCTCTAGGTCCATCCATGTTGCTGCAAATGGCATTATTTCATTCTTTTTAATGGCTGAGTAGTATTCCATTGTGTATACATCTTTTTTATCCATTCCTCTGTGGGTGGACGCTTAGGTTGCCTCCATGTCTTGGCTGTTGTAAATAGTGCCACTGTGAACAACTGGGGTGCATGTGTCTTTTCAACTCAGAGTTTTCATCTTTTCCAGATATATGCCCAGAAGTGGGATTGCTGGATCATATGGTAATTCTATTTTTTAGTTTTTTAAGGAACCTCCATACTGTTTCCCATAGTGGCTGCACCAGTTTACATTCCCACCAACAGAGTAGTAGGGTTTTCTTTTCTCCACACCCTCTCCAGCATTTACTATTTGTAGACTTTTTGATGATGGCCATTCTGACCAGTGTGAGGCAATACCTCACTGTAGTTTTGATTTGCGTTCCTCTAATAATTCAGGATGTTGAGCGTCTTTTCACGTGCCTGTTGGCCATCTGTATGTCTTCTTTGGAGAAATGTCTGTTTAGGTCCTCCACCCATTTTTTGGTTGGGTCATTTGGGTTTTTTTTCGATATTGAACTGTATGAGCTCTTTGTTTATTTTGGAAATTAAGCCCTTGTTGGTTGCAGGAGATGCCTGAACCCCTGATGCTGATTACCTGAGGGCAAGGGTTGCAAGGGAATTAGTTATGAAAATTTGAAAGCCCTAATAAGAAATTTAAAAAACGCTTCTTTAGTAAGAATGAACAGTCTAGTCCAGCCCCTGACATCCCAATAAAGAGACCCTGAGGGCTTCCCTGGGGGCACCAGGTGGTAAGAATCCGCCTGCCAATGCAGGGGACACGGGTTGGAGCCCTGGGCCAGGAAGATCCCACATGCTGCAGAGCAACTAAGCCTGTGCGCCACAACTACTGAGCCTGCGCTCTAGAGCCCACAAGCCACAACTACTGAGCCCGTGAGCCACAACTACTGAAGCCCGTGTGCCACAACTACCGAGGTCCGTGGTCTGCAACAAGAGAAGCCACTGCAATGAGAAGTCCGTGCACTGCAACGAAGAGTAGCCCCCGCTCGCCGCAACCAGAGAAAGCCCGTGCGCAGCAACGAAGACCCAACGCAGCCAAAAACAAATGAATAAATTTATTCAAAAAAAAAAAAAGAGACCCTGAGTCAGAACCAGGGCTCAAGCTGCAGGGAGGTGGGCCCATTCCCTGAGCTTGCCCGGTGCGTGGGCAAGTGTGTGCACACTCGGGAATAACCAGGCCCCTGCGTGTCCTTGTGTGTGTATACATACTTAACTCGCCCCCAGACCCACATACACAGCATGCATATATGCTGGCGCCCACTGCTGTCTGCCCAGGCTGCTGTGTCACTCCACAGCCGCCCCTGCCCAGGAGCAGGTGTGTCAGTGTGATACCCCTTGAGTCCTTCATCACCCCCGGCAGGCAGCCCCTCCTGAGGGCTGTCCCAGGCGCCTGGAGGAAGTGCAGCACGGCCCTCCTCCTGGTTCCTGCTTACTCACGCGGACACCTCTGTCCCCCAGGTTCTAATCAGTACCCCTCCCCAACCTCAGGCCCCACTTGCATGCAGCCTCTTCCAGAAGGATCTACGGCCACCTCCTCATTATGACGTTCTTTCATTCAACAAACATTTATGGGAGCCTACTCCAGGCTAGGCACCAAGACACCCAGGAGCACAGCCTGGCCCCTTACCTCCAGAAACTCCCACGTTTATGGGGAGACAGGTGCAGTTTTGGTGGCTGCAGGGCACAGAGGCAGGCACCAGGGCCATCGGGCAGGGGGTCATCCTGGAGGAGGCAATACCAGGGTCAAGCTGCGGAAAGGTCAGCATGTGTCCTGTGGGGTGAGTGGTGGCTTCGGTCAGGGAGGACGTGGTAAGAAGGGAAGACAGGAGTGCTGGAGTTGGGGGACATGGGTCAGGAGGGTGTCCCTTCCCACTTGTGCAGGGCAGCTCATTGGCCCACAGCCAAGGGCCCCCAGGAAGGGAGTCTTCTCCCACCCCCCGTCCCAGGAGGAGGAGTTGGGAGGGGTTCCATTCCCACCTCGCCCAACTCTGGCCCTTCTGCCCAGTGAGCAGGAGTGGGGGTGGGCATTGATGGTAATCTCCCTCCTCCCGGTCCCCGGTCCTCCTCCTAGTCTCCCTTTCAGTGAGTGCCTGGCGTATTGTTCCGCCTTTGTAAAGAGGCAGATCAAGTGACAAAGCAGGGTGGGTGGGCAGGCAGCCCAAGAGGCCTCTTCTCTCCCAGGCAGCATCTGCATGGGGGAGGGGCTGTTCTACACCCCCCACCTCTGGCTTCCAGCAGCAGCTGTTGTCATGGTGACAAGCCTGGCATCCCATGGCTCCTGGGGCATCCTTCCCACTGTGGCTGTGGAGGAAGGGCCCCCAGACTCCTCTCCACCCTGGTTGGGGGTGGGGGCACAAAAAAACCTGGCTCCCTGGACAGTCCTAGCAGGGGGAAGCCTCCAGCCTTCTGTGCCTCCCAATCCGGCTGCCTGCACAGGGGCAGCTCCAGAGCCCCTGCCTCCTACAGATACTGTGATGTGGTGGGCTCAGGCCATGCACCTCTGTCATCCATGCGTCTCTGACTCCTTGGGGCAAGATACAGAGAGAAATAAGATGTCCCCAGGGTCTTTGAGCAGCTGCTGGCATTGGGGCAGAGGGAGGAGATGGATGGAAGGCTAACAGTACATGAGTGTACAAGTGGGGGAGAGTGTGTGGGCAAGGACTCTGGGCCCACAGAGCAGAGCCTCCAGCCGCATCCTGCAGAGCTGGGGGGCTACCCCTAAGAGGCTGGTGTGCCCAACACAGCAGAAGAGAAGGGCCTTCTGGGCTGGGGAGATTGGAGGCATGACATGGCATGGGTTTCCAAGGAGTTGGTCGTGGCAGGAAAGGAAGAGGCGGATGGGGGCTATGCCTGGAAGGGCTTCTGCTGCCATCCCCAGGAGCATGACCTTCACCCTGGGCAATGGGAAGCTGCCACTGGCATTTCGGGAACCTCTTTGACCAGGTGGTCGAAGCCAGGTCATTTTTTCAAAGTTACCCTATTTCTGTGCTACCTCTTTGGGAAGCTCAGGAGCTTGCCGCTGCACCTCTCACGGCTCAGGTGGGCCGAGTTTGTATTTCTTGCAGGGCACAGGGCTGGCTGCATCTCCATGGAGTCCCAATCTCTCGGGTCCTCTTGGAGAGCAAGAGGCTGGGTTCCTCTCCCTTCCCTGCTCCAGCACAGCTCTAAGAGGAAGTGAGCACTAATTACAGCTGCTGCCCCGACTCCTTGCTGTGCCTCCACTACATGCCAGGCTCTACAGCAGGGCAGTGTTGGCCGAGCAGGGCCAGCTGGGCAGGTGCCCTTGCTCTGGTGGTGACAGGCAGCCTCATGCAGTAGAAGAGCCTGAATGCCATCCCTGACCCTTGTGAGCTGTGTAATCCCAGGCAAATATCTTGGGTTTTCTTTTTTTTTTAACTTTATTTATTTTTGGCTGCACTGGGTCTTTGTTGCTGCGTGTGGGCTTTCTCTAGTTGTGGCAAGCGGGGGCTACTCTTCGTTGTGGTGCGCGGGCTTCTCATTGCGGTGGCTTCTCTTGTTGCAGAGCACGGGCTTAGTTGCTCCGCAGCATGTGGGATCTTCCCAGACCAGGGCTCGAACCCGTGTCCCCTGCATTGCAGGTGGATTCTTAACCACTGTGCCACCAAGGAAGCCCCTCTTGAGTTTTCTGAGCCTCAATTTCTCATCTGTAAAATGGGCACAGAATTCCTTGCAGGGCTGTTATGAGAGTTTAAAAAGTCACTGTGTAGGGCTTCTCTGGTGGCGCCGTGGTTAAGAATCCGCCTGCCAGTGCATGGGACAAGGGTTCGAGCCCTGGTCCGGGAAGATCCCACATGCCGCGGAGCAACTAAGCCCGTGCGCCACAAGTACTGAGCCTGTGCTCCAGAGCCCGCAAGCCACAACTACTGAAGCCTGCGCGCCTAGAGCCCGTGCTCTGCAACAAGAGAAGCCACCGCAATGAGAAGCCCGCTCACCGCAACTAGAGAAAGCCCGCGCAGTAACAGACCCAACTCAGCCAAAAAAAAAAAAAAGTCATTGTGTAAAATGCCTGGCCCAGGGCCCATTTGGCTCACCGTGGGTCCTTGATCAGTTTCCTAGGCCCCCTGCAGTGCAGGTCACTCCCTCAGTCCTTCATCTGCTTGGCATCTGCTTGGCATCCCTGAGCAGCTGCTAGGGCTGGACCTACGCCGAGCGCTCACGCGGAAGCTGAGTCTGAGTCTTCCAGGTACCTCTAGGCCAAGGGGGTAAGGGCAGACGGGGGTGGGCCATGGAGGAGGGAGGCAGTGTCTCAGGGAGCTTCAGACCAGAGCAGGGCCCTTTAGGTGGCCTGCTGGATGGCACTCGGGTTTCACCCACAAACCCGGGAACCATGGTGGGAACCTGGCTGGGCAGAGGCAGGAGGGTTGAGGGGCTTTGGGACTCCAGGCGGCCCCGGGCAACCCCAGCCTCTCAGAAACACCTTCCCAACCTGAGGGTGGACGAGTGGGGTGGTGTCGGCAGCTCAGGGGTCGCAGTCTCAGACTGCGGTCACCGGTTATTGTCACCGGTCACCACGAGGCCGAGTCATATCCCTAGGACTGCCTTGATTCGTTCCATCTGTACAAAGGGAAGGACAGTCCTCCCCGCTCCCCACGGTTTCGCTGCTGCCCGTGGAAGCAGAGTGAGTAAGCTGGTTATCTTCCTGACAGCTATCTGGCTTAGGTGAGGAGGGTGTGAGGTGAACTAAAATATTTCACGGGTGCCACTGTA
Organism: Hyperoodon ampullatus; assembly: GCF_949752795.1. Classification (NCBI taxonomy): domain Eukaryota; kingdom Metazoa; phylum Chordata; class Mammalia; order Artiodactyla; family Ziphiidae; genus Hyperoodon; species Hyperoodon ampullatus. The sequence goes on along the minus strand of NC_136927.1, from coordinate 50,956,698 downwards.
CGCGGTCCCCTGCTCTGCTGTCTGGGGGGCCTGGCGGGGGCGGGAAGGGGGAGGTGGACGTGGTTCAGGCAGTGAGCGGCAGGCTCTCTGGGCCGAGAGGAATTCCCAGGGGAAAACCTGTACCAAGGGAGCGCAGAGGACAGGAGGGGAGGGGGCAGAGGGAGACGGGGTCCTCCAGCTCTGTGCGAAGCAGTTTTCAAGCGGTCCTGAGGCATCAAGGGACACCCTAGACAGCAGAACCTCCCGCGGATAGGGTGACACCTCCCCCGAGGCCCACCTGGGAAGGGGAGAAGGTACCATTCCTGGACTGCGGAGAGAGACAATGAGGTCAAGTGCGCAGTGTGACGGGTAAGTAGCACGTGAGCAACAAATGAATTGTTCATTTCTACAGGATTATCTGCCGGTTTTACACAAAAGGAAACAGAGCGAAGAGCCCAAAGCCACATACGACTAGTGAAGAGGCAGAGGCTGCACTTGAACTGTCCCAGAGTACACGGTCGAGGCGTCCCACGCGTAAAAGCCTTAGAAATCGTCCCGCCTGGGGTAAAAAGAGGTGACGCGGTACGGCGGCAGGGAAATCCTCCGGCTGACTGTCTTGTCGCGGGGAGAGGTTGGGCAGCAACCCACTCAGAAAGGGAAGAACCGAGTGTGAGCGGGCAGACGAGGTCGCTTGTACACCCCGCCCCGCCAGACCGCGGCCGGGTTGGTGCCTCCCCGCGCAGCTGCGAGACGCGGCGCCTTTAAAGCCCGGCTGGGGGCGTGCCCGGCGCGCTGAGGGCACGCCTCTGGGCGCGTCCGCCCGGCGCCCCGCCCCGAGGCTTGTAGCCGCGGCCCCGGGAGGCGGGGTACACTCTGGCTCGGCGGCCGTTCTAGTGGCGGCGGTTCGGCGGCTCGGCGTCTCCTTTCCCTCCGGCGGCTTCCCCGCGCTCTGCCCAGGGCACCCGGCCGCGCCCTGACACACTCGGCCAGCTCGGCTATGGCCCGCGCCCCGCGACGTGGCGGGCGGGCACGGGGGCGCCGGACGGCGCGGCCAGAGTGAGGCGAGGCCGCCCTCCCGCCCTCGGCCGGGGCCGCCCGGGATGGCCGTGCCGCCGCTCCGCCGGGCGCTGCTGCTGTGGCAGCTGCTGGCGGCGGGCGGCGCGGCGCTGGAGATCGGCCGTTTCGACCCGGAGCGCGGACGCGGGCCGGCGCCGTGCCAGGCGGTGGAGATCCCCATGTGCCGCGGCATCGGCTACAACCTGACCCGCATGCCCAACCTGCTGGGCCACACGTCGCAGGGCGAGGCGGCCGCCGAGCTGGCCGAGTTCGCGCCTCTCGTGCAGTACGGCTGCCACAGCCACCTGCGCTTCTTCCTGTGCTCGCTCTACGCGCCCATGTGCACCGACCAGGTCTCGACGCCCATCCCCGCCTGCCGGCCCATGTGCGAGCAGGCGCGCCTGCGCTGCGCGCCCATCATGGAGCAGTTCAACTTCGGCTGGCCGGACTCGCTGGACTGCGCCCGGCTGCCCACGCGCAACGACCCGCACGCGCTCTGCATGGAGGCGCCCGAGAACGCCACGGCCGGCCCCGCCGAGCCCCACAAGGGCCTGGGCATGCTGCCCGTGGCGCCGCGGCCCGCGCGGCCCCCCAGCGACGCCGTCCTAGGCGCCGCCGGCGGCACCTGCGAGAACCCCGAGAAGTTCCAGTACGTGGAGAAGAGCCGCTCGTGCGCGCCGCGCTGCGGGCCGGGCGTCGAGGTGTTCTGGTCGCGGCGCGACAAGGACTTCGCGCTCGTCTGGATGGCCGTGTGGTCGGCGCTGTGCTTCTTCTCCACCGCCTTCACCGTGCTCACCTTCTTGCTGGAACCTCACCGCTTCCAGTACCCGGAGCGCCCCATCATCTTCCTTTCCATGTGCTACAACGTCTACTCGCTAGCCTTCCTCATCCGGGCTGTGGCTGGGGCCCAGAGCGTGGCTTGCGACCAGGAGGCAGGTGCGCTCTACGTGATCCAGGAGGGGCTGGAGAACACGGGCTGCACCCTCGTCTTCCTGCTGCTCTACTACTTCGGCATGGCCAGCTCGCTGTGGTGGGTGGTGCTGACCCTCACCTGGTTCCTGGCGGCCGGCAAGAAGTGGGGCCACGAGGCCATCGAGGCCCACGGCAGCTACTTCCACATGGCGGCCTGGGGGCTGCCGGCTCTCAAGACCATCGTTATCCTGACTCTGCGCAAGGTGGCAGGGGATGAGCTGACCGGGCTCTGTTACGTGGCCAGCATGGATGCGGGGGCACTCACGGGCTTCGTGCTGGTACCCCTCTCCTGCTACCTGGTGCTGGGCACGAGCTTCCTCCTGACCGGCTTTGTGGCCCTCTTCCACATCCGCAAGATCATGAAGACAGGGGGCACCAACACGGAGAAGCTGGAGAAGCTCATGGTCAAGATTGGGGTCTTCTCCATCCTCTACACTGTGCCCGCCACCTGCGTCATTGTGTGCTACGTCTATGAACGCCTCAACATGGACTTCTGGCGCTTGCGGGCCACAGAGCAGCCCTGCTCGGCAGCCACCACGCCCGGTGGCTGGAGGGACTGCTCGCTGCAAGGGGGCTCAGTGCCCACCGTGGCTGTCTTTATGCTCAAAATCTTCATGTCGCTGGTGGTGGGCATCACCAGCGGCGTCTGGGTGTGGAGCTCTAAGACTTTCCAGACCTGGCAGAGCCTGTGCCACCGCAAGATGGCAGCTGGCCGGGCGCGGGCAAAGACCTGCCGGGCCCCCGGGGGCTATGGCCGTGGCACCCACTGCCACTATAAGGCCCCCACCGTGGTCTTGCACATGACTAAGACGGATCCTTCTCTGGAGAACCCCACACACCTCTAGGGACACAGGCCTGCGTGGGGAGGCTGTTGCCCCCTCCTAGCCCCCCTCCGGAGGAGACAGCTGACTAGCAGCTGCCCAGCTGTCAAGGTCAGGCAAGTGAGTGCGAGGGGCCGAGGACCAGGGCGGGGAGACTCTCGTTCAACCCTCACTTGTCAGGACCCAGTGAGGCTCACTCCCCTGTCGCCTAGTGCAAGGGGGTGGGCCTGGCTGAGTCCCCCGCAGGGCCCTGGGGGTGGGGGCGTGTGGAGAGGAGGAGGGGTAGAAGGGGGTGTGGTCCAGCAGAGTTTATTTAATGATGTAATTTATTGTTGAGTTTCTCTGGAAGCTGTGACTAGAATAAACCCCCGTGTGGCACCGCTGAGTCTTCTCTGGACTGAAGAGGGAGAAGGTAGGAGGGTGAGGGCCCTGCAGGAGTCTCCCATGTGAGCAGAGCTGGGGGTGGGTTCTGGGCTCATCCCCTGACCCCGTTTTCTGGCTCTCCATCAATGGGGAGGACATCCTGCTGTGAAACAGCTGTGTTTTGCAGGAGTCCCAGATTCTCCTCTTTGCTCCTTTTGGCCCTGGGTTCCTGCTTCCCAAAGTGAGACTGGGATGCCTGCTGGGATACTCAGGGAATCCCCTGGGATGACACTGTCCCCCTCTGGCCCAGGGGAGTCTAGCCTGTTTGGGGCCTGTGGGTAAGACTCTGCTTTCCTCATTTTGTATAAAAAATGAGGGCATCAGCCTACCTCAGAGTTTTCCTCAGAGGCTCAGGATCTGTTCCCACTGTCTTTCTGGCCCATCCTGCTGTCCCCTCCCTGGGGCCTGAGGGCCGAGGCCCAGCTGACTGTCCTCACTGCCTTTGAAGATTGCTGATGTGATGTGGCCACTTCACTCCTTGCGGCCCTAGTCAGGGCACCCTACCCTCTCGTCCCTCTGGGTGGAGATGGGGCTGGACTGTTATATGGGCATCTTGGTGGCAGACACAGGCATAGAGACAGCCCTTGAAGATAGTGGGGACTGGGTCCCTAGCTCCTAAAGGGCTGCAGAAAGGTTTGAGTTGTGAGCACAGCAGTGAGAAACGGGGCAGGTGCTGGGGCGTGCACATGGCTCCCCTGAGGCAGCTCCCACATTCGTGTGCCGGGATAGGAAAAGGTACTGCGCCTATCTGTGTGCCGGGGAGGCCCTGGGGCTGCCGGGACCTGTGCCACCTCCGTGTGTGGCCATCCCAGAGACCCTGTCAGCGTGGAGTCAGACCTCAGCGTCCTATCTTAGCCTCTGCTTTGGCCTCTGTGACTCCAGCCAGGGGAGGGTCTTGGTTCCTGTCCCTGGGCGCATGACACGTTCAGCGTCACTGTCAGGAGGCCGCAGGGTCCAGCCCCACTGCCAGCCAAGGGGCGGCCCAAGGTCAACTGCTTCATATCACAGTAGGGCTGAGCCCCCAAACCCAGCACCTCTCCAGCCAGAGCCCTTTACCCTGCACCAACCACCAATCTCACAGGAACAAGAAAGAAACCAAATGGAGATCAAACAGGTGGCGTCAGCTCCCTCAGGAGGTGAGTGGGGAGAGAGCTGTCCCTCACAAGGAACAGTACTGACCCCTAAGGGAATTTCGCAGCCCTCACCCCTCTGCAGCTGGCAGGTGGAATGCGCCCCCCGCCCCCCCAACCTAAATCCTTCCCTTCTCATAGACACAGGCTAAGTCCTCATGCCTTCTGTGACCAGTGAAACCAAGTGACCCTAACATGTGGCAACTCGCCGGGGGAGGGTCCCTGACTGAGAAACAGAATGAGCTTAATGAAGATGACAGGGGCCCACGGTGGGAGTGGGAGGGGGAGCGGCTGCACCGAGCCAGGCTTAACAGGCCAGGTTTGTGGGGAGCCGACCTGAAACTGCTGAGGGCCTGCACTAGGGCAGGGGCAGCCGGAGGCAAAGGAGAGGATTCTGGAAACGGGAGGAGAGAGGCAAGTGATGTGGAGGGGCCAAGGGTGGCGGGGAGGGTAGGCATCAGGGGCGGCACCAGTTCACCCAGGTCCTGCCAGTCAGTGGGCACCTGGCTGCGTCCCACTCAGCGGAAACAAGACTGGCTTCCAGGACAACTGGGATGGCGGGGTGGGGGTGGGGCGTGCAATCAGGACAGGCCCCAAGGGGGCTCTGCTTTGAGGCTGAGATGGTTCACATAGGCCAGGACCTGGAAGGGAGGGAGGGTGGGCAGGCCTTGCCAGCTAAGGCTTCTCAGCGCTGGACAACATTATGGAAGAGTCCCAGACCCTAGAGGAAAAGGAGGAAGGAAACATTATTAAAGACCTTTTACAGAAGTCCTCCATCTGATCCTCCTCTCCCCGTTGTGCAGACAAGGGAAGTGTTTGAAGGGCTCAGTTGGCTCAAGTTCACACAGCCAGGGAGACTGTGGCCTCCAGAGCTTGTGACTTCACACCATGGAGTCCATCGGGGCATGGGGTGAGATGGACAGGGTGAGTGTTACAAAACCTAGGGCGGTTTTGTCCAGAGAAACCGGTCCCACAGTGGGACCTCCCCCCACCCCCAAAAAGGAGATTCCAAAACCCAGTAGAAACACCTCAGAAGCCAACACCTGCCGGCATGTGCGCTCTGTGCCCCCAGCCCCCGCCCCTTCCCTCAGGGGCCTAGTAGCCCAGCACAGGGCCCCTTAGAGCAGCACGTCTGTGCATGTGTCCACGCCAGCTGAGCCTGTCTGAGGGCCGAGCCTGTGCTTATTCTTAAAGGAACTTCTGAGCCCTGACCTCAGTCAGTATCAGTTCCAGGGAAACAACTCAAAGTTCACTGGAGTCAGCAGGGGTGATCTTGACTGAGGTCAGATTGAGGAGAGACTGCCCCCACCCCGCAGGTGGCGGTCAGTAGCTGCCCTCACTCTCTGCTCATCCCACCCTGAAGGAGGAAGCTCCAGGACAGTCCCCGTGTGAAAAGGCCTGGGAGCCCTGGGCGGGGCGTTAACAGAGGAGCAGCCTTCTCCCTTTACCTGGTCTAAGTGTCTCGCTCAGTACCCTGCGGAGGGGACCCTGGCTCTCGGGCAAGTGGGAGACCTGGTTCCCTAGTGGAAGCGGCACCGCCCCTGAGTAGCCGCTTTGGAATCAGTCACCAGCTGCCACCCTTGACTGTGCCCCCTCCCCAGGGACAGGGTTTGAGGAGAAAGAAGAGTAGGCAGTTAGAGGGGTTGGTCTCTGTTGGCTACCAGCATTAGTAATCCAGACCTGTCCTCAGGAAAAAAGTTTTCTCGTCTCCATTTGCAGTAGTCAGCCCAAGTTAGGTTTCTCGTGATAGGGAGGAATGGGCTAGGATGGCTGAATAGGACCAGGATACAGAGCCTAGGTGAGGTGACAGGGCCCCACAGGCGCTGGCCTGGTGTAGCCTAAGAAACCCACTCCAGGAATAGGACTTCACAGGTGTGGGTGGGCTGGGAGCCCCAAGTCCAACTGTGCCTGTGTGGAAAATGCCTGGAGGTTACACAGCTCCCTCCTCCAGAGCTTTGAGGGCTGGTCAAATTCAATTCGACCTTGGTGCAAACCATTTCCTCCCCTGCGGGACTGAAAATCCCCGAGTGCTTGGCGCAGGCCTGGCTCAAAGCCCACGCTCACCAAGGCCACAAAGGGAGTCAGTGGCAGAACCCGCACCCAGGACTTAGGTTTCTCCTCAGATTTCTTCCTATTTTACCTTATGCCATCCCTGGTGCAGCTGGTCAGGAACTGGCAGTTTCGCTTCTCAGTGAATGGGATCGTGCAGTGGCCCTACAAAATCCTGGAACTCCACAGGCAGGTTGCCAGCCAGCAGTGATCTACTCAAATTAGCCACTCTGACTTTATAAAAACTCCCAGCATAAAATATAAATGAAGGCATGAATAAAACAAGGTTGGCTATGTAGTAGAAATGTTGAAGCTGAGTAGGTGGGAATTTGTTCTATTTCCACTCTTTTTGTGTATGTTTTATATTTTCTTTGAAAATGTCGAGTTTCCCCCAAAAGTCCTGAAGGACTACACAAGTTCCCACAGCGAAGCCTTAAAAAATACTTTCTCCTAGTTCTTAGAAGTTTCAAATGGAATGGGGGGGAGGGGGGGTGGGTGTTGAGACAAAGACAAGGCCAGGAGAGGCTTGAAGGTCACGGCTTCGATTACCCAGGGCACCAGAGCTCTCTCCTGGAAGCAAACAAATGCAGTAGATGGATCTGACCTGTGGTTAAAAAGACTAAGTCAGAGGAGGTCCTCTCCAGAAAAACAGGCTCCAAGAGTCCATGAGAAAACGGTGCTCGCTCCGGACTGCACCACCCTCCAAGAGCACAAAGAAAAATTCACCAGAATTGTTTCTTCTTTATAAACACAAGTACATAATGTTTATTTGAAATTCCAATTTATTACAAGTTTACCCTTTAACGGGGCCCTTCCTCCTTAAAGACAACTTGAAAAACAACAAAACTCAGGTGTCACTGAAGTGGGAACACAGAATTCTCACTGTTAACAAGAACAGACTGGCTCTAGGGTAAGAGGCAGGGCAGGTGTCCGCGGCTGGGATTGTGAAATTGTAACGTCAGTGCTAACTCCAAGCCTGGGGGAGCCAGGATGGTAAACCTATCCAGCAGCCCCTGGAGCAAACCCCAAGGAGGCAAGGAGGCCAGGGGACAGGATCACACCTTGAAGTTTCACTTTAAGAGGCTTTATTCTCAGGTTCTGTGAGCTGCAATCCCCTTGGTGGACTTCTTTTCCCTTACTTTAAATAGGTACAGAAGAGCTTAGGTGCTCCCATTTTTCCAAATTCAAAGCTGACAGAAAAGGAAATTAAACCCTGTTTTGCATTTTTATCAAAATCTGCCATAAAAGGGAAAGAAGACTACAAAGTTCTGCCTAAACATAGCTACTAGTGCTAGACTCACTGTGGGAAGGGGCCACGGAGCCCCTCCTCCTGCCCTCCGCCCCCCACCCCGGCACTGAGCACTGAGAGATTCAGGTTCTCGGGGAGCCTGAGTCTGAGGCCAGAACAGCACAGCAGGGGCACTGCACACAGAGGCGGCGGCAACAGCCACCAGGGCAGGCAGAGGGACTGTCCATGTCCAGGTCCCCACTGCTGGCCCTGATGAGCCCCAACCCAACTTCTCTAAAGGAGAGACGATGGGCCAAGGGAGGAGACTGGGCAAAGTAAAGCAAACACGTTATCATATAAACTGTACTGTACATGTGCCAAAGCAAGATGACAGAAATATTTTTACAAGATGTTCTTTATACAGTATCACTGCTGAAACAAGCAACTTTTAATAACTAGAAAAGTCAATTTAAAAAAAATTAAACATTTAAATTCTTCCTGCTTTTCTTCTGCTCCCCTAAGAGCTTGTCTGGTATGTGGGTGGGCTGGGCTCCAACACCCCTCTGGCCAGACCCATCAAAGTAAAGGTTATATGCATGGTTACAAGCAGGGCTCCAGTCTCTGAGTGAAGTGCCTTAGGGTTATTTTTCAGGGGGCGAGGTGGGGCGGGATTGGGGAGAGAGCTGTCACAAGGAAGGGGAGGGGTACTCAGGAATGGCTACAGGACGTATCCCTTTACTCTGCCAAGATCAACTCAACAGACCACAACTGTTTCATGATGCTGGTGAACACAGAATTCAGTATGGCACTCACTGATACCATCACCTGAGAGGGAGGGAGGGAAAGACAGAGCACAGGCTTAAAGAAACAAGACTGTGTATAAATATAGATTAAAAAACCCAGTTGGCCTGATTACCCTTCATCCTTCTACGTAATACAGTAATCCCTCCCCTGGAGACCAAAGGGCTTGGCACTGTTGTGGTGGCCAAAGTGGGAGGGACCTTAGGAAAGAAGAAAGAAAAGGAATTGGGTTCACAAGAAAAGCCATACCCTGGGACTCTTCCTGGAAACTCTCAGAAAGGGGGGTTAAGGCCATCTATCCCCACAGTATCTCTGGGCAAAGACCACCAACCCAGTATGAGGCTCTCCAAAGTGCTCTGCTTGATTAAGGCCCATGGAGAGTTTTGGAGACACGGCACAAGCTCGGATGACAGGCATGCCTGGGCTCCCCGTGACCTCCTCCCTTCCACGTTCTTCTCCAGCTTCCTCTCTCGCCTCCCTCCCCCCTCCCTCGCTCTCTCCCTCAATTCCCCCAACCTCAGCTCCCTTACCAGGGCCCCTGCCTCTCTACTTCTTCTGTCTTCGTCCCCTGGACTGTCCAACGGGCTCTGGCTCACTGTCCCCTTCATCTTCAGCAAGCCGGTCGGGAAACTTCTTACGTTTCCTACGGACATATGGGTGGCCAGGAAGATGTTTATGCAACAGAGCCATCAGACACTGTTCTGTCTTCACCATGCAGTTTAGAACATGGCTGCCTCGGCAGTTGTAAAGCTCAGCGTTGGTAAACACTTGCTTCATGTCAGTAAGAAACTCCTGCACAGAGCGGTAGCTCCCACAGGAACATTTGTTCTGCATTGTCTGGAAGTCCATAGGGTGGGTGATCACGTCATAGTAGTCCTCAGCCTCATCTCTGGTCACGGGCTCCCTGTGGAGAAGAACCAAATGGGGAGATGAGCGCAGCACTGAATCCAATGGACAGAAACCTTGTTATCAAACCACCAGCCCCAGAAGGCCCACCCTGCTGAGACCAGCCCACTGGCAGGCAGAGCAACTGTGTTCGCTTGCACTCAGAGCGGGCTCTGCTAGTCTGGAAGCTCATTTCCCTGCCACTGAGATGTGTCCTCGGGGTTCAGCTGCAAGGTTGGCCCTACTCCCCTGCGCCTGCGGCCACGGAGCTCACCTGAAGGGCCAACTGAAGCGGTACTTCACAATCTTGTGGAGGATCTCTTCACACTTCTGCAATTCCAGGCTTTGCCTCCGGGAGCTCCGCTTGGTCTGAAGTACCTGGCGCCAAAGAAAGATGACATGTTATTACAGGTCTGAGAAAAGAAGAGTGGACAGGGCAGGAAACGCATATATCTGCTTAACACAGAAAAGAAAAAGGTCAATCACCTTCTTGGAGCAGAGGCGGTCAAAATCATCTGACTTGCATGCAGGGAGCGCTCTCAGCAGGGGGCACTAGCCCACCTGCCTCCTCCCTGGTGGACGGTGAGCAAAGCAGTGGAGGACATGCAGCAGTTGCTGTATTACAGCAGTCCTGCCAGGGGCCAGCTAGAGAGGGCCACTGTCACCAGGACGCTAGCCCTCTGAGAGCAGATGGACCTGGGATTACGGTCACACTGCGGATGAGTTTAAACAAGCAACTGCAGAAAGCCAGGTGGGTTATGGGGACCACCCACAGCCAATTTTTTGGGGGTGGGGTGTCAGAGGGAAGAAAAGCAAGAGGTACAATTCCTTTCCTGGGCTCTCCCCTGCAGGCCTGCAGCAGCTAAGTGGCTAAAGAGAAAGGGGCGTGCCTCCCTTCCCGGTGGCAGGAACAGGCCCTGACTCACAGCAGTAGGGGCACAGAGTTGAAGGGGTTAGGGCCAGGCACACAGGAAGTGCCTGCAATGCCCTTTGAGCACCCTAACGGCTTGCTTTATGCCTCCAGCCCACCTCCAACTCCAATTTAATCTGTCAAAAGAAGCAAATTTTCAAGAGCCTCTTTCTGTTCTTTAAACTTCAAGTGAAACCTAAGTAAAACCACTAAAATTACATTGGATGAGGAGAGGGGAGGGTAATGTCCCTCCCATGACAATTGTCGGCAAAAGACCCAAGAGTAAGCGAGGTTCCAACATTGCTGACATTCCCACAACGGAGACCCAGCCCCTCTGAGCCATGGGAGACACATGGATACTATTTTAAAATCCTTAACAAGTCGCAGGCTGCCTGTTAACTAGAGGAGATGTTTGCAGGCTGCAGCAGGGGAATGCCGGACATAGCTGTTCCCGGAGGGCCTGCTGCCGCGTTTGCCTACAGGCCCATCCACCTGCCTCATCAGTCTCCAAAGTTAGGGAGGAGGGAGCAGAGGGGAGGCTCCCACCTGTTGCCTGCTGAATTCCTAATGCTGGAGAGGGGGATACGAAACAGAAATGCTAGAGGGCAGATGATAAATAATTCTTACCAGCTCATCAACCTCAGCCTCGTCTACAGGTGGCGCCTTCGGCCGAGACCTCCTGGTAGGATGCGGCTTCTTACCTGGTCGTCGGCCTGGCCTTGCTGCAGGGGGGATGACACCCTGCTTGCCCCGGACAGTCTTTCGAGGTCTCACTGAAATAAAAAATATACATTCAGAGCAGACCTGAGGATGAAGGGAGCATGCCCACGGAAGGGGTGATACTCTGGACAAGCAAAGCAATGGCTTCCTTTGGTTAGGAGGTGCTCTTGCTATCCGTCTCCTGCCGACCTCACAGGACACTTTAAGGGCAGCAGTAGCAGATGGAAGAATGGATACTTCTCAGCAACTGCCAAAGACCTTTTAAGAGTCTCTTCAGAAGGCCAGTAGTTCCTTTAGTATGTCTACTCTCTGTCCCCACCCTGTTCAGTTACTCTCAGGAATGAGGGCCTGGAAGGAATCAATTGTAAACTGACTCACTCAGGAGAAAAAGCCACTTGCTGATGGGTCTGCCTGGGAATTCCTTCAGCCCAAGCTCAGCCTGAGAATGCATGTATTTACATGTAAGATGGAATCTGAGTGTGGAACAGATCCTGTTTCATAATTCCCAGAGTTATCCTATACTCACCACCACAGTCTTTTCAGAGAAAAGCTGATACTTATGTGAAGTACTTACGTGAAGTCTGCCTCATTGAATACAGTTTAAGGCTAGCCCAGTCCTGCTTTCTGCGATTTCTAAAAACCATAGACAGTAGGCCCGGCCACTTCCACAAGAGCCCTGCCCGGGATCCCCCAAGAGAGAATAAAAACTACAAACGCACCCGAAGCTGCCTGTTTCTCAGGTTTACAACAGGCGCTCAATGTCAGACAAACCAACATTTCTCAATACATCTTCAGGAAACAACGCTCCATCAGGATTAGCTCAAGGCTGCTCCACTAAGCAAATTTTCCCCTGGAAAATGGGGAGGGGCAATTTGGACAGAGATAGGGGTAATGATACAGAGAATCAATAAACAATGTTTTATATTCTACTTCCAGACCATGATGACCCCTCACTGACTATTTTAGGTTCTCTAAGTTGTAAGACTAGGTGAGGAAGAGAGGGTAAGGAGCTGATGCCAAGGATGAGATGATGGATGCAGGGAACAGCCACCAGCCCAGGGCCTCGAGTTGCACTAGGGAACCACATCGTTGGTGGCCTACAAGGCAGAGTAGATAAGAAGCTCTGAAGTTCCAAACACTTCCTGGATCCTTTTGGTAGACAAGGCCCTAGAAACCTGGAGAGGGAACAATTCCCTGGAAAGAGAGGAATAACTTGAAAGTGGAAAGCAACCATTACTTGGAAAATAAACAAAATCAGTCCATTGCTATATTTAGAATCTGTTCCCAGACAACCATGCATCCAAATCACGACTCTGGCAGTACTCCGTGGTCTCTCTGTAATGCAGGGTTAATGGACTACTTGTCTCCTTACCCAGATACCTGAAAAATCATGCCTTGGGAACAAACAAAAGGAGCCCTAGAGGAATGAGAGAAGTGTAGGTGTCCCAAATTAAAACCCTGCAGGATCGGGGAAGACGGCAGCAGGGGTGCAAGCCCAAAGCCCTCAGGTTTTGACAGCACCAGTACAGTAAGGACCAGGAGTGCCACACATCCTCTCGCTCCTTACACCAAGTACGACTGTCCAGGGAGTTATGATCTTGGGAACCGTACCTCTCTTGAAAAGCTCATCAAAATCTTGTGTTTGTATTAACCTACAAAGAAGGGTATATTTTGCAAAAAGGAAGCCTGTTATAAGGCTCGACTGCAGGACTTAAGGTTTAACAAAAATGACACAACTCTCGAAGCCTCAAGAAAAACGAATATGAGAGACTGAGTCAACAAGGTGAGCTTAAGTGATGAGGCCTTTTCCCCCTACTGATATCTAGAGAGAAACAGATCTGAACCTTCCTAACAACTATGCCTAAACCATGGAAAAAAGTCTTCCCTTTTCAACTAGCAAATCTACAGCCCTGCACACTACAGGGAAGAGAAGAACCACTGTAACCACAGAAAAAAACAACTTCTTTAAAAGCCACACTGCACCAGAGGCCAAAAGAACTGCAAGAGGCAGCAATGGGCCTAGACCCTCGTTACCCCATCCTCACACTGAGGGGCTCAGAACCAGCAGACCCGTCATAAACAGACCTGGGGCCTTGAATTCCATGAAATCTTGGACCAAGTGGATCTGCCATAGTTTGATGTTCTGAGACCAAGCCACCCAACCTCTTACTAGGAAGGTAGTTAACTGGCATCTTGAAAACCCATTTAAAACATGGCAGCAGTCACCCCTCCACCACAACTTGTGAAAAAAAGAAGACGGCATGATGGCCTTGTTGGGTTATCTACCGCCAACCCAGTCTTTCCAACTCAGCTTACAAGACTGTGAGGTTAACCATGAAAGCAAACTGAACACTTACGTCGCAAACCAGCCACCTCGTAATCTTCCTCCCCCTCCTCCTCCTCCTCTTCTTCCTCTTCGTTGCTCTCATCATCTTCGCTGTCCTCAGAGGCAGACTCTTCCGTATAATTCCTGTGGGGGGAAAGACACTCGTAGAGAACACGGATCTAGGCCAAAGGGGTCCTAAGAAAGGTAAAGTCCCACATAAATTGCGTCAACTTTTCCCTCTTCACAGACTAGACAGATTTCATGCTAAGGGGAGGGAACCTGAATCTAGGCCAGGACACAGGAAGCAGAATGAAAACCTAAGCTTTAACAGAGTGTCTCCTCTATCAGGCCCCAAACCCTCTGGCTACGATACTAATGGCAGCAAAAAACAAGACCAAAATGCAACCCCACCCCTCAACATACAAAACAAAACTCTGTTCCTTCTGTCTCACAAAAACAGCCAGATAATGTAACATTTCAGGTATTAAAAGTTGTCCCCAGTGCTGGGGTGGGCTGAAAGGATAAACAGCCCAGACAGGTGTTACTCCACCTTGATGGCCCCCTTCCAGGAGCTGAAACAGCTTGCAGATGACCATAACATCAAAGCACTGGTAATCCCAGCTCAGAACAGCTGGTCCAAAGCCTCACCATTTCAGAGCAGCAGCCTCATCTCTCTAAGTGTAGCTGGAATGGAGTGAGAAATAACCGAGTAATGCTGTTAGGCAGGGTCAGGATCAAACAGCTCTGACCTTTCAAAGAGACACCAAGCCAGACTGCTACAAGCTGCTCTTCTACAACCTCAAATTTCAATGTGGAAAACGTTATTAACTTTAGCAAACATTAGGCATCTCCTCCTTACAAGGCCCTATGTTTGGCCTTACCGGGATGAGGATGAAGAACAAAGCACCACCTCTACTCTCAGGGCAGAAACATTCTCATAGGAAGACAGCTGTGGATAAAACTGACCAAAAAGGCAAGATGCATCAAAAAACAACTTTGGACATGGAAAGCTGAACTGGAACACAGAGGAGGAACAATTAATCCCAAGGATGTAAGGATGTTTCCAAAAAGCAGTGAAATTTTAGGTAGGCCATGGTCAGTTTAGCCAGGTGGGAGTTCTGGGGACAGGGAATATTCCCAGCTGGGAGGAAAGCACAAGAGGCAAGGATGCACAATGAAGAGCCTGTAACAAGCACACAAATATGGGAACAAGGGCTCATAAAAACATCAGCTAGTATTATATAATAAGAGTCTCAAAAGTTAGGCTAGGGAGTTTGGACTTTATTCTAGAAGCAAGGGGAAGATCGAAGTTTTTGAACACGACAGTGACATAAGCAAATCTTTGTCTTAAGTAAACCATTCTGGTATCACCACAAAAGCTGGATGGATAAGAGGGAGGAAGATATGAGGTAGAGTTGAGAAGCCACTGAAGGAGCCCAGATGAGAGATGGAGAGGGCCAAATGACAGCAGGGACCATGGGGAATGGACATCAGGATACTGACTCATTAAGACATCTAGACACTGAATTGTTAACATCTGGCAAGTTGAATGAATATGGAGACGGGGGAGAGGAAGACACCAAGTTGACACCAAAATTCTAATCATGTTAAGGAAGGAAGAGTAGGTACAGGTGAGGAAGGTAATGAGTTTCAGGATTTTTAGCAGTCATCAGAAGTCATCACAAACTAAGAAGTGGGCAAAGTGGAAGCAAAAGACAAAGGATATGTTATTTGAGAAGAACGTATGACCAAGAAGACATAAAACACGGCTGGTAATGAAAACAAGAAATGTTGACAATTAAGCTAAAATTAAATCAGAGCCCTTTGAGCCCCCACTGTAATACCTTAAATGATGGGGCTCTGCACACAAAAGATGAACTTAAAGCTCCTCAGCATCATTCAGTTTGAATAACCGAAGCTCAAGTATAACAGCTATTTATTAATTTGTTTTTAAAAGAAGAAATTCTCACCTGCCACGGGAGTTGCGCCTGGCAGTGGCAGGCTGGCAGGCTGGGCACTGCCATTCACCATCTGGTACTTCATAGAGGGCCGGCCTCAGACAAAACAGGTGGAAGGCTTTATTACACTCGTCACACAAGATCAGCTTGTCATCCTCACCTGCAAGGAGATAAACTTGTACAGCACTGCAGGGAGTGTGGCAGTAGTCAGTGAGCTGTAAGGAAGAGCTGCTCAGCCTCAATTAACCCAATGGAAGAACAAACATTCTAGTACACTGCTAACCCATTTAAAAAAACGCAGTCATCTTCTGAAAAGAAATGTAGCATTAAACTAGACTATAGGTAATTTAGGGTTCAGGTCTTCTAACTTATATCCCAAAATCTACTCTGGGCTGGGAGATGACAGTTAACATTTACTAGGAGATAGCAAAAAATCAAGCAGTAGCAGGAGATTTTTGCTGCCCCTGTCCCACTAAGAAACGAATCTCCCATGACGTATTACATTTTCTGCCCTTCCTCCTCCTCCCCGACCACACAAATGCTTCTCAACTCATATCTGATATGGTTCTCCTAAACCATTCGGTTTCCCTACATTTGAAAATACACCAAACCAATTTAAATGATAACTTCCCCTCTCCAACCTTCATTCTACATCAGTTTTTAGAGCAACTGAATGATTTTACATAGGTCTTTTCATCCTTGTAAAGTAAATCACAAAACAGCTTTAGCCACTGAGAAGTCAACCACTGGGGGGCTTTTAGCCATCTAGTTCCTTTTACACATAATGGGGCTCTAAAAGTTCTCAGCATTAAACAGTCCAAATGCTTCACTCTGTAGGATTCCATGCCAGAAGGTCCAAACCCGACTATTCTTCACGACGTTCAAATACTGCCCTCTACTGGTAACACCCACCTTACTTCATGGATGACTAAAATTCAGAAATAAGAGAGATTTAAAATTTTAGTTAAAACTAATTTGTTCCCTATAGAAAATCTAAGGATTGGTGAGATCAACTGCTCTTATTTTATACTCAAAACTGAGGCACAAAGGGCCTGCTGTGATTTGCGAGCGCGTGACTTTAAAGACTAGCATTTCATGGGCATTCAGGAGAAGGTAAAATGTGGACCACCGCCACCACACTTAAAAGTTGTGCACACAGAATCCTTGAGGGAAAGAAGATCTTGGAAATGGAAGTCCTAGTGCCTAATACACTCAGATAAGCAACTCTGATTTAAATATACCTTTCTTTCGACAAACTTTGCATCTAGCATTTTCTGCTGACATATCCCATTTGATACAGGCATCAAGCATCCCAAGTAGAACATGCATTCTGGAAAAAGTCTGAGCTTCACGGATTGCTGTCTTCCATTTTTCCAGAGCAGATGCGACCTAAACAGAGACCAAACCAGGCCAGCATTACTACAATGACTTCAAAGACATGAAATGTGGATTTTTCACATAATCCTGACAGTATACACTGAGAGAGGACTACAACTAGGTAAAGATACAAGAGCATCCTGATACATTCACCTCCTGGAGCTCCTCTGGTCTAACCCATTTATCTTACAGAAGAAACCAAGGCTCGGAAGGGTGGAAAAAAGTTGCCAGAGGTCACACAAAGAATTCAAGGAGGGGGAAATGACTAGAAACAGGTCTCTTCTAGTGAAATCCACTTAAAGATTCAGTATCATTTAAAAGCAGGAACACTTGTACTGTGTAAATAATGCTAGTATGCAACAATGTCATGTAGCTTGGTCAGTAAGATTATCAGTTTCTGCACTAATATGTACCATAATCCCAGATTATAGGGCCTAGAAATAGTAAATAGTATCTATAAAGCCTTCTATAATCCTTAAAAGCATTAAGTACTGATATGAAATAGTCTCTTGACTTTATCACCAACTTCTAACTTAAGTGAAATTTGTAAAGTCCCAGGGGTTGGCCTGATTTCATTCTGGGCAGTTACTCTCAGCATAATCCACACTGCCTCCACTCATCATCAGAAAATGCAAATTAATTTAGAATTAGCAAAGTAAAAGAGGATGGAGAAAAATGTAATTAGGAATTTTCAACCCTCCCTCTATAAAATATACATTCTGAGGAGGAACAAAAATGCCATTTTAGGATAATTCATTTATTTGTATTGCTGTTTTATTAATTAAAAGGTGATTTTGGGGGACATTTTCAAAGCACTAAAAAAGCCTAAACAATTAGGTGAGCATCCATGTAAACAAATGCCATTACAGGGGACATCATTCTCAGACAGTCAGAAAATACAACAGAGCTGGACAAGATAAAGCTTCGGCAGTATACTAGAAGCTGAGAGACTAGGTTATCTCACTCTCATCTGCCTTGTGGAGGTCATACTGCTTAACTCATTCATGACTGAACTAAAGTTAGCCATGCTGGCTACTTTTATTATACAACCTGGCTAGCTCTAGCTAACTGACAACAGCACTGCTGGGTTTCACTGCCCTGTCCTAGGCAAAAAGCCTATTTTAAGTAATAGTCTTCGTCCTATAAGAAAGGCCCGTTATCCCTGGAAGGCCACAGGCTTTGAAATAGAGCTGCCAAGGGACAAAGACAGTTGAGCTACTTCTGAAGCTGTGGTGTGAGAGTTCAGGGAGGGGACCAAAGACTGTCTTTTCTCTTTCCTATAGAAACAGAGAACCACTGAGAGCCTTGTGTGTATAAATTTATGAATAACAAGGATAAGTAACAAACACATTGAAAAAATCTATTTAAGAGGCTGCTAAAGTTCTAATGGAAACTGACTCATTCCTTACTCCAACCTACAGTGCAGATATTTCAACATCTGCCTTTGAAATACAATTTCCTTCCTTCCCTTTTCAGAGCTCCTCAGTAGGATGTAAGATCTACAATCACAGGTGCCTCGCAGGTCTTCTCCCCTAATGTAATGGAGAGCTGACATACAGTACCACAGATTCTCTTACTGTAATAATGCAAATCTCTTCATTCAATGGAATACATATTTAAGAATTTCAGGTTCAGTTCCTAAAAGAGTGTTATTGAGAACACTCAATTAGCCAGGGAATGGTTAAACTGGGCTTTGCTGTCCTCTAGTGGACAGTCAGATGCACAAAAGCATTAAAAAAAATCATCAGTATACAGTACTGCTTTTTACTTATTTCCTATAAATTATAAAATCTGAGCACCCAGAACATGTGGCTTCATTAAAAGAAACAAACAAAAATCTGAAAGAGGGGCTTCCCTGGTGACGCAGGGGTTAAGAATCCGCCTGCCAATGCAGGGGACACGGGTTCAAGCCCTGGTCCGGGAAGATCCCACACGCCTCAAAGCAACTAAGCCCGTGTGCCACAACTACTGAGCCTGCGCTCTAGCGCCCACGAGCCACAACTACTGAAGCCCGTGCGCCCAGAGCCCATGCTCCACAACAAGAGAAGCCACCACAGTGAGAAGCCCGCGTACCACAATGAAGAGTAGCCCCCGCTCGCCGCAACTAGAGAAAGCCCACACTCAGCAACGAAGACCCAACACAGGCAAAAATAAATAAATAAAATAAATTTATATATATATTTTTTAAAAAACTGGAAGAGGTCTTGAGAATAAGCTTATTTAACCTCGTTTTAAAAAGATTTACTGAGATATGATTTATATACTATCGACAACAAGTTCCCCCTGTAAAGTGTACAGTCAATGCCTTTTCATATATTTGCAGAGTTGTACAACTATCAACATAATCTTAATTTTAGAACACTTTCATCACCCAAAAAAGAAACCTTGTCATTCCCCATTCCCTACCCTAACCCACCAGTTCCCCGGCCCTAGGCAACCACAATCTTCTTTTGCTTTATAGATTTACCTATTCTGACATTTCATATAACATGTGGCCTTTTGTGACTGGCTTCTTTTACTGAGCATAATGTTTTCTAGCTTCATCCACATCCCAGCATGTAACAGCACTTCACTCCATTTAACTGCTGAGTAATACATCCATTTTGTTTATCCATTCAACAGTTGGCAGACATTTGGATTGTTTCTGCTTTTTGACTATGCTGAATAACAAACACTGCTATGAATGTCTGTGCACATGTGTGTAATGTTCATTTTATTATTTTTCGTGAAAAGAAAGTTTGCCCAAGGTCTCACAGCAATTTAGGGCCAGGTCTCCTGATCCCCAATCCAATGCTCCTGGCATTATACATTAGATCCTGTTTTATCCACTGAGTTATCCACCTAGACCAGCCTCGTCGCCAGCTAGCCTCTAATTTCGAGGGCGAAAACAACAGGCACTCAGATTTTAAAGAACATCTTAAGTATCCTCCCAATGCACAAAATTCCAGTCCAGAACATTAAAAAAAAAAACAAAACAAAAAAACCCCACCATATCGAAGACTTTTTAAAAACACAGGAACAGCAGCAAGATAAAGTTTTGACATACAACACGGTAGCATCAAGTAAATACTCTGTTTCGCAGTACTGCTGGGAAGCTGGACACACTACGCTGATGAAAAAGTCCAATTCTTTAGCATATTTAAATAAAGTTGGGACCTAGTTAGAAGCGGTAGAAGTGTGTATAATAAAATTAAGGGAAAGCCACCTTATGTGCAAGTCACCATTAATCCCTTTACCTAACAGTAAAAAGGCAATATATCTTGGCAAGAATATAATGAGGCTTCAGACCATATTCTTCCATAAAAGAACGTTTAAAATGGAAAAACAGATAATGAGGGACAAATGCACCCAAAGCAAACAGAGAGCCTAACAGAACCCAGGATTTGGCCAAATTATACGTCTTTCCCATTTAATGCAAGAAAATGAAATAAACATTAAATATCTGAAATAATTGGCTATTACAAAAAGGGATTTGAGAGAGAATCTACTTTTACAAATAAGGAAACTGAAGCACAGATTAGGGACTGATATTAGCTCATGCAACAACCTAGTGCCAACTGAAAAAACCCTGGCCCATGCTAAGTGGAAACCTTCAAAGCAAAGGACAGTGGAAAATTTCAGAGCTGTGGCAAGGCTGACCTTCGGTGGGGAACTGCAGGGCATAATGCCATTTTAATGGAGAACATTGCTGAACTACTTAGTAGGCAGCCTAATTGATTTTCCAAGAAACTCTTCCATGTTTTCCATTTGTGTACTATGTGTCTGGGCCTCAAGGTTAAATCTGCAAAGTGCTCATATTTTCCTCCCCAATCAATCTAAGAATCATCTCATATGACAAGCTAAATAGAGGTTACTTCGCTATGGGGTTGAATACTAAAAAAGAACTTAAATGAGAACTCTACAGCTACTAGTTCCCAATGAGAAGAAAAATGTTACGAGTCAAGAAATGGCAAGGAAAGATCACATCAAGAAGAATACTAGGGGACTTCCCTGATGGTCCAGTGGTTAAGGCTCTGCGCTCCCAACGCAGGGGGCCCAGGTTCGATCCCTGGCCAGGGAACTAGATCCCGCATGCCGCAACTTAAGGTCCCGCACACGGCAATGAAGATCCCGCGTGCCGCAATAAAAGACCTGGCGCAGCCAAATAAATAACTATTTAAAAAAAAAAGAAAAGAAAAGAAGAATACTAGGACTTCCCTCGCGATTCAGTGGTTAAGACTTCGCCTTCCAATGCAGGGGGCCTGGGTTCCATCCCTGGTTGGGGAGCTAAGATCCCACACATCTCCCTGGACAAAAATCCAAACCATAAAACAGTAGCAATATTGTAACAAATTCAATAGACTTTACATGTGTGAAATCTCTGAGTCTATGCCATGAATTAACAGTTAAACGTTTATCTAACTGAACCTTAGTTCTCTACTCACCTCTGACCCAACAGGTTCTTTCTTGTATCACATATCACTCTTGGCCTCAGGAAGAAACCCAGGGGAAACATGACAACTGTGTACAACTACCGGAGGAGCTTTAGAGAGTAAACTCATTCTGTGTAAACTCAGAGGGCAAAACAAGGACCAGCTGTCAATGATGAGAAGGCAATTTCAGCTCAATCTAACAAACATTATGCCCACCCACCTTCCACAACCTAATTAATTTCTACCTGTTCTTCAAAAATCCAGCTGACAGATTCTCTTCTCTGGGAAGTTCTAAGTTGCCCTGGTATCCCTCACAGGAGAGCCAAGCACTGCTCTTTCTCACCATACTTGTCACTCTACTCCAACCATCTCTCACACTCAAGAGTTCCTTGAGAGCAAGGACTTCTGGCTTCTACTTATGACCAAAACCCCAAGACTTTTGCACAATGACTGCCACAGGCAAGCCTTTACCAGATGTTTGTGAAAGAAAGGAAAGGAGGGGGCTTCCCTGGTGGTGGCCTGCTGATGCAGGGGACACCGGTTCGTGCCCCGGTCCGGGAAGATCCCACATGCCGCGGAGCGGCTAGGCCCGTAAGCCATGGCTGCTGAGCCTGCGCGTCCTGAGCCTGTGCTCCGCAACGGGAGAGGCCACAACAGTGAGAGGCCCGTGTACCGCAAAAAAAAAAAAAGGACGGAGGGAGGGTGGGAAGTCAAAAACAAGGGAAAGTATTCCACTGGATAATGGCTGGGAAAGCTCCCTTACTGTAGTGTTTTCAAATTCTTTTCTTCACAAGTAATCTTAAGCAGAAATCTAATACACAAAACAGAAAAAAATGGAGCTGCTAATTATCCTAAAAAAGAAAAACCAGAGACAGCATAATGTTCATCAATAAGGAATTAGGATGTTAAAAAAACAAAACAAAACAACAACAAAAAAACCCAAATAATACCAGGATGATCTATACGGACTGACAGAGCGAGAGGACAGATGCCTAGGATATGCTGAAGAGTGAAAAACTGCAGATTATGCAGAGGGTTCCATTCTGTAAAAATCCAACAAAACTATCTTTGTATGTACACAGAAACACGTCAAACTATTAAAGAGTGATATCCTTTGGGAGGGGTGAAACTAAAATGGGAATTGTCTCATATTATATCTACCTCTCACATTTGATTTACTTACAATGAGCTACTTCTAAAATTTAAAAAAAACAGAAAACTGGATTATACACATACAAAAAAATGAAGTTGGACCCTTACCTTATACTATATACAAAAATTAACTCAAAATGGATCAAAGATCTAAATGTAAAAGCTCAGACTATAAAACCTGTAGAAGAAAATACAGGAGGAAAGCTTCATGACATTGGATTTGACACCAACAGCAGAGGCAACAAAAGAAAAAATAGGTAAGTTGAACTTCATCGAAGTTGAAAACTTTTTTGCATCAAAAGACACCATCAACAGAATGAAAAAGCAGGGAATTCCCCGGCAGTCCAGTTGTTAGGACTCCACGTTTCCACTGCAGTGGGCACAGGTTCAATCCCTGGTCAGGGAACTAAAATCTCACGTGCTGCTCGGCACGGCTAAAAAAAAAAAAAAAAACTGAACAAGCAGCTCACGAAATGGGAGATTATATTTGCAAATCATGTATCTGATAAAGGATTAATATTCAGAACATACAGGGAACCCACACATCTCCCCACCCCACCCCCACAAAAAAATTTAAAAATAGCCAAATGACTCAGAAAGACATTTCCCCCAAAAGATAAGTAGCCAATAAGCACATGAAAAGACGCTCAACATCACCAATTATTAGGGAAATGTAAATCAAAACCACAAGGTATCACTTCACACTCATTAGAATGGCTACTATAAAAGAGACAGATAATTACAAGTATTGGCAAGGATGTGGAGAAATTAAGACCCCTGTACATTGCTGGTGAGAATGTAAAATGGTGCAGCTGCTATGGAAAACATTATGGCAGTTCCACAAAAAAATTAATACAATTACTATGTGATGCAGCAATTCTACTCCTGGGTATATACCAAAAAGAATTTGAAGTAGGAACTAGAACAGATATTTGTACACCCATGTTCACAGCAGCATTACTGGATGTGAGGATAATCTGACTGTGATGTCTGTCATCCCACTGATCACCAGAGTTGATTCAGCTGATATGGCTGGCTAAGTGGGTGTGCCCATCCTCCCTCACTATTCCATGTGCACCCCATCCCTCCTGAACCTTCAAGCTCGGTCAAAAAGGACAACCTTCGGGACTTCCCTGGTGGTGCAGTGGTTAAGAATCCGTCTGCCAATGCAGGGGACACGTGTTCAATCCCTGGTCCAGGAAGATCCCATGTGCCGCAGAGCAACTAAGCCTGTGAGCCACAACTACTGAAGCCTGCGTGCCTAGAGCCCGTGCCCTGCAACATGAGAGGCCACCACAAGAAGCCCGCGCACCGCAACGAAGAGTAGCCCCCGCCCGCTGCAACTAGAGAAAACCCACGCGCAGTAATGAAGACCCAACGCGGCCAAAAATAAATAAATTAACTAATTAAAAAAAAAAAATGGTGGAAGTGACCCAAGTGTCTACCGATGGACCAATAAACAAAATGTGGCCTATAAACACAATGGAATATTACTCAGTCTTAAAAAGGAAGGAAATCCTGGCATACGCTACAATGTAGGTAACTTTGAAGAAGTTAAATAAACCAGTCACAAAAGGACAAATACAGTATGATTCCACTTTATATGAGGTACCTAGGGTAGTCAAATTCATAGATACAGAAAGAAAATGATGGTTGCCAGGGATTGGGCAGGAGGATGAAATGGGTAGTTTAGTGTTTAAAGGGCATAGTTTTGCTTGGGAAGATAAAAAAATTCTGGAGACGGATGGTAGTAATAGTTGCAGAACAATGTGAATGCACTTAATGACATAGAACCATACATGTAAAAGTGGCTAAGTTGTTCATTATGTATATTTTACAATTCTTAAAAATTTAGAAACCACCACCTTTTAAAAAAAGGAATTAGCTCTGGTAAAGTGGGAGGGGGGACTCTGACACACTATCCAGCTCTACAGGCAGGGCTGTGCTCCACAGACCAGTTTGAAAAGTACAACATTTGGAGAAAGTGATAAAGATCAAACACTGGCTAGGGAACAGTGCTTATGTAACTAAAAAGCATAGGGTTAGATAATTTTAAAACCAGATCACATACTTCTACGCAGTCATAAAACTACATATTCATTAGCTAAATACCTTTGCTTCCTCTGCCATTTTTTTCTCTTCATCCACCTCTTCAGTCTTTGCTGAATCTTCGCTTTGGAGTTTTCTTCTCTTTTGCTTGGGAGCCATGAAGCCTTGGAGAAATTTCTTTATGACACTGGCTTGAAGGGCAATCACACACTCGCCAAAATCCTTCAGTTTCTCTAGTGAGATCACCTACAGAAAAAGATTTAAAAACCAGACTGAGTAAAAGGCCAAGAGAAAGATGAAAGCAGACAATCCTCGATTAAATTCAAATCAACCTAGACCCAAATTGGTCACATAACATTAATTTAACTGGGTTCCTCAGTTCAATGGATGGCTTATGCATTTGAAAGTAGCCGACTACTTGGATTCCCTGATGAAGGGATCCATGGGAGGCTGAAACTTGCTCTACTTAAAGGAAGTTACTGAACTCATTCATACACTCAGTGACTGAGTGCCTACTACGTGCAAATGACAGTCTCAAGGCAAAGAAAAACTGAGAAGGAAAGTAAAAATTTACCAACCTAACAGCTTACAACCTATAAGCCAGATAATACATTTTACACACTTGATCTCATCTAAGCCTCACATTTATTTTATGGATGAGGAAGCATAAGCTAAATCACTTTAATCCAAATCATGCTCTTAAGGACTGAAACTACCTTCTCAGTCACACAACACATGCCAATTAAAAAAATACCATTTTAGGGGCTTCCCTGGTGGCGCAGTGGTTGAGAGTCCGCCTGCCGATGGAGGGGACACGGGTTCGTGCCCCGGTCTGGGAGGATCCCACATACCGTGGAGCGGCTGGGCCCGTGAGCCATGGCCGCTGAGCCTGCGCGTCCGGAGCCTGTGCTCCGCAACGGGAGAGGCCGCAACAGTGAGAGGCCCGAGTACCGCAAAAAAAAAAACAAAAAACAAAAAAAACAACCATTTTATAATTACAAAGAGAAACAAAGAATGATGATAATCCAACGTTAGCAAGGTGTGGGCCTGGGTTTGGCACAAAGTAGGCAACTGATAGATATTTGCTAAATAAACAAAAAAAGTAACTAATATTTGAAACAGGCGAAATTCTTTTGGTTGAGTAATTCCTTAAAAAAAATCTTTAAGAACAATAAAGACTGTTAAACCTTTTTCCCAGGGAATGTACCAAGAATTCATAACCAGACTAATGAAAAAAAGTTACATATATAAGATGCATATATAATTTGTTAATTCTAATAGCAAAGAAATAAAAATACAGAAGTCTGGCAGTAAAAGATTTACCATATCAACTCCATGTGTTATTATGTACCCCAAAGTGACATTAACAAAAAAAATTCTACAGTGATAACCCGTGGACAGTGTTCTCCAATCTTTTCTCCTGCTTTGATACCTAAAATCTAATGTGGGACACGGGGTCTCTTGAACTGTTTCACCTATAACACTTAAGGGTCCTTCTGAACAGTAAGCGATAAGACTACAAAAGTGCCTTCACTGAAATGTACCTGTTTAACAGCATGAGTGCTGCCCAACACAAGTATAACTCTATTGAGCTGATCAAGTATAGAGAATGAACAAAAGCAGGATACACAAATGTTTCATACCTTACAGCACAGGCATCACATGGGAATGGATAGGTTAAATAATGTTATATGACTAAGACTCCAGGACTAGTTTTCATTCAACTTAACAGAAAAGCTCTTTTTGAACAAAGGTTCTGAGCCAACTATTAGATTTTCCTGGATACCAACAGAATATAACAAAGGAAAAGTATCATATGTACATAGAGAATTTAGGGTTCCACATGTGTCTTTCAAGACAAATGCAAATATGATTCCCAGGGTCATCTAGGAAAATCAAGAACAATAAATATCAGGGAACAATTCCAAATTGAGTTTCCTTGAGTAACATTTCAAAGGGTGTTTTCCTGGGCTTCCCTGGTGGCGCAGTGGTTGAGAGTCCGCCTGCCGATGCAGGGGAAACGGGTTCGTGCCCCGGTCTGGGAAGATCCCACATGCCGCGGAGTGGCTGGGCCCGTGAGCCATGGCCGCTGGGCCTGTGTGTCCGGAGCCTGTGCTCCGCAACGGGAGAGGCCACAATAGTGAGAGGCCCACATACCGCAAAAAAACAAAAAAACAAACAAAACAAAGGGTGTTTTCCTTATATTCTTACCCGAGCTTCAAATTCTGATGTTTCTTCCACATAACCAAGTCCTCCCTTTTGTAACCTTGTTGCAACTTCAATGAGATCACTACGAAGAAAGTTTAAAAGCTCCTGGTTGCCATCACAGGATTTTAGACCCAAATTTGGCTTTCGGGCCAGATGAATAGAATGAATAATGTCCTGGTACCTAGAAAAGTTGAGGCAAAGGGGAGGAGGAATAAAGGAACTTTAGAAAATGGTCTATTAATTTCAGTTACTTGAATGACATGTTTTATTTCTAGAAGACTTATTTAGATCCTTTTCACCTCTCGTTTAATAGTCTCATGTTTCTCACACAAAATTTCAAATTTCTTATTCTTGATTCACTTAAAAAACATACATTTTGTTCTGTATATGGTAATTCCAGTATCTGAAGTGTGTTTCTTTACCTAGCTCTCATTCATGGTAACTGGTTTGTGTGGTTTTTTTGGGGTGTTTATTGTTTTTGTTTTTTTACCATGAGTTTCTTGATATTTTATCTGTGGCAATTCTTTGAGGCCTGGTTTGAAGTTATGCTCCTCCAGGGAGAGTGTGCATTTGCTTATGTTAGTTGCCAGAAATTCCTACCAACCGGAGACAAACTTTGAATCGTCTGCCTGGAATTCTTCACAACACAGAAGAAACATGAATTTGAGCTGAAAACCTATACAAGGACCTTCAGAGTTCACTTTCACACTAAAGATTAACCTTCTGAAGTCACAGTAATAAAGACTCTAATAAGACTCTCTACCCTGGATTCTCCATAAGCTTCACTGTTGGCTTCTTACACCAAAAACTAATGTTCAAGGTCATCGAAGTTGAGTACTAAGTTTCCTTTTCATGCTTAATAATAAGGAGTTTTAATATTATTTTCCTCTGACTATAACTTCATTGTGTCTCACTGGTGTTCTTTTTTTTTTCTTGCGGTACGCGGGCCTCTCACTGTCGTGGCCTCTCCCGTTGTAGAGCACAGGCTCCGGACGCGCAGGCTCAGCGGCCATGGCTCACAGGCCCAGCCGCTCTGTGGCATGTGGGATCTTCCCGGACCGGGGCACGAACCCATGTCCCCTGCATCGGCAGGCGGACTCTCAACCACTGTGCCACCAGGGAAACCCTCACTGGTGTTCTTATAAAGGATTCTGCTTTCACTGCCTTCTATCACATAATTTCCCCTTTATCTTCTTCTTTGATCTAAGTGTTATCAAGACAGGACTATTCTGAATACAATTTTAATTCATTTATACATTAAGCAGTGGACCAAAACCAATGATGTACCCATTATCACTCTCAAAAGTGTCTCAAAATTGCAGAGTATGTACTGAACAGAATTTTCCTTCTCTCCTCAATTAAACCTAAATTCCAGCATGAAAGCACGCAGATATTAAAGGTGGCCTTGGGCGTCCCTGGTGGCGCAGTGGTTGAGAGTCCGCCTGCCGATGCAGGGGACACGGGTTCGTGCCCTGGTCTGGGAAGATCCCACATGGCGCGGAGCGGCTGGGCCCGTGAGCCATGGCCATTGAGCTTGCGCATCCAGAGCCTGTGCTCCGCTACGGGAGAGGCCACAACAGTAAGAGGCCCACATACCTCAAAAAAAAAAAAGGTGGCCTTAAGGCAAAACCTATCCCAGCTTTGACAGAAACAACTGCTAGAACAGGAGGGACACTAGCAAATCTAGATGGCACTGATATTGATGCTAATTTTGTAGGCAGGTTTTTTTGTGTGGTTTCTCTTGGAGATATAATTCACATAACATTAAACTCACAATTTTAAAGCCTATACTTTCAGTGGTTTTCACATTTTAGAAGCATCAAAACTACCTAATTCCAAAACATTTTCATCACTCCATAAAGAAATCCCATACGGGTTAGCAGTCACTCTCAATTCTCCCCGTCCCTCATCCCCTGGCAACCACTCATCTATTTTCTGACTATAAATTTGCCTATTGTGGATGTCTCATATAAATGAAATCACACAATATGTGGCCTTTCTGTGTCTGGCTTCTTTGACTCAGCAAAACGTTTGCCCACTTTCTAGGATATTTCATTACTTTGTTCCTTTTTATGGCTGAATTTATGGATATACCACATTTTGTTTATCCATTCATCAGTTGATGAATATTTAGGTTGTTTTCATTTTTGGTGCTACTCTGGATACCGACAGAATACTTCTGAATATCAACCAATGTGGAACTGCATTTACAAGGCTGCCTAACTACAATCAGGCTCTCAGTCTGGTGGTGTATGGTGTGTTAGTCAATGAATAATCCTGCTATCCTGTATATACATCGTTTAAAAGCATACTCTTCCAAACAAGCATGAGGCGTCAAGAAAATATCAAACAACAGGACCTCCCTGGTGGTCCAGTGGGTAAGACTCCATGCTCCCAATGCAGGGGGTCCAGGTTCGATCCCTGGCCGGGGAACTAGATCCCACATGCATGCCACTTATTCTAAGAAGCACGCATGCCGCAACTAAAGATCCTGCATACCACAACTAAACAAGCCGCAGCGAAGATCCCACGTGCTGCAACTAAGACCCCGCGCAGCCAAAATAAATAAATAAATATTTTAAAAGAAAAAGAAAATACCAAACAACAAGAACATAAAAGAGTTACAGACTTTTTAAATTTTCACTTAAGCTTTTATGGATAAACAACAACAACAAAAAACCCTAAGGTATGTATAATATCTCATGCTGAAGAGGAGATATGAGGAGCGAGATGAAAACCCTTACCTCTTCTCCAGTCTCTCTTTAAGCTGACTTTCTCTTATTCCCTGAGGGTGAAGGCAGTTTAGCAACTCATCCAGCTCCTTTTGACTGTCACATAAAAACCTGTAGGGGCAAAAAACCAAAAACAAAAAACCAAAAAAACCCCGTTAACTCTGAAATAAAAAAGAATCAAACATTAAGAAAGGGATCTAGGGTTGGTGGTGGGAGTTGGGAAAGCAGAATTCCAACCTTGCTCAGAAGTAGAACAATTTACTGTTCCCATGAGACCTAATGTTAACTTTATCTTAGGACACTGGAGCCAATGTTTCCTACTAAAATGTAATATGAGGGGACTTCCCTGGCGGTCCAGTGGTTAAGGCTCCAGGCTTCCACTTCAGGGGGCATGGGTTCGATCCCTGGTCGGGGAACTAAGATAAGATCCCACATACCGCTCAGAGCAGGCCCAAATAAATAAATAAGCAAACAAACAAACATATAAATAAATAAAAATAAAATGTAATATGAGACAAATTTTATAAAGTAAATAGGCACACTTGTCCATATCCCTTTCACAGAGTAAAGTTATATCAAAAAATAAAAGACAAAAGGTCATTTTCATTAAACTAAAGGTGATCACAGCTAAAGCAGTTAATGCGATCACAAAAGTAGAAGGGACCTTCTCAAAACCTAGCTCCCTGCCTAAAAGCAGGATAGACACAAAGAAGATTAATGGCTATATTTACAATTCCTTATTCTTTAATAAAGATGAAAATCCTAAATACTTCTATTCCCAAGCAGACTGAAAGGCATTTCCAATGCTATGTAAGATCTATCATATAATATACAAAGTTACATTACAAGGAAAAAATAAAATTCTAAACCTTAAAGCAAACATATACTTATAAAAAAATCAAGTCTGCTTTTAAAGCAATGAGCTTACAGATCCAAGAAATCAAAATCACACAAAATGCTCTTAATAGATAATCACTAACTCACTGGTTTCACTATATAGATTATTTTCTTAACATTGAAAAAGAAAAAGAAAGAGCAACCAGATGAATGCTCACATTACCATAGATTCTGTCCCTGTTTGGGTATAGTGGTCTCTACAGCAATTTCTGTAGCTGGTCCGTGTTGTGTGTTCATGCTTACATTTTTGCCTAGGTTTGCTTTCTTACCTAAGAAAAATTTATACATTAGGCTGAATATAGTACATACTCAATTCCTAGTTTCAAACCTAAGCAGTACACAGTGCAAATTCAACAACCAATAACACAGATGCTGCCTATTAAATATATCCACAGGTACAGTAGATGCTAATTTCTCTTAAACATCTTACATACAGCACATTATCTGAGACAGTTGCTCTCTATACAGCTGAACAGGCAAAGTTTAACAGTATCACAAGTTATTGCAATAGAATGGAGAGAGATGACTAAATGTCTCAGAGCAAATAAATAATCTGTTCCTTGTACGTGATGCTTAGCACAAAGGCATCTGTGGTGAAGTAGACACAACTGAAATATATAAAACGACTACAAACTTACCCCTGGAGGCTTCAAATGTCAAATATGATTAGCTTTTTTGTAAACCAGCTCCTGTATACTAATATATGACATTACTATAGATAGATCTTAAGCCAGTATTTGAGGCCTTACCTAATTCTACAACTGGTTCTCTCCCCTGCTCCCCTTCTCTCCCCTTTAACCTGCAGCATCTTCCCTGAAATACTAACACATAACCTTGTTTAGTCTTTTCAGTCAGGTAATTCTGAAGAGACTCTGCCATGCTGGAACTAGAAAACATGAAGGAACAACATCCACCAGGATGCTCTAGAAGTGAAGGGATGTAGATGCCAGTCTTCTCCCGAGAGCTGTAACTGTGTGGACCTGATTTCTGAAAATAGCCATTAAGCTTTTGAGACACATAAAATTACAGTCCTTCATCCCACCGGAATCTCTCTCAAGTGTGAAGATCCTAACTTCGTATTTACTGCCCTCACCTGAGTATATACAAAGTCTACCAAAACTAGACTTTTCTACTAAGTACTACAATCTAACAAATAACATAATTCAACAAGAAAATGCCTTAAATTTGAAGTTTTGGGCTATATACTAATTTCCTTATTTAATGATTCTGTGAGTTTAAAAGTTTGGGTTATGAGTTTCTCTAAAATGAAAGAAAACTACTTTTTGAGAAGCAATTTTCATTAGGTTATATAAAGTGCAGCTGGAAGGAAGCTTATGTATCATCTAACGCAATGGTTCGCAACAGAAAGCCATGCTGCCTCCTAGGGAACATTTGGCAATATCTGGTGACATCTGGTTGTCACTAATGGCATCCAGTGGGTAAAGGTCAGGGATGCTGCTAAATAACTAACAACACATAGGACAACCCCCCACTACAAAGAATTATCTGGCCCAAAATGTCAACAACAGTGAGGCTGAGAAAACTTGATCTAACCTAACCATCTGGTATTTTTAAATTTAAAATTTTTCTTTTAATTTCTTTCTTGGGGGGAAAAAAAGAAATATATATATATATATACACATTCACACACACACACACATTCACATACACACACATCTATGTATAGGTCAAGAAAGAATACATACACACACATATATATATTTAGAAAAGTACACTTTTCTATTTTACAAACTGAACATACTCATGTAACCAGAACCCAAGTCAAGAAGAACATTATCAGTGCCCCTTATGACCCTTCTCAGTCACTTATTTCTAGTTACATATTTGCTGTGTTTCTCCTCACTAGAATTTTAGTTAATTGACATTCAGGACCTTTTATGTCTTGTTTGCTATCTTCTTTCACAGCACATGAAAAATTGGTTGGCAAATAAGAGATGCTCCATAAATATTAAATAAATGAATTTTTAAAGTGGAGGAAAAAGACACATAACTGCCTTCTTGACCCCTTACCTCAATTCCAGCCCTTGAAGTACCTACAAAGAGACTTCCAAGGAACAAAGTTTGAAAACTACTTGTATAAATCTAATACCCAAATATCCTAATATTCAAGTTCTTTATCTTTTCACGCTATGCCTGGAACAAAGTCGATAATCAAATGTTAAGTTTCCTTCCTTCTGCTATGCATTTCACATCTTCCCACCTCACTCAAATAAATCTACCTAAGAAGGCAATAAAGAAATTTAGAAAGTGAAAAAAAGTGACAGAGGAAAGATAGTCTTAATATTGACCCTACTTGAGCAGGGTAAACTAACTAATAGATATACATACTACGGGGACAGTAATCCTCATCAGCAGAGTCTGCATGGTCTTTTCGGTGATGGTTGAATCGGTAGTCAATGCTGTCATGTACCCAGCCTTTCTCAATGAACAAACCTGGAACTTCATCTGAGAAGAGCCAATATCTACAAATCACAACCACATATTATGTGTTAGTGAAAGATCATGAGCACAGGATGACTTCATTGTTGAGGAAGATGATTACAGAATATCACTGAACATTCAGCAGATACAAATCCTAAAGTAAAGCACAGAATACTAAAATTTTGGGAATTTGAGATTCACTTAATTATCTGTAATTTTTATAACTTCTAATATTTCACTACTTTAGGTTCCACACAATGTATGCATTTAAAATACCTTACCATTTTTAAAGACTTCTATTAGGATTACATTTCTCCTATCACCACAATTTAAGCTTCGTATCTGTGGTATCTTTGAGGACAGGGTCATGTCTTTAACTTCGTAACCCTAGCATTTGGCACAGTAAATATTCAAATAAATGTGTGATGAGCAATTCTGTTTCCAATATCCACGAACAGGGAAGCTTGTCTAGTCTTAGTACTAACTAGCAACAATATAGCAGCCCTAAAAGATGATAAAAGTTAAGTTTAATAACTCACCTATTATGGTTTCGATCTGTACCAATTGGAGTCCTACGCATGACTAGTTTTGCTTTGGCAATTCCTTCCTGGAAAGCCTTCTCAGCAGCTGCTTTGTGCTTTCGTATTCGTTCTTCTTCAGCTTCACGTTCTAGTTTCACTGTTAAAGATAAAATGAATCAATTTTTTTCCTAGTAAATTCTACTCTTACAAATTTAAGTAAGATATGGAGTGAAACGTGCCTGGTATTAAGTAGAAATCTTAGTTTCCTTCTCCTAATTCTAAACTGTTATAAGAAATAATGTGTAAGGCAGCAATTTCTATCTGGTCCTTCTATGTTCTTTGAATTTTGATGTCTCAGCCATCAACTCAGTGCAAAATCTTTTCTCTCCAAAATTTAACTTATTAGTTTTATAATAAATTAATTTAATTTTATTGATAATTAATTTTAAATGTAAAGTTAAAATAGTCCTTAAACGGAATTAACTGAAATATTTTCTGACAGGACCAGCCACAGGATCCTCAAAATGATCAGGATGAATAAAACCGAAATAGCTATTTCAAAATAAAACGTATTTCAGTCCTGAGGAATTTAGAAAAAGAATTGAGAAAGCAAGGGCACGGAAGCATCAGCAGATAATAGTAATTATTGCCTCTTTAATACTATTCTTTGACTTATTCAGCAAGTTGCTACTGTTAATGATGAAAAAAAGTTTTAATCAATTTATTTCTGATCATTCATTTTATAAGTTTATTCTACCCAGACAGAAATTTCCCTCAATAATGAAAGACACCCAGGAATCTTTCCTTTTAAGTTTTTCCATAACCGTCACAAATTTTGATACTGTAAGTAAAGGGCACTGCTATTTACAATGCCAGCAATTTTACTGCTGGTACTCTACTGATGACAACATCCACAATGTAGCAAGAATCTGGAAAATGCATCAGTCTAAAGATGTTACTTAAAAATTTAAGACAAATTTCATCTATTTAAAACCAATATGGGGAAATTCCCTGACAGTTCAATGGTTAGGACTCAGTGCTTTCACTGCCGCGGGCCCAGGTTCAATCCCTGGTCAAGGAACTATGATCCCGCAAGCTGCACAGTGCGGACAAAAACCAAAACAGAACGGTATGGTATTTGTTACTTTTAATAAATGGTTTTCTAGCCTGAACAGAGTTGTACGTTTGCAACAATGATTACAGTAGAAATCAGTACAAAGGTAAATGACAAAAAGAGTAATGGCCAAATCACAATAAAGGAAAAGCTCCTTCTCTTGCAGGTACAAACAAACAAAAAACAATCTAGGGAAAGTCATCAAAAAAAAAAAAGACCAGGGCTTCCCTGGTGGCGCAGTGGTTAAGAATCTGCCTGCCAATGCAGGGCACATGGGTTCGTGCCCCGGTCCGGGAGGATCCCACATGCCGCGGAGCGGCTGGGCCCGTGCGCCATGGCCGCTGAGCCTGCGCGTCCGGAGCCTGTGCTCCGCAACGGGAGAGGCCACAACAGTGGGAGGCCCGCGTACCACAAAAAAAAGAAAAAAAAAAAAAGACCAAATTTAGTTCCAGAGGTTACAGTACTGAGCTAGACATCAAAAGACCTGAACTCTAATTCAAATACTATCCTTGGCAAAGTATTGATATTTATTACATATTTTATAATTACATTACAGGGACTTCCCTGGTGGTCCAGTGGTTAAGAATCCACCTTCCAATGCAGGAGACGCGGGTTCAATCCCTGGTTGGGGAACTAAGATCCCACATGCCACAGGGCAACTAAGCCCGTGTGCCGCAACTACTGAGCCCATGCGCTCTAGAGCCCACGTGCCACAATTAGAGAGAAGCCCGAGTGCCACAACTAGAGAAGCCAGCACGACACAATGAAGATCCCACGTACCACAACTAAGACCCGACGCAGCCAAATAAATAAATAAAATTTAAATATATATATATAATTATATTATATATTTATAATATTGTGTCTTGTTTCTCTGTATCAATAATCAACTTATTTCTGGCTTCTCAATTCTATTCAAGACACTGTGGTATTGGTGTAAAGACACACATAGCCAGAAATAAGTTGATGTGTCCAAAGTCAAATTAACTCAAAATGAATCAAAGACCTAAATGTAAGAGCTAAAACTCTTAAGACTTTTAGAAGAATACACAGGAGTAAATCTTCATGACCTTGGATTTGGCAGCAGATTCTTGGATTTGACACCAAAACCACAACCAACCAAAGAAAAAAATAAATAAATTGGATGTCATCAAAATTTTAAAAATTTGTGCTTCAATGGACACTATCAAGAAAGTAAAAAGACAACAAACACAAAATGGGAGAAAATCTTTTTGGATCATGTATCTTAAGGGATTTGTATCTAGACTATATAAAGACCCCTTGTAATTCAATAATAAAAAGACAAATAACCCAATTTGAAAATGGGCAAAAGATCTGAATTAATATCCTCCAAAGAAGATATACAAAAGACAAATAGGCACAAAAGAAGATGACATCATTAGTCATCACGGAAATGCATATCAAAACCAATTCACAATCACTAGAATGGCTATAATCAGAACCACAGAATAACAAGCTTTGGCAAAGATGCAGACCAGTGGAGAAATTACAACCCTCATTTACCACTGGTAGGAATGTAAAATTGTGCAGCCACTTTGAAAAACAGTCTAGGACTTCCTCAGTTAAACCTAGTTACCATATGATCCAGCAGATCCATCCCTAGGTATATATACCCATGAGAAATGAAAACATATGTCCACACAAAAACTTGTACACCAATGCTTGTAGCAGCATTATTCATAACAGCCAAAAATGATTAAAACAAACCAAACGTTCATCAACTGATAAATGGATAAAAACAAAATGTGACACATCCAAACAATGGAATAATATTCAGCCATAAAAAGGAATTAAGTACTGAGACATGCTACAGCCTGAAACTTGAAAACATGGTAAGTGAAAGAAGCCAGTCATAAAAGACTACATACGTATTATACAGCTCCACTGATATGATGTATCAGAATAGGCAAATATAGAGATAGAGCAGTGGACGGTGACTGCTTAGGGCTGGGGAGGATGGGTATAGCTAAAGGGCATGGGGTTTCTTTTTGAGGTGATGAAAATGTTCTAAAATTGACTATGATAAAGGCTGCAAATATTTGTGAATATATTAAAAAACAATGAACTGTACAATAAACGTGGATGAATAGTATAGTATGTGAATTATTTCTTAATAAAGCTGTTTTTTAAAAAGTTCAGACTTAATGGTGCTATGAAAGCCCCAAATTCTTATTTCCTTACATCTTAATACGGGAAAGATTAATATCTAAGTCGGCAACTGTGCTGAGGGTTTCAAATACCTTGTCATTCATTTGTTATGACAATCTTAAGCATATGAGGAAACAGAGGTGTGGATAAGCAACTTGCTCAAAGAACTATAGCTAAGTCCCAGGTATCCAAGTCAGCCCACTCCCAGGTCATATATTATTTCCACTATGTCTGTTTGTGGATTTGGTCCTTTACTAAGCCAGAAAAGATGCCAACATCACACTAATCCAAGTCAAACTATCATTAACTGCAGAATGTCAGGCTGAACACTCCTGCTAGAATCTTACATACCTAGAAGGGTCGGGTTATTACACACAGAAATAACTAAAAAGTTGTGACAAACGAAGACGCTACCATTACCTCAGTTATTTCCTTCCTTCTACTATCTTCTAAAGGGCTTCCCCTTTTCTCTCAACACAAGATTTTACCTTTCATTTCTCTCTCCTGAATTTCCCGCTCCTTCTTAGCCTGAATGGCAAGCAGCCGTCTGCTCTTCACGGCACTGATCATGTCTTCAGCTTCCATATCTACCTGGGGCTCAAACTTCACGACTTCTTTTTTCCTATCAGCTTTGCCTAACCCATTCTCCTCTTTTCCATTTTCTTTATTTCTGGCTTCCATTTCTTTCCGTTTCTGTTTCTCTGCTCTCTTCTTATCATTTTCTTCCTTCAATACAGCAAGCCGTTCCTTCCATAACTCTGCAGACATCTGCTGCCTGGTCTCCATGTGGTCCTGCACTGAGTATGTCATGAGAATCCGGTGGCAGAGTGCTGTCAAGATCTGCAGTTTCTCTTCTGATGTTAGCTCAAAAAATTCAGAGGTCTCCAGCTTTTCTAGGAACTCATCTTGTACCTCATTGTCTTCAAATGGTGCTGAATCTTTGTTGTCATCTGTGTCTGAGCCCTCACTTTCTTCCTGAATGTCAGATTTGCGCAAGCAGAGCCGAACCAGCTCTGAAACAGAATGCAGAGTCAGAGGGATTTCTGACAGCTTCATTCCCAATTCACCATAGTCTTCTGCTATTTCATCTTGTAACAAGGTCTGTAAGAGGATGACCAACACTCTATTCAGGTATAAAAAGCCACCCTTTTCTGCACTCAAGGCTTCCATAAGGGACACAGCAGTAATAGGATACTGAGCATCTGGTAAGAGTAACCCAGAATAACAGCTCAAGAACTCCACCACCATGGCCACATCCCCAAAGAGTGTATTGGGCAGCCCTTCAGGGGTATCCACCAATTTAAATGTTGGAAGGTTTTTGCCAGTTAACTCTTGGTCCTCGTACCGCTTCTGTTTCTCTAGTTTCTCGAGCATTTCTTTCTCTCTCCGTTCCTTGGCTTTCTCCTTCAACTTTTCTTTCAGCTCCTCTCGTTTCTTTTTCAAATATTCTTTGCGCTGCTCTTCAGACATAGAAGCCCATCTCTTTTTGTGCTCTAGAAGCTCAAAGCGTTTTTGAACAATACTTCGCAATTCTTCTGGGAGACGAGCTCTATCTTCACTAGAGAGGAGACGAGCTGTTTTGGAGATAACACAGGACAGGGCACTCTTCTTGTCCTCCCTGTCTTTGTTTTCTTTGTAGTAGGCGATAAGGTGGAGGGCAGCAGGAGGCAGATGTTTATGAGGTTTACTAGAGGACCTAGGTGTGCCCCCAGAATTCCTCGGGGCTCGTGTCACCTTCTGAGTGCCTTTGGCCATGTCCAACAAAGTCATCTGCTTCATTTTGGTTTTAGGAGTCTTCAAGCCCTTTTTGGGAGATCTGGAATTCCCTGTGGATTTCTGTCCATTCAGGATGCCTTTGCTTCTGCCCTTTGCTTTCAAAGGTTTGTCACTATGCTTCCCTGATTTCTTGCCAGGTGGGCCTTTCTTAGGAATGTGAAAGTTAGCATGTAGCTTGCTGGGCGACATCATCTTCATCACTTCTTCCAGATGCTCTTCTGGAGATTTGGAATTCTTTGAGTTCTTCACTTTGAGTGGTGAGCCATTCAAGGATTTCTTCAAGTGTACATGACACCATAACTTAGGATTTAGTGGTGAACTGAGAGAAGAGTTGTCTGTCTTGGATTTCTTTGAGGGCTTCCTGTCTGGAGATCCAGTATTCTTCCTCTTAGTAGAGGGGTTGAGAGTCATGTACTAGAATTTAAGAACAGGAGCAAAAATAATTTTAAAAACTAATTTAAAGAAGCAATATTTAAGCATCCTAAAGGCCCTCTTCCCCATCTATTCAGGTAAAGCTACATATTCATTTCTCTTCATAGACACTCTGTCCCTGAAAAAAACAAAGCCATGAATGTTAGCTAATGTTTTAGCCATATCAACACAAAATTCTCTTGATACTCAGACTTAAAAATCTATACTCCGGGACTTCCCTGGCAGTCCAGTGGTTACAACTCCATGCTTTCACTGCAGGGGGCATGGGTTCAATCCTGGTCGGGGAACTAAGATCCCACATGTCGTCGATGTGGCCAAAAAAACCATCTATACTCCAATATTAGGCATTTTTTGCTATATAACTAGTTTTCTGCCTATATATAGATTAGCAGTTCTTAAATACCTTAACGAAATCTATGAACTCCTTCCCCAGAAACATACAAAAATCATGTATACAATTTCAGAGTCCATGGGTCCCAGACTAAGGATACTTGATCTAGATAATGTCAGCATCTGAGGAATTTTAAAATTATTGCTCTTGAGACAGGATTGTATTTTTATCCTTTAAACCTTTGGTACAACTAGGGGTATTCTATGTTTAGAATGATAGAAAGTACACCATTTAAGTATTTTTGTTTAAATTCAGAAGCATATTTTCTTATTAAGAGTATCAGTAAGTATACTAACGACAACAAAACACTGCTCACAAATAAGCAGCCCTCCTGATCCTGGCTCCTTAACCTCCTCTCTGTCCTCGCCCCACACTTCAAGAACTCTTTCCCACGAATACATTATTAACTACAAGCCCAATAGGACTTCCCTGGTGGCACAGTGGTTAAGAATCTGCCTCCCAATGCAGGGGACATGGGTGCGAGCCCTGGTCCAGGAATATCCCACATGCCACAAAGCAACTAAGCCTGTGCACCACAACTACTGAGCCTGGGCTCTAGAGCCCACGAGCCACAAGTACTGAGCTCATGTGCCACAATTACTGAAACTCGCGCACCTAAAGCCCACGTTCCACAACAAGAGAAGCCACTGCAATGAGAAGCCTGCGCACTGCAATGAAGAGTAGCCCCCGTTCGGCACAACTAGAGAAAGCCCACGTGCAGCAATGAAGACCCAACGCGGCCAAAAATAAACAAACAAAGAAGCAAATAATAAATAAATTTATTAAAAAAAACAAAACTACAAGCCCCGTTAAGTTCTCAAACCCACACAATTCTCTCTTGATCATCCCCTCACATCTTTCAAATCCACTCCCTTTAGTACCCCAACTCTGCAATCCTTCAATCCCAGCAGGACCCTTACATCAGTTAATTCTATCACATTTTCACCAATCTCACTTCTTTGTCCTTCTTAACTCAGGTTAAGTTCCACAGTCAGTCATTCCAATCAATCTTGCATAAACCTACGATTCCCTTGTCTCCCTTGCTCTATGATATCAAGTTACTCCTAGCCTGCACTTGTTCAGCTTAAACATGACTAGAATAAAAGACACAATGACAGTGTGTGGACTTATTTTAAATTCATAATCAGGTACCTCAGATGCATCCTGAATGCCACTCAGTAATCACAATATATTCCCTTAGTCCATTTACCTTCTCACTCTCCTGGATATACATCTTTTCCTATCTCCTAAAATCTCTGCCTTATCCCCATTATACAGAATTAGTTAATAGGTTAGAACCCAGTCAGCCTGCCATTGTTTCTGTTTAAATGTGCATTAAAACAAAACCAAAAACACTGTTGATTTTGATGTTTTAAAATATAATTACAAAGAAAAAAAGCCTGGCAGTTAAAACACATACTACATGAAATAATAGCCAAGCAATGAAAAAGTATAGCCAATTCAAAAAAAAATTTTTTTTGTTTCAAGTGATAGGGAGAAAGACTAGATAACCCCTAGAATACTTGACTTCTATTACCAAAAGCAGCTAAGCACATAAAAGGCACTCAGAGGGCTTCCCTGGTGGCTCAGTGGTTGAGAGTCCGCCTGCCGATGCAGGGGACATGGGTTCGTGCCCCGGTCCGGAAAGATCCCACATGCCACGGAGCGGCTGGGCCCGTGAGCCATGGCCGCTGAGCCTGCGTGTCCGGAGCCTGTGCTCTGCAACGGGAGAGGCCACAACAGTGAGAGGCCCGCGTACCGCAAAAAAAAAAAAAAAAAAGGCACTCAGAGACTGCTGAGTTTAAGTTTCTGAGTGGAAAGGACTAACTTGTAAAGAAGCAGTCTGGAGGCAGTGGATAAGACAGGCTAGTGTGAGATGAGACTACAGGCCAGGAAACAGCTGAAGACTATCGAATATGAAACCAGGACCCCTTTAAAAAGGCAACAGAGAAACAGCTATGGTGAAATAAATCTCAGAGATGCTACAGAAGAACACCTATGCTCCCGTTGAAGTAAACAAAACAGGTACAATAAAATTTAATAAGTTGTACTATGATTCCAAATAAGATTTAAACATTAAGGATATAATCATCAGAGAAACAAACTCATAGAACCTAAGCAGCACAAGAGGTCTGCAATGAATGAGTGGCTATACTTAACAAATCCTTCTTCTGGCTAAGTTCTCTACTTTAAAGGCCAATCTGCCTTTTAAGAACTATAGGCAATTGCAGGTTACTGTTCCTTCAGCTGGCTGTTTTTGTTCCCTGATCAAAACGGGATGTTTTGTTCCCCAATTATCATACTCAGTATGGGCTGACAAAGAGGTTTCATAGTTTATAGAACATAAGCATTATCTGTGACTCAGGGGACACCTTCCCCAGAGGCAAGAATTTCTCAGTTCTAGTTCCCCAGAACTATATTTTAAAATGTTAAAAAGAATAAGCAAAGATAACTTATGTATGATTCCATTCTTCTTGTTGGCAGTAATATTACCAAAACTCCAGAGAGAACAATAGTTCAGAGACCACCCTACAAATCACGAATAAGACCCAAAACTACCCTGGCAGGAATTAAAGACAAATATGTGCCTTCCAAAAGTTAATCATCCACTTCAGCTAGCCTTGGAAAATCTTCAGAGTACAGACATTGATACTTTTTCTAGTGAGCAGGATAAAAGATTATCTCTAAAGTCATTCTAAAATAAAATTTATCACTACAAAGGAGCTTAGTGTGAGACTATGTTTCATTTTTACCATTTTAAATAAATATCTAATAGGGTCTATAATAGGGTCTATTATAATCGGGCCACTTCTTAATTTACTGATTATATTTCTTTCTATTTAAAAAGTCACTCAAATTTAGCATAAATTTCTTCGACTTAGAAGCACTCTATTATGCAGAAATAATGCAAGGAAGAGCTGGGATGGCTTAGCCATGAGATGGTCCAGCAGCCCATTTTTATCTATAAGGTGTGTTTTTTTGCCAAGCCACACCACATAATTTTTTTTCTTAAAAATGAAAGAAATTAACTCACCCAACCCCCTCCCAAAAGGCCGGCTCCCCGCGTGAGCAGTCCTTCAGTAACTGGATCATCTCAGCATAGGGCATGCTGGGCAGTCACAGCCAATGGGAGCCGGCATGGCTGGACTCAGGGGGAATCTGAAAAAGTATAAAACCACTTATGTGCTAAGGGTCTCCCCTGTCCCCCATTCAGCATAAGTAATCTACCAGAGTAGTGCATAGAGAAGGAGAAAAGAATGGGCATCTGGATTAGCAGTATTATAGTTTTTTGGAAAAGGCCCTTCTTCACTGCTAAACAGGGAAAAATATTTATGTATGTATCAGCAACACGAGAGGCTATAAGAAAAATAGTGTATACAATTCCATACTTGTTCCCTGTCACCTGGAATGAACCACCACCACAAATAAGGAAATCTAATAAATAAGATAAAAATGAAGAAACTTAATATTTACAGCAGCTCATTTAGATGCTAAATTTAACTTAATAGTAAGCAGTCAGAACCCTAAACTAGAAAACTCTGGCAATCTATATTCTGATTCTATTTCACTCTTCTCATTCACCCCAGGAACGATGTTAGGAGTTTCAAGGCAACATTCATATAGTGTGCTTGTCTCAATCTCTAGATGCCTTTATCAGCAAATCTGTGAAATGTGTTACTATACAATATTTTTAAGTGCTTTGAAATTAATGTAATTTATTTTTTAAAGTACTATTGCTCTACGGCCCTTCCCTGGTGGTCCAGTGGTAAAGAATCCACCTTACAGTGCAGGAAATGCGAGTTCGATCCCTGATCAGGGAACTAAGATCCCACATGCCATGGGGCAACTAAGCTCCTGTGCCTCAACTACTGAGCTTGCGTGCCTCAACTAGAGCCCACGCACTCTGGAACCCACGCACCACAACTAGAGAAGAGAAAAAACCTGCACGCCACAACTAGAGAGAAGCCCACACACCACAACGAAGAGCCCGCGCCATAACAAAAGATCCCGTATGCCTCAACGAAGTTGCTGCGTGCTGCAACTAAGACCTGACGCAGCCAAAAAAAATAATAATAAAATAAATATTTTTTTGGGAAAAAGTACTGTTGCTCTAGTGTCTAATTCATAAACAAACTTCAAGCACCAAAATTTATTCAAAGAAAAATCTTAAGACTATAAACACTTACTTGAAACATCAGTTATTAGGAGAGATAAGAAACATCTTTTTTTTTTTTTTTTTTTTGCGGCACGCAGGCCTCTCACTGTTGTGGCCTCTCCCGTTGCGAAGCACAGGCTCCGGACGCGCAGGGTCAGTGGCCATGGCTCACGGGCCTAACCGCTCCGTGGCATGTGGGATCCTCCCGGACTGGGGCAAGAACCCGCGTCCCCTGCATCGGCAGGCGGACTCTCAACCACTGCGCCACCAGGGAAGCCCAGAAACATCTTTTAAAACGTACAATAATTAGTATCACCAGTAATGAAACAAAATTACACCATGTGCCTTCTGAAATGATTCACTGAGAAGAATACAACGTCAGTTCTGTGGTATTACTAAGCATGAGGAAATAAACTTAAATTGAGGAGCATTATACTAAATAATTGGTTTGTATTCTTAAAATTATCAAGGTTTTTAAAAGACAAAGGAAAACTGAGGGACTAATCCAGATTAGAGAAGACAACAGAGGCATAACAAGTAAATGTAATACATGATACTACCCTGGATCCTATTAGGGCCAAAACAAAATATGTTTGGCTAAAAGGATGTTAATGGGACAAATGGCAAAATTTGAGTAAAAACTGTAAATCACTTCTTTCCACACTGACAGTGCTCTCGCATACATGGTAACCATTCCTAAAACCTGCTGGACTTTCTGTAATTAGTGTTGCAAACCTGCCCACAAAGTGATACAGTACAAGAAGCGCAAGGATTCTCTGTATTCTCCAAGGGAAGGAATATTATGACAGGAAGGAGAGTGGCTATGGTGGACAGACTAAGCTGGTTTTCCAGAAAAAGGCTAAATAAAACCACGAAGAAGATTTTGCTGAGGCTTGAATGCACTGAGCCCAACTGCAGATCTAAGAGAATGCTGGCTATTAAGAGAAGCAAGCATTTTGAGCCAGGAGAACGTAAGAAGAGCAAGAGCCAAGTGATCCAGTTCTAAGCTTCATATTTTGTTTTATTATGAAGATAATAAAATCTTGAGATTATGTTTACTTTAAAAAAAACTATAGATCAGATAACAGTATCGTTTTCACGTTAATTTCTTGATTTTGATCATTGTACTATAGTTATTATGGAAAATATCCTTGTCTTTTAGGAAACACATATTCAAGTATTTTGTAAAAGGGCATCCTGTCTTACAACCTACTACCATCAGCTCAGAAAAAAATAATGTGTATAAAGAGAAAAAAATAATAGGGACTCCCCTGGTGGTCCAGTGGTTAAGAATCTGCCTTCCAATGCAGGGGACGTGGGATCAATCCCTGGTCGGGGAACTAAGATCCCACATGCCGCAGGGCAACTAAGCCTGCACCACAATTAGAGAGCCTGCGTGCCACAACTACTGAGCCCACACACCGCAACTAGAGAAACCTGTGCACTGCAACTACTGGGCCCGTGCTCTGGAGCTCACAGACCACAACTA
Organism: Hyperoodon ampullatus; assembly: GCF_949752795.1. NCBI lineage: Eukaryota > Metazoa > Chordata > Mammalia > Artiodactyla > Ziphiidae > Hyperoodon > Hyperoodon ampullatus. Next base: position 50,912,123 of record NC_136927.1, on the reverse strand, counting down.
GAGAGAAGCCCGCACACCACAACAAAGAGCCCACACGCCTCAACGAAAGATCCTGCATGCCGCGACAAAGATCCCCCAACTAAGACCCAATGCAGCCAAATAAATAAATTAATTTAAAAAAAATCATCTGCTCAATAGCTCCTAATCCAGAACTTGGAGGGCAGTAAATAATAAATTGAAATGACCAAAAAGTCAAATCAAAACAAATTAAAAAAAAAAACACAGAAAAAATAATAAAACAAATGTGGTAAATGTTAAAATTTGAGGAATCTACTTGAAGAGTACAGAGAAATTCTTTATAGTATTTGTCACCTTTTCAATATGAAATTATTTCAAAATAAAACGTTTTTAAAATGTATTCAGAATCATATTAAATCAATCCAAATTATTTTAGGACTCCAAATGTCTTAAAAAGTGTTATTTTTCTTGTTACGTCTCTAACCAAATGCTTCCTTACTAGGATACACCACTCCAAAATAAGAGTTCAAAACATGGACAGGGAATTCCCTAGTGGTCCAGTGGTTAGGACTCCAAGCTTCCACTGCTGGTGGCACAGGTTCAATTCCTGATTGGGGAACTAAGATCCTGCATGCCACATGGCGCAGCTATTAAAAAAAAAAAAAAGGGCAAAACATTATGGACAGACTAACAAAACACTAGAGCTGCAATGTATTACAATATGGAAATGAGCTAAGATGGCTGATTTCATCTTAGATGACAGTTATTTTATCATCCAAGTGCCTTGGAAATCATTCCTCCAAGTCATTAGGCCTACAAAATATTTACCCCTAAACTCAACTGTCAGTTGAATTTTTCTCCTCAATGAACAGAATGGAACTTCTTAAAGAAATGAATTCGCTAGCCATGTACATATTATACCTATGCTAAACATCACAGGATATAAAATTAGTAAGATAGCTTTTAATCTCAAGTAATTTATATTCTAAGGTTCTACAAGACCACAAGCACACCCCCATCATCATATGAGGCCCTACTCAGGTAACACTCCAAAATTCTACATTTCTAAATAATTTTCCTCTTTCCCACCTAAGCTCTCCCAGTTGGTCCTTTCCTAAAACTATTACAACTTGCTTCCTCTCTCCAGAACTCATCTCTCTCTATAGTAGTTATATTCAGCAGCCTAGCAGAACATTAAATTCTACAAAAACCAAAGAAAAAAAATTTTAACCTATTGCTTTTGGTTCCCATTTCAATGTACCTGCTGCCAAAGTAAGCTCAAACCCACCGCCTCTGGGACAGGCAGATCACATGTGATCAACTTTGATGTTCGATGCATTATTTTATTTATTTATCTTTTTTAAGATTTTTTTTTTGATGTGGACCATTTTTAAAGTCTTTATTGAATTTGTTACAATACTGCTTCTGCTATATGTTTTGGTTTTTTGGCTCTGAGGCATGTGGGATCTTAGCTCCCTGACTAGGGATCGAACCTGCACCCCCTGCACTGGAAGGCGAAGTATTAACCAATGGACCGCCAGGGAAGTCCCCGCTGCATTATTTTAAATTTCCTTTAGATCAGGAAAGAATCCAAAGCACTCTTTTATGGTCTACTTATCCGTACTTTTACTATATTCTGTCCTGGCTGATGCCAAAAGTTCTTTGAGAAAACCAATTTTATAAAAAGGAAAAATAAACATACATAAACTCAAAAGATAAAATCAGCGAAATGTTAAATAGTATTGGGGAATAAGAAATTATTGTTTAAGGTATGCAAAATACATTAAAACATAAGTATATGCTCTGAATTTATAGACTGGTATCTTACATGACTCAATTTCTCTAAGTAGAGTCACTGCCTTTTTACAGCGGTTTAGTGTAAACAAGCTTGCACTTCTAGTCTCTATCAGAATTACAGCCAAAATTCATTAAGTTAATATTTTAAGCTCTCATTAGAAAATTTCAGAGTAGCCAATTTCTTCAGAAATTGCTTTTCAAGATATAATAAATTCTTAAAACAAAACAAACAAAAAAAGACATAAATTCCTGGAATTCTAAGTCTCTGGCTCCTACAAAAAGCGTGGATCAGCTTTTTTGTTCTAATAAAACCCAAAGACCTTTCATCCATAAATTATACTCAGTCTTTCTTTCATGTTATTCACATATTTGAATCACTGAACTAAAATACATAAAAGACAACTGTAAAATTTAAGAAGAAGAAAATACTTAGGACTCAAATGATCCAAGAGTCTAAAACCCATTTAGAGATGATTTTATATACAATTTTCATACAGTAAAGGTAGTAAGTTCCTGTTATAACCACTGAAAGCTGTATCACAGTTCCAAAACTCTACAGCAATGAAACGAAAACAAATTAAAATTTCCCCTCAGTAAATAAAAATATTTAAGAAAAAGTTTAGGTTTACTAAATAGTTCTATGGAAATTTTAGTCCTGATCTAGAAAAAGTCAACTAATCCGTAAATTTGTCTTTTTACACAAATGATAAAAATTTAAAGAGCCTAATGGAAGATAATGCTGTGACATAAATCACAGCAAGATCTTTTTTGACCCACCTCCTAGAGTAATGAAAATAAAAACAAAAACAAAAATAAACAAATGGGACCTAATTAAACTTAAAAGCTTTTGCACAGCAAAGGAAACCATAAACAAGACAAAAAGACAACCCTCAGAATGGGAGAAAATATTTGCAAACGAAGCAACGGACAAAGGATTAATCTCCAAAATATACAAATAGCTCATGGAGCTCAATATCCAAAAAACAAACAACCCAATTAAAAAATGGGTGGAAGACCTAAATAGACATTTCACCAAAGAAGACATACAGATGGCAAAGAGACACATGAAAAGATGCTCAACATCACTGACTACTAGAGAAATGCAAATCAAAACTACAATGAGGGGCTTCCCTGGTGGCGCAGTGGTTGAGAATCTGCCTGCCGATGCAGGGGACATGAGTTCGAGCCCTGGTCTGGGAGGATCCCACATGCCGCGGAGCGGCTAGGCCCGTGAGCCACAACTACTGAGCCTGCGCGTCTGGAGCCTGTGCTCCGCAACGAGAGGCCGTGATAGTGAGAGGCCCGCGCACCGCGATGAAGAGTGGCCCCCGCTTGCCACAACTAGAGAAAGCCCTCGCACAGAAACAAAGACCCAACACAGCCAAAATAAATAAATTAATTAATAAACTCCTACCCCCAACATCTTCCAAAAAAAAAAAACTACAGTGAGGTATCACTTCACACCAGTCACAATGGCCATCACCAAAAAATCTATAAACAATAAACGTTGGAGGGTGTGGAGAAAACGTAACACTTTTGCACTGTTGGTGGGAATGTAAATTGATACAGCCACTGTGGAAAACAGTATGGAGGTTCCTTAAAAAAACTAAGAACAGAACTACCAAAATGACTCAGCAATCCCACTACTGGGCATATACCCTGAGAAAACCATAATTCAAAAGGACACATGTACCCCAATGTTCATTACAGGACTATTTACAATAGCCAGGATATGGAAACAACCTAAATGTCCAACAACAGATGAATGGATAAAGAAGACGTGGGTACATATATACAATGGAATATTACTCAGCCATAAAAAGGAATGAAATTGGGTCATTTGCAGAGATGTGGATGGACTTAGAGTCTGTCATACAGAGTGAAGTAAGCCAGAAAGAGAAAAACAAATATTGTATATTAATGCATATATGTGGAATCCAGAAAAATTCTAGGTACAGATGAACCTATTTGCAGGGTGGGAGTAGAGAAGTAGACATAGAAAATGGACATGTGGACACGGGGGGAAGGGGAGGGTGGGATGAAGTGGGAGATTAGGTTTGACATAAATACACTACCATGTGTAAAATAGCTAGTGGAAACCTGCTGTATAGCACAGGGAGCTCAGCCCGGTACTCTGTGACAACCTAGATGGGTGGGATGGCGGGTGGGAGGGAGGTCCAAGAGGGAGGGGATATAGGTATACATATAGCTGATTCACTTCATTCTACAGCAGAAACTAACCACTGTAAAGCCAATTATACTCCAATAAAAATAAAAATAATAAAAAGAAAAAGTTTAGGTTTACTAAATAGTGTTCCATGGAAATTTTAGTCCTGATCTAGAAAAAGTCAACTAATCCCTAAATTTTTCTTTTTACACAAATGTTAAAAATTTAAAGAGCATAATGGAAGATAATGCCTGATCGTGCTGGTCTAGAATAAGAAAACATGCTAATGCTAAACTACGGTTGGAGGTCTTTACCAATGTTTGAAGAAATAAAATTATTTCTCAATATACTTTTGTTAACAATATCAACATAAGGTAATTGAAGTAATTTAGTTGTATGACTCAGTTGTAAGATAGCCTTAGTTTTTCATAATTACAAGAAAGAGATGAAAATTAATGTATATATACCATACAACTTTATAAGAATATTCTGAAAATCAAATGAGATAATTAAAGGAAAAATAATAGAGAGAAGTGCTAGATTTTCTACTAATCTGTCATACAAAGCAATACTTAGTCCTTTTCAAGGCTGCCAGTATATTTGATCTTCTTATCTGACATACAAAATGAGTTTTCATTTTTAGTAATCAATTTGCAAAAATAATTTTTTTAATACCATACCTCATTCCAAGAAAGATCTGAGACAAAAAAGCACATGCATGTAATTTGTTTCTTTAATTATGCAACCATAGTAAAATAAGTCAAATTAGAAGAGGAGATAGTCAGTGTGGCCTCTTCCCTACCAACCCCATATCACAACCTGTATGAAATAGATATACGTGAAAACTTTGAATTCATTATCTGAAGTTAGAGTTCAAAATCTACTGTAACCATCAGAGGAAATAAATTCATTCAACAGTGTTCCATCCTGCTGTCCAAAACTTAAGTGAACTTACCTTGTATGGATCAAGTAGAAAGTCACTGAACTTGCTAGGCAGGGAATATTTCTTCACTAATTCATCTTCTACCACCCAAGGTGCATTTTCACCAGTACCAGCCCGTAATGCGTTATGCCGTATAAAGTATCGAAGTATCTCCTTATTTGGTGGGCGTTCTGTACGAATCAAGCTGTCTGCTGGCACATTACTGATGATCTAGGTTAACAAATAAAAATAACTCACTACTGGGGTAAAAAGCAATTAACCAATGAGAACAAAGATTTATATTCTCTCTGGAAAACTCATCATTACACCTATAAAATAGGTTATATACTAGATAGAAGAAGAAGAATTTTCAGAGACAGAATGTTAAAGATATCTGTAGGCAATGTGTCAATATGTATCAAAGTCCTAAAAATGGGTATATCTGTTGAACCAACAGTTCCTCTTGTTAAAAATTTAGAAGTAAATGGAGGGACTTCCCTGGTGGTCTAGCAGTTAAGACTCCATGCTGCCAATGCAGGGGGCTCAGGTTCGATCCTTGGTCAGGGAACTAGATCCCGCCTGCTGTAACAAAGAGCCTGCATGCCGCAGCTAAAGATCCCACACGAGGCAACGAAGATCCTGCATGCTGCAACTAAGACCCAGTGCAGCTAAATAAATTAATTAATTAAAAAAAATTTTTTTTTTTAAGTAAATGTAAAGTCATCATCAATCGCTTATAAAAGGAGGGGGGAAAAGGAAGGGAATACTACATAAAGGTACATCAATTAGGGATTCATTTTTCTTTTATTTATTTATTTGTTGTTTATTTATTTTTGGCTGCACTGGGTCTTCGTTGCTAGGTGCGGGCTTTCTCTAGTTGCGGCGAGCAGGGTCTACTCTTCATTGCAGTGCGTGGGCTTCTCATAGCGGTGGCTTCTCTTGCGGAGTACAGGCTCTAGGCGCGGAGGCTTCGGTAGTTGTGGCTTGCGGGTTCTAGAGTGCAGGCTCAGCAGTTGTGGCGCACGGGCTTAGTTGCTCTGCGGCATGTGGGATCTTCCCGGACCAGGGCTCGAACCCGTGTCCCCTGCCATAGGCAGGTGGATTCTTAACCACTGCACCACCAGGGAGGTCCCAGCAATGATGTTTTAACTAGCCACCTTGCTGAACGGGAGCTAAGAAACTTAGTGAAAAATTGTATTTAACACCCAATTGTCAAATATAAAGAAATCCTAACAATCCAGTAATGTCTTCAGGTCACTAACTATAAAACAAATGAGTCAAAATGAAATAAGACTTGTCAGCATTCTGACGTGGGAAAAAAAACAACACTCTAATGAGGCAAGAGATCCAGGTTATAATCCTTCCTAATCTCATTTACTAAATTAGGAACTTTGATAGAATTATTTAATTTCTCAGGCCATAGCTGTTTCTTCTACAAAACAGTTAGACATGAAGACAAATGTGCAACTGCCTTCCACACCTAGCCGCCCTCCTGCTTCTTTCTAATGATGAGATCTTACACATATAGGAATAAGAGTACCCGAAAGCAACATGGCATATTTCATGAAATCTAAGATGCTATTAATGAAAGACACATTATGTACCACAAAGAAAAGAATTCTTGCCAATTGATATTGAGATATATCATGATTCCAGCAGATACAAACTACTATATATAAAATAGATACACAACAAGGTCCTACTGTATAGCAAAGGGAATTATATTCAATATCTTGTAATAAACTATAATGGAAATGAATATAAAAAAGAATATATATATATGTATAACTGAATCACTCTGCTGTACACCAGAAACTAACACAATATTGTAAATCAACTATACTTCAATTTAAAAGAAAAAGATACATATCCTGATTCTGGAAATGTAAAAATATGAAAGTTGAACATCTTAGAATCAATAAAACATAGTACTAAGTTATTTAAAGTGTATTTACCATTTTAGATTATTAGCTTCAGATTCCTTGAAAAAGCACTGGTTAGAGTTAACTCACTTTCTGAGTTTAATTATATTACAAATTGCTCTGCTTTTAACTGGGAAGAGCTATTTCCTCAGGAAGTCCATAACCACTGGAAACAGAGTCTTATTTTTTCAAATAACTAAGTTTGAAGCTCAAATGTAAACTACTCTTACACCCTAATAATTCCTATTAAAAAGGAAAAAGCATGCTATCTCCTAGGAAAGACAATACAGTTTAAAGTCATAATTACGAAGACCAGAAAACCACTCAGAATTTGTTGTAGAAACATATTTATTTACATTTTTCTTTAGCACATTTTCTACGAGAAAACGAGCCCTTTGATATTTTCTTAAACAACATCTACTACATGTAAGAGGTTTAATGTAAAGTGCCAACTAACCTTATCTTCATTTTGTAGTTTGACATCATATTTGTGAGGCAGAAATTTTGGAGGTGCCCATTTCCTCTCTCCTTTTTTTAATGAAGTAGGAAGTTTTCGTGGAGATCTACGTGCTCTGTCATCTAGTCAAATCAATAGAAAATTAGTGAAAAAAATAATTCTTTTAATTCTATCCACTCAGTTATCTTACTGAACACCTACTCTGCAACCAAGCACTGAGTGATGGGGCCCAAAGGTAAATCATAAGTTCCTTACCTCAAGTAGCTAAAGTCTATGGGAGGAGTCAACAATAACTACAATACAATGTGGTAAATATTATAATAGAGGCTGGTATAGAAAAATACTAGATTAGAGAGAAAAATGCTCAAAAAGAGAGAAGCAATGTCTAATTTAGTCTGGAAGATAGGCAGGGAAGACCGAGAAAGAATATGACTTGTTCAGAGACTGCAAATAATGAGATACAGGTGAATATGATCTACAGTACAATTAAAAAAATCGGACTACAGAGGTAAGTAGGGGCTTATAAATTATAACAAACCTTGTATACCATTCATATAGGCTGGAATTTGTCTTACGGACACTAGGGAAACAAAGGATTTTTGATCTAACTAACTAGATGTACATTTTGGAAAGAGCACTAGTGTGAAAAAATGAAGAAAAAGAAAAAGCACTTTCAGCAGTTAGAAAATGAATAAAATGGGAAGGTGAGACTGAAGAAAGGGAATCGTAAGATATAATCTTAAACATCTGGGTTAATGTATCAGAATGGTGAAGGAAACAGTCAAGAAGACAGACTTGGTAACCAACTAGATGTGGCAATGTTAAAGGTGTCCAAGTTTTCTGCCTTAGAAATCAAGTAGATGATGATGTATTGAAAAATAAAAAGGCAAAAAAAAGAAAAAATAAAAAGACAGAACAAAACCATATGAAAAAAATCTAAGGAATGGCAGTGGGGAAAAAGGAAATTAAAAAAAAAAGGTAGTTAGAGAAATAGGAGACTGTGGTATCAAATAAACTAAAAGATTTGAGAGTGACCAACAGTGTTAAATGTAAAAGAAAAGTAAAATGGACTAAGAAGAAATCAGTGGATTTGGCAATTAGGGGTCACCCATAACCTTATTAGGAACAGTTTTAGGAGTAAAGGGGCAGAAGTTAGACTATAATAGCATAAGGAATAAACTGATGGTCAGAAAGTGGAGACAACATTCTCAAGAACTTTGGCTTGAATGAGTAAGACAGAAACAGAACAACAGGATCAAGGGAGGGTATGTTGTTTTTAGAAAATGGGACTTTGTTTATAAGTTGAGAAGAACCATTAGAGAGAGGGTTAAAAACACTGTAGAGTAGAATAATAACAGTTAACCCAATCCTTGAGAAAGCAGGAAGGAATGGAATTCAAAGCACAAGCATCTTGACCAAGAGGAAGGACAGACAGCTCCCTTCTGAGATGAAGGAAGAACACAGACATTCGTAACAGTGAGGTTAAAAACACAAAACTGAAAAGTTCCTGCCTAATACATTTTCCCCCACATAAAGTAGAAAGAAGGTTACCTTGTGAGAAAACATTTTGTATACTGGAATTTGTCTCTCATATTTCTATGGAAATTCTAATCAGTTTTCCCCCTGAAAACATTCAGAGTACATCATAACATTCTTTAGCCTGCCTACCATTCTTTCCACATACTAGCAATAACATTATATCCCAAAATTAAAACCTAAACTAAGGCATATAACACCCTAAAAAAGAAGCCAAAGCCTAAAACTAGGGGTTCCTAGTACACAATGTTTAAGGCATAAAACTAACAACTGTAACACATCATTGGTATTCCAGTGATCTGATTCTAGAGGAAATGTTAGAAGACATATCATCAGTCAACACCTAACCAAAACACTTATCAACCTCAAGTCGGGAATTATAAGTAATATACATGTTAGAAAACTTCAGTATCAAAAAGAAGGAAAAGAGAAACTGAAAAACATAGACATTAGCATTCAAAATGCAGAGTGGAAAACAAAACTGAAGCATCAACAACTGGGGCAGACGAGTCTCAGAAGTTTCCTCGGGACTAGATAAGAACATTCCTTTAAAACCATCTGCACATATCCAAAACATCTGGAGAGACAAAGAATAGAATGGAAGACATACAGCATAACATTATAATGAAATGTTCTAATTCAAACTTTGTAATAGTTAAATAATGAGGTAAAATTTGATCCTCTAACAATCATGGGGAGGGGGATCAATATACATGAATACCTGAGTACTCATATTTGTGGAGACAGAAGACACCTATCCCAGTCAAATTCCTTACTGACACAGATTAGGAAAAAAAAAAAAAGACGACCTCAGAGGACGATTTATTTTTCCAATGGGCAATGTCTCAGTTCTTCAACTTTCAAAACATTACGTTAGATCTCCAGGTCCCTAAAAATTACTTTCAGATATCATAGTGTTTCAGAATTCTGGCAGCTCCCATCTGAGAGGAATTTGAGTTACAGAATACAGATAAAAGGAAGTATCTCAAAACCGTCACACTGGCTTGCAACGTGAAGAGAAACAGAGATTAGAATTTATCCTTCATACTCTGATCACACCCCTTCCACACATATACATAATTCCAACTTCAAGAGAAAAGGCAGGCAAACTTTCTTTCCCATGTTGAGTAGCTAGGTATGTGCACATAGATTTCCAAGCTACTAGAGGAAATGACTTCCCAATTGTCTTAATTGTGTAGGGAGATTTAAATCTTGATTCACTTTGTAGGTATTTTAGTTGTTTTCCGAATCATAAATAGACAAAATCATGTCTATATATCAACAAAACCCAATTACAAATTTAATTGCTAGAGAACTCAAAAAGATTTGCGCATAATATGAGTTGCATAACTCATTAAGGAAAGCTACTATCATACATACTAATACTCTCTCTCCTTCCTTCATCCTCTTTCACAATTGCCTCCTTCTTCTGATGGTCCTGAGCGATTTGGCTAGAATTCTCTTTGTCACTTGAGGGAGAATCACAGGCACCATCAGATTTCTTCTCAGTGGCCTCTTCATCCACTTTCTCCAAAGGATGAATCTTCACAATCCTCACCTTTAGCATTTTTTCCTTCCCAACCTATAAGGGAGATAGGAGAAAGAATCAAAGATAATAATTAAGGGGACTTCCCTGGTGATCCAGTGGCTAAGACTCCACGCTCCCAATGCAGGGGGCCTAGGTTCAACCCCTGGTCAGGGAACTAGATCCCACATGCTGCAACTAAAGATCCTACATGCCGTAACTAAGACGCAGCGCAGCCAAATAAATAAATAAATATTAAGAAAAAAAGATATTAAGAACTAGAAACCTAAAGGTAACATTTAGAATATATTATCCAATACACATTCCATCTCACCTGACAAAAGTCACTGAAACTCTTAAGTAGTCAAGCACAGTTATTTTTTCCAACTTTATTTCTCAGCTCTCCAGGTTGAAATATGACATCTTAAAAAATAAAATGATCACAATCTAGTTCATAATTCATGTACCAATGTACTAATGCCAAAGGGCAACTACTGCACAAACCTGAGAAATGTGTAAATAAAGTTCAAGAATTTCCATTTTCTAAAAAAATAAATTATATATATGGATATCCAATTCTCCAGAACCATCTGTTGAAAAGACTATCTTTTCTTCACTTAATTACCTTTCCACCTCTATCAAAAAGCAGCAGTGTGTGTGTGTGTGTGTGTGTGTGTGCGCGCTCACATCTATTTCTGGATGCTATTCTGTTCCACTGATCTACTGGTCTATCTTTATACCAATTTCACACGGTCTTAATACTTTACAATAAGGCTCAAAATCAGATAGCATTAGGACTCTAACTTTGCTGTTCTTTTTCAAAGTTGTTCTGGCTAGGTTTTTTGCATTACAATCAGCTTGGCAATCCCTACAAACAAGCTGCTGGGATTTTACTATTAATTGTATTGAATCTATACGTCAATTTGGGAAGAACTGACATCTTAACAATATTTAGTTTTCTGACCAATGAACAAAGTCTACTTCTCCATCATTTAAGGCCTTCTTTAATTTCCCTAAGCAGTGTTTTATAGTTTTGTGTATAGGTCTTACACATCTTTTGTCAGATTTACTCCCAGAGTATTCCAGATTTTTTGATGTTACTATAAATGGTATTGAATTTTTAAATTTCAATTTCCAACTGTTTGCTGCTAACACATAGAAATACAAATTGTTTTTTTGTATAGTGGGCCCTTCATTTCCACGGGTTCCATATCTGTGGATTCAACCAACCACGTATCGAAAACATTAAAAACAAAAAAAAAAGGAAAAAAGAAAGAAAAAAAAGAAATTCCAAAAAGCGAAATATGAATTTGTTTCACACTGGCAACTATTTACACAGCATTTACATGTGTATTAGGTATTATAAGTAATCTACAGGTGACTTAACGTATACTGCAGGATGTGCATAGGTTAAATACAAACACTACACTATTTTATGTATGGGACTTGAGCATCTGCAGATTTTGGTATCCACAGGGTCCTGGAACCAATCCTCCACAGATACCAAGGGATGACTGTATTTATCTTGTATCCTGCTACCTTGCTAAACTCACTTATTAGTTCTAGTACCTTATATGGTAGATTCCATGAGATTTTCTACATAGACAATCGTGTTGTCTGCAATTTTACTTCTTCCTTTCCAATTTGGATGCCTTTTGCTTCTTTTTCTGACTAGAACCCCCGGTACAATATTAAGTAGAGTAGGAAAGCAGACATTCAGTCTTTTATCATTAGGTATGATGTTAGCTGTAGGTTGTTATTCTGTAAATATTATTTATCAGGTTGAAGAAGTTTCTTTCTATTTGCAGTTTTCTGGGAGTTTTTATTAGGAATTTGGATTTTGTCAAATGCGTTTTGTGTGTAAATTGAGATGATCATATGGTTTATCAGTAAGGAGAATTAGAAATTTAAAACCTTGCATTCTTAGGATAAACCCCACTTAGTCATAATGTATTATCCTTTTAACATAATGTTGGATTTCACTTGCTAAAATTTTTATTAGAACTTTTACATCTAGGTTCACAAGAGAGCTTTGTGAACATACTTTTTATTCTTAGTCTGTGGCTTTTTCTTGTGCTTATACGGTTTTTGTATCAGGGTAATGCTGACCTCATAAAATGATCTGTGAAGAATTCCCTCCTCTTCTATTTTCTGAAATAACATATAGAATTGGTATTATTTCTTCCTTAAATGTTTGGTAGAATTCACCAGTGACAACATCTGGGCCTCAAGTTTTCTTTGTGGGATGATTTTAATTACAAATTCAATTTATTTAATAGATACAGGGCCATTAAAGGTTTCTATTTCTTCTTCAGTCGGTTTTGGTAGTTTGTGTCTTTCAAGGAATGTTTTCATTTAAATTGTCAGATTTATTGGCATAAAGGTGTTAATAATGTTCCCTTATTATTCTGTCAACATCTGTAGGCTCTGTTGGGATATCACCTAATTCTTCATATTGGTTAATTCGTGTCTTCTCTCTTTTTTACCTGAGTTTGCCTACAGGTTTATTAATTTTATTGATCTTCTCAAATTACCAGCTTTTGGTTTCACTGATTTCCTCTATGGTTTTCCTGTTTTCTATTTTATTGATTTTGCTCTGATTTTTACTAATTCCTTTCTTCTTCTGTTTCCTTTGGGTTCTTTTTCTTATTTCTCAAGGTAAAAGCCAAGGTCAATGATTTGAGACCTTTCTTTTTTTTTCTAACAGATGTTTAGTGCTATACATTTCTCCTAAACACTACTGTAAGCAGTATCTCACAAATTCTAATATACTGCATTTTCATTTTCATTCAGTTCAAAATATTATCTAATTTCCCTTTTGATTTCTTCTTTAATCTATGAGTAAGTTAAAGGTATGTTATATAGCTTCCAGTTATTTGCAGAGTTTCCAGATATGTTATTGATATCTAATTTAATTCCATTCTGGTCAGAGTATATACTTTGTATGATTTGAACCCTTGTAAGTTTACTGACTTTTTTTATGGCCCAGACTATGGTCTACCATCATAAACTATGCACTTGAAAGGAATGTGTATTCTGCAGTTATTAGGTGGAATGTTTTATAAATGACAATTAGGTCAAGTTGGGTGATAATGTTATTCAGGTTTTCTATATTCTGGCTGACTTTTTCTCTACTCTTTCTACCAGTTATTGAGAAAGGGGGAGGGGGCTGAAATCTCCATCTATAATTTTGACTGGTCTATTTCTTTTGGTAGTTCTATTTTTGCTTCATGTACTATGAAGCTCTCATTAGTAAATACATAAACATTAAGGACTGCTATGCCCTCTTAATAAACTGATCCCTCTGTCATTACGAAATGCTTCTTTATTCATGGTAATATTCTTTATCCTGAAACCTACTTTGTCTGATACTTATATAGCCATACCAGATTTCTTCTGACTAATGTTAGGATGGTATCCTTTTTCCACCCTTTTAATATTATTCTATTTGTATCTTTCTTTTTTTTTTTTTTTTGCGGTACGCGGGCCTCTCACTGTTGTGGCCTCTCCCGTTGCGGAGCACAGGCTCCGGATGCGCAGGCTCAGCAGCCATGGCTCACGGGCCCAGCTGCTCCGCGGCATGTGGGATCTTCCCAGACCGGGGCACGAACCCGTGTCCCCTGCATCAGCAGGCGGACTCTCAACCACTGCGCCACCAGGGAAGCCCGTCTGTATCTTTCTTATAGGCAGCAGATAGTCGCGTGTTGCTTTCTTATCCAATTTGACAATCTCTACCTTTTAAGTGAAGTCTTTAGAACATTTATATTACACATAATTACACATATGGTTAGGTACTTTCCTTCTATTTGGCTTATCAAAACTAAAAACTTGTGCTCTTCAAAAAACACTGTTAAGAGAATAAAAACACAAGCCCTAGATTGGGAGAAAAAGCAAAAGCACATATCTAATAAAGGATTTGTAAGCAGAATATATAAATAAGTCTCACAACTTAAAAACAAGAAAATAAACAATTTAAATTTAAACTAAATTTTAAAATGGAAAAAGATCTGAATAGACACTTCACCAAAGAAAATACAAATAAAAGGATAGCAACAAGCACATAAGGTGCTCAACATTATTAGTTATCAAGAGAGTAAATACTCAAGAATAAAAACCCTAGTCAAAGGGCATAGTCCACCGTATTCAATAATGCCAAAGCATTTACCAAAATAGTTAGCAGTGAATGAGCAGCTCCAGATTCCTGTCAAAACCTGGCATTATTTTGACTTTTTCTTATTTACTAATCTGATAAGTATAAAATGATCTCACTATGGTTTCAAGTTGATTTCCTAGATTACTAATGAATTTAAACATCTTTTCATATGTTTATGGACACGCCTATCTCCCTAACCTCTCTCTCCCTCTTCCTGGAACTCTTCCTCTTCCACCTTGCAGATGTGTGCAGAGTACCTTCCTTTTGCCACTCCATATCTGTCTCCAGTCTTCTCTGCCTTGCTCTGTGCTTAAACAGGCTGATCTTTATGAACTACATCAAAGGGCTCCCTTGCCCTCTAGATTTTGGTGAGTTCCACCCATGGGAAGCATAAGCAGAAAATCATATGGTATATTCATTCCACTGTCTCCCTAGCAGGTTGGTTGGTTACTTCTCACTATCAAAGTACTTTTCTACAATTACATTACTCTCTCCTAGTTCCTGTATCCACTCCCTCCCCTCATTTACTTGGGGTTTAGAAGTAGTAAAGCCTCTCCACTATTGACAGCCATGAGGTACTTTAACCTTGTTAGTTTTCCTTGACCTAGATCAGACTGTTGTCTGCTGTGTGTAGTTCCTTTATTAAACTCAATTCGATTACACCATATGAATATGCCATCTGTTTCCTGCCAGGACACTGAATGATATAGTGTGTGATTAAAACCCAATGATGATTCCACAGACAATTACAAAATTTAAAAAAAGTAGCTAGGAGATACAAGGAGTCAAAGTAAATTAAGGAAAGAACAAGGACTTTGGAACCAGATAGACACAGACTTACTAGCTATTGTTGGGCTACCTAAGCAATTCCCCTCCTCCTCTTCTCTTCCCAGCCTGTCTCTTTTGAGGCTTTATAAAAAAGGTAGTATTCACTTTCTCAGCCCCCCTGCAGCTAAGGATGGATTATGTAAGCCATGGTCTAGGCAATAATATGTAAAGATAAAAGGGGACAGGAGGAATATGCTTCTGGTAAAGATTTTCTTACTGTGCTTAGATATTTGCTCACTCTGAATTGCGAGTGAGCAAATAATTGTGCTCACAGTCACAATTTCACAACCAAGAGGCAACAAAGCTAAGGACAAAACCAAACACACCAAGAAAAGCAGAGCAGAAAGGCAGAGAGACGGAGTTTAAGTCCTTGACAATATTATTCAGCCTCTATACCAAACTTGGAATTGCCTGCCTCTAAGACTTATTATGTGAGATAATCAAATGTCTGCATTGGTTAAGCCGATGCTACTCAAAATGTTGTCCCCAGAGTGTTCGTATCATCACATCCTGGAGCTTGTTAGAACTGCAAACTTTCAGGCCCTACCCTAGACCTTTTGAATCAAGCTCTCAAGGGATGGGGCCCAAGAATGTACATTCAGTAATCCTCTAAGTGATTTTATTTAGGCTAAAGTTTGAGAAGTCCAGGCCACTGTCAGTCAGCTATTTCATTACATACAGATGAAATCACTAGTACTAACTAGTACATTATATCAACCTGAACAAGCTACTTAAACATCTGCACCTGTTTACCACCTCGCCTTTCTGTGCACATTCTGTAAGACATTATGTAAAGCAACTAGCCCAGTATCCAGTACATACAGAAATTCAACAAATGTTAGTTCCCATCCGCCTGAATCTTACTCAAGTTTTCAAAGGATTATACAGAGATTGCTTTAGTGTTACGTGAACAGTTTACCTACCTACTTTAGTAAAACCTTTAGTAATAGTAATAGCTAACCTACCTATTTACTTCAGTAATAGTTATCCTTTAGTAATGGGCTGGAAAATTTAAAAATTTAAATAGAAAAAGAAAACAGTCAACTCAATCACTGTTGCAGGGAAATGAAATCTTTTGCCTATAGATTCCATAGATTTAGACTAAAAATATCTAAAGGTCTTTTAAACAAAGTATGAATAAAATGACAAAACAAAAAAAGCCAATACAGCATCGAGTTATCAAAAAGGGACAAAACAGGGAAAACAAGGTTGCAATGATACACAGTCTAACAATTACTGTAACAGTCAACATTCTCAATAACAAATGTGGTTCTAAAACTTGGTGATTAGGGACTTCCTTGGTGGTGCAGTGGTTGGGAATCCACCTGTCAACACAGAGGACATGGGTTCCAGCCCTGGTCTGGGAGGATCCCACGCACCACGGAGCAGCTGAGCCCGTGCGCCACAACTACTGAGCCTGCGCTCTAGAGCCCACGAGCCACAATTACTGAAGCCCGTGCTCCACAGCAATGAGAAGCCCTCGCACCACAACGAAGAGTAGCCCCCGCTCGCCACAACTAGAGAAAGCCCGCCCACAGCAACGAAAACCCAACACGTTAAAAAAAAAAAAATTGGTGATTAAAATATTTGATATTAAGTAAAGTGGACTTCAAATGTAAAACAATTTTACTCACATAGAAATATATTCTATAATCTATGCTGGAAGCTCCAATCCTGACATTCGGTGAGTCAAATCACATTAAAAAAATAAATAAAAATAGGCACTCACCTCAAAATCACACTCTTCTCCCACAGCATATTTGGTCATGATCTCCAACCAAGCAGTATCTACTAACTTCTCTAAGGAGGCTGTGTTATGGTGAACCATTTCCAGAACAAGTTTCTCATACCAGGCAGGGAACTCCTCCTTCAAACTAAACAAACATGTCATCAGTTACCAAGAAAATGCAGGAGAGCCTATCCAGAGAGTTATTCAGATCAATTCAAAAAGCTCTTTACCAAATACATGCAAGGCACTGGAGAATACAAAGATTAAAACCTATGTGGTATACAGGTTAAAAAAAGAACTTTTAAATAGCTTTGTCTGACTGACCTATCCATGTTAATTTTCTCATCTATAAAATGGAAATAATAAGCACATCATTAGTAAGGTTGAACATTTTCCCATTCCTTTGTTTTTGCAGTTGACTTCCCTTTTCAGGTATGAATTCTTTATACTTATCCTTTGCCCAATTTTTGGTTGGGAGACCATAACTTATTATGTCTCAATCAATAAAAATGCATTCCTTCATTTAGTTCTCACAATACCTTGTGAGGGGTCTAGAATTTTCATTTTATTGATAAGAAAAATAAATCATGAATGGTTAATATGTTGGAACCATGATTTGAACTCCTTGCAAAGTGAAACAATGATGTACCACTTTTCATTTATTAAACTAGCAAAAAAGAACTTTAATTATCACACCCTAATAGGAGCAAGTGAATGGTGCAAAATAGCACACATACTCTGCCAAAAGCCCATGTTTCAACTCTTTTAGAAAGCAGTTTGACAACAGTTAGGAGAACTGTCATAGGTACACAAAGATATTCACTGCTGGATTCTTGATGACAGCAGAAAATGGGAAGCAACCTAAATGGAGAGTTGTTAGATATCCAATTCTGACCAGATAGTTTAACATATGTGTTACAGGGCAAAAGGGAGGATCAGGCATGAGAATATTCATACAGATGCAAGTAGTAGGTTCATTATCATACTACAACATTCTCAATCACTCTCTGTGCTGTTCATAACAAATGTTCCTACAACTGCTAGACTTAAAAGCTCTTATCATACTCCGTTCACAATTAACCTACCAAGTTATCTGCTATTTCCCTCATGATCAATAACCTTCAAGTCTCCCTGCCTTTGTTAAGACTGTTATCTTTGTCCTCTCCCCACTGTCTTCCCTCCCAGCTTAATCACCCTTCCAAGATGTCCTCAGACTTCCTTAATTCCATGAGGCCTTTCCTGGCCCCTATAAATTCACTGTCTCTTTCCATTAAGCCTCCCAGTCGCTCAGGCTTAAAGCTTCATTGTCTGTGGTTACTTCTGGGGAGTGAAGTTGGACAATGATGTTCAGATTCTTTTACTAACTCTGTATTGTTTACATTCTTATAACAAGTATGCATTTCTTTTATAATCAGAAAAAGGTATTTCTACTTTGAATAAAAATTATAAAACCTCACCGTCTTTTTCAACAATTTCTCCCATTACCCCTTATATTCTATTAGCTATCAAATAACATAAAACATTCCCTAAGTGTGTTTTTCAGAACTTCCCTCTGTTGTAATGGGTTCGAAGGTCGAATAAGTTTAAAACCCATAAGATTAAACCAAGCTAGAGTTTCTTTACTACAGTCTTCTGAAAATCTTTAATGTGTATTATGACTTTTCAAGAACAAAGTTTGTAGTGGTTTTCCAAAATTATGACCAAACCCCCTTTTTCAGAATGTAAATCCATCTCATTCTTTCTATTCCCAGTAATGCCATGGTTCCCGACCTGAATACTCTTAGCTAGCCTACACAGACTTCCCACCTTCCTCTTCCCTCTCTAACTCATCTTGCACACCGCTTCCAGATTAATCTTCTCAAAGCACAACCCCAATCATCAAAACCGTCATATGTGCCTCTGCTGTTCAAAAAGCACTGCTGTCCTCACATTGGTCACTGAAGTAAATACAAACGTCTCATCTTTTTTCTGCAACTGGGCACAAACTACCCTTCAACTGTTACTGTCTTCATTAAGTCTCATGGAGTTTTCCCTAGCAACTTTAGGTTAGTCTCTCTAACCTCTAAATTCCCACTGTACTTCTCTTCGTGTGCAGGAAAGCAACTTATTTTCATCTGTTTTGCAAAGAGCAAACAGTAAGTGCTTATACAGTACAGAGGATTGTGCCTAGGCACTGTGACCAATACAAGAATAAGTCAAACATGAGACCTGCCCTCAAGTTTACAGGCTACTGCAGGGGGGTCAGCAACAGCCCATGAGCCAAATCCACCCTGCTCCCAGTTTTTGTAAATAAAATTTTACTGGAACCTAGTCACTCCCATTCATTTACGTATTATCACTGGCTGTTTTCACTGTACAACCTTAAAGTTGAATAGCTGAGACAGAGACCACATGGCCCACAAACCCTAAAATATTTACTAACTGGCACTTTACAGAAAAGGTAGGCCAACCCCGAGTCTAGTATACTAAACAGGGCATATACATAAGTAACAATAATCCAAAACAGCACTATGTCAATGACCCAAGCAAAGAAGAAACAGGCACCAGGTTAACAGACTGCACTAATTATTAATCAGTGATGGAAGCATTACTAGACCCCAGGTCTCAACTAAAGGTTGTGCTCTGTTACACAGGCAGAATGGTATTAATTACTAAACTGTATGCTCTCTGCTTATATACTATCAAGAGAAGTCAATGAGAAGTCCACAGAAAAAGTTTTTACTCCAAATTTCTAAAAGAGTACTGTTTTTTTATAGTAGCTAGAAATGGAGTATAACCTTTAAAATTTGTGAATCACTATACTGTACTCCTGCAACATAATACTGTATATCAAATATACTTCAATTAAAAAAAAACACTAAAAAAAAAAAAGGGTACTGTTTTATCATCCCTAGTTTCTACTTATTTTCTGCATGCTTCTACTGCCTAAATTCTGAGTGTTTTTTTTGAGAGGCTACCCAGACAAATAGGCCCTTTGAAAACAGACAGGATTTTTAAGACACCTCACTCAACCACCCCACTCAGATAAACTGTCTTCAAACTGTGTACTTATTTTTGATAGCTGCTTTAAATACTATCTTAAATTTCAAATGACCACAAAATAAAGAAAACTTTCTGCTAATTTGCTGCCTCCATATTACTTCTAGGTTATATCAGCTTCCTTTGCTTAGAACCACATTTCCAGAGTATTTACAAGGTAAAAGTATACAGCAAGAACACTCAAAAGCCTAGTAAATACCTAAATAAGTGTACACACAACTATATATTCCACATACTGTTACTTGCAAAATGACAATAGGCAAGACACCAGTACATTATACTAACGTAATATATTCCAATTTATGCCACATAAATTTAAATACAAATATTGTTTTATGGTTAATATTCCCTCTTTCCTAATAATGTGAAGATAGCGCTAGAAGGGCAGTGCTTCTACTACTTACAGTTCAGCAACTTCCTGTTCCTCCTCCCAGGCCTCTTTGTGTGTTAGCTGACTGCTTCCGGTACTCTTACACGTCCAAATGCGCTCACTGTATCTTTCCAAGCGGGCTTCATACTCTCTGTTAGCAGTGGCTCAGGAACACAATATTCAAGCAACAGAGACAACTAATCCACAAAATACTTATCATACATGGGAAAAAACTATAGTATCCTTTCTATAATGTACAGCATAAGATAAAATTGAAATCAGAGTTTTCAATTGGCAAATCCAAACAAGATGATTAACACTAAAGTATGGTTAGGACCGTCTACAACTGTGCTTTCTCCAATTCACCCAAGTTTCATTTCACAAGCCTCACACAGTACTAAAAATTAGTAACAAAAAATAAAGGCAAAATAAAATACAAGACACAAGGAATAAGAATTTAAGGTATGTGAAACTGTTACACAACTCAGATGGTCAGCAAGTTTAAGAATCAGTTCCACAGTAAGATGAGATGGCTCCAGCAGTCTCACAGGCAGTTTGGAATAAACCCATGCATATGCTAATGATCCATTTACTAACAGCCTTCCAGTCTACCTTGGAAACACTTGTTGATTCTCTAAGGTTTAAAAAATAAGTTCTGGGGCTTCCCTGGTGGCGCAGTGGTTGAGAGTCCGCCTGCCGATGCAGGGGACGCAGGTTCGTGCCCCGGTCTGGGAAGATCCCACATGTCACGGAGCGGCTGGGCTCGTGAGCCATGGCCGCTGAGCCTGCGCGTCCGGAGCCTGTGCTCCGCAACAGGAGAGGCCACAACAGTGAGAGGCCCGCGTACCGCAAAAATAAATAAATAAATAAATAAATAAATAAATAAAAATAAATTCTGGGCTTCCCTGGTGGTGCAGTGGTTGAGAGTCCACCTGCCGATGCAGGGGACACGGGTTCGTGCCCTGGTCCGGGAAGATCCCACATGCCGCAGAGCGGCTGGCCCCGTGAGCCGTGGCCACTGAGCCTGCGTGTCCAGAGCCTGTGCTCCTCAACGGGAGAGGCCACAACAGTGAGAAGCCTGTGTACCGCAAAAAATAAAAAAATAATAAAAATAAAATAAATTCCATAAAGTACTAAAAATAATTCTGGTTATGTTATCTCCAATAATACCACGTCCACAAGTTGTTTACCAGTCATTATTCCATCTCTGCGAGGGAGATGGAGGAAGAGATCCTATAACTAGTGCCACGTATATGGTAACTTCCCATACCATTCCAATTGTAATTCATTATCACCCAGCCATATTCAAATTCAAATGACAAGTAACTAATTTACTTTTATGCACAGCAAAAGATGCTATACAGGAAAATAAACTTACACAACTAGAGAATTAGCTGCCAATCTCTGTACTTTCCAAGTGACAGTTTTTATATATAATGGTTGAAATAAAAAGTATTTAAACAGCTCCCCTTGTAATATTACCTCACAACTAAACAAATAATTCATTTTTAATATAAAAGAGATTCTTGGTTTTCTAGGGTTATGATCAGTTAAAAGACGAATGACAGGGATAAATCCAAAAATAATCCCAAACTGTAGTTTTAGTCAATAGTATAAGGACCTTCTCTCACCATATCATTCTCTGGATCTGCCAAAAACAAAGCAATATCTCTCTTTTCCTCACCGGGCTGTTGCTAATATTTAAATGATTAAACAAAATAGAGCACCAATAAAAATCAGGAGATTTTTAGAAAGCTATGTACATAGAAAGCTATGTAAATCCAATCACTGAAAACTTATAAAATCCCAGAGAGAAAAGGAAATAGCGTGGTTTCTACAGGGACATTATCATAACTAACTTATCAACAAAATGGATTTGTTTTCTGTTTGCCTGTTTGCACCTGGGGAGGGGAGGTAAAATAAAGAATCAGTACGTGGATTTATTTAAACATTCAAAAAGCTTAGTAACATTCTAATATATCATTCAGCTACACTGAAGAAATTCACTGTGTAATCAGAGAGAATGTGAGATTAACAAATATGTCCTAAAGAGAAAACATTAAGTTTTTATTATTAGTTGTTATTTTAAAAAGGAGGAATAACCTGGGAATTTCCGTAATGTGGGAATTTCCTGGTGGTCCAGTGGCCGAGAGCACGGGTTCAATCCCTGGTCAGGGAACTAAGATCCTGCAAGTCACGAGGCTCTGCCTGGGGGGGGTGGGGGGAGTAGGAATAAGGTGCCCAGTCCATTCTCCTTAGATCAAGACCCATATGGCCAATAACACACAAGACTGCTGTCACCTGGATGCCTCAGTAATCCCTCAAATCCAACTTCTTCTAAAACTAAACTCCTACTACTCCTCCACTCCCTCCCAAACTTGCTCTTTAACAGATACTCCCAATCTCACTGAATGGCCCTAGTGTCCAAGTCAGAAATCAGGGAATCATCCTAACCTCTTCAGTCCCTAACTGTAACCACTTAGGTGTTTCTCAATTAAGTCCTTTCTCTCCAATAAAAGAACCATTATCCAAATCCAGCTTTTGATCCTCATTTCTCATCCAGTCATAACACTTTAAAACATGTTAATTGGCCTTACTGGTAATCCTCTTCTTCTCTGGTCCTTTGTGATTCTCACTCACAACCTTTTTTCTCAGTCTTGTTTTTAAACCCATTTCTTCTGATTTAAAAATCTCACTTGGCCTCAGGCCTCCTAAAATACAAATATGTTGTTGCAAAGGGAAAAATCCTCTGGCCCCCACAGTTCTGAAAATCACTCCACCCATCAAGATTTTATTGTGTTTTATTTTCTATGATTTTTATTATTTTAAGGGAAAAAAAGGAGGAAACTTCTTTTTCCAACTTTTTTCAAACAATATGTATTTAAATACCAAATATTGATTGATTGAGTGTGGTTTTTCAAATAGTCTCTTCTACCCTAATACAGATCTTTCGTACCCTCCTTTGAAAATCATCATCAGTATAGCATTCTCATTCTGGGTGACCTCGTCCATGCCCGTAACTTCAACTACTATCTATATATGCTAATAACTTCTATCACCAGCTCAGTCTCCTCTCTCTGAACTCCAGGCCCATATATATACTAGCAACATATACATCTCCATTTGGATATACTCAGCAATTCAATATAAGAACCTCCCCAACTAAACACTTCACTTCCTATCCGTCCCCCACCACCCTTGACAGTCAAAACAAAAGAAACACTTGATCCTCTTCCATGAAACCCCACACCTCAGATTGGGACTCAAACCCAATCACATTTCAGATGGGACTTGAACCCACAATCTCCCTGCTGAAACCACACACCTGGTCTCAGGACTAATGAAGCTCAGGTTCTTTATGCCTCAGTGCAGAAGGAATGAAGCGAGAAGCAAAGCCATAGGCAAGAAGTAGATTTATTAATATAGGATGCTTGTGAAGGATGCAAGCAGTCAGGCAAGGGAGTTTTCCCCAAGACCTAAGTGGGAAAGCAGGTTTATTTAGGGAGATACACACTCCACAGACAGAGTGTGGGCCCTCTCAGAAGGCGATAGGCCCTGGAATATGGGATGGTTAGTTTTTATGGGCTGGGTAATTTCATAGGCTAAGCAATAGGAAGATTACTCCAACTATTTTGGGGAAGGGGCAGGGATTTCCAGGAATTGGACCACTGCCCACTTTCTGGCCTTTTACGGTTGGCCTCAAACAGTCAGGGCGCCTGCGGGTGTCATTTACAATATTCTAATGTATCACAATGAGCGTATGATGAGGCTCAACGTCTACTCGAAGTAGATTCTTCCGCCAACTTGGGCCTAATCGGTTCTAACCACTTTATGTCCTCAGGGGCTATGTCATTCTTTTAAGGTTGTGCCCTGCCCCCTTCCCTCCTGTCTCACAGGGTCCTCTATGTCAGAGAAGAACACCACTAACCAAGTGATAACCAAAACATAACCCTTGATTCCTCCCAGTCACCAAACCCTGTCAAATCTACTTAATTTCAGAAATCCATCAACTGTACTTCTCTCCACCTCAAAGGCTAGTAAATTTATTTAGACCACAATTATCTATTGCCTAGATTCACCATCTAGTTGCCACTAGTCTCAAGGCTGCAGATCCATTCTCAATGCTGCAGCCACAGTGATCTTCCTAACCTAAAAGCCTGCTTCTTTCCTGTTCAAATTTTTCAACAGCCTCCACTAAATTTAAGGCAAAGTCCAAACTCCTCAGCCTATCTCACAAGGACCTGTGATGCAGCCCTTTTCTGTATCTCTCATCACTGCATCTCCATTCCTACTTCTTCACTCCAGCCATATGAAACTTCTTTCAGGTTTTCAAAATCGGGAATTCCCTGGCGGTCCAGTGGTTAGGACTCAGCGCTCTCACTGCCAGGGGACTGGGTAAGAGCCCTGGTCAGGAAACTAAGATCCCACAAGCTGCCAAGTGCAGCCAAAACAAACAAACAAACAAACAAAAACAGCTCACTGAGATATAACTGGCAAAATAAACTAAATTCTAACCATCCTTTGGATCTCAACTTAAAAGCAACCTTCCCCAGGAAACATTCTCTTAACCCTAAAATGTGGCAGACTGTACTATTCTTTCCAAATATCCACCTCTCTTCCCTAAGAGGATTCTACACCTCCACCCACTGCCATGTGGTTTGCAATGCCTCCTGGGAAGAGGAAAGCACATCCCCTCCCCACAGATGCTGGGCCCTGCCACATAACTTGCTTTTACCAACAGATGTGATAGACACCACTTCCAGGAAGAAGCTTAAACAGCTGTCATGGCTTCCTCCTGATCTTTCTGCCACTAGAAAAGGTCGCTGCAGAGAGGGACTGCTCCTTCAGCCTGAAACTTGGAATAAGAAAAATGTGCCTTTCCTTTTTTTTCACCCGTTTCCTTTTTTTCAAATGTGGCCCTAGAAAAATTTTAATTACATGTGGCTCACATCACATTTCTGTTGGATAGCACTATAAACCTAACGATTACGTCTAGGAATGAATGTCCTCTGACAGCACAATTTTTAACTGACTAGTCATTCAAATTAGATTAATTTCAAAGGTCTAAAACCGAAATTTCTACAACCACCCCTAACATTAGGTAGTTTTAAGTTTATGTAACTCTGTTCTGGTTATTACTCTGACTTATGCTAAGAGAAAAGTTAAAGAAAAAATAAAAATGAAAGGAGGGAAAAAAAGCCCATGAGAAGGATATTCAGGGACTTCCCTGGTGGCACAGTGGTTAAGAATCGCCTGCCAATGCAGGGGACATGGGATCGAGCCCTGGGCTGGGAAGATCCCACAGGCCATGGAGCAACTAAGCCCATGCGCCACAACTCCTGAGCCCACGGCCTGCAACTACTGAAGCCCGCACACCTAGAGCCCGTGCTCCACAACAACAGAAGCCACCGCAATGAGAAGCCCACGCACCACAACGAAGACCCAACAGAGCCCCCCCAAAATAATAATAATTAATTAATTTTTTACAAAAAGAAGGATGTTGAGTCAGCTGGCTCTAAATCCTATTTCAGATTTTAGATTACCAAAATAAGTCACTCACTCTCAAATAAACGCTCAAAGCAAATGCCAATTGTGGTTTTTATGTTCCAGCGACCGCTGCACTTATAATTGCAGACAAAATGTCAAAGCAATTCTCCAAAGGTTGTGTAAGCTATAAATGATAAGTTCAAATCCTAGACTATCTCATTATGCATCTACTTTTTCAAGAGTTCAAGAGCTACTTCCTTACCACCATATGCTGTGCTTCTTTGTTCTCTTTAGCCTTGTAAGTATTGTTTCTTTCAATAAAGTACCTGATAGCCGGAAAGGAAGTGGCCCATAAAAGTATGGAGGTTAAATAAGCATAACTATAACGCTAAGAGTTCTAAGTGAGAAGACAAAGCACCAACTCAAGGTCTGCTTTTTATCTTATTTTCTCTCTTTGGACCAGTCTGTCATTAAGTTAAAAATAACTCTAATCTGATAATAACTTGTTACTTTAAAGAAATTAAATTATAAAAATCGACATAAGAGCTCAGTATTCTAACTGCCCAATAAAATCCTGTCTTGCAACTACAACTTAACCCCAGCTCTTAAAACATTCTAGGCAAATCAAGTTATTCTTGCCTAGAGCCAGAATAGCTGTATATTCTAATACCCCCTCCTTATTATACCACCTAAAAGTTCTCATATTGATGCTACTAAGGTTATGAACTAGTTTCTAGGCTTTAGAAACTAGGATAAAGCAATACAAAAAAAAAATTAATCTACAGCAGTCTACCTGTAGGTTCAGTTCCTCCTTAAAATCTTGACTTAAACACAGTCAGTGTAAATTCTATTGTCAAATAATCACATCAAGAAGTGATTCCAATAAAGTTAATTTTTCCAACCAAGATCTACTGTCTTGCCTGCAGTAGTACTATCCTAGGAAGCAATGTACCACAGATTTAAAGCTATAGTACAATAAACATCAATATATAACCCAGTCATTAAATGTGTGCATCATTCACAACCACTGTTAAGTTTAATGAAGATGTACAATACCTTCAAGAACACAATGCTCACAGCTTTAAGCCAATAAAACACCATACAAATTTGCCATAGAATATACATGCAACCAAAAGGTAGGTACTAGGAAAAAATTAATATGAAGTCCTATTAAAACATAATTATAACTATAAATTAAGAACTGGAAATAACAATACTTGAAATGCAGCAGTTACCCAACCACATACTTGTTCTCCTCTATGAAATTACTAATAGCCTAATAAAGAAATATGCCAACCTGCCAACCACACAGTACAATTGTTTAAAAACCATCCTCAAAGTGCTTCCACTTGTAGAAATTACCAAGGGAGCAATTTTCCCCCAATATGTAACACAATTTAAGAACTCCTTTGTTAAAAGGGTTCTAAATACTGGTATGGGAAATTTTAAAAATGAAGAATTTTTATTAAATACATAACAGTTAAAAAGTTCCACGTATCAGTTTTCAACTGTCATCATTAAAAGAAACTCCTCATATGTATCACTGTATTTCAGTGATTTCAGTAAATGATATGAAAAAGCCAGGGCTGCCAGTTCTAAATTAACTATCTACAGCCATTTTTCCAGAGCTTAGTACCTAGTACAGACTTAGAATTTGTCTCCTCCTTATCACAGTTTCTGATACTCCACTAGAACCAGACCTGAAAAATCAACATCCAGTAATATTAGTGTGAATAACCATCAACTGCTCAAAAGATGACATCTGAAAAGGATATGGCAGATTCCCAAAAGTAATTTTTTACTTCACTGATGTTTTGGAATGTTATTAAAAAAACAACAACAACAAAAAATTGGGCACTTTTAGAATAAAGTATTTGGTAGAGCTAGAGCACTTCTCCAAAACAATCCAAAAGCCCTAACAGGACAAGAAAAAGAACCAGATTACCACTCCGACCCCTCCCGTAAATGCACCTTGTCATACCACAAACTGACACAAACAATGGACTAACATTATTAAAAGTGAAAGAACAGCATTCCATGTTCCTCTCTTGATTTACTTTCAGGGATGAGGTACGAAGAGCACTGAATTCTACTCCTGATTCTCATCATTTACGGAGTGTGTGACCTTTAGCGAGCCAACCTCAACTGTGTGGGCCCACTTGGCATACCCAGGCAGGAGAGCCCCACCATCTCCAAGATCCATTTCAGCTCTGAGATGCTCTAGCTGCATTTCTTCAAGAGCCCTCCTAAAGCATGGACTCACTTGCCAAATCCCTTTGTATGTAAACACCTAACATCCACAAACTGCACTCAAACAAGAATGAGGTTATCCCATAAAGCATTACATTAAAGGAAGGATCAAAGAGAAATGAAATCAAATGATATAGCTCACACCGGCACTTCCTTCCATACTGAAGCAAGCAAACTGAAACTACTAAGAAATCAAGTCCTTCCAAAGGGAAAGGGGTGATAAAACTAAAGAATACATTACCCTTCACTCTTGAAGCTTTCTGTACACTAAAGAAAGCTTGATTCAGAAAACTTTTTTACACTTAAGCTTCAAAAAGGACGCATCTGGCATCCATAAAAAAAGTAAATAAGAGTCGTACAACTTTCAACTAAAAGACTAATAAGCTTGTGCAAGAAACCTTAAGCAATGATTAGAAGAAAGGGTGCTTCTTATTTAAAACATCAGCCTCGTGTTTCTAAAATACAACATAAAAACTTTAAGCGTGTCTTTCTGAAACGTTGTTAAAAGACAAATACTGATCTGTACATCGTCAAAATTCCAAATCTGTGCATGCCCAGGGAAGGAAGGCATCCGCTCGTCCAAGGTAACTTTTTTACTGCCTTTTCTCTAAGTCTGGACATTCATTCTTGGTATTGTGCCTCACAATCCTGTCAGTTCATCACCAGCCTAAAGTCCACTCGGGAGAAGCAAAACACAAATGTCCCCGCAGAGATCTGGGAAGACGCAGTCGCGACTTGTACAACCCAAATCACGAGGCCGCTCAAGTACAATTTCCAAAACTTAAGTGGAAGGCTTAATTTAAAAAGAAAAAAGCAGCAGCAAAGGAAACCCCGCTCAACCCTCGGTACTTAGGGCCTAAAACCAACCCCCTGGGGGGGCGGGATAGAGGGTCGTTCATCGACAGCGAGGCCCGGTGACAAAGTACGGGGCCGAGGAAAGGATGGAGGGCGCAGGGCTCCAGGGCGGCCTGAGCCGGGCCGGCCCGCCCGCCCACCCCCCCGGAACGGCGGGCCTGGGGCTCACGCTCGGGGTGCTGGCCCGCCAGCGCCCGGCGCGCTGACAGCTGCCACCGGCGCGGGGCTGCGCGGCCCACCCCGCCCCACCCCACCCCGCGGGCGGCCTGGCCAGCGCGACTGGAAAAGGATACTCCCGGGTGCGGAAGGCCTCCTGAGTGTGCGCGATGGTGAAGAGCGGCTCCTCGCCGGGAAGCGGCTTCACCAGCGGGAAGGGCTTGCGGCCCAGGAGCGGCGCCATCGCGGAGGCGGCAGCGGCGGGGAAGGCGGCTGCTCCTCAGCGAGCCCGCGGCGCAACACTAGGCCCCGCGGCCCGGAGCAAGCGCCTGGCTCCCGGGGGTGGGGTGGGGGAGGGGAGGGGTGAGAGGGCGGCGCGAACTCGGCTCCTTCACTGCTGGCGCCGCCGCGCTAGGGCCATGGAAAGGGACGCAGGGGCACAGAACTCCCACACACACTGCCGCGCCGCCCCGAAGCCTCCGGCCAACCTTCGCTACGGGTCCCCGCGTTCGGCAGTCACGACTCGGCCTCAGCTGCACCGGAGGAAATTATTGAAAAATGGCGGGAGATTCCCCTCCTCCCCCCGGTCCGGCCAGCGCACACACTAACGTGCTCCCCTGTGGCGCCGGTGGCGAATGCTCCAATAGGCGGAGAGCTGGTCAGCACCCAGACTTTATTGGCTTCGAGGAGCTGCCGCTCTGCGACTGGGTCCCTCCCCCTTCCCGGGCCGCCTAGTTGGGTTGCAGCGCACTAGAGGGCAGTATGAAGAGGTGAAAGGTCACGTTATGTAAGCGCCAGTGACAGGAGCGGGCCTCCAGCGGCGGAGTTGAAAGTGGGGGACAGCGGGGGACCGAAAGGCCGGGAATTCAAAGAGGTCAGGCCAGAGAAGCCCTCTAACATATACAGACACTGCGCCATCTGTCACCGAAGGCGACACCGACATCCGGGCACCACTGTCCGTGTGGTGTGCCGGAGGGGGGAGGGGGGAGGGGGAGCGCGCGGCCAGGGGCTTTGTCTTTTCACTTGGGCTCCGCCCCCTTCTTAAAGGCGCCGCTCTCGGCCACGCCCGGAGGTGCGCGGGTGGGGCGGATGGGAGGAGGGCTTGGCGGGAAGTAACCTCCAGACCTTACCTTAGCAAAGGTTCTACGAGGGATGACTTGAGCCCCAGCCTTGCTCCCCACAAAGTTACCTGCTTCTAGACTAGAGTGTGGTTGAGATCTGGATATTAGTATAATGCTTGCTTCTAGGGGCTTGCTGGAAAGGATAATACAGAAGCTTCTTTGGAAAAATATATTAAACGACATGTCTATTAAAAATACATATCTTCATTCAAATAGTCTTTACTAACACCTACAATGTTCAGGGCCCTGCGTTGGGTGCTACAGGGGGAAAAAATGAGACTTGAAAAAATGAGAGACAAATAATCACAGTTCTGTGTGATGAATGCTGTACAAAGTGCGCAGTAAGAAAACAGCAATAATTGTGCCTGGAGAGTGAGAACATTTGAGCTACTTCTCCAAGCACACTACACCCACATACTCCAAAATCTGCTTGGCTATCCAGTACAGTCAGAAACACACTTATTAATCATTCATCCCTGGTTAAATTGTCTCCCTTGGTTCAAAAATCTTCAGAGGGCTTCCCTGGTGGCGCAGTGGTTGAGAGTCCACCTGCCGATGCAGGGGACACGGGTTCGTGCCCCGGTCCGGGAAGATCCCACATGCCGTGGAGCGGCTGGGCCCGTAAGCCATGGCCGCTGAGCCTGCGCTTCCGGAGCCTGTGCTCCGCAACGGGAGAGGCCACAACAGTGAGAGGCCCGCGTACCGCAAAAAAAAAAAAACAAAAACAAAATCTTCAGTGCTCACAACATACCTTCCCAGCCTGGTCTTCGACAGGGCTAGACTGCTAGATGTCCCTGAATGGCAGCATGCCAATGCCAGACCTTTTTCTCCTTTTCTTCTCACCTTGAAGTGAGAAGGATACCCGCCCCCGCCCCCGCCCCCCCCCCCCCCCCGGTTAAAGGTAAGTTCTAGGTGTCAACTGGAAAAAAAAAAAAAAGCACAACCTAAAAGTTGAGAATTATGTTTTATTTGATAGACAATACCGAGGATTTAAGTCCAGGACACAACATCTCAGATAGCTCTGAGAGACTGCTTGGAAGAGGTAAGGGAGGAGCCAGGATACATAGGAGTTTTTGCAACAAAGACCAGGTAGTAGTCAGAACATCGAAAGATTACTGTTAAAGAAAACCAGGTATCTCAAGTTAAGAAATTTATTGCTTTTCTATGTATGGGAAGATGCAAAAGTCAGGGCTCACTGAAATCATTCCTTTGATATACACCTCAGCTATCTGGGGCCAGTATCCTGTGCTTTCTCTTCCTGAGTTTGGGGTCGGGGCGGGGCACTGCTAGATGGCGGGCATCCTGTTTCTATCCTGAGTTCCCTCATGGCTCAGCTTTAAGGTGATGGCTTGTTGCCTGCAACATCCTTTGTTTACTGATATGGCAGGCAACATTTTTTTTTTCCCATTGATATAGGTCAGACGCCATCTCTATGAAGCCCCTTCTGATCACCTAGCAGAGAAGGGATCTCTTCTTCCTTCAGTAGCAGTTTCTTCTAAGAGGATTAGGAGAAACCTCAGAGGATGTGGCATCTGAGTTGATTGTGAAGAGGTAAGTAGCACACTCCACTAGGCAGAGGAAATGAGGGACGAACTTTCTAGGCAGAGGGAGCAGCAGAGCAGACTTGGTAAATTCTGGACAATGTGCCTAAAACATAGGGATTTTTCAGGCAGAAAGTATCAAGAGATGAGAGTGGCAGAGGAAGTCATCATCCTGGCCAAAGCGTGAGGGTTGAATTGAAGCGACCCTATAGAAGGGAACTGCAGTAGTTTGTGGCACTAGTGGCAAGGGCCTCAAATGTGTAGCAAGATCAGTGGAAACAGGTGGCCGGATTTGAGGCACAGACTAAGTGGCTAATGGGATGGACACTTGCAGAACTAGATAACTAATGGCAGACTACACACAGAATAAGAACTCCAAAAACATCCAAAAAACAAATTTTGGAAACTTTTGATATTTCAAAAAATGCATCTAATTGCACATGAGAATGGTCACTGTAGTCATTTCAGTGCTTGGGGCTGCTATGGACTGGAATCCAGCCCTGGTGGTGGTAAAGCAGAGATCTAAAATGGGAGACTCAGTGATGGGCTCAGTTTCAGCCATAAGAACCGGAGGTACCCTGGAGAGCCATCCAGAACACAGTTGGAAATCCTGCAGACCGAAGTGGAAGCTAGAAGTGGGGCTTTGTGAATACAGCCTATTAGCTGGAGTCCCAAGAAAAGGAGCTGAGAAGTGTCTCTCCAAAGAATAGTGTTTACCTTGGAGACATGGAGTTATGGTTGGTTTTATTTTCTTCGTTATCTTTTTGTATATTTTTCCATTTGTTTTTCTAGTGATTATATTTTCGTTTTAAAATAGAAAAAAATAATAAACTTTAATGTGACTATTGCTTGGTGGTTGTCCTCCATTTCTTTCTATGGCTCCAGTTTACAAACAATGGAGCTAATTAACACAAGGTTTTTTTTAACACCCCTCTTTCACTGATGCAGACTGAAACCCTTGATTAGACAGTTTCAGCTTGTCATTTTTTTTTTTTTTTTTTTTTTTTTTGACTGCACCATGTGGCTAGCGGGGATCTTAGTTCCCTGACCAGGGATCTAACCCGTGCCCCCTGCAGTGGAAGCATGGAGTCCTAACCGCTGGACCGCCAGAGAATTCCCTACAGTTTCAGTTTCTGGCTGGTATTTTCCGGCCTGTCCTGTTGGTTCCTAAACCTCAAAACATCCCAAATCTGCAGTCTATGATCTCTGTTCCCTCCATCACCTGCTCTGTTTTTTATTTCTATTAATGGCCCCACCTTCCTCACAACCTCACAGGCTCAGCCTTGACCTCTCTTGAGCTC
The DNA here is from genome assembly GCF_949752795.1 of Hyperoodon ampullatus. NCBI lineage: Eukaryota > Metazoa > Chordata > Mammalia > Artiodactyla > Ziphiidae > Hyperoodon > Hyperoodon ampullatus. Next base: position 50,879,009 of record NC_136927.1, on the reverse strand, counting down.
CACAGCCATAGGGTCAATCAGATGACAGCAATCTGCCTGCCTAAAATCATTAACCACCCCCTTCCTGCCATCCCCACTGCATCCTACTTCATTTCTGGCCAAAACTACTACTGTAATGACTTTCTTCTTTAAAAATGTTTTAAACTACATTAAAATTATGTATTTTTTCATGGTAAAATGGACATGGTTCCAAAAAGGAAACATATAAACGGAGTTAAGAAAACAAATAGTTCTACAAAAAGCAGCCCTGCAGTGCTCTCCCCCATCCCCTTCCTGCTTCCCCCAGGCATCCATTTTCAATACGTTAAGCTGTTTCCTCTGGTATTTACCTCCCTATTTCTAAATAACATATATTGCTGTTTTTTTTAGTTTTTCAGTTTTAATGTTAGCTATTGACTTTCGTCAGTGGAAGATGAGAACTTAGCCCTCTTATATCTCCCAGAAACACCATACATGTATACAAACATAATTATGTTGCAATAGTTCAATCAATAGTCAGTGTATAACTTATGATTATGAATTATTCACAGATGATCCACATGGTGAACTGATTGCATTTCCTTTCTTCGTTTCCCCTGGTTTGCCTCATGTATTTTACTTTGTTTTCCATGTACCTATCGCTGTTCTATCCTCAAACTCACAGAACTGTAAGTCTCCTCTTGATAAGTGCAAACATATCTGGATAAGGTTGGCAGGGTCCTTCCAACTTGTCCCCCTGCCTCTCTTTCCTCTCCATGGCATCTTGCTATGTCACTCCCCTGTTCTTGGCTTCTAATGGTTGGCTCCCTAAAGCCAACAGAGTAAAACCAAACTCCATGACGTGACCTTCAAAGCCCTCCACAATCTGTCCTGTGTTTCTGTTTCTTCCCTCAGGCTCCTTCCTCTTCAGCAAAACTAGGTTTATCTAGGTTTCTAAATACTATTCCCCACTAAAAGGATCCTCTATTTGATTCTTTTCCAAAATTTGCCTGGTCACTTTTTATGGTCTCTTGGTCATTATACTTTCAATAGCTTCCTTTGTTTAAACAAATTAAGACATACTTCATGTACCATATATGATTTTAGTATCTGTGACATTAAAGTTTTTTAGTACCTGTTAAATTTTTAAGAAATAACCAACTAAAGATGACGAAAAAACCAACTAGAGATGACGAAAAAAAAGGCAACAGAATTAACTGGGATTCTAGTTCCATCCATGACACCTGGAGCCCCTAAGAGAAATGAGAGGAATCACTTTAGGGAATACAGAAATGAAATTTTAAAAAAATATTTATTTAATTTGGTTGCGCCAGCTCCTTATGTTGTGGCACGTGGGCTCCTTAGTTGTGGCATGTGAACTCTTAGCTGCGGCATGTGGGATCTAGTTCCCTGACAAGGGACTGAACCCAGGCCCCCTGCATTGGGAGCGTGGCGTCCTAACCACTGCGCCACCAGGGAAGTCCAGGAAATGAAATTCTTGGAGATATAGAATGTAGAATTCTTTTCCACCATGACTCTGTTTTCCTTTGGAATCGGGAGCAAAAAGGAAGCCATGGACAAAAAGCAGACTTGTGATAGCCAGGGCCTTCGGGGGAGGGGCAAATGGGGAGTGAGGGCTTAAAGGGCTTAAAGGGTATGGGTTTCTGTTTGAAGTGATGAAAATGTTTGGAGCTAGACAGTGGTGATGACTGCGCAATGCTGTGAATGTACTTAGTGCCACTGAACTGTGCACTTTAAAATGGTTAAAACGGTACGTTTTATGGTTGTGTATTTTACCATAATAAAAAAAAAGTTAAAGAACAAAAGTCAGCCTCCTAAGGACCTGGAGCTGTACAGTGTACACAGGTTTTCATCTTACACAGGTACACAGGTTTTCATGTCACACAGGGACAGAAGTATAATTCCAAGCACATTACAACTTCAAATGGAGTCTCCAAATCATTTTCATCAGAAAGTCACTCTGTGGGAGTGAAGACAATTGGCAGGGCCCAGCTCACAGTGACTTCGCTAGCACTCAGCCACCACGCCCCCCAGCCCCTGCCCTCCACAACCTTCAAGAATGAAGCACTCAGCTACCAACAAGACATATTTCAAATAGTTTAATTTTAAAAATATTCTATTCGGTGCTAAAATATGTCTTCACTCACTGTTGTCCATTTCCATTTTCTTAAACTTTTTTGAAACAAAAAATAAAATCACGAGGTTCAATTAAACATGCAGATTTCAAAGAAAAGGGAACTTTCTAGAAAGTCTGAGCTGAAGGAGTACTGTGGGAATGGGTGCTGTTGTCAGAACCTCAAATTCTCACTGGGGCAGAGTTTGCGGCAGGAGTGCTGGGGACCGTGGCAGGAGGCAGGGGATGCTGGAATGAAATGTCCAGGTGGAAACAACAAAAGCTGCGCGTGCGTGTGTGTGCGCGCGCACACGCGTGTGTTGGAGAAGGGGATGGTTACAGTGGGGGACAAAGGACTGTCAGCAGCCAGAGAGCCCATGAGAGGCAGGATAACCTCAGGAATGGGCAGAAGTGCCAGGATAGCAAGAAATCTATATGGACTTTTCCACCCTCTCATGGAGCGAAGCCCTTCCCTTGCCTCCGGAGTCTACTCAGGCATTCTCCAACAGCAGCCTACAGGGCCCCTAGCCCTATGGGAAAGTCCATGAATCTACAGTCTCCATTCAATTCAAGTAAGCCCTAGGCACTCTCTTCTCTGGAGGATGCCTTCCACATCTCTTTCCTCTTGTAGAAGCACCAGCAGCTCAGTCCAGAGGTTCCGGAGCAGAAACTGCTACCTGGAGGTGACAGATGAACCCTGGAGTGGCCGATGCTCCAGCCTACTTGGGGTGCAAAAAGGACAGGAGTGCTCCTCTTCTCAGGATCAAGCAGACACAGGTGCCAGGGACGGGAAGATGACGTTACGACCCCCAGTCCTATGTCAGCCTTCCAGCCCAGAAGGCTCCTATGTGCAGGCTCTGGAGCCCAGTGCTTGCCCTTAGCCCAGCAGCACAGCACAGCCAGAACCAGAATGCAAGAGAGGCCTGGGGCCAGGAGGCGAAGGGTGCCAGGGTGGTGCTAGCTTTCTGACGCTGTCTGCGGCACTGCGGGCTGGTCCACACAGAAGCGTTTCAGGGGAGGCGCACCTGAGTCTTCCTCTTCCTCAGCAATCTAGAAGCAGCCAGAGCATGGAATCACAGGGCCATCCCTCTGAACCAGATCTCTCCTTCCACCCTAATTTACAACCCAGAAGTCCACCCCCCACTGTCTCACAGATAACCAAACCTCTTCCCCTACCTTATAACCTGGAGCCCAGCGTCCGTGCTGCCTTCCCAACTACAGCACATCCCGTGCTATAGCGCCAGTGCACATTAACAGAGCCCTTACTTTTTTCTTAGAAACTGGGAAACCCAAAGCACCTCCTTACCTGTGTCTCTAATGGAACTGGTTCTTCCTTCGTGAGGGTGGGAGGCTCATCAGCAACTTCTGAGGCGGGCAGGGAGGGCTCTGCAAAAGCAAAGGTGGGCGTAGCTGCAGGGCCTCCTGAGGCAGGAGACTCCTGTGGAATCTCTGCCCCAAGCTGGGGGAGTGTTCCTGCGAGCTATGTGGAGACGCCTTGGTGAAGAGGCAAGACAAGCCGCAGAATCAATATACATTGTAAGAAGAAATTTGCAGCATCTAGTGCAAAGAGCACGAGCTCTGAAGTTAGAAGGAATGAAATGAGACACACAGTTCCACAAGTTACTAGCTCTGTGATCATGGCCAAGCAACTGAACTTTTCTAAGACTACTTCCTCATCTGTAAAATGGAGATAACAGCTGCCATTTCATGGGGTTTTTGAGAGAATCATACCAGGCATCAAATATGAAAAGTGCCTTCCTTACAGAGAGCCTGGCGCTCAGTTGTGTTGCTGTTTTCTTTCTTCATTCTGTGAAAGGGGAAAATACAACCATTCCCAAAATAGCCTCAAACAATTGACAAGCGGCTTGAAGCTGCCAGCTCTGGGGCAACTTCTCTAACCTGTGACTCTAAAGAAGAGAAACATCAAGAGCAAGAGCAAGAGCAAGGCCCCTCCAAGACGCTCATCGTGGGCCAACAGAGACTCACCCTCAAGGATCTCCTGGCCCAGGGTGGGGGGCTGGGAGTCATCTGTGCGGAAGTCGGAGGTGTGCGCTGGGCTCAGGGACTCACTCTGCTGGGGGCTGGGGCTCGAGTTGGTGCTGCTGTCCACCTTGAGCTGATAGACATCAGACACGGAACTCTGGTTGCTGTTTTCATCTGAAAACCAAACATGACAAAGGCAACAGCTGAGGGTGGTCACTTCTGAGAGTAATTCAGTACAGAGCCAAGGGCCTGGTGTCTCTACAGACAGCATGGACACAGCCAGGCACACAATGATCACGGACGGCTGTAAACAGCCCCTGAACCAAAGGCAGACATTCTCGGGGCTTCTGTGCACTGCAACTTACCAACAAGAGTCTAAATTGATTAATTTAAGCATGTTCTATTTTATGACACATATTCTAAGCACCACAAGATGCAGCCAGAATCTTTAAGTTTATGCAACATTTATATTTCAGGAAGGTCAAGATATGCTTATTAATCCCTTCTTTATTATCCACCAGTTACAGCTGGTATTTTCCCACTGTCCAGTGAAGGGAGGAACACATCTGTGCCTCTCAACCTTTCTCACAATACAAGAGGTGTAGAAAATGATAGTCTGTCTGCTATTCTCGGCTGTCTGAAGGAGGGTGACAGTGTCTGGAGGTCGTCAGCTCGGGCCCTTGCACCTGCCTAGGCTCCATCTCACCGCCTCAAGGACCGTGGGATCCCACCTGGGAAGCGCTGTCTGAAGGCTTAAAGTCACCACCTAAGTTAAAAACACAGAGTCAGCAGGGCCTTCCTCTCCCTGACCTCCAGCAGCCAGTCACCAAATCTGCCCCACCCACTGCCCTGACTCAGCCTGTGCCCATTCCTTCCTCTCCCGTGGCCTCAGCTCAGCCCTCATGATCTCTCGCCTGGCCTCCAGCCACAGCTACCCAACTGCCCTTCCCGCAGTCTCAGGCACCCCCACTGGACCTCATACCACTGCCAGAGTGATCTTTCTAAACCCTTGTCGGTTCCCCACTGCCCACGAGATGGCCCTATCCCAACCTACAAACTCCCTTCTGATCTCCAGGCTCACCGCCTGCTGTTCTTCCCCATGCACCCTGGCTCCTGCCAAACTGGACTCTAACCTAAGAGCAGCTTCAAGTACCAGTGTCTGCTATGACATGCTCTTTCCGGTCTTCCTGCAAAGCCTCTAGACATGCCAACATTCGGCTCAGGCATCACCTCCTCCACAGAGCCTCGTGTCTCAGGCTCCCTTGGGTGGAAATGACCACCCTCTCTTTTATGCTCCTGCTGTTTCCTGGGCACACCTGCATTTACTATATTACACACCAGTCTCCCTCCATTACACTCTGCGCAGGCAGGCTCTGTGGCTTACTGGTCCTTGAATCTCCAGTGCAGTACACAGTACCTGGCACACAGTAGGAGTTCATTAAATGTTCAATGAATGAAAAGGATGAGATAGTGCCCAGACTGAGGAAATGGAGCCTCCCATTGTCTCCCAGAGCTTTATGATGGAACATCTCACACAGCTAGAGAACATTTCCCTTGTATTCTCTTCCTGTACCACACTGACCTTGCAGGGGTTGGGGGAGAAGTGAGGAGGGGATACCTGGTCACTCCCAGTCTAGTTCCGAAAAGAAAATTGTAAGCCCTTTCCAGTCTTTATCCTACAATGACCACCACCTTCTATACTAAAATGGAAGTAGCATTTTATCACAAAAAAGAATAAAGCTCTGTCACTCTTCTGCTTAGGCAAATACTTTTCTTCTCCAAGCATCAGTTTTCTGAAATAGGGATGACAGTAACTGCCTGGTTTATATCACAGGCTAATGTAAAGATAAAAATGAGAAACTGAAGTGAAAGTGCTTCATAAACAGTAGGTGCCACACAGGTATAAACGGTGATGTTATGAGTGTAGTGCTGACTCAGGCCGGACGTCTACCGAAGACTGGTTTAGGAGGCAGAGCTTGGGCTAAGGGTGGATAGGCAGATGCCCCGGCATGGGGGTGGGGGGGTCTCCTCTGAGGCACTCTCATCAAATACACAGTCTAAAGAAAAGAGCTTCTGATCCAGAAAACCAGGACCCACCATGGGGTCTGCCACCTACAAGTGATGTGACTTTAGATATGTAACCTCACCTCTCTGAGCCTCAGTTTCCGTAACTGGAAAGTGAGGAGACTGTCGTCTCTCTTGCAGGGTTATTGTGAGGTTTAAATGAAAAGCCTTCCATAAAGTGCCCAGGAAGATACCAGCAAAACAGCAGGCACTGAAATGACACACAGACTATTCTTCTGATTATTAATGGGTCATCTAAATTTTCATTTTCCTGCAAGGAAGACATATGGATGCAACTCACCCTGGAATTCAAGAAGGAGAGAGGAATTGGCTGAGGCATCAGAGGGAAAGCCATTAGGTTCCCGGGCTGCTGAACTGTTCGATTTTGACTTTTCTTTCTAGAAAAGGAAAAAAAGAGGAATATGACAGAGCCAAGCAGAAGACTCACAGAGAGAGAGAAGGTGTTGAGACACCAGAGAGGTCTGGATTAGGAACAGGAGGAACAACAGCGGTTTCAGAATCCAGGACCCGAGGAATAACAGGATCCTGGACAAGGTGTCCCCAGCCCTCAGTGTCTCTGTCAGTAAAATGGACCCTTCCAGTGCTAATATCATGAATTGCAAGTGAGAGGCAGATACATATCTTCCACTAGAGCTCCCTGTAGGACTCTTCTGCTTTCTGCCCTGATGAGAATGCTCTATCCAGTCCATTTGAGAAAGATCCTTGTTTTAGTAGCACAGCAGGGAAGAAAAAAAAGTGAAAGAAGAAAGGACCTCTGACTGGACAAAGGAAGGAGTCACTTTATATGTAACGCAAGCAGTGACAGGACAAGGGGCCCCTGCTAGCTCTATTCCTCACCAATCCACCACATCCACTCAAAATGATCTCCCATGTCCACCTTTGCCTTCAAGCAGGATGCAGGTTACACATGTGGGGGAACCACAGTGGGAAGGTAAGCACTAGCTTGCAACAAACAAGGAAATAATCCACAGGACAGAAAACCATCAATCCAAGCATTTGCAAATGAGAGCATCCCAACAGCCAAAAGTTCAAATCTGAATAATCTCAAATTTACTAATTCATACTTTTTATACTTGCCTATTTATTGTACGTGCATTGTACTAGTGATACAACTTAGTGTTTCTTAATACTCTCAATACTAGCTCGGCAATAAATCAACTGTACACATATATGCAGTCCTTCCCTTCATTTTTTCATATACAGACATAATTTTAATGTAATTACACTTTACCATTTTACTGCAGAGGCTACATAAACATAATTTTTACTAGCTGCACAATATTCCAGATATCATAATCACTTAATCACTACTCAACTAGTGGACATTTGGCTTTACCTGATTTAGGACTGTCTTTGTTTGTTGCTAGTAGGAATAAGCCCACAATGCTCAACTTTCACTTTTTCCTGGATTATGTGACTAAATTCACAAAAAAAATTCCTTCTAGATCAAAAAGTATAAACTAAACATATTTTTCTTAAAATATTCTGTGGCTCACTCACCACTCTCTACAAGGAGGTTGGCAATATATTTGGAGTACAAGCATCACGGCACCCATGCCAACATTTGGCTTTATCATTATTTTTTTCTGATCTCTCATTTATCTTTATTTTAATGATTCTGTGCTCATATAAAATATGCATTCACTATAAGAAATTCTGAAAATACAGAAAAAGAAATGAAAAATCACCTGTACAACCAGAGACAACCTATACATACAACTGTATGAAAATGGCTCATGATTCAGCATTATAACTTGCTCCCCTTCCCCCATTCACCATATTAAAAACATTTTTCTCTGCGAACACGGCGCTGCGAGTGGTGTGGAGCGTGCGGGCCGCGGTCTACAGCCTGTGCGCCACCTCTGCGCCCAACACGCCCTGCCCGCTGCGGCCCTGGGGACTGCGGGCGGGCGCCGACCGGGCGCTGCGCACCGGACCCGCTCTGCTGTCGAGTTGTAAATTCACAGACAAACATGAGTGGGTAACAACAGAAAACGGTGTTGGAACAGTGGGAATCAGCAATTTTGCACAGGAAGCTTTGGGAGATGTTGTTTACTGCAGTCTGCCTGAAGTTGGGACAAAATTGAACAAACAAGAGGAATTTGGTGCTTTGGAAAGTGTGAAAGCTGTGAGTGAACTCCACTCTCCTCTATCAGGAGATGTAACAGAAATGAATGAAGCCCTAGCAGAAAATCCTGGACTTGTCCACAAATCTTGTTATGAAGATGGTTCGCTGATCAAGATGACACTCAGTAAGCCTTCAGAACTAGATGAACTAATGAGTGAGGAAGCATATGAGAAATACATAAAATCTATTGAGGAGTGAAAATGGAACCCCTAAATAAATTATCTGTGGTAAAACTAGTTATAAAAATTATGTAATTCAAGGATAACATTGTTATCTTAACCATATATATATATATATATATATATATATATATATATATATATAGTAACTTGCTTACAGCCATCCCTGGATTTAGGTCAAAAGACTCAATGAACTTGCCACTGGAAATAAATGGCAGTGGAGAAAAGTTTGTTAGTTGTATAGTGTCCAATTAAGAAATTACTATCTTAATTTTGCAATATACTGTGTTTGCTTGTGCTATTTTTATACAGTGAAGCAACAGCCTTGCAGGAAAATAAGAAACAGTTTAATAATAAAATATGTAACTTCCTAAAAAAAAATTTTTTTTTCTATGCCATTGAATAATCTTCTATACCATCTTTTATAATGGTTACAAAGCTTTACAATATACTGGTGCACAATAACTTAATGAATTCTCTACAATAAGATCTTCATTTTGCTTGCAATTTTTAAATACCACGAACAATAATATTGTGATGCTCAACACTATAGATGTACCTTGTACACATCATGATTATGTCCTGAGGATAAATTTCTAGAGATAAAACTTCTAGATCAAAGGCATAAATATTCTGAAAGCTTTTTCCCCCTCAGCTTTACTGAGGTATAACTGACAAATAAAATTGTAAGATATTTAAAGCATACCCTGGGTTAATTTGATATACATATACACTGTGAAAGGATTCCCACCATCTGGTTAATTAAGCTTTTAAGTATACATATATGATCAACTTCACCTGTAGAAAGTGTGTCCCAATTTACTCTCCCATCAGCAGTGCCCCACTCCCTTATGTCCTTCACATTTTTTTCTTTACCAATTTGGTCATTTTCTATTTTTCCTAACCTAACTGGTCTATGCTAGTACCTTAGAAGATGGCACACTATCATGGACCACTGGAAGGTACATAAACCGATGGACCTCAGGGCCCAGCTCAGAAACCAACACAAACACTGTAAGAAGCCCTTCGGAGAGACAAAAGGAGCTGAGTCCTGGGCAGGAGAACTTGAAATAGGAAAGGGCCAGGGTCTTATATGTGAGAAATGGGGAGGGGGTTGCTGTACATGTGGGGGGTTCCCCCATATGTACACACTACCCAAGAGAGCTAGCAGCCTGACCTTTGACCCTTATGGGTATTGGCATCACCAGAGCCAGGGTTAGATGAAAAACAAAGGGTGACTCCAGAGCCCCCCTAACTTTCACCCACCAGCTCCTTGGGCTGGACAAGGACGGCTGCTCCCAGATAAAGGCAGCACGTGGAAGACTGGTACTAGGGAGTTCCCTGAGACACAGGGGAAGATGAGAGAGGGGAAAAGGGAAAGGCTGAACCCTGAGGCTAATCCCATCCCCTAAATCCATTTAGAGGAGGGAACACAAAGCCTCATTTCTACACATTTCTAGCCAATGTAGCTCAGACTCAAAAGGAATAAAAGATGAGTGCACAGAAAAAACTAACCAGACACTGGAGGAAAACAAGCACCATGAAAGACAATAAACAGAACAAGCTATACCGGAAGAAGCAGACTAGAGGGACAGAAAAATTGAAATAAAACATAGCAAATCTCCTCAGAAAGATAAGGATGACACTGGAAAGTTGTTTTGAACAACCAACAACAAAGGAAATTTGGTATGAATAATAAACTCGTTCAAAATAAAAATTAAGTGAATGAGGGAATTCCCTGGCAATCCAGTGGTTAGGACTCCGCGCTTCCACTGCCTGGGGCCCAGGTTTGATCCCTGGGAAGGGAATTAAGATCCCACAAGCCAGCTGTGCAGTGTGGAAAAAAAGAAAAAACAATTAAGTGAACGAGTTTATTAGCAGAAATAGAGCTGAAGAAAAGATTAATGAGCAAACCCTGGGTTGAGAAGTCAGAATATATGAGGACAAAATAAAGAGATGAAACAAACTAAAAGTTAAGAAATGAAGCTAGATGTTCACATTATAGGATATTCTTACAGAAGTTCCAGGTCAAACAGAAGAAATTCTAAAAGTTTCCAGGAATACAAAAGAATCACCTACAAAGAAATCAAGAATTAGACTGACATCAGATTTCTCAACAGAAAACTAGAAGCACAACAACTGAGTAATAGTTTCAAAATGTTGAAAGAAAATAATTTTTAACCTAGAATTTCATATACAGGTAAAATGATCAATTAAACATGAAAGTATGTTATGAAGATGGTTGGCTGATCAAGATGATCAAAAGTTTTCTCCACATCAAAAGTTTTCTCCACACAAGTCCTCTTTGGCAAAATTCTTGAAGGGTGTATTCCAGCAAGAAAAGAAATGAATCTAAGAGAAAGCAATAATAGGTACAAAGGGTTAGTAAATAATTAGTAATGTTTACTTTGCCTAATTAAGCAATGACTAAAACAAGAAATGTCTGTAAAAACAGAAATATCTGAACAGAATATCTGACCTGAAATTCCATTCAAAACTAAGGAGAGGGCAGGAATGAAAGTGGGGGGCGGGGGTAGAGACCAGGGGTGGTTAAAAATGTGTTCAGGCTCAGAGGGGAAACATAGATTTTGATAAGCTTTATACACTGATACAGAAAAATAGTAAGTATAACTCTTATTAGGTTAGAGATAGCCAATAAAAAAATTAAAAATAAAATGTGGAACTTTCAAATCAGAAGAAAATTTGTCTAGTCATCATGAGGTGAAGAGAAAAAAGAAAGTGTATCATGGCAGAAATCCTTGTCCATGTAAGTAGAATGTTTAGATGGTGACATTTTCACGGCCTTTCCGGCCCCTAAGTGGTGCCACAGCTATTATGAACACACATAGCTAGTATACATGTCCTGAGGAGACTTCTAGGAAACTCCTTAAATTCATGAAAATACCATTTGCCCATCCTTCCACTCTCTTGCTGCCTTGAACTTGAATGTGTTGAATGATGGCTGGAGCTCAAACTTGGATACAAGGTCAAACATGAAGCAGAGGAAAATGGGCAATTGTTTAATGCGTATAGAGTTTACCTCTGCAAGATGAAGAGTTCTGGAGATGGATTACACAACAAAGTGAATGTATTCAACACTACTGAACTGTACACTTAAAAAAATGGTTAAGATGGTAAATTTTATGATATGTGTATTTTACCACAATAGAAATAAAGTAAAATGAATAGAACCATTACTCTCTTAAATATAAATTATTGAAAAAAAAAAAAAGGTGGGACTTCCCTGGTGGCTCAGTGGTTAAGAATCTACCTGCCAATGCAGGGGACACAGGTTCGAGCCCTGGTCTGGGAAGATCCCACATGTCACGAAGCAACTAAGCCCACACGCCACAACTACTGAAGCCCGTGGGCCTAGAGCCCATGCTCTTCAATAAGAGAAGCCACCACAATGAGAAGCCCACACACTGCAACGAAGAGTAACCCCCGCTCGCCACAACTAGAGAAAGCCCACGCGCAGCAATGACGACCTAATGCAGCCAAAAATAAATAAATAAATTTATTTTTTAAAAAAAGGAACAGAGGCTTCCCTGGTGGCACAGTGGTTGAGAGTCCACCTGCCGATGCAGGGGACACAGGTTCGTGCCCCAGTCCGGGAAGATCCCACATGCCGCAGAGCGGCTGGGTCCGTGACCCATGGCCGCTGAGCCTGCGCGTCTGGAGCCTGTGCTCCGCAATGGGAGAGGCCACAGCAGTGAGAGGCCCGCGTACCGCAAAAAAAAAAAAAAAAAGGAACAGAAAGGTTGCAAGAAACCTGGGTCCCTGGGGACTCTTAGAGTGGAAGTGCCACACCAGTCCTAGACTGCATATTTCTGTTCCTCTAAGAATAAAATAAAACTTTTAAAAACCATTACTACTTTGAGTTTTCTGTCACCCACAGCTAAACCCAATATGCCCAATAAGCAGAAAAATGTAAAACGGGGAAAGAGAATTACAAGACATACCAGGGAAATACAAATCAAAAGAAGACACGGTATCTTCTAGAATATCTAGAATATCAATCAAAGAAGCCATGCAAATCAGAAGAGTAAAGAGGAAACCCAATACAAGAATAAGGAAAATACAAGAAATCAGAGGGGAATTTCCTGGCAGTCCAGTGGTTAGGACTCTGTGCTTTCACTGCCGAGGGTCTGGGTTAAATCCCTGGTTGGGGAACTAAGATCCCGCAAGCTTCAGGGCAAAAAAAAAGAAATCAGAAAAGAAGAAATCTAAATGAATAAAAAGGAAATCTGAAGAGATAAAATTGTCAACCTCCCTAGTGTTCAGAGAAATGCAAAATAAACAAAGAGATACCACTTTACTTCTATCAGATTGGCAGGATTTAGGAATTAGGAGTTAGCTAATATCAGATGTTGCTGAAGATGTGGGAAATGGGAGCCCTGTGGCACAACTGGGGAAGTGTACTAACTATCTGGGTGCAGCTATTCGGGAGACAGATCTGACAGCCAGCATCTAGTAAAAACAATCATGTATGTACAGCCAGTAACAGAGCAATCTCACTCCTGGGCATCTAATCCAGAGAAAACCTCCCACAAATCCTCAAGGGCAATGGTTTAAGGGATGTCCACCAGAGTCATCTGTGCTACCAAAAAAAGCTGGAGGCAACACACACAAACAGACCCATATTCAGACACTTGGAATACGACAAAGTTGGTTCTACAGAGCAGGAGGAAAACAGTCTTTTCAAGTGGTGGGACAAATGCATATCCACATGGAAAAAAAATGAAATTGGGCCCCTACTTCAAAATACACAAAAATTAGGGCTTCCCTGGTGGCGCAGTGATTGAGAGTCCGCCTGCCGATGCAGGGGACATGGGTTCGTGCCCCAGTCCGGAAAGATCCCACATGCCGCGGAGCGGCTGGGTCCGTGAGCCACGGCTGCTGAGCGGGCGCGTCCAGAGCCTGTGCTCCACAACGGGAGAGGCCACAACAGTGAGAGGTGCGCGTACCACAAGAAAAAAAAAAAAAGAGGAGGCAGGGTTGCCTAGTAGTATAAAACATGGTCTCCAACCTAACCTCTACAACTCAAAATACACGAAAATCAACTCCAGGTGTGTTATAAATGGGAACAGGATAACAAGATTGTAGAAGACTATATGGAAGAATATCTTTGTGACCTCAAAGAAGGAACAGATTTAAGACATTTAAAAGCACCAATTATAAAGTAAAAGATTATTTTGTCTACATTAAAATTAAAAACTTCTGTTACTCGGGACTTCCCTGGTGGCATAGTGGTTAAGAATACGCCTGCCAATGCAGGGGGCACGGGTTCGATCCCTGGTCCAGGCAGATCCCACATGCGGCGGAGCAACTAAGCCCATGCACCACAACTACTGGGCCTGCGCTCTAGAGCCTGTGAGCCACAAATACTGAGCCTGCGCGCCTAGAGCCCGTGCCCTGCAACAAGGGAAGCCACCACAAGAAGCCCGCGCACCACAACAAAGAGTAGCCCCTGCTCACAGCAATGAAGACCCAATGAAGCCAAAAATAAAATTAAAAAAACAAAAACAGGCCTTCCCTGGTGGCACAGTGGTTGAGAGTCTGCCTGCCGATGCAGGGGACGCAGGTTCGTGCCCCGGCCCGGGAAGATCCCACATGCCGCGGAGCGGCTGGGTCCGTGAGCCGTGGCCTCTGAGCCTGCGCGTCCGGAGCCCGTGCTCCGCAACGGGAGAAGCCACAATAGTGAGAGGCCCGCGTACTGGGAAAAAAAAGAAAAAACTTCTGTTACTCAAGCCTGCATAAACGGAGTGTAAAGACAAGCCATGGAATGGAAAAAGGTACAGATAGTATTTAATCAATAAAGAGTATGTGTCCACAACACAGAGAATCCCTACAAGTCCTAAGAAAAAGACCACAGCCAAACAGACAATAGGAACTTCTTAAAAGAGGAAATCCAGGGCTTCCCTGGTGGCGCAGTGGTTGAGAGTCCGCCTGCCGATGCAGGAGACGCAGGTTCGTGCCCCGGTCCGGGAAGATCCCACATGCCGCGGAGCGGCTGGGCCCATGAGCCATGGCCGCTGAGCCTGCGCGTCCGGAGCCTGTGCTCCGCAACGGGAGAGGCCACAACAGTGAGAGGCCCACGTACCGCAAAAAAAAAAAAAAAAAAAGAGGAAATCCAAAAGGATGCTGAAAAGGTTCTCCATCTCATTAGTAATTACATCATTAATCACCGAATTAAAACCACAATGAGATATCTTAATACATTAAGTCTAACTATACCAACTGTTGATGAGGATTTGGAGCAGTGAGAACTCATATTGCTGTTAAGAATATATACTGGTACAATCACTTTGGAAACTAGTTTGGTAGTCGCTAGTGTAGGTCAAAATACACATATCCTAAGACTTAGCTATTCTACTCCTAGGAATATATCCTAGGAAAACCCATGCATGTGTTGACCCACATACTGAATAAGAATGTCACAGCAACATTGTTCCTATTATCCCAAATGGGGAACAACCCAAATATTCATCTACAGGAGAATAAGAAAGATAAATTATGGTACAGTCCTATAATAAAACTCCATACAGGGACTTCCCTGGTGGTCCAGTGGTAAAGAATCCGCCTTACAATGCAGGGGACATGGGTTTGATCCCTGGTCAGGGAACTAAGATCCCACATACCACGGGGCAACTAAGCCCGCGTGCCACAACTACTGAGCTCACGCACCTCAACTAGAGCACGAGCGCCACAACAAGAGAAGAGAAAACCCACGGGCCACAACTAGAGAGAAGCCCGCACGCCACAACGAAAGGTCCCGCGTGCCTCAACGAACATCCCGCATGCCACAACTAAGACCCGATGCAGCCAAAAATAAAAATTAAATTAAATTAAAAAACAAAAACAAAAAAACCTCCATACAGCAATGAAAAGGAACAAACAGCTCCAAATACGACATGGATGATTTTACAAACATAACACTAGGCAAAAAAAGCAAGATATACAAAAATAGATACTTCATGATGCTGCTTATATAAAGTAAAAAATGTTTACAAATGACTAAGGAAGTGGTTGTAAAAGCAAAAGTAGGAGAGTGATCTCCTCTAGAGGGGAGGGAGGGGGATGCTGGGAAGAGTTACAGAGCCTTCTGGGGGAGCTGGCAATGTCTATTTTTTGACCTAGGTGGTTTTTACAAGGGTATTAGCTTTATATTTTTTCACTATATACTACATATGTTTTAGATACTTTTCTGTACGTGTTTTATATTTCATATCTTTTCAAAACAATCAGGAAAAAAAAAGAGTTGGAGAAATCTGGGTGTTTATCACTCAGGGAATGTATAGATAAATGTGGTCACTGCACATAAGAGAATACAATGCAAGAGTAATGGTAATAATTTTATTTACAATTACAGAAACATGCAGAGTTCTCAAAAAGAGAATAGAGGTTTATAGCACAATGCTATATATAGATGCAAATTTTAAAAAAATACAAATATGAAACAACGCTATGTATTTTTCAAGAATATACAGGTGTCCAGAACTTCCCTGGTGGCGCAGTGGTTAAGAATAAGCCTGCTGGGCTTCCCTGGTGGCGCAGTGGTTGAGAGTCCGCCTGCCGATGCAGGGGACACGGGTTCGTGCCCTGGTCCGAGAAGATCCCACATGCCGCGGAGCGGCTGGGCACGTGAGCCATGGTCGCTGAGCCTGCGCGTCTGGAGCCTGTGCTCCATAACGGGAGAGGCCACAACAGTGGGAGGCTCACGTACCGCAAACAAACAAACAAACAAAAAGAATACACCTGCCAATGCAGGGGACACGGGTTCCATTCCTGGTCTGGGAAGATCCCACATGCTGCGGAGCAAATGGGCCCGTGTGCCACAACTACTGGGCCTGCGCTCTGGAGCCCGCGAGCCACGGCTGCTGAACCTGCGCACCACAGCTACTAAAGCCCGCTCACCCTAGAGCCCGCACACCACAACTACTGAAGCCTGCACGCCTAAAGCCCGTGCTCCACAACAGGAGAAACCACCGCAGTGAGAAGCCCGCCCACAGCAACGAAGAGTAGCCCCCACTCACCACAACTAGAGAAAGCCCGTGCGCAGCAATGAAGACCCAATGCAGACAAAAATTTAAAAAAAGAATATACAGGTGTCCAAATAAACCCATGGAAGAGGAATTAGTAAGGCATATATACATATTAAACACATGATGTAATAAACTACAGTGGGCAGCAGGAGTCCACAAACTTTTTCTTACAGGGCCAGATAATAAATATCTTGGGCTTTGCAGGCCATTAGGTGTTATGGCAATTACTCAGCTCTGCCATTACAACTCAAAAGCAGCCACAAATAAGGAAACAAACAGGCATAGGTGTGTTCAAATAAAACTATATTGAATCACAGGGAGCAGGCCTGGGCTGTAGTTTGCCAAGCCCTGGAAAAGAGGAATGGGTTAAGGAAAGGGAATAAAGGGGGGGAAATAATAAAATAAGAGGCTTTGCGTGGACCAATGACAGAGGATGCCTTGAAGTATTTTCAACTCAATTCTGGGAAAATACATTCCATTATAATTAAGAGGCAATCAAAGAAAGAAAGAAGACGTTACCTTTTTGTTGTTTCGATTTTCTTCCACACTTACCTCCTTGCTGTCTGTCACGGGAACCCACTTAAATATCCTAAGGGACGTGTCACCCACAGTCACCCACTTTTTCTCCCTAAAACAAAGACACTTCTTAGAACTGATAAACAATAAAATAGATTTTCTGATCATAACTGTGCTTTCCCACTTCTCAGCAGACCATTCCTTCAATCTTAAGTGCTTTCTAAACTTCCTCTCCGTCAAATCATACCTTACCTTTCAGGACAAAATCATCCCTTCCAGAAACACTTTGCTATCAAATGCCTTTGGCTCTGAACCCTCTACTTGCCACCTTTGCTCATGTATAGTGTACCAAAACCTTTTGTTCCTCACAGCCTACAGCAGTATAGAGTATCAGCACATTTTCAAACTCAGGTATCTATCTGGCATAAACTTCTTTATTTCCCCCAAATTAATTCAATTCCACTGATATTTATAAAGCCCTAATATACAAGGCCCTATAGGAGATAAAGGATATATAAGATAGGGTCCCTCTCTTGGGAACTCATAGCAATGAAAAGATAAGTAAAGAAATCATTGTAACACATGAAGGTGGCAAGAAGAAGGCTGAAAGAGTAAGACCAGGATATCCCATGGAAGGCAGAACTCCTATGACTCCTGTGGAACTCTGGATTGAAACACGATGCTATTTAAAAATAATCACAGGAGCAGGACAGGATGCTTCCAACTAACAGACCTGAGCCTCACACTGGCTTCTGGAAGAGGTGAAGGCCAAGCCGCCATGGAAAGACTGCTTTAAGGTTTCATTTTACAGAAGAGGTTACTTTTGAGATGAGCCTTAAAAAATGAGTAGTTGTTCTCCCCACCCCGCACATACCTGGGGAGGGAAAGGCAAGTGACGTTGTTGAATAAGAGTGGAGATTATGAACGGCCAGAGTTGGGGAGTCTGGAGTATGACTTCTGCAAGTTTCGCATCCCAATTTGAGGACAAAAAAGCAAAAAAAGTAACTGCTGTTACTGCTGCTATTGATGATGCTATTCAGCAAATGGTGACATCACAGAAATGTAGAGACTATGATGTAACCGAAAGAAGAATGAACTAAAGACTTAGGAAACTGGAATTAATTCCTGGACAAGCCACTCATTTATTCCTGGAATTAAATTAATTAATTAATTAATTCATTCATTCATTCCTGGACAAGCCACTCATTTATTCCTCATTTACTAAAAAATATTTAATATTCAAGACGCTATGCTAAGTCTTGGGCACACAGGGAACAAGATGCACAGTCCTGACCCTCACAGACCCAAAATTCCAACCGGAAACAGACATCACACAACTCATCTCACAGTTAGAAACCTAATCACTAGGTTTAACCATATCAAACTGCCGCTTCTGCTGGTTAAAAAGGCAAATACAGGTGATATCTTATGGTTCGACCTAATACAATTGTGGAAAGTTCCAGTAGGGGACCTGATTTAGACTGCGGATCTTGAAAGGTGTCCTTGAGGAAGCAACTGGAGAGCAGAACTAGGAGTTAACCAGGCAAGGGGGAGGAGAGGGTAAAGGAAGGACACCAGGTAGCAGAAACAGAAGTGTGGCCCCAACTGAAAGATGGCCAGCATCTTGGGAAAGAGGGCAGTTTGAACCAGTCTGGTGGGGCAAGAAGGATCATCTTTGGTCTTTATCCTAAGAGCAAGAAGAGATCAATGAAGCATTATTTCCCAAGCAGAGGAGTGCTAGAAGATTCACACTTGATAAAAATACAATGTGATGAATGGACTGGGGAATGAGCCAGTCCTGAAGCAGGCAGATCATAGGGAAGTTGGTACAAGAGTTCTGGGTGAGAGAATATGCTCATCTGCCCTAGGTTGCAGGTGAGGACGGAGATGGCCAGAAGAGAAAGGTATGCCCATTTTTAGGTTTCCTAAAAAAACCTAGAAGGATGAGATTTGGAGGGGAAAAATCATTAATTATTTAACTAGTATTTATGAGTCCAACTATATATGAAGCCCTTATTGATAAAGAGTTAAGGAACTTGATCTTGTAGAGGAATGGACAAATAAACACGAAAATAAAGTCCAAGGTAATGACCCTAAAGGGAGTGGAGGGACTTCCCTGGTGGCGCAGTGGTTAAGAATCCGCCTGCCAATGCAGGGGACACGGGTTCAAGCCCTGGTGGGGGAAGATCCCACATGCCACGAGCAACTAAGCCCGTGGGCCACAACTACTAAAGCCGGCGCGCCTAGGGCCCGTGAGCCACAAGAGAAGCCACCGCAATGAGAAGCCCACCCACCAGAATGAGAAGCCCACCCACCGCAATGAGAAGCCCACGCACCGCAAGGAAGAGTAGCCCCCGCTCGCTGCAACTAGAGAAAAGCCCCCGCGCAGCAACCAAGACCCAACACAGCCAAAAACAAATATATAAAATAAATTAAATTAATTTAAAAATAATAATAAAGGGAGTGGAGGGTGAAGGGCAGGAGAACTTGGAGAAGGCTTCCTGGAGGAAGCTAACACCTACCCGGACTTTAAAACTATTATTAGTAATCAGCTAGAGAAAAGTACTCAAGAAGTTGGCGCAAACAGTTGGCTGTGAAAATTGAAGGTAATAACGCATTACTGTTTCTGGTACAAAATAGGCGGTCAACCGGCGCCTGCAACGAACACTACAGGAGCCGTTTCCAAATGAAGAGTAGATCCTGACTCCTCTACTAACAGCTCCCAGGCCACAAAGAGAAAATGCCTACCCAGCTCGCTCGTGTGGGTCCGTATTAGGCGAAACACAGGGCTTTTAATTCCAATAACCACTTGGTCCCGGGGCATGTAGGTTTGCCGAGAAGCTCTCACCTAACTTAGACGACTTAATACGTAGAGCGCTCAGTCTGGCCAACGGGAAATTCTCAGAGATTGTTAGCTATTATACGGGACAGTTCAGAACGCAAAAGGCTCCCGAGGCAGGCGGGCGCGGGGACGGGGCCCGCGCCAGGACCGGCGTGCGAACCAAGACCCAAGACCGAGCGCCGCCAAACGCCCGCAGCTCCTCCGGGCGCCGCGCTGCCCTAGGGCAGGTGGGCGGACCCGCTAGCCGGGCGACCCGCTGATTGGTTGCGGCTGGCGCGCCCTCTGACCTCACGCCGACGCGAGCGGCACCCTCCTCCCGCCTTCTCCGCCCCCCCTTCCCCCAAGCGCCCGCCGGTCTGCTCCCACCCCACCCGCCAGTTCACCGCCGCTCTGGGCCTGGGCCGGCGTCCCCCTCCAGCACCCTCGGCCCTGGCCCCTCACCATTTCCGCACTTTCTCGATGGCCGCCATCACCTTCTTGATGTCATCCTTGGCCCGGCTGCGGGTCTCGGCCCGGACAGACCGGCCCGACATGACGGCAACGAGAGCGGCGGGGGCCGGGGCACTGCTCCCAAGGCACCGGGAATCGCGCGCCTCACGCGCCGCCGCCCGCCAGGCGCAAACAGCGTCACCGCGGCCGTCACCCCCTCCGTGCGCGCGTGCGCGAGGAAGCGCGCGCACCCGCCCTCCCCATGGGGCTCGAGGCATCAGCGCGCCTGCGCGCCCAGTCTCAGGTGCCCCACCCCGGGCGTCCCACCCTGCGCGCCCCGCCCTCGTCGACCCACCCTGGGCGTCCCGGCCTGGGCACCCCTCCCTGGACGTCCCCGAGTCCAGTGAGCTTCCAAGCAGGCCTGGGTAAGCGGGCGAGCTGGTGGCACGTGCTGTGTGCAGGGTGTGGTGGGAGGCTCTTTCCCAGGGGAGCATCTTAATCCTCTGGACAGAGCTGCCGCCATAACCTGTATTTTATGGGCTTGACCCTAACGTTACTGAGGGTCTGCACCATCCTGTCCTGCTGCCGCTCCTGTCTGGGGCCCTAGCTCCCCAGATAACACCATTGTGCTCCAACTACAGAGAATTTCACACCTTTAGTATGCCTTCCAACGTTTGCACACATCTGTTCCCCACCTGGAATTCTGTCTCTTCACCTAATGACCACTTACTCTTCCAACATCCTGTTTGAACTACGACAAGTCTTCCCCTGATATCCTGGGGTGCCACTTAGTGCATCCTTGACACTACATCAGCAGTCCCCAACCTTTTTGGCACCAGGGACTGGTTTCATAAGAAGACAATTTTTCTGGGGCGGGGGCGGGGGTGGGGGTTGATGGTTAAGGCGGTAATGCGAGCGATGGGGAGCGGCAGATGAAGCTTCACCCGCTCGCCCGTCCTGCTCACCTCCTGCTGTGCAGCACAGCTCCTAACAGGCAGAGGACCGGTAGTGGTCCATGGCCCAGTGGTTGGGGACCCCTGCTCTACATCACTGTCTCATTTAATTCAGCAATTGGTGATTATATGATGCCTGCGTTGTGCAAGACTCCATGCTCAGTGCTGAGGACAAAATCTGGGGTTTTGCTTTCAAAGAGCTTCCAGTTTAGTAAAACATGCAGACCAGAAAACAGGCATTTAAAATGTCATTTTAGGGGACTTCCCTGGTGGCGCAGTGGTTAAGAATCCGCCTGCCAATGCAGGGGACACGGGTTCCAGCCCTGGTTCAGGAAGATCCCACATGCCCTGGAGCAACTAAGCCCATGTGCCACAACTACTGAGCCCGCGTGCCACAACTACTGAAGCCCGCGCGCCTAGAGCCCGTGCTCTGCAACAAGAGAAGCTACCACAATGAGAAGCCCATGCACCCCAACGAAGAGTAGCCCCTGCTCGCCACAACTAGAGAAAGCCCACGCTCAGCAATGAAGACCCAACGCAGCCAAAAATAAATAGAAATAAATAAATAAATATTTTAATAATAATAAAAATAAAAAATAAAATGCCATTTTATAAATGCTAGGCTAAGAGAAGTATTGTACAAGGTGCTATGACAACCCTAATCTAGATGAGGGGTGTCTAGAGTCATCGGGAAAAATGACCTTGAACTTGAACTTTGAGAATACAGTAGGTGCAATTGCTCTAAGTCCTGTGTCCACAGACACTGTAGATGCTCAGTAGATGTTTGGGTGAATGTTCAATCTTCAGTGCAGCTCCCTAGTCTTCCCCCAGCACCCCAGGCATTTATTGATGCTTGCAGTATGCAGAGAGGGTCCTGGAGCAACCGCTTCAGGAAACATAAAGGAAGTAGGTGACAGTTTGCATTGCTTGGTAGCAGCTACTTCTTTCACCTCTAGAGGAACTTCCTTCTGTGTGCCCAGAGAAATGTCTAGCTAACCCTGAACTTGACATAGCCTCTATAACTGTTTGCCCTTTCATAATCCACCAACATCATGGCTTGATAAGCATTTGAGGAGTGGAAGAGCTGAACTAGCATGTGGAGGGAAGGATGATTCTAGAAATAACGGGATCAAAGGTAGCATGTCTGTTTCTCAAAGCCACTGATCCAAAATAACTGAACCGAAGAACTGTCTGAGCACCTGCTATATGCCCTGCAGCAGTGGACACTGGGTGACGCAAAGATGAGTAAGACACACTCCCCGCCCTTTGGGCAAGGATAAGGAAAGCAAGAGGAAAATAAAACTCGAGGCAGAGCATGCTAAGTGTTGTGAGAGAGGCCAGCCCTCTAGAATTCTCCAGTTCTGTTCATAGGGCCCCCTGGTCTAGGCACACATCACCAGACATTTATGTCTCACTTCTCTCTTACCCTTGTCCAAGTCCTGGCCAGCACCCCACTCCCACCCCAAGGTTTCTTGCCTATAGTTTCTCTACTCCACAGCCCACTGCTCCTCTCAGCTGCTTTAGCCTCCTGCCCCCATCTCTCCTCCAGCCCACCCTGCCAGTCACCAGCTTCTTCAGGCCATCCCCTGAAGACCCAGTGATCCTCCTGTTTCCCGCTCACATTTGTCCACCTGGCCCTACATTCCCCATCTATCTCCCACTGAAGTTCTCTCTGTGTAAGAGACTGGTCAAAATGGGCACCTGCCAACTATTCCCCGAAGCCTGCACAAATGCCCTCTGTTGACATACTTCTCTTTAAAGAGATCTCACCTTGACATTTTCTAGGTGAAAACCCTGTGCTAGATGCAGAGCTGGGTGCTGAGATGAGCAGCCCAGACCTCTGCCTTGGGCAACTTGCATTCAAAGCAGTGCATTCAAAGTAAAAGCTACAGAGACCTGCAATGCCCCAACCGTCTACCTCCTCCCATTAATCCTCTGACCTCACCACCAGCAATCTACCCCTTGCTGTCTCTGCTCCAACTACGCTGGCCTCCTTGCTCATCTGAAAACACCCAGTAAAACTCTTTGCACTGTAGGTCCCTCTACCTGGATCATCCATTCTGCATACAGGTATTTACATGGCTCACTCCCTCACCTCCTTCAGGTCTTTACTCAAATGTTATCTTCTCAATTCAGCCTTTCTTGGCCACCCTAAGACTGCAGTATGCAATCCCACACACACACTCTGTATCCCCCTCCCCCAATATATTTTTCTCCAGAGTATTCATCACCGTCTGATACACTATTTTACCCTCTGTCTTGTTTACTGTCTATCTCCTTTCAGTAGCTCCATGAAGGTAGCAACATGGTCCCTTTTGTTTTGTTCACTGATTTTCCCTAGCACCTAGAACAGAGCCTGGCACTCAGTGGGTGATCATTAAGTATCTGTTGAATGAATGAATTCCCAGCCATGATGCTTCCTCTTCCATGAAGCCTTCCCCAGATCACTTCAAGAAGAAGGAAGGAAGCCTCGCTCCACTGAACCACCACAGGCAGGTAGGAGAAGCCAGCCTGAAGACCACATGACCTGGGTGGACGTCCTCGGATGTTCCTGAAGATCATAAGCTTAATCACAATTAGAAGTTCTTTGACTTTTCATTTGCTCTGTATTATCTGGCTATCCCCTGTAATGGCAGCCCTGTGATGGCAGGGACCCCATCGTCAAGTTCACCAGCACATCCCCGATGCCTAGCACAGCACTTGGCACAGATGAGGTGCTTAATAGAGTGTTATCGAATGAATGGATGAGAGAATGACCACCACACCTCCCCACAGGCTCTCTCTAGGGCCTGCCATCAGCTGTTTTCTCCCTTTCTGCCTCATCCACATTACCTGGAAATCATCCCACTTTCTTTGTCAGAGCGATTTAGCTCCTAGGCAGCTAGGAGCTAAATCCTCAATCCTCTCCCAACCAGGACGTGTGCCCAGGGCCAGTGCGCCTTTGATGACCAGGCCTCTTCCAAAATCCTTTCCATGCCTCCCCACTGCCCAAGTTCAACCTCATACCATAGTATTAATCAGGGTCCCAAAGATGATCTCAGTCACAGGGAAAAGAATGCTAGGAGGCAGAAACCCTGGGGTCGGAATCTCAGCTCAGCCGTGAACTTGTCTCGTGGCTTTGCGTAGGTCACTTAACCACTCTGAATCCTAGTTTTGTTTTGTGTTTTGTTTTCTGTGAAATGACTGCAATAACAATGGCTCTGTACTTCATAGGCTTGTACCAAGGACCTGGTAAGGTAGAGACCGGACAAGCTTTGTAAACCACAAAGTGCCTTGCAGGCAGAAATTCTCTTTTTGGCTTCCTGTGCCATTGCTCCTGCCATACCCTTAGCTCCAGCTGAACAAACCTGGTCCCTGTTCCCTGAACAGACTCTGCACATCACTCTGTGCTCTTACTCACAAGGCTTCTCCCCTGAGGAATGCCACCCCCTCTCCTTACCCACTTGCCATCCTCCTTCTGAAATACCCATCTTTTAAGACTCAACCTCCTCCACAATTATTCCAAAAGCATGTAATCCCACCCTTGCTTAGGTCCCCCTAGAGCATTGAGTTCACCTCTCTCAGCCCTTTCCTTTTATTTTACCCCCCAAAAAGGTGAGATCCTCACCCAGGCTGCTTCAGTGGAAGACAGGGTCTGAGGAACCTGCTGAGTCTCGTGGTTCTAGCCTAGAATCTGTGTATTCATCTCCCGCACTGGTATCTATGAAAATCTGTTTGAGGAAAAGCCTTGAAGACTAAGAGCCTGAACTACGCTGACATTCTCTCCTTTCTCCTTCTTGGATTGTGTTAGAGCCCAGCTGAGAGAGAAGACAGAGGACCTGGATCAGGTCTTCTTCCTCTGAAAGCCACTTTGTAGGCTGTGCTCCTTTGTAAGGCCACCAAGGCCTACGCAACAGTCCTGAGGAGTCAAGGAGACCTGTAGGAGGTTGTGGGCGCTCCCTGTGTGTCCTTAGGCAGCAACATTGAACCTACTGGAATTCATTAAAAGAGAGGTTACATGGGCTAAAAATGGAAACGGTTCAAAAAGCCCCTCAAAACATTCACAGGCATGCGTCCTTGATGCCTTGCTAATGAGAAGTGCCAGAAAGAAACAAGAAAACAGCCAGTGAGGGCCAGTCAGAGGCAGAGAGAGCGCAGTGCTGCCCCAACCATGAGGACCCCCAAGAAGCTTGTTAAAATGCAGGTTCCGGGGACTTCCCTTGCAGTCCAGTGGTTAAGACTCTGTGCTTCCACTGCAGGGGGCGCGGGTTTGTTCCCTCGTCCGGGAACTAAGATCCCGCACGCCAAAAAACAAAACAAAACCCCGCAGGCTCCTGGGCCCTGTCCCCAAGGTTTTCTCTGTGGTACAGCTTTGGCACATGTATTTTATTTTCATTTTATTTATTTATCTTGATATATAACATGCACATGCTAGAAAATTAAAAGGGTACAAAATGTTAGTAATTGTTGAAGCTAGCTAATGGAAACGTAGGGGTTCGTTATACTATTCTATTTTTGTATACGCTGAAATTTTCCATGATAAAAAGTTTTTTTAAGGGGTACAGTGAAGGGACTTCCCTGGTGGCGCGGTGGTTAAGACTCCATGCTCTCAATCGTGGGGGCCTGGGTTCGATCCCTGGTAAGGGTACTATATCCCACATGCATGCCGCAACTAAGAGTTCAAATACCACAACTAAGGAGCCTGCCCGCTGCAACTAAGACCCAGTGCAACCAAATAAATAATTAAAAAAAAAAAGGGATACAGTGAAGTTCAAAATTAAAAAACTAAAGCAAGTCTGTCTCTCTTTCCCTCCCTGGTCCCACAGTCACCCTGTTCCCCAATGCTTAACCTTCCAGAGATGAGACAGTCTATACCAATGGCCTCAACCTGGCTGCACGTGGGAAGCTTCAAAAGATACTAATGCTTGGGTTCTTCTCCCCCATCCCCCCGCTCCTAGAGGTTCTGATTTACAGGACTGCAGCCTGGCCATTGGCCATTGGGATTTGTTCTTAAGCTTTCCAGATCACTCTAATGTACAGCCAATGTCGAGACCCACTCGTCCCCCCGTTTACAAACATATGTGCAAAAGTACATATTCACACAACCGGTTGCAGCACACTCTGTGCATTATTCTGTACTTTGATATTTTGTGCAACACATTGTTGTATTTGTTCTCTGTTGTGACAAATCACAACAAACTTAGTGGCTTAAACAGCACAAATGTGTTATTTTGTAGATTAGAAGTCTGATAGGGATCTCACTGGGCCAAGATCAAGGTTCATTCCTTCCTAGAGGCTCTAGCAGAAAATCTGTTTCCTTTCCTTTTCCAGCTTCTAGGAGCTGCCCACTTTCCTTGATTCATGGCTCCTTCCTCCATCTTCAAGTTCAACAACATCAGGCTGAGTCCTCCTCCTGCTTCCATCTCTCTGATTTTCTCTTCTGCCAGCCTCTTCCACCTTTAAGGACATTGTGTCCTTGTGATTACATTGGGCCCACTCAGATAATACAGGATAATCTCTCTATTTTAAAGCCAGCTGATTAGTGACCTTAATTCCATCTGCTACCTTAATTCCCCTTTGGCATGTGCAGTGGATTGAATGTGACACCACAAAATTCATATTTTGAAATCTTAACCCCCACTGTGATGGTATTAAGAGGGGCCTTTGGGACTTCCCTGGCGGTCCAGTGGTTAAGACTCCGCACTTCCACCGCAGCGGGTGAGGGTTCCATCCCTGGTCAGGGAACTAAGATCCTGCATGTTGCGCAGCACAGCCAAAAAAATTTTTTTTAATTAAGAGGGGACTTTGGGAGGAAATTCAGTCATGAGGGTAGAGCCCTCATAAATGAATGGTATTCATGCCCTTATAACCGGGACCCCAGAGAGCTCTCTTGCCCTTTTACTGCCATGTGAGGACACAACGAAAAGATGGTCATTTATGAACCAGCAAGCAGGCTCTCACCAGACACCAAATCTGCCAATAACTTGATCTTGGACTTCCCATCCTCCAGAACTGTAAGAAATAAATTTCTGTTGTTTAAGCATCCAGTTTATGGTACTTTGTTATAGCAGCCCAAATTAAGACAGCATGTATCCTAACGAATTCACAGGTCCCAGGTATTGGGATGTGGACATTTTTGTGGCGGCGGGGGGGTCATTGTTCTGCTGCCACATCACAGAAATTTGTCCAAACAAGAGGAAAGTACATTTAGTGTATTTTTAAAAAGATGATCTTATGTGCAGCCCAGTTTGGGAACCAATGCTGAGGCCCTGATCAGAAAGAATCTGCAAGGCAGACTAAGGAGCTCTGACCCAGTTTTACTATTTAAATATTCTCCTTAAATAAAAAACAAGCAAACAAAAATATTATTTATTTGAGAGCTGTAACCTAGTCATGTACATCCAGGCCTTCCTTCTCCCCACAGCCACAGGGAGGAAACATCTTGTATACTCCAAATATAGCCCATGGAAGATGTTTAGCAACTATCCCTGGAAGGAAGGAAGGAAGGAAGGAAGGAAGGAAGGAAGGAAGGAAGGGAGGGAGGAAGGAAAAAAAGGAGAGGGGCGGGAGCTCTCCTTACCCATCCTCCTGACACTGGGTCTGGTTTCCCATTTGCCTGAGTAAGCCTGTTTTTTCTTCCTCTCCAGCCTCTCTTGCTACTTCCAGACCCCTCTACACACGGGTTCTGTGATATTCAGTAATACCCTGGCTGTCCTCATTTTGTCATTTCTGAGTACCAGGCACTGTGCTGGGCACAGGGCTGTGCCTCGCTGATGGCAGGTAACCACATTCTGGCCTATGTTCTGGGTACAGGCATGGCTGGGAGGCTGCATAAGAGTGCGCTGAGAACACAAGCGTTGGAGCCAAGTTCATATCCTAACTCTGTCACTTAGGGAAGTCCCTTAACCTCTTCGTTTATCAGTTTCACCATCTCTAAGATGGGAATAGCAATATCCACCAAATAGGATGTGGTGAAGCTTAAATAGCCTAATGTGTACAAAGCACTTACAACCTTGCCTACCACGTAATCAGTATTTGCTGTTGTAACTATTACTGTATTTCCTGATACCAGATCAAGCACCTTCTGGATGGAAGGAATGCCATCTATCCATCTTTGCTTCCCAGTGGCAAGCACTGAGTATTGGGTGCAGAAACTATGCAAAAGAGGGCTTTTGAATCAAAGGGTATAGGAATTCCCTGGCGGTCCAGTGGTTAGGACTGTGATGAAGGATCAAGGTGTACATGGTTTCCATGTTGGTACCCTGGGTGCAGCTGGCCTCTGGGATGCTTGGAAGAATTTGAAGGTGAGAATGGAGAGTCAGTAATCAGACCACAGATACCGGTAAAGAAAACGCACAAGACTGCTTTCACGTATCCAGAACTTTTGGAGAAACTCTGACACATACCTGGTCGAACCCCCAGGAACTCACAATAAAATACTGTATTACATTTCTGACGTGTTGAGGGGAGCTTAGCATAGTGAACTTGGAATTGCAGGGAAAAGATGGAGTGCGGTCAACACAGTCTTAATAGTGTTAGATGTGGGCAAAGAGGACTCCTCCGGAGGGACCTGTCCTGGCCCTCCTCCTGCCATGCCCCTCCCCACGAGGCTCAGTTGCAGGACCAGGGAAATGTGACTACCCAGAGCTTTTGTCCCCATCTCATCCAGTAGACCCTGGACTCCCTGTCCAAACAGACACAAGCCTGCTTCAAGGGCTTGTACCAGCCTCTCGCCAGGTCCATTCTCCCAAAGGTGGGGCTGCCATGGTGCACACCCTAAGGCCCGAGTGGTTGGTGGCCAAGGGGCGGGTGGTGTCCTGCAGGGATATGATGGCATGTGAGGTGTGGGCTGGGGTATCTCTTGCAATGTGGGAAAGAATCAGGTGGGAAAAGGGGGACGGCCTCGATCATGGGATGGTTGGCTTTGACAACACTTTGTGGCACAGACCTCAGTCTGAGAATTCTAAATTTAAACTTGGCCTTCCAGGAAGTTATATATGAAGGTAGGAGAACAGAACATATTTGAGCTCAGCTTAATTTATAAGAAATATTAAGACATGGCATGGCATGTGGGCCTTCATTTGTATTCTTGCCTCTGGCTTTGCAAATGAAAGGAATTTATTCTTTTAATTTTTTTTTTGGCTGGGCCACACAGCTTGTGGGATCTTAGTTCCCCGACCAGGGACTGAACCCATGCAGAGTCGTAACCACTGGACTGCCAAGGAATTCCCTAAAGGAATGTATTTTTGTACTAGATAGGCCTAAACTTAAAGATCTGGGCCAGCCATTTATTGGTTATGTGCCTTTTGGGCAATTTACTTGGACTCTAATAATACTGATGTAAGGCTCTCTCAGTTGCAAGTAAGAGTATCCCAACTCGAACGGACAATCATAAACAGGAATTTATTGCCTCTTATAACTGACAGTCCAGTGGTGGCAACCTCAGGTGTGTCTGGATCCAGCTGTCTAAACAAGCAGCATCCTCAGCACAACATCTCTCTACATCTTTGGCTGCTTTCCTGTGTTGGCTTCATTCTTGGACAGGACTACACATAGTTTCTTTACATTCAACTTACTAAGCAATCCCAGCAGAAAATTAAACATATTTTCACTTTTCTAAAGTTCTGGCAAAGTCCAGGAATATGCTGATTGGTTATATGCCCACCATGGAGGGTCTGGGTCTATCCCCTATAAATTGTACAGATTAAGATTTGGGGAAGTGGGACTTCCATCAAATAAAAACTAAGATGTGGTTGGTTACTGGGTTTTGCTGAGGCAAAAACAATAGTGAGTTGGTAGGGATTGAAGGCTTCGCAATCAATGTTAGCCACTATTAATGTGACCAAGAAAATGCAAATGGACTCAAACTGGGTATGTATACTGAATAGAAAGCAAATGGAAACCACACTCATTTTCCAATTGCCCTGAACCCTGGGATCAGAGTTGGAAGCTTGAAGAAATGAAGACTTGGACATACAGTTACAATCTCAAGAAGACATTCCCAGGTTTGTGTATATGAATCATGCTTTCAATTGCTGTGGTTGATTCTGCAGTGCCAACCTGTTCTATCAGTGGGCCTCAGCCTCAAGAGCTGTGCGCTCAAAACAAGCCAGGATCACCTGGAAGACTCATATTTCTGGAATTTTTTAGAGGAGAACATGAATCCCAAGTTATTGTTTCTAGATATGTGGCCAATTTGGGGCAATGTTGGGTCTCTGATATAACCTATAATCATTTTTTTAAAATATTTATTTGGTTGTACCAGGTCTTAGTTGCAGCAGGCAGGCTCCTTAGCTGTGGCATATGAACTCTTAGTTGCGGCATGCATGTAGGATCTAGCTCCCTGACCAGGGATCGAACCCGGGCCCCCTGCATTGGGAGCACAGAGTCTTAACCACTGGGCCACCAGGGAAGTCTCAACCTATCATCATTGATAACTCATCACCAGAGTATGTGCTTCCTACTTACCTCCTATAATCTCTAATTGCAGAACATCTTTTGTTTTTTGGCTGCACAGTGCAGCTTGTGGGATCTTAGTTCTCCGACCCGGGATCGAACCCGTGCCCCTTGCGGTAGAAGCACGGAGTCCTAACCACTGAACAGGCAGGGAATCCCCCAGAACATCTTTTAAATAAGAGTATTCTCATTACCTTAATTGAAATTGATGAAGACAATCAACAGGCGTTTAGATGTGCACTTCTGTGGTTTAAATATTTTTTTCTATTTTTGATGACTGATAAAAATAATCTATAAACCACCATTTAAAAATATTTTCCCAAATTTTTATTTTGAAAAATTTCAAACCCACAGACATTGAAATAGTAATATTAAAGTATTAACACTGCCTTCACACACAAGGATTTTTAACCAAAATAACATAGTGGCCTCTAGGCTACATGAATATCCAGGTAACTTCTCCATGCTTACAAGAGAAGCAGCCTCATCTTTAGTGAGAGGAGCTTTCTGTCCTCAGGAAGTCTCTGTAATGACTTTTTTGTAGTGCTTTCATTCATCTTATTAGAAATTCAAAGCCCTGCAAAGCACAAAGGACAGGATTTATTCCCATTTTACAGATGAGGAAACAAACTCAGGTCAAGTGATCTGTCTGTTCATGGTCTCAAGTCAGTAAGTGCCCCAGCTGAAATTGGAACTGAAGACTTCTGACTTCCGTAACTCAACATTCTGTGGTCACTTCCTCTCCTGGATACACGAGAGTAAAGCCAGAGCCAAGCAGATATGCAAAGTGTTTTAGTATCATTCTTCAAACAATCAGAAAGCAAGTATTCACCAGGACCCAGGTGCATAGTATTATCCATCACAAGTCTATTCTTAGGAACATAAAACCACAATACACAGAGGGTACTGAAATTTCTGTCAACTGCCCTGGTTTGAGTTCAACATTTATTGAGTGCTTACTCTATCCCAGGTACCGTGTGTGGGATACAGAGCAAATCAGACAGACAAGGCTTCTTGTCACATTCCAGTGGGTTAATGAACAATCCAGAAGCTGCCAATGAGACTGCTGGTCTGCATCCTGCCCACAGTAGCATTCTGTTTGGTCCCTACAGTGCCTAAGTTTTTCTGTTTATAATGAATTGTCAACTTCTAGCTTCTCTGAAACAGGCAACTTCTGCGGGAATCCTGAATATTAAGTTGCAGCCACGGCTGCCCCTTACCCAGGACACATGCCCCCTAGAGATCACTTCAGTTCCCACCATTTCCTACTGTCTTACACCCAGACGACTGTGGCCCAAATCACCCACTTATATTACCCACTTGACATCCATAAGCATTTAAACTGAAAACCCCTGAAGCCAACAAATACCCAAACAAGATAATTTCAGATAGCATTAAGTAATGCAAAATAAAATAAAATAAGCTAATGTGATGGATGTGATATGATTGGTGGAAAGGGCTACTTCAGATTGGGTGGTCAGGGAGGGTTTCTCTCAAGTATAATTGAAACTGAGAACTGAATTATGACAGGCATGACAAGACTGCCAACAGAAGAAAAAAAATGCTTCTAAGCAGAGGGAAAAAGCATAGGCACAAGTCCCCCTTGAGGCTGGAAATAACTTGGCTTGGTGAAGGAACAGCAAGGCTGGGGTGGCTGGGAAAGTGGTAACAAGGTCACGGAGGAAGGAAGAAGCCAGATTACATAGGACCTTGTAGGCCATGGTGAGAGTTTTGGATTTTATTCCAGCTGTGATGGGGAGTCTTTTCAGGGTTTTAACTTGGGAACAATGTGATCTGGTTTACATTTTTAAAAGATCACCCTGCTACGTAGAAAAGTGACTTAATGAGGCAAAAGAGGAAGTAGGGAGGCCAATGAGGAAGCTATGTTATAGCAGTCCAGTAGGCGACAGTGGCTAGGACCAGGATGGTAACAGAAAAGATGGAGAGAGGTAGCAGATCCAGGATATAAACTGGAATGTAACCAAAAGAATTTTCTGGTGGAGTGGACGGCAGTAGTCCAGTAGGGCGGAGAGAGTATGAAGAGGGAGTAACTAAGGATAACTCCAAGGTTGTGACTTGTTCAAATATCTCTATGAGTTGGGGTGACTAGCAGAGGTCCCAGTTTTAGGGAGAGGGAGGAAGAATTTGTTCTGGATGAGTAAATTTTCTCTAGGCTCAAGTCTTCCTAAGATTCCTCATTTCCATCTCACATCCAAGCAGTCCTCAAAGTCCCAAAATTTGAACTTCGAAATACCTAATCTATCAAATCTACCCTTCAACTTCAACTCCATATCGTTGCCTCTGTCCTGATTCAATCCTCTCTCTCGCTTTGACTTTTACAACAGCCTTCTCCAGCTATGAATAAACTAACAAAAGCACTTCACAGACATGTGAACCTCTCTCTCACCAGCCACCTTTGATGGCAGAAACCATGTCTTATTCATACTTATCTCCAGGGTCCAGTGCTGCGTGCTAGGCACAGAGTAGGCACTCAAATGTTTGGTGAACTGAAAAGAAGTTCTCCTCAAACAGGATATAACCTCCTGGAAGAGAAGAGCCCTATCTCAGGATTCTGTGATTCTCCCACGCAACTTAAAGCAGAACCAGATATGAAATGTATGATCAAGTCCTAGAAACTTGGCCTTCCCAAGGGATATGTTTCTTTCTAATTGAGTTTCAAACTGCCCTGTTTTCACCCAGTAGTTTATAACTGATATGGGACAACAGGTAACATATGTTATGACTCTTTTCTACTTTTCTTCCAAATCTAGGGACTTCATACTCTCACAACATCTTTGTAACGAGGTCAAGAGATAATTATTCTCCATTTCACAAATAAGAAAACTGAGGCACAGAATGAAATCCCTTAATCACTTTTTTTTTTTTTTTTTTGTGGTACTTGGGTCTCTCACTGTTGTGGCCTCTCCCATTGCGGAGCACAGGCTCCGGACGCGCAGGCTCAGCGGCCATGGCTCACGGGCCCAGCCGCTCCGTGGCATGTGGGATCTTCCCGGACCGGGGCACGAACCCGTGTCCCCTGCATCGGCAGGCAGACTCTCAACCACTGCGCCACCAGGGAAGCCCCCCTTAATCACTTTTTGATGAAGTTAGGCGCTTTGCTGGGTTAAGATCAGCCTTTCCCTGAGCCATACCACAGTTATGGAATTGGAAGATATCCCAATCTCCCATCCCTGCAAGACTGCTGGTTAGTACTCAGGTGTTCCCTAGGTTTTGCCTCCACAATTACAAGCTTGTCTTTTTTTTTTTTTCTTAGTTCCCCGACCAGGGATCAAACCCAGGCCCCCTGCATTGGGAGCACAGAGTCTTAACCACTGGACCATCAGGGAAGTCCCACAATTACACGCTTCTTTGGATAGCAGGGTGTGTTGCCACAAGGTCAAAGACCATGTTCTCTCTTTCTCTTCTAATTACCACTCTCCTCAGTGCCTGGTGAAGACAGATTCCACCCCTTGGGCCCAGGAAAAAGAGAAGCACCTTGGTCGTTGGCCTGGGAGGTCAAGTAAGGCCAGGAGTCACACCAGCAAGAAGAGAGAGAGATCTAAGTAGGCAAGAATAGTTTCAATGGGAAAAAGGAGAGAGGAGTCATCATTAAGAAAATCAGCACACCCCTTTCAAAAGGCTTCCAGCTGGGGAGTACCTGGGAAAAGCCGTGGCAGCGAAGGCAGAAGGCCAGATCCTTCCTGCTGTGCCCTCCCAGAGTCATTTCCTCAAGGCACCCAGGCTCTTCAGGGCCTCCTGGGCCTGCGTCAGCTGCTGCTGTAGCCTCTGGCGGGTGCTCTCATTGGAGGCCCGCTTGAGGAGGCCCTGCATTTCTTCCACCACTGCCCGGTAGCCAGGGGTGTTGTGGAAGAGCCGCACTGCGCGGTCCCCACAGGAGGCCAGAAGCCGGCCAGTGACGTCAAAGGACAAGTCACTGATACACTCCCCATGGACCCGCTCGAAGCACTCCTCCTTCTCACCCCGCCGGGTGTTATAGAGATGAATACTGGTGCCACTGGCCAAAGCCAAAACCTGGGCGTCAGGCGAGAGTGCCAGGCGGCACAGCATGGTGCTTGCTTCTTCAAAACGGCCTGTCCTCAGCAAGTAGGGGTCCTGCTGCTTCTTGTATTCCACATCTGTGTCCCACAGTTTCCACGTACCATCCTTGGAGACAGAGGCCATCCTGCAGCAGGGAAAGTCACGACTCTAGCCCCAGCATACCCTGGAGGGGAGGGCACTGGGACAGCCCTAGGGACGCCAGCTAGGAAGCCAATTCCACTGCTACGTCTACTTCCTGCTGAGGGCCAGGCACCCCCCCACTCCCCGCCCCACTTCAGAGCCGCTGCAGAGAACGGCAGAAGGATCCTGGACGCCAAGAGGGGCTGCAAGTCATGGGTAAGAAATCAGAGAGGAGTCACTCACCTCCGGGAGTCATTGGAGAAAGCGGAGAAGTGGACGGCTGCAGAGTGGCCCTTCAGTTCAAAGGCTCGCACAACCTCCTGGAAGTCCCCTTTTTTCCCAAAGCAGACTTCCCAAACTTTTACATCTGGGGTGAAGCCACATGAGGCCACAAACCTGCCATGCAACCCAGGTTGCGTTAAAACTTAATTTCAAGGGCATCTTTTTCTGCAAATCCGCCAAAACTTTTTCCTGAGAAAGTTAATTAATCTTGTACCTAAAACACTACCTTTGAAAACTGCTTTTATACATGATCTCAGTCCATCCTCACAGCCAGGCTGTAAGATAATAGTACCCCCACCCCAACCTCTTGAAAACTATGGATGAAGAAATAGAGACTAAGGACTTGAATCGAGGTGTCCTGATTCCACACTGCCTGCCCCTTCTGCTCTCTGAAGCTGGCTCTCTGCTCTGTCCCCGGCCTCCCAGCCCCAACCTCTGCCCATGCCCGAGGCCAAAGTCCCTCCTTCCTCACCTGCTACAAGGGGATATAGTAGCAAAGGTATTGTGCATCTGGTTGGTGTTGATGGTAGACAGCACCTGACCTTTCAGATTCCAGATGAGGATAGTTGTGTCACTGGAAGCAGTCATGATGAACTTCCCTGAAGGGCGAGAGGAGTGCCATGAGCTGAGGTCCATGACCTGATCGACTGACTTATGAAGGCGTCTGCTGCCCAGTGTAATGTATCCAAGCTTCCCTCCCAAGCCAAGGGTCACCACAGATAAGGATATGGCTGAAGACTGTGGCTATTACCTGCCTCCCCCAGGGGACTTGCTGTGGCTCCCAGGACTCCAGGGGAGCCCAGAGCCAGGGCCCTTTTTGTCACACTGGGGCTAAGCATAATTCTCAGGCTGCATTCGCTCACTCAGTAAGTAAAACTGGGTCCATTCCCTCTTGCCTTGGGCAAGCTCCATCCTCTGAATGCCTCACCTGTGTCAGCAATGCCAATGTTGATGACGGCTGCCTTGTGCTTTTTAGGAAAGTCCTCTGGGGTGGCCGTGAAAGTATAGCCCCCATCCTCTCGCTTGGTCATCTTGAAGACACGGAGGGTATCTCCGTTAGCCAGCCAGACGATGAATGCTCTAGAGACAGGGAGCAGACAAGTCTCTCACTCCTTTGGGCACGGAGACCTGTGTGTGCCAGGTCCTATGCTAGGCAGGCTCTGAGGAAAATCAAGATCTCCCTTCAGGACTTATAGTCCAGCCTCACAACTTAAACCCTTAATTCAAAATCTCTTAAAACTCCTTACAAGGTAAGTCTCTCATAGCTCTGGCTCCTTTAGCTTCTCTCTAGGGTTTAGAAAACCATTAGAGCTTCCAAGACTACTCTGGAAGTCAGGCTTTGGTACTTCCCAAGGAGGAACAGATCTTCCCCTCTCTGCTTCCTTGCTATGTAGCTCCATAGCCCTCCAAGGAGCCTCAGGCAGTGTTGAAGCTGTCTGGATGTTCCCTTTCTGCCACCTCAAGGGAGACCCTGGGTCCCCCCTCACTACCCCAAACAAGGTATGGGAAGGACATAAGCCTGGGTCAGGGCTTCTGCAGGCAAACCTGGGGCTCCATCCTGTCCCACCTGCAGTCAGGGCTGAAGCGCACCAGGACGGCATGGTCCAGCTCCACATTTGCTCTCATGCTGCGGTGCTCCCGCTGCAGGAAGTCCTTGGTGCTCCAGATGCGGATGGTACGGTCATCTGCACAGGTGGCCAGGTACTTGCCATTGCTGCTAAAGTCCATGCAAGATATGTTCCCACTGTGGCTCTAGGGGAAGGGTTGCAGCAAGTATGAACAGGAACCCCTTGGGCAAATGGGGAAACCCATGCAGCCATGATTCTGGAGCCCTGTTGCTTAGATTAACAGCAAGCTGCTGATGGGATGTGATGAGAAGGGATAGGATGGGGCATCCCCACTGATTTTGGTCAGAGGCAGAGGGGTCTGTAACATGCACAGAATACTACAACGGAAAAGTCTACGGGGGTGTGAGTCTTTGTATACATGTCCTGTGCATGGGCACCACATACCTTCAATGTTGCAGCCAGGAGGCGGTGGGTGAAGTTGTGTTGCTGAGGCTTTTCCTTGTGAATCCGCTGATGTTGTTTCTGCTTCTTGGATCTCAAGGACTTGTCAGGTGGAAATCCATTTGCTTTTTGGCCTATAAGGAAGGCCCATGTCATTCGTCCATTCACACTCAATAAGCACTTACTGACCACCTATGATTGGCACTGAATGGAGGCACAAGAGATGACCAGATATGGCCCCTGTCCTCAAGAAGAGAGTGATATGGGAAAAAACAGAGGCTTTGGAATCAGACCTGGGTTTGGACTGCATCTCTACCACTGAGTGATCTTGAGGAGGCTGCTTGCTGTTAGTGTATATAACATAACCATATAGCACCTCGTTGCACATCAGAAGAGGCGCCCTCTCTGGGCAGGCACAGCTCAGCAAGTACACAGAATGGCCAGTGGAATGCAGATTCTTGGCCAGACATCTCTAAGTGGGGGATAATGTGCACACCGGAATCTAGTGACCCTGATCTCAGGTAACTGCCCCGAGCCTTGGTTTTCTAAAAGAGAAGTTGAGAATTGGGTGAGATAATATATACAAAATGACAAGCACAATACCCAACACAAGCATTAAAAGGCTCAAAGGAATCCCAGAGAGAACCCAGAGGTGAGAGGTAGTTGACGTGAGTTGAGTACATCCCGTGTGCTGGAAATGGTGCCAGTCATTTTTGTATCAAATAGCTAATTTACTTGAAAATCAGGCCAGGAGCAAAGCTGGCATGTGTTAGATCGCTACAGATGCTCCTCAATTCCTACAGGAAGAAAGCTCCTGAGGCCACATACAAAGACAAATCTGCCTGCCCTCCGCTTGCCTCTCCAGCCTTGTCTAACAAGCCCTCCCCTCTCCCCTCACACTACAGTCAAACCAAATGCTGTTCCAGGACTCCTTGGCTTCACGCATGTTGCCATTGCCAGGAATATCCGCCCTCTCTTGGCCTCCTGGCAAGCTCTTACACGTCTATCCTTCAAGACCCCATGTCAAGCGTTCCCTACTTGACACCCCCCCCCCCCGCCCACGGTCAAAAGCAGGGCTGACCACTCCCACCCTTGGGTTTCCTGTGTCTAGTACTGACCTTCCTATGAAACCTACTACACTATATTTTTCACTTACATTTTCACCTGTTCTTTTTTACCCGACATTGGACTCCCTAAAGGAAAAGACCCCAAAGCCTACAGGACGTAGCAGGTACTCAATAAATGCTGCATGTCGGGGAACCAGAGCGTTCACAAATGAATGTCCGTCCCCTCCTCCCCGTTTTCAGAAAATAACGATCAAGGAGCGCGCTGGAGAGTTTCCTAGCGCCCCCGCAGCAGCCCCGGGGAGAAGCTCAGGCTCCGAGGGAAGGCGGCTTACCCTCGGCCACGGAGAGCTCGGCAGCGCGGGGCCTAGGTTCTAACAGGTCGTCCCGAAGTGAAACTGATGTCCCAAGAGAAGAAACTGAGGCCGGAGGGAGGGGGGGATCTCTGGCACCCCCGCAGGCCAAAACGTCCGGTCGGACCCCGGGTAGGCCGGGAGCGACAGGTCCGGCGGGTCGCCCCCACGCGCTCCCGCCCCACTAACCTGCGGACCGGCCGCACGTCTCCTGCTCCGCGCGCAGCCACCCCCGCGCAACCGCCGCCGTCGCCACCAGGGCCAGCAGCCCGAGCAACAGCGACAGCCCCATCAGCTCCGGCATCTCCAGCAGCTCCATGTCTGCAGTTACTGCCACCTCAGCCTCTGGCCTCGCGAGGGCCTGCACGTCTCCGTGGGGCGGTGCACGCACGCGGGGCGGGGCCTGGCCGTTAGTGCGTCCCGAGGGGCGCGGCCTAGTCGTTGGCCCGTCTCCGGGGGCGGGGCCTGTTGTTGGAGCGTCCCGAGGGGCGGGGCCTGACCGTCGGGCGTCCGGAAGGACGCGACCTGGCTATTTAAGGGGGTCTGGCCATTGCGGCTGTGTGGCCTCACAGGATAGGGGGCAGGTAATGCAGTTTCTGCTCAGGCCTCCCCTTGAAGAATTTACTGATAATCGTTATTAAAGGCGTTATTCCAGTCGTCATCACGTTGGATCCTTTCAAGGAGGCATGGGACCAATTATTACTTCCATTCAACCGGTGGGAAAGTCTTCTTAGTATCAGGGGAAATTCAGATGGGCTTTTACTATTAATGGAGAAGGGAAAGGGTATTTCTGGAATTAGGAGGTGGGACAGCCTCATCCTCCTGAGCAGGAGGATGCTGTGTGGAGGCAGGGCATGAGCAAAATAAAAAGTAGCAGGTAAGGGAATTCCCTGGCAGTCCAGTGGTTAGGACTCCATGCTTCCATTGCAGGGGACACAGGTTCGATCCCTGGTCGGAGAGCTAAGAGTCTGCAAACCTCGCGGCATGGGCCAAAAAAAAAAAAAAAAAAAAAAGTATTAGGTAAGATTGGAAAGGTCTGGAGGGCCTTGAGTGCCAGCTCAATCCAGCAAACAGAGAGTAGATTCTGGTAGTTATTTCAGGGTGAGATAGCTCAAAATGGGGATCTTGGAGATTCTTCGGATGGACTAGTGTGTGCCAAGACCAAAGACAGAAGGAAAACCAAGAAGTGGTTGCAAGGGTCCAAGAGGGAGGTGATAAGAGCCTGGACTCGGGGTGGCCTGGGGAGAGAAAGGAAGTCGAAAAGGTGATTTTAAACAAGACACTTTTAATTTTGAAATAATTATAGATTCACAGGTAGTTGGGGAAAAAAATGAAGAGGAAGGTTCCATGTATCCTTTACCCAGGTTCCCCCAATGGTAACATCTTGCATAACTATAGTGCAATATAAAAACCAGGAAATTGGGGGCTTCCCTGGTGGCGCAGTGGTTGAGAGTCCGCCTGCCAATGCAGGACACACGGGTTCGAGCCCTGGTCTGGGAAGATCCCACATGCCACGGAGCAGCTGGCCCCGTGAGCCACAATTACTGAGCCTGCGCGTCTGGAGCCTGTGCTCCGCAACAAGAGAGGCCGCGATAGTGAGAGGCCCGATAGTGAGAGGCCCGCACACCGCGATGAGGAGTGGCCCCCACTTGCCACAACTAGAGAAAGCCCTCGCACAGAAACGAAGACCCAACACAGCCATAAATAAATAAATAAATAAATAAATAAATAAATAAATAAAAAGAGCTGGTGACACGTACGTGCGCCGAGACAGCGCGAATTGGAGGAAAAAAAAAAAAACCCTCAATAGGTTACCAGAGTAATTCAAGGTAAACTACAAATAAAGGATAATTGAGACAGCACCCAATTAAAACAAAACAAAACAAAACAGGAAATTGGCATTAATACAATCTACAGAGTTTATTCACCAAAAAAAAGAGATATTCTGAAAGACTAGTGATAGAATTTGGAGCAGACTAGCTGGAGAGGGAATATTCCCAGAACAAGCATGCTCCGTGGGCCTCCCAGGCCCACAACCCAGAGCGAGTCGAAATGCCAGGGTCAGGGATGCCAGATTCAAACGTTTCCATGGCCAGCAGGGAGCCCTTCCTGGCAGTGCAGGTCCTCTGGCCTTTAGAAGGATCCTATGAGGACAGAGGCTGCTGCAGAGACTAGATGACAGACAGACTCACCTACAACCTCGGGTGAGGAGACAGATCCAGTCAGAGAGCAAGTGAAGTGGCCTCATTTCCTTCCCTTTTGTCCTTGGTGAGGGGAGAAGGGGAGACTGGCATTGACTCAGCTGTGGGCAGTGGGGTGGAGAGGGCTAGGAGGGGGTGTCCAGAGCATTCTGGGGCTTTTCCTCCTTAATTTGCTATTTAGAACCGAAGGCCCAGCCATGAACCACTTTCTCCTAGAGACAAAGTGGTAGGTTTCAGAATTTCATTCACCAAGCATTTTGCAGGTGACATTTATTGATCCAGGAGCTTTGCATTCCATTTAATCTTCTCACATTCCCACCCCACAGATTAGGGGACTGATGCTCTAGGAGATGCTCATTAAGTGATTTTCCAGAGGTGACACAGATAAAAGAGTGAACCTGGGAACACGTGCAGGTCTGTGACTCCAGTCTATCGATGTGGGGGACAAGCAAGAGTAGGGCTACGGCTCAACTGAGACTACCAGGTTCTTTTACATTGTAAGTTCAGTTGATCTTTATAGTGGTCTTTAAGACAAGTGAGGCCATGAAATAACTTTAACCAAAACAAACAAAAAAACGACACAACTAGGCTCAGGTCAAGTAACTTACCCCAGGTCAACAAGGAAGCCAGGGATAGAACCAGAGTCAAACTGGGGTCTGCTACACTCCAAGATCCTTATCCTTCCCACCTTGCCACTGGGCTGTGGTAAGGGCCTTGCTCTTACCCTCAAGTTCCTACAGCCCAGCTGGAATCCAAGGCTAACACTCAGAAGGACGTTAGTAATGACAGAAGAGGGGAAAACTGGGCAGGTCAGGGAGGGAGATCTGCCGATGGATTTTGAGGGGCAGTGAGATTTCAGCTGTACCTTCAGGGATGGGTATTTAGACAGGGGAGACAGGGTAAGAGGGAATTCTAGGAGGGAAAGGAAAGCATGAGCAAAGGTGTGGCTGGAGGGATAGCAAGGCTCAGTCACAAAGCACCTTGACCATCTGCTAGAAACCTGGCCTCATCAGAGGCAAGCAAGAGCCAGAGAAGCAATGGAAGCACAACTTCAATTTGCAATTGAAGATTCACCTTGCATTGATTGGAGCCTCTCTACCTCTGGCCTCTGTGTTAGGTAAAACGATACATTTCCTCATTGTTTAAGCAGTGGTTCTCAAAGTGTGGGCCCTGGACCAGCATCATTAGAAATGCAAATTCTTAGACTTCATCCCATATCTGCTGAGTCAGACATTCTGGAGGTGGAGGCCTGGCAATGTGTATTTTAACAAGCTTGCTAAGTGATTCTGATGTACGCTAAAGTGTAAGAACCAATGCTTTAAACTAACTTGAGCCCCAGATGTAGGTTATTTGCAGCTCAAAGCCTCCATTACAGTGGTTCTTAACCTTGAATGCATATTGGAATCACCTTTAAAAATGCTTATGTCTAATTCCCACAGACAGGGATTCTGATTTAATTGGCCTAGACTAGACCTGCTCAAGAAGATTTTTAAAAGGCCCAACTTATTCAAATGTACTTTTAAGTTTGAGTTGTAGCTGTAAGGGATACGAGAGGCTAATGTAAGAGTCTACATAAAAGTGATATTCTGGGCTTCCCTGCTGGCATGGTGGTTAAGAATCCACCTGCCAATGTAGGGGACACAGGTTTGAGCCCTCGTCTGGGAAGATCCCACATGCCGCAGAGCAACTAAGCCCATGTGCTACAACTACTGAGCCCACATGCCGCAACTACTGAAGCCCGTGCACCTAGAGCCTGTGCTCCGCAACAAGAGAAGCCACCAGAATGAGAATCCCGCACAACACAACGAAGAGTAGCCCTCGCTCACCGCAACTAGAGAAAGCCCGCGCGCAGCAATGAAGACCCAATGCAACCAAAAAAACAAACAAAAAAACAAACAGAAAAACAGAACAAAAAAAAGTGATATTCTGTCAGACCAGGGCGGTGGCCATGTGTATGGATGCTTATGAGGTCAACTTGAGACGAGAGGGAAGGGAGCAGGGCACAACCATGAAAAGGATGACATAGCCGTTGAGGACACAACAAAAACTGCTTAGAACCAGCTAGACCCAAGGTAGTGGAAGATTTAACTTCCAGTAGACCTTGAGCCTCACTATATGCTCATTGTAACACATTAGCATATACTAAATGACACACTCCCAGGCACCGTGACAGTTCCAAGGCCAACCATAAAAGGCCAAACAGTGAGCAGTGGTCCAATTCCTGGAAATCTCTGCCCCTTTCCCAAAATAGCTGGAATAAACCTCCCACTCTTTAGCCTATAAAGTTACCCAGCCCATAAAAACTAACCACCCCTTATTTCGGGGTGCTCTCATTTTCTGAGACGACCCCATGCCCTGGGGCTGCTCTTGTCTTCTGAGACGGACCACATTCTGCCTATGGAATGTGTACCTCTCTCAATAAACCTGTTTTCACTTTACTATGGCTCGCTCTTGAATTCTTTCCTGTGCGAAGCCAAGGACCCTCACTTGGTGACTCATCCCAGGGACTCACCTATGACCTGGGACATGACCATTCTCTCCTGCAACAAACTGGCCAGGCCTTGGTAACACACCACAGGGCAGTGGGGTATAGGGAAGAGCCAAAGATGACTGTTTCCTGTTGGCACAAGTGTCTGGACGGGGGTACCCTTCCTGGGCAGGTTCAGGTTGGAGGGGGAAGAATGTGAGCTATAGCCTTGGAAATGATGAGTTCTATTTTGGCTCCTTCAGGGTTAAGGGAGCTGTGGAACATTCAGAGGGGGAGGTCAGGGTGGCAGTCAGATACGTGGTTGTGTCCCTCTGGGGAGAGGGCAGCGCAGATACAGAATAGGGAGGCCTCAGCAGAGAGGCTGAAGGGGATTGCAGTGTCCAGGGCTTGCCATAGAGTGAGAAGGGCAGTGGGCCGAAGAAGAGGCTCCCACAGCAGGGACTGGGGAGGCACTGCCAGGGCGGAGGAGAGCCTGGCGAGAATTCTGGATCTGCAGGGAAAGAGTGATTCAAGAAGGAGGTCTGAAGGCCCAGGAGCACTACGAAGTGGTTGTTGGATTTGGCAATAAGGGAGCCAAGTGACCTTGGAGAGAGCAGAGTCTGTGCAGGGGTGAGGCTGGGGAGGAAGGGGGGGAGGGAGGAGGAGCCCAAAGGCAGGGGGCTGGGGGCAGACGGGAGGGGAAGGAGGGAAGGCAGGTGTAGACGACTCTCTTAAGGGAAGGTGGCCTCTGGAGTGGGACACAGGGTCAAGGGGATGTCTTATGGGGACCTTCCTGGCAGGATGAGTGGGTGAAAACAGCAGCACACAAACTGCCAGGAATTTACCTTTCAGAGAGCCTCTTCAAGCCTTTGTCTGCAGCAGCAGATACCACCTAAAGGCTGGGTACATCTGTCACCTGC
Source organism: Hyperoodon ampullatus (assembly GCF_949752795.1). Lineage (NCBI taxonomy): Eukaryota > Metazoa > Chordata > Mammalia > Artiodactyla > Ziphiidae > Hyperoodon > Hyperoodon ampullatus. The sequence continues at coordinate 50,834,847 of NC_136927.1, read as the reverse complement.
ACAGTAAAAAGTGGCTAAAAGCAGAAACTCTGAAGCAAGACAGTCTGGGTGGGCACCTCAGAAACTGTGCAAACTTGGGCTAGTTAACATCTCTCTGTCTCAATTTTTCATCTGTAAAGTGGGGACAATAGTAATCATTACGATAAATCTTCCATCGCGTTATATGCCAGGCACTGTAGTAAGTGCTTTATGAATAGTTACTCTTCAATCCTCGCCGCAGACCTACAGAGGTAGGTGTGGAGAGGATTAGTGGGTGAATATAAATAAAGTGCCTAGAATCGTGCTTGGCACGTGGTAAACACTAGATGATGGTGCAGTTACTCATGTTATCGTCATTATTATTCTACATGACTGAGGGAAAGTCAAAGCCCCCAGAAAGCCAGCTCCTGTTGCTAGCCTGCAAATGTCTCCCCAAACGTCTCCAGAGGTTTCTGAGCATGTGAGAGGGCTCAGACTCGCCAGGCCCGAATGTACGCTCCACGAGGAGAGAGGTGCAGCGGTGAACAGATTCCTCAGGGCCAAGACCATAGCTTGGTCTGTGGTAGGCCCTCAGGAAATATTTGTTAAATGAATAAATGAAAGGGAATTCTCCAGCAGTCCAGTGGTTAGGACTTGGCACTTTCACTGCAGGGGGCACGGGTTCAATTCCTGGTCGGGGAACTAAGATCCCACAAGCCGAGCGGTGCAGCCAAAAAAGAAAATTTTAAAAAGGATCGACGAAGTATTGGGGCCATTTGCCCCAACTTCCAATCTGCAGTATCAGTTCCTTCTCAGACGTCCCGACCCGGTGGCCACCCACCCTCTGCTTGCACATCTCACGCAGTGAGGCCGTCACTACCCGCTAAGGCAACGTTCTCCTTCTGGATGGTTCGGATGGAAGGCCCTGTCACTTCCACGCTGGGGTCCCGGCTCTGCCCTCCTCCAGCGTAGAAGGTGGCGAGCCTCTCTGAACCTCCCCCTGGCCACAGAGGATTTCCAGGCTGAGTGTCTGTCATCTCTCCCTTGACTCCCTGTGGCCTATTCACAACTCAGCCCCCAGAGGGATCCTGTTAAGAAGCTCTGTCTGATCTTCTTTCACCTCCACTCAAAACCCTCCAGGAGGGCTTACCTGGTGGCGCAGTGGTTGAGAGTCCGCCTGCCGATGCAGGGGACACAGGTTCGTGCCCCAGTCCGGGAAGATCCCACATGCCAAGGAGCAGCTGGGCCCATGAGCCATGGCCGCTGGGCCTGCGCATCCAGAGCCTGTGCTCCGCAGCGGGAGAGGCCACAACAGTGAGAGGCCCACGTACCGCAAAAAAAAAAAAAACCCTCCAGGAGCTTCCAGCTCAGAGGACAAGCTAAGGTCCCTTCATGGCCAGCGAGGCCCTATACAAGGCCACCTCCCACTGCAAACCACTCTCTTTCCATCCCAGAGCGAGAAATTCTGACAGTCCCTGACAGTTTTTTTTATTGGTCAAGAATTCTTTATAAAATCCACACACACTCATCCACACACATACCAGATGCCTCCCCTGGCTTGGCCACCCCCTGCCCTGCTCTCTCCTGGGATCAGACCTTCCTGGCCTCACTCAGGGATGCCATCCCGCAGCCCCTCCAGGCTACCTGTGGAGGAGCAGAGAGAAGGAACCTCCTTTTCTCCTTCCCGGCTTAGAAACAGAGGCCTGTGCCTGACCTGTGGGGGGGAGCAGGTGGGAGTGACAAGCGTCCCCTTCCCTCTTTCAAACTCCCTGAGTTGCCAGCTTAGGCCCCCAGGCGCCACAGCTGCTAAGGCCTTGGGATCCTCTTCTACTTGAAGCTTCCCTGTCCCCATTTTTCAGACTGGAGAATGGAGGTCCAAAGAGGGAGGATGAGCTCCCCAGATCACAGCATTGTTGCTATAGTAGAGCAGGGACTGGAACTCAGTTCTTCCTGGCTCCCAGGAGATCAGAAGAAACCCTGCTTGACAGCCAGGACCCGGAGCAGGAGGGGAGTGCCCAGGGAGAGCAGCCCCAGGGCAGCTGAGTGAGCAGCACCGTCCGGCCAGCACTATAAAGATTTGCCAAGGGTGCCCTCTGTGACTGCCCGTGTGGCTTGCTCGGGTATACAGTCTGGGTCCGTCAGGATACTGGTAGATGTACTCAGCTGGCGTAGGGAGTTCAGAACAGCTTGGAAAAGAGAGAGAGAGGGAGAGACACTTTCTGGGGTCAGGGCCCTACCCTTGGATGCTGAAGACAAAGGGATTGGGGGAGGTACTAGTTAGCAAGACTGTCAGTCAGCCCCTCCTAGGATCTCCGTCTGCAGGTGTCCTGGTGGCCCATCTGGGGGCATGGTGGGGATGGACAAAACCCTAGGCCACAGTGAAGACAGGCTGGACCTGGGGTCTGAGTAGGGTGGAACCCCCTGCCCTGAGGCTTGGACACCCTGCTGAGCAGGCAGGTGGCTCACGTACTTGGTCGGAGAGCTGGCAGGGAGCAGTACTGGTCCAGCCAGGCCAGTGAGGTCTGGCGGAGGCTCTGCAGGCTTGCCGTAGACACCATCCCATTGAAGGACTCAAACAGAGGCCGGATGAGGATGCTGAACTGGACCCAGGTCAAGGAGCAGTTCTGTCATCCAGCTGGTACCCTCATCCATTTCACATGTAGCCCTGACATCTGGCCACTGTCCAGCCTTGAACCCTAAGGACTCCTACTGTAGCCGCCTTCCCATACTCTAAGGCTCTCCCAGCTCTCTGGCTCTCAGGCCCTTCCCCCAGCTCCTCCAGGACCTTCCTTCTGGGCTGGACTATCCCCCATCCCTGGGCTTCCTGCCCTGGCTCAGTCAAGGGCTTGACCAGGTAAGGGAGTGAGAGATTCTATGTCTTCCCACAGGCCCACCCCAGTCATGTTACTCCAAGTTTAGGTTCTCCTAAACTGCCCCTGGGACTTTCTGAGGGCAGGGCCGTGGTCCCCTCACCCAGGGGGCTCCCCCTCAGTTTCCCTCTGCTCCCAGCCCATCACTGGGTAATGCTGCTGGCCAAGATGCCAGGGGCCTTGAAGGAGGGGGTAGAATCGGAGCCCTTTCCTCTGGGATCAGCTCTGAGACCCTGCCTGGCCCGGGGAGCGGAGCCTGTGTCGGGCCCAGCCTGGTCCGGCTGCAGCGCTCACCCCGCCACTGGCCAAGGGAGGATACTACCCAGAACTTCCAGTTATGCAGTGTGCGGGTCCGGACATAGTCATCGAACATGTCTCGCATTTGGTCGAACCGCTGGTGTGTGATGGGCACTCCCGTAGCAGGCAGCTGCTGCTGGCACAGGCTGGGGGCACGGGGCAGGTCAGGGCGGGGAGTCAGGCAGCAGGCCCTCTGGCCCAGCGCCTGCAGGGCCCCCCACCCACTTGATGGCGGCATTGAGCGCCTCGATCTGGTCCCGGAGCTGCTGGGCCTCCTCCTGCTTGGCGGCTCGCTCCTGCTGCAGCATGGCGATGTACTCGGCCGTCTTCTGCAGCGTGGTGGCTTTGCTCATCTACAGCAGCACCGTAGGGCTGGGCTCAGGGACTGGGGCTCCCCCACCCTGGGACCCACTGAGGCACTGGGATGGGAGGAGGCAACCAGGTGTGTGGAGGGCCCTGGGGCTCGGGGCTGCCAACCTGGGCTGGAGACTCACCTTGACGTTGGGCTGGGTGCTGAGCGTGCTCACCAACCCGTGCAGAGTGTCAAACCCCAGCTTGATGTTGAAGCGCCGCTTCTGCTCCGCAGAGATGTGTGTGATGCGCCTATTTTCGGTCTGAGGGGGCAGAAAGTGGGGTGAGCCTAGGAGGGGGCGTGGGAGGGCCTGGGGGGAGCAAACAGACCTTAGGGTGAGAAATGGTGCCACCTTGTTGTCCAGATGGCCCCGGCTTACGATGCGTTGAGGGGAAGAGATGCACATGCTCAGAGTCCCCGGGCCCGGCAGGGCGTTGAGCTCCCCAGACAGCCGCCGCTCACCACCTGTGTCAGAGACAGACAGACCCACAGACAGACCAACACAGGGGAGAGGGTCCCATTGCCCTGGCCCTCTCATCCTGGCCCCAGATGTAGTCCCCCCTTCTTCCTTCCCCTCCCTCCCCCCACAGAGCTCCCCGATCCCTGCAACCCCTCTTTACCGCTGGGTGCTGGGGGCGAGAGCCGCTCCGCTTTGGGGACAATCAGGGGCCTGGGAGGGGCCAATGTGGCTGGACCCGGAGGTGGTCGGGGCGGTGTAGGGGCCGGGGTCGGGGGAAAGAAGGTGCAGGGGAACTCGGGGGCTATCTCCTGCTGGGGTGGAGAAGGGCAGAGAGTCGGGGTGAAGCCCCGGGGTTCACCGCCACCTCCCAGTGCCCGCCATCTTACCGGGGACCCTGGGGACTGGAGGAGGGCGCTGGACACGAGCGCAGGTTCCAGGGCTTGCTCAGGCTTGGCTGTGCAAAGACAGAACTGTGAGGGCTGCTGGGGCCCCCATCTCATCATCTCCCAAGACCCCGTCCCTCCCCTCCTCACTGCCCACACCGCTTTTGGGTTCAGGGCCCAGGTCCCTCATTCCTTGCCACCTGCCCTCCGGCTGAGCCTGCCCCTTAGCCTCCACCCTCTAATCCCACAGGCTCTCCACTCCGCATCTGGTCTCCAGCCCCCTTCCCAGCTCACCTGCTGTGAGCAGCTGTGCGAGGCAGGGATTGTTGCCCCCGGCAGTGGCAGGGGCCAAGGTCGGGGGGCTGGGTCTCCGTCCCCTGGGGGACTGGGTAGAGGGCTTGCCTCTGGGCCGCGTACCTTGGGGCACGGTGAAGTGAGGCCCAAACGGGGGCTCTGAGTACCCCGAGGGTAGAAGGTCTACGGGGAAGGGGGCGGGGGCAGGGCCTGGGCCCAGCGGGGGGGTGGGTGAAAAGGCCGTGGGAGCAGACGGTGGGGACACTCCCGGGGCAGGAGGGACAGGAGGGAAAGGGAATCTGGGAGAGAAGAGAGGCTCTTGCTGCAGCATAGCAGGCAGTGGAGCCATGGGAGGGAAAGGGGGTGGGGCACTGGGCTCCAGGCCAAGCCCCTTGGCAGGGCTGGGGTATTGGAGGAGGGGTGGGCATGCGGGAGTGGGTGGGAGCTTGGGCTTGGGGTCTTCAGGAAGGAGGAAATCAGAGCTCAGGAAGGCACTGGAGTCCAGAGGGCCAGGGCAGCTGCTCCGAGCCTGGTTGGGGGACAGAGAGCAGGGGAGAGAGCTAGCCTTTCTGAGGCCTCCCAGGCAGCCTCTTGCCCTGGCTGAGCTCTGGACTGGGCACTGGGAGAGTTGGGAGAAATGGTTCCTGGCCTCAGACACACACCCCAGGAAACTTATATTCTAATGAGGGGAAAGAGTGGAATCAATTTATGCACAAATTAGGCATGAGAAAGAGCATTAATCTTCCTGCCTGCCCATTCATTCACCAAATAACTTACCAACCTATCCATCCATCCATCCATCCATCCATCCATCCATCCATATCCATCCATCCATCCTCCATCCATTCACCTACCTATCTATGCTCTCATCTATGAGCTAGCTCATCTACCTATATTTCTACCACCCTACCAGGTATTAACCCATTCACCAATCCATCCAACCACCTATACTTCCTTACTCACCCACCAACCCATCCATAGTCTGTCCATCTATCCACCATCTGTATATTCACCAGCTGCACATCCATCCACCAGCCCATTTATTGACTACTTACTCGTTTACAAATTCATCCACCAGCCCATCCATCCAACCAACCACTCACCTACCTATATATATACCAACCATGTAAGCATCTACCCCCATCTACAACCCAGCGATCTATTCTCCAACACACCCATCCATCCACACACTCATCCATTCACTCACTTGCTCACTCATTGGGCAACCATTTACCCAGTGCCATTAATGTGCTTGAACTGTGCTAAGTATGAGAAGATGCAGCTGTGAGTAAAGCATAGCCCTTCCAGCAAGGAGCTCACAGTCTAGTCAAGGAGAGAGACCTCTCAAACAATGAACTATGCTAGTACCTGAGAAGTCTGATAACGGAGGGAAAAGGCAACTATCCTAGCATCATGGAGGCAACATCTGAAGTGCACCTGGGAGTTCCTGAACCAAAATGATAGAGTCACTGTTTCCTAAATGCACATGCTCAGCTTCGGCCTCCATGCTTCCGTTCCTGCTTCTCCTCCCCTCTGCTGGTCTCTTCTTCTGCCCAGACCCAAGTCATTCACTAAGGCCCAGAACTACCCCCTCTTCCAGGAAGTCTTCACAAGCAGCCCAGCTCCACGCTCCTCTGTCCTCAGGCTCCCCCCCAACCATCTTGTCAGTTCTGCTTCACGAGGGTCTTTCCTCCCCAGCTGAACGGTGCCCTCCTGGAGGGCACAGATGGGGTCTTTCTCCCCCCTCCAGTCTCTTACGATGGACTGAGCATACTCAGGAAGTACCCTGAATACCTCCGGGGTGTGGGCAGGTGAGCTGAGCAGGGTGAGCTCACCTGCAGGCGGTTATGTCCCGAGAGGTGGGTCATGCCCGAGCAGGCAGAGGGCACCTCCGAGCCCAGGATCCCACTGCTGAGGACAGGGTCAGCCATGGGGCCGAAGCTGGGGGGCTCCAGGAAGCTTGAGGGTGTAGGCGTCGGTGGGGGGCGGTAGTTGGTGAAGAAATCTGTAATTCGGACACACAGGGTGGCAGCTGTCAGGGCTAAGGCCACGGCTGGAAGCAGCGGGCTGGCCCTGTCCCCAGGCTGGGCTGGCAGTGGGGTGGGGGCCAGCAAGGGAGGGGGGGCCTTCCACAGGAGATTGTGAAACTGGGAGAGTTTCTGTCTCACTCAGGGGAAGCCACAGCAGAGGCTCTGGTGGGATGGGCCTGAGTGGGAGACAGCAGGGGGATGTGCGGGGGTGTCAGTGGGACACCCCAGGAAGCAGCCCTCCCACCGAGCCCCAAAACTGGCTCCAGAGGCCCCTCTTCCCCACTCCCGGCCTGGGAATCCCAGGCCTTGTCTGCTTCTGTTACCAGCTCTGCTGGGGACGTGGCGGGGCGGGGTGGTACTAGAGACTACCGGGCAGGGAAAGGGTGGGGTCCAAGGGGAGGAGGTCTAGGATGGGGAAAAGGGCATCATGGTGTCAGGAGTTCACGGAGTGAGTTAGGGGTGAGAGGGGTCAGAAGGTCAGTGGGTCTGGGACAAGTCGGGTTTGTTGGAAGGTCAATGGGTAGGGCTACAGGGACAGAGCTCAGGAGTGTGGGTGAAGGGACTAAGGGGGGTCAGAGCAGGGGTCAGAGGGTGGGCTCAGAGTGGGGGCAGGAGTGAGGGGGTGCTGGAAGGTCTGGAAGAGCTGGCAGGGATGGGGGCAGCCAGATTGTTCGAGGTGCGGATTGTGTAAGCCCCAGGCTATTCTGGTTTTGGGAAGCAGCTGCCTGAGGCCTAACCACATCCCGGGCCTGGGCGCCGCCCGCCCGCCCGCTCCCTTCCGGGCACCTTTCTCTGACCCTGAACAGCCTCCTGTCTGCACCAGCTTCCAAGGCCTCCTGGTCTGGTCAGACGTGACCCCACTGGCCTTGGATGGACCCCAGCCCCCTGGCCAAGACAGTTGGTCAGGCCTTTCTCCCGGGGGCCCCTTGAAGGAAACTCAGGAGTGGGATAAGCCAGCATCAAACCTCGAGCCAGATTGGGTCTTATTTGTGCATCTCATGTGACTGGGGGCCCGTGTGTTGCTGGATGGCCGGCTCTGCGCGTGTCAGTCTCATGTAGCACCTGTCTGTCTGCCTCCCTGTGTGTCGGTCCCACTGTCTGGAGCTCTGTCTGAGTCCGTGTGCACCTGCCCTGGTGTGAGGTGCTCAGTGTGTACATGTCTGCCCTGTGCCCACCTCTGTGTGTGTCTGTGTGTCTTTCTCGGCCACAAGGTCCGAAGGGAACTTCTTGCTGTCCTCCTGCCTCCCTTCAACAGAAGGACTGGGTGGTAGCGGGTGAGCGGCCGCCGATCCTCCACCCCCGGCCCCCAGGAACCATGGGCCTCATCACGTAGCCCCAGGAGGCTCAGGGCCGCAGAGCAGCTGCTGCTCCCCATGCCGCCCACTCCCCAGAACCCGGAGGGGCTCACAGAGCAGCAAGCCCAGCCCAGCCTGAGTCACCACGGCGTGTCCCCACCCCACGCCGGCAGAAGGCACTTCCGAGTCCCAGCCACCCGCGGAGCCCTCCCACCCTGTCGCCCCCACTGACCTGCCATCCCCTGGCTGAGCCCCTCCCCCGCCCCGTGCTTCCCCGAGTGGCCCTCACCCAGCCTCTCCCCACTCCCTGAGCCCCTCCACCAAGCCCCCTCCCTCCACAGAGTTATGGCCCCCTCACTAGGTTTCCTCTCAAGTGAGGAGCTCTTGGGGACCAAGCGACAGCCCTGACGGCCCTGGCGCTCCCTGCCCTCCCAGTTCACGGGGCGCTTAAGGGGGCCACACTAGCCGCCTCCCCTGTGTGACCCACAACCCCTACCGTAGGTTGCCCTCGCTGGCCCCCACTCTGGCAGCCACCCTGCGCTGAGAGAAGTCGCTTCCCAGCCCCGGTCGGTCAGGTTTTGCCCAGAGCCCGGGTTTGGCGGGGAGCGGCTGGGCTCCTACCTGCAGCAGGGGTCTGTGTGCCCAGACGGGGCTGCTGCCCTCCCAGGCTGGTCTGCTCCCAGGGCACTGCCATCAACACTGCTGTCCCCGCAGCCCCCAGCCCCCACCCAGGCAGGCATGGGGGTGGTTCCTCATTCCCTCGTCCCCGCCCCATAGGCCTCCACCTCTTAACTGACAGGCCCAGGACCCTGCCAGTCAGGAAGGAGTGGAGGGGTCACCCAATGCGAGCCTTTATCCCAGGAACCCCCTTTCTGCGCCCGAGGCCTCTGCTGAGACAGGCTGAGCCTCCAGGTCTGACCCCCAGCATGGCTCCGGAGCCCCCTAAGTGTGTGGCTATCAGCAGCAGTCTCCAAGGTCTACAGCTAAGTGAAGAAAGCAACGCGGGAAACAGGCTGCTACAGAGACAAAAAGAGACATTGGTCCACATGTGCTATATAGACATGGTATCTCTGGAGGGACATGAGAAACCAGCGACTGGTGGCCCTGGGGTTCAGGAGAGGGAGCCAGGGCCAAGGGCTACTTTAAAGAATGCTTTGTAAGATACGATTCCTGGGATTTTCTTAAAAATAACATAGGAGGGAAGAATTGGGTGAGGTCTAGATGAGATAAGAATGGCCAAGAGGTGATATATGTTGACGTTGGTGAGGATTCCATGAGGGTCAGTGAACTACCCTCTCTCCCTACCTGTGTGTATGCTTGAAATGTTCTTTAATAAACAGTTTTTTTTAATGAATTATATAAACACTAATAAATAGACCCAAACAAAGGAGAGCCATCAAAGTCCCTCTCTCCCCTGAGACAGTCCCAGCATCTACTGCTCTCCTGGGAACTCCCCAGAGCCTGCAGCTTCAATGCTCCTGGTCCCCCGTCCCCTGCTAGGTACCCTGTCTGGCTTGCTCTCACCTGAGGCCACAGCACCTGCATCCCAAGGCCAGACAAAGGGAGACCAGGAAGATCCCTGAGAAATCACCCAGATCATCCGCCCTCCCAGAGGGGCCTGGGACTGGCCTGAGGTCTCAAGCGTACTGGGGCTTTCCTCCCACTGACCCTGACCAGCCACTCACCCAGGGGGAGGGACCTGCCCCACCTGAGATCTCCATGAAGTCATCCAGGCTGGGCTGCAGAGGCGTCAGGTCCGGCTGGATCATGTCAGCGTTGCCGACATAGGCTGGAGGGGGCAGTGGTGATGTCAGCAGCATCGAGCAGGACGGAGTGGGGGCACCCATGCCCGGCCATCCTCCCTTGACTGCCTGGATCCCCTTAGGCCTCCCTTTCCTGGCGCAGCCCCTCACCGTCCTCGGGGGGCAGCTGCAGGGGTGTAGGGCCAGGCTGAGTCATGGTGAAGAGTGTGTCGGAGATGTCGGACAGAAAGCAATCGAGATCCAGAAGCTGCCGCCCGCCGGTCTCCTCCTCTGGGCCCGCCAGCAGGACGGGCACCACGCTGGTGAAGAGCTGCTCGCACCATCGCTCCGGTGGCTGCCACCCCCCTTCCCCCTGAGGAGACAGAGCTGTCAGCAGCCCCAGGCGGGCTCCACTGCCCTACTCCTTCCCAGTCTGGAGACACAGGGGCCTCCCGCCGCCCCCTGCCTGGGGGATGAAGTGGTCAGCCACCCAGAGGGCCTCTCTGCATATAGCCCCTCCTCTCCTCTCTCCGGTGGACCCAGTTTGCTGCCTGAAAGGCTAGGGTCACCCTACTGGCCTCCAACAACTCCTCCCAGGAGAGAGGCTGGGGTGGCCTGCTGAAGAGATGAGGGTCCCTTCCTGCGCCTACACTTTTCCCTACCTGGGTCCCCAGTTCTTAGAGCCTTCTGTTCCCCCATGCTTCCCCACCACTTGCTTAGTGAACCAGAAGGCTTGGGGTCTTCCCACCACTGCGCTCCAATGTTGCCCTTCCCAAGAGGTGAAAAGCTCAATTAATCAACCAGAGGACACACCCACTCCACTCGCGTCCCACCCTCACCCCACCACCACTGCCTCGCGCACCCAGAGGGAAGCATCCATTCTCTGGGTCCAGGGAGCACCCACCTGCTTTGGGGCCAGGAGATCCCCTTCCCTGCTGGACTTACGGAGCTGCAGGAACACACAAAGGTGGACACTGGATCCCCTTCCGCTCCTCCATCGCTCCCCGCCAAGGCCTCCCGTACTCACTAGCTCCCCTAGATCAACCGGATCCCTCACTTCCCCATGGAAGCTCTTTGGCCCTGGGAGGTAAGGAGGTTGCGAGGAGGCCCTGTGGCCACTGGGTGGCGCTGTCGGCCTCGGTCTTAATGGAGGACAGGGTAGGGCTTGGGGTTGGGGGGAAGCCCTCCGGGGCTCTTGCAAGAGAGGCCGTGGCCAGAAGTCGCAGGGGAAAGGGCCCCCCACTGACCCGCTTCTTGTAGTAGATGCGCCACTTATGGTACTCGCGCATCACCACCTCGATGCGCCGCTTCCAGTAATTCCCCTCCAAGACGACGGCCTGAGGAGGGCCGGATAGGGGACTCAGTGCGAGGGGTGGCACTGACCCCACCCCTCACCCAGTCTCCCTCTGGGCCAGCCCCTCCCGCTCAGCATGAGGAGTGATGGGCAGGAGGGGCCTGGCTTGGTGGGGCGGCAGGTGGTTGGTCCCGTGGTCTCAGCTACCTCCGGTTTCCGGTGCTCATCAGCCTCAGGCCCCTGCAGGGGGGTCACGAAGCCACACACGGGGCTCTTCCTCCGCTCCACATCTGAGAGAAGAGCGCCAGGTCAGGGGTGTCCAGCTCCCTCATCTCCCACTCCAAAGGGACTGGGACTCAAGTGCCACACTATGAAATCCTGCCTGCCTGGCCTTCCATGCTCTGATTAAGTGCCACCTCCTCCAGGAAGCCTTGCTGCCTGCTCTAGCTCTCCCAGATCTCCCTCTTCTATGAGACCCTGTAAAACAAACCTCCCACACCCCATCTGCCCCCTTGGGAGCCTGGTAGGTGTGCAGGCAATGCTTGCTGAATGGCATTGTTGGGCCACACGAAGTTAATTGCCCCAAGAAGGTCCTGGTCAGGCTGGCGGGCTAGAGGCCCAGAGCCCTGGTCCCCTGCTTCAGGATGCCCAATTCCATCCCAGAGAACCACTGCTGGCCCACTTCAGGCCACTGCCTGAGCCCTTTCTCTGCCTCCTCCACTCCCATCCCTGTCTTCAACCCTCATCTCTCTCCAGGCTCCTTTTTGGCCTATAAACAAATTCCAGGCTCTCCTTTACCTCTCAAACTTTCCCCTTCCTTTGCTTCCCAACAAGCTAAATTTCTTCCCGTCACCCCTTTGCTTTCCTCCCAGACTCTGGCACACCACATCCACCTCTGCCCTCCCAGTTGCACTGTCACCTCCGGTACCTCAGCATCTGCCCGCACACCCACCCCGCTGGCCCAGCTCCTGAACTCAAGGCTCTGGCCCTCCCCAGTCTGGTCCTCCGAGACCTTGGCTGTAGGGCACCCTCCTCCTCCCTAAGCCCCGGGAGCCTTCCCTCTGTTCTCCTACCTCCCTGACCACTTTTCACTGGCCCTTCTGCCAGGCCCACTCCCCCTAGCCTCTCTCACCCTGCTCCTTTCCAGTTTCAGACCCATCTTCCAGCTGCCTGGGGAACCTCCACTAGGATGTCTCAAAACATCACTCTCAGATGTTTGGGAACTTCCCTCCCAATCCCAAGCCTCCTCTGGACTGCCAACACTGCCTCCCATTCTCCCAGCTCCCCACCCTCGCCCAGTGTCCCCATCTAATCCATGGACTAACCCTCTCAATCCCAAGGGTGTGTGGCATTTCTTCCACCGTCCCCTCCCCTCCATATTTTCACTGTTCCCCCTGGTCTGGTGTCATTTCTTGCCTAGACCTCCCTGACTCCAGCCTCATGCTCTCCAGCCCATCTTCCTGATGCGGGCAAGTCAATTCTTCCTAAAGGGCAGTACAGGCCTAAACCCCTCCATGGCTCCCTGAACCTCCAGGATAAAGCCCACACCCCTTAGCTTGGCTTCCAAGCCCTCCGGGACTGGCCCCACTGCTTCTCCTGCCTTTCCATCGCCTTCATATGCCCCACCTTGAAGCCAGACCCTAACCCCCACCCCCACCCCCAACAGCCCTCTGGTTTTATTCTACATAGAATCCCCTTCCCTTCCCTCTGCCTCATCACGTCTGCCCTCCCATCAGGATAGCCTAGGGCTGCCCCTGTTCTAGGAAGCTTTCCCTTGTCTGAAACCCCATGGTCCCATGTGCCTCACTTTCCACCCTGCCTTGGCCATTTCTCTACATGCTGGCCTCTCCGTTGGGAGTGAAGGCAGAAGCTGTGCCCTTTAGCCCCAAATCCTTACATCTGGCACAGAGCTTGGCACACAGCAGTCCAGGCTGCATGGACTCCTGGGGGTTAGAGCAAGGAGGATGTCAGAGTATCTGTTTCTGGCTGCCTCGTTGAGGATATGAGCACCAGGAAAGACTGGGCTTGCCCAGGGCCCCCAGAGAGTCAGTGCTGAGCAGGCCTGGTCAGGCTCTGCCCTTCCCCACTTGGCAACCCTGTGCTCTGGACAGAAGGGCAGGGGTCATGTGGCTTCTTAGAGCTGGGACATGCTTTATTTAACAATGATAAGTTCATCCATTCATGCAGCCTCCTAGGCCCTTGCACCTATGCTGGGATAGATGCTGGGACAGGGGATCCATGAATGAATCGGGGATGAATCTCCCAGCTTAGTGGGAGAGACAAGGAAAGCACACACACCACATGAGCTAAAGCAAGGTGGAGAGTCAGCTCATGAGAGGTGCTCTGGGATATCAGAGGAAATCAAGATGACTTGGGGGTGTGGAAAAGGAAGGGCTCTTGGAGGCCAGGAGCCTGCCTAAGGGTGGGGGCGTGAGGGGGAGGAGCCAGGCAGCCCTCCAGCAATCCCACTCCTCCCCCTTTCCTGAAGCCCCCCTGCAAACCTTCCGTGTTCAGGGAGGAGGAATCCTGACATTTGTTAGAGGCCTGGTGTTGCTATTATCACAATAATAGTAGTAAATCCCAGCAGCTCACCTTCAGGGAGCCCTTGTGTGTTTCAGGCCCTGTGCTGAGATGTGGACCATCTATCTCGCTGAAAACTCACAGCAAACCTCAGCAATAGGATCTATTATGATTCCCACTTTACAGATGAGCAAGCACCAACTGGGGGAGGCTAGGAACTTTCCCAAGGTCACACAGCTAGGGTGTGCTAGAACTTGACTCAACCCCCCTCTGACTTAGAACTTGGAGTCCTTCCATCAACTTGTGCCACAAGCTGGGTGAGGACCCCTGGGTGGCATCAGAAATTTCTTCTGCAGAGAGAAGGGTCTGCACCCCATCCAGCTTTGAGGGGAAAGGGTAGAGGGTGAAAACTCGGGGTGGGGTGGGAGGGTGAGGGAGTTAGAGACACCTTCTCCCCCCGGCCTATCAGCTTCCTGGTTTGGGCAGGGCCCATCCTTAACATTCTCAGGCGAGGGCTGGAAGCCAGCCAGCTGGGAGCAGTGGAAGGGGCGCCGGGCCGAGCTGGAGAGCCCTGACTTCACAGCCAGTCATAGCTCTGCTCCTTTTATGCTCAGTGACCCTGAGTAAGTCACTAGCCTTCTGGGTCTCACTTGCTCGTCCATAAAATGGGGGTGATAAAACCTATCTCCCAGGGTTGCTAAGAAGCCTTAAATAAGATGATTTAGGAAAGTGCCAGGCACAAAGATGAATAGAAACCAAAAACAAACAAAACAAAAAAACCCACTTGTTTTCTCTGCTTGAGTGGAATCCAGCGGGGCCACTACAGAGAATACCGTGTGTGGTCCCTCCTACGCTGTGTTCCCAGCTCAGCGCAGCCTTTGATCCTACAGGAGGACCTTACTGAGCTGGACAAGGTCCAGCACAAGGTCCAGCACAGGTCTCTCAGCCTCTGCTACCCTGCCATGGGGCATAGGTGGGTTTTGTATCCCCAAATGAATGACCGTGACCTCCTCAAGGGTACATCGGATTCAACCATCATTTATTAAGCACCAACTTTGTGCCAGCCCTGTTCATACCCATTATCCCCATGCCAGCCATCAAAGTTAGGACTCTTGGCCTCATTTCATAGATGAAAAAATGGGTTCAGAGAGGTTAGACAACTTGCCTGCAGTCACACAGCCAGCAAGGGGCAGAGCCAGGGTGGGAAACCAGCTCTGGGTGACTCCAAGACCAGAGTCCCTTCCACGTGGCCTCTCTGGGCCCCCTCCCCCCAAATCTCCATGGTGGGGAAGCTAAGGACGTCAATGGAAGGCTGGTGGAGACCCACCAGGATCTGAGTTTCCCCTTTGCAAAGCGGTGTGATTGGCCCGGATAGTATTGAATGCCTCTTTCTACCCTGGCATTTGAGGCACCTGACTACACTAATGGGATGCAGAATGGGCCTTGAACTGTTCCCCAAATCTCAGCTCACTTTAGGACTTCCGAAGGGTGACCCCTGCTGTGTCCAACTTCACAGTGGAGAGCACCCTTTGGGACACATCCCCCAAGACCCTCTGGGTTTAGAAGCTGTTGAGGGGTCCTGATGCTGGGGACCTGGCTTCCCCCAAAGCTCTCTGTGGTTGCTGGCCCTGAGGGCCCTGGGGGTTTCTGGGGCAGCCCCTTTGTCAGTCCTCCTGCTGGGGCCTGTGGTGCCCACTCACACTGGATATACCAGGCCCTCCAGATGGCGTTGTTGAGGCGGATCTTGTCCCGGCACAGCAGCTTGAGGCCTTTGAAATTCTTCCACTTGGGAGAAACCAGCTTGCCACTGTCAGAGGGAGAGGGCTGGGTCAGGGGGGGCGTGGAGAAAGGGGATGGTTGGAGGGGGCTGGCTCCACTTTCTTTCCATGCACGAGGCACTCATCTATGGTGGGCGACTTGAGGGACACCCCTCCCAAATCCTGCCCCTCACTCTAATCTGCCTGAAATGCCTACCCTGAGAGGCAGACCTTTAAAATACTCTCCCAGGTCCCCACTTGGGGCCTCTGTGTTCTTTGGTGAGACCTGCTGAAATCTGTTTATCAGCTCAGGTGTCAGAAAGACAATGCCCATTGGCCTCACAGGCATCTATCTCATAGGCTGGCTAAGGAGGGTTTTCGCCTCTTACTTAAGGAAACTGAGGGTCAAGAAATGAATGGGGGCTTCCCTGGTGGCGCAGTGGTTTAGAGTCCGTCTGCCACTGCAGGGGACACGGGTTCGTGCCCTGGTCTGGGAGGATCCCATATGCCGCGGAGCGGCTGCACCCGTGAGCCATGGCCGCTGAGCCTGCGCATCCGGAGCCTGTGCTCCGCAACGGGAGAGGCCACAGCAGTGAGAGGCCCGCGTACCGCAAAAAAAAAAAAAAGAAACGAATGGGGGGCTTCCCTGGTGGCGCAGTGGTTGAGAGTCTGCCTGCCGATGCAGGGGACACGGGTTTGTGCCCTGGTCTGGGAGGATCCCATATGCCGCGGAGCGGCTGCACCCGTGAGCCATGGCCGCTGAGCCTGCGCATCCGGAGCCTGTGCTCCGCAACAGGAGAGGCCACAACAGTGAGAGGCCCGTGTACCGCAAAAAAAAAAAAAAAAAAAGAAACGAAGGGGACATGCCCAAGGTCACATGACATGATGGAGACTCACTCAGGACCTGTGGCTTTTTCTCCACCAGTCTCACTGGCCCCCTTAGGCCTAGGGGATGGGTAAGGTTTGTCTGAGTAGAGACAGAGCCTCTTCACCAGAGGCAGCCTCCAAGCAGCCAGCCACAGCCTTTTCACTGCCCTTCTGGTGTCTGCCCAGCCCAGAATCCCAGGATGGCAATCTGTACTGACCTGGAAGGTGCGCCCCTTCCCAGGGGTGTGCGCAACACAATAGCCACCAGGGCCCACCCAAAGGAAGGCAGCTAGGATGGTGGAGTGATGGGCAGGGGGCACATTGACCCTAACCCTGACCCTGACTCTAACCCTAGTAGTCAATCAAATCCATGAGACGGAAGGGCTCTACCAGGTGAGGGGCTTGACTCTTAGGGTCCTGATGGGCACAGGCCAAGTCTGCCACCCCCGGGGAGCTGAGGCCAAGATGTTCAGGGTCTTAGACCCCTGCTGGTCCCTCCCTCTTCCCTCCTCCCTCGCTCCTCATGATTCACAAGCTGGGGTTATGCATGAGTCCCCTCTGGCCCAGCTTCTCCAACCCCTGCTCACATGGAAGGCTGAGGCCCCAAGGCTGTCTTTCAGAACACCAGGCCTGCTCTCTCCAGGGCCCTCTCCCAGTTCCTGGGGGTGAGGGGCAGGTGGGTGGCAGTCTGGCTCCTGCAGCCCTTTGAGTGCATGGGTCACTGGGTCCCCTCTACTCTCTGGTCTCCAAGCTCCTGTGTTTGCTTTGGGGTTGGGGGGGACTGCTACCCCCAGGCACAACAGGCCTCATTACCCAAATAGAGTACATGGCCCAAGCACCCAGGTCTGCTGGCTGGTCCCTTTCCCTCCTAAGGCAGATAAACACCATCTGTCTAATAGGGACACACGGGGTAGGGGCACTCTGATACCTCCTGGGCCAGCTTCTTATGTGGCACCTGCGGGGACTCCTGAGTTTGTTGCCCCAGCCTGTATCCCAGCAACCTCCCAGCCCACTCTGATCACCCAGCACCCTACCCCCAGCCTGCCTGCCGTCTCTCCTCCATTTGCCTGCTGAGGTAGCCAGGCAGGGCTGGGGGAGGTGAGACAGTGACATCCACGCCCAGGAGGAAAGGATTTGGTCTGTGCTGGGCCTGTTGGCTGCGAGGGGAGGAGAGGGGCCCAGCCGGGAGCCAAAAGCCTGTGACCAGGGTTCAAGGAATTCTTATGACCAATAGAAATTCTGGGAATCTTGGGGATGGGATGGAGAAAACTCAGAACACCCCGCCCTCCCCCACCCCCACACACATATCTACCTTGTGGAAATTTCCCTGGAAATTTCCTTAGAGTCCTGCTTGCTCCCCCTCACTCCCGAGGCCATTCTTTCCATAGCTAGCCAGCTCTGACCATGAACAAGTGTTTTCTTGGAACTTCCAGAACCTGCCTCCCTGAGGGTTCCACCCACAGAACCACGGAACACGGGCCAAGCTGCAGGCTGTCCTCCGGGTCAAGCTGGCCAGTTCTTCCTGGCACCTCTGGACTCCTTGCCTTGCTGTCCCTGCCCATCTCTTTACTCTCTTGGGATACCCCAGCTTCCACAATCCTCTCCCCTCCAAGGAACCCCTAAAATTAGGGGTCTTTAAGGGCTAAAACACTGTCCCAGTCTGAGCCTCAGTTTTTTCCTCTATGGGGGAACTCAAAGACTCCTCTGATACTGAGCCACTAACATCCCTGGCACTTAGGACCCCACCTGGGGCGGGCCACAGAGGTTGAATATTCTGGGGGTTTAGGGAGAAAGCCCAGCCCTCTCTACCCCAGCTGCCCCTGAATGGGGTCACATCAGCTTCCTGTCAGCCTCCTAGTGTGGGCGGTTCTTGGAGTGCGCAACGCCCCCTGCCTTGCCATTTCCCCTGAACCTCCCCTTTTGGTCACTGTGGTCTGGGATAGGGGCATGGGCCAGCCCAGGCAGAGCAGTGTGTAATGTAAAGCAGAAAGCTTAAGTCGGGAATGGATGGGAAAAGGGGGACCCTGGGGGAGTCTGGGGAGCAGGGGTGCCCAAATCTGGTGTACCATGACCTGAGATGCCCTGTCCCAGGAGGTCCCCTGATGTCCGAGGAGGGGAGGGAGGAAAGGGATGGGAATTTGAACTTTCCACACAGGTCTGGTGCTCTGGATGATCAGATTGCAACACGACCTGGGCCCGGGGCCAGAGCGTGTGGGCCAAGGTTACAAAGCGTCCAGCCAATGGAGTTGAGGCTGGGCGCCACAGTGGGGGGTGGGCAACACTCCCCCCCAATCCCCACCCCAGCTCTCGATCCCAGTCAGAACAAGTGCAGGTCTGTAGCCAGCGGTTCTCAGAAGAGGAGGAGGCGCCGCAGAGGAAGAGGAATATTTACACAGAGAAAAGATCAAGGCTGGCCGATCCCCCTTTCTCCCCTACGGTTCTCGGTTGATAATTTATCCTGGTCCCTCCGCTCCGGGGAACTTTGCTCTCCGGGGCACTGAGCCAGGACCCCGGTTCGCGCCCTCCCCTGGGACACAGGCGTGGAGCTGGGGCCGGGCACGGCCGGCGTGCTCTGCGACGCGTCAAGCAGGGGTTCCAGGCAACGTTAGGCGCTCAACCTCGCGTGGCGACCCGGGTGGGCGAGGCCAGGCCTCCCGGAGACCAGCCCCGCGCGGCCTGCAACACCCCCTGCCGGACCACGGCTGGGAAACTAAGAGTTGCGCCCCTCTGGGCCGGCCGGGGCACCCTTCTCCCGCCAACCTCGACCTAGCAGGTCAAGAACAGGTGTCCCAGCAATTGAGGGGTGCAGGGTGGACGAGAGACTGGGTTTCAGTCGACGTTGTCTATGAATTGGGACAATCATGGGCACGAGGTGTATCGCGAGGGTGCAAGAATAGAGCGGGCCTGGGCGGGGACTGCCGCGTTGGGAGCGGAAGGCTGCAGGTTGTCCGGTGGAGTGGCCCCCGGAGTGGAGGGTGGCGATGTTAGGATGGCCTAGGGTCCTGGGAGCGCAAAGGATGCCCTGGGGGCATTCTTTGGGGGCAGAGGGGTCGGGACGGGGGAGAGAGGCCCGCGGTGGGCCTACGGAGGTCGAGGTGGAGGGCAGGAGATCCCAGCCTTAGGGAAGGGGCCTTGGTGCTGAGGAATGGGAACCAGGAGGCGCGCAAGCATGTCGGGGGGCAGTGGGCTGGGCCGGGGTCACAGGACGCTCCGGGCTGGGGAGAGGAGGGTATCCAGGATGTGGCCGGAGTCTCTGAGAGCAGCCGGGACCAAGGCTGGGGGCCGGGTGGGG
The DNA here is from genome assembly GCF_949752795.1 of Hyperoodon ampullatus. Lineage (NCBI taxonomy): Eukaryota > Metazoa > Chordata > Mammalia > Artiodactyla > Ziphiidae > Hyperoodon > Hyperoodon ampullatus. The sequence goes on along the minus strand of NC_136927.1, from coordinate 50,815,436 downwards.
TGTCCGGGGCCCCAGAGCGCGGTCCCGCCATGGAGGGCCGAGGTCGTCGGCCCCGAAGCCCCCCTCACCTGTAGGCCAGGCTCATGCACTCGAAGAGGCGGGTGAGTGTGGGGTCGATACTGCGCGGCCCGAAGTCGGCGAGCCCCAGGGGCCCCTCCTGGTCGCGCCGCCGGGTCAGCGAGTCGCTGTGCGGCGATGACACCATGAAGTGACCGCTGTGGATGACTTGCGAGCGGAGCAGCCCGCCTGCGCTGCGCCGGGTACTTGGGCCCTCCGAGTCTGTGTCTGAGTCCGAATCCGGGCTGGGGACGACCCGCGGGCCCTGCAAGCCTGCGACCAGACCCGCCAGCGCTCCGGCCGTGGCCATAGCCGCTGCCGCCTCGCCTGGGCTAGGTGCAGCTGGCCGCGCAGCCCTTGGGGCCAGGCCGGATCATTAGCATAGCCCCGCCCTCCAACCACGATAGGTCGCTCGAAGGGGCGGAGCCTCGTGGCTTGCAGGAGTGGACGGGGCTGGCTTAAATTAGCATAATCAATGCGCCAGGTGTGAGAACGCTGGCCTGGAGCTCCCGCGGGTCTAGAGTTTGGAAGAGGAGGAGGTCCCTATGTCCCCTCCCGTCTTTCCTTATGCTGTGACCACTTGGAGTCCTGGCGGAACCGCCCCTACTTCACCCAAAAGGGGTCTCAAGAAGAGTCGTTCACACCTGAGCCAGAAAGCGCCTCAGTGCCAGGGATTCCTGCCCCCAGGGGTGCCCTCCCGTGAAGCCCCTTACCTAACTACTGCCCCCCTGCTCTCTTGGATCTCCCGGCTCACATTCACCCCCTCTCAGTGCTCCACGCAGCTGGAAGCACCCACCTCTCAGAAGTCTCGCGTGGCCTACCCACAGGAAGGTCTCAATACCTCCAGTTACCATTATAATCATCACTGTACCTGCACAGAGGTCCTGGGGGTTAGATGAGCGTGAATCCTGCTTGGCCACGCAGGATCGTTACCGGTGGTGATGGCTAATCGCTGGCAAGGCAGAGCCTTGGTCACCCTCCCCTGGACATCCCCTAGGCAGGCCATCTGCTCTGGGCCCCCTCCTCTCACCAACCCAGTGGTCCACCTTGTGTTCCTGTTTCTGAAGGCCCTCTTCTCACCCAGAGGACACAAACTAGGCTGTTGGGTCTGAGGCAATCACACCTGTCACCTCACTGGCGCCTTTAACAATCCTTAGAGGAAGAGTTCTTGCCCCACATCAGAGGGGGCACCAGAGTCCACAGGAGTGGAAACAGGCCCACGTATCTACAGAGGGACAGTCACAAAGCCTGGTCTAGAAGAATTCCGGCCTTCCCACCCAGGGCTATCTCTGGTGCGGGGGCAGGTGAGGGCTGGAGGCAAATGTTAACCTCCCTTAGTTTTGCAGAGGGTGTGGCCTAGTTAAGTCACAGGAGGGAAAGGGGAGGAAGTGGTCATTTGGGGGCTGAAGGCTTGGAAAAGATTCCCCCACACACTTTCTTCCATCCCATGGTAGGATCACACAGCCCCCACAATCAAATGGCAGTGCCCCGAGGGCCCCTGGGACCGCTTGAGGTGCTGAAATGGTTACCCAGGCTGGTCACAGGCCAGCGCTTCCACACACCACGTCCCTTGGACAGGTTCCCTCTGTCCCTGACAAACAGTCACCTCACATTCCCAGGAGCCCCAGCTGCCCTGCTCCACTTGCCCCCTGCTGCTCTCTGCAGGGGGTTCATTCTCCCTGCCCACCTCTCCCAAATTCTGGGGCTCCTCGTGTGCCCACCTCAGCCTGCCTCCTCTGGAGAGAGGGCCCTCCCTAAGTGGCCCTTTTGGGATCCTTGGCACAGTGGATTTCCCTTATGTGCCTGTCTGACTTCTCCCCTGGCCTCCGGGCCCTGAGGCAGAACTGCGTCCTAGAGTATCTGAGCCCCCGTGCTGGGCACCCAGGGACTTGGGGAACGTACTGTGGAGGTAGGAGTAGGAAGCAGGGCCTCCTCTCCCTTGGTGCCTCCTAGCTTCCGGGGCCCTGGCTTAAGCAGACACCTGAATTGATCCTGCTCTGCCACTAATTCCATGAATGACCCTGGGCAAGTCTCTGTCTTACTGGGGATCTGTCTCTCTGTAAAATGGGGAAGTTGAATTCAGTGATTTCTTAGGGTCCTGCAACTTGAACCACCCTTGGTTCTCCGTCCCTGCTATCAGCATTCCAGCTCACCCTCCCAGGCTCCTCAGGCCTCCTGTCCCCAGGAGAAAATCTCAGAGTTGTGTTCTGTGGTTCAAAAGACTTTCCCTTGAGCTGGTTCTCAGTAGGGTGGATTATCTCCCTCACCCCTTGCCCTAACCCTCCACAGGCATCTGCACCCCATTTCTGCCCTCCTGAGGGCCTGATAATACCTTTGGAGGCTTAAGAACTGAAAAGACAATCCCTCTGCACATAATTCAAAACAAAACAACACTACAACAAATAAAAGGAAGTCCAAGATAAAGAAGGACCTATTGTATAGCACAGGGAACTATATTCAATATCTTGTAATGACTTATAATAGAAAAGAATCGGAAAAGAATATATACTATATATATATGAAAAATATATATATATATAAAGAATATATATATAAAAAATGGAATCACTTAGCTGTACACCTGACAAACTAACACAACACTGTAAATCAACTATACTTCAATTAAAAAAAAAAACAATATGACACAAAAAATACAAAACAGTTACCCAAATGAATTTTGGAAAAAAAAAAAAACTCACTTATCTGAATAATAAAAGTCAGTCCACAAATTCTCATTTCTCCCATGATGACATCTTCAATTTTAAAAATACGTATATCAATTACTAAATTTTAAAAAGTGTTCTGGGACTTCCCTGGTGGCGCAGTGGTTAAGAATCCGCCTGCCAATGCAGGGGACATGGGTTCAATCCCTGGTCCGGGAAGATCCCACATGTGGCGGAGCAACTAAGCCCGTGTGTCACAACTACTGAGCCTGCACTCTAGAGCCCACGAGCCACAACTACTGAGCCCACGCGCCGCAACTAGTGAAGCCTGTGCGCCGAGAGCCCGTGCTCTGCAACAAGAGAAGCCACTGCAACGAGAAGCCTGCGCACTGCAATGAAGAGTAGCTCCCGCTCACCACAACTAGAGAAAGCCTGTGCACAGCAACGAAGATCCAATGCAGGCAATAAATAAACAAATAAATAAATACAATCCATTACTAGTCTAAATAAATAAATAAATAAATAAATAAATAAACTAAAAGTATTCTAAATGCCTTAACCTTCCTGAGGCCTTGAATGTGTGCTTCATTCACTTTGTCCAGCCTCCCCCAACCTATCTGTATGGCCATTTAAGGGAGTATGTATTCCTCATTCCAGGCACTGTGTCCAACACTTTTGAACCATCATCTCTAATGCTACTGAAGTAAGTGTTATTAGTTTCATATTACAGTTGAAGAGACAGGCTCAGAGAGGGGAAGCAGTTGCTCGAGGTCCCCAGCTGAGAAAAGACAGAGGCAGATCTGACTTGGAAGTCCTGCTTCCTACACCTATGAGGCTGCCACTCTCCACAGACCAAGGGCATAGCCAGTTCAGAGTGTCCTTGCCCAGATGACAGTGCAGACTTGCGTGCACTAGCCCAGGTCACCCCTTCGCTCCTTTCCCATTTGGCCTGTATCACCCAGTGTTTATAACCTCTCGCTACAGACAAGTCTTCTTCACAGCTGTGGAGATGTAGGACGGGGTCTTGACTGGGGTGTGAAGACGTGGCCGTCCCAGAGGTCCTGCCTGACACCAAACCCTCCCTGTCTCCCAGCCTTAGTTCTCAGGATTGCTCCCCCAGACTGCCATTCGACGTCAGGAAAGCTTACCCATCCTAGATGGACCCTAGATGCCACTTCCTCCTCTAGCATCTTGTTCAGATACAACTGTAATTTCACTCTGCCCTGCGTTCACATGCACCTACCTCTCTTCCCACTAGATGGCAAATTCCCTGAAAGCAAGAATCACATCTTACTTCTCTAAATGGACCATTTTCCTCTCAAGTGCAAATGGGTATTTGTTGAGTGAATGAGTTTATATTATATCTATCTACTAAGTGTGCTCTACCTATCCATCTGTCTATCTATCTATCCATCTATCCATCCACATACACACACATAGATAACATTTATTAAGTGCACATTATGCGCCTGTCCCAGTGCTAGGTATTTCACTTTTGCGAAAGTTAAAACATATAGAAAAGCAAAGATTTGGTACTTTTAATATCCATAGAGATGGAAAGTAGATTAGCAGCTGCCAGGGGTTGAGACTAGCTGGGTGTGGGAAAATGAGGAATGATTACAAGGGGTATGGGGTTTCTTTTTGGGGTGATGAAAATGTTCTAGAATTATATAGTGGTGATGTTTGCACAACTTTGTGAAATACTAAAAGCCAGTGAAAAGGGGTAAATTTGATAATAAGTGTATTACATCTCAGTAAAAAAAAATTAGGCATTTAATATATTATTTCACTTACTGATAATCCTCCCCACTGTGTGTGTGTGTGTGGGTGTGTTCGTATTTTTATTGCCATTTTACGGAAGGGGAAACTGAGGAGGGTTGTTGTGAGAATTAACTATAAATAGTTAATGTTTATGGAGCCTAACCTACTCAGTCTAGGGAATCTTCCTAACAGCCCCATGACTTTCAACCCATTTTGTAGACAAGGAAACAGGCTTTGCTGAAGGTCACAAGGGAAAAAGAGAATGGGAAGGACTTCCCTGGTGGTTTAGTGGTTAAGACGCCGCACTTCCACTGCAGGGGGACTCGGGTTCGATCCCTTGTCAGGGAACTAAGATCTCACATGCCACGTGGTGCGGCCATAAAACATAAATAAATAAAATAAAAATTTTAAAAAAGAGAATGGGATTCAAACCCAGGCAATCTGATGGAAGCCTGCCTTACAAATACGTACTTTCTCAAATTAAAAGGACTAGCAATTGTTTGTGAGGATGTGGTGTGCACAGAACCCCATCCACTGCCACCACCACTGTGTGACTTGGCACAATTACTTTGGAAAACTATTTGTCAGTATCTACCAGAGCTGAACATCCACGTACCTTATGACCCAGCAGTTCCACAGAAACGTGCACGTATGTGCACCAAAAGACATGTACAAGAGTATTCAGAGCAGCATTATTCTTATTAGCTCAATATTGGAAACAGCTCAAATGTTTATCAACAGGCGAACGGATAAATATATCACAGCACAGACACACTACAGAATCTTAACACAGCAATGAGATGAACGCTCTACCACCAGATGCAACCATATGGATGAATCTCACTGACAGTCTGTTGAGCAAAAGCAGCCTGACAAGGAAGTGTGGATGCTGTAAGGTTTCATTTACATAAAGCTCCAAAACGGGCTAATCTCTGGTGTTAGGCTGTGTTTTAGCCTTGGGATGACTAGAAGGGATCAAGAAGGGGCTGCTAACATTTTGTCTCTTTATCTGGGTTCAGGTAACAGGTGTGTTCACTGTGAGTGTTCACTGAGCTGGATACTTATGATGTGTACACTTTCTATATGGACGTCAGACTTACAAGTTTTTTAAAAGAGAGACTCAGTTTGCACGCGCACATGCAGCCTCACGGAAGCCTGCCTTGGCTGGGGGTGCATCAGGCATCTAGGAGGTGGGGAGAGCGACGGTGCATCAGGCCCAGAGGAGGATTTGGCAGGGGCAGAGATCGTTGAGTGAGTTGAGGGAATAGAGGATGGAGAGGTAGATGAGAGTGAGAAAGAGTAGTCTTGGCTGTGTGTCTAACCGGCAGCAAGTTGGGAAGTCATTTCCCCTGTCTGGGTCTCAGTTTCTGTATCTGAAAAATGGATGAACAAATCATGAAGAGACAATTGATAAATATGACTACATCAAAGAGGAAGTTGGACTGGATGAGTTTTCATATCAGAAGCACCCAGTTATTCTATCAAAAAATACGGGTCTCGGGCTTCCCTGGTGGCGCAGTGGTTGAGAGTCCGCCTGCCGATGCAGGGGACACGGGTTCATGCCCCGGTCCGGGAAGATCCCACATGCCATGGAGCGGCTGGGCCCGTGAGCCATGGCCGCTGGGCCTGCGCGTCCGGGGCCTGTGCTCCGCAGCAGGAGAGGCCACAACAGTGAGAGGCCCGCATACTGCAAAAAAATTAAAAAATAAATAAATAAATAAATAAAAAATACGGGTCTCATCCTATGAGGAAAGAAAAAAGTCACTTCTCTTTGGGAAAAGTACACTTCATGCTTATAGACCTTCTGCTTCTATATTTACATATAGTGATATTACAAGTAGTGTCATATTGTTCATACATTTTTTTTTCGGCCACGTTGGGTCTTCGTTGCTGCGTGCAGGCTTTCTCTACTTGCGGCGAAAGGAGGCTACTCTTCATTGTGGTGCGCAGGCTTCTCACAGTGGTGGCTTCTCTTGTTGCGGAGCCCGGGCTCTAGGCGCGCGGTCTTCAGTAGTTGTGGCACGTGGGCTCAGTAGCTGTGGCACATGGGCTTAGTTGCTCCATGGCATGCGGGATCTTCCCGGACCAGGGCTCGAACACATGTCCCCTGCATTGGCAGGTGGATTCTTAACCACTGCGCCACCAGGGAAGTCCGTCCCAGTTCATACATTTTTTTCATAAATTTATTTATTTTTGGCTGCATTGGGTCTTCATTGCTTCGTGCGGGCTTTCTCGAGTGGCCTGTGGCATAACTGGAGGGGTTATCTGCCCAGAAACTTTTTTTTTTCCGGCCTTGGTCAAAGCTCGTGGAATCTTAGTTCCCCGACCAGGGACTGAACCCGGGCCCTTGGCAGTGAGAGCGCCAGGGAATTCCCTGCCCAGAAACTTCTTATCCAGCACTGTGGCTGCTTCCTGGGCAGCCTGAGAACCCCTGTCCCATGCCAGGGAGAGGCAGGAATAACGTGGGCCAGGTCAGGCTTTTTTCCTATTCTGTCGGTGGACCAGTAACATGGGACTATATTTTTGCAGGACCATTTGGCAAAATCTATTACACCAAAAATGTTGGTACTCTTTGACCCACGAACTTCAACTGCAGGAATCTGTCCTATAAAAATATCTTCATAAGTGTGCAAAGATGTACCAGGATGTTCCTTGCAGGACTGTTTATAATACTGAGAAACAGAAGAATGGTTGAATAAATTTTGATAAGTCCCTACAGTGGAATACTATGTAGCTGTTAACAACCTCATCTGTAAAATAGTGATAACAGGATTTGTCTCTCATAGTTTTTAATGGGGATTAAGTGAATTAATACCTGCAAAGTGCTTCCACAGTAATGCTAGCTGTCATCATTGTTACAGCTGCAGAAATAGGAAAAAATCACTAAGACGCAATGCTGATTAAAAAGGAAACATAAAACAATAGGTGAAGTGTGATCCCATGTGAGTAAATTAATAATAGTAAACACACATATGAAAAAAGAAGAAAAGTCTGGACATACAGGCACCAAACTATGACACTGGTAGTCTTTGGGGGATGGGTAATAGAGATATTTACTTTATAAATTTCTATAAATTTTAAAATTGGGTAATACCTGCTTTTGGGTAATACCCGGCTTTTGAAACCGGGGGGAAAATCCTCCAAAAAAGTAAAGAAAACAAGAGGAGTAGAAGATGGTATGGGAACCCCTCCCCTCTTTTTGAGGACCCCGAAGTCCAGAGATCAAAGCTGCCTAAACAACAGGAAAGACTCCCTGTTTGGCCGATCTGACGCTGGGGAAGCTGGGGGTGCAGCTTCCCACCCCAGCTTGTCTGACACTTTATTCTCATTCTGCAGGGCCCAAGGACCCCATGGGGACACCTTCTCTTCAGGGCATAAGGCCCAGGAGGCTGGCTCATCAGGGAGGCTGGGTCATCTCAGGCAAGCCATCTGCCCTCTCTGGGCCTCAGCTGCCCTCCCTGTAACATGGGCAGAAGCAGCCCAGCCTCTTGTGTGTTGTGAACAGCTAGGGGAGCAGAACGTGCCACTGGCGTCACAGCAGAGCAAAGGATGGGGGCCAGCCTGGAGTTGGTGTTTCACCAAGAGTCTGTCGTCTGTAAAAATGCCGATGGCTGCCATTTGCCAGTGGGCAGTTTTTACTCACAACACTGCTGACACAAAATGCGTGATGTCTTTTCCAACACTTCTCCAATTCGCCAATACCAGCTGGGTGTCCTCCAATTCAATTCAGTTCTGACACTGTCTACCTGGAGTTAGAAATTAAGGGCTCGGTCCCACAAGCCTGTCTCCACTTCTGACATCAATCACAAGTCCAGGTTGTCACCTGTACTTTTGACCAAACAGCTATAAATCGGGAGATCCTGTGATCCCTGGCTGAGGTTCCATAATTTGCTAGAAAGGCTCACAGAACTCAGGAAATCTCTTTACTTACACTTTCCAGTTTAGCATAAAGGAGACAACTCAGGAAAGCTGAATGGAAGAGACGTACAGGGCAAGGTATGGGAGCAGAGAGTGCACGGAGCTCCCATGCCCTCTCCTGGTACGCACCCTCCCAGCACCTCCATGTGTTCGCCAACCCAGAAGCTCTCCAAACGCCTTCATTTAGGGGTTTTTATGGAGGTTTCAATACATATGCACGATGGATTAAATCATTAGCCCTTGGTGACAGAACTCAATCTCCAGCCATCTCTCCTCCCCAGAGATAGGGAGTGGGGCTGAAAATTCCAGTCCTCCAATCATGCCTTGATCTTCCTAGTGACCAGCTCAAAACTATCTAGGGGGCCACCAGTCATCTCATTAGCATACAAAAGACACTTATCACTCTGAAGATTCCATGGGTTTTAGGAGTTGTGTGCTAGGAACCAGAGACAAAAACTAGATATGTATGTTTCCCACTGTACCACAACCAGGCCTCCCAGTGGCCTGCCAGGCCCTGAACATTGGTTGTCGTGTCTAATCAACCCACCCAAACACCTGTCACATAGGGCCAATGGTCCCCAGTTTACAGATCACACCTAGCTCAGGGAGTTGTTTGTTTACGTGTGTTAGAGAGAGTAGGACAGTCATTCCAGGTCATACAGTTAATGAGTAGTGTAGCCTGGATCTGAGCCCAGGTGTGTCCGATGGCAGAGCCCAAGTGTGTCCTTCCACTGGGCTGCTCAGAGGCACTGAAGAATGACCTGACCGCCCCTAAATATCAAGTATCAGATAAGCCCACCCAAGATGGAGCTGAAGTGCAGGTGCCAGGGTGGAAGGGGCAGCTGGCACACAGTACGTGCTTTGTGAATACTTGCTGAGTCAACGAAGGACTGGCAAGTCCTTCTCCCTATGCTCTCCAGGAGGGGGCGTGAGGATTAGGGTCTCATCAGCTGCTCAAGACTCATATCCACGACCTAGAAGTTTGTAAGTTGGAGAGGGTTGCAGACCACATGTCCGCAGGCCACGTTACACAGAGGGAAAGCGGGGCTTGATTTGGCTCAGGGGCTGTCTCAGACCACCAGCATGTCATGTCAGTGACCACGCCAGGCCTCCTGCCTCCCAGCTCTGCAAGCTGCACCATCGGAGTCTCACGAGAGCGGGCCAGGAGAGGCAGAACAGGGCCCACTGTGTTAGTCGACCCATTCTACAGAGGAGGAAACAGAGGGCCGGAAAGCAGGTGCGCCTGGCAGTGCAGCCTCCTTCTTTGTGCATTTCTGGCCACCTCTGCGTGTCGAGGTGGGGTGTGGGTGTGGTTGCCCAGAGTCAGTCCCCGGAGAGTAGAATGGGGGTGCCTTGGGGGGGTGGAATGATTGTCAAGGCCAGGACCTCCCTGGCCGCTCAGACCCCTGCCTGCCTGAGAAATGTCAGAGTCAGATGATGCCCGGGCAGTCCAGGGCTCCCTGGCACAGAGGCATGTACTGTAGTGCTCACACCTGCCCCTGTTCTTTGACTTTGGGGTCCTCTCTGAGTGCGACCCCTAAACAAGGAGGGAATGGTATAATGGGCTTTGAGCACTGGTTTCTCATCTTTCTTTTTTTTTTTTTTAATAGATTTATTTTATTCATTTATTTTTTGGCTGCGTTGGGTCTTCGTTGCTGTGCGCGGGCTTTCTCTACTTGCAGCAAGCGGGGGCTACTCTTCGTTGCGGCGCGTGGCCTTCTCACTGTGGTAGCTTCTCTCGTTGCAGAGCACAGGCTCTAGGCACACGGGCTTCAGTAGTTGTGGCATGAGGGCTCAGTAGTTGTGGCTTGTGGGCTCTAGAGTGCAGGCTCAGTAGTTGTGGCGCATGGGCTTAGCTGCTTCCCGGACCAGGGCTCGAACCCGTGTCCCCTGCATTGGCAGGCAGATTCTTAACCACTGTGCCACCAGGGAAGACCCTGGTTTCTCATCTTTAAAATGGGTGTGGTGATATGATGTTATATTTACTTTAGGGGGTTGTTGTGAAGATTAAGTGAAATACGTGAATGATGGCCAGTGGTTGGCACATGGTAAGTGTGGGTTTCCTTCTTTCTTCTCTCTCTGCCTCTCCCACCCTTGCCTTTTCTTTTTTCCTTCCTTCCTAGCCAACAGCTCTGGGTATGGTGTTAGAGAAAGAACCAGGTGCTGCAGGATACAGACAATGAGGGGACAACCTCCACCAGGGGACTCAGGGATGGAAAAAGCCCTCTCAAACCAGCTGTGGGTGGGCGACAGTCAGCTCGGCCCTGCCCAGAATCCCCAGGCCTCCTCAGTGCTGGGAGCTCTAGGAGTCATACCAACTGTGGTCCCACACCAGCCTCATCAGGGCTTCAGACTCCTGGACTGACATGGAAAGGGGGTCCCAGGAAGGCACATCTCTCTCACCCAGAGTCATGGGGCTACTGGGGGCCCCCAGCAGCTGACTGTCACTTGCTCACTCACCTGCCTGCTGACCTCCGTAACTCAGGGCCAGCCAGGAGGAGGCGTCACCTATTTATTGGTGCCAGGCCCTGTCCTGGGAATGTTCTGTTCCTTCCTGCTGGGGTCTGTCAGGGTCCCCTACACAAGGTCAGCTTAGCTTACCTCACAAAGGAGAGACAAACATGAGCTGCCTTGCCCCTGTATCTCAGGAGCAGGAAAGACAGATGGAGAAATGGATGAGGTGGGCACAGGCCATGAGGACACCCATGAGCACCCAGGAATACACCCCCTGTTGTGTGCTGCTCCTTGAATGCAGAGCACACACTCGCCCACAGCCGCTGCCCAACTGTCTGGGTAAGAATGCTTAGGCCCAGGTTACAGATGAGCAGAGTGAGGCCCAGAAGAGGACAGGGTCACCTGGAGGAGAGTCAGAGGCAGCAGTGGGAACAGAAACCAGAGCTTTGGAATCAGGCTGCCTGGGTTTGAACCCAGCCCTGCCATTTCCAGGTTGTGTGACCTTGAGCCAGTGCCTTGACTTTTCTAGGCCTCTGTTTCCTCATCCTTAAAGTGGAGAGAATATCCTCTTCCATATCAGGTTATTAGGAAGCAGGAAACAGAGACAGAAGAGCCCCCACACAGTGCCTGGCACACAGTAGGTGCAGAGCGAGTTTCAGTTCCTCCTCCCACTCCCAGCTGACCTTCTCTTCTCCTTCCTCTGCTTCTGAGCCCAAACCCCTTCTTCAGCCCTGACCAGGGAGCGAGAATTGGCCTAAGGCGGGCCCCTCCCAGCCCGACAGCGCCAACATAGGTCTCAGCCCGCCTTTGCCCGCCACAGGGCCAGCAGTGGGGTCAAGGGCAGCCTCAGAGGGAAGACCCTGGGAGGGGAGTCTGAGGGTCTGGGCAGGTGAGGTCGTGGGAGCCTCCAAAGCACGGCCCCTCCCACTTCCATTCCACTCTGCAGTTTGTCAAAGCTCATTCCCATCCACCTCAGCTTACAAAGTCACCCGCACCAGTGTCAGAGGATTTCATTCACAGCGTTCCATGACCCCACATGGGGCCCTGACCCCAGCTCTCAGCGGCCCTCTCACCTGAGCCCAGGTTGAGTCCTGATCCCAGCCTGAGCCCTGAGCACGATTCCAAACTGAGCCCAGGTCTAAGGTAGATTGTGTCCTTAGCAGGGTAAGGGGGTAGGGGTGGAGGGGCACATTCAGAAGAATCACCCTCTCAAGAGAGGGAGAATCCTGGCTGTCACAGCTCAGAGCTCCTCTGCTGGAACCCCCCTCCTCCCCCAGAAGCTGTCTCTGCCCTGTGGCTGAGGAGCTGAGCCTCCCCGGGGTGGGCCTGAGCCCAGTGCTCAGGTTCCCAGGCCTGAGAGCCCCAGGCCCCTCTTCTGAGGATCTGGCCAGATGCTGAGGAACCTGGGCCAGATGCTGAGGAACCTGGGCAAGATGGAGGCCAGGGCTAGATCCCTGGCCTCACCTGCCACCTGATCCAACTGACCCTGTCACATCATCCTCCTTGTGACGGACCAGAGATACCTTGTTTGGAGGGGGCTGCCCTGTACCCCAAAGCATTCTGGTGTCCCAGTTTGTTCTGTCCCTGTCTCCATACCAGTGGCCCAGGAACAAGCCTCCCCATGTCACAGAGGGAGAGCCAGGCCTAGAGAAAGGAAGTAACATGCCCATGGTCACACAGCCAGACACAGACAAGAGCTCGAAGCTCCTAAACCCAGTCCAGGCCTGACTCTGGCTTCCTGGCCCCGCAGGTGGACTCAGGAGACCTGGGGTTGGGGGCAGGGTGGCTGGGAGAAGGGTGGCTGGGAGCCGGCAGGGAGCCCTGGCCTCCCTGAGCCAGACCAGTGGGGATGCCTTTCACCACTTCCCTAGTCCCTACCTGTTGACTAGCAGCCTGGTGACTAGGAATCCATATGGCTTCCCTGCCCCACGGAGACAGCTGGCTTCTTCCTGACCAGCCAGGAGGAGTCTGGGTCCTTGCCCCGATCCAGGGCCCAGTTGGAACCAGCTTCTCTATTGGCACCCACAACTGCCCAGGGCAGGGGGGAATGACAGGGAGGAATGACAGGGAGGAAGGCCCTCCCTCTTGGCTTCTTGGACCCACACTCGGCTCCATGGAGAGCCCCCTGGACCCAGATTCAATCCCAGCCCAGCCAGTGGGACCGAGGAAGCAGTGGGAGCCTGTGGGCCTCCTGGAAGGGCAGGCAGGATGAACTCTTCTTGGATTCTTGATCCTGAGCCCTCTCTGGGGTATGAGCTTGCCTCTTCGCTACCCGCCCCCCCCCCCCGCTTGAGTGAGGGGTGCAGGTACACGAGAGTATTAACCCCTTCAGCTCAGCAGAGCCATAGAAGCGCCCCTCCCCATTTGACAGGTGGGGAGACTGAGGTCCAGCATAACGGAGGCTCCGACTCTCCTCGGGCTAGGCACCTGCCCCCGCCCCCGACCCCCTCTACGCCCCTTACCTGGATTCCGCGCGATGTGCGGAGGGCGTGGTGGCTCCCAGCCAGGGCCACGGGGTCTCCCGTGCTGCGTCCGTGTGGCGTCCGGGGCGCACGCGGGATGCTCCGGGCCAAGGCCACTTGCTCTCTGTGTCTTCTCTGCGCCGGCGGCAGAGGGCTCTGCGCTGTCTACGCAGCGGGTGTGGACGCTGGCACTGCCCGGCGCCCGCCGTCCCGCCCCCTCAGGGTGCCCCTTGATCCGGTGCCTCCTTCTCTCCTTAGCACGTGGGTGGCAACCGCTCACCCAGCCGGCGGCCTGTGGGGCAGCCCTGGCCCGGGCCATGAGCCCAGGCGCCTGCCAATCCCCGTCTGCGACCCGCTCGTGCCGCTCACCTTTAACCTCCCTCTCCGCGGGGCTTAGTGCCCGGCTCCCAACCCGCGGGCTGGGTTGGAGAAGGGAGGAGCCACAGGTGAGGAGCCAGGCCCAGGTGGGCAGAGGCAGAGCCTGGGACAGCCTCGGTTACGCCCTGAGCCGCAGCCCCTCTTCTCTCTTGAGTTCCCATCCTGCTCACCGAGCCCCATTCATTCCCTGAGCGCCAGCTCCACTCGTGCCCCGACCTGAGCCCCCTCCTGCCTCTGAGACCTGCTCTCTCTCCCTGATTTCCCATCGTCCTCACCGATCCCCACTCCCATTCCTTGAGCAGCCCTCCCCTTCTCACACACCCCGCCCCTTATGGAGCCCTCCCCTTCCACACCCTTTACCCTCCCTGAGCTCCCGGTTCCTCCTGGAACCTCTTTCTGACCTCCTTTCTCTCCCCTGGGTCCCTGTCTCCTCCTATGCCTCTGCCCTCTCCCTGAACCCCACCACTAAGTCTAAGTATGTCTCATGCAATATTTGGGGTATACTTATACTAAAAGATTATTCATACTGTTTATCTGAAATTCAGATTTAACTGAGCATCCTAGATTTAGCCTACCCATATGTAAAACAGGGGAGGCAGGGAAGTTCCGACAGGATCTTCTCTCTCCAGGGCCCCTCTTAGCTCCAGCTACACTTATAGAAAAACCTCAGGTTGACCTGGAAGTGGTCTGGAGGATGTTACATCCCTTGCAGAATAAGAGGAGAGCAAGGTGAAGGTGGGAAGCGGGGTGGAGAGGATGGCCTTCACATCAGAGAAAGACAGAGGGAAGCAGAAGTTCCTTGAGGCAGTCCAATCCTGGAAGGTTTCCTGAAGGAGGAGGACGTTCATGGTTACTTTGACGCTGAGAAAGAAGGGAGGTGAGTTAAATGACTCTGGTGGATGGCTCCCCCTCCCTTAATGGAAACTGGGGAGGGTTGGGGGTCTCCTCATTTAAGGAAGTCTCCTGAAGATAAGTAGAAGATATCTCCCCCTTTATATGAAGATTCTATAGAGTGAGGACAGGGTCTCATTTCAGCAACAAATTACTACCATTTCTAGCTAAGATTTGTCAAGCACTGACCACTTGCCAGGGTCCTGCCTACACTTCCTAAGCCCTTTATGTGGGTTTATTCATTGAATCCCTTCAACAACCAAATGGGGTGGGTGTTTTTCCTTATTTTACAGATGAGGAAACAGAGGCACAGAGATACTGAGTAATTTGTCTGAGGTTCATACAGTGAAATTTGAGTCCAGGTGTCCTGGCCCTGCACCGGCCATGTAATAGAGCCTGTGCTGGGGGCTGGGATTGGAAAAATGACACAAATTCTGTCTCACAGGGGACCTCTAGTCTAGCAAGGAGTGGGGATGTGTGAGTCTTTAATGACTCTGGTACAGGTCAGGCTGGGATCAGGGCTGGGACAGAGTGTGCTGGGAAGGTAGGACTGATTCTGCCTGTGGAGGAGGAGGTGTGTGCTAGGCCAAAAGGATGGGTCAGTTCTTCAGTAGTTTTAGAACAAGGCATTGGGAGGGAGGGCATTCTTTTTATTTTTATTTTTGGCCACATCACGCAGCTTGCATGATCTTAGTTCCCCGACCAGGGATTGAACCCGGGCCCTCAGCAGTGAAAGCATGGAGTCCTAACCACTGGACCACTAGGGAATTCCCATAAAGGGCATTCTAGGTAGAGGGACATCTTGGGCAAAGGCAGGAGAGGTGTAGAGATGCAGTGTGAGATTGGGGAATAGTCAAGAGTCTGGCTTGACTGGAAGGGGGTCTATAGGCAAGCATGAGATGGGGGAAAAGGAAAAAGGAAGAAAATCATAGAGGAACACAGACATTAGACAAAGAAATGTAGACCCCATCCGGGAGAGGACAGGGAGCCATAAAAGAGGGGAGGGGGCACTCAGCCCAGGAGTGGCATGTCTGCCTCAGCTGGGCCAGGACTGCACAACTGCCTTGGGGAGGTGGAGGGAGGACTTGCCCAGCTGAAGGGACTGACTGTCACTTTGCCAAAGGTCTTGGGTCTCATTCAACTCTAGATCCAGCCCCAGAACAGGACCTTTGTTAACAAAATAACACACTTGTAAATGTCGGCAGAATTGGGTGAAGAGGATTTGTCTACAGGTCAAAGGTTTAGGGGTGAGAAAGGCTTTCCTGATTTGAGCCTAAGTGCCTGGTAGGATGCTGACTGTCTAAATCAAATAAGGGGGCATGGGGGAAACTGACTGTGGGCAGAGGTGGGAGATAGTGCATCGAAGGGTTGCTGTGGGGTGACGTCCAGGAGGCTGCTGTCCTCAGGATGGCAGGTAATGTCTGAGCCTCTCACAAGGAAGATGGTGGAGCTCTGAGGCTGCTGGGGGTATCAGGCTGCTTATTTCTTCAGCCTGGATTGACACCTCCCGTGTACCTAGCCCCATGCTTGTGGGAACATGTTCATAATATGGTAGGAGAGTGTCCCCTTCAGCAGAAAGATAAGACAGCTGAAGTCAGAGCCTTCACTTTTTATGAGGTCCAAAACAGCTACAAATGATCTGTTGTTTAGACTCCTGTGTCTATATACCAAAACTATTTTTAACAAAACAAAGGAATTCCACACCCGTTAGAATGGCTAAAAAGAAAAAGAGTAAGCATATAAAGTGTTGGTAAGAATATGGAGTAACTGGAACTCAGATACTGCTGGTGGGTATGTTAAAACAGTTTGGAAAACTGTTTGGCGGTTCTTAAAATGTTAAACAGACACCTACCACCTGACCCAGTCATTTCATTCCTAGGTATTTAGTCAAGAAAAATGAAAGGCTATGTCCATACTAAGACATATGCAATGTTAATAGCAGCTTTGTTTGTAAAAGCCTCAAACTGAAAAAAAAAAAAAAGCCTTAAACTGGAAACAATCAAAAGGTCCAGCAACAGGCGAATGGATAAACAAATTGTGGTATATCCATACAATGAAATATTATACTGAGATAAAAAGGAACAAACTGATAAATGCAATAGTCTGGATGAATAACAAAAGAATTATTCTGAGTGAAAGAAGCCAAATAAGAAAAATAGTATACACTGTATGATTCCATTTATGTAAAATTCTCAAAAATGCAGTCTAACCTGCAATGACAGGAAGCAGATCAGGGTTATCTGGGGATGGAGTTGAGGGGTGTGGGAGAGACTGGAGGGAGTGAATACAAAAGAACATAAAGGAACTTTTTAAAAAATTAATTAATTAATTTATATTTTTGGCTGCATTGGGTCTTCGTTGCTGCACGTGGGCTTCCTCTAGTTATGGTGAGCAGGGGCTACTTTTCGTTGTGGTGTGCAGGCTTCTCATTGCAGTGGCCTCTCTCATCACGGAGCACGGGCTGTAGGTGCGCGGGCTTCAGTAGTTGCAGTGCGTGGGCTCAGTAGTTCTGGCTCACGGGCTCCAGAGCGCAGGCTTAGTATTTGTGGCGCATGGGCTTAGTTGCTCCACAGCATGTGGGATCTTCCCAGACCAGGGCTCGAACCTGTGTCCCCTGCATTGGCAGGCGGATTCTTAACCACTGCACCACCAGGGAAGTCCTGAGGTCCAGATTTTAAAAGGGATGTGTGTGTGTGTGTGTGTGTGTGTGTGTGTATGTGTGTGTGTGTGTGTGCTGGGATAACTGGATATCCACAAGCAAAAGTATGAAGTCAGATCCCTACCTCACACAATATACAAAGACTAACTCAAAATGGATCAATGACCAAAATGGAAGAGCTAAAACTATAAAACCCTTAGGAGAAAACATAAAGGTATAATAAATCTTTATGATCTTGAATTAGAAAATGGTTTCTTAGATATGGTGCCAAAGTACAAGCAACAAAAGAAAAAAATAGATAAATTGTACTTCATCAGACTTTTCATAAAAACTTTTGTGCATCAAAGGGCGCCATCGGGGCTTCCCTGGTGGCGCAGTGGTTGAGAGTCCGCCTGCCGATGCAGGGGACGTGGGTTCCTGCCCCGGTCTGGGAGGATCCCATGTGCCGCGGAGCAGCTGGGCCCGTGGGCCGTGGCCGCTGGGCCTGCGCGTCCGGAGCCTGTGCTCCGCGGCGGGAGAGGCCACAGCAGTGAGAGGCCCACGTACAGCCAAAAAAAAAAAAAAAAGAAAAGAAAAGAACACCATCAAGAAAGTGAAAAGACGACCTACAGAATGGGAGAAAATTATAAACCATATATCTGATAAAGGACTAGTTTCCAGAATATATAAAGAACTCTTACAACTCAAAAATAAAGAGACATGGGACTTTCCTGGTGGTGCAGTGATTAAGAATCTGCCTGCCAATACAAGGGACACAGGTTCGAGCCCTGGTCCGTGAAGATCCCACATGCCACGGAGCAACTAAGCCCGTGTGCCACAACTACTGAGCCTCTGCTCTAGAGCCCGTGAGCCACAACTACTGAGCCCATGTGCCACAACTACTGAAGCCCGTGCACCTAGAGCCCATGCTCTGCAACAAAAGAAGCCACCACAATGAGAAGGCCACGCACCGCAATGAAGAGTACCCCCGCTCGCCACAACTAGAGAAAGCCCGTGTGCAGCAAGAAGACCCAACACAGCCAAAAATAAATTAAATTAAATAAATTAATTAAAAAAAATAAAGATACCAATAACCAACTGAAAAATGAGGAAAGTGTCTGAATAGGCTTTTCCCCAAAGTAGATATAAAAATGACCAATAGCACATGAAAAGATGGTGAACATCATTAGTCACCAGAGATATGCAAAATTGAAATCATGAGATAACACTTCACACCCACTAGGAGAGTTATAAGAAAAAAAGATAGACAATATCAAGTGTTGGTGAAGAAATTGGAACTTCATACATTGCTAGTGCAAGTGTAAGATGGCGCAACTGCTTTGGAAAACAGTCTGGCCTTTCCTCAGAAGGATTAAACATGGAATTATCATATACCCACTCATTGGTATATAAGCAAGAGGAAAAAACATGTCACATAAAAACTTGTATGCCAATGTTTATAACAGCATTATTCGTAATAGCCAAAAAGATCAAACAACCCCAATGTTCACCAAGTGATGAGTGGATAAACAAATTGTGGTACATACATAAAATGGAATATTATTTGGTATAAAAAGGAATCAATAGATATACAATGGAATATAATTTGGCCTTAAAAAGGAAGGAAATATTGACATGCTATACAACATGGAAGAACCGTGAAGACATTATGCTAAGTGAAATAAACCAGTTGCAAAAAGACAAATACTGTATGATTCCACTTATATGAGGCACCTAGAGTAGTCAAATTCATAGAAACAGAAAGTAGAATGGTCGGTGTCAGGGCTGGGGTGAGGGGGAATAGTGAGGGAGTATTTAATGGACATAGAGCTTCAGTTTGGGAAAATAAAAAAGTTCTGGAGATGGATCGTGGTGATGGCTGCAGAACAAGGGGAATGGACTTAATGTCACAGAACTGTATACTTTAAAATGATTAAAATGGGAAATTTTATGTCACATATGTACCACAAAAAAAATAAAAAGGAATCATTACTAATAAATTCTACAACATGAATGAATCTTTAAAACATTATATTAGGACTTCCCTGGTGGCGCAGTGGTTAAGAATCTGCCTGCCAATGCAGGGGACACTGGTTCGAGCCCTGGTCCAGGAAGATCCCACATGCCACGGAGCAACTAAGCCCGTGCACCACAACTACTGAGCCTGCGCTCTAGAGCCTGGAGCCACAACTACTGAGCCCACGTGCCACAACTACTGAGCCTGCATGCTACAACTGCTGAAGCCCGCGCGCCTAGAGCCTGTGTTCCACAACAAGAGAAGCCACTGCAGTGAGAAGCCCATGCACTGCAATGAAGAGTAGCCCCCGCTCGCTGCAACTAGAGAAAGCCCATGCACAGCAACGAAGATCCAACGCAGTCAAAAATAAACAAATAAATTTATTTTAAAAATTATATTAAATGAAAGAAGCCAGTCACAAAAGACCACATATTATAGGATTCCATTAGTATGAAATGTCCAGAACAGGCAAATCTATAGAGACATAAAGTAGCTTAGCTGCCTGGGGCTGGTGGTCGGGGTGGGATCTGGGGGAAATGGGGAGTCACTGCTAATGTGCACAGAGCTGCTTTTTGGGGGCGATGAAAATGTTCTAAAATTGTGCCAATGGATCCACAGTTCTGTGAATATACCAAAAACCATTGAATTGTACAATTTAAATTGTTGAATTGTATGGCATGTATCTCAATAAAGCTACTTTTTTTTTTGAGGGGGTGGTGATTGAATCCTTGGAGAGTAATGAATTTAAAGACTGAATTGGGCTTCCATGGTGGCACAGTGGTTAAGAATCCGCCTGCCAATGCAGGGGACACGGGTTCAAGCTCTGATCTTGGAAGATCCCACATGCCGTGGAGCAACTAAGCCCGTGCGCCACAACTACTGAGACTGCGCTCTAGAGCCCGCGAGCCACAACAACTGAGCCCTCGCGACACAACTACTGAAGCCCACAAGCCTAGAGCCCACGCTCTGCAACAAGAGAAGCCACTGCAATGAGAAGCCCGCGCACCGCAAGGAAGAGTAGCCCCCGCTCTCCGCAACTAGAGAAAACCCGCGCGCAGCAACAAAGACCCAACGCAGCCAAAAATAAATAAATAAATTAAAAAAAAAAAAAAAAAAAAAGACTGAATCAGGGAGCAGAACCATGAAGATGAAGTGTTCTTTTTCTCCTGTCAGCCCCTGGAAGACAGTAGGTACCCCATAAATTAAATCCAATGGATCATTTCTAGAAAGAGGAAGCCATTGCAGTTGCTGTTTTCGGAGAACTGACTAAGTGCCAGGCATTGTGGTAGACACATATCAAGTCACCTAATCCTTCAACTACCCGTTTTACAGATGATATAATTGAGATTCAGGGAATTAAGGACTTTGCTCTTGGTCACATAGGAAGTGGCAGAGGTCAGAATGGGACCCGGGTCTGTCTGACTTCAACGCTAAGGTCTAAAAATTGACCCTAACAATTATTAATTTTATATAGAAGTTTTCAGGCTTACCCCAAAGTATTAATATAACGAATAATACAGTGCACACCTGTGTACTCTCACTCAGCCTAAGAACTGAACTATCTCTTAATGCCATTGAAGTCCCCTCTGTCTCCTCCCCGATTCCATCCCTGTTCTGCCAGACAGCCACACTGCCGAATTTAGTATTTATTGTTCCTGTACTTGTACTTTGTACGTACCTCCAAGCAATAATATAAAGTTTGGTTCTGCATGTTTCTAAACTTTACATAAACAGTATTATACTGAACGTAGTCTTCTGAGGCTGTCTTTTTTTCACTGTATTGTTTGTGAGATTCAGCCAAGTTGACATGTGTAGCTGTAATTTGCCCATTTCTGTTGCTGTGTAGTATGAAGTGTTCCACTGTATTGGACATTTGGGTTGTTTCCAGTTTTTCATCATTACAAGTAGAGCCACTGCAAACATTCCCGCTCTTGTCTCCTAGTCCAAGACAGCGAAAATTCCTAGGAGTTTGTGTTAGTTTCCGATCGCTGCTGTAACAAATTACCAAATTAGTGCCTTAAAACAACACATTACATTTCTGGATGTCAGGAGTCTGAAATGGGTTTCACTGGGCTGAAATTAAGGTATTGGCAGGGGTGCACTCTCTCTGGAGTCTGCAAAGGAGAATCAATTTCCTTGTCTTTTCTGGTTTCTAGAGGCTGCCTGCTCGTGGCTTCTTCCTCCATCTTCAAAGCCAGCAACGTAGTGTCTTCAAATTTCTCTCTCACTCTGACCCTCCGATTTTACTGTCACACCTCCTTCTCTGATTCTGACCCTCCTGCCTCCCCCTTATAAGGACCCTTGTGATTACACTGGCCCCACCTGGATGATCCAGGATAATCTCTCCATCTCGAGATCCTTGATTTAATCACATCTGCAAAGTTCCTTTCACCATGGAAGGTAACATGTTCACAGGTTCCAGGGATTAGGATGTGGACACCTTTGGGGTCTATTATTCTGTCCACTGCAGAGGGGAACAGCTGGGTAGTGTGATATGAACACCTTTGAATCACGAGTTTGTCAAACTGCCCTCCAAAGTGAATTGATTCTCTCTCCCACTAGCAGTACAAAAGCATTCCTGTCACTTCCCATCCTCACCAACACTTGATATTATCTGACTTTTTAATTTTTGCCAACTTGACACCTGTGAAATGTCTGGACTCTGACTGCTATGCGGTCAAGAAAGAGATGGTCAATGGCGTTGAATGTGAAAAAGAAGGGCCCTGGCAGTAAGAAGCAGTCCATGACCTTGGCTAGTGCAGTGCGCTTGGAGTGGTGGTGGTGGGGGGGGTGAAGTCAGACTGAGTCAAGGAATAAGGGGGGGGCGGGTATGAGGAAATGGATGCAGGGAGTACAGAGTCTAGATGGTATGTTGGTAGGCTTGGACTGCCCTAACAAAATACCACACACTGGGTGGCTGAAACAAAAGATACCTATTTCTCATAATTCTGGAGGCTGGAAAGCCCAAGATCAAGGTGCCAGCAGATCTGGCTTCTGGTGAGAGCTCTCTTCCTGGTTTGCAGACAGTGGCCTTCTAGCTGTGACCTCACACTGGTGGAGAGAGAGAGAACTTTGGTCTCTTTTCCTCTTCTTCTAAGGGCACTAATCCCATCCCATCATCAGGCCCCATCCTCATGACCTCATCTAAACCTGATTACCTCCCAAAGGCCCCATGTCCAAATATCATTACATTGGGGTTAGGGCTTTGACATATCAGTTTTTGGGGGAAGTACTCAGTTCATAACAGGGTACTTTCAAAATATTGGGTGGGGGTGGTGAAAGGAAGGTATCAGTCTAAAGGCAGAAATTAAAGGTGAAAGAGACAAAGAAAGAGACATAACTACCACAGTGGGGGAGGCATCCTGGAGGGGCAGGTGAAGGTGAGACCCACAGCAAGGGTACCTGGGCTGGCTTTGGAATGAGGGGAGGCTCCTCCTCCTGGAGGAAGGAGAGAAGAAAGGGCACTGGGGCAGGTGCAGAGAAGATCCAAAGAGGTGGGGCAGGAAGTGGCAGAAGCTCTCCCATGTGACGGGCAGTGGAGTCACCTCCTGAGGGGGTAGGACTGGGTGTAGGAGGTCTGAGGAGTGTAGGGGAGGTTCACAGGGGCCGTTGTTGTGGGATTCCACAGGGGGCCCACTGGGCTGAACAAAGGGGGATTGGTGATGAAGAGGGGACAAGCCAAGGCAGGAGCTCCCATCAGATCTCACCAGGGCCTCTTAGAGTGAAGACTGCCTCTTGCCCAGCCAAAGGAGGGCCGGACAGGGGGAGTGTCTAGGAGACCCCTGGAAGCTTAGTGGAAACAGTGGGTCTGGAGGATGCAGATCAGAACCAGGGAGATCATAGCCAGGAAACTGGGAAGTGTGGAAGAGCTCTTGATAATACCCAGGACCGTGGTGGAGGGACATCAGGGACTGTGGGGCACACAATGCAGCCTGGGGAGGTAGAGAGGGCTTCCTGGAGGTGGTGATGTTCCAGCTGAGTCTTGAAAAGGAAAACCAAATTTCAGTTGCCATAAAAATGTGGAAGAAGTGTTGCCTTCACAGTCTATCAGCAAGCCTGTCTTGCCCCACTCCATCAGTTTTGTCTCTTTCTCAGACATCTCTACCACACCCCCTGTGCTCTGGCTGGATTGAGAAAGTCCTTGTTGGGCACTTTCAGTTTCTATGCCTTGGCTTATGGACTTCTCTTTGGTTTCACTATTTTCTCCTTCAACTTCAGAACTCCTATTCATCCCTCAAAACCCAGCTCAAATGTCACCTCTGCTGGTGAGCCTTTCTGTGCCCTGGTGCCACCTTGGTGCTTTTTTAGTAGTGTGGTGAAGTGGAAAAAGCTCACTCGCTACTGTTTGATTTTAGACAGGTGACAATCTCTGAGTGTCTGTTTCCTGACAATGGCACTGGCCAAGCCTAGTTGTGAAGATAAGGTACATGACATCTTCAGGCATCACATGGGACTCACAAAGGAAGACATCAAGCCATGACACCCACCATTCTGTCTTGTACTAAAGTAAGCTGAGTGAGAATGTGACTCTGACTTAATCCATGAGCTCTTAGAGGGTAGAGACAATGTCCCGACAGTGCCCAGCCCAGTGCCCAGCATGGAGGCATCGTGTGCTCCCTGGACACTGCACATACAGGAAGAACTGAGATTGTCTGTCGTTTACTTGTAATGTGACTTTGGGGAGGTGACATCATCTCTGAGAATCTGTTCCTTCATCTTTAAAATAACAATAACTCGTATTAGGTATTCATTTAACTACAGGTAAGGGACACAACATTCACTACCTCTAATCCTCACATTGTGTTATCATCATCCTATTTTATGGAAAGGAAAACTGAGGCTGGGGGAAGTGAATGACTTGTCCAAGTTAGCAGCGGGCAGGAGCTCCTGGCACCCGGCCAAATTCAGAAAATTGTGCGAATTCACGGGGTAAATGTGAAATAGCCTTGCAAACTGTAAAGGCCTGGGGTGGGAGAGTCCGCGCCTGGGGGCGTGGTGAATGATGGCCGGGAGGAGAGGAAAGGAGAGGCGCCTTAGATATCCGGACGGCGTGAAGAGGATGGGTTGCCAGGCGATCTGCGGATGCGGGAGGCACGGCAAGGCGCGGCTCGGCCGGGGTGGAAAGAGGCGCGGCTTGCCCCCTCCCCACCCCACCCCCAGCCTCCACGCCGCGGCCCCTTTAAGAGCGGGCGGGGCGCCCTCTAGCGGCGGAGCGGCGCGCGGCCGGAGCCAGAGCCCCAGCCGGATCCCGGAGCCGGAGCGGAGCGGAGCCGGGGCGGAGCGGGCCGAGCGGGCCGAGCCAGCAGCCGAGCTGGGGGCGCGGGCGGGCGGCATGTACCGGGCCCGGGCGGCGCGGGCGGGGCCGGAGCCCGGCAGCCCGGGGCGCTTTGGGATCCTCAGCACCGGGCAGCTCCGGGACCTGCTTCAGGATGAGCCCAAGCTGGACCGGATCGTGCGGCTCAGCAGGAAGGTAGCGCGGGGGGCGCGGGCGGGGGGCGCGGGGGACGGGCCGCGGCCTGCCGGACCTGCCAACCGACCGAAGGGCCGCGCCGGCCGGGCCGAGGGGCCTCCGGAGCCTGGCACGTACGAGTGGGCCCGGCGGAGCCGCCCCCGGGGGAGGGGGCGCCCTGAGCTGGCCTGGGGCGGGTGGGGCGCCGGAGACCAAGGGAGGCGTCCGTGCACCCCCCGGGATGGCCGCGAGGCGTGTCCTACAGCGGCTGCTCCAGGGAGGTGTGTTCCGGGGGGCGCGGGGCGGCTGTTTGTGGGGGCCCTGGTTCGCACACCCACGTTCTGTAGGGCCAGAAAGGGGAGGCGCCTTCCATGGGGAGAACTAGGGGCCTGTGTGACACCTGGGGGGGCCGTTGGGAGGGCGTCCGTGGTCTGGGGGTGTAAGAGGGGGCTTTATGTCTTCCGGTGGGGAGGGGTACTGAAAGCTGAGGCGTGTATTCCATAGGCCACCATAAGAGAAAGTTGTATATTTCACAGGAGATAGGCCCGGGCTGGTTGTCTGCGGGGGGGGACAGAAAGGGAAAGTGTACATTGGAGGGAGGCAGGCAGGAGGGGCGTGTGCATCCTATAGGGGACAGATGGAGGGTAGTGCGTTCTCCAGGGGCAGGGGGTGGAGGCTCGGCCCGCCTAGTAACAGAAGGAAACAGCGTTCTCCAGGGCCAGGAAAGAAAGGGGTCTGCTTTCTGCAAGAGAAGGAAAGCTGGGAGCAGGTGCTAGGGGATCAGGGAGGAAAAGGGGGTGTGTATTCCTTGGGGTGTGGGGATTCCACTGGAGGGCAGAGGAGGGGGTGCGAGGGAAGGGAGGGGGGTTTGAGGGGGTGCTCTGCAGGGACAGGGTGAAGACATCACTGGAGAGTAAGAGCAGGGGGTGGGAGTGTTTTCGGCACAAACACCTGAGGAGGAAACAGACAAAGGCCTGGAATGAGAGGGAAGCTGCCCATGCATGGAAAATGGGACAGAGGAGGGAGGGGGACTCCTCGGGGACCTGAGCAGACATATTAATTGAAAATTAAAAATTAACTAACATTTGTAGAGGCCTTCGTAGTTTTCCTCACTTAAGTCTCACAACAACCCTATAAGGTAGATGTTTTTAGCTCACTTTGTGGAAGAGGAAACAGGCAAAGTGGGGTCTGGGCTCTTATCGTCCCTCCACCTGTTGGCTCGCCATCCTGAGATTGGGGTGCTTTCGGCTTGGCCCGTGGGCACTGTCGCCCAGGGTGGCAGTAGGTGGCCATGGGCAGACACTCCCTGAATGGGCCTCTGGGCTCTTCCCTGCCGGCAGTTCCAGGGCCTGCAGCTGGAGCGCGAGGCATGCCTGGCCTCCAACTACGCTCTAGCCAAGGAGAACCTGGCACTGCGGCCCCGCCTGGAGATGGGCCGCGCTGCCCTGGCCATCAAGTACCAGGAGCTTCGGGAGGTGGCCGAGAGCTGTGCAGACAAGCTGCAGCGACTGGGTGAGGGACGGCTGGGAGAACTGCCTGGGGTGGGGGGCAGCTGGCCATCTGGCTGGGTGGCCTTGGGAAGTGCCAGGCTCTGAAGGTTGGGACTTGGGCAGACCTATTCCCCAGGCAAGTTTGAGGGGTGCTACTGCTGGAAAAGGTACGAGTTGGGAAAGTGAGCAGTCGATGGGTAGAGCTGGGTTCCAGAGGCCAAAATGGGGCCCCAAACCCAAGGGCCTGGGGTGCCCTAGGAGACAAAGGCCCTGCTCCCTCTTTCGGACTAAGACTGGGGGGAGGAGCATAAATGGATCCGACGGGCATGTTGTGCAGATGAGGAAACTGAGGCTCCAGAGAGGGGAGGGGAAGCGTAGAATCACACACAGGGTCAGTGAGAGTCAGGTCTGGGCCCTGGGTGACAGGCCCTGAGGGCAGGGGCTAATTCACTCTGTCCCTCTGTGGCCCTCAGAGGAGAGCATGCACCGCTGGAGCCCCCACTGCGCGCTGGGCTGGCTGCAGGCTGAGCTGGAAGAAGCTGAGCAGGAGGCTGAGGTGAGAGAAGGGGCAGCTGGGCCTGGGGACCGGGAGGGGTGTCCCATCCTATCATCATCCCCCTCCCCTCAATTCTTACATTGCAGGCTTGAGAGCCCCCCTTCCAGGAAGCCTGCCCTGAGTGCCTGGCTCCCAGGAGTGCCCGCTGCATTGCTGTCCTCACTGGACACAAGGCCCACCGTCCCCACCTGTAACTTTTCCCCCAACTTCCTGTGAACATCTCAGGGCAGCTTAGGCTGGGTCTACAGAGGAGCTGGGACAGATGTCTCAGTGCTGGGTTGGGAGCACAGTGCTCAGTGAGTTGAAGAGGTGGAGGAGGAAGGCCCTGGCCCTGATGAGAGACACCTGTCTACTTCAAGTGTGTCTCCATCTCTGATCCCGCCTCATCCCTGGCCCAGCAGGTCTGGTGATAGTAAGGAAATCAAGGCTTGAGAGTAGAGGACGTTCATCCTCAGTCACTCAGCAAGTGGCAGGCCCAGGCTGGAACTCAGGTGCCCCATGCCCGAGCTGTGGGTGGTCGCCATCGGGAGGGATTCAGGGTGGGAGGAGAGAGGACCAGCCCTCAGTCTTTGGTCATGTTCCTCCCAAACTGTCCTTTCCCTCCTGTCCCAGGAGCAGATGGAGCAGCTGCTGCTGGGGGAGCAGAGCCTGGAGGCTTTCCTGCCCGCCTTCCAACGAGGCCGTGCCCTGGCCCACCTGAGGCGGACCCAGGCGGAGAAGCTGCAGGAGCTGCTGAGGCGCCGGGAGCGGTCTGGCCAGCCAGCCCCCACTGCTGCTGCGGATCCCCCCAAATCCTTCCCTGCTGCCGCTGTCCTGCCCACTGGGGCCGCCCGGGGGCCACCAGCAGTGCCCCGGAGCCTGCCCCCCTTGGACTCCCGCCCAGTGCCCCCGCTGAAGGGCTCCCCCGGGTGCCCTCTAGGCCCAGCCCCTCTGCTGAGCCCTCGGCCCTCGCAGCCAGAGCCCCCCCACCGGTAGGATCCAGGGTATGGCTCCCCACTGGGGGGCCCAGACAAACTTGATGCGTGGCTCCTCCTCCTCCCCCATCGCCGGGGTGGGGGGAGGGGCAGGCCCCTCCCCCTGGCCCTAGACAGGCCCTGGCCCCGGAGGCTGAACTGGGGAGGAGGGTCACCTGGAAGATGCCCAGAGAGGGCCGGGAGTGGGGTGGGCGGGGTATTATGCCTCTGCCGCTGAGGAAACTCCGCCTTTTTTTCTCCCCGGCTGGGGCCTCCCGGGTGATGGGCCAGCCCCAGTGAAAGAACTTTACTCATGGGGGCCTGGGAAGATGCCCACTTCCTTCAAGGGCCCTGCCTAGGGGGCCTATCGCCCCCTGCCACTCCACTAGGCTCGCACAATGCCAAGGCTGACAGGAGTGTTTTCCATCATGTCCTGAGCCTACCTTTCCCCCAGTTCTGGGGTCCACCACCTAGGAGCCAGGTGGTCAGGCCCCAGCTGTGGGGCAGGGCCATGGGGCTATTACCTGCCCGGCTCATGCTCCAGACCCTGGGGCAAGGTAGGCCAGGGGCTTCTGACCTACACCAGGTGAGAGTGGGCCCTCCCCCGGAAAGACCATTCTGTATTTTTCTGTCCCCGTCTCCTTAGAATGGAAACTTTTTGAGGGCAGGTCCTTGTCTTTGTATGTTCTGTCCCCAGCCCCGCCTCCCAGGGGCCGTCAATAAATGTGATGATGAGGATGACGATGCTGCCTGACTCCTCTCTGCTCCCTCATCCAGCCACTCTGCTGTTGCAGCCTCCACATCTCAGCTCCTGTGCTTCCTACTCTTGAGATGCCCTCCTTTCCTCTCTGCCCATCCAAAGCCCGGCTGTCCTTCAGGTCCAGCACTGCTTCTGCCTCTTCCATGAAGCCTTCTCTGATTACCAACCCATGGGAGTCTTCCCTAACTCTTAAACTTCCCAGCACTTCTGGCCAGAAGCACACTCTGCTCCATCACAGTTCTCCAACTGCCTCACCTGTATGCACCTTCTTTTCCTGGGTGGCCTGTAAGCCCAATCAGGATGGTACCTGCTCCTTCTCTGGCCTGCCAAATGACCACCCCCACTGAGTGATGGAGAGGGTTCCATAGGGCTGAAGCTACCTGTCTTCAGCTCGGGTAAACATTAGGTGGCCAGCTTGGCTGATGACTGTGGGACAAGAAGATGGGAGAGTGGGAATATGTCTTGGATCAGCTTAGGTCAAGTCTAATGAGAGGAAGTTTGGCAGGAAGTCACAGAAGGTCCTGCAAGTAAGAGGGGACAGTCAGAGTGCTGTAGAAGCTAATGTGATCTTGGTCCATGTTAGTGGGGCTATAACCATCTAGAATGAGGCAACTGCTGGTTTGGCTTTACTTTTTACTGAAGTTTTAAACTCTAAGGGAACCCCAAAACAGCACCTTTGGAGTATAATGAGAAAGAGGATTGGGGCTAAGTCCCCTATGGAACAGTTGAGGGATCTGTGTTACATACAAGTACGTGGTGGCTAGCCTTTGAGTCTCTAAAGGACTGCTTCACGTAGAGCGAGACGTTAGAGTCAAGACCAAGGGGTGGAAACCACTGGGAGCCAGATTTTGGCTCAGTATGAGGCCCTTGATCCACGGGTGCTACGGCTCTGGTAGGCTGGCCCCCATCCCTAAAGATGAGTGAGCAGCACCTGAGTGACTGCTTGATGAGCTCTTAAGAAATACAGGCGATAGTTAGAGGGACTGGCCCACCCGAGCTCTTGGAAGCCCCTCAAGTGCAGTCGGATTCACCCCCAGCAGGGGCAAGGCACTGACAGTGCCCATTTGAGAAGCTTCACCCCACAGCGGCCGTGGCTCTCCTGCTCCTCACTGCTAGCGCTTGACGTGCTGGAGACAAGGGACGCTGGGGAGGACACCAGGTGCCTGCCTGAGATGACAGAAGACTGAACAGCCCCAGAAGACCTCCCACATTCTCCACACAGCCTGGGGCAAGCCGGGCCCCTCTCGGCCTGGCCTCCCACTTCTGGTCCATGCTTCTAGGGAGTTTTTTGTTTGTAACCAAAAGGAAGAAGGGCTAATGGTGGTCATGCCTGAGCCTCCCTCCACTAGTGTGAATTGGGGAGCGGCCTCTACAAGGCAGAGGCTAATGTCCACAGTCTGGTTCAGCCTCCCCTCCCCAGGGCAGGTAAGAAGAAGAGGAAGGAATGACCCAGGCAAGGGAGGGACTGGGAAGGGAGAAAAGTATTACCATGAGAACCAGATGGGGTCCTTCAAAAGGCCTTCCACACCCCTCACCTTCCTCAAGAGCTCAGACTCAGTTTTAGAGCACGCAGGGAGTGAGGCCCCTCTGTATTCAGCTCCAGCATGAAAAACACCAAAGACCTGAGGCAGGTGGGTATAGATACCACCAGAGTGGAATGGGCCTAGTTCTGGGCCATGGGAAAGGCTTAGAGTTGGATGGTTAATAAACTTGCTTAACCCCTCTGCTTGAAGGTACATGGAATATTCTGGAAAGTTCCAGGCAGTCTGGGCCCTCCTGCCAGATCACTTCTGGAACTTTCTATTTCCAGGTCTGGGGTCCCAGGGAATGCTCCTGGCTATAATCCTCTGTGAGAGAGAATAAACTTGAGGTAGACCCTCAAGGGGCCCATGAGAAAGGTCCTACCTATTGCAGGCCACCAGTGCTTTTACAAATCAAAACCAAAAATTGCCCAAAGGGCTTCTCTCGTGGCTCAGTGGCTAAGAATCCACCTGCCAATGCAGGGGACACAGGTTCGAGCCCTGGTCCAGGAAGATCCCACATGCAGTGGAGCAACTAAGCCCGTGCGCTACAACTGCTGAGCCTGCACTCTAGAGCCCGTGAACCACAACTACTGAAGCCCCCGTGCCTAGAGCCTGTGCTCTGCAACAAGAGAAGCCACTGCACTGAGAAGCCTGTGCACCGCAATGAAGAGTAGCCCCCACTCGCCGCAACTGGAGAAAGCCCACGCGCAGCAACGAAGACCCAACAAAGCCAAAAAAAAAAAAATTGCCCAAATAACAAAACTCTCACTCCTTTTTGATAAAAACAAGGTGTACCTCCCTGTTTGGAAATCACTAGCTTCTGCATATTTTCCTAAGCCTCCCACCTTGTTTTCCAAATTTGAAACATAGTAACATTAAATGTACTTTTGCCTGCCCCCTAATCAAGGCTTACTGAGCTCAACCTTTACCACTGAATCATGTGGTCACTGCAAAGCCATCGCTAAGAACTTGCCCCTGACCTCCCAGGCTAAAGAGAATCTAATCGTTTCCAAGAGACCAAGTTGGACTAGCTGAGGGTTTATCCCAATTTATACAAGGATTTTACACAAAAGATTGAGTGCAGGAATCGGTGTTATTGTACCAAGGGACCTCTGGCTTTGTTTGGGACCTTGCCACTGCTGTAGACCTCTCAAAAGATTCTTCTTGTCCCACAATGAAAATAAGACTTATACTCTGCCTCCCTGCATAAAGTGTGAGCTCTTTTAATAACATAGGAGGTAACCTAGGGATCTGCAAATTCAAATGCCTGTAGGGGCCAGGTCACAGTGCAAAGCAGCTGTTTCCACAAAGTACACCCTCCCCCATTTTCCTGGAAATGCATGACCCCCCGCTTTTTTTCTGTTTTTCCTCTTAATAGACATGGGATACAGAGAGAGATTTCTCTACTAAGAGCAAATGGTGCAAGTGTGTGCATCACGACCTCTGACACATCCCCTCTGCTGGTGAGAGTGCAGCAGCCCAGGGAGCAAGGTCCTATCTGAAAGGCAGACCTTACAGCTTCTCCCAGGCGGTCATGAAAGTATCTCAATGGTGGCACATTTTCTCATTCTTTTGAGAAGTCAGAAATCTAGATTTTTATGCAAAGTCTTCCAAGTTTTGAATATTGCCTAAAGTTAAGACACTGTGCTAGCCGCAGCCGAACGCTGTGTGCGGGTCAGCTGTGGCCTGTGAACCACAAATCTCGGTCAGTTCTTCGTCCTCCAGAAACAGGCCTTCTTTTGTCTAGCAGCAGTCCCCTCCCAGGACCGAGGATGTGAACACTGACAGGGCAGAGGCAGGATGGGAGGGCCAACCCACCTCAAGACTAGCGACGGGGCCCCAGGTTTGTATAGCCTTAAGAGACAGTGGCAAGATGGCTAGATCCATAGTGATGCTATGACCTTACAACAGATGGTGAAGGTGAGCTCTCTGCTTCTGGGGGATGAGAGCACCTAGCAATCCCCAGCATATGCAAGTTCATGAGGTCCAGACTCAGGTCTTGCTATCACCCTAAAACACTAACAGAGGGACCCCAGCTGCTTTGCACAAACCTGATGGCCCCCAGGGCTCCAAGCCTGGCCTGAGAGCCAAGCCGCTGAGGGCAGGCAAGGCGCGCCTTCTACAGTCCTGCTCAGAGGCAGGAGACAGTGTGTGACCTCATCACAGGGCTGAGGAACTGAGAGGGCAAAGGCCAGGAGAGAGCACTTAACTCCAGAGAGTGAAGTAACACCGCTACTTACCAGCTGTCCCTTCTCTCAGCCTCCCTTCATGGGATCTGGTGACATTCCTGGAAGCCCAAAGGCCCGAGACAAGACCCCTACTCCTCGCCATTTTCCATAAGCAGGTGTGGTGGCCACTCACTTGGGCTCCACCCTTGGTGTCTCAGCTTCAGGCTGTGGCTATAAGGGATGGAGATATACATACATGGTCAGTAATGACCAACGGACAACTCACTGGCCTAAGGTAGGCTATTCTTATTCACCTTGGCTCATGCTGGGACCATTACAGAGGGCAAGGTGCACTCAGCGAATGAAATGCCAGAACCGCAGAAGAAAGCAAGAAATCTTACTCCTTCAGCACTGGAATGTGTAAAGGATCTTTTCACCCAGCAATAAATAAAGGACAATGGAGGGGAAAACAGTTAGGCTCAGGAGGAATAAAATGAAGTCCTGATCAAGCCCAAAGACAATATCACAATTGCCTAGACATGTACACCTTTGATTCCTATCCTCTTGTCCGTGTCTCCCCATTTAGGATCTGTGTGTGCTGCTCACTCAGCCTGGTACTCTTCTTCACCCCTTACCCAATGAGCACAGCATGGAGCAAGCTGGGCCCCTCTTGTCCAAAGTCTCTCTTCCTAGGTACAAACTTATAGTTTTGTTTCAGTCTGTGACCAAAGGGAGAAAAGGGACTGAAGCTGACCATGTCTCAGCCTTCCTCCTCTATCAGGAACTGGGGAGCAGCCCCTAGAAGGCAGGGGCTAATGTCCATAGCCTGGTTTAGCCTCTCCTCCCCAGGGCAGGTAAGAAGCTGAGAAAGGACAACTGCCGGGGGGCCAGAAAGGGAGAAATGATGTAACAGGAGCCAGCTGGGGAGGGTCCTTCAAAAAGCCTCCCACACATCTCCCCTCCCATGAAGAGCCCAGATTGAGTTTCAGGGACAGTAGGGAGTGGGGTCTCTCAGAGTTTAGCTCTGGCCTAAAAAAATCAGAGGCAGGGCTTCCCTGGTGGCGCAGAGGTTGAGAGTCCGCCTGCTGATGCAGGGGACACAGGTTCGTGCCCCGGTCCGCGAAGATCCCACATGCCGCGGAGCGGCTGGGCCCGTGACCCATGGCTGCTGAGCCTGCACGTCCGGAGCCTGTGCTCCGCAACGGGAGAGGCCACAACAGTGAGAGGCCCGCGTACCGTAAAAAACAAAAACAAAAACCAGAGGCAGCCAGGATGGCACTATAGAATAGAGTGGGCCTAGTTCTAGGCCTAAGGAGAGGCTTAGAGTTGGATGATTAATAAATTTTATTGACTACCCTGTTTGGAGTTGCATGGAGTATTCCAGAAGTTTCACAGAGTCTGGACCCCACCACTCCAAACCTTCTGGGTCTATCTCCATGTTCTGGGGCCCGAGGGAATGTTCTTCACTGTGATCTTCACTGAGAGAAAACAAACTTGAGAGATCTATGTCAAAGAGCCCATGAGAAAGATCCCAGATTATCACAGACCACTAGTACTTTTACAAACAAGACCCAAAAGAACCCCAACCCCATTTGATCGAAACGTTGATAGAATCTTGCCCCAAGGACACTCTGTGTATGCCCCAACTCCTTGGTTGAGAATCACCAGCTTCTGTACCTTTTACTAAGCTTCACTTCCTGCAGTTTGAAAAGACTTTCCCTCTTGTTTTCCAGATATGAAACATAATAACATTAAATGTTCTTTTTTAAAGTACATATATGCCCCTGCCCCCAAACCAAGGCTCCATGAGCCCAGCATGTCTGAACCAGAGTAGGCTTAAATCTTTACTACTGAATCATATGGTCACTGCAAAGCCACTAAGAGTTTGCCTCCAACCTCCAAGGCTAGAGAAAACAGAATGGTTCCCAAGAGACCAAGTTGCACTAGCTACGGGTTTCTCCCAATGTATCCAAGGACCGCCACAAAAGATTGAGTGCAGGAATTGGTGTTAATATAGCAAAGCACCTCTGGCTTTGTTCAGAACCTACTTAGGCCCTTACCTTTGTAGAAGATCTCCCGCAAAGGTTTTCCTACCCCACAGCTTTACGCTCCACAGTACATACCTGAGTACCTACCATCTCACAGCTAAGCCACACCCCACGTGCAGTGATTCACGGTTAAGAGAACTGGATTACCACAGCTCTAGCCAAGTGACAACCCACTGCACCAATTAGGAAAAGAGGAAACGAACAACAACCAAAAAACCCTCAGCCAGCTCTGAATAAGGAAGTGCGCTTCCATCCTGTGCCTCCTGTTACTCAACAGTCCGGTCTACTCAAACTCCCCCAATTCCCACAGCTTCAAGTAGCCATGTTTCAAGGACTTGGCTTGTAGGGCCTGCGATAAGCACTGCCAGCGAAACAGGAGGCTGGGCCACACTCAGGTGACTCAAAACTCCCAGTTTGTTGCTCTATTTTTGGGAGGGAGGAGCTGCACAGTTAGCAATGGGGCTGGCTGGTCAAGGGATGCCCAGGTGCCAGGCACAGTGTCCCAAGGACAAATCTGACTCTACTGGCACTATATATATATATATATATTTCCCCCCTGCTGCTGCAGCATGTGGGATCTTAGTTCTCCAACCAGGGATTGAACCTGCGCCCCCTGCAGTGGAAGCACGGAGTCTTAGCCACTGGACCGCCAGGGAAGTCCCTGGCATCATACTTTAATCACTGAACCTATTAGAACATGGATAATCAAGTGTGACAGACCGAAAGAGAGCAAACGATTTGCTCCTCTGCCATCACGTCCACAGAGTAACCTCTCCGAGGTCATACATAAGATAAGAATGGGCACAGGAAGGCTCATTCCTTACGCTCACGACCTTGCTTTCTTTCCCACTCACACTCACCACCAACAGAAGGCGGAGTGGGGTCTGACCACCAAAGAATGGCCAGGTTCCCACAGATCACATCTTTACCCTACACTGGGTCTCACCTGTGGCTTGGGGAACTCACAGAAAGACAAGTTTCTTATAACCCCAGAATTTTTCTTTTGGCAGTCGCAATTGGTCACATTGCACGTTTCAAGGTTACAGAGGAGCCCCACGCTACACACGTGGGGCAGCAGCAGACGAGTCTTGCTCGGAGCTTTACAGGAAAGCCACAGCAAGTGTTCCAGAAATTGACATCTGGAAGCAGGAACCCCAGGGCCTCCAGGAAACCCCTCATACTCGGGCTTTCGGGACTCCTCATTGGGAGCCTTTTTCTTGGGCATCAAAAAGCCTCCTTTTCTGGACCAGAGGGGTAGGGATATGCAGGTCAATGGCTAAGCTGGCCGGGTGGGGAAGGGAAAGGGGAGAGCAGTTCCTTCGGACCTCAGTAGAGGTAGACAACAGTAGACAATGGAGGCAACGGGTTCAAGAAGACAGGAAAGGCCGTTTTCTTGGGGGTGGGGGGGCGGTGGCGCGGCTGCTCCCCTTCCCTCCGCTCTCCGATTAAAAACGAAAGCCCATGATGATGAAAACTGTGAGCAGAACCAAGAATAAAGCCGTGTCTCGGGTCTCGTCCCAGCGAAGGCCCTTCTTGGCCCGGTCCTCCTGCTGCTTGCGAAGGGCCTCCCGCCGGGCCCTCAGGCGCCGCTCGCGCTCCAGCTGCTCGCCGTAGTGCGCCTGGTAGAAGGCGTCAAAGTCGAACATGGTGCGGTTGGCTCCCGACGAGGCCTGACCGCGGCCCTGGGTCCGAGAGGCAGGCGGCTGGGTGCGGGGCGAGTCGGGCTCGGCGGCGGGCGTCTTGGAGGGCCGGACCCCGGGGCCGCGCAGGTCCTCGTCGCTGAGCAGGCCGCGGTCATACTTGCGACGCAGGGTGGTACTGCCCAGCACCACGTAGGCCTGGGAGATGCGCGTGAAGCGCTCGGCAGCCTCGGCGCTCCCGGCGTTGCGGTCCGGGTGGTAGAGAAAGCTCTGCCGGTAGTAAGCCGCCTTGATCTGCGCCTGCGTGGCCGTGGAGGGGACGCCGAGCAGCTCATAGAGCGCCGTGCGCGAGTACGGGCCGTCGCTCCGGGAGTAAGTTCTCGCTTTTAGGCCCAGGCCCGATCCCAAGTTTTGTGGAACCCCCCGGGCCTGCCACAACCTCCACAGTAATAGCCGTGACCACCTCACATCGCGCTGCGCAGCCATCTTGAATGAGTCAGGCGGGCGGTGCAAGATGAACTGGCCAATGGGAGGCGTGCGTTTTTCCGCATCCCGTCTGCCCTTGTAGCCAATCGAGTAAAAGAGAAGGCGGGGAGATGGGTGGAGCATGCGTATTACGAGGAGGGCGCCAGGCCGAGGACATAAAAGCCGGACTCCCGGAACAAATCGCACGAGTCCTGTTGCTGAGGCGTGGCGATGGCGTCCCGTGGGCAGAGACCCGAGCATAGCGGGCCTCCGGAGCTGGTGAGGCCTGTGTTCCGCGGACACCCCTCTCTCCTCTCCTAGGGCCTCCGCGTCTTGATTTCTTCCTCGACTCGCCACCCTTTTTTTTTTTTCTCGTCCCTGCAGTTTTACGACAAGAATGAAGCCCGGAAATACGTGCGCAAGTAAGGGGAGCCTGGATGTTGCGAGGCGTCGGGTGTCGGGAACCAGCAAGTTGCCCTGATTGCGGAGGTTGCTTGGAAAGCACGCAGGATTTGGGGGTGGGGGAAGGAAGAGACCTGAGTTGATCCCATTTTTGACACTGGAAGAGTCAATTTTAAACTTTCGAATGGGTCTCAGTAACCTTAGCATCAGAATGGGAGGGATCACGCCTACTTTGTCTCATACGACAGCTTATTTTAAGCATGTGATAAAACAGGTAGGACGCAGTGGAGATGTGTAAGGGATCAGTGCTGTTGGGGGGAAGGAAATAATATTCATGGAATGCTTACTGTATGCTGCAGTTTACATTATCTCAGTAAATCCTTAGGACAGCTGTTGGTAGAGTATCTGAATTTTGTAGAGGAGAGTTTTTTGTATAATTATGAAGTCAGTTAACAGATGACGGCTAGAGCAAGGACTTCCAAACCTATTTTTTCCGATACAGTACTCTGTAAGAAAGTTCTGCAGATACCTCTTTTCTCTTTTTTGTTCAAATTGGAGTACAGACAGAGTCAGCAAAAACCCTTTGGTCAGTTGTCATTATGTAGCAAATAGAAACTTTTTTCCAGTTGCAGAGCCCTGTGTTAGGCATTTTGAAAACTGGTACGTGTGACCCTCCCTGGATCTTGGGAAAGCCAGATACACTCTAGACCTCTTCTGTTCAATATGGTAACCAGTAATCATCAGCCATCTATTGAAACATATTTAATCTGATACACTTCATATGAAGAAAATGTAGAATGCTTTGTTGTTTTTTATGTTATGTATTGAAATGACGTTTTGAGTATACTGGATTAAATAAAGTGTAATATTGAGTATGTTGGGTTAACTATTACTACAGTTAACTTTACATATTTAATTTCTTTTTAAGCGTAGCTTCTAGAATGTCCCAAGTGGCTTGCGTTATGTTTCTCATGGACAGCACTGCTATAATTCTTATTGTGTCTTCTTCACCCTTCTATATGGGAGTAGCTACAGTGGATAATTCTTCTAGAAAACATGTATTTAAGTAATACAATGTCAAAGCCTGGTAGAGTTGAAAATACCCAATGGTTGGTCATTAGATAAATGATTTGTTAACTTCACATTAGCTCTGCAGCTACTACAGTTTTAATTTGTGTCAGAACAGAATAACACGTTGTATTACATGGACTTTTGGGGTCACTTTTAAATAGTTGTAGTCCAGTTTGTTGACCGGGAAAGGGTACCTCAGGATGATTGTTCCTTTTTCTCTTTCTTTGGCTTTTTTTGGTCTGGGTGAGGTTTTAGCCCAGAACTCCTTTACCACTTGCTTGTGTTTCTGCCTTTTTAGCTCACGGATGATTGATGTCCAAACCAAGATGGCTGGGCGAGCGTTGGAGCTCCTCTGTCTGCCTGAGGATCAGCCTTGTTACCTGTTGGATATTGGGTGAGATCCTGGGGCTCAGTTCAGATAGTCCAGGTAGGTGGTGGGATGTCTTTGCTACTCACACTGTTGAGTCCCCATTTGATTGTGTCTTCCAGCTGTGGTTCTGGGCTGAGTGGAGATTACCTCTCAGATGAGGGGCACTACTGGGTGGGCATTGACATCAGCCCTGCCATGCTGGGTAAGTATGTCCTGTTTAGCACTGGAGTGGGCTCCCCTGCATGAGTATGGAACAGTGATGCAGATTGATTCCTCACCTACTCTTCTCCAATGTAGATGCTGCCTTGGACCGAGAAACGGAGGGAGACCTGCTTCTGGGGGACATGGGTCAGGGCATCCCCTTCAAACCGGGCTCCTTTGATGGTTGTATCAGGTGAGAGTCTTCAGGTCCTCCTTTTAGTCCTGCAGGCCAGTGCTTCCCAAACCTGGCTGTGCAGCAGAATCACACAGAATACTTAAAAATACACATCCCCCATGATTTTCAGATGTATAAGGTCAGAGCAAGGCCCCCAAATATGTATTTTTTTGTATTTCAAAACTACTCCTGTGATTATCTCGCACTGCCAGGTTCAGGCACCATGGTATAAGTTTCTCTGCTTTGTGTGTGGGGGTGTGTGTGTGGGGGGGGGTCTTCTGAGCCTCTAGGAGCCCTTTTGTGGGTCCCAGCAGCCATCTTGTTGACTTCTTTTCAAAGGACTTTGTAGTGGAGAGTGGCCCCAATTGCTCCAATCTCTTCGGTGGCTTAGGAGTCCTTTCTGTGGCGTCAGGTTCAAGTTTTGAATGTGTATGTAGCACTTTGATAACAGATCTTAGAACACTGAAATTACAGTTAGAAATGTGAAGTTCTTTGTCTTCTGTAGTAAGTTCTGTTTAGTATTTGGTTTATTGTTTTGTTGGTGGGGTGGAGGTAGGGACTAGGGTAGGAAGTCATAGTTTAATCATTACCTGGGGGAAGACCTCCTGTAATAATAGATTGAGCTGTAGCAATACACAGTAGGAATCTGGGTGAGGAGTACAAATCTGCATTCGAAGATTTTTTTTTTTAGGGTATGGGATTAGCTTACATGTGGGAACAAAACAGGAGGGGAGAAAAAACATTGCAAAGATAGCAATTGCTTTTTAGTAATGATCAGGTGAGATGTTCTAAGCTGCAGAAAACCAAAGGCCAGCAATTTGGTCTTGTATGTTTCAGGAGGAAATAGTCATTTTTAGTTTGTTTTTAAGAGGAGGGGTGGTATGGCAGGCTTTTTCTTTTCAACATGTGTTACCTGCAAGAAATTGTCCGAGGTGCTGTGCTGTTTGTGGAAATAAAGGTCCCTGTTTTTAAGACTCCATGGTTTTTTAGGTGCTGTAAGATGTGGACCAAGTTACTAAATGTGAGCCCCAGTGTGGGGTGTGTACTAGGGAATCATGGGACCCACCAGAGTTATGAAGAGAAGTAAGAGCACAGGAAAGCAGGAGGGGCCGGGGCTGGGCCCTGAGGTTGGGAGGAATTTGGATAGTCAAGGAGGGGGTTTCAGAGTGAGGGAACAGTGTGAGCAAAGGCACAGAAGTGGGTGGGGAAAGGAGTCTCATAGATGTAGGGAGGAATGAGAAATTCTACGGAAGATGAGATTGTGTGGGGTCGGTTCCCAGAGGCTTTTAACTCCATCCTGAGAAGTTTGGGTTTTACTCAGTAGTTGATGGGGAGCTGGGGAGTGACGAGATCGGGTCTGTGTTGGAGGATTATTTAAAAGAAGAGAGAAGACGCGAGAGGAGAGATATGTTAGGTTGTCGAAGCAATGGAGGTGGTAATGAGTGCTGACCAAGGAGAGTAGTGGAGGAACGTAAAAGCTGGGAGATGGCGGTCGGAGACACCAGCAGGGTTTGGGGTTCTGTAGATGTATGTGCACAGCAGTGAGGAGGGGAGTGTCGGAAAGGAGGACATACTAGCTGCTTGAGGCTTTAAGTCTGGGGATTGTGGAGACAGTTAGCAGGTACAGTTGAAGGAAGTGATTTAGGAGGAGAGCGAATGGCTTTGTGTAAGTCCAAAGCATATTTCCCTTGATTGGAGGAAGGGAATGAAGGGGTAGGTGGCAGGGAGAGCCTTGACCTGCTGAGTAATGCTAAACTTGAGATGTGTGCAGAAGTAAGGTTGAGGAAATGTTTCCTTGGACTGGCCACGAGAAGTTCACATTCACCTTCTGTAGACCCTATTTGGTCCAGCATTGTAGAATAGTGACCTGGAGTGGACCTGCACGTGCCAACAAAGAGTCGTGGGCAGGAGGGTTTCGCCTGGAGATCGAACCTTGCGTATCGTTGCCTTTCCTGACTAGGTCCCTTCCTCTTTCAGCATTTCTGCGGTGCAGTGGCTCTGTAATGCTAACAAGAAGTCCGACATTCCTGCTAAGCGCCTCTACTGCTTTTTTTCTGCTCTTTACTCTGTTCTGGTGAGTATGAGATCTCCTTCCCACCTGGGCTGGCCGCCTGTCCTTCCCTTGCCCTGCAGATAGCATGATAAAGTGGAGGTGCCCCGTGGGAATGCCATTTAGATGGGACCACATCTTGTCTTTAGAAGTGATGGTGTTGATTTCCACTGTTTAGGATTAGATGATAGTCTGCGATTCTAAGTCCTAAAAGTGAGTTCTTTCACTTTTTTTTTTTTTTTTTTTTGGATCTAGGTGTTTCTTGGTCCCCTTAGTCCTCTCACCTCACCCCTGGCTTTCTTAGAGTGGGTTGTTCTGGCAGATTGCTGGGTCTTGGGCGTTATATGGTTTCTCTTCCTCTCAGGTCCTGGGGTTAACCCTGAAGTTCTGAGGGCCTTTGTGTTTGGTTTTCTCTCTGCTGAAATGCTCTTCCCTCAGACATTTAAATAGCCAGCCCTCTACTACATTCGGGTCTCTGCTCCAGCGTCCCTCAGAGAGAGGCCTTCCTTGAGCCAAAAGTAAACTTGATAGTTGCTGTCATGCACCATCCCTTGTCCTAAGTTACTTTTCTTTTTGGCGCTTAATCACTACGGTAAGTTAGCTACCTCACCCACTAAAATGTGAGCTGCAGAAGTTCAGAGGCTGTCTCTTTTGTCCATGGCTGTTTCCCAGCCCTGAGAACAGTATACCTTGCACATAATGGGAACTCAATAAATATCTCGTGAATAAGGAAGGGAGGCGTGTCTGGGTCCTGACCCCATGGGGTATTTGAAAGATAGCCATGTTTCTGTTGCAGGTGCATGGAGCTCGGGCTGTCCTGCAGCTGTACCCTGAGAACTCAGAGCAGGTGAACCCCTTGGCTAGTGGAGGTGCAGGGAAGGGGGAGGGACCCAGAATAGGTAAACTGTCCTGCTCCTCACCCACCTGCCCTCCTGCTGTTGGGAGGTGACAGAACAAGCAACCTTAGGCTGCTTGGTGGGAAGGGAGGGGCTGAGTTCCCGGGAGTGGTCACCGGTGGCCCCTGCTGGCACATTTTATGACCTAATGTCCTAAGGAAGAGGGGTACCTGGGGCGGGGGGGTGGTAGGATGTCTGTCTTCTCTTGAGAGATAAACCATCTGATATTACTGATTTCCATAACCGAAGAAATAACTGGGGGTGGTGGAGAAGACATCAACGGTTGTCTGTTCTGTGGAGTGTGATGCATGAGCAGTGAGGGGTAGGAGGTACCGACTCTGACTGACAAGTGGCGAGCTGTCCCTGACTGATAACATGAATGAGTCTGCCTTGCAGTTGGTGGCCATTCATCTCCTGAGATTTGAGTGGGGAGGTGGGTCCCTGGGCTAGAAAGTGAGAATCAGGGGGACTTGGTCGTTCTGTAATCCCCCGAGGGAGGTATCTGCTGTTGCTGGTTCTAGGCCACACCTTCTCTGCATGGCTTTCGGGGACTCAGAATTGGGAATAGTCTGATAAAGACCCTCACTTCTCCCAGACAAGGTCCATTCTGGGACCAGACGGGGGCCAGGGGAGGGGGCAGGAAGCTGCTGTTCCCCCAGCCACCCTGCCTGACTGCGCACTGTTCTCTCCCCAGTTGGAGCTGATCACGACCCAGGCCACCAAGGCCGGCTTCACTGGTGGTGTATTGGTGGACTACCCCAACAGCGCCAGAGCCAAGAAGTGAGTGCCGGGGGCCAGGGTGCTGCCTGTGCTGCAGGAGAGAGGGTGGCAGTGTGGCTCTCACAGGCCACTGATGCGTGGACCAGAGCAGTGCTGGGTTGGGTCACTGGGGCCCCGGGCAGGCAAGAGGCCTGGCTGTGTCTGTACCTGTTTGTGGCAGGGAGGGGGAGGACTTGTCTTACTCTGTGAGGCTTTCTGAGCCCAGCCCTCACTCTGCACTTTCTTGTTTCAGGTTCTACCTCTGTTTGTTTTCTGGACCTTCGACCTTTATACCAATGGTGAGGGACCTTGAGTTTGTAGGCCCATCTCTTCTGGCTTCCCTTCTTGTGGGGCCGGGCCATCTACCTGTTAGAAGGGCTCAGGCCTGGGTGCCAGGCCTTCTGGGGCGGGGCAGGTGGGTTGAGAGATCTCCAGGGTGATCTGAGAGCACTTTGGTTTCTGCAGGCCCAGAACGAAGATAAGGAGGAAGAGGAGGCCAGGGAGTCCACGTTCACGGTTGAGAGGTAAGGCTGTTGTTCAGCCCTGCCTAAGGTGCAGGCGGTTGCTGCCACCAGGTTCATTAGACACAGCAGCAAGACTCCTCCATTTCCCTCTGCTTTCACCAAGTCTGTCAGGGTCCGGTGTGGCAGAGACACCAAGGCGGAAATAGGACCTGGGAACCCTTGAGACCTGTGCCTGCACCTGCCTCCGGCTGAGCTATTGGAGCCCTTCTGGAGGTCTGTGGGCAGCCTTCCTCTCTGCCTGCCCTCTTGCCACACCCAGCAGGCTGTCCCCTCTTCCCAAGGCTGCCTCCTTCACCTACGTCCCGGACCCCATCCCCACTTGGCCCCTGTGGCTCCCTTTCCTCTCCCACATCCTCATGTTTACCCTCCTGAGTCATCCCCATCAGCACACAAACATCCTGCGCTATTTCTCCTGTCTTCAAAAAGGGTCCTCCCTTAACCCCATAACAGCTCCTGGCGGCCACTCTGTTCATCGGCTTCCCTTGATGACCGAACTCCTCACACTGCCTCCCCTGCCGTTCTCAGTCCCCTCCTCTGGCTCCTGCTTGTCTCATCACAAATTGCTGTCTTTTTTTTTTTTTTTTTTTTTTTCGGTACACGGGCCTCTCTCTGTTGTGGCCCCTCGCGTTGCGGAGCACAGGCTCAGCAGCCATGGCTCACGGGCCCAGCCACTCTGCAGCATGGGGGATCTTCCCGGACCGGGGCACGAACCCATGTCCCCTGCATCGGCAGGCAGACTCTCAACCACTGAGCCACCAGGGAAGCCCCACAAATTGCTCTCTTGATCAAGGCCACCGCCAGGCTGTCTCGCCAAACCCATGGTCACTTCCCAGTCTTTTTTCCTTCTCCATCTTCATTGTAACTTTTCCGCTCATTAGGAGCTGATGCAGCCGATCGCTCCCCTAATGCTTTCCTCACTTGGCCTCCCACCCACGGTCCTGGTTTTCTGTTAACCTCACTGGCTGTTCCTTCTCGGTCCATTCTGGGGCCCACCCTGGACCCCTTTTCTCTCTGTGCTGCTGCCTTAGACACCAGCTACAGGTTCAGAACCTCCAGGTTTCTATCCTTGGTCTCAATCCCACCTCTGCTTTCCAAACCACCTCCCCTCCTAAATATCCATACCTGGACTTCCCACGGGGCTCTGGGACAAAACAGAGCTCTTGGTCTTCATCCCCGAACTTCCTCCCTCCATTCTTTCCATTCTCAGCCCTTCTTGTTTTCCTTACATTTCACATCTAGTCA
Source organism: Hyperoodon ampullatus (assembly GCF_949752795.1). Lineage (NCBI taxonomy): Eukaryota > Metazoa > Chordata > Mammalia > Artiodactyla > Ziphiidae > Hyperoodon > Hyperoodon ampullatus. The sequence goes on along the minus strand of NC_136927.1, from coordinate 50,771,455 downwards.
CTCCATCCCTTTTCCCCACTCCTACCTGGTCTCTGTCTTTGCTGCCTAGATTACTGAAAGCTACCTCACTTGTCTCCTTACTTCTGACTTTGCTTCTTTGAATTCATTTGCTGTGCAGCAAGACGGAGACTTCCCTTTTTCTTTTACTTTTTAAAAACGTAAATCATATCTTGCCATTTCTCTGTTCAGTATCTTCAGTTGAGTTCTCGTTACCTTTATTTTCCCTACCACCTTTCACTGCTCTAAATCATAAGTATTCGTTTACTTGGTATTACTTCTGTCCCCAACTAGAATGAAAACTTGGTGGGGACTTGCACTGTATCCCTGACACCAGAATAGTGTCTTGTTTGCAAAAGGTGTTCAGTATTGAAGGAACAGTTGATTATAAGGTAGTGAAGAAGGAGGTGATTTCTTAGTTCTGATTGGTAGGGGTGAAAGGTTTTCAGACTCTTAAGACGTTTAAGAGGAAAAATGAGCCGAGAATGGATGAGTTAGGAAGGCCCACCTGTGGTGAAAATCATGAGTGCAGTCCTCGTGTCCACCGTGGACTGATGCCCTCTGACCCATTGGCCCTCCGCGGTCATCTCCCTTAGCTTCCTCAGCCCATTCCCCGTGGGGACTTGGGGGCTCTCCTAGCCGTTTCTGCTCTGAGGTGCCCATCGCTTGCTCCCTGGGAGTGGCCCCGTCTCCTGCTTCCCCTCCGTCCATCTTAGGCTCCCTCTTGTCCTCACGCCGATGTCTACAGACGACGTGTCCTAACTGTAAACTTAGGTAAGTTTTGGGACCTGATCATCCATTTCTCGACTGTTTAAAATTGGGGGGGATGTGCCACCCTCTCGGGCAGTGTGCTGAGTCGAGGGCATGTCTGTACAGGACTCAGCACAGTGCCTGGCGCGGATCTCATTTCCCTACAGGCTCTTCCTCTTGAAGTCCTCGGATTTGAGGAGGGTGGGAGGAGGCCTTTGTCTACTGTAAGGCTGATCGGGCTTCTCCCGGTGCTGTCACTTCTGTCTGATCACATTCAGGCCACTTACTGTAAATAAATAGGTAAATCGAGGAAAAGTATTTTAAACCTTTACCTGACTTATCTCTAATTTCTTCCCCCCACCCCCCAACAACTTTGCTTGACCTGTGTATTCCTTAATCCTCGCCACCCAGCCTCTACCCTACCACTCAGTCAGCTGCTCTCTCCAAAGGCTCCGTCCCCTCCGGCATTTGCACTGTGGACTCCGCTTCCCTCTTGGCACCTGTGGTCGGGGTCGCTCACCGTCTTCACTGCTCCCTTTGTCTCCCCTGATGACTCTTTCCCATCGTCCCTCCTGCAGCTCACATCCTGCCCCCTGTTCACTGTGCTACCCCAGAGCTTGTCCTTCCTTAGAGACTCCTGGGGATCAGTCCTGCATCTGTTTAGTCCTGCATCTGCAGCAGCCTGCTTTGCACCTGGCACATCGGACTCCCGCCCCCTCACTGTAGGCCCTCTTAACTTTCTTTCGTGCACTGCTATCTCTGCACACTCCAAAGTCTAGGACATGTTGTGTTCCTCCTTCGATAGAAAGCCTCGCTGCTTCCTGGAGAGAGAGCACGCTCCTTGCTGGTTGCTGTTCACACCTCCATGAACTGGACCAGCCAGGTGGGGTTCTGAGTTGGTGTTTTTTTTTAATCTTTTACTGTTAGGTTAGAACAGATGAGAAGTAGCAGCCGGAAGGGTGTGTCATGCAGTCCGGCTTCCACTGGTCCTCAGGCGAGGAGGAAACTTACGAGGATGACTCAATCCTCAGCTGACCCTCAGAGTCTCAACGTGGACCCTTCCCCTTCTTACACTCAGTGACTCCAGGCAACAGGGCTCTTCTGCTCCCTAACCTTCCTCTTCAGTCCTTTCCCTGTGCCTCATTTTCATGTATTGCTTCTTGTCTGGAATACTGGCCCACCTTCTGCATGAAGCAGCTTATCTCTGTGGCCCTCTCCTTTTACCCATCACTGCCTTAGCAGCTCCTGGCCTCTCTGCACTTGCTTTGCCTCACGCGGGTGGTCGCTACCACAGCCCAGCCTTGGGCTCTTTAGGGGCAGGGCTGGTTCATAGCCACTGTAGAACATCCATGGGCCGTGCACGCAGGTACTCAGGGAATGGTTACTCAGAGGGCAAGCAGCCTCCGTGGTGTGTTCAACGCTGAAAACAGTTGGACTCCAACTGCCAGGTGGGGATGTGATTTGAGGGCCCAGGCTCCCCTGTTCTCAGGGCCTCTCTCCCATAGAGCTGTGGAAGGTCTCTTTTCTCCTCAGCCAGGACTGGAGGCCAAGATCACCCTTTGAGGATCGTTGTCAGGGCTGTCACAAGCGGGGCAGCCTTGTTTTCCTACCTCAGACACCTGTAGTTGCTGGGAGCCCCAACTTGATCTGTACCAAGCATGCTGGCCTCACAGCCAGACTAGGGCCTGCTTTCCTTGGATTGGCTCTTGTGAGCCCCAAAAGTAACTTGGCCCTTGCCTGCCCCACAGGCAGGTATGTATGCATGCCTAACCACGTGGTCAACCATGTGGATGCGAGCGAAGGGGGGACTCCACCTCTCCTGCCTCCTCCTAAACAACCGCTCTGGCCCCAGCAGATGTCACCAGGAAGTGGGTGTCCAGAATGGGGACTTCTGTTGTGGAAGGGGCATCTGAGGCCACCTGACTCGGGGGAAGCTCACCACACTTACCTGCCGGGATTAACCTGGGTGCCAGCCAGGCCACTCTGTCCACCTGCTCACAGCCGTGTCTCCTGCACAGGGTCCCGTACAGGACTGCGAGGCGGGGGGTGGTGAGGAAGAGCCGAGAGTGGGTGCTGGAGAAGAAGGAGCGCCGCCGGCGGCAGGGCAAGTGAGTGCAGGTGGGGCAGGGTGGGGTAGGGGGAGGGTCTGGCCACCCAGGGCCCGGGGGCTCACCTGCCTCAGGGGTCCTGGGGGATCTTGTTGTTTTTCCTGAGACAGTTCTGTTCTTCCCGCCCCTGTTACTTCTTTGCACAGGGAGGTCCGACCTGACACTCAGTACACCGGCCGCAAGCGCAAACCCCGCTTCTGAGCAGGCGGCCGCATCCAGTGGGACAGCTCGGGGACCACACAGTTGTGAGCTGTGCCATCCAGCCCAGGCACTTGCTTCTGGAGGGTTTTCTATATTGAAGTGCCTACTTTATCAGCTGACAAAAAGTGTTTTAGAAAAGTTCTAAAAAGGTTTAAAGTTCTAAAAGTATTTTCTTCACTAAAAAAAGTTCTGAGAGCATCTTATTTTGTTCTAAAAGCAGTAAACGAATTTCTGTGCAACTCTGGCTCTGGCATTTTCCAGCTCTGTGATCCTAAACAGATTTCTGAAGTTCCTCTATTGGTGGGGGCTTGATTCCCAGGTTATGAGTTAGGTTTAAAGAACTTAATGTTTGAAAGCATTCTTTTAACCTTCAGGGAACAAGGTAGATTAATTTAGGGCTGCTTATATGTGACTTAGGTGAGACTATATTATGTATTACAACACCAGGCAAAGTTGGGAAGCATGGGCAGGATGAAATGAAAGGTATCCGTGGTACCCATTGGAACCCCGAGCCGCCACATCAGCTGACCAGTCCAGCACTTGGTTGCCTCTGGGGCCTGTCTTCTCTCCAATCACTAGTGGTCAGAAGGGCAGGTTCGGCCCCGGGGGGGACTGTCCAGCAGGGTGATGAGAGGGGATCCAGTGGTGCCTCTTCCAGTGGGAAGAGGGGGTAGAACTGGGCCCACAGTACAGAATAGGCGTCAGGTGCTAAGCAGGAGCTGAGAGGTGTTCAGGCTGGGGCGGAGGGGCCAGAGGGTCTGGGAGGTGAAGGCCAAGTGAGGCGGCTGGGATCCTTGGCCTCTGAGCCCCGTGGTGCCACATACGATCAGCCCCAGTCCTAAGGCCGTGACACGAAGAAGTGTAGAACAGAGGCGTGGTACAGGTACAAATGTTTATTCTACATAAAAATTTCACAAAATGGGCAGCTGGTTGTACCAAGACCTTTGGTGAAGGGGTGGAGGAGGGGGAAGGGAGTCGCTGTTCAAGAAGGCAACACGGACAGCGGTCACAGTCACTGGGCAGGAGCAAAGCCGAGGGAAGGCGGGGCCCAGACCTGGCCCCGGCCCCTGCCGCATGCGCTCGCATGCATGCTCCTTGCCTGTCAGCGGGCGACGGGTTTTGGGTGGGGGCACATCTCAGATTTGAGAAGTCCCGAGACAGTGGGGAGGAGGGAGGTGCCCCTCCCTGGCTGGCTGCTGAACACTGCATCCCAGACACCTGACACCCACGTGGCACGTCAGTGGGGGGCAGCAAGGGCAGGACGAGATTGCGGGTGCCTGAAGGGACGCTGACTTCCCGAGCACAAGAGAGCAGGGACCACTGTCCCAAACATGCAACACACAATGGCTTGAGGACCTGACTAGGGCCTGCCGGGGAGAGTGGCTGGCCCGGGCCGTGGGCTTCACCAGTGCAGAGGCCTGACCAGGGCCTGCTCTGCCTCCCTACCTCCGAGGGTGGCTGGGGACCAGGCACCAGTCAGCCTCTTCCAGAATATTACCTGGGGTCAGGCGTAGCCCAAAGGGGTTGCTGCTCCTGGGGCTGTAGGAATGTGGGAAGGGAGGCTGAGGCAGCTGAAGACCTGTTGGACTCTGCCCCGAGGCAGGGGAGGAAGCCTGGTCTTGACACGGCCAGAGGCCAGAAGCCATACCCGGCCACTGGCACCCTGAGCCTCCCTGGCAGTGAGTGGCTGTTAGAGGCTTAGAGCTGGGCTGTCTCTCAGGGCCACCCTTCCCCGAACCTGAAAAGCAGCACCATGTGGCCAGCTGGTCCCCAGCCCTCAGGGGGCTTGGCTTATGGGGACAGCTGGAGAGGACACAGGATGGGGCAGATGGGCTGGCCAGTAGGAGGCAAGGTTGGGGTCCAGAGAGCCTTGATCCCAGGAGAGGGTAGACCCCAGGCTGGAGTGGAATTACTGAAGGCCGGGGGAGGGGAGCATGGCTAACTACCCCAGGCAGCCCTGCCTATAAGGGGAGTGGCCTGGGCCAGGGCCTGAGTCTGTCCCTTGCTGGCCCATCCCCACCGGGCTGGCTGTTTCCCAGCCTGGCTCCCCTCTGCCTCCTCTGTACAGACGCACACTGTCACAAAGATCATGCACACGACGGCTCAGGGCAGGGTGGGGATGGGGGGCCCTGTGCAGAGAAAGGAGCGGTATGGGGTGGGGAGGAGAGGGCTCGAGCCAGAAGGTGGCAGCAGCCAGGCGGCCTCCTGGGCTGGGCCGTCCAGAGCGGAGTGGCGGTGGGGTGGTCTCTACCCGAAGATGCCTCCGAAGGTGGAGGCGATGACGATGCCCAGGACCACACAGCAGATGACGATCATGATCTTCTTCTGCACAGGGCGGCAGGGAGAGGCCTCAGCGCGGAGGTGGGGCCAGGAGGGGGGCTCGGCCTCTGTGCAGAGCTTTGAGGCTGTGGGGCGGCTGGGGAGGGGCTCTGGTGAGGGATAAGGGTTGGAGAGTCTGGGGGGTTGAATGAGGGAGAAAGTGATGGCCTGGAACGTATCTGGGTGGGGTTTTAACTGGGCGCTGGAGGCTCTGGTCAGAGCTGAGGGAGGGTGCAGGCAGAGTGCGGAGGGCTTTGTGACGGTCCGGGGGCTCTGCGTGCGTGAGGACGTGGGCTCAGGCAAGGTTGGGGCTACTGACCCGGCGAGCCTTGCTCTGGTACTTGACGGCCTTCTTGGTGTCAGACACAGCCCTCTCCACGTAGTCCACCGAATGTTCCACGTTGTACTCAATCCTGTCAATCATCTCTCCCTGCAGGGCCAGGGGCACCCGAGCTCCAGAGGGCCCCCCTCAGGGTTACGAGGGGGCCCAGGGCAGGATTTCGGGAAAGCAGCCTGAGGTTAGAGAAAAGGGGAGTGTGAGGGGGATGGGGTAGAGCTTCTCACCTGTGCCCTTTGCCTCTGCCAGGCACCCCGCGCAGCTCCCTGAAATGCAGCCATCCTGGGGCGGGAACTGGCCATGCAGCCTCAGCCAAGGGGGCGGGGACCATGCAGAGGACGCTCAGAAGGGGCCCTGACCCCGGGGCTGGGCAGAGGACAGCACGGGGCAGAGGAAGGCAGGGGCGGGAGTGGGTGGGCTGGAGTCTGGCCATAGTGACGATGGTGAGCCCCCCACTCCATCCTCCCCCCAGGCATGATGGTTCCGTCCAGCCCTGACAGGCTTTGGTCTTCAACCTTTAAGACCCCCCTGCCCAGTCCTACAGGCCTCCTGGGCCCTGCAGTCTGGTCCCAGGCAGCCCCCAGAGGCCACTCGACCATGACAATGCCCAGGACTCCCAGCAGTAGCGTGTTGAGGGCTGGCCGCTCTCTCCAAGCCCACTGCACCCACAGGCGTCCACAGCAACATGGTCTCTCGCTCCAGTGAAAGCAGCAGCCTCCTCAAGCCCTCCCTGCTTCCTAACTCGGGCCATGCCACTCCCACACTTAAGACCCTCCAATCTAGAAGAGACTCCAGCAGCCCAGCACTGCCTGCCAAGACCCCACCTCTGTCATCTCCAGCTCTCCCCGTGCTCTAGCCGCCCGGACCTCCTTTCTGCTCCTCACGTAAGTCAGGCTCTTGCTGGTCTCAGGACTGTGGTGCCGCTGGTCCCTCTGCCTGGGCCAACTCTTCACTCTTCCCCTGGGAAGTCTTCGGAGTTCAAATGCCGCCTCCTCAGAGAGGCCTTCCCTGACCACCCCGTCCAAAGTGGCCACTGCAGTGACTGTGTCACTCCAAGTGTGGCCCTTGGACTAGTAGCGTCGGCATCACCCTTGAGCTTGTGCGACATGCAAACTTATGAACCCCCACCCCACCTACCAATCTCTGGGAATGGGGACCAGAATAGGGAAACGTATAACAAGCCCTCCTGGTGGCTCTTGAGCACTTTAAAGTTTGAGAACCGCTGCTGTCACATTGCCTCCTTCTAACGTCTGGCACAACTGGAGAATATGCCATTCATCGTTTACTCATGCTGCCCTTTTGCCCAACAGACATTAGCTCTCAGGGAGCAGGCCCTCAGCTGTCCTGGTCACGGCTATACCTCCGGCTCCTAGAAAAGTGCCCATCCACAGTGCCCACATGACACACAGCTGGTGAACAAGACAGGACAAGGCTGGGTGAAGGTGGGTAGGGCCATGCAGGGCCTGGGGTCCTAGAAGGCCAAGCAGAGCCATGCAGAGAGGATCCTTCAGGTGGGCAGGACCCTGACGGCAGTTTCATCAGCACATGGTTAGTTACCTGAAGACTCGGTTCCTCCCGGGCAGGGCAGCGTGGCAGACAGAGAGGGTAGGGTTACTGCAGCCCTGGGTGCTGCTGGGGGCTGGGGGAGGGATGGTGGGGCCCCGGGCACTCACCTGGCTCTCCACAAGCATGGCCATGTCCATGAACATGTCGTGCAGCTCCCGGATGCTGTTCTCCAGCTTGATGATCTCACTGTGGCGCGTCTCAATCTCGCTCAGGGCCTGCTTTGAGATGCTGGAGTCCATGATGATCTAGAGGGTGGGAGCAGTGGGCTGGGACCCAGGGACCGGCTGAAGGGAGCGGGGGTGGGGACTGGGACAGCAAGAGGCCAAGGGTGGAAGCAGGCCACTGGGATGGGCAGTGGCCTGAGCAGAATGTTCTGGCAGCAGAGCCTGAGGCTTCTTCCTCAGCCGCAGCTCTCCCCCCACTCTCTGCTCGGCTCTTACTAGCTGTTACCTAATTTCTCAGAGACCTGATTTCCTACCTGTAGATTTCCTACCTGTAACACGGGGCTAACACTCCCCACCTGTGCCCGTGCATAGTAACAGCTGAGTGGTAGTTCTTACCACCAGCGCTGTAGGAGCCCAAGACGACTGCCCCGAGGGGCCCAGGCCTTGAACGGCCTTTCGGCCCTTCTCCCATCCCCTCTCCTCCTGTTCTTCCTCCCACACTGAATGTAGCTGGCACCCCCTCCTAGAACCACACGCCCAAGCTGCCTCCCCTACCTGTGTGCCACCTCCTTCAGGAAGCCCCCCTGCCGGGTAGAACATGGAGCTTCACTTGCATGTAGAGAGGCCAAGGGCACCGTGTCCTCCAAGAGGGGTAAAAGGTCCTGAGGCTGGTGGAAGGAGCCCCTAGCTGGTGGCAAATGAGCAGGGGTAGCTACGAAGCGGACCCAACTGGGAGGAACTGGGAGACGGGTCTTAATTCCCCCTTTGCCCCTAACATTTGTGTGACCTCTGCCTGGTCCCTAACCCTTTCTGGGACTCGGCCTTCTCTTCTAAAACCTGCCTCACAGGTGGCTGTGTCCAAAGACTGCCCAGATCCAGCGCTCTGCACGCACACCAGGGTCCCCATGGGGAGGGGTCCACACTCACCCCAGAGGCAAAGATGGCGGGGTTCCCACTCTCCAGCATGTCCTCCAGCTCCTCGCTGGTCGTGGTCCGGCCGGCTGAGAGCAGGGGTCACGCTGAGCCCGGCCTTCCACAGGGTGGTCAGCAGCAGCCCGGCCCCGCCCCTTGGCCCCACCCCCTTAGCTTACTGATCTCTAGCTGCCTCTGGATGCGGCCCTTGCAGCGCTCGCGGTAGTCAGTCTGCGTGGCGTTGTACTCGGACATCACCTCCACAAACTTCCGGGACAGTGTGGAGTGCTGGGGGCCCGAGATGAGGGTGCAGGTGTTAGGCCCAGCCCCACGGGGCCCCAGAGCCTCAGGTGCCTGGCTGCCCGCCCCAGAGGTCCCGCCCACACCTGTGTCTTTCGGATCCTCAAGTCAGCGGATGAGCGGCTCAGGCCTTCCTCTTGCTCGATGCTCTGCTCGATGCCTGGGGAACAGCCAGCTGCTGATAACCTGCCCCATTCACCGCTGTCTCGCCACCCACACACCCAGGATCTGGCTCAGGACCTCCCCTGGGGGGACGTGTGTTGTCTGTTGAGTGGGGTCACACAGGAAGCAGAGCAAGAGGGAGCTCCAGGCACTGATGGAGGGGCCAACAAGGGCTCTTCCAGGCACGATGTGTGTGTGGGTGCGTGCATACACACACACACAGACACACCTGTGAGGCCTCGGGCACACACCAAGCTGTGTATCTTTGTGTGTGTGTGCACCTACCATGTGCTAGGCCTGGTGGCTCAGGCCCACCCTGTCTCTCTCCTGCTCAGGAAGGCTGTGCATGGAGCGAGGAGTGGGGCATGCCGTGGAGGGGGCCGGGGGGTGGGCAGGGCTAGGTGGCCACAACCACAGGGCACGGGACCCCTAGGCCTGTGTATTCCGGGGCATGCACGCCTGTGCTCACGTGAGCGCATGGGGGCTCCTGTGTGGGACCAGGCACTGCTGGCCACTCCTTTAACTCTCTTTAGCTGACAGTGCCCAGAGTGGAACACTCCCTGGACGGAGCCTCAGGCATGTGTCCCAAGGCCCAGCCCAGAGCCTGGCACAAACAGGCCTTGCCAGGTAGCTGCTGAGTAAATGGCGCGTGATGGCACCCTCACAAAGGAAAGCAAGACCCAATGTACCCCTCAGAGTCAGTGAAATTCCATGGGCTGTGTGGGGAAAGCAGGCCTGGAGTGCCCCCCATATCCCAGACAAGGCCTGGAGCCCAGACTCACTCTTCAATTTGGAGCGAACTTTGTTTGCTGTCTTCTTTATGTCAGACATGAGTTCCTCCAGCTCTTCCTTGGTTTCTGGGGAGGTAGAAGGGGTGGCGGGTAGACACCCTGGGCTCCCCCATGCCTGATCTTCAGGCTCAGGCCCGAGGGGGCTCTGGGCAGACCCTGGTCTCCCCTCGTCCCCTGGCTAAGAGTCCGCCTGCCCCTCCAATCCCGGGCCGGGGCCACACCAGCTGCAGCCTCACCCCTCCTCGTGTGCCTTCCAAGGAGCCTCCCTTCCGCCTTCGCTGGCTCCCCCCAACCCCCTGCAGATAACAGATGGGGCTAAATTTAAGGCAGAAGTAATTGTGGAGCAGCTGGTGATGCCGAAGGTGGCACTGGGGAACATTTACTTGATAACTTGCCTGAGTCGAAAGTGGAGGTGCGGGCTCACCTAGCGCTACCTGGTGGCTCTGGGGGTGAACATCCAGCTGATGGGCTGATGCGGGCCAGGGGCCAAGGAGGCAGAAGCCAGCCCCCATCAAGCACCCTGGGCAGGGCAGACCCTGTTCTCTTCACAAAGCCCCCCTCCCCAGGTGCTGAGCTCAGTGAAGGCCAGCTGCTGAGTGCCTGGTAGGTGGATGGGGGCTGGAGGCACCCGGCCAGGTGGGAGCTGGGAGAAGAGCTTCAAAGAGGTGGGCCCCTGGGGTACAGTCAGCTCTAGAGGTAGCATGGAGCGGGGCCTATGAGGGGGTGAAGCTCGGGGAGGGCTGTGGCGTAGTTTCTGGCCCTTGTTCCAACTGGAACCATCTCCGTAAAGCTGGCAGAGGCCATGGAGGTGCCCAGCTAGCCCTGCTCCCTGCGAGGGGTTGGCTGGCAAGGCAGGGCAAGATGGCTGCTTCCCCCTGGGGTGCTGGGTGGAGCCCAGCCTCAGGGCAGCCCCCCATGGCTCCACCCCCTGGAGAAACCAGGACTGAGCTCCTGGCTGGAGCCTTTCTCATCCACTCTGTGCTTGCTTCTGGGGTTGGGGCTTCTCCCATAGGGGACTCGGGAGGGGCATTTACAGTGGCTGATCAAGTGGGAGGGCCACTTCCCAAGTGGAATGTGAATGAGGTGGAGTGGGGGGCTTCCAGGAGCGGGGGAAGAGGCCTTGTTCATAGGAACAAAGGCAGACTCGGTTACCAGCTGCTCTGACGTCGCAGCCTCTTTTGCTCAGACCCAGAATAGCCCAGCCTGGATGGCAGCCCCCAGAGGAGGCAGAGCAAGCCTTGGCCCAGGAAAGCCCCCCCACTCACTGCCGACTTTCTGTGTGATGCCCCCTCAACTCTGCTCCGCCTCTGCCCTAGAACCCTTAATGGGGAGCCCCCTCCCCTTGGGGAGTGCCGGTTAGCCCACATCAGTGACTGTCAGCCGGGTCCTGGCTGCCCAGCTCATGGGTGGCGATTCTAAACTGGTCACTAGTGAAGTCTGATGAAGGTGGCACAAGGCAGCCAAGGCTGGGGGAGTTGGGCAGTCCTGTCGCCCCCCGCCTGCCCCACCTTCCAGCAGGTGAGAGGCCAACTCCCAGCTCTTTATAGTCTCGCCCCACAGTCAGCCCCCTCCTGCGCCTCACCAGGAGTGACCCACCAGGAACAGGCGCTGACCCAGATACACACGGGCCCACGGACAAACCACGTCACATACCGCCGTCTCAGACAAACCTCTAGGGAGAGGGGCAAAGCAGCACGACACAGCGACTGCACTGGATGTGTGCCCTGCTCTGGGGTGTCCCTCTTTCCTTTCCACCTCTTCCTGGGACAGTCTCCCCGGCTCCCAGCTGACTCACTCTGCCTTCAAAGGGCCTGACACTGGCCTCAGGTTCAAGCACACTTTGGGGCCGTGGAGAGATTTATTCTGGGTGCTTGAGGATGCCTGTGGGCCTGGGGCTGAGAGGCCATGGATAGGGAGGCAGTGCTGGAGTTGAGAACAAAATCAAGCTTTGGGTGCCTGGGTGGTGGGCTATGGACCGTAGGTCCTATCCCATGAACACCTGGGCAGCAGCCAGACCCTCCCGCGTGCTGTGTCCTGGGGTCCCATAGGCTGGCGCCTTCCAAAGGAGCTGGAGAAGGGAGAGAGGTGAGCAAGCCGCAAGAACAGGCAAGCAGTGCACACACCCAATCTGATGAGTCCAGGTGGCTGACCTGGGCCCCAGCCCGTCACTGCCTCCCCAGGGCTGAGGGTGAGCCCCCTCTATGGGAGGGGGTCACGGGCCTGCATGTTGTCAGCCTGGCCCATGTTAGTGTAGTAGTAATCAACACCTCCACGGGAATCGTGACAGCCAGGTCAGTGGGACCCGTCTGGAGACAGAGTGAAACGCAGACCCACACAGCCTCCCTGTGCAGAGGGAGAGAGGTCACTTCCTGGAGCCCTGAGAACGCCCAGCTCTGGGGTACCAATGGCCAAGTGCCAGGGCTGCCAGCTTTTTCCGGAAACTCTGCCTGCTTGGCCGGCTTGCCCTCCCACAGCGCTGATGCCTCAGAGCTGCCATCTGCTCCCCTGGGGAGGCGAGGGAAAGGGAGAGGCTGGGCTGAGAGGCCTTCTATTGATCAGAGGCCGCTGCCTCCCTCCTTGCTCCCTCCCAGAATCCCAGGGCTACAGCCGGCCAGCCGTGCTGCCTTAGAAAACAGCCAGCTCACCTGGGGAGGGCAGGTCTGGCGCCTGACCCCGCCCTTCTCACCAGGCATCCCGCAGGTGGTACTGGGCACTGAACCCCCCCACCCCGGGCCTGGGACAGCTGTGTTTCCTGAGGCTCCCCATGGAGCCCTCCCCAGCCTGGCCAGGCGCAGGCAGCCCTCAGCCGGCCAGCAATGAAGGGCGGCCCTCCCCGCAGCAGCGCCCTCCTGGAGGCCTGTGGGGCTCCTCACACCTACACACTCACTCTCATCAGGGTTGGGGGAGGCCAGGATGGCGCTGTGCTTCCGCTTCACCTCCTCCACGTTCTCTGAGATCTTGTCAATGAAGCCGCGGATCTCCTCCACCTGTGGACCAAGGCCAGGTGGTCTGGAGGCAAAAATCCAGGGAGGGGGGCTTCTTGGGCCCAGGGCTTGCCCAGAGTAGGGCTAGAGGTCAGGGCTCAGGGCCAGACTGGGCCGGGCTTCAGGGGGTAGGTGAGGGGAGGCGGGGCTGCTCCAAGGATCCTTCTAGACCGGGGTAGGAGTGGGGAGGAATGGGCCATCCCAAACTTTGTTCCCCTCTGAGCCTCAGTCTATTCACTCTCAAAATGGGCTCATTAACTGGCGCCTGTGGGCTGCTGAGCCAGGCGCAGGTGTGTAAGAGCCCTGGCCTGCCTCAGAGGTGAGAAGTGGCCACCCCGGGTCTGCCAGTGTTTGGGGAGAGGCAGGTGTGCTGCTCCCACCTGTTCGAAGAACTCATCCATGAAGTGGTCTCGGTCCACGGTGACAGTGACATCATCATCATCATCGCTGTCCTTGGCCTGCACAGGGGTGTGCACACATGAGCGGATCTGTGCTAGGACCACTGGGTCCCACTGGACCTGGACACCCAAACTGCCCAGCATCTACATACAGCAGGCCCGCAGGCTGCAGCTCCAGGGCCCTTGGCAGGGACAAGGCCTGGCTGTGCCCTCAGCTCCCAGCCGCAGTGAGACCTGGAGGATCCCTGGGGACCCAGCATGATCATGGAGAGAGGCCTTGCCTGTCAAGTTGGTGACAGGGCCAAGTATCCACCTCCGTGCCAGGCACTCCTTCCCCTGTTCAGCTGCCTCCCCTCCCCCACAGGACTGGGGTCCTCCCAGCACACCCCTCACCCTAGGGTGCTGCTGGGGAGGCCCTGCCACAGGCTAGGCAAGCAAACCTCAGGGCTTAGTCCCCCGGCCACTGGCCCTAGCTCACACCTTGCCTGAGACAGGTTGCCTGGAGTTCCCAAGCTGGCCCTGAGTTCCAAGCTCCCTCTCAGCAGAGGGCCATGCAGGGGGAGGCCTGGGCACCACAAACACCTCCCTGCCAAAAGGTGGAATGGCTCAGATATGGGCCATCCCCACAACACCCAGGCCGGCTTGAGAGCTACTGCCCGTGAGGGGCCTCTGTGATCCGCCAGGCTTGCTCCCTCAGAGCGCTCGGGGAACTCTCCCTCCTTGTTAGTCTTGACATTGACCTTGATCCTCTTTCCTTCCAGGTCCAGAGTTGGGTCCGGCAGGCACAAGAGGCCAGTCACGTTGCCACTTGGCCCAGGGCCTGCCTCAGCTGCAGGTGCAGGCCTCACCCCGCGGCCCCAGGGGCAGCCGCACAAAAGCCAGCCCATCAGGAGGTGGGGGTGATTACGCCTCTGACCTCCCAGCATGCCGGCCATGCTCATTACTGTCCGCCCCACACCTGGAATCAGCCATGGTCGGCCCACTCTGCTGGTAAGGCCAAGGTCCCTCTCCACAGCCAAGGCCCAGATGCTCAGAGCAGGACGGTCACCTGGGTTCTCGGGCTGGGTCATGCCTCCTCATTTCTCAGCATCCCACAGGGAGGAGGCGCTAGCCCTCACCTTGATGCTCTCTTGCGAGGATGGAGGCAGGCAGAGGCTGAGGGGATGGGGAGGCTGAGGGGATGGGGAGGCTGTGGGGCCAGGGAGGCTGGGCCCCCGCCGGCTGGGGAAGGGGCCGAGTTCTGGGCCCAGCACAGACACTGACTGGCTGAGGGACTTCCCCTCTGGGTCTGTTTGCTCCTCTATGAAATGGGGACAGTGACGCCATGCTGGGGGAGGCGGGCTGAGAATGGATGGGGAAGCCCAGCATGTTCTGTAAAGGGCTGTGGCCCTGGGGCTCTCGGGGTCCCACTACCCCACCAAAGTGGGACCAACCAAGAGAGGGGGTTGGTTGGGAGCTTTATGGAGGCGGCCCCCCTCCTCAAGAGATCACACCTCCTCCCCCAGCAGCTGAAATAAATCCTCGCTTCCACAAGTGCCTGTGGCTGCCGCCAGGTGGCCTCCATCCCCCACCAAGCCCACCCTTAGCCACAGAGAATCTAGGAGCCATTTCCATACTTTAAGGCCCAGGAACCAAGCCAGAGGAGCGCTCCCTAGGGACACTGAGGCAGGGTGCAGCCTGGAGAACCCCAGGGCCCGCTCCCCGGCAGCCTGCCAGGTTGGGAAGTGGCCCCAGGAGTTCCTGCCATTCAGCATCCTGGCTTCTCTGTCCTTCTGGTGCCCAGAGAAGGATACGGGTGGACGGGAAGAGGCAGAAGGAGAATTTTCCAGCTCCCTTCCCTTCCGGAGTGATGACCAGCTAGAGCCAAAGACAAGGGCGGCGGAGTCACTGGAGACGGGAGTCACTGCCAGGGACCCCGGGGCTGATGCCTCCCTTTGGGCCTCAGCTTGCCCATCTGTGAAACGGACTTATCTTTCCCAGGCATCCAGCCAGTTCTGACCTGCTACCTGCACAGCCTCCCTGCACAGAGGCTGGACTTGAGTAGCTTCTCCAACAGAAGGGTGGCGGGAGAGATGCCACACCCTCCTCCTTGCTCTCTATCAATTGGAGGGTTTAGGGCCTGACCTCACAGCCTGGGTCAAACAGCTGTGGCTCTGAGCAAAACATGGAGGGGATGCTTCAAGGGCACCCTTCCTTACCAAGTGCTACTACTTCTTCCTCCTCAGGACCTTTTCACTCTCACCCCCCTCTTCATCTCACTGCCCCAGCCTGAAATCTGATCTCACCACACTCCGCCTATAACCTATAACCATCTCCCTGCCCCTATAATCTACCCACTATCCTCCCTGCTGTCCCCATGTGGCTCCCTCTGCCGGCAGTGCCAATTACATGAAGCTGACATTCCCCTCATCCTTAGATGCCACCTCCTTCGGAAGCCTTCCCCAGCTCCCTGGGGTGGGTATCTTGCTCCTCTGGTTCCCCACACCCTACTCACATCCCTACTGGAGCCACAGGCACACACTCTCAAGGTCCCTAAGGGACCTGAAAAGTCACCTTGGCCGCAGCATCTAGCTGCAGCTTTCACACCTCCGGGGATGGAGAGCACACCAGCTCTCCCAGGCACTTCTGCCTATCTGGAGCAGCCCCAACTGTTAGAAAGTCCTTCCCTTTCCTGCGGTTTGGCCCCAGGCCATAAAGAACCTGTTGGTGCCCTCTCCCTGGGCTGGCCCTGCCAGAGATCTGAAGGTAGCATCCACATCCTTCCTCGGTTTTCTCAAGTTGATCATTCCCTCCCCTTCAGATCCTTCCCAGAGGCCTTAAGTTGCAGCCCCTGCCCCAGACTTGTTCTACTCAGCCTCTGTCTTCTCCAGCAGTACAAGATATAAACTGAATCTGCCGCTGATTGTGGCCTGAGCAGTGCCAAAGAGCTGACCCATCACCTCCCTCTTTCTACATAGTCTACCTCTGTTAATGCAGCCAGGGATCACAGAAGTGATGATATAGTTCCTCCTGCCAAGGAAAGCCCCCAAGCCCTTCCCCACCCTGTTTACTTGGTTGGATTTTGGGCTCAAGTGAAGGATCTTCATTTGTTCTGATCCTTGCTTCAGTTTGTGAGAATCTGATGGTTTATGCCTTTGTTGCCCCCTGCAACTTCATCCACATCTAGGCCAAAGCCCTGAATGATTAGGGCCCCAGCTCCCTTGGGGATCCGCCAACCCTCTCTAAGTGGCAGTCACAGCTCCGGAAAGAGGGCTGGACTAGAGTTGGGGACTTGAGAGGCTGCAGCGTGGAGGCGGCAGCTGGAGTCGTGAGGCAGTTATAAACTCAAAGGTACAAACATCTTCTGGACAAACCCACCCAGGCATCATATGGGCACCCTGCCTGCCACCTGGCCAAAACTAAGTTCCACCTCTTTCTCCTGAGCCCCCTTCTCTGAACCCCCCTGCTCAGAAACCCCGTTCTCAAGAGTCCCCCAAGTCAGAAACTGGGGAGAGCATCCACACTCTTCCTCCTCCTCTCAAGTCCAACCTACATCCAATTTGTCTTGGCGTTTGTTTTTTGGTTCTAGTGTTCACGGGTTCCCAACCCTGGCCCAGGACCTGAGTCCCTCGGTGGGGGATTAAAAAAAAAAAAAAAAAAAACAGCTTCCAGACCAAATGAGAATCTATGGGGATGGGGCTGGTGAGGTTAAGTTTTTTTAAGCGCCCCCCCCACCCAGGATTGAGAACCACTGGTCTGGTCTCACTCCTCTCTGGCTGGCTGGCTGGCTCGGCTCCAGCATCATCACCTCCAGCCTGAGCAATCAGAAGAGAAAATCGGGGCGGAAGTGAGCAAGCACTGCCCCACCACAGGGACCTGCTGCAACAGGGGAGAGAATATCCCACTAGAACCACCACGCATGCAGCCCTGGTGGTCTCTCCAAGCAGAGGCTCCAGGATTCCAGGATACCCTCCTGGAAGTAAGAGTGTGAATCCTCCAAGGGGTGCGGAGGCCAGGCAGCCTCCAGGCCCGTCCTGGGGGACTGCGGCAGGCGGGCAGGCAGGCTTGATTCATTCCTGCTGGAGCAGGAGTTGCTGTTGTCTGTCTCGAGGGCTATTTTTTTTTCCCCTTGTTCTTTTTAATGACTAATCAAAGCCAGTATTACTAAAGCAGAGAGGCCCAGAGCTGAGTCAGGGGTGTGCGAGAGGCCGAGCTGGGTCTCCAGAAAGACAGGGCTCTCCTTTCTGACCCCTTCCTCCTTTCCCCATCCTGCAAACCTCCCCCTCCCCCAGATCCCTGTCCTCAGCCAGGTCTACCCCTTAGCAGGGCCCCAGAGCAGCTCAGGGAGGCAGCTTCGGGCTGTGAGGAGGGGCTGAGCTCTACCTCCCTCCAGGTGCTGTGTGACCTTGGATAAACTCCTGGCCCTTTCTGACCTCAGTTTTCCATTTGTAAAATAGCAGGTTGGACTAAATAGTTCCTGGAGGCCATCTGTACCTCAGATGAACACGTGCCCAAATCCACTGTTTTTTTTTTTTTTTGTGGGGAAACTCCAAGGAGGTGATGAGAAGGAACGAAGGAAGGAGGGGGCCCCTAGCCTGGGTCTATTCTTACACCCCCGTTTCTTCTGCTCTGCAGGGCAACGCCAGCTGGCTCCACTGTACAGACAAATGAGCATGGAGAGGTTAAGGCACCAACCTGCCTGCTGTTGCCCCGGGAACCCCCAGTCTCTTCCCAGCAGTGAGAGAGAAAAAGGGAACCGGTCAGCAGAGTGCTGCCCTGGTGAGCTGGGCCCTGCTCTAGACCAGATGTCAGGCCCACCCACCATTCTCTCTCGGTTGGGCATCCTAGCCCCTCTGCCTTTATTCATACTGGTCCCTTCTTTTGGACCACCCTCCCTCCTCCCATTCAAATCCAACTCCTCCTTCTGGGCCATCCCAAGTCCTCTCCTTCCAGGAAGGTTCTTCCTGGGTCTGGCTACCCCATTCTCCCTCCTCTTTCCTGTTGCAGGCCCCTCTGTGTCTCACATGGCCCAGAATGTAGATAAACACCATTCTGGGCCCAGGGAGGGGTGGGTCAGCTCCAAGGAGTTCTTGGAAAGAAAACCAGGGAGGCCTCTGAACTGGGGGAAGGAGGCAGCTGCAGGCCAGGCGGGGCTGCCTGCGGACACCTCGTCCCCAAAGTCTCCCCGGCATACTCTGGTGACCCAGGTCTTCACCCGTCCTAGGCCTCCAGGCTGCCCATCTGATCTCTGAGGGCTGTGGAGAGTATTCAGGTCCCCACACCGGCCCGTGAGGACCCCTTCATTCTCCCTCTGCATGAGAGGATCAGCTCCAGGGGAGATGAGGGCTGGAGAAGGCTGGAGGGCTGGGCCTGGCTTGCAGCGCTGAGGAAACGTGCTAGCTCCTTCCCCAAGTGTGACTTTTATAAATAAGCTCCCTTCGCCTTCCTTCCAAATGTGGTGGGGAAGGAGGAGGAGGGGGGAGGAGGAGGGAGGGAGGCTGGCTGTGGTGCAAGTGGCTGTCCCAAGCGCCACCCTCTGTCCAGCCCAGCTAGCACTGGAGTCTCAGTTCCTGGGGATTCTGGCTCCTGGGGTTCAAGGTCTCCCCCAAATATGGAGTCAGAGTCAGGAGACCTGTGACCACCCCTCTTGCCCTGAGAAACTGGGTTCTAGGTTTTCCTACCTCCACTTCATAGATAGGAATCTATGCAGCCCAGACGTAGACCTGTGGGAATCGCAGCCCCCCATACTAATGGTTCCACCCCACCCGATGTGGGCTCCTGCCAGCGGACCCTCAAGGCTGCTAGAAACCCCCAAGGGGCAGAGCCACCCAGCCATGAGTACAGCAGCCTGCATGGGCGCTGAATGCCTGGACTGGGGGCCTGTCTGGAGAGGAAGACTCAGTTTACTTTCAGAGAAGCCAGGCCTCACCACCTAAAGACCACTCTGGCTAGTGTGTGTGCGTGTATGTGTGCTGGCTGGGGGGAAGGGGGGAATCACAGACACACCAGAGCAAAGAGCTGGCTTCAAGCTTCCTACAGCCCAAGATCTCTTAGGCCTTAGGTCTCAGCCAGGTCTGAGTGTGACTATTTTTAGGACTAGGTGAAGCCCCTTTCTACCATCCCACTTCATCTTCCAGGCCAGCCACATCTCTTTTGTGCCTCAGTTTTCCCTTCAGCAGAGGGGATGAAGCTGATGAGTCAGAGGATGTCAGATGTAAAGGACTGTGCTCTCCCTGATCGCCTGGTTCCCACATACGCCCTCCCCTGACCCACCAGGCACCCAAACACCAGCAAATGCACCACACGGCCATTCATCACCAAGATAACCACACTCCCTCTGACTCAACCAAGCACAGGAAACTTGAGGGCAACCACAAGGGCTGGCGGGGGAAGTGTTTAGACACCATACACGACATGAGGGACCATCTTCTTCCTTTGAAACCTTGTGGGGTTTCCTCCAGGGGCTGGGCACTCAGCCAGGAATAACACAGGTCTGACAGGAGAGTGGGGGCTGGCAGCCAGAGCAAGGGGGACACGGAGGCAGGAGAGCACAGGTTCCAGCCCCACGCTGCCCAGGAGACAAGACTGGTACAACGGGTGGGAGACCCAGGCACAAATGCAGGGAACCTATGGGCAGAGAGGACAAGCCCTGGGATCAAAAGTCCAAAGGACCCTTGGAACTTTCCATATAAGGGGACCCAGGTCTCTGGCTCTAAGGTGGGTAGCAGGGGAAGTGTTCTGGGGAGACACTGAGCTAGCCCCGTCCCCACCACAGAGATCAGCAGGTGGGAGCCTCCCAGGAGGGGGGTCAGCCAGGGCATCAGAGGAGCCTCAACTGGGTCTAGAGCCCTGATGCCCCTCTCCTCACAGGCAGGCTTCCCTTCCTTCTCTGTCCCCCCCAGCCCCCCTACCCCAGGATTGCCACCTTTAAAGGGAGAGGTGCGAACACCCTGGTTAATAGCAGAGGCCAGGGGAGGGGGGCCTTGATGATGAGGAGCAGGCGGCAGGGGTCTCTGTCAGGGCTGGGAGAGGGCGGGCTCTGACTCAGAACCTTTGAGCATCCTTCTACTTCCCCCACCGGAACCCCGCCCCAGAAGCCACACCCCAGGGGCCTCCGAAACACAGGTGGAAAAATAGGTTCAGGTCGGAATCAGACCAGGGAACCCCGGAAGGGTCTGGAAACGCCGGCCCGGGCTGCCCGGAAGCCAGGAATGTGGACCGGGAGCGGGTCTGACCCCTCCCGGACCAGGGCGGGCAGTAGATGCCGATCGCCACCGAGTGGGGAGCCACAGGTGATGGGAGCTACAGGTGATGGAAGGTGATGGGGGCGGCGGTCGCCCCACGAAACAGCGCCCAACGGAGGAGTCCGGCCACACCCGACCGCCCCGTTTCCGCAGCGCGCCCTGCAGCGGGGCTCTGGACAGGGGACCGCCCGCGGCCCCTTCCCACCGGTCCCGCCGTCTGTCTAAACCAGAGGGAGGGCAGGAGGGTCAGTGATGAGGCACCGTGGGGAGAGAGAGTCGGGACCTGCTCCGCGGGGCGAGCGAGAGGCCAGGCTTCGGTCCCGCCACCGATATTCCAGAATATCCCTCCGACCCCCGAAAAGAAGGGGGCGCCGAAAAGTTTATCCAGGACCCCGGGCTCCAGTAGTCAGTCCGCGAACCATCGGAGCCGAGCTCACGCGAGCCCGTGACCCCACTGGGTCCAAGGGGCGGGACCCGGATGGGGGTCCACGGCTCGGCACTGCTCCCTCCCACCCTGGCCAGGGACGCAGGGACTATCGCCCCAGCGGTCGCCAGAGGTGGTCGGGGAGCGGCCCGGGCGCTGGGCGCGGGCAGCGAGAGGCGCCGCGCAGGGGCCGGACTCACCGTGCGGAGCTCCTGTGTTCGGTCCTTCATGCTCCCGGGAGTGGCAGCGGCACCGGCTGCAGCCCTGTGAGCCCCGCATGCGCGGCGGCCGCCCCGCGGCTGCGCAGCGCCAGCCCGGCCCCGCCCCGGCCCCCGGGACCCCGGCCCAGCCCCCAGCCCCCAGCCCCCAGCTCGGCCCCGCCCCGCGCCCGCCCCGCCCTGGCGGGTCCCAGCCTAGAGCCCAATTCTGGGACCCTGGCGCCCCGCTCCCACTGCCCACCCTCCCCCCGACCCAATCAGGTCCTCCGAAGGGTCACAGCCCTGGGACCTCATCCCCCTGCGTTCTCGACGCCCGCCTGATCCCTGCCTGGGGTCGGTTCCCAGAGTCTCTGCTCCCTCCCGTCCCAACTCCGTCCTCCCTCCGTCCCATCCCTCGACTCAGCCGCTCATCATCCCTCCTTCTGGACCCTGGCTTTTCACCCCCAGAGCCCCTCATATCCTCGGGGATTTGCTAGAGGTTAGACCCCACCTCCCTCCTTAATTTTATTGCCTTGGGACCTCCAGCATCCCCCTCCAAAAGCCTCCTCCAGCAAAAACCCTCTAGAGTTCCAGCCTTTGAGCCCCTACCCTTCCTGCCTTCTCCCAGTGTCTCATCCAGACTCAGGCTCTGGCCCCTTCTTTCCCCAGAATTCCTCAGTTCACAGTCCGATGCTGAGTGACCACCACTTTTCCTTTAGTTTCCACTCCCAGCAAGATGCAGGCACCCCTATATTTTGGGGTAAGGTGATCTAAGTTATAGCCCCATCTCCTTCCCCTTTCCCTGTATTCCCAGCCCTGCATCCCAGCCCCGGGCCTGAGATCCTACTTCCTAGCTAGAAGCTGGGAGTAGCTAAGCAAGGGCCGAGCTCCTCTGGACTAATGGGAAGGTCTTCTCAATACTGTGGAGGGGTGGTGGGTGGGGGCTAGTCAGTAGCAGATGCTTCTTTTCTGGTTCCTGCCAGCATCTTGTTGAGCGGCAGCCACACACACACACACACACACACACAGCTGCCCCCTCTGTGCCCTGGCCCAGATGCTCTGACCTCAAGCCAAGCACTCCCCCTTCCCTTCCCCAGGGCTGCCAAGGTGTTGCTCTGGGGCTGGGCCAGCCCCCTGCTGACCAGTGTGTCCAGGCCCGGCACTTCTCCCATACTGTGGGCACAGGTTAGCTGGCTGGCAGACAGGCTGGAGACACTGTTCCAGCCATCCCTCCTTCCCTGGAAAGTCTGGTCCAAGACTAGCTCAGATGTAGCCTAGCATGAGAGGCAGCCACACCCCTTCCACTTGTCCAGACCTCAACCTTGAGTGTCCCACAGAGCAAGTGTTGGTGGTGCCCCATATGACAGATGCGAGACCAGGACTCACCTGCTAGAGGGACTTGCCCAGGGTTACAGGGAACAGGTGGCAGGGAAGCTGCTGATTCCTGGTTCAGAGTACTCTCCCCTGTGCAGGGTGACTCAGTGGGGTGAGTCATGGGTGCAGCCCCAGAGCCCAGTGTCTGGCCCTGTGGGGAGAGGGCAGGAAGGGGAGACACAGCTGCTGCCCTCAGAGAATCTTGGTGTCATGCCCAGCATCACTTATTGAGATGAATATTAAATGGTAGCATGAAAAATGAATAGAGAATGAATGTGTGCCCTTCAACTTAAACTGCCTTTCTGATACAGGTCTTACTCTCATTTATTTATTCATTCATCAAACATTACCTGGGAATGCATGTTCTGGGGACACTGTTCTGCACTTAAGGTGCTCCTAGAGTGGTGGGAGAGACAGACATGGTTTCAGTATGTGAAGGATTCAGGGTGGCTTCCCAGAGCCAGTGACGTTCAAGCTGGATATTGAAGGAGTGGCATTGCAGCAGGCAGTGGTGCAGGCATTCAGGACAGAAGGAGTGTGCCCAGACGCTGGGGTGAGGGTGGAGAGCAACTGGAGAACCTCAGGAGCCTGCTGCGGTGCTCAGGTATGGGGATGAGCGTGGGTGGGAGATGAGTCCAGTGAGGGAGACGTTGAACGTTAAACTTCATTGTGCAGACAAGGGGGGAGGCAATCAAGGGTCCGACTTTCATTCCCTTAATCAAAAAGCATCTACTATGTGCGGACTATTCTAGATGTTGGGGACATGGCAGAAAACCGGACAAAGTCCTTGCCCTCATGGGGTTCTAGTAGAGGAGAGAGATGATAAACAAGCAAATAATATACATAATGGTGATAACATATTATGAAGAAGATAAAGCAGGACAGAAGGAGTAAGGTGCCGGGTTTGAGGCAGGATTCCAGTTTTAAATCAGGTGGTCAAGGAGGGCCTTGCTGAGAAGGTGTCACTTGAGTAAATATCTAAACAAGGTGAGGGGGGCTTCCCTGGTGGTGCAGTGGTTAAGAATCCACCTGCCAATGCAGGGCACATGGGTTCGAGCCCCGGTCCGGGAAGATCCCACATGCCATGGAGCAACTAAGCCCGTGTGCCACAACTACTGAGCCTTCGCTCTAGAGCCCGCATGCCACAACTACTGAAGCCCGCGCGCATAGAGCCCATGCTCCGCAACAAGAGAAGCCACAGCAATGAGAAGCCCGCGCATGGCAACGAAGAGTAACCGCCACTCGCCGCAACTAGAGAAAGCCCGCGCACAGCAATGAAGGCCCAACGCAGCCAAAAATAAAATAAATTTTAAAAAAATTAAAAGAAAAAGAT
The DNA here is from genome assembly GCF_949752795.1 of Hyperoodon ampullatus. Taxonomy (NCBI): domain Eukaryota; kingdom Metazoa; phylum Chordata; class Mammalia; order Artiodactyla; family Ziphiidae; genus Hyperoodon; species Hyperoodon ampullatus. The sequence goes on along the minus strand of NC_136927.1, from coordinate 50,747,915 downwards.
TTTCTAAATAAATAAATAAAGGTGAGGGAGTGAGGCATGTAGGTCTCTGGGGGAGGAGCATTCTGGGCAGAAGAAACATCAAGTGCAATGACCAGGAGCAGGGAGTGTGCCTAGCATATCGGAGAGACAGCAAGGAGGTGAGGATGCCTGGAGTGTGGTGGGTGAAGAAGAGCTCCAAGGAGGTGAAGTCAGAGGAGTCAAGGGAGGGGCGTTGGAATTGACTGTGTGTCCCTTGGCTTTGATTCTGAGGGTAATGGGAGCCCCCAGAGGGTTTTGAACAGAGAAGGGACCTGATCCATCTTGGGCTTCAGCAGGATTGCTCTGATTGCTGAGTGGAGAACAGACGGAAGGGAACACGGGAGGAAGCAGGGACGTATTTAGGAAGTTGTGATCACGCAGGCAGCTGGGCCAAAGGTGATATAATGGTGGTGATGAGAAGTGGTTACATCCTGGATATATTTTATTTTATTTTATTTTTTGGCTGTGCCGTGTGGCTTGCGGGATCTTAGTTCCCCAACCAGGGATTGAACCTGGGCCACAGCAGTGAAAGCGCCGAGTCCTAACCACTGGACCACCAGGGAGCTCCCCTGGATACATTTTAAAGGTAGAGCCAACTGAGAGAAAAAGAGGCATCAAGGATGCCTGGAGTCAAGTTTTTTGCCCTGAATACCTGGAAAGATGGTGTTGCCATTTGCAAAGACGGAGGAAAAACTAGAGAAGGAGCAGGTGGCAGGTGGGTGGCAGCTGGTAATAGGATTCGGGGTTTGGACCCTTAAGTTTGAGTGGCCCATTAGACATCCCACCAGGGATGGCAAGTAGGCCACTGCCCATAGGAATCTAGAATTTGTGGGAGAGGTCCAGGCTGGAAGAGGCCAGCATAGATGGTCTTAAAGCAAGGGAAGAGGCTCATCTATAGCAGCATGGAGCCCAGCTGGAAGGCTGCTGCGTTGTCCAGGAGAGAGACTGGGACTGTGTGAACAAGAGCAGGACCCATCGGCTGGAGAGAAGGGTCAAAGGCATTCAAGAGATTTATTTAAGGGAATTCCCTGGCAGTCCAGTAGCTATAGTTAGGACTCCTTGCTTCCACTGCAGGGGGCACGGGTTCGATCCCTGGTCAGGGAACTCAGATCCCGCAAGCCATGTGTCCAAGAAAAAAAAAAAAAGAGAGAGAGAGAGAGAGAGATTTATTTAATACGACTACACTTTATTTCAATTATGAAAAGAATATGTTTGTTGTAAAACATTAAAACAGTGACAGAGGCTTCCCTGGTGGCAGTGGTTAAGAATCCGCCTGCCAATGCAGAGGACGTGGGTTCGAGCCCTGGTCCGGGAAGATCCCACATGCCGTGGAGCAACTAAGCCCGTGTACCACAACTACTGAGACTGTGCTCTTGAGCCACAACTACTGAGCCCACGTGCCACAACTACTGAAGCCTGCATGCCTAGAGCCCGTGCTCCGCAACAACAGAAGCCACTGCAATGAGAGGCCTGTGCACCGCAACAAAGAGTAGCCCCCACTCGTTGCAACTAAAAAGAAAGCCCACGGGCAGCAACGAAGACCCAGTTCAGCCAAAAAAAGAAAACAAACAAATAAATAAATAAATTTATTTAAAACAAAACAAAACAAAACAGTGACAGATATTATGAACTAGAAGCCACAGGCCCTGTGACTGACCATGTGCAGATAGCACAGAACTGGCACCTGGGGGAGGGTTTCGACCAGGATGTGTAGTATTTAAGGTTTCTGCCCTGACATCCAGAGGAGACAGGCAGACGGTCAATGAGGCGTTAGTGTGGCACACAGGCTGGAGACTTGGAAGGCAGGAGGAGTCTGGCTTGGGGTGGAAATGGAAGTTGTGGGCCACAGTCTAGGGAAGTATGTGCATATGTGTGTGTCTGTGTGTGTGTCTTTGTCTATGGAAGAAGGTGAAGGTCTGAAGATGAAACTGACAGGTGAGGGATGGCCAGAGACGGAGGAGCCAGAACCATGGCAGGAGCTAAAGTAGAAGCTGCTGCACAAGGTGCCATGAGTACCCGAGCAGCCACCTCCCTGGGATCAGGGACCACTTCACAGAGGTGGGGCATTTGACTTGGGGTTTAAATGATGAGTAGGAGGTGGCCAGGTGGAGAATGGGGGAAGGGCATTCTGGGGCAAAGCTGTGAACAAGGACATGGACAGTGAGAGAGCAGGGCTTAGTCCCTGTGGGAACCAGGCAGTCCCCACAACACACATCACTCGCATTCTTTAATGTGGTTAATTGATGGAGATTCAGTCCAGACCAATGTTCTGTAGAGCCCTCTCCCCACTCTCATTAAAGGGGCATCACTGTGCCCCAACATTGGCATTCTGCACCCCTCTACTTGTTCAGGTTTCCTTTTTTCCTTGAGGAGTGGGGGAAATGCTGGTACCACAACATAGCTTTCCAGGTCCTTTGTGGTCTGGCCCTGCCTCGCTTCTTGGAGGCCGCCTTCCCTCCCACCCTGTGAGCAGCCTCCGTAATGCCTGACCCGCACCCTCCTCTCAGGCCTTTGCACATGCCTGGGGCCCTCTCCTCCCTCTTTTCTCCTCCTCCGCATGCAGCTGGCCAATGACTTCTAGTCCTTCCCTCCTAGACATCACCTCCTCCAAGAATTTGTCTCTGACCACCCAAAAATGAGCTTTGGACTCCTTCTGAGTGGTCCCACCAAGGCCTGTATTTATCCCGACTATAGCACTATTGTCCTGTGAGCAGATAGTGTGTGTTAAGTGTCTGTCCCCTCATTAGATGGGGACACATAAAGCGAAGGAACGGGGTCATGTTCTTGTTGATTCCCCAGGGCTGGCACAGAAAGTGTGTTTGCAGACTGAGTTATAAACACGTGGATGCTTGAATGAGGCGTGTTCCTATAAAGGAGCACTGAAGGAAAGGCTGGGCGTCTGGGAGCTCCCTCGCCCCAGCACGGTTTGGGGTTTCCATCCCAACAGCTGGGAGGGTGGGAGTGGGGATCCCTAATATTGGGAACTGCTGCCACCTGCTGGGCAAGGCCGGTGTTGCCTTGCCCACGCCCTCACGGCTGAGCACCTGTGTGCCCAGGTTGGGATGATGACAGTCACTACCTGTCCTCCAGAAGCTCTCAGGCTGGTGTGAGAGACACCCTGACAGTGACAGGACAATGATGTGGAAGTATATGGGCTTTCGGGGTCTGGAGGCGGAAGGGGAGGCAGCTTGTGTAGAATTCAGGAATTCTGTCCCCGGGGCAGAGTTGTGAGGGGCTCAGAGCAGGAAGGGCCAGACAACCCAGGCTCCGAGGCTGGGGAGAGTGCGTGTCCATCTGTGTGTGTGTGTGTCTGTGTGTGTGTGTGTGTGTTGATGTTCTCCTGTTGTGGCTTTTCTGCTGCTTTCTGGCAGATTTACTCCCTCTTTCTCCTCCCCTGGGAAGTCTGGCCCTGGCCCATTATTGTACAAAGTGCTGGCCATTGTGTAAGGGTCACTCTTACTGTGACCCTATCAGGAAGGCCCTCCTTTAGTTCCATTTCACAGATGAGGACGATGAGGCTCAGAGAGGTAAACACAAACCAGGTACTGAAATTTGGGTGACATGGTTTGTAAGCCACCTAGCCCTGCAAATCCAAGCTGTTTTGACCACAAAGTCCAGCCCTGCCCAGCAGGCAGCTCTCCTTCCCTCTTCCAGACTCCCCACCCCCAGCCCACCATCTTGTAGCTCAGTCTTGAGGCCTGGGCTCAGCCATCCTGGGGGCGCAGCAGAGGAGGGAGATACGGGCAGTAGGCAGCTGGGGAATGAGCCTCAGTGCTCAGTGTGTGATATTTAAGGTATTTGTGATGGCATTGACTATATGCCTGAATACATTGCCCTCCTTTTCCCAATGAGAAGATTTTCAAAAAAGAAATTTGGCCCAATAGTCTAATTAAAACATTTAGGGATGCAAATGAAATAAGCGGCTCCCTAGTAATGATATTTAGTGAAAACATTTAAAATGGAAATACTTTAAATCACATATATTTACAAATAACTTTATTTCGAAACAATTCTTTTCCACGCTCATGGTTTGTGAAAGTTCAAACCCTTCACTTGCATTTCTGCTTCTCATTGTCATATCATGTGTCATCCCTAGCATCTCCTTTGAGTTCTCTAATACAGTTTTCTTGAATGTGTCATCTTCACTTGTGCTTGGAAATACAGAACTTTTTTTTTTTTGGCTGCACTGCATGGCATGCGGAACTTCCCTGACCAGGGATTGAACCCGTGCCCCCTGTAGTGGAAGTGCGGAATCTTAATCACTGAACCATCAGGGGAACCCAGAGCTTTTTGAATCCATGAATGATGCTGTTGCTGGAAAAATTATTCCAAGTCATGAGAATGGTCATTTTTCATCTCAGTGGTAGGTTAATATTTGTGATCTCCCTAGGGTAGTACAGAATTATATAAAATAGCAATCTCCTAGTCTTTTATCATTCTCTTGCCCTGCTTTCTTTTTCTTCACAGCACTTCTTACCATCTGGTATACTCATTTGTTTATTGTTTATTGTCTATCTCCCTTCCCTAGAATGTGAGCTCCGGTGGTCAAGAAACTTTGTCTATCTTCCTGTTTTATGTCCGTCACTTGGAAACATGCCTGAAGCATAGTAGGTGCTCAGTAAATATCTGTAGAATGAACGAATATAAAAGTCTTAGAAATGTTTGATAGCCCAGTGGCAGCCAGGACCATGCATGCAGATGGCACTGGAGTGGGATGGAAAGGCAGCCCTGCCGGACCCACCCCCATGTAAGGAGGACATCTAAGTCGGGGGCAGCCTGTTGTCTCAGAGGATTAGCTACCTACAGGGAGACTGAACAAATTATAAAATATATTGAAGACAATTGGGGAAAAGGAAGTAAAAATCTGGAAAGGGGGAAAGCTAGGATGAACCCTGTGCCACTGGAATTTAAGGTCTGAATGGAAACTATTTTTCAATATATGGAAATTGTATTAGTTCGGGTTTTCGGAGAACCAGAACCAATAGGATAAATATAGAGAAAGAGACTTATTATGAGGGATTGACTCATGCAATTATGGAGGCTGAGAAGTCTCACAATCTGCTGTCTGCAAGCTGGAGACTTGGAAAGCAGGGTGGTGGAGTTCCAGACTCAGACAGAAGGCCTGAGAACCAGGGAGCTGTAATGGTGCAAGTACCAGTTCAAGGGCAGAAGATGACCAATTCCAGCTCAACAATCTGGAAGAGAGAATTCAGCCTTGCTCTGCCTTTTTGTTCTATTCAGGCCCTCAGTGAATTGGATCATGCCCGCCCACATCGGGGAGGGCCACCTGCTTTACCCAGGCCACCAAGTCAAATGCTAACCTCTTCTGAAAACACCCTCACAGACACACCCAGAGGTAATATTTAACCAGGTATCTAGGCATCCAGCAGCTCAGTAAGGTTGACATATAAAATTAACCATCACACAGATAAAGGAATAAACATAGGTATAAATGTGTATGTTTATGTGGATATATAAACATGTGTCTACTGAGTGGGCCTGGCAGTAGAGGTTACCCTAATTGCATTGAGCACAACTAACACCCAGATCTTGGTTTCTCAATATTATTCTCCACCAAAAAGAAACAGGTATTCTTGCTGAAATGGTTAATTCCAGGGCTGGGGCAGGGAAAAACAAGATGAACCTGGAATTATCTTTTCTTTTCTTTTTTTTTTTTTTTTGCGGTATGCGGGCCTCTCACTGTTGTGGCCTCTCCCGTTGTGGAGCACAGGCTCCTGACGCGCAAGCTCAGCGGCCATGGCACACGGGCCCAGCCACTCCGCGGCATGTGGTATCTTCCCGGACCGGGGCATGAACCCGTGTCCCCTCCATTGGCAGGCAGACTCTCAATCACTGTGCCACCAGGGAAGCCCCTGGAATTATCTTATTGAGCCAGAAAGAATGGACGTGTCCAAAGAATGATGCGACGCATCAAAATGACAAGGTCAGCAAGGGGTACCCGTCGACCAATCCTGGGACAATTTAAGCATCAAAATAAATGACAGGAATGGATTATAACCTATTGAATAAAATAGGCAATCACAAGTTCATCTGATAAATAAGTAAATGAATAAATAAATGGGGGTGAAGAAAAAGTTTTTTATAATAGGCCAACTAATAAATGTAGAAGAAATGATAAAATTGGAAAATCACCATTTGCAAACCATTGTATTAATAATTAATTCAGGCAAGAAACATCAATGGATGCTGAAACCTATGAGTGAAAGTGGGATGAAGAAAAGGATGTTTCAGGGCCTCCCTGGTGGCGCAGTGGTTGAGAGTCCGCCTGCCGATGCAGGGGATACGGGTTCGTGCCCCGGTCTGGGAGGATCCCATATGCCGCGGAGCGGCTGGGCCCGTGAGCCATGGCTGCTGAGCCTGCGCATCCGGAGCCTGTGCTCCGCAACGGGAGAGGCCACAACAGTGAGAGGCCCGCATACCACAAAAAAAAAAAAAAAAAAAAAAAAAAAAAAAAAAAAAAGAAAAGGATGTTTCATAGTCTTAAAGTACCTCCCTTCCCCAATACCTACTAATTATGATCAAGTGATCAACATTACCAACACCAGTCATGGTTCCAAATGATACTGAATACAAGAACACAGCATCAGGAGTTCCCTGGCGGTCCAGTGATTAGGACTCAGTGCTTTCACTGCCGTGGCCTGGGTTCAATCCCTGGTCGGGGAACTAAGATCCCGCAAGCTGTGCGGCGTGGCCAAAAAAAAAAAGCACAGCATCGTTTTTGTGATATTTCTGCCCAAAATATGTAACAGTGGTCTAATTGTGAGAAAGAAATGGACAAACCCAAATTGAAGGACAGTCTACAAAATAAGTTCCCTGTAATCTTCAAACATGTTAAGGTCAAAATTAAAAGGCAGGCTGCAAATTGTTCTAGATTGAGGGAGACCAGAGAGATGTGACAACTGGGTGCAATGTTTGATACCATATTAGTTTTTTAACTCTAAAAGGATATATATATATATGTATATATATTTTTTGACATTGAAGAGCAGTTTGAAATTGTTTCAAAGTAAAAAGTTAAGATAAAAGAAATGCCTGGCACGAGTGTTAGACCTTTCTGACTGACTCCTGCTGGCCTGTGGGATTCATTATTGGACAAGCTCCTGTGGAACCCCCGTGACTGGATGTGAGGGGCCTTTGTGCTTCCACTCTTCCTGACTCCCTGACACCCTTTTCTGATTATATCTGTGCTTCATCCCTGCTAGCCCCAGAGATCTGAGAGCAGAGGTCCTGTCTGGATCATGACATACAGCAGCCTCCAGAAACACACTGAATGAATCTCCTCCACAAAAGGGGTTTTTGGGGGTATAGCTCAATTCCACCTCTTCACCTGGGTTCAACCAAAGAAACTGGAGTCTGGCTGTTAGAGGTGCACCTGGCTGAGTGGGACCCAGACAACCAGGAGTCATGTCTGCAGGGAGCTTCCTGGGGGGTCTTGGAGGAAGTATGTACTATTTAGAGTGGGGTTGAGGGTCTAATCCCCAAGATGGAACCTTGCTGCAAAGGCCTCTCAATGGGGAGGCCCTCTTACACGTTTGAGGTCACTTGTGCTCTCAATGGTCACATTGAGGGGGGTGTGGGATACTGAGATTCTGAGACTTCCCCTACCCAACCCCCCACTCAGAGCACAGCACCTCCACCCACACTCCAGGATCAGAATGTTGGGAATACTGGAGGAATAATGAGCACTATTGTGGGAATACTGGAGGATATTGCTAGGGGGGGACGGACCGTTCAAGATGTTAGGAGCCATTTGCCAGGAACGGTTGAACTTTTGCCCTTCTGTTTTCTGCTGAGCTAAGGTTATGGTTGTATGGGTGGTGATGCCACTCAAGCTTCCAATATGCCAACTCTTCAGCATGGGGGACTGGGGCACCTGTCTCTCAGCGTTGGCGTCATCCGGCTGTCACTCCTTTCTTATCTCCTGACGTGAGTAGAGCGCCCCCTTGAGGGGAGGGGCACGCATACCTGGGCAAGGAATGGGTGAGGAAACTCTGGGTCTGGCTGGAGGGTTCCAGGATCCAGGAATGGAGGCAGGGACAAGGTCAGCCTACCCGGGGCGGGGCCTGACAGGGAGTGCCTTGACAGGAAGGGAGGGCAAAGGGCCACCTCCTCCGCCTGCCCCAGCCTGCCCCACCCTGCTGACAAGAGTCCCAGTCACCAGGCCACCCTCTCAGTCTGGGGCCCTCGAGGGGTAAGTGTCCTTCTGAACCCACCTTGTCTCTTTCCTGGGGATCAGGTGAGAATTCCTTTCCTCCTCTGGGGGGAGGGGGTCCAAAACCCTGCCCCTTCTGCTTTCCTTTAGGTAGGAAGGGGCCACACCTACTAACCCCTCAGCATGATGCAGTCCCTGCCCATGAGACCGGGGCACTGGGGGGCAGGTACAGAACGTCTCAGACCCTTCCCCTCCTGACATCAGCATCAGGGCCAAGGCCAGGGCGGAAGGGCCAAGTGGGGCACCTTGTCCAGGCAAGCCGCAAACCACTACTCTCTCCTCTGTCACCCTACCACAGAGCCCAGAATCCCAAGTGGCTGGAGCACTGGGGGATACCCAGACAGAGCCCTCGCTGGACCAGGTTCTCCGGGAGCGGGATGAAGCCATTGCCAAGTGAGAGGAAGCTGCTTGTGGGGGACGGGAGGGTGGTGGCTGGCTCACCCTCAGGCTCCGTCCTGCCAGGAGGGGAAGGGGGGACGTCAGGCATTCCTGGAAGAAAAGCCACACTTTGTCACACACACAAATATCCACTCTGTCACAAGGCGGGGGCTGTGGCCATACTTGTCCACCCCCAGGGCCCAGAACCGGATCTACAGGGCCTGGTGCCCAGGCTGCTCTCTCTGCCCCCTCAGGAAGCGGGCAGTGGAGGCTGAGCTGGACATATTCAAAGCCAAGTTGCGAGCTGTGGAGGCCCAGCTGCTGGAAGTTCTGGAGGAGAAGCTGAGACTGAGGCAGGAGGTGGAGGCCTGGGAGGTAGGGTGGACCTGCCGGCCGGGCCCAGGGGGCAGGGCCAGACAGGCACAAGCCTGGCCCCTGAACCTGCTCTCCTGCCTCCAGGACGACATGCAGCGGCTGGTGAGGCAGCAGGTCGAGAGTCAGCTGCAGAGAGAGTCCAGGGGCGCTCTGGGAGCCCCCATGGACCCTGGAACTGCCAGGACCCCCTGGGTCAGATTCTCCCTGAGTTGGTGGGGACGTTGGCGGTGAGAGAGCTCAGCCCAAGACCTTGGGAGGAGTAACTTTATTCATTAAAGTTTAAGGTCTGACGCACCCCCCACGCATCCTCGTGCCCTCTCAGTGCCCTCTCAGTGCCCACCTGAGTCCTTCTGTGCAGAAACAAGGAGCAGCCCGCAGGGCCTTGAAGCCTGGGGTTTCGTGTCTCCTTCTGGCCTTTCTTAGGCCAGGAAGTCTCGGACGGCAGCCATGAAGTCCTGCGGGCAGTCGCTGTGGACCCAGTGGCTAGCGTTAGGCACGGTCTGCATCTGGGCCCGAGGGAAGAGCCGTCTAATCTCAGGGTGGTGGCTGGGACTGTCCGCCGGAGAGAAGGCCACCAAGAGGGGGTGAAAGTAGGAAGATGGAGAGGGAAGGAGAGAAGTGGAGGCCAAGCAGGGAGGGATGGAGAGCCACGTGAGTCCAGCTGCCCAGTGGTGTTTCTGGGTTTTCAGGCGCCCCCTGCCCACACCCCAGCCCTCCCCAGGCTGGGGGCTGGGTAAGTCAGGTATGCCCCTCCCACCACCCAGCCTGGCTTACAGCACGAATTGAGAGTTTCCACCCAGGAGGAAGAGGGCTGGCCCAGAGTAGGTTTCTGGTCGTGGTGGGAAGTTCAAGATCTTGTCCAAGTGCTGGGCCAAGGCATCCAAGTTAACCCTCCACATGAAGCGCCCGTCCACCTCCACCAGGTTGGTGAGCAGGAACTGCCGCATGCTTATGCTCTGTGGGGGTCCAGCAGTTGCGGGTGGGAGGGACTCCGTGTGAGGCCCGGGGCCGCCACTCTTCCTTTGCCCACAACACCATACAGGGGCTTGGGTGCATTACCTGGATAACACAGCTGAGCTTCTCATCCATCAGTTTTCGGGCACTAGAGAGGGACGCCACATCCGGGATGTCTATGGCCCTCATGGCTGCCACGTAGTTTGGAAAGTTCAAGCTGGATGGGCTCTCTACTGGGCTGATGTCCACGGCAATCAAGCGCTCCACCAGCTCTGGCTGTGGGAGAGAATCAGACTGGGGACCTTAGGGCAGGCATAGCAGGTCTCAGGCCTAGTTCCTGGATCCTGAACTTGGCCATCCAAGGCTCAGTGGAGTTCCAGGTTGCCTACTGGGCACTCAGGGTCTACAGTGGATGGGAAGAAGCCCTGGATAGAGACGGCTCACCCTCTGAAGTGCCAGCAGCATGGCTGTCCTGCCTCCCATGCTGTGGCCAATGAGGACGCAGGGCACTAGGCCCAGCTGGGGCAGGAGGTCCTGCAGATCCTGGCTCATGGCCTCGTAGCTCATGTCTGGGCTGTGGGGGCTGTCACCATGGTTCCGAGCATCCACTGTCAGCACCTGGGGAGTGGACGAGGAGGGCAGCTCTGGCATCCACATTCAGGGCATAGCCAAAAGCCTGGCAGATCTGCAGTCTGAGGGGGGTGGAGAGCCTGGGGTGGTGGGGAGATCCAGAAGGGGAAGAAGGGCCCGAAAGGTGAGAAGGCCCAGTTCTCAGAACTTGGAGGCCCAGATGACGAACCTGGAGCCACTGTGCCAGAAGGCCCAAGGAGTGTGACCACGTCTCTGGAGGTATGGCCTAGCTGGGTGGCAACTCCAGAGAAAGCAGACACCAAGAATTGGCAACAGCTGGAGCACAGCAGGACGGGCTGCTGTACGAGGTGAAAAGCCCCGTATCATCCCTGGTGAACAAGCAGGGTCTGGCCCCCTTAGGGGGTAGAGTATTGGTGCTTAGGCATCTGACAGCAGAGCCTAGGTTAGGGTGCAGCACGCAGACCTGTAACACGAATGAAGGACAGGATGGGTGAAAGCACGAGGGAATGAATGGGGTTCATCTAGGGCCTGGGTCTACCCTGGGGCCTCCAGCCTTAGAAGGTCAATCTCTTCTTTCATTTCTGTCGAGAAGGACCTGCCACTCCCAGCGTTGAGGACAGAGAAGCTGGCCACACCTCGGCCTCCTCTAGGGCCCCGCCCACCCAGGCCCCACCTCCCTCGGGTCCCCACCTCCCCCGGAAGCTCACCCTCCGGCCTGTCTGCTGCGCCAGGGCCTTGGCGATGGAGTTGAAGTTGGTTTTGCAGCCGAAGAGCCCATGCAGAAAGACGAGGGGCGGGCGGGTTGCCTCCCCGTCCAGAAGTCTGTAGGAAAGCGGCACCGGCCTGGCGGGAGGAGCAAGGGTAGGGGAAGGGTCTGAGCCGGCTGGCGAAGCGGCCTGGGAGAGGGCGGGCCCAAGCGGAGGAAGTGGAGCCATCTGGGTTGGACTGGAGGGGGAGGGGCGAAGGACGAACTTGCACCTGACACCCTTGACTGACCTCGGCTCGGTGCCGCCTTGGCTGCTGCTGGGTGCGACAGGCACTCTGGAGAAGCTGGGACTGGAGGGGCCGAGGCCCCTATGGGGGAGCCTCCAGGCGCGGGCCCAGCGGAGCATCTCCTGGATCTCCTTCCCGGCGCGCACCTCGTGGCGTCCCCCGACTCCGCCTCACTCAGAGCCCCGCCCAATTCCGACTGGAGCCCCGCCTTCTCCCCGCCCCCTATCGCGGAGCGCCCCTCCTTCGCTCACGTTTCCTTACGTAATCCCGGAAAACTGTCCCCCGAGGCTCCGCCCCTTGCGTCACTACGAAACTCTGTGGGCACCAAGCCCACAGGCGAGAGCACCGCACCTGGCCACGCCCTGGGCGGAGCCAACCAATACCCTGGCCCCGCCCTCCTAAGCTCCGCCCGGCCCCTCCTCGCGCAGAATTCTTGCGGGAATCGGAGCCTGAGTTTTGGGAGTCACGTTCCCGCAGCTCGTGACGTACTGGATTTGGGGCTTGAACTCTGGCCGCGGGGCAGATCCTTGGCAAGCCGAGGAGGCGCTGCCTGGGCCCGCTGCGGACCCCGCACCTGGCTTGCTCCGGATGCTGTATTTTCTGTGCCGCTGGCGGTCGCAGGCGAGAGGCGCCATGAGTGGCTCCCGTCGTCGAGGTGCCAGCCTGGAGGCGCCGTGCTCTACAGCTGCGGGCCCGGGCAGGCTGGATGGAGCACCTCTTACCATTCCTGAAGTCTACTCTAGAAAGAGCTAGGAGAGACTCTAGAGGTCATTTCCAACCCGCTCTTCGACCCCCGCTCCCGCCCTTTACTGATGAGGAAACTGAGGCAAATAACTTTTACAAGCGGTATAACGTGACCTCTGGTCTGCGAGTCAAGGTGGGAGGCCAGGTGTTTGTACTAAAGGGGGCATTTGCTGCACTGAGCTGACATGGTTCAGATGTGCTCACCCCCGCCCCCCATTTACCAGCAGAGAAATAAATAAGACCTTTATTTCCCACCCCCCTCAGCACATCGTGCAGGGAAGCCGCCTCCTTTTGGAGCACTGACTGGCTGCCATCTTCTCTGACCAGTCTGGGGTAGCGGTGGCAGTGGCGACATTGTCTCAGGTCTCAGCTGGCTTCCACAGCAGTCCAGCCTTCAGCAGTTGCAACAGTAGCTGCTCTTTCTACAGCATTCTTCTGCTCAGAAACGGTCAGGGGGAATTTCCTGGTGGTCCAGTGGTTAGGACTCCGTGCTCTCACTGCTGAGGGCCCGAGTTCAATCCCTGGTCGGGGAACTAAGATCCCACAAGCTGCGCAGTGCCAGGCACCCCCAAGGACTATACTGCACACCTCCCTTCAGGTCCTTTCCCACACCACTTCCCACTGGGATGCTGTGTCCACTTCCAGATAGCCAGTTGCCCAAGTCCTCAATGTCTTTTAAGGTCCAGGATAACTGCCACCTCTTCCTCAAGCCTTCCCAGCTTTTCCCAGTTGAAACTAATCTCTTCCACCACATGTTCTCAAAACATTTGTCAGAGTCTGGACTCCTATGTGTCCACCATAGGCTGGGGGCTCCTGAAGGACCTGGGTCATGTTTTGTTCATCTGGCGCAAAGTGCAATAGTAATTTTACTGAATGATTATGGAGAGATTCAAGCACTAGCCGAGGCTTAGGTGTAGGTTCAGCTGGTAGCTGGGTCAGTGCCCCCTCCAGGACATGGCACCTGGGCTAGCCAGGGTTCCACTGGCTTCTCCCCCACCTCCTTAGGACAAGCCTGATGGAATCAGTACAGTAGGATGCATCCTAACTCCATGGCCTCATATATGCCTTGCCTAATGAAGTGGCCCCCATCTTGAGCCAGCCTGGTGATGGGCAGGTGTTTTTTTCTAATCTGAGGAGGGCTTTGAGGTCGCTGGGGACTCTAAACACACCAGGTGGTGTGATCATTTGTTGCCAGTATAGTCAGTAGGGGCATGATGAGAACATCTGAGCCCTGGAGAGGGGTTGGTCCAAGTCCTGGGAGGGGTCCTTGGAGGAGATCAGGTAGGAAGTTTTTCTAGAACTGGTGGATAAAGGGGAAGGGGGTTGATGTCATGGTGGTGATTCAGAAGAGTAGCATTTCAAAGGTGGTTTCAGGTGGGCCCCCATCCCCACCCCAGCCTGCTGTCTAACTGGGTAACCTGAGCCTGGCCCACAACCCTTGACCATCTGCCCCCAGCCAGAGTCCTGGGTCTATGGGCAGAAGCAGTCTTGAGACGTTTCTGAGTCCAGGGCCCCAGCTGTGTCACGTGGCCGGTCAGGACCTGGCTGGCTGGCAAGCAGAAAAACCACGGCTTGAGGTTTTCACTTGAACACTCCAGAAGAAGCAGTGGGGCCAGGAGAGGGGTTGTTGCTACCTTGGAAGGACTCTGGTGATGGGGTGTTGGGCAGGGGTCAACCTTAGGGCCGTCCACCCCTCCCATCTTGTCAGGAACAGGCCAGTGGCCTCGCTGGTGGTTGGTGAGGGTCTCCTACTTGGGGGGGTGTCAAGACCCTGATATGCTGAGGTTGATGTAGGGGGAGAAATGGGGCACAGAATGAGGACGCTCCACCTCGGTGATGGACTCTCCACTTCCGCATCTCTGTTTCCAGCCGTCCAACCTGGGAAGGTGTTAGCATCCTTATTTTACTGCTGAGAAAATGGAGACTTGGGAGGTGAAGTCACCCAACTCCAGTCATGCAGCCCCCGTGTGGCGCAACCCGAAGTCCTTCCCCAGCTGTGTGACTCCTAGTGCAGCGCTCTGAGTATTTCGTCACCGCCCTTCTGGCTGGGGACTGAGAGCCAAGGGGGTGTGGCCTGCGGCCGCAGGAACACTGCACCCTGGTGGCGGCGGCGTTGAATGGGTTAAGACAGGGAGGTGGCGGGTGTCCCTTAACCGCACCTGGCTCAGTATCGGTCACGTGGCCAGGGTTTCACCTGCCCCGCTGAGCAGGGACAATCAGGCTGCTTGTTTCCGCGATTGGTCACCATGGTGACAGGAGGGCGCCTGGGGAGGTCACGAGGGCAAATTCCTGCCCGCCGCCAGGTGGGGCAGGGGTGTCGGTCAGGCGGGTGTCACCGGGGCTCCTGGAAGACCCCTCGAGATTTCCCTTGGGGCTGTCCCCGTGGCCCCCCTCAAGTGACTCCCATCCAGCATACTCCCATAGCACCCCACCCCCAACCCAACTTCTCTCTTCCCAGATTTTGAACCTGAGTTTATTAAACTGCCAAGACTTTCGTATGCATTATCTTGTTTAATCAGCACAGCAGCCTGTTCTGCGTGGGAGTGGTGGTAATCCCCTGTGCCTCCCCCCGACTCAGGGAACACTTTGAGAACATTTGCTCCTGCCTTCTTTCATTCAACAATCAACAGATACTCTTGGGGCCTCATGCCTTTCTAGACACAGGCACCTTTCTAGAGACAGCCAGTGAACAAGACAACAGACTAATGAGCCACACAACAGTGGATGGTGTGGAGTATTTATTTTCTTCGGAGCAGGTTGGGGAGGCTCCTGGGGACCCCGTGTAGAAGACAGACACTGTGCGTGATCATCCTCTAGCCCTGGTGTCCAGAACACCTCTGGGGACCCTTTCTGCCACCTCCAGGCCTTACGTGTACCTCCTCCCCTCCAAGCTCCCCACCAGACCCACAGATCCTCCATCTCCTGCTTTCACCTACTTGCTTCTCTGCTCCAGAACCCCCGACAGGCCCTGCTAACTATTTGTTTTTTAAATTTATTTATTCGTGGGCTTCCCTGGTGGCTCAGTGGTTGAGAGTCCACCTGCCGATGCGGGGGACATGGGTTCGTGCCCTGGCCCGGGAAGATCCCACATGCCGTGGAGCGGCTGGGTCCGTGAGCCATGGCTGCTGAGCCTGCGCGTCCGGAGCCTGTGCTCCGCAACGGGAGAGGCCACAACAGTGAGAGGCCCGCGTATCGCAAAAAAAAAAAAAAAAAAAAAAAAAAATTATTTATTTGTTTATTTTTGGCTGCATTGGGTCTTCGTTGCTGTGCTCAGGCTTTCTCTAGTTGCGGTGAGCAGGGTATACTCTTTGGTGCCATGCGTGGGCTTCTCATTGCAGTGGCTTCTCTTGTTGCAGAGCACGGGCTCTAGGTGCACGGGCTTCAGTAGCTGTGACACACGGGCTCAGTCGTTGTGGCTCACGGGCTTAGTTGCTCCGTGGCATGTGGCATCTTCCCAGACCAGGGCTCGAACTCCTGTCCCCTGCGTTGGCAGGCAGATTCTTAACCACTGCACCACCAGGGAAGTCCCAGCCCTGCTAACTCTTGTCAACATTTTTCCTACCTCCAGACTCACGTGCACAGTCACTGTACCCCCAGTCACAGCCTCATCACAGGCACACATTCTTAAAGTAGGTGGGGTGAGGACACCTCCTCTTTTTGGGTGGAGGGAGTCTGTGTATTTTGAAACCCAGCGGCCTTCACTCCTCTTGAGAAACAGCAGCCTGCAGGTTGCACACCAGCCCCCTCTGCCTGCATTTTGGAGCCTTCATTTACTGAGCGCTATGTTCCAGGCACAGGGGATGCAGGGGTGAGCCCAGATCAATTCACAGACCTGACGGTCTGCTGGGGAAGATACGAATGGATGTGTGATCACACACCCAGTAAATATGCAAAGGAAAGTGAGAGCATAAAACCGAGGAATCCGACTGGCCCTGCAGAAGTGATGCTTGAATGGAGATCTGAAGGATGAGTAGGAATCGGCCAGGTGAAGGGGTTACAGTGGAGGAGGGTGTTCCAGAAGTTGGCACACCATGTTCAATGACAAAGCCATCCCATTTCTCAAGGCAGAATCAGGAGTCATTTCTGATGCCTCCTTCCTTACCTCCTCCACCCCCATCCAATCCCTCACCTAGTTCTGTTGATTTTTATCTCTCAAACAGCTCTGATAGCCATCCACTTCTGTCCATCTCCACGGCCCCATCTCGCCCCTCCATCACCACCTTCTCACTGGACCTGTCCATTTTGGCCCTTCTAGTATTTTCCCTACATAGTAGGCAGCTTGATCTTTTCCAAACATCTAATATATTTCTATGTTAATCTAGTTTGTTCCTTTTTACATTTTCCTATTTTTCTGTGCTCTGGGTTCTGTGTTCAATGCTCCTGGGGATGCATGTGGCAGACCAAAGAGTAGAAAATCTGGTTTTTGTGTTTCAAAAGCTGAAGCCCAGAGGGGAAGAGGAAGCATCAGTAGAGATAAGTCTTTGGGCCAAGAATGGGAGGGGTCTGCCACTTACTTCTTGGCAGGGTCCCCAGAAAGGAATGGCTCATGGGCTTACTAGGCAGGCAGGATCATAGGCAGCTTGCAAAATTGTTCCCAGCTCTGAGCCCAAAGCAGACACAGTACAAACCACAGGACCAAAGGGACCATGGAGACAAGATGGTGATGCCTCAGCAGTGATCACTGTTGCCTGAGGGCTGGATACTGTCCAATTTCACCCTCCCCCCAGCCTCCTCCCTCATCTCCCCCATCCACCACACCCCCAGCAAATTTGGCCCTGCTGAATGTCCTGGAATTGTGGCCCAGCCACTGCCTCAGCAGAATGGAGCATCAAGGGAATAATGTTATTTCATGGCTCAGTTTATGAACTGACTTTCATAATTGCCACAATGCCATATACACGGACTTTCTTTATAAATCAACAATCCAATAATTCATTTGACAAATATTTACTGGGCACCCGCGGATGCTAAATATGAATTTTAGAGTCAGGGATATGGCAGTTACATGGCCCTCTTCCTCAAGGAACACAAAAAGCCAAAACCAACCCCCCCCCAGCATTTCTACTTTCAAGTGGGCAGGGTGCTGTGTTCAATAATTGGGGTGGGAGATATTAAGTAGGGTGGTAAGGAAAGGTCTCAGGTAAGGTGAAATTTGGAGGATAAGAAGGAGGCAGTCATATAAACACCAGGGGGAAAAGTGTTTTAGGCAGAGGGAATAGTATGTGCAAAGGCCCTGAAGTACACAAGACTTTCCCCTTGTTAGAAGAACAGAGAGGAAGGCAGAGGAAGCTGGATCAGAGAAAGCAAGGGGAAAAAGGCATATAAGAGATGGGCTAGGGCTTCCCTGGTGGCGCAGTGGTTGAGAGTCCGCCTGCCGATGCAGGGGACACGGGTTCGTGTCCCGGTCCGGGAAGATCCCACATGACGCGGAGTGGCTGGATCCGTGAGCCATGGCCGCTGAGCCTGCGCGTCCGGAGCCTGTGCTCCGCAGCGGGAGAGACCACAACAGTGAGAGGCTTGTGTACAGCAAAAAAAAAAAAAAAAAAGAGAGATGGGCTGGGGTGGGTCCATGTAGGGGCCTGGTAAGGGATTTGGTCTTTATTAAAGAGAAATGAGAGCCAGTAAGGGTTTAAGCGGGGAGAGACATGATTTCCATTTTACAAAGACTATTTGGCTATGCAGGAGAAGGCTGGAGAGACAGATTAGAGGGGAAGTGGAGGAGAGGAAGGAAAATCAGCTAGGAAGCTACTGTATTATCTAGTTGAGACAAGATGGTAACCTTTGACTGTGAGGTGGTCGTGGAGATAGAGAGAGGTAGATAGACTTGAGATATATTTTGAGTTAGAATTAATAGGATTGGATGAACAATTATTTTTAGTTTTAGTTTTTATTTTTGGCTGCAGGGCGTGGCTTATGGGATCTTAGTTCCCCGACCAGGGATCGAACCTGCACCCTCAGCAGTGAAAGCACAGAGTCCTAACCACTGGACCACCAGGGAATTCCCTGGATGAAGAATTAGATGGATATCCCCCTCTATAGGGTACAAGTGGTAAGGGAGAATCTAGAGTTCCACTTGAGGCATGTTAAGTTTGAGATGCCCATGAGATAGCATAATAGTTAACATTTATTGAGTTTAACATGTCAAGCACTGTTCTAAGTGTATATCCATTAACTCATTTACTCCTCATAATGACTGTGAGAGGGTACATGTATTATTTAATCCCTCCTTTAATAACTGAGAGAATTGAGCAACAGAGAGGTTAATTAATTGCCCACGATCACACTGCTTGGAAGCTGCAGGGCCGGGATCCAGTCCCAAGTGGTTGGGCTCCAGGGGCCATGCTGTTAACCAGTGTCCTCTACTGTCTTCGTGGCATTCAAGGAGGCAGGGGGATGCATGAGTGGGTAGCTCGGAGGAGAGGCCTGGGAGCTGGAGGATGTTAAAGCCGTGGAAATGGAGGAGACACTCACAGGGGATAAAAGTGCATTGGAGGAAGAGAAGAGGGCCTAAGACAGAGGACCTTTGGAGGATGGCAGGAAGGGAGATGGAGGAAGTGCACAGAAGGAGGAGGAAGGCCAGGCGAGGGTGGTGTCTCAAAGAGCAGGACAAGTGAGAGTTCTGAGGAGGAGAGAGAGCAGTCACCTCTGTCAACAGTTGCTAAAGGCGTGAGTAAACTCTGGATGGAAAAGTGACTGTTGGCCATGGCAACCTGGAGGCCCCAGGGACCTTGCCAGGAGCAGCCTGGAGTGGTGAATGGGTGGGGGCAGGAGCAGACAGGAGGGGCTGATTGGCATGTGGGCAGGGAGGAAGCAAAATCAAGGGTGAGATAGCTCTTGAGGTGAACAGAGTAATGGGGTGGCATCTCTTTGTAGATGTGAAGTCAAGGAACTTTCTTTTTTTAAGATGGGAGATAAACATGTTTATATGTTGATGTGAAGGATATAGTAGAGAGTGGGTGGTATTTGCTAATGCAAGAGAAATAAGGTATTTCTGAGGGAGATTTTTTTTCTATCTACCTTTTTTAGTTTTTATTTTTAAAATTTAAAAAAAATTTAATTTATTTTTATTATTTAATTTAGTTTATTGGATCTACCTTTCTTTATAATTTAAATTTAAAATTTAAATTTTATTTTCTTTTATTTTTTGGCTGTGCTGTGCAGCTTGCCGGATTTTACTTTCCTGACCAGGGACTGAACCCAGAAAGACAGTGAAAGCACAGAGTTCTAACCACTGGACCGCCAGGGAATTCCCTGGATCTACCTTTAAAAAAAAATACTTTTTATTATGAAAAATTTAAAACATATATGAAGGGAGATAGAATCACCATCACCCATCACCCAGCTTCAACAATTACCAACTCAAGGCCAATCTTGTTTCATCTCTACCCTATGTATCTCCTCTCCCATCTCTGCATTATTTTGAAATAAACCTCAGACATCATACTATTTCATCTGTAAATATTTCAGTATGTTTCTCTAAAAGCTAAGGACCTATTTGTTTTTTAAACATAAACCAGCATATCATTTACATACTTTTTTTCTTTCTTCCCCTCCGTACCACTGGCATGTGGAACTTCCCTGATCAGGGATCGAACCTGCACCCCCTGCAGTGGAAGCACAGAGTCTTAACCACTGGACCACTTAATATTCCTTAATATTATCAATTATACACTCAATGTTCACTTTTCTAATTGTCTCACAAATGCCATAAATTTTAACAGGTTGCATCAGGAAACAATTAAGATCCACAGCTGTGATTGGTTGATATGTCCTGTGTTTCTTCTTTTTTGATCCATATGTCCCTACATCTCATTTTTTCCCTTGAGTTTTTTTTGTTGTTGTTGAAGGACCCATTTGTCCTATAGAGTTCTCCACATCTGGATTTTGCTGACTGTATTCTGGGTATATGTGTTCCTCTCTCCTTTGCATGTGCTGTAAATTGATCTTCTGATCTAGAAGATTGATTAGATTCAGATTTCACTTATTTATTTGCTATTTTTATTTTTGTTTTTCTGCACGTGTACTCCACAAGAGATGTTGTACTTGATTCTTCTTTTACGGCAGCCAAGTTGTACTGGTTAGGACCTCTTTGGCTGGAAACCCCACATCAAACTGGCTTAACCAATAAGAAAAGCCGCATTTCCTACAACCAAGAGATCTAGAGGGAATTCAGGGCCCCGAAGAGAAGACAGTTACTGGATAGAAAATGTTTCCAGGGCTCCAGGTTCCTCCTCTCCAGATCGATGTCCTCATCATTGGTCGCAGTCCTCGGGCTCATTCTCTTTGGAGGTTCAAGCTGGCATAGAATTCCAGATGTCACCACCTGACAGGACAACGTCCAGGGGAAGATGGGGTGCTTTCTTTCCTAGGCAAGTGGAAGCCTAGTCCTGCGGCCTGGCAACAGACCTTCCCTCCTGTCTCACTGGCTGTAAAAGTGTCACATACCCAGTCTGAGCCAATCACCATGGAGGGAAAGAGACCAACCACCATGATTGGCTTAGTCTAATCAGGAGTTATCACTGGAGCTGGGGGTGGGGGTCTGCTCTAGTTACCTATAGAGGCATAAAATGAATATCCCATATCTTTGCACACTGAATATTTCTGAATGATGTTACCTAGAAGTGGAGTTACTGGATCTCAGACTATTTTTTTATACTTATAAGGGACCTTATTTTTTGTAGAAGTGGTCAAATTGCCCTCCAAAAAATTGGTTATTGTATCAATATATACTTCACCAACAAGGGAAAAGGAAAACAAGAGGCGGAGGAGTGCAGTCCTTAACAACTTGGGCTCTAGAAGACCAGATGCCTGAGTTCAAAGCCCAGCGTCTCTGTGTAATGTCTGTGTGAACTTTGGACAACTAGTATAACTTCTTTGTGCCTCAGTTCTCCTATCTATAAGATGGGGATGATGATGATAATACCACTATTCAGTCAACACTTACACTTAGAAATTGTTAACTAGTATTTTCTTTCATATGGGATATCATCAAAGTGCTGATTAGTGTCACAGATCCTTTCTCCGCTCTTGACTGCGCCTCTGGGAGGCTCACCTTTGCAGGCTGTATTAGCCTTGTCTTCTGGCTTCTGAGGGTGAGAAGAGAGAGATGCTGGACTATTTGTTTCTCCTGCTGCTCCCAGGTTTGCTGTGGTTCCAGCAGAGGGTGTGTCCTTCTATAGCTGTGGCTACTGTCCAGCAACCCTGTTTCCCATGGCTCTTTCAACCCTGTAACTCGGTTTCCTCCCATTGCTTCTTTAGGCTTGGGGGGGTGTAATGGCTCCCCACTATTCATTATTGTTAGTTTCTTTCTTTCTTTTTTTTTTAATGCTGCTGGAGATGCAACTCTTTTTATTTATTTATTTATTTATTTGTTTGTTTGTTTATTTATTTATTTTTGGCTACGTTGGATCTTCGTTGCTGTGCGCGGGCTTTCTCTAGTTGCGGCGAGCGGGGTCTACTCTTCGTTGTGGTGCGCGGCTTCTCATTGCAGTGGCTTCTCTTGTTGCGGAGCATGGGCTCTAGGCGCGTGTGCTTCAGTAGCTGTGGCACGTGGGCTTAGTAGTTGTGGCTTGTGGGCTCTAGAGTGCAGGCTCAGTAGTTGTGGCGCACAGGCTTAGTTGCTCTGCGGCATGTGGGATCTTCCCGGACCAGGGCTCGAACCCGTGTCCCCTGCATTGGCAGACGGATTCCTAACCACTGCGCCACCAGGGAAGCCCTCTTTCCTTTTTTTTTAAAATTGTTAGTTTCTTGGTATCTCAATATCCTTTACTGAATTCCCTAGCTCTACCCATACCTCTCTGTACATAGTCCCTCCAATAAAGTCTCTTTAAAATCAAGCATGCTGGACTTCCCTGGTGGTCCAGTGGTTAAGACTCTGCCCTTCCAATGCAGGGGGCACAGGTTCAATCCCTGGATGGGGAAGTTCCGCTGGCCACGTGGCCAAAAAATAAATAAATAAATAGATAGAATAAAATCCAGCATGCTGTCTGCTTTCTGCCAGGCCCCCAGTGATACAATTAATCTTTAAAGTTTGCCAATCTAAAAGGGGGGAAAATTTGTTTCACTTAGAGAATTTAGAGAAATACCACTTAATAGGGAAGTTATACATCTTTTCATATGTTTATTAGCATAAATAGTTATTTTTATAATTGCTTCTTCTCCTTTGCCAATTATTCTTTTGGACTGCTATACTTTCTCTTGTTGATTTGCAGGAACTCTTTATAGTAGGTGTTTTAACCATTTTTCTCTTACATATGATGCAAACATTTTCTCCCTGTTTCTTGCTTATCTTTGACATTTGTTCATTTTTCCCTTCTATGTAATTTTTTTTATTGTGGCAAAAAACACATAACATAAAATTTACCACCTTAACTATGGAGTATAGTTCAGTAATTTTAAATAAATTCATATTGTTGTGAAACGTATATTCAGAACTTTTTCTTTTCCTTTATTTGAAATCTTAGTTCCCCGACCAGGGATCGAACCGGTACCCCCTGCTGTGGAAGCGCAGAGTCTTAACCATTGGGCTGCCAGGGAAGTCCCCAGAAGTTTTTCATCTTGTAAATCTGAAACTATACCCATTAAAGGACAACTCCCTTTTTCCTCCTCTCCCTGCCTTGGTAGCTATTATTCTGCTTTCTGTCTTTTTTTTTTTTTTTGCGGTACGCGGGCCTCTCACTGTTGTGGCCTCTCCTGTTGCGGAGCACGGGCTCCGGACGCGCAGGCTCAGCGGCCATGGCTCACGGGCCCAGCCGCTCCGCGGCATGTGGGATCATCCCTGACCAGGGCACGAACCCGTGTCCCCTGCATCGGCAGGCGGACTCTCAACCACTGCGCCACCAGGGAAGCCCTGCTTTCTGTCTTTATGAATTCGACTCCTCTATGTACCTCATATAAGTAGAATCATATAGTATCTGTCTTTTTGTGGCTGGATTATTTCAATTAGTATTTATCTTTAAGGCTCATCCATATTATGGCATGTGTCAGAATTTTCTTCCTTTTTAAGGCTGAAGAATATTTCATTGTATGTATAGACCACATTTTACTTATCCCTTTATCCATAGATGGACATTTGCATTCCACCCCTTGGCTATTGTGAATAGTACTATGATCATGGGTGTGCAAATATCTCTTTGAGACCCTGCTTTCAACTCTTTTGGGTATATACCCAAAAGTGGCATTGTTGGATCATATGGTAGTTAAAGTTTTTTACCCCCATACTGTTTTCCACAGCATCGGTACCATTTTACATTCCTACCAAAAGTTCCAATTTCTCTATATCCTTGCCAACAGTTGTTATTTTCTGTTTTTTTTTTTTCTTTTTGAGTTTTAGGAATTCTCTATATATCCTGGATATTAATCATATATCAGATATATGATTTGCAAATATATTCCAAAACCATCCTGTGGATTGCCTTTTCATTCTGTCCATAGTATCTTTTGATGCACAAAATTTTAAATTTTCATCAAGTCCAATTTGTCTGTTCTTTTCTTTTGTTGCTTGTGCCTTTGATGTCATATCCAAGAAATTGTTGCCAAGTCCAATGTTGTGAAGCTTTTTCCCCACATTCTTCTAAAAGTTTTGTTGTTTCACCTCTTATGTTTAGGTCTTTGATCCAGTTTTAGTTTTTGTATAAGCTGTCAGGCAAGAGTCCAGCTTCGTTCTTTGGCATGTGGATATCCAGTTGAAAAAACTGTTCTTTCCTCATTGAGTGTTCTTGGCATCCTTGTTGAAACTCATTTGACCATTTTTGTGAGAGTGTATTTCTGGGTTCTCTATTCCATTTCATTGGTCTATATGTCTGTCTTTATGCTAGTACCACACTGATTTGATTACTATAGTTCTGTAATATTTTGAAATCCAGATGTGTAGATTCTCCAACTTTGTTCTTCTTTTTGGCTATTCAGTTCCCTTGAGATTCCATATGAATTTCAGAATGAATTTTTCTATTTCTGCAACACAAAAACAAAAGTGCCATTGGGATTTTGACAGGGGTTGCATTGAATCTGTAGATCACTTTGGGTGGTGTGGATGTCTGAGCAATTTTAAGTCTTTCAGTCGATAAACATGGGGTGTCTTTCCATCTATTTGTGTATTCTTTAATTTCTTTCAGTAATGTTTTGTACTTTTCAGTGTACAAGTCTTTCACCTCCTTGGTTAGGTTTTATTTCTAAGAATTTTATTCATTTTGATGTTATTGTAAGTGGAATTGTTTTCTTACTTTCCTTTTCAGATTGTTTATTTATTTTATATTTTTTATGCACTCAAATCTGATCATTTTTTTGTTTGACTTCTGGGGTTTGTGTCTTGCTTAGGGAGGCTTTCCTCATTTTTATATCATAAAAATGCTTTCTGCATTATCTTCTAGTTCTTTCTAGTTTGCTTGTTTGTTTTGTTGTGTTAGACCTTTAATGCATCTGGATTCCCAATGAATTGCCAATGATTAGCATGTGGACAGAAGGAAAGGTGGAAGGATAGGGATAGTAAAAAGTGTTGGGACTTCCCTGGCAGTCCAGTGGTTAAGACTCCTCTTTTCCACTGCAGGGGGCACGGGTTCAATCCCTGATCAGGGAAGTAAGATTCCTGATGCTGCTGTGCAACATGGCCAAAAAAAAGTGTAGAGACTGGGTGGGGAGAGGGAAAGGAGGAGGGGCAATATAGGGGCAGGGGATTAAGAGGTACAAACTACTAGGTATGAAATAAGCTACAGGGATATGTTGTACAACATGAGGAATATAGTCAATATTTTATAATAACTATAAATGGAGTATAACCTTTAAAAATTGTGGATCACTATACTGTACACCTGTAACTTATATAGCATTACTGTGCATCAACTATACTTCAATAAAAGAAAAACTGTGGAGGCTGGAACAGCTCTAGGTGGCTGCATTGTTGGGTCTGGGAAGGAGGCACTGAAGGGTCTGGAATACCAGGCAGAGAAATTTGGGTTGAAATGTAACTCCGTGTCCCTACTCAAATTTTTCAACCTTTCTCTTACTGGCTTGTATACAAATATTGTACTTCAACCAGGTTGACCTTTTGGTCAACTCCTGACTTCTGGTCTGACACCTTGCCTTTGCCCAATCAGTGACTCCTGCCTGGAAAGCCTTTTCCTCTTAGCTCAGCCCATCTAAAACCTACTTATTCAAGACCTTTTCAGGGACCCCCCCCTGCCCACAAAGCCTTCCTAGACTGTTACAGATCTTCATGACCTCTGAACTCTTCTAGAACCAATCTGCTGCTGTTCCCTGATTGCACATAAGACACAGTCATTTTTGTCTCCAAAAGGCACCATGGACATTAACTTGTCTCTTCTTTATTGAGTATCAGCTTTGTGCTGAGCATTCTGCTAGGCTTGGGGCATACAAAGGTGAACAGGATGCTTAGGTCCTTCCGCGACAGAGCTGATAGTCTAGGGCAGGAGAAAGACAAGTTAAGAGGTGATTCTGTCCACCTGCCAATGTAGGGGACATGGGTTCGATCCCTGGTCAGGGAAGATCCCATATGCTGCAGAGCAACTAAGCCCGGGTGCCACAACTACTGAGCCGGTATGCTGCAACTACTGAAGTCCGCGTGCCTAGAGCCCGTGCTCCGCAACAAAAGAAGCCACTGCAATGAGAAGCCCACGCATCGCAACGAAGAGTAGCCCCCGCTCGCCGCAACTAGAAAAAGCTTGCGCGCAGCAACGAAGACCCAACGCGGCCAAAAAAAAAAAAAAAAGAGAAAAGAAAAAAAATAGGTGATTCTGACACAGAGGGACAAATGCTATGGTGTTGCCCGGGATGCCCAGGACCCTATAGGAATAGGCTGGGTGTCAGGGAAGCATCCCTCAGCTGGGATATAAAGTGACCTCTAAGCTTCCCAAGATGGGTGAGGTGAAGATGGGGAAACTGTGCCAAGAAGAGAGAATGACTTGTATTGAGGGTCCAGAGAGCACGATTTTTGAGGAAGGGAAGTCTGTCTAGTGGGGTTGGGCCTTGGAGGCCGGGGTGGGGAGGCAGAGTGGGGCAATGCGGAGAGTGCAGGCAGAAACTGAGAGGCAAGCACAGCTCTGCCCTTGTAGGGGCTCTTTAGGCAGGCCATGGTGTCTGGGGGGGCTCTTAAGAGCCATGTCAGCTTGGGGGACTGGAAGGATTTTAAATAGGGGAGTGACATGGCCAGATTCAGGACTGTGTCACTTGGCTATTCCAAATGGCTTGGAAATGGACTGAGCAGGGTTGAGGGTAGGGAGAGGCAGTCTGGAGATGGGAGACCCTCTTGAGGCTGTTACAGAAAGATGGTGATAGCCTGGTTGGAATCGGTGGTACAAGTGGGGAAGAAGAGAAGTGGACGTATCTAGAAATAATAACAGGCTGGTAATTGACAGGAGGTGGCAGAGCCTGGAGCCCAGCCCCATCAGCTTGTGAGCTTTGGTGGTCTCATCGTGTAATGCCTACCTTGCAGGGTTCTTACGAAGATCAAATAGAGCAGGGACAACATCACTTCTCTTACAGAGGAGAGTGGGAGGTGGCCAGTGACTTGTCCAAGGTCCCTCAGTAGGGCCAATGCGCTCTCTCTCTCTTCACCTCCTCTGCATTGCATACTTGTCTTGGTAAGGATGACCTTGAATGGAACCCTGGCAGGGGAGGGAGAAGGAAGGTACTGTCTGTCCCTCCAGGCCTGCCGCAGACCTCGAGGGAGCCACAATAAATGCTGTATTTGTTTGATAAAACACTTGACTTCTAGTTTTGCTAGGAGGAAGAGCTAGAACAGGTGTGGCAAGACCAGGGCAGCCTGCAGCACAACAGTGGGAGGTGGGGTGGGACAGAGCCCAGGGGCCTGGCAGGGGGCTCCAGGGTCTGTGGATTTTGAAGAAATCCAAGGACTTTCTCATGACCCAGCCATCTCCCTCATGTTCCCAGACTCCTGCCTGGTTGAATACCCCAAAATATTAACGTACCAACTCAAGTTAACTGACGTTCTACTGTGTGCCTAGCATTGTGCCAGGTGCTACTCCTGCACATAGACAGGAGCACAAATGAGCGCTGGCCTGTACTGGGTGCTGCAGACAGAGAGAAGCTCAGGATAGTGCCCCTGACCTTGGGAGATGACCTTCTGCAGGGGATATCTCACAAGAAACAGAACCACAACATAGTGTAGTATGTGCTGTGACGGGGTGAAACTAGACTGCATGGGAATCCAGAGGAAGGCTCAGCTAATCCTCAACACAGCTCAGTGCTATTATCATACCCATTTTGTAGATGAGGAAACTGAGACTCAGAGAGTGAACTGCCCTGTTTACCTGGTCAGTTTGGTTCTGACTAATTTTCTTCTGCAGGGGGTGATAAGGATAAAAATGGGGATGGAAAAGACAAGGGGCTCTCATGGATCATCTGGTCCAAGCCCTATGTTGAAATGATGGGGAAACTGAGATCCAGAAGGGAAGGAAATTGCTCCGAGTCACACAGGGAAAGGAGAGGATCCCAGCTGACTCCCAGTCCAGTCACACCAAATGCCTTCCTCTTCTCTAGCAGTCTCAAGATTTCCTGGGACCCCTCACATGGGACCCTCCTCAGTTTGTGGTCTCTAGGCTGCAAACTCTACCCCCTCTGTTTAGACCCTAAACTCCAGAAAGAATAAGAAGAGTTTGAGTTAGGACAGATCCTGAAGCCAGGCAAGGATGTGTGTGCGAGTTGGGGTGGGAGGGTGTAGGATGGGGTAGGATACCTCACCACTACCCGCTAGGGGAGCGCAGGAGAGCCCAGGCTTGGGGAGAGCCTAGGCAGCCAGGGGAGGGTCTGAGGCCTGGGAGCCCTTCTCACCCCACCTGAGGATCTGATTGGGTCTGTCTACCTTCTCTGCCACATCTCTCTGGCTCAGGGGTGCTGACGGGTGTGCTGGGGATGGACCACAGTGGGCTGGCTGGCTCAGAGCCTCAGGCTGCAGCTCTGCCACAGTGTGGCTGGGAGGCGTTGCACCCAGGCTGCCCTCTTGAAGCCGGTGGTAAATGAATAACCTCGCTCCTGCCTGCAGGGCCCTCTGGGACAAAGAAGCCACCTGGTGCCCCTCAGTTTTGGCTTGGGCCAACCTGACTCCCTGGTTCCACTGAACAAGAGACTGTGGGGGTGGGTGAAGGCAGATGCAATCCCTTGGTCCTCTGCCTACACCCCCAAATCCCATCTCAGTTCCCTCCCCCTCTACTGCTAAGCCTCTTCCCTCTCTGACACTTCCCCCCACGGAGCCCCCTCCCCTTCACTGACCCCCTTCTCTGAGTCCCTTCCCTCTTACTGGGCTCCCTCCCCTCACTTCCCCGTGGCTAAGCCCCCTTCCCCTGAGGCCTCCCCATGGAGCCCTCCCACCCCCTGCCCCGAGCCCACATCCCCTCCCTCTAGCTCTCCCTAGGATCCATCACTAGCAGCCCCCCCACCTTCATATTCCATGTCACTCTGTTTCCTTCCCCCCAGGCTAGAAGACTGGCTCCCAAAGGGGACTGGGTTGGAGAGAGAGTAAAGGCAACCCCAAGCCCTTTCCTGGAATCTCACAGAGAATGAAAGATCTAAAGCCAGGGTACTCTTAGTGTTCATGGTAACCTACTTCCTCTTCCTTGGGTCATAAAGGGTAAAAACATGTCTGTTGTTCCTTAACTAGAGGAGAATTTTGGGGGAGCTATGTGAAGCATTCTATGGAAAAAATCTGCCTGCCCCCGGGGCCTTTCACTTTCGCTTTGCTGCAGGCCAAGAAGTTCGAGATACAATAACTTCGAAATAATTGCAAGCCTCCACAATCCCAAATACCTGTTCTGTGACCCTTGCTCCCCTGCAAGGGCTCTCCTGGCCTGAATTCCCCAAACCTCTAGGACGCCTGGTCTACATGTTCTGTTTCTGCTTCTCATCTCCCACTCACTTTTCTGTCCACTGCATCTGCCCCCGCGCCTCTAGTTAAGGCCGCCAGTGACCACCTTGCTGTTTTTAATCTTCAGGCTTCTTCTTGCCTGACGACTTCCGCAGCTTCAGATGCCATTGCCAACGCCCGCCTTCTTGAAACTCTTTTTTTTTTCTCTTTGGTTTCTAGACTGACCTCATCCACTTCCCTGGTTTCGGTTGCCCTATGTATGCTAACAACAGCCAGGTTTACTGTTCCTGAGTTCCAGATCTCTATGTATGTCCTGTCACATCCTGGACGTCTCTGCCTGGAGGTCCCACAGGCTTGCCAAACTCTGTTCACTCACAACTGAAACCATCATCTTCCCCCAGCAACGTGGTCCTATTTTGGTAAACGGCACCACCAGCCAGTCAGTGACCTAAGGCAGAAAATTGGGGTTATCCTAGCTCTTTCCACTCCCTCACCCTGCATATCCAAATGGTTCTCCAGCTCAGCTCATCTTGCTTCTTTTACAACACCCCCTCCCCATGAGGCCTGGTCCCCCATCCCACTGTCCCTTCTTTATTTCTGGGCTGCATCATCTTACACGGGGATAGCTGCACAGCCTCTAAGATGGTCTCCTGCCTTCATCCCCCTCCTTGAGTCCCAGTTCCGCAGGGGCAGCTGGAGAGGTTATTTTAGAGTGTAAATTTGACCAGGTACACCCCTTCCATGATTCCCATAACATTAGATTAGGGTCCAAAATCTGTAACTCTGCACACGAGATTCTCCATGACTTGGCCTCTTCTGGGCCCAGGGTCCCATTGCTACTTCCTCCCCCACCTTGCTATCTACCCAGCCATTGGAATCCCACTTTCCTGGCTCTGGACACCAGCCCCCTTTCCCACTGCCTGAACCTCTTACACCTTCTCCAAGACACAAGTGCTTTCCAGCCTTGTTTACCTTAGCATTAGAATGTCACCAGAGAGTTCTGAGTCCCCCCCTCTTTCCCTCCCTCAAGGGTTTCAGGAAGAAAATGAGGTCCCTCTCTCATCTCTTCTCTTGGTGAGAAGATTCCACTCAGCTTCCTTTGGTGGTGTGTTTTACCAAAACAATAGATCTTTTTGTTCTCCTTTCCCAAATATGAAATCATAGCATTGAATGTGCTCTTTCACACACCACAGGGGAGATTCAGGTGTGCGGGGGGCGCTGTGGAGGGCCGGTGCTCCAGGCGCAAACCCTGGAGAAGGGGGTCCCCGACATCCTCCTCCCACCTCCCCCATGCCCGGAAGTGCTCATGTCCGCCCCTCCAGATTGGGGCTTCATCGTCTGAATCCCCAGTGAACAGGCCAAAGGACCAACTAGCTAGTGAGCACCCAGCTCAGTTTACAACCCCACTTTCTCGGCTACCGAAACTCTGTCCCTCTCTAAGCTTCATCCCGGGCGGTGGGAGAGCAGAATCCAGCCAAGGCCAGCCCTTGCGGGGAGAGCTCTGCAGGGAGGTGGAGGCCTGTCCGCGCTCAGGACAAGGAGGCACAGGCAACTGCAAAACGAAAGGTTTTTATTGAAAAATAACAAGTGGCCCTTTTCAAGACTGCGGGTCCCTGCTCAACGAGGGCTGTCAGGCCGCAGCCCGACGGGACGAACAAGTAGCGGCAGTCACCCCAGCTCCGCGCTCCAGAGGGGCAAGGTTTCCTGGTCCATGCTGGCTGGCCCCTGGGCTCCGCAATCCCGCTCCCCGGCCCGAGGAGGGGTGGCAGCTGGGGAAGGGGGCGCCGGGAGGTCCCCTCCCAGTCCAGCGAGAGAGTTGCCTGGCATCTGGGTGGGCTGGTTTCCGATGCAAGGCCGCACGCAGGACTGGTGGGCGCGCCAGCTCGTGGGAGTGGTAGAGGCTTCCCGCGGCTGCTCACTCAGACGTAGTCCTTGCGGTCGTAGGCTGTGCCGGTTCCGGTGCCCGGGCCGGTGGAGCGCGGCGCCGAGTAGAGGATCTTGGCGGGCGTGTATTTCTTCTCGCGCGGCGGGCACGAGCAGCAGAGTAGTGCGCCCCCCAGCAGCTGCAGCGCCGCGGCCGCCCAGCCCACGTACAGGGCGGAGCCCATCTCGCGCTTCTGTGCATCTGGCACCAAGGGGTTGTAGAAGTCACGGATGATGGTGTTGGCCGACCAGGACACCGGCACGAGGGTGAGCAAGGCGGCCAGCAGGAAGAGCACGCCCGCCACGATGGTGATCTTGGCCTTGGCCGTGTCGTCCTGTACACAGTTGGTGCACTGGGCACCCACGAGCGCCACAAGGAGCCCGAAGGCGGCCAGCAGGATGGCGATGACGATGAGGGCGCGGGCCGCCTGCAGGTCCTGCGGCAGCGCCAGCAGCGAGTCGTACACCTTGCACTGCATCTGGCCCGTGCTCTGCACCACGCAGTTCATCCACAGGCCCTCCCAGGTGATCTGCGCCGTGATGATGCTGCTGCCGATGAAGGCCGACACGCGCCACATGGGCAGCGCGCAGCACACGATGGTGCCCAGCCAGCCCATGACGGCCAGCGAGGTGCCCGCGATCTCCAGGCCCATGGACATGGCTGCCGGTCCAAGGCCGTCACTGGAGGGCGGCTCCGGGTGCGGGACGACGAGGGGCCGGGGCCGCTGGGGCCTGGGCGGGAGCGGCGGTGCGCCGACGGACTGACGCCCGAATTGATGGACCGACGGAAAGACACACGGATGGCGCGCGCCCTAAAGGGTCCGCTCTGCCCGCTCGCGCAGCGGCTGCGCCTGCACCTGCCTGTGGCTTTGTAGGCGGGCGGCAGCGACTGGGCTGGCCCTGGGCTGGGGCAGGTTAGTCTTCGATCCGGGCCCAGCGCTCCGGCGGGGGAGGGAGGGGCGGAGCCGCCCTCTCCCGGGCCTGGGGACAGTGACGTGGCCCCTCTTCCCACCTTCACTAAGCGCCCTGGGAGGAAGGACTTGGCCAGGAGTGGCTCACGGCGCGGGGATGGGGGGTGCCAAGAGAGGGAGGGGCCGAGACCTGCGCCCCCGCCCCTCGCTCCTGGTTCCCCACTGCTCGGAAACGAATTCTACGGGGTGTGTGGTGAAAAGCACAAAGTGCTGGACACTCCGCCTCCCCCGCATTTTCAGCGCCGTTGGCACGGGAGGCGTGAGGAAGGGGGCGCTGCCAGCTGCCAGGGATCCGCGGGGACAGAGAGGGCTCACTGTGGGCGTGGCCGCGGCTGTTTTCCCAGAGTGGGCCGCTGCCCCGGGAGCTGCGCACCTGCTCCTCAGTCCCTCCGGCCTCTGAGGCAGCGCTCCCAGCGCAGGATCCCGGCCTGATCCAGGGCCATGGGGTTGCCAGCCCTGGACGTCTGGATTCGGAAGCCAGGGACCACCTGCAAAGGCGCCCAGAAGACACCTCTGAGCCAGTGCTGAACTCAGATTCTCTAGCCCCTCTCCAGCTCTCAGCTCTTAACACTCGCAGTGACCCTGATCCCTTTAGCTGAGCTGCTCTCCCCTCCCAGAGCCACCTCCATTGAGTCCCCTCCCTTCACAGAGCCCTGGTCCTCTCTCCCGCTGAGCCGGGGTTGGGGGCGGGGAGTCAGAACCGGGATCCACCTTAATGAAACGGTGGTGAAAGAGGTTTGATCCAGGCAAAAGTGGGAAGTCAGAGACATTACCTGCAATGGCCTTGCTCCCACACCTGGGCTATCCCTCGCTCTGCTTAGAGCCCTACAGAGTTGGCCTTGGAAGGTCTGTCCCCCACCTTCCTCACTTCCCCTCACCTCAGGGCCCCCATTCTTGCCGTGTCCTCTGCCTGGGACATTGCAGAGACCACATGGCTCACTCCTTTCACCTTCCATGTTTTTGTTCCCAGCCAGGCCTTCCCTAACCACACTATTTAAAATCACAGCTGGGACTCCCCTGGTGGCGAAGTGGTTAAGAATCTGCCTGCCAATGCAGGGGACACGGGTTCCATCCCTGGTCTGGGAGGATCCCACATGCCACGGAGCAACTAAGCCCGTGCGCCACAGCTACTGAGCCTGCACTCTAGAGCCCGTGAACCACAACTACTGAGCCCATGTGCCACAACTACTGAAGCCTGCGTGCCTAGAGCCCGTGCTCTGCAACAAGAGAAGCCACTGCAATGAAGAAGCCCGCGCGCAGCAACAAAGACCCAACGCAGCCAAAAGTAAATAAATAAAATAAATTTATTTTTTAAAAATCAAAAAATAAAGTCACAGCTGGGAATTCCCCATCGGTCCAGGGGTTAGGACTCCCTGCTTTCACCGCAGTGGCCCAGGTTCAATCCCTGGTGGGGGAACTAAGATCCTGCAAGCCACGTGGTGCGGCCAAATAAATAAATAAAATTGCAGCTATTCACCCCACTATGTCCTGTCCCCTTTTTATACTTTACATTCTTTTTTAGCATTTAACACTGTGCATTATACTCTATATTTTTCCTACTTATTTTTTATTCTCTCTCTCTCTGCTCTAGTATGTCAGCTCCACTGGGACATCCAGAAGGTCCCCAAACAGGCAAGGGTTTCTGCTGGTTTTATTAACTGCCGTATCTCCAGTGCCCAGAACAGTGCTGGGTCCTCAAGAGAAAGTTGATTTAGAAAGTTCATGCAAAAACATCACTTTCTTGCATTCCTGCAACCTTGTCTGCCTGGGGGCCCTCCTCCTGGCATAAATGACTGATAATGGGACACTGATAATGGGTCACGTGCCTTTGGAATCTAGTTGGAACCTAGGGCACTTCCAGGCGAGATGATAAACCTCATCAAACCGGGCCTAGGGGTTTTTCTGGTTTGCCCCACATCTCTCAAATACAGGCATGCAGCCTATGTCTTCCTCTGTAAGGGTCCAAGCCCTGGGGTGAGGTAAACAGGGCCAGAGGCCCATGGAAACCAGGGTCCTTCTTCTCGCAGGGGCAAAGGTCTTGGGCTGGGCCTGTTGGGGCTGGGTTGGGCAGGGCTGGGAGTGCCCAGCGAGAGGGCCCCGCTGGTGCTGGGTGGGGGCTGCCATGGAGCAAGATCTTGAAGCCCAGGTCCATCCAGTGACTGCTGGCTGCTGCAGTTTCCTGGTTAGTGGCGTGGCTTTGGGTCGGAGGAGAGGCAGAACACTTGGGCAGTGTGGCTGAGTATCGGGTGGGTGCCTGAAATCACATGCTTTTGTCCTGAGAGTGGGCTTCCTGCTGGTTTTGCCCTGAGCTCTGTCTCTTGCTACCTGCGAGGCTGAGGAAAGTCAGGTCCCCTCTCTTAACCTCAATTTCCTCCTCTGCCAAATGAGGAGACTGATGCCTACATGACCTACCTCACAGGGCATTGATGAGAACGGAGGAAACGTATGTGTGCTGCAAACCAGAAAACAGCCAGGGTCAGACAAACCAATGGGCAGAGAAACACTGTGGAGAAGGTGGAGGGTTTAGTTGGACAGACCTAAGGTGGAGTCCAGTTCCACTCTTATCAGTCCTGTGGCCTTGAGCAAGTCCTTTCCCACCTGGACTCGGTCTCTTCATCTGTGAAGAGGGGTTTGCTCTGAGCTGCTTGGGTTTGGGTTAGGGGGGTGGTGGGCAGGAAGAGGCACCTTGTTCCTGAGCCTGAATGAGGTGGATGTGCCGGGCAGGGCTGTGAGGAGATGAAGCCAGCAAGACAGAAAGCTTCTTGCCCAGGGGCCAAACTTCAGGGACACTGGGCAAATAGCTTCAATCAGCGTTTTGCTCAATATCGTCCATGGTCCTTACAACTCAATAATAAAAAGACAAATAACCCAATTAAAAAAATGGTCAAAGGATCTGAGTAGACATTTGAGTAGACAAGGAAGACATACACATGGCCAAGGTGCACATGAAAAGTTGTCTGACAACATTAGTCATTAGGGAAATGCAAAATCAAAACTACAAAGAGGGACTTCCCCGGCGGTCCAGTGGTTAAGACTTTTCCTTCCAATGCAGGGGGTGTGAGTTTGATCCCTGGTTGGGGAACTGTGAACCCACATGCCTCGTGGCCAAAAAAACAAAACATAAAACAGAAGAAATATTGTAACAAATTCAATAAAGGCTTTAAAAATGGTCCACATCAAAAAAATCTTAAAAAAAAAACTACAGAGATAAAATTTCATACCTATGAGGATGGCTAGAATCAAAAAGATGATAACAAGTGTTGCAGAGGATGTGGAAAAATTGGAACCCTCCGACAATGCTGGTGGCATTGTAAAATGCTGCAACTGCTTTTGAAAACATTCTGACAGTTCCTCACAAGGTAGAATTACCATATGACCCAGCAATTCCATTATTAGGTATTTACCCAAGAGAAATGAAAATGTACGTTCACACGAAAAACTTGTGCACGAATGTTCATAGCAGCATTATTCCTAATAGCCCGAAAGTGGAAATGTCCTAAATGTCAGTTGATGAATGAATAAAGAAAAAGGAGTGTATCTATACATGTAATATCATTCAGCCATAGAAAGGAATAAAGTTCTGATATGTGTTACAACGTGGATGAACCTTGAAGACATTATAAGTGAGAGATACCAGTTGCAAAGGATTCCGTATTATATGATTTCATTTATAAAAATGATCCAGGACTTCCCTGGTGGCGCAGTGGTTAAGAACCCCACCTGCCAATGCAGGGGACATGGGTTTGAGTCCTGGTCCGGGAAGATCCCACATGCCACAGAGCAACTAAGCCCAAGCACCACAACTACTGAGCCTGAGCTCTAGAGCCCCTGTGCCACAACTACTGAGCCTGCACTCTACAGCCCGCATGCCACAACTACTGAAACTCGAGCACCTAGAACCCGTGCTCTGCAACAAGAGAAGCCACTGTAATGAGAGGCCTCTGCGCAGCAATGAAGAGTAGCCCCCACTCACCGCAACTAGAGAAAGCCCGTGCACAGCAATAAAGACCCAACACAGCCAAAAAAAAAAAAAAAAGATCCAGAGTAGGAAAATCTATAAAGATAGAAAGTAGATCGGTGGTGGTGCTGGGGTGGTGGTGTTGGGAGGAAATGGGGACTAACTGCTTAAATGGGGACAGGGTTTCTTTTTGGGGTGATGAAAATGTTCTATTGATACAATTGATTGTGTTGATGGTTGCATAGCTCTGTGACGATCCTAAAAAACCATTGAATAGTACAGTTTAAATTGTGAGTTGTATGGCATGTAAATTGTATCCAAAAAGCTGTAAAAAACCATTGTATAATACAGTTTAAATTGTGAGTTGTATGGTATGTAAATTGTATCAATAAAGCTGTTAGAAACCACAATGGTGCTGGGTGCCGGGGCTGCAGTGTGTATTCGTGTGGTATGTGTGTTCCCAGAGAGTGCGAATGAGGGTGGGATGAAGCTGTTTTTTAATGGAGAGTATGTGGGAGTTGGTGAGAGGAGGGTGAGGCTTGGGGGCTCCAAGCACAATGCTTGTCTCCCCCTCCTCCATTCCTGAGCCTCCTGTCTAGAAACAGCACCATAAGCCAAGGTGGGACTGATGCTCCAAAGTCCCTCCAGTTAGGGCTGAATGACCATAGGAAGGGGAGTTCTGTTGCTGTCTTGGTCCAGGAGAGCTTCCCGTAGGAGGAGGTTGGGCAGGAGCTGGTAGAGAGGATTTGGCTGGTGGAGGTGACTAGGTGTGTTTGGGGTGAATTGTGTGTGTGTAACTCCAAGAAGCAAGGGGCTAGAAAAAGAGGAACTGAAAGAAGAGTGCCCCCAGCTAGGAGTTTAGCCTGTTCCCCATCTCCCACCCAGTGTTCAGCCCCCCAGAAGTAGCCATCAGGTCCCCAAGGCCTGCCTTTCCCCTACTGCAGTGGTGGCATCCTCCCCTTTCTCCCATCCCAGCACACTCAGCCTGGCCCCCACCTCTCCCCAGTGGGCAGTCTGTACTGAATTATACCATTGGCTTTCTTGGTTCTCCAGTTTGCAAATGGCAGATTGTGGGACTTCTTGGCCCCTATAACTGCATGAGCCAATTCATATGATAAATCTTCTATTATGCGTACCTGTATATAGTCTATTAGTTCTGTTTTTCTTGAGAACCTTGACTAATGTGGTAGAATTCTCCAGTGAAAACTGGGTCTGTAGATTACTTTCTGGGAGTTTTAAAATTACAAATACTTAATACTTACAGGTCTATTTAAATTATCTATTTCATACTGAGTGAATTGTTGTAACTGTGTTTTTTGAGAAATTGGACCATTTCATCTAAGTGGTTGAATTTATGTGTGTTCATAATATTTCTTATTATCCTTTTGATATCTGTAGGGTCTGTATGATAGCTCCTGTTTCATTTCTGTTGGCAAGTTGTATTTCTCCCTCTCTCTCTCTGTCAGCTAAAGGTCAGTCTTTGTCACCTAGAGGTTTGTCATTTTTACCAGTTTTTTTTTTTCTTCAAAGAACCAGCCCTTTGTTTCATTGATCTCAATTTTCAATTTCCTTGATTTTTGCTTTTCTTTATTATTTTCTTATTTCTACTTGTTTTGGGTTTATTTTCTCCTCTTTTTCTAAATTCTTGATGTGGGCGTGTAGATTATTGATTTGAAACTTTCCCTCTTTTCTAATATATGCATTTAGTGCTATAAATTTCTCTCTTAGCACTGCTTTATCTGTGTTCTACAATTTTGATATGTTGTACTTTCATATTCACTTATTTCAATGCATTTAAAAAAAATTTCCCTTGACCTATGGCTGCCTTTTGAGTTATGGAACAAGAAGTGTGCTGTTTAGTTTCCAAGTGTTTGGAGATTTTCCTGTTGTCATTCTGTTATTGATTTCTAGTTTGATTCCATTGTGGTCAGAGAGCATACTATATGATTCCAATTAATTTAAATTTGTTGAGGGAATTCCCTGGCCATCTAATGGTTAAGACTCAACGCTTTCACTGCCAGAACCTGGGTTCAATCCCTGGTGGGGGAATTAAGATCCTGCAATCCAAGCAGCACAGCCAAAAAACAAAAAAATCCGTGGAGATTTCATTTTGGCCCAGGATATGGTCTATCTAGGTTTTTAATTTTTAATTTAAAAATTTTTTTTTAAGATTTTTTGATGTGGACTATTTTTAAAGTCTTTATTGAATTTGTTACAATATTGCTTCTGTTTTTGTTTTGTTTTTTTGGCCCCAAGGCATGTGGGATCTTAGCTCCCAGATCAGGGATTGAACCTGCGTTCCCTGCATTGGGAGGCGAAGTCTTAACCACTGCACCACCAGGGAAGCCCTATCTGGGCTTTTTAAACAAATGTGTGTTCTGCTGTTGTTGAGTGGAGTATTCTATAAATGTTGATTAGATCCTGTTTGTTGATGGTGTCACTGAGTTCTATAACTTTGCTATATTTCATCTAGTTGTTCCATCAATTGTTGCAGGAGAAGCGTTAAAGTCTCCAACTGTAATTGTGGTTTTGTCTATTTGTCCTTTTAGTTATGTCAGCTTTTGCTTCATAATTTGCAGTTTTGTTGTTTGATAATGCATACACATTTAGGATTACTATGTCTTCTTGGTAGATTGACCCTTTTTTCATTACATAATGTCCCTCTCAGTCTCTGGTAATTTACTTTGCTCTGAGGTCTAGTTTATGTCATACAAATATAGCCACTTTTACTTTCCTTTGATTGTTTTCATGCTATATCCTTTTCCATTTACCTTGCCTATGTTATTATATTTGAAGTGAGTTTCTTGTACACAACATATATTTGGGTCATGCTTTTAAGCACTCTGATAATTTCTTTTAATTGATACAGAGTCATACCTTGTTTTATTGCACTTCTCAGATATTGTGTTTTTTTACGTTGAAAGTTTGTGGCAACCCTGTACTGAGCAAGTCTATTGGTGCCTTTTTTCAACAGCATTCACTCACTTGGTGTCTCTGTGTCACATTTTGGTAATTCTTGAAATATTTCAAATTTTTTCATTATTATTATGTTATGGTGATCTGTGATCAGTGATCCTTGAAGTTACTATTGCAAAAAGATTATGACTCATGAGGCTCATGAGTCTCATAAAAAAGGCTCATTGCCTTTTTTAGCAATGCAGTATTTTTAAATTAAGTTACGTACATTGTTTTTTAGATATAATGCTATTGCACAATTAATGAATACTGTATAGTGTAAACAGAACTTTTATATGCATAGGGAAACCAAAAAATATGGGTGAGTCACTTTACTGCTGTATTTGCTTTATTGTGGTGGTCTGGAACCAAAACTGCAATATCTCTGAGGGATGCCTGTATTTAGACTATTTACATTTTAATGTAATTATTGATATGTTAAAGCTTAGTCTGATATTTCATTTTTTGTTTTCTGTTTGCTCTCTTCATTTGTTTGTTTTTTTTTCTGTTTTCTTTTTTCTGCTTTCCTGTGGGTTACTTGAACAGTTTTTTTTTTTTTTTTTTTCGGTACGCGGGCCTCTCACTGTTGTGGCCTCTCCCGTTGCGGAGCACAGGCTCCAGATGTGCAGGCTCAGCGGCCATGGCTCACGGGCCTAGCTGCTCCATGGCATGCGGGATCTTCCCGGACCGGGGCACGAACTCGTGTCCCCTGCATCGGCAGGCGGACTCTCAACCACTGCACCACCAGGGAAGCCCACTTGAACAGTTTTGAAATCCATTTTATTTATAGTGTTTGTTCTTTTTTAAATATTTATTTATGTCTTGGTTGCTGCATGCAGGATCTAGTTCCCCAACCAGGGATTGAACCCGGACCCCCTGCACTGGGAGCATGGAGTCTTAACCACTGGACCAACAGGGAAGTCCCTCTATAATGTTTTTGAGTGTACCACTTTATACAGCATTTTTTTTGTGATTTTTCTGGATATTACATTATATGTATATTACTTACCACAATCTATTTGGTGTCATCATTTTACCTGTTCAAGAGAAGTATAGAAAACTTACCTCCCTTTATGTCCCTTTACCCTCTCCGATTTATCATGCTGATATGTCTTAAACACTTCCTCTCTATATATTTAGAACCACATCAGACAGTGTTGTGATTTTTGCTTCAACTGTCAAACATAATTAGAAAACTCAAGAAGAGAGGAAAACCTTTTGTATTTTATTTATTTATATAAGTAAATAAATAAATGCATATCTATATATATTTTTTGATTGGCTGAGTTTGGCTATTATTATCATTGTTATTTGTGGGAGGGTGCTGCGCCATACACGATCTTAGTTCCCCAACCAGGGATCGAACCCGTGCCCCCTGCATTGGAAGTGCAGAGTCCTAACCACTGGACCATCAGAGAATTCCCAAGTTTGGCTATTATTTATTAAAGTTTAAAAGGAATGCCTACTTATACAAGAAAGTCCAAATGGAAAAGGATATTAGAAAAATTATAATCCCATCCATTTAAAGATACCATTATTGACATCTGGTTTTATACGTTTCAAGATGCTTTTCTAGTCATTTCTGTTCAAAAGTGGTGTCCACTAGAATGTAAACTTGATGACTGTAGGGACCTTGTCTGTATGCTTCACCACTTTATTTTTAGCAGTAGAATAGTGCCTAGCAGAGGGCAGGCACTCAGTAAATACTTGTCAAATGAATATGTGAGTGAGTCCTGTTGTACTACTGTGTTATAATATACTGTAATTAAATTTTTTTAATTGAAAAAAGTCTTCATATTTCATACCTAGGCTCCCCATTGGCCTTTGTGGTGTGGGTATGGGTGAGGTCACAGTTTCTTCTCTGGTGTTTGTCCTAATATAGAATGGTTATTTTAAAATTTTATTTAAAAATTTTTTTTGGCTGTGCTGCATGGCTTGCAGGACCTTAGTTCCCCGACCAGGGATTGAACCCACGCCCCCTGCAGTGGAAGTGCGGAGTCCTTAACCCCCACTACCCACAAATGGCTGAAAAATATTTATTGAGCACCTACTGTGTGCCAGGCACTGTGTAGGCGCTGAAGGCAGGGTCAAGGGTCATTCCAGCTGATGACTCCTTGCATTCTGCCCACCTCACCCCGCCCCCAAACAAACCACTGCAGGGATGAAGTATCACTCTTCTAGCTACCACTATCTCTAAGAGCCCCAAATCTGTCACCCCATAATAAGGCTGATTTGAAGTGTTACTGTCGTTTGGAGGGACTGCCAGGAAATTCCCCTAGAATGGTTATTGTCCAAAAGTTTTCTGTCTTTTTGGCTGACTCTTTCTTGGTCTTTTGACTGGAGAAAGCAGACTTTTATTGGAGTTTTTTGGTCTTTGTCCAGTGGTATCTCCCACTTGCCTACATCTTCAGTTCCATGTTTGGGATACATGAGGGAGAAAGAAAACCCAGGGCACTGGCACAAAAACAGACACCTAGATCAATAGAAAAGAATAGAGAGCCCAGAAATGAATGCACACTTATATGGACAATGAACCTATGACAAAGGAGGCAAGAATATACAGCGGGGAAAAGACAGCCTCTTCAATAAATGGTGTTGGGAAAACTGGACAGCTATATGCAAAAGAATCAGACTGGAATACTTTCTCACACCATACACAAAAATAAATTCGAAATGGATTAAAGACTTAAATGTAGGACCTGAAACCATAAAACTTCTAGAGTGGGCTTCCCTGGTGGTGCAGTGGTTAAGAATCGCCTGCCAGGGCTTCCCTCGTGGCGCAGTGGTTGAGAGTCTGCCTGCCGATGCAGGGGACACGGGTTCGTGCCCCGGTTCGGGAAGATCCCACATGCCGCGGAACGGCTAGGCCCGTGAGCCATGGCCGCTGAGCCTGCGCGTCTGGAGCCTGTGCTCCGCAACGGGAGAGGCCACAACAGTGAGAGGCCCGCGTACTGCAAAAAAAAAAAAAAAAAAAAAATCGTCTGCCAATGCAGGGGACATGGGTTCGAGCCCTGGTCCGGGAAGTTCCCACATGCCGCTGAGCAACTAAGCCCGTCCGCCACACCTACTGAGCCTGCGCTCTAGAGCCCACGAGCCACAACTACTGAAGCCTGCGCGCCTAGAGCCCGTGCTCCGCAACGAGAAGCCACTGCAGTGAGAAGCCCACGAATCACAACAAAGAGTAGCCCCGGCTCGCCGCAACTAGAGAAAGCCTGTGGGCAGCAACAAAGACCCGATGCAGCCATAAATAAATAAGTAAGTAAGTAAATAAATAAATAAAACTTCTAGAGAAAACATAGACAGTAAGCTCTTTGACATAGGTCTTAGTAATATTTTTTTGGATATGTCTCCTCAGGCACGGGAAACAAAAGCAAAAATAAACAAATGGGACTACATCAAACTAAAAAGTTTGCACAGTGAGGGAAACTAAAGGGAAACGAAAAGGTTGCCAATTAATGGGAGAAGATATTTGCAAACAATATATCTGATAAGAGGGTAATGTCCAAAATGTACTAAGAACTCATACAACTCAACATAAAAAACAAACAAACA
This sequence comes from Hyperoodon ampullatus, assembly GCF_949752795.1. Lineage (NCBI taxonomy): Eukaryota > Metazoa > Chordata > Mammalia > Artiodactyla > Ziphiidae > Hyperoodon > Hyperoodon ampullatus. The sequence continues at coordinate 50,705,436 of NC_136927.1, read as the reverse complement.
AACAAAACCTGACTAAAAAATGGTCAGAGTATCTGAGTAGACATTTTTCCAAAGAAGACATACAGATGGGCAACAGGCACATGAAAAGATGCTCAGCATCATTAATCATCAGGGAAATACAAATCAAAACCATAGTGAGGGGACTTCCCTGGCAGTCCAGTGGTTAAGACTTTGCCTTCCAATGCAGGGGGTGTGGGTTCGATCCCTCGTCGGGGAACTAAGATCCCACATGCCTTGTGGCCAAGATCGCAAAACATAAAACAGAAGAAATATTGTAACAAATTCAATAAAGACTTTAAAAGTGGTCCACATCAAAAAAATCTTAAAAACAAACAAACAAACAAAAAGCAAAACAAGACAAAACCCATAGTGAGATAGCACCTCTCACCTGTCAGAATAGATATTATTAAAAAGATAACAAATGCCAAGTTTTGGTGAGGATGTGGAAAAAGTGAACCCTCACACGCTGTTCGTGAGAATGTAGATTGGTGCAGCCACTATGGAAAACAGTATGGAGATTCCTCAAAAAATTTCCTCAAAATTTTAAAATAGAACTACCATATGATCCAGCAATTCCACTCCTGGATATTTATCTGAAGAAAACAAAAACACTAATTAGAAAGGATAGATGCACCCCTACATTCATTGCAGCATTATTTACAATAGCCAAGATGTGGAAGCAACCTAAATGCCCATCGATAGATGAATGGATAAAGAAGATATAGTATATACATACAATGGAACGTTAGCCATTAAAAAGAATGAAATCTTGCCATTTGAGACAACACGGATAGACCTAGAGGGTATTATGCTAAGTGAAATAAGTCAGACAGAGAAAGACAAATACTGTATGATTTCATGTATATGTGGAATCTAAAAAATGAAAGATGAACAAACGTAACAGAACAGAAACAGTTATAGATACAGAGAACAAACAGGTGGTTGCCAGAGGGGAAGGGGTTGGGGGGAGGAAAGAAATAGGTGAGGAAGATTATGAGGTACAAACTTCCAGTTGCAAAATAGATTAGTCATGGGTATGAAATGTACAGTGTGGGGAATATAGTCAATAACTTTGTAATATCTTTATATGGTGATATATTCTAACTATAGTTATTATGGTAGTCATTTCCCATTGTATAGAAATATTGAATCGGTATGTTGTGTAACAAGAAGCAATATCACTATGTTGTGTAACAGGAAGCAATATAGTGTTGTAGGTCAATTATATTTCAAAACCAAACTCACTGAAAAAGAGATCAGATTTGTGGTTATCAGAGCAGGATTGGGGGAAGGGGAATTGGAAGAAGGCAGTCAAAAGTACAGACTTCCAGTTATAAGATAAATAAGTACTAGGGATGTAAGGTACATGATAAATATAATGAACACTGCTGTATGTTATATATGAAAGTTGTTAAGAGAATAAATCCTAAGAGTTCTCATCACAAGCAAAAATATATTTCTTTTCTATCTCTTTAATTTTGTGTCTATATGAGATAATGGATGTTCACTAAACTTATTGTGATAATCATTTCACGATGTATGTAAGTCAGATCATTATGCTGTACGCCTTAAACTTGTACAGTGCCTATATCAATGATAACTTAATAAAACTGGGAGAAAAAAGAAAAAGAAAAGCTGTGGCACTCACCATGAGCTACGAGGAGTCTGAGGGCGGGCAGCAGGTTGGTGACAACGATGAGGGCATCATGTGTCCTTGGGTCCAGAGGTCCCGAGTTGGTCTGCCTTCCCTCCACCTTTCAATCTTCTCATGCCTGTTTTATCTATAAAGTCCAGGGGTTTCAGCTGTACTTGGCAGAAGGAATAGGAACACGTATGTCTATTTCATCTTCTCAGGAGTCAGTCCCCCAACTGTTGTCTTTCTTTCCTTCTTCCTTCCTCCCTTCCTCCCTTCCTTCCTTTCTTTCTTTTTCTTTTGGTCACACCATGCAGGATCTTAGTTCCCGGACCAGGGATCGAACCTGTACCCCCTGCAGTGGAAGCGTGGAGTCCCAACCACTGGACCACCAGGGAATTCCCCCGACACACACACCTGTTTTCTTTCACCTGGTTCTCTGTACACATATTCATTACCTGCTCGGCCCCTGTAACCACTTGAGTTTGAGACCCCTGGCTTAGCCTTTGTAGTTTAGTGTTTTGGCCCTGGGTCTCCTACTGGCAACCAGAATGAGAAAAAAGGAAAAGGAAAAGAAAGAAACCCCAGGGAAGCTCAGCTGGGATAGGGTGGGGCTGGGGGCACTGCAGGAGAGAGGCATGTGAGACCCCAGCCCCCAGCCCCTGCACTGTGCTGTGTCTTTACCTCACTAAGCCTCCCTTCCCCGGAACGGAGGGTAATGGACTCTGTTGACTTCTAAGTTTATTTAAACCTTGGGGAACCTTATCATATCTTCATGCAAACAGCACAAAGTTAAACAAAGCAGTTTCTGAGGCCCAAGGAGAGCGTAGTTGATTTAAGATAGGGCTCTATCAGAGGTTATTCAACCCTTAGTGCCTCCTGTGTTATCACTGACAGAGGCCACGTTCCCCAGCCAGGGCAGTCCCGTGGCACTCTGTGCCCCGACTCTGAGCTCCAACCGAAAGAAGAGTCTTGCTGCTGAAGGAGCTCAAATATCTTTGTTGGCTGATGAGCAGCCCTATGGGTACCAGGCAACCTCTTCCCCAGACAGCCCAGTCCCTGCTCAATGGCCTTGTGACTGTGGCGGCCACTGCGGCAGGGAGGGAGTCCACGTAGGGCTTTCTCTCACCAAGGTCGACCCCAGTGGCCTCTGGCCGCAAAGTAGCACCAATCCTGAATCCAATATGGCACTGTCCTTCCTTAGGGGCCAGCCAACCTAATGTGACTGCCATCACTCCAGACTCCTGTTGTGAGGATATCAGCAGTGTGTCCATACATCGATAGATGCCCATTTGAGATGTGGATTTGTTTTACTTGAGCATCATGCTTCTGCCAGTACTACTATTCATGAACTTACTCATGCCTCACTTGCTGTTCTAGTGAATCTTGCAATATTGTTTCTGATCTAGAAGTTGCCTTACAGCAAAAGAAGTATGGGGTGATGTCCTGGGAGTCCTGCTCTTATCATGAACCCCATCATCTAGAAGCATCTGACCTTGCAGGGGGGATGAAATGGCCCTTTGAAGACAGCTGTGGTTCCACCTGGGAGACAACAGCGTGGCAGCTCGGACGGCCATCTTGCAAATGCTCTTACACCTCGTGCTGTTTCTCCTGCCGACAGAACACGTGTGTAATCAGACTTCCTCCTCCCCTGGCCTGCTAAAGAGGATTCAATAATTGCACCAAGTTTGCCCCACCCGCTCCCACCTTATTGAATATAAGTAGGAAGAGTTGCTTGCTGGAAGAAAGGCAATGCAGATACACATGATAAAGTGTTGCGATGGGCAGAAGAGGAACAGAGATCGTTAGACTGGGAGTGAAAGAGTGGTTTGGGGGGTGCAGCTTCTAGAAGATTTGCTTAGGACCAATTGTGGGGTGTGAGGAGAGGAGAGGGAACGTGGTTTTCACCTGACTTGTGGTAGACCACATATTTTGATAACTTTGACATCTTTCAAAAGTCAGTGGTGGGGGGCTTCCCTGGTGGCGCAGTGGTTGAGAGTCCGCCTGCTGATGCAGGGGATGAGGGTTCGTGCCCCGGTCCGGGAAGATCCCACGTGCCGCAGAGCGGCTGGGCCTGTGAGCCATGGCCACTGAGCCTGCGCGTCTGGAGCCTGTGCTCCGCAATGGGAGAGGCCGCAACGGTGAGAGGCCGGCGTGCCTCAAAAAAAAAAAAAAAAAAAAGTCAATGGTGGGGATTTCCCTGGTGGTGCAGTGGTTAAGAATCCGCCTGCCAATGCAGGGGACACGGGTTCAAGCCCTGGTCCGGGAAGATCCCACATGCCGCGGAGCAACTAAGCCCGTGAGCCATAACTACTGAGCCTGCGCTCTAGAGCCCGTGCTCCACAACAAGAGAAGCCACCACAATGAGAAGCCCTTGCACCACAACGAAGAGTAGCCCCCTGCTCCCTGCAATTAAAGAAAAGCCCGCACACGGCAACAAAGACCCAATGCAGCCAAAAATAAATAAATTGATAAATAAAAAATTTAAAATATGTTAAAAAAAAGTCAACAGTGGGGGCTTCCCTGGTGGCGCAGTGGTTGAGAGTCTGCCTGCTAATGCAGGGGACACGGGTTCGAGCCCTGGTCTGGGAGGATCCTACATGCCGTGGAGCAACTGGGCCCCTGAGCCACAACTACTGAGCCTGCGCGTCTGGAGCCTGTGCTCCGCAACAAGAGAGGCCGCGATAGTGAGAGGCCCACACACCGTGATGAAGAGTGGCCCCCGCTTGCCACAACTAGAAAAAGCCCTCGCACAGAAACGAAGACCCAACACAGCAAAAAAAAATTCAACGGTGGGGTGGGGGTTAGGGGGTTCCTATGTACTTCTAGATCATGCTTTGTAAATGGGACACCAAGCCTGTGTGGCATTAAATCTCCGGAATCTCAGTGTTATTTGAGGATCCAGGAACTGAGGGGCAAAAATGGGGGAGGCATCACCCTGAAGTACACCCAATGACCCACTGTCAAGAGTTTTGTTTCCTGAACTCTGTGGAGTTAATTGCTCCCCTGGGGTGTTGCATGATAACAGGCCCACTGCGCTGGAAGGGAGGAAGCCCCCTGACTGTTTTGTGTTCCTTGTCCCCCTATAAGAACAGGCAAAAGGGAATCACTACAATGGCTGAGATGATTGACTCTGACCACGGAGGGTAAATCAAGTCCCAGTTACTGGAGGGGAGCATGGGCAATTTGTGTAGAACTCAGGGACCCTCCTGGATGTCTGCATTCTGCTATCACCAGTGATAAATGTTCACAGAAGACCACCACCACCCCAAGCAGGACCACCAAGGGCTGGTCATCTCTGTGGGAGAAGAATGCTGGCCCAGCTGGTGCTGCCAAAGCTGAAATGTGGAGTGAAGGAGGGAAGGCACAGTCCGGGATCAGCTGCAGAAACCAAGATGGAAGCCCACCAGCTTGCAGCCAGACTGTAAAATTGCCCTCTTCCCTTTGAATATGTTTTTTAAAATTACGAGGGGAATTCCCTGGTGGTCTAGTGGTTAGGATTTGACGCTTTCACTGCCATGGCCCAGGTTCAACCCCTGCCTGGGGAACTGTCTTGCAAGCTGTGCGGTGTGGCCAACCCCCCCCCCCAAAAAAAAACCCAAAAAAACCCCTGGAAAGTACAAAGAATAATATAAAAAATACCCATGGGACCCCACCACTCAGAGTTAGCAAGTTGTTACATTCTGCTGGAGACCTTTTGTACCCCTTCCCTATCCCACTCACTTCTCTTCTTCTGGGTAACACAATCCTGAAGCTGACATGGCATCTTCCTGTTCAGATTTGCATAGTTTTGCTACTTAGGTATATATTCATCCACAATACATAGAACTTCTTGCATATTAAACATTTTTACATGGATGGTCTTATATTGTACACATCATTCTGCAATTTGCTTTATTCAATGGTGTTATGTCTTTGAAACGTATACAGGAAGCTTTAGTTCATTCATTGAAACTGCTGTGTATATTCCATGGTATGAGTATGTCACAGTTTATATCCATTCTCCTCTTGATGAGCATTTGGATTATTTCCAACTGTTTTGCTATTACAAAGATGTGACATACATCCTTGTAAATGCCTCCAGGTGCATATGTGTGAGAGTTTCTCTGGAAGTGGAATTGCTGAATCATAGAGTATATGCACTTTCCACCTTACCAGATATTGCCAAATGATTCCCGAAAATTGTTGCCTGTTAGTATTATACACTCCTTCCAGCACATTAGAGAGTTCCTATTGCTACACATCTCTGCCAACACTTGGTAGCATCAGACTTTTTGTCATTCCGTGGGTGTCAAGTTGCATCTCATTATTATTATTTTTAATTATAATCCTGCTTAGTTTTTAAAAATATTTATCTATTTAGTTGTGGCTGCGTCGGGTCTCAGTTGTAGTGCGCAGGCTCTGTGTTGCGACGCACATGCTTCTCTCTAGTTGTGGCATGAGGGCTCAGTAGTTGCGGCACATAGGCTTAGTTGCCCCACGGTATGTGGGATCTTAGTTCCCCGACCAGGGATCGAACCCACGTCCCCTGAATTGGAAGGCAGATTCTTAACCACTGGACCACCAAGGAAGTCCACAGTTTCTTTTTTTTGAGGCATAAAATACATTCACTGAGGTCCTTGAAATGAACACATCTTAAAGGTACAGCTTGAAATTTTTACATTTGAACACATCATGCGCCTACCACCCAAATCAAGATACAGAGCATTTCTATAACCCCAGAAGGTTTCCTGGTGTCCCACCCCCATCCTTCTCCCCACTTTCTAACTCCTGTCACCATTGATTACTTTTGTTTATTTTTGACCTTGGTATAGGTGGAATCACAGTGTATACTCATCTGTACCTGGTTTCACTCAATACAGTGTGTGTGAGGTCCACTCATGTTGTTGTGCATGTCAGTAGTTTATTCTTTTTTCATTGTTGTAGAGCATTCCATTGTGTGACTATGTCACAATTCCTATCCATTCTTCTCTTGTGAGCATTTGAATGGCTTCCAATTGTTTTTCTATTACAAACAAGATGTGACACATGTCCTAGTCCTCCAGGTACACATACCTGAGAGTTTCTCTAGAAGTGGAAATGCTGGGTCATAATGTATATACGTCATCCACCTTACCAGATATTGCGAAATGATTCTCTAAAATTGTTGTACTAACCAACACTTCCTCCAGCACGTTGGAGTTTCTTTTTTTTTTTAATTAATTAATTATTTTTTGGCTGCATTGGGTCTTCGTTGCTGCTCACGGGCTTTCTATAGTTGCGGCGAGCAGGGGCTGCTCTTCATTGTGGTGCATGGGCTTCTCATTGCGGTGGCTTTTCTTGTTGCAGAGCACGGGCTCTAGGCACGCAGGCTTCAGTAGTTGTGTCACATGGGCTCAGTAGTTGTGGCACGCGGGCTCAGTAGTTGTGGCACATGGGCTTAGTTGCCCTGCGGCATGTGGGATTTTAGTTCCCCGACCAGGGATTGGACCCATGTCTCTAGCATTGGAAGGCAGATTCTTAACTACTGGACCACCAGGGAGGTCCGAGAATTTATATATTTATATGCTGATCCCCATGCTGTTCCACCTTATGCCTTTTCTGGAATTTGGTGACTCATTTTGCTCTGGAGAGAAACCTCAGTATTCACCCTATAACTATTCCCTCCAATTCCCATACCTTTTTTTTGGGACTTACAGTAAACACTGGCAGTTTTTGTAACTTTCAATAAAAATAATCGTGTCTGGCACACCTGCTATCTCTAACACTGAGGCCCTGGTCTGATTGGAGAGACATGGCCTTGCCTTTGGGGAGACATTGCCGAGAAGAGACAGGCCCTGCCCTGGGAAGTCTCAGTCTGAGGTGGGTAATCACATATACTGGGAGTAGATGCTGCAGCTGGGGGCAGAAATGGCCAATGTGTTCAGATGCTGGGGATTCCAGGGACTCCTTGGAGAGGTGATTTTGCAGCCGGCTCTTGTTACATGGACACCTGTGCTGAGACATCAAGATTATGTGTGTTCTCTGAGATGGAGCCTAAGGTGGGGGACAGGAGGCAGTGAAGGCGGTGGGGGGGGCACCTCAGATTCTTGCGATAAGACAGTGCTTGTTCCTGGGGTGGTTAAAACCCAGTGTGTGCTGTCTCTCCTCAGCAGGAGGCTCGGGTCCCCCCCACCCCGATTTGGCATTCCCTCCACCTCTGCTGCCCCAGCTCCTTCCCTCTCTTTCCCTCATGAGCCTCTTAAACTGGCCGACTGAGAAGCCAGATTGGTTCTGGGCCAGCAGAGAGGGCCCACACCTGGGTCTGGCTGAGTCTGGGAGCTGGGCTTCGGGCTCACTGGGTGCTGTGCTTTGCTGTGAGTGAGTGACGGTGGCCTCTTGGTGGGCTGTCCTCTGGGGGCTCTGGGGGCTGTCGCGGATGGTGGGTGTTTGTTTCTGGGTGCGGAGGTTTGGGACTGCGTTTAGCCTGTGGGTGCGTGTCTGCCTGAGTTTGTGTTTGTGTGAGAGGGTGTGTTTCTCCTCCAGGGTGTCCACTGTTCCGGGCATGGTCTGTCCCTCCCTGTGGGTGAGGGTGGGAGGCCTGAGGTGAGAGTAGCCGGGGTGGGGTGGAGCTGTTTTCTCTCGGCCGGGGGCCTGGTTGGCTGTTTGGGAGTAATTCCCAGGCTCTGGGGTGTCAGGAGCCTGGGAGGGAGAATGAGTCACTCCCCCCCCCCCGAAACTTATTCCCTGTCCCGGGGGCCAGGTTTCGCCAGGAGCCATAAAGAGGCCCTGCCCAAGCCTCTTCCGCTTTCAGGCAGGCGGGCGAAACCCAGCCCGGGGGCTGCCTCGGAGCCAAGCGCTGCCCAGATGGCACAAGGCGGCCTGGACCCACCCCTCAGGGCTTTCCCTGGTCTATTCTTTTTTTTTTTTTCTTTTTCGGTACGCGAGCCTCTCACTGTTGTGGCCTCTCCCGTTGCGGAGCACAGGCTCCGGACGCGCAGGCTCAGCGGCCATGGCTCACGGACCCAGCCGCTCCGTGGCATGTGGGATCCTCCCGGACCGGGGCACGAAACCCGTGTCCCCTGCATCGGCAAGCGGACTCCCAACCACTGCGCCACCAGGGAAGCCTCCCTGGTCTATTCTGTGCGCTGAATATTCTGCCCGCTCACAGCCGCTCCTCCCATGGCCCCTCCCATTGCTGAGCCCCTCCCTCACTGAGCCCCATCCCCTCACTGAGCCCCCTCCCCTCACTGAGGACCCCTCTTTGAGTCCCCTTCCACTCTCTGAGTCTCTTCATTAAGATTTTCTGGGGGCGGGGGCACGGGAGGGCGTGAGCTCGGAAGCGCGACTGGGTGAGCGGGCTGATGCAGAGGGCAGGAGGCCCAGGGCAGGGTCGGGCTGCGTCTGAGCCAGCCTGCCTTTGGCCTGGCTGGCTCTCCATTTCATCCCGAACATGGGGGCCAGGGTTCCTGCCATCTTCCCAGGCCCAGGGGCATGATGTGGAGGAGGGAAGAGTAGGGGGCTGTGACTCTGGAATTGAGTCACCCCAGGGGCTCCTGGACAGCCCCTACCTCTGCCGCCCTTCTTTCTCTCTCCTCACAGAGGCGCACACTGATCTGCCTACCCCCTCCTCATTCCTAGGCTCTTGGTTCTCAGGTCGGAGCCCTTGGTCTAGGCGCCCTCACCCCATCCGACCCGACAGACCCAGGATGGGGTGTCAGGGCTTTCCTCGGGGGGTACTTAGAGGAGGGCTGCAGTGACGCTCGCCTCCACTGGGGGGCGCTCCTCTACTGCCGGGGCCACAGCCACCCCAACCCCATGGGTTACTCCCTTCCCGTGGACCTCACAGTCCTGCCCGCATGCCCACCTCCTCCGCCTGTGCATCAAGGCCTCGGCCACACTGGCTGTGCCCTCCGCAGACACCCAAGGGTGCCCACCTCAGGCCTGCCCCGCTGGACCCACCCTGGGGAGGACGGCATCTGCCATGCACACAGCACTGGTCAGCCTTTATTTTTCATCATGATGAAAAAAATCTGTACACCCTATGGTTCACCATTTACCCTGAACCCCCTCCCTTCGCTGAACCCCACCTTAGGGGTACCTTGGGCGGCCCTATCACTTTTCTGACGGTCACAACACTCCCTGTTCACTCCTCCACCCGCCTTTAGCAGGAGCGATTTTCGAAATTCCCATCCACTGGCTGGAGTACATGGCGGAGGCTGCAGCGACCATAAGCAAATACACGGGGGCGACACCTGAGAGGCCCGGACGGGCCCAGCCTTGGCGGGGAGGTGGACACGCAGCCATTGTACCCCGGGATGCAGCGCCACTGCCGGGGCCTCTGTCTCCTTGCTGGGCGTCCCAGCTCATTCTGGACAGGGGGTTGTAGCGGGGGAGAGGGGGTGTTGCCTAGGACAGGCACCCTGAATTTCCACCACTCTGCTAGGTCCCTGCGCCCTTTATCCCAGCCCCATACCATCTCGGGCAGGTCTCACTGCTCCTGCGTGTCCACAGCCCGACCAGCAACCCTTGAAGACAGGGCCTGAAGGTTTCTGAGTTTCTCCCCAGCTCGAGCAAGCTCGCGCTGTCTTGAAAACAGACTTGAGTAGACTTGATGTTTGGTGTGGTGGTTACACACTGGCTGTGGTTTCAGACAGTTCTGGGTTCAAATCCTGCCTCCACAAGCTGTGTCACCTCGGGGAAGTCACTTAAATGCTCTGAGCTTTGGTATCTACATTAGTAGACTGGGATGATAGCCCTTTTTTTTTTTTTTTTTTTGGATCTTAATTAACAGAATCTTATTAGTTCTCTCCTACATATACCCATGGTATCAGAGCCTTGTTTCAGAGCTCTTCCTTCCTTCTGTTCACTGTACAGACCTGGATCCCAGGCCTGCCCAACAATCCCTATAGAAGACAGTGTTAGTGTGTTTGGGTCCTTCTTTGGAAAGCTGTCACCTCTCTTTCACCTGAACACTGGGACTAACCCCAAATTCCAGGCAGTCACTTCATGTTTTTGAGCTGTAGTAGAACAAATGCATGGAGATTTCTTTAAGGCTACAAACTTTACAAGTTGGTTCCATTAACAATGACCTGGAGGCAGGAGTTTTTTAAACAGCATGAATCAAACACTTGCACGTTTCAACAGAATACAGTTTACATTCATCTCTAAATCTGAGATTAAGAAACTATCAGCTGGTTTCTAACTGGTTTCAATACTGGTTTGAAGTTTGAATAATTTTACTGCATAGACATTAAATATTTTGTTTAAATATTAAACATTAAATCTTTTCCTGACTATCCAGACAGAAATCGAGAAAGCAGGAACAACAGGTAGGAGACGAAACAGTCCAGTTAACAGACTTGTGACTTCTATGCCATCTGTAACAAGGGGAGGGACTTCGGCATGGGTTTCAAAATTGCCTGGGAGCTGCTGTCTAAAGTCACCTCTACTTGGCATAAACCATTTTTTCTACACAAGGTGTCTGATTCCTACAAAGGCAAAAGAAACCCAGAAAACAAAACAAAGAACTGGGGTGGTCTCTCAATAAGTTATAGTGGATATCCTGTAGCACTAAAGGAACTGTCATTTTACTTCGTACTACTGAGCCCTTGCCATGCAGAAGAGCTCTTCCTGAGAAATAAAAAACTTCAATCCTGGTTACCCTCAGAGGACACTTTGAGCCTGGGTAAGGTCCTCAAGATGAAGATTTCCTGCTAGCAGGAAGCTATTCTCTACTAACTTTTAGGCTTGCTGCACAATAGTTGAAAAACAGGCCAGTTGGCTATTTCAGTAAATCTCAATGTCACAGCCCTTTTTTTTTAATGTTTATTTTTTTTCAAAGGAAAACAGCAACAGCCAGTTGGAAACCTATTTATTCTTCAACTCCAGTTTTGTTTAATTTAGAAGTGACTTACTGATTCACTATATTAACCACCCCTCCCATGCCCCCCACCTTTCCTCTTTAAATATTTATCTTCTACTTTGCTGAATTCTTCTAAGGAGATTGTTCCAGTATATATCTCCAGGTCCTTGCTTTGCTCCTTTTACCAAATAAATAAATAAAAATAAAAATGCAAAATGCAATTCCACTGTGCATCTTAAGGGCTCCAATTGTCAGAAATAGAAAAGAAAAATCTTTGGAATAGCCAATTAAGTTGAATTAAAAAAAAAAAACTCGCACGAGCATGTGTAAAATAGATAGTTCGTGGGAACTTGCTGCATAGCACAGGGAGCTCAGCTTGGTGCTCTGTGATGACCTAGAGGGGTGGGAAAGGAGGGTGGGAGGGAGGCTCAAGAGGGAGGGGAAATTTGTATACATAGAGCTGATTCACTTTGTTCTACAGCAGAAACTAACACAACATTGTAAAGCAATTATACTCTAATTTTAAAAATTAATTAATTAGTTAATTAAAAAAAAAAAACCCTTCACATGAATGCGGTTTCTTTAGGGGCAGAAATCCACTCCTATTATCCATCACAAGGTCCTGAGGGGTAACAGAAGCTGTGTGGGGCCTGCCTGGCACCTGATAGGCATTTGACAAGTGCTAATTATTATTCTTTTCAAAGAAGCTCTGTTGAGCTATAATTCACATACCATGCAATTCACCCATTTAAAGTGTATAACAAAGTGTTTTTTAGTCTATTCAGAGTATGCAACCATCATCACAGCCAATTTTAGAACATTTTCATCACACCAAAGAGAAACCCTGTACCCTCTACCACCCTATGCCACATCCCCTCCAGCCCTAAGCCACTCATCTACTTTCTGTCTCTATAGATTTGCCTGTTCTAGACATTTCATGTAAACAGAATTATACGATATGTGACCTTTTTGTCTGACACTTGCATTTAGCATGTTTTCAACGTTCACCCATGTTGTAGCACGGATCAGCACTTCATTCCTTTTTATGGCTGAAAAATAATTCCGGTGTATGAATATAGCCCACATAGTCGATCAGTTCATCCTCTGATGGCCACTTGGGTTGTTTCCCTTTTGACTGTTGGAATTGTGCTGCTATGAACATTCAGGTAGCTATTATTAATGTCACTGCCCTTGTCTTCCAAGATAACTAGGCCTGAGTGCCCCAGACTGTCCAGAGCACAAAGAAGGGAAAAAGCCGGGAGGGCTGTTTTGTACCAGATTCATCCCAAAGGGAGGCCCGGGTATCAGAGTTACATGGGATGGGGGATCCATCTCCCCATCAGCAGGGAAGCCCAGTGTGTATGGATATGATTCAGGATATGAAGCAGGAGAGGAAGGCTGGGCCAGATTACGGCCAACTTTAGTATGGGGTGGGTAGGGGTGGTGGCGCCTGGGGAAGACTTCTGTGGGTGAGTTGGGCTTGGGGGTGAGTGGGCGTGGAGGGTGAGGCCGGTGGGAGGCCAGCAAGGAGGCTGAGGAAACCATGGCTGGTGTGTGTGTGGGGGGGGCGGTGGTTATTGCCATATCAGTTTGCCTCTGCTCTCTCGCCTTCCCCGTTCCCAGCAGCAGCTGGTCAGGCTTGGGACTGGGGTGGGGTGGAAAGAGAGCCAAGGCTGGGGCAGAAGCTCTCCCTGGGCTTGACTTTGAGGTAAAGGCCAAGGTCAAGAAGAGCTGGGGTTTGGTGTTCTGGAGTGGGGACAGGAGGAAGGGATAGCAGAGAGATTCCTCTATTGGAAAGCAATGATGTGGGAGGGCGGGTGACTTGAGAGCGTGTGGCGTGTGGGAAGGTTCCTACTATGTGCTCCTACTATACGCCAGGCACTATTCACAGGAATGAAAGGTGATACCTTTCAGTTGATGACTATATGGTTCCTGGACACTGATTTCTTTCTTTTCTTTTTTTGGCCGCGCCATGTGGCCTGCGGGATCTTAGTTCCCTGACCAGAGATGGAACCCACGCCCCCCTGCAGTGCAAGTGTGGAGTCTTAACCACTGGACCACCAGGGAAGTCCCGAGGCCAGTGATATCTGATTCCTCAGTGTTGCTGGGAGGCCACTGAGCCCCAGACCCTGAGGGGGCCACGCAGACTGGATCCTGGAGGTTTCCACAGCACCCAGGGCTTGGCAATGGCTGATGGCTCAAGGAAGGATTTCCTAATGTCCTGGGATGTCGAATATCCCTGGTCAGAGACGGAGCTGCAGGAAGTTCTGAGACTGAGAGCCCTGCCAGCCTGCTGAGGTGGCAAAGAACTGGAATGAAGTGGATTAAAAGAAAATAAAGAAATACGCGGGACCCTTGGTGCATGCCCAGGTGTGTAGTGGCAGCTTCATGCTGATGTGGGGCTGAACAGCTGTGGAGTGATGCTGAGGGGCAGTGACACCAAGCCATTGGCGCTTGGCCAGCCCCCTGGGCACCTGCAGTCCCCCAGCTTCACTGGAGAGAAGCAGGGATTGTATGGAGGGGGAAGGGAGGGTGTGACCGAGGGCTGTGGGTGAGCTCTCAGGCCCTTGTCAAAAGTTCAAATCATGTAGGTTGGGGCTTCCCTGGTGGCGCAGTGGTTGAGAGTCCACCTGCCGATGCAAGGGACACGGGTTCGTGGCCTGGTCTGGGAAGATCCCTCATGCCGCGGAGCAGCTAGGCCCGTGAGCCATGGCCGCTGAGCCTGCGCCTGTGCTCTGCAACGGGAGGGGCCACAGCAGGGAGAGGCCCGCGTACCGCAAAAAAAAAAAAGAAAAAGAGTTCAAATCATGTAGGTTAAACTCTGCTATAAAAAGAACATTGAAAAAGAAAAAAAGTTCACACTAACCACAGGTGTGGCTGCTCCCAGCTGGTCCCCACATCCTGCTCCCCAGCCCACGGGGGCGGGGGGGTGGTGGCGCAGGTCAGGGCCGGCTGTACCCTTCTTCAGGGCTAGACTGATCCAGAGCTGGGAGCCAGCAGAGAATGAGGGCTGGGTCAGTGGGTGCCCCGGGCAGTAGGACAAACAAAGACCTGGCAGTTGAACTGGGCCCCAAGAAGGCCAGGGGTCAGGATCTGTGGGTGGTGTCTACCCCAAGCATGCCTGGAGGCACTCCCATAGGAGGGAAGGGTAATATGATCTCTGAGTCACCTGGGGCTGGGGTGAGATACCACTGATGATCCCTAGACTTTTGGTTTTGTCCTTGGTCTGTCACTGCTGACTCACTGGCTGCCTACCTAGGAGTCCCCTGGTTGGCCTGCTAGTTTCTCTCTCCCTCTTGGTATGTCATGGAAGTAGGGACAGCTTCTCTGTAAGCTGTCGTCATCAGGTGTAACCTGCCCAGGCTGCTGGGAGGGAAAAGGTGCTGGGTTCCAGGATCCCCTGGGGTCTGCACTCGTGGGGGTGGGCAGGAAGCAAGTAGGGATGACTCCAGCCCCTGGCTCTACACACTGGAGACAAGGTCTGTCTTGGCCCAGGGGAAGCAGGCTGCTCTGGGGGTCTATCTGGGCCTACCCTTGCTCAAAGCCTGTCCATGGCTCCCGTGGGCACCCCAGCTCTTGAGCTGGGTCCTTGAGGCTTTTCCTGATGTGCCCAACTTGCCTTCCAGCCCAGCTCCACCACCTGCCCAGCTCCAGACCCCACAAGGCCCCCGAAAGGCCCCTAGCCTCTGCCCCTTGCCGCTCCCCTTTTTAGAGAACTCTCTCCTTTCCATAGGCTTCTAAGCTTTTACTCACCTTTTACAGCTCTCCTTCCCTCTCCCTCCTCCAGGAAGCCCGCCTTGGGCCCAGGATGCTGCTTTCCTCCAGAGCCCACACAGAGCTGCCTTCTCTGGTCTAGGGAGTTGTCTGTTTAGATCAGGGGGTCTCGAGGGCAGGCACTGGCCCAATTCCCACTGTTCTCATGATTCTCATGGCCCTGGAATGTCACATCAGTTCTCCGAGGCTTAGTTTTCTCATCTCTAGAATGGGACGGATGGTGCCCTGCATGGTTCTGTAGGGAGAAAAATTGATGTCTCATAATACTAAGGCACCTAGCCTGCTGTCTGGCCCAACTCCTGCTGACCAGTGGGAGGAGAGGGCTGGTGGAAGGAGGCTTCCCTGGCTGGGGGGTGTGGGCTGGGCAGGACTGATCCTCCAAAAGCTTAGAAGGTCCTCGGGGATCCCCTGGCCTTTAAGTCCTCTTCTTCCTCTGCCTCTGGAAAATGGATGATTCTTACAATCAAGAGACAGGGGCTGCTCTGAAGTGAGGTAGGGGGAGCAGGAGGGAGGGATGGGGGTGGGTGGGAAGGAGTTCTCCTGTCCCTGGGATGGACCCCTCTGAGAAGCAGGGGAGTGGCTTATGAATGGTGGACAGCAGGGTGGGACGGTGAGGATGGCTCCAGTCTTGCATAAATATGGGCTCTTTGAAACTGCCAGGCAGAAGCTGGACTCAGAAGCACTAATTTTATGGAAAATAATTAAAAACTCACTCAGTCCCATCCTGTCTTTCAGTCTCCCCCACTTCACAGAGCCCTTCCCCCTCTGAGCCCCTCTCTCTAGCCAAGCCCATTCAGAGCACCCGCATTCCCCCCCCCCCGCCCCCGCTCAGCCCCTCCCTCTCTCTGAACCCAGCTCCATCCCTGCCATCCCTCCATCCCATTCCCAGAAGTGCCTGGGCTGTGGGGCTGCAGCCAGCAGCCTGGCCTTGCTTCTCTTCCTTGGAGATGCCACCCCACCCCAACTTCTCCCTCCGTGTGTGTGGGGAACCAGGCCTGTCATTACCCCTTCCTGGGCCAAGTGGGGAGGGTGGCCACCTGTGTGGGCTGCCAGGCTACGGGCAGGGGGCTACCCACTCAGCCCAGGGCCTGGCCTCCACTTCTGAGCCCAGGGCCCGTGGCTTTCTAGGGCCTGGGCTGGGCCCACCAGACCCCTGTCAAGGCGGCGAGAAGAATCTCAGTGGACTGAGTGGGCCTTGATTCCGTGTTTTCACAGAGCCACCCAGTGCCTCAGAGGGAGATGTTGTCCTCCTTCCCCGGATGAGGAAATTGGTTGAGAGAGTTTAATTCTATTGCCCAGTGTCACAGAATTGGTAGTGACAGAGCTGGGACTCAACCCAGGGAGAGCTGGGGCCATCTCAGATGAGAGCCATAAAAGGGCCACCACATTCTGCCCCAGATTCTGAAAGTCCCAGCCTGGGGCCCAGCCCTCCCGGCCAGGGCTGGGCCTGCCCTAGTGAAATCCCCATTGTTGCCAGAGCCATCAGGAGGCGGCCAGCGCATACCGGCCCCGGGGTCTAGAAGTGACTGCCTGTTTGCTGGAAGCATCCAGGAGATCCTCCTTCTGGGACCATCCAGGGCGATGGCTCTGAAGTGACTCAGAGACACAGTCTTTACACTCACAGAGAATTATGACACCCCATTGCAGATTATTTACTAAAATTTTTTTTTTACTAAAATTTAAACAAATTTTTAACTTAATGACATTGTCTCTGGTTAAAAAAGAACAGGATCTTAACTTGTGTCTATGGGCAGAGAAGTTAGTGAACTCCTGCAAAAATAAATCGTTTTGAACCAACTTCCAGCTAGACTGATTTCTGAGCTGAGAGTGAGGCTTCTTCTTCTTTTTTCTTCAGAAAAGCCATTTGATTTTATACAGATCAAAACATATGTTTGGTGGGGAAGAATAATTTCAAGTTGACACCTGGCCTTAGAGTTCCCGGTCCCAGAGGAGACGAGTGAAGGGTCCCAGGACCCAGGTCCGCTCAGCCCTCAGAGATACCTCTGGCCGCCTCGGCAGGTGTCTGGTGGACCCGCACAGACCAGAAAAGGACAAAGAATGCTCAGATGGCAGCAGGTCACCTCAGGGTTGGATGGGAGACTTTATCTGCCACTTTCCCAGGGACATGCAGGGAGCTGGGCACAAGGCTGTGTGTGTGTGTATGTGTGTGTTGTGATCAAAGACTTGGCTGAGGGCTTCCCTGGTGGCGCAGTGGCTGAGAGTCCGCCTGCCGATGCAGGGGACACGGGTTTGTGCCCTGGTCTGGGAAGATCCCACATGCCGTGGAGCGGCTGGGCCCGTGAGCCATGGCCGCTGAGCCTGCGCGTCCAGAGCCTGTGCTCCGCAACAGGAGAGGCCACAACAGTGAGAGGCCCGCGTACCGCAAGAAAAAAAAAAAAAAAAAAAGACTTGGCTGAGCCCCTGGGGACCATGGTCTGAGAAGTCCTAGCTCCCCTTCGGTGCGAGAGTAGAACCACAGCTGAGGGCCTGATGCTTTGTGACATGAACTTGGCTCTTTCCTCCTCACAGTCCCAAGCTTTTCAGCTCGCAAAGCATGTTCACATCCTCGTCTTATTTCACATCTGTCTTAGATCGGGAAAGGTGCTAATGTCTTCAATTTACAGAGAGCAGTTGAGGCCCAGAGATGGAGCTGGCTTCCCCAAGGTCACAGGGCTGGTGAGAGGGTTATGGGCAGAGATGGGTGACCTGATCTGGCTGGGGAGAGCGCTGTCCTTGATAAAAACCAGCGTGTAAGATACAATTCTATTGGCGTAAAATTAGACAGTGTATGTTGGGAGAAAGAAAAAGAAATAAGTGCTAACCCTGCCCTCTCAGCCCCAAAAGCAAAAGTAATGAATGGCAGACACATTAGTAAAGTGTCACAGTGAAAGCTTGTCTAAGCTGTTGGGAGGACCAGGCCCAGGGAGCCAGAGTGGGTGTAGGAAAATTGTTCCGGCTTTGCCGGTGTTTTTCCTGCAGCAGGTGCGTGGGACCCAGCCAGTGTCTCCTGGCATAAATGAAGCCTCAACAAATATTTCTCCAGCTCCGCTCATGTGCAGAGGGCTCACGGCTCCCCCAGGACTGGCTCCTGTTTCTCTTTCACACCCGAGCACCTCGGGCTCCGCCTGAGCTCCCCGAAGACCTCCCCTGCCCTGGGCCTGCCCTTTGCCCTGGGCCCTCCTGCACCTGTCCTCCCCCTAGCTTTCAGCCCCTCCCCTGCCTCTGAAGTGCTTGGCTGAGCTGGACAGGGAAGGACAGCTTCTTAGTCACTTCTGTTGGGCCACAGGTGGAAAGTTCTAGGGCCTGTGTGCTCCCCCTCCCCCCCTGCTTCTCCAAGTGCCAGTCAGCTGTGTCCCAGAACAAGAGCAGGAAGTTGGGGGGGGGTGTAGGGGGTGAGTGAGGGTCTAGCCGTCGGGCCAATTCACTTCTGTAGGCAGAAACCTTACTGAAGGGCTGGAATGACCAGCCCACCCCGTTCTGGGCAAGCCCCACACAGCCCTCCCTGGGCCTCAGTTCACCCATCTGTGCAAAGGCTGTAAGAGTCTTGCCCTGCTTACTGATAGGCAGGCTGTGATGAGGTCACTGCAGGGAAGCGCTTATCGTCCCTCTGGAAGGGCAGTATCTCCGTTGCTCAGTCCACAGACCTGTTTGCGTGCTGTTCCTCGAAGCCTGGTAAGGAGAACGCCAGGGAGGCGTGGTCCTGGCAGAAACTATTCCTGTTTGTGTTGTTGTGTGTGCCTGGGGCTGAGGGGGAGTGGGGGAGGGCAGCTGGGAACCGGGATAACGCCTCCTGCCTCGTTGAGCACCCAGTATGTGTCAACCCCTGCGCTGAGCTCTGAGGCTGAATATCTATCCTTCAGGAGCCCCCAGCCTCATAGGGGAGACCGAAGTGTTTACAGTCAACCACAGCACAAGGACCTCAGTTTCCCCATCGCGCTAGATTATCCCTGCCAGCCCTATGGTTCCACAGGCTGTCAGCACGCTTTAAATAGCTCACAGAAGGCTTCTACCCAAATCACGCACGCAGGATAGCTCTCTTTCTCGGGAAGCTCAGGGACCACTGTCAGGGTCAGATTAGACACCCAGCTGCCCCAGGGCACCAGGCACGGGGCTGGACAATGCTGGGGACTCAGGCACTCATTGGAGCCCTGGCCCCTGGGATGAGCTCCCCAGCAGGTGGGGAAGAAAGGGTGTGGGGTTCCCTTGATCCAGCCAGGATGAGCCTGGCCATTCTCTCTCCCCACCACAATGACTCCTTCCTTTAGGTTCCCAAAGCCCCTGCCCTGAATCAGGCCCTTCCTAATCCTCGCCCTCTGCCCGGCTTTCACCTCCATCCTGTTTCCAGAGACCCCTTTCTCAGCCTGGCATCCAGTGCCCTTGCTGGCCTCACAGACTCTGTGCCCAGCCCAGGGCTCCCTGATGCCTGAGACAGAGATTTCTGGCTCTTTTGCTCTGGCCCCTCCCCCACTACCCCATCTCTGGTCAGACTGGATTCCTCTGAATCTGTTCTGGTTCCCAGAACTAGCTGCATTTCCCCATCTTGGGCACCTTGGCCCTCGCTGTTGCCTCTCCCTGAAGTTCTCCTTCACCTAGTCCTGCTGCCTTGCCCAACTCCAGAGGGCCCCGTCCATGGCGATTTCTGTCATCAGTGCCCTCTGCAGCACAACCCAAGAATTCAGTGCCCGCTGGAGTTATGCCAGGCAACTCCCCTTCCCTGTCAGGCCCCCTCCCAGGCACCACCCCCTACACCCCGGCTGAGTTTTTCCTCCCCTTCCAAGTCTCATGGGACTTTGCTCCCATTTTGGCTTTATCGGAGGACCGTTCTGTGTATCTTCACTAAGTAAACACCTGTTTGCTGGACTGATGTCCCCAGGGTCTGGCCCATGGCTTTCTTTTGGTGACCTCCCCGACCTAATTCTGGCCAAGCCGGCTTAGCCCCAGCAGAAACTGGCTGAAACTTCTGAGGTGGGGGGCAGGCTTCCTTCTCTCTTTGGCCAAAAGGGTATCACCTCTGAGACCCCTCCTCCGGCAGGGCTGGGAAGCCAGGTGATGGTGGTGAGAGATGGGGAGGGCACGTGATGGACCCAGGAGTCTGGGCCCCCCAGCTCCTTGGTCCTTAAAACTGGACCACATCAGGCCAATGTCCAGAGGCGGGTAAGGTGGATGCATGGATGGCGAGACTCTTAATAGTAATTATCAGGCCAGTGATGCAGCTGATGTGGACTCTGACAACAGTAATCATGGTGGGGCTGCTCTTTGACGTTCCCAGGACTCTATCCTCAGACCCTCTCCCTGAAGGTCGCCACCTTCCATCCAACCACCCAAGCCTGGAAGGAGGGGGTCCTGGGGTGTGGGGACCCTGGTCTCCAGGCCCCAAACCTGGCTGGGCCCGGCTCCCCCCTCCAGCCCCCCAGGTATGTCCAGGTGTTTGCAGGCTGTGACTCAGTGTCTATCTCCCGGATGACCTCAGCACAGGCCTGAGGGCAGGGGGAAAGGGCAGTTTCCTCTGAGACTGGGTCTCCAGCGTGGTGACTCAGGGGCCAAGGGCTGGGGCCTGAAAGTTCCTTTGTTGGCAGGCTCAGGAATCTAGAGAAACTGGTCAGGGGGCGGCTCCAGGGACTGAAACCCCTCCCTCGGCCCCCGCCCCTCCCGCGGAGCCATATAACTGCTCCAGTCTTTAGCCTGAGAGCTTGCGGCAGCTGTTGGCAGGAAGGAACTGGTTCTGTTACACTCTTACGCTCGCTGGGTTTGTGCCTCTGAAAGGCATCCGGAGCTGCTCCAACTGGCTTTGCCTCTGGACTTGCTGTGAAAGACCTCCCTGCGAACGCTGAGTGTTCATCCTCGGCACTTGGACACCTACAGCCTCCAGGGCCGGATCCCCACAGCCTTCCAGGTCCTAGACCCCAGCAGACGCTAAGCTATGGCTTCCATGGGGCTGCAGGTGATGGGTATCGCTCTGGCCGTGCTGGGCTGGCTGGGCGCCATACTGAGCTGCGCGCTGCCCATGTGGCGCGTGACGGCCTTCATCGGCAGCAACATCGTCACGTCCCAGACCATCTGGGAGGGCCTGTGGATGAACTGCGTGGTGCAGAGCACAGGCCAGATGCAGTGCAAGGTGTACGACTCGCTGCTGGCGCTGCCGCAGGACCTGCAGGCGGCCCGTGCCCTCATCGTCATCTGCATCATCTTGGCCATGCTCGGCGTGCTGATCTCGGTGGTGGGCGGCAAGTGCACCAACTGCGTGGAGGATGAGAGCGCCAAGGCCAAGACCATGATTGTGGCTGGCGTGGTGTTCCTGCTGGCCGGCTTGCTGGTGTTGGTGCCCGTGTCCTGGACGGCCCACAGTGTCATCCGCGACTTCTATAACCCACTGGTGGCCTCGGGCCAGAAGCGGGAGATGGGTGCCTCACTCTACATTGGCTGGGCCGCCTCTGGCCTGCTGATGCTCGGTGGGGCCTTGCTTTGCTGCAACTGCCCGCCCCGTACCGACAAGCCCTACTCCGCCAAGTACTCTGCAGCCCGCTCTGCCCCAGCCAGCAACTACGTGTAAGGTGCTACTGTTGACTCTTTTCCTTTCGGCTTTGTTTCTCCCTGGACTGAGCTTACTGTGACCCCAAGATGGCCCTGCCAAGCAGGGACTGAGCCAGGCCGTTGGCCAGGAGCCCTCAGCCCCTTCTGGCCCTCTCGGACATTTTCTCAAAGTCACCTCCAACACTAGCAAGGATGGATGGAAAGAGACTCCTGTACCACCCTCCTCGGAATGGCTGTGGATACAGGGGGCTGGCTCCTGCTGGCCCGGACAGCTCAGCCCTGACTTTGCTTGGGCTCTGCCTGAGTGGGTGTTCAGCGGACCATGGGACTATGCCCGTGTTGATCACTGTCTCCTTCTTTGATCCTCCCCACTCCCTCTGCCAGCATCCTCTGGGTGGGTCAGCAAGCACTTGGGCTGTGCCTTGCCCATGGAAACCTGTGGCCACGAGAACGGCTGCCTTGCTCACCCACCTGCCCTTGGAGCATAGTTGCCGAGCAGAGAGTGGACAGACAGGTTTAGAGGGGAGGGGCGGAGGTGCTACAAACTGGTTTGGGTAGTGGCGGGGGTGGGGGCTACAGGTGGCCCAGGCTGCCCACACCCCTTTCTGTCCCTGCCCTGCGGGCTCCGAAGAAGGACCCCGGGCCCCTTGAGACTGGCCACCTCTGGATCCTCGCCCCTGCCAAGGTCATTGGAGAGCCTGGAGAGGCAGGGGGAATGCTCTTTCTCTGGCCCTAACCCCAGGAAGTCCTGGGGCTTTCCCCTGCTGCCACGTGGTTTGTTTTGTAATTTAAACTATTTGTCACGGTAATTGCTATTATTTTCTACAATAAATGGGACCTGTGCACAGGAAGACTGTATCGTTTCTGGTTTCAGCTGTGGAGGTGGAGGGGAGGGCAGGGTTGGAAGCCTGGGCAGGGGGCTAGTGAGGGGCAGGACGACCGTGTGGTGGCCAGGACCAGAAGACTTACAAAACTGGTTTTGGGGAATTGTGAGACATCGAAACTGGCCCCGACCTTTGGAGTCACCTTGCTCAAGCCCTCCATTTGTCAGAGCGTAAAGCCCAGGACCTTAGGGAAAGTGCTGGGAACTGTAGGAGGGAGGAAAGATGAGAACAGCCAGCCCTGGGGGATGGGCCACCTGCCCTCCCCTCCTTTTGTTCCAGCTCTGTCTGGGCCTCCAGGCTGGTCTGCTCACCCCCCAGGTCCCTTCTCCCAGCCTTTGCTCAGGCTGTCTCTGCCCTCAGCCTGGAATGTCCCTTTTCCTTTCTCCACCCTTCTGAATTCTGCTAGTCCCGAAGGCTCAGCTCTGCGCCTCCTCCTCCATGAAGCCTTCCCCTGGCTCCTGTCTGGAGGCGTTATCATCAGCCCTGTTCACATCCCCACCTGGTGCTGGTGTGGACAGTCACCGAGGCCCTTTCACCTGCCCAGCTCTGGGGCAGCCTCCAAGCTACGCCCTGAGCCCCTCAGCTCTGCATTCCGATCCCTTTAGAGATGAGGAAACCGAATCCTGGACACGTGAAAGTGTTTGGCCAAGGCCCAGATGCGTGAGCACGGGTTCCTGGACTGTGAGTTAGAGGGAGAGGGCCCTCCACCCTGGGAGGGGTCAGAGTCACATCTGTGGCCCTATCGTGCCTGGCACAGGGACAGCCAGGGATGGGGTCCCTCTCTGTCCTGTTTCTTCTCTTCTGTCCTCCATAGGGACAGATGTCATTCTTTGCAGGGGTGAGAAAACTGCCGAGCCAGAGTTCTGCTGCCGCTTCTGGGATTCATTTAATAGGCATAGCTCTCCTGAGGGGCAGGGTTGGTGCAGCGGCCTCGTTTTACAGGCAAAGCAGAGGAGGTCCGACGATGGGCCTGGCGAGGCCTCATGGAGGGCCGGAGGCCAGCTGGGGGCTAGGCACTGGGCCTCACTCCCTCAGCCTGGGCTGCCTTCTGCTTTCGGTACAGGTAGACGATGCCGGAGATGAAGCCGTCGCTGTCAGAGGCACCAGGCCCCACCTCGAGCTCGGAGGTGGCCAGTTCCCACTGGTCCACAGGCCAGGCCACAAGGCGTTCCCAAGCCCCGGCCTGCTCCAGCCTGGCCAGGGTGGCCTCCAGCGCCTCTTTGTAACGCAGGTTGGATGGGTTGGTCCTGGTGGTCAGACACAGCAGCCCACCTGGGGAGGGGTGGGGAAGGAGCAGGTGAGTGGGGGAGGGGCAGGAGCCAGGGACAGGAAGGTTGTCCCCTTCCTGCTCACATCCTCAAGGGAGGAAGTTCTCCCAGCTTTGTCCCCGGGCCAGCCTTTCCCATCTCCAAGCCCCTGGTGCTCACTGATCCCTCCTCCAGGAATACCCTCTGCTTCCTCAGCTTACTGGCCTCCTACACACCTTTCAAGGCCCGAGTGTCCTTTATGCTGGGAATTTTTGGCTGAATCCCCTTGACAGAGGGGGCTCCCTTCTCACTGTTCACCCAGCCCCTCTGCTGGAGGATACGGCTGTGTCTGAATGCTCATGGGCTTTGGACCTTGGGCAACTCCCTTCATCTCTTGGAGCTTCAGTTTCCCAGCTTGCAGGGATGGTTACCCTGTCTCACAGGAAGGCCAGCACAGTCAGTAAGCACTGGCTGAATGAATGAATGACCTTGTCACTCCAGGTCTTCTCCAGGCACCTAGCGTATGCCCAGTGTGGGCTCAGATATACCCAGGAGAGACAGGAGTCTGGAAGGCCTCCTGGAGGAGGAGAAGCAGGGTGCTACTGGCGGAGAGGGGCTTCGTGAGAGGAAAGGCTCTGAAGCAGGGGAGCCTGTGACATGTGGGCAGGCAGTCTGGTGGCTGAGGGGACTGGCAAACACAGGCTGGGCGAGGAGGTCTGGTCCTTACTGGTTCAGGTGATGGGAGTTTCCTGTCCTCCTGAGCCTGATCACTACCTCTCTCTCTGATGCCACCAATGTCCCTGCATCTGTCAGCCTCTGTGGTTCCCTGAGGATGAGGCCTGCCTAGACCTGCCTTGACTTAGCCAAAGCCCCTGCTGAGCCCAGCAGGGGTGAAGGGGCAGGGAGCAGATGCAATCTTGCTGTGATGGGGCACCTTCGGGGCTTCTAGATCCTGTCCTGCAGCCAGGTCTGAGCCTCGTGATCCTCACACTCCACCACTCTCCTTTCTACGTGGGACTTCACTGAGGCTGTGTTCCTGCATGGACTGCCCCATTCCAGCTGTCCCAAATGCCTCTCTTCTCTGAATTCTCTGGGCATGGAGCACCCACAGCCTTGTGGGCCCACCTCAGGCTTGGTCTTTTTCCCCTGGCCCCTTTCTGGGGCACGTGGGTTGGGTGTGTACCTTCTCCCCAGGGCAGAAGCAAGCACGGGGCAAGGCACACAGTAGCAGCACACAGTAAACACAACCCTCACCTGCACATCAGCTCCACTTGTGGAGTTTATAGAAAAGCACTCATATCTATCATCTCACCTGAGCAGCCCCATTTCACAGATGAGGAAACTGAGGTCACGCAAGAGAGACTCCCCCTAAGTTAGTGGGGAAGCTGGAAGATGAGTTAACTAAACGGAGCCCCTACTATGTGCCAGGACTGAAACACAGGCCTTACAGACACTACTTGACCCAATTCTCACTGCAATCCTACGGGGAAAGGACTGTGCCACTCTGCTTATTGATGAGGAAATAGAGGCTGGAGAGGAGAGAGGAATTGTTTCCGGTTTCCCAGTGGATAAGAGGCAAGCTGGCAACCTGCCTGCCCTGCCTGTTTGCCTGGGTCTGTTGATGGTGGCAGCTGAGGCCGAGCCTGGGCCGGCAGCTGTGGCTGGGATGCTAGGCTGTGTGACCCTGGGCATAACCCTACTCTCGCTTGGCCTGAGGCTTTCTGAGGCTTGTGTCTGTGGGTGTGGAAAAGGGAAGGTACCTGCGTGTGGCTGGATGGGCTGCTTCTCACCTGGCTTGGTAACCCGCAGGAGCTCAGGTACGGCACTGCAGGGCACCTGGCCGTCACTGAGGGCGCCCACCATCAGCACCGCGTCGAAGGTCCCTGTGTGGAGGTGCGGATGTGGTGTGGTGGTTTGTCTTCAGTGTGGCCTCAGACCACACTGGAGGATGGTGCGCATGATGGGGCCTGGGGAGGGACCAGGGCTGCCACTGGTGTCTGTGGGACCCAGATCCCGTGGGGGACATGGCAGATGTGGCCCAGTCCTGGACTGAGGTCAGATCATGGGACGGAAGTTTCAGAAAAAGCGTCTCAGTGAGGGATTGGGGGGCTCGAAAAGAGAATAGGACTCAGTGTGGGAGGGGGCTTGTGGAGGGCTAGGCAAGGGGGATGGAGTCTTGGCAAAAGAAAGGGGCTCCATCAGGTGGGCTTGGTCAGAGGGTGTGCCTTGGGGTGCTGAAGGGGGAGGGGGAGTACCTTCAGAGCTGGGTAGAGGCTCCTGACCCAGGGTGCAGAGGCTGAGGCGCTGGTAGAGGCCACGGGCCCGGGCCTGTTCCAGCATCCCTGGGCTCCCATCCACCCCATGCAGCTGAAGGAAGCCCCGAGCCTGCAGCTGGGGTGGGGGGACCCAGTCACAATTCATACCTGCCACCTCTCAGTTAGGTCCCTGCACCTCGGGGAGGACAGTGGTCCCTGCAGTGGATGTAGCCCAAGTGTTTGGAACCAGTGAGTCTGAGCAGGGAGGCGGGGATCTGGGGCCTGGGGTAGTAGGAATTTTGAGCAAGTGGGGGCTGAAGGGAGGGCAGGGGATCTAGGGTGGTCTCACCTCTGCAGCCACTAGGCCAGTACCACAGGCCACGTCCAGGATCAGGGCAGCATGGGGTGGACCTGGAAGGGCTTGGGTGAGGCAGTCCACTGCGAGCTGGGGAGCGCGGTACTGCAGGGCGGCCACGTCCTGGGGACAGAGTGCTGCACCAACTGCCACCCCGTGCCCCAGTGTTTGGGGGACCTCCTTTTGGGTGGTCTAGGAGTCAGCCCGGCCAAGCTGTGTGTGTTGGGGGCCCAGGGCCTGCTGGGACTACAGTGAGGGGAGAACCAGGTATGAGGTGCTTTCCTCTGTCAAGGGGCAGGGACTGGAGAGTAGCCATCAGCCCACTGCTGGGGTCTTTTCTGTGGGCCTTGGCATGGCTCTCTGCTTAGTTCATAGTGACCCCTCAGTGGCACCTCCGCCTGGACTGCAGTCCCAGGGTGGGGACGTCTTGGCCCCTGATCTCTAGGGTCTGCCAGTCTGGAAGATGGGGCTGGTGAGAGGGCAGGGCCACTGTGGATGCACTGAAGAGAAGCCAGTCCCAGAAGAGACAGGACTGCAGGGCTGCACCCAGGTCTTACTTCCCTCTCACATTCGTTGCCCTGGGATGATGCAAGGCTCACTATTCCGGCTTTACAGACACGAAAACTGAGGCCGGGTGAGCGGATGGAAGCAGAAGTGAGGACCCGGCCGGTTTACCTGGTCATAGTCCGGAGCCCATTGGTCATAGAAGTGAAGCTTGTGGGCCAGGTCGGTGATGCCATGCGAAGCCCCCACTCGCGCCCGCACCTCGGGCAGGCTCCGGCCCTCTTCCAGAGCCATCCTCCTGTGGGACACGGCTTCCGTGTCCTGAAGCCCACCTCAGTCTCACCTCCCTCCCACCCATCATGCCCAGCAGAGGAGGCTGTCAGGAGGGGGCCTCTCCCGGCCACCGGCACAATGCAATCCCATTTCACTGGGGGTGGGGGTGGGAACACTGAGCGCAGGGAGGACGAGGCTGGACACCTGGGGGCTCAGGGCTGCTGGAAGGGGTGTTCCCCGCGGCGGGAGGGAGGACCTGCCCCACCTCCTTGTCGGCCACCGCGAGCGGGATTCCAGGGCGGAAGGGCCCCTTAGGCGGTAGGGGTTCAGAACTCACCACCAATCTGATCCGCCAGCGGGGTGGGTGGGCGCTGGAACTCGCGGAAGGGCCGGTACGCGAGCCTGGCCACGCCCCCACCTCCCTCGATGATTGGTTTTCTGCTAAGAGAAAATGCCCAATCAGAGGAAAGCGCTGGCAACTCGCCCCCACCTCCACCACCAGCCAATGAGTTCAAGGTTCTTGGCCCGCCTTCAGTCCGGGAAGATCCCAGGATCTTGTTGAGAAGTTTGGAAGGTATCTGGGTTGAGTAATGTTCTCTGTGCCCTCCGGACTCCTGACGTCCTTTATGCTTCTCCAAAGCATGAGCTTTTAGGCATCAGCCTTCATTTTTAGAACAGTCACCAAGATCCATGCAAGGCTGTCCAGTAGAACTTTCTTTGGTGATGGAGATGTTTTATAAATACACGCTGTTCAAGTGGCTGCTGAGCGCTTGAAATGTGCCTAGTGCTGCTGAAAACAAACATTATAGGTTGGGACTTGAAGCGAGTCGCACTTCAGATGGGACTTGAACCCACCATCTCTGGCTTAGGAGGGGACTTGAACCCACAATCTCCCTGGTGAAATCACATACCTGGTCTCAGGACTTAATGAAGCTCAGGTTCTTTATGTGTTGTTGCGGAAGGAATTCAGCAAGAGGCAAAGTGATAGGTAAAAAGTAGACTTCCTGAGAGTGATACATACTCCACAGACAGAGTGTGGGCCATCTCAGAAAGTGACAGGTTGCCCTGAAATATGGGGAGGTTAGTTTTTTTGGGCTGGATAATTTCACACGCTAATGAGTAGGGGGAATAGTCTAACTATCTTGGAGAAGGGGTGGGGATTTAATGGTTGTGCCCTGCCCCCTTCCTTCCTGTCTCAGCATTGAGGAATGAATTTTAAAATTTATTTAAATAATTGAAAAAGCCATCTGTGGCTAGTGGCCTCCGAGTTGGACAGAGCAGGGAGACTTGCTACTCAAAGTATGGTCCACAGACTTGCAGCACCTGCCGTCAGCATCATTAGCTTGGGTTGCTCCAGGGGAGGACCTTAGGGGAAATGCAATTGTTAGAAATGCAAATTTGTTACAAATGCAAATTCTTGAGTCTTATCCCAGGCCTATCGAATCTGAATCTGATTGTGGGGGGATGGAGTGGTCATAGGGCCCAGGGATCTGCTTTTTAACAAACTCTCCGGGTGATTTCTATGCAGCTGAGTTTTCAGAAGCACTAGCCTAGAGAACCCTCGTAGGGGATCGAAGTGTGGGCAGGCAGTTTGGGAGACTGTTGCGGTTAGCCAGGCAGGAGATTCATGTGCAGGGTTGATGGTGCCATTCATAGTGGGGGAACCCAGGAAGAGGAGTAGGTTTGGGGTGAAGAGGATACTAACAGTTTGGGAATGTTGACTTTGAGATGTGTACTTGAAGATGTCTACTTGATGCCAGAGTCTTGAGCTCAGGAGAGAAGCCAGGCTGGAGACAGATTCAAGGTCATGAGTACAACCTGTGGTGACTGAAGCATCTGGCACAGGTGAGATTGCTCAGAGAAGAGAAAGGGGAGGGGAGAGGCCTCAGGATCCAGCTTGAGGACCTCCAACACTTCGGTGTGGCAGAGTGTAAGGAGATCGGTTAGGAGGTCCCCAGAGAAAGAGAACCAGGAATGCTTTTCTGGACAGAAGAGAAGCCATTTTGGCCTAAGCCATTTTGTGATCTAAGCCTGGCCACAATGCTTGCCCTTGAACAGGTCTCAGTAACCAGTGATCTTAAAGGAACAAAGGAATGCAGGAACAGGGAAAAGGCAGTGAGACAATAGTGCAGTGATCAAGCAGAGTCCTAGTTCATCCTCAAAGGATATACATAATAATATATCTTTGAGTTCTGTGGGAACTAAGGCCCCCACCCAAGTGGAGGACGATGATGATGTTGATCCTCCTGACTTCAATCAACTAAAGCTTGGACTCTGTGGGCCTTTGCTCCAATTCTATGCTGAATTCTCCTCTGCTCAGGCCCCTTCATGAATATGCATATACCGTTAGCTTAAAACTTCCCCAATTTTGCCGTTCAGGGAGGTGCTGCTTTGGGAAAGATCCCAGGTGTCCTCCTTACTTGCTGCAGGTAATGAATCCTTCCTTCTTCCTATCTTTGGCTTGGTTGTGTCTTTTGTCTCAACACCCACCAAGAGGTGAACCCAGTTTTCAGGTAACAAGAGGAGCGTCTAGCAGTGTTGAAGAAAACCCCGAGAAAGTAAGGATGCCAAGAACAGAGTGTTTCAAAAAGATGGGGGGGGGGCGGGAAAAAGGACTTTCCTGGTGGTCCAGTGGTTAAGACTCGGTGCTCCCAATGCAGGGAGCACAGGTTTGACCCCTGGTCAACGAACTAAGATCCTACATGCCACATGGTGTTGTCAAAAAAAAACACACAAAAAAAACTGCGAAACAAAAAGATGGGGGACGGCCAACATTGCCCAATGTGCTGGTAGGTGGTGTAAAATGAGGCTGAAGAATTGAGCCCTGGATGTAGGGACATGGAGACTTTTGGTGGCTGAGGTAGACCCTGATAGTGCACACTAGTTACCAAGTTTGCCTCTTGTCCCTGAGTTAGACTACACATCCCAGCTTCCCTTACCTGTAGGTGTGGCCGAGTGGCCAAATTCAGGCCAATAAACTGTGGGTGGTGGTGAAGTGCTCCATTTACAGACCTGGACCATAAACGCCTCCTATAAATCCTCTATGGAGTGGGCTCCAAGGATCTTGTTGTTTATCCATTCTATATATAATAGTTTACATCTGCAAATCCCAAACTCCCAACCCATTCCTCCCCTCCCCCTGTCCCCCTTGGCAACCACAAGTCTGTTCTCTATGTCTGTGAGTCTGTTTCTATTTTGTAGATAAGTTCATTTGTGTCATATTTTAGATTCCACATATAAGCGATATCATATGGTATTTGTCTTTCCCTTAATGAAACAGTAGGGAAGGGGGCAGGGCACAACCTTTAAAAGAATGACATAGCCATTGAGGATATGACACAAACTGGTGAGAACCAACTAGGTTCAAGATGGCAGAAGGGGCTTCCCTGGTGGTGCAGTTGTTGAGAGTCCGCCTGCCGATGCAGGGGACTCGGGTTTGTGCCCCGGTCCGGGAGGATCCCGCATGCCGCAGAGTGGCTGGGCCCGTGGGCCATGGCCACTGAGCCTGCGCGTCCGGAGCCTGTGCTCCGCAATGGCAGAGGCCACAGCAGTGAGAGGCCAGTGTACAGCAAAAAAAAAAAAAAAAAAAAAAGATGGCAGAAGATTCGACTACCAGTAGAACTTGAGCCTCACTATATACTCATTGTAATTCATTAGCATATGCTAAATGACACATCCACAGGCACCATGACAGTTCTGAGGCCAACCATAAAAGAAAAGTGAGTGGGGCCCAATTCCTGGAAATCTCCTCCCCTTCTCCAAAATAGTTGGAATAATCCTCCAACTCATTAGCCTGTGAAATTACCCATCCCATAAAAACTAAGCACCCCATATTTCGGGGCTCTTGCCTTCTGAGATGGTCCACACTCTGTCTGTGGAGTGTGTTTCTCTCTAAATAAATCCACTTCTTACCTATCACTTCGTCTCTCACTGAATTCTTTCTGCGATGAGACATCAAGAACTTGAGCTTTATTAAGTCCTGAAACCAGGCGTGTGATCTCAATTAAAAGACAGTGGGGGGCTTCCCTGGTGGCGCAGTGGTTGAGAGTCTGCCTGCCGATGCAGGGGACACGGGTTCGTGCCCCCGTCCAGGAAGATCCCGCATGCCGCAGAGTGGCTGGGCCCGTGAGCCATGGCCGCTGAGCCTGCGCGTCCGGAGCCTGTGCTCCGCAACGGGAGAGGCCACAGCAGTGAGAGGCCTGCGTACCGCAAAAAAAAAAAAAAAAAAGACAGTGGGTTCTGGCTGGGTTAGAGTCCCAGCCCATGGGTTCAAGTTCCAATCTGAGTTTAGGCTGGGTTTGAGTCCCGGCACCTGGGTTCAAGTCCCAAGCCGAGGTGCACAGTTTCATTGACTCAGAAAGAAACTTTGACCTTCCCCCTTACTGCCTAAATCATTTAGATAGAGGGGCTGTTCCTGGAATAGAGCTATCACCAGAGGTATCTGCAAAGAATGTGGGCGAGGTGTGGTGGGAGGAAATTCTAGGAGGGGTCTAGAGATCAGAGTCCACTCTGTATCCCATTGTCTCTGCTTGGTTCAGGAACATCTGTTTACCAAACATTTACTTTTCTATCTGTGTCAACTGCCTTCCTCCTTTCTGAAATTCCAACCCCCCACCCTAACATCCTCCTTTGTCTTTAGCTGAAGATGATATTTAAGGTGAGTGTTTCTGCCATTTTGGCAAGTTAATCAGTTTTCCTGGGTCTCTTCCATGAATGCATGTTATTACATTTTGTTTGGTTTTCTCCTCTTAATCTGTCTCATGTCAATTTAATTCTTAGGTCAGCCAGGAGAACCTAGAAGGGTAGAGGAAAATTTCTTCCTCCCCTGAAACCGAATCCCCCTGAAACTGAGCTCTCCTGCCAAGTTTATGATTAACCTCTATCCAAAATGTTATTCTCTTTCTTGTCCTGCACCTGTTCCCCTCAGGATTGAGGAGTATCAAAGTAAAGGGGGGAATGAAACCCTCCTGAGTACAAAAGCCTCTCTGTGTTGCCCAGTTCCTGTTTATAGAAAACGGCTTTTGTCTCTTAGGCCTTCTCTGAGTTCCAAAGAGCAGGCACAAGCATTACTTTTTAGGGAAGTGAGGGAATGCGGAAACAAAGAAAAAGCAGTTAAGTGAGAAAATGACAGTAATTCAGTGATAAAACAGACTCCTAGTTCCTCTTCAAGGAATATATTGACATAACCTTCTGACACATACCTTGGTGTTGTTCTGCAGGAAGTAAGGCCCTCACCAAGGTGGAGGATGGTGACTACATGCTGAGTATAATCAGTAGATCCCAAACCAGTTGGTCAGAACCGGAAGGTTGATGATGTTCCTGGAACACCATCCTGTTACCTCACTACCAACCAACCAGAAGAAAATCATGCACTCTGCAGCCCTCACCCCAAGCGTTGCCTTTAAAAACCCTTCCCTGAGGACCGTCGGGAGGTTCAGGTGTTTTGAGCACAAGCCACACATTCTCCTTGCTGGGCTCTGCAATACATGCTGTACTTTCCTTGACCACAACTCCTTGTCAGTAAACTGGTTTTGCTTCACGTGGGCGAGCAAACCCAAGTTTGGTTCGATAAAACCCTGACACCAGCCAAGATCCAAACCCCAGTCTGTCTTAGTCTAAAGCTGTACCAAGAACATGCTGTGAACCCGTTGTGTTCAGCTGCAAATAACAGAACACCTGTATAGCTGTGGCTTAAACAGAGAGGGATTTACGAGTCTCAGACAGGAAGCTGAGACTGGGCAGCATGGTCTGGGGCTCAGTTATGCCATCAGGGACCCAGGCTCTTATCCTCTTTCCTCTTCTGCCACCTTTTGCATGGAGACCTTTGTCCTCATGTCTGTCACCTTGTCACAGCTGCTACACCTCCCAGTAGGACAAAGGAGAAAGGGCAAAAAGCTAGACCAGCTGAGCTTACTCTGTTTATTCCAATAAACAAAAGCTTTATTGGAAGCCCCTCTCCATGACTTCTGCATCATCTTATTGGCCAGACTGGGTCACATGGCCACCCCTGAATCATCGCTGGAAGGTGAGTGGGAAGTGGGGCTGGAGATGGGAGCTAGCTCAACCAGCTGATGTCTGGGCCCTATCTCTGCAGCCTCATGTTCCATTTAGGTCAATAAATATTTATCGTGCACCTTCTGTTTGCCAGGTCCTGCACAGGGCACTGGAGGCAGTCATAGAGATGAATCAGAAGTAGCCCCCACTCCACCCTGTTCTAGTGGAGGAGGTAAGGCTGGGGTGTCTTCTCCTACCCTCCACATCCAGGACCACTGCTTTGTCTGGGGTGGGGGTGGATGGGTGCTATGATGTTGAGGAATGTCACTGTGGGGAGTGACCCTTCAAGTAAGGTGGATGCCCCAGTAAAGGCAGTCCTGTTGGACCATCTGAGGGTGGCTTGGGTTGTCCCAGGAGAGGCCCTGGTTGGGGAGAGGGTCCCGGGGGCCCTGCCTATCCGATCTGTCCTCGTAGGCCCTCAGTGGTGTCCTGCTCACCAACCAGGGCGTGCAAGGTGTGTGGGCACCTGTAGCTAAGGCTCCTGCTGGAGGATGAGACTTGCCATGTAAGACACTGGTAAGGGTGCTGGTGGCCTCTGGACACCGCTTTGCTCCCCCCAGCCGTGGACCCCAGGCCCCACAGACTTCTCTCTCCACAACCCACTACATTCCTTCCCCTCCGGAGCCCAGGAATCTGTCCCAGCCTCGGGGTGAGAGGCCTTTCTCTGACCTATCACATTTCTGTCTCCTCTAAGTCAGTCTTCTCAAGTTTCTGTAACTTTTGCCAAACACCATCTTCCCCCCGGGCAGTGGATAACACTGGGTCCCGCAGCTGTCAAAATGGGGGAAAGGATCAGGTAACAGAAAATAGTTTTGGAGTGAGAAAGGGGTCGCTATGATCTCGGGTGGCCTCGGCCTGCAGCGGCTTGAAGCAGGGTTTCGGTTCCTGGCCAGAGACTGAGATCTGGCCACGGCAGTGAGAAAGCTGAATCCAAGCCACTAGGCCACCAGGGACCAGGGGCCAGTGACAAGGCCCTGGCCTGTCAGCTGCGTAGAGATGAATTTCCACATAGAGATGGAAAGTAGTGAAACAAGAAAAGTGTTTATTAGGAGGAAATAGGGTACATGTGGATAGACACATGGGTGGGCTCAGAGAGCGAGTGACACTCATGGCAGTTTGAATCACTCTTACGGGGCATTTTTTCTGGGTTTCTTTTGGCCAATCATCTTGCTTTGCCTGGTTCTGAGTCCATATTTGGTATATCTCAGGGTCCTCCCCTGTGTGCACACACATCTTTTAGCCAAGATGGATTCCAGCGGAGAGGCTTATGGGTAGGTTGACATCACTTATTATGAGGTGACGCCCCCTCCTTTTTGACCTCTGAGGAGCCTTTCTGTGCACGTGTAGTCTGGAAGGTCTCCTTGACCTCGAGAATGAGAAGCATGTGGTCTCTGTCTTTTATCTGGGCGGGTCCCAGCTCTCCTCTGCTCCTGCTGTTTTGGAGGATCTGTCCACAGCAGACAAACTCTAGCTGCTCAGCCTGGGGCCCGTCTATCTCCTGCTTCAGTCATAGCAGCTGTTCATGTTCCAAAGCTATTGTCGGATCTCAGATGTACAAAGGCCAAGGGTTGCCGGTGGTGGAGGAGAGGCCAGAGTCATCCTGTGGCCAGAAGGAGTGGACAACGGCGAGGGCATGATGGGGCAAGACCTGGCAACGCCAACGGGCATGAGTTCTGGCGGGAGGCACGACTTTCAGGGCATCAGGTGTGTGAGGGTGGGGTGTGTGCATGTGTGAGTATATGGGGGTCAGTTGGGATGTTTCTGAATGCAAGTGTCAGAAACCCAAACCCACCCGAGGCAGTGTTAACAGTAGGGGTTTGCTATTTCCTCTTACAGGAAGTCCGGCGGTCACCAGAGCCAAGGCTGAGCCTACTGATTTCACTAAGGACCCAAACTCTATTCTCTGGTTTGCCATGCTGTACGTTTGCTCTGTTGGCCCCTTCTGGTCAGAAGATGGTGACAGCAGCTCAGGCAATCATGTGTCCTCACAGACAAAGCCCCAAGGCACGCTAGGGTTGGCCTTGTCTCCTGGTCTCTCTCTTTTCCTTTGGGGATGGAGGATATTTTCACCGGAAGCCCCAGAGGCTGGGAAAGCGAGGTCTGGTACTTCCAGGCTCAGGTGTAGGAGGTGAGCATGGTCTCCAGGAAGGAGGGAGAGGCGAATGGCTGTTGGTACAAGCTGCAGCGCCTGCTCCTCGGGTGTGTGCAGACTTGTGCAGAGGGGTGGGAGCGTCTGCAGGTGTAGCTGCTGCCTTGGGCAGGACCCGGGCCACAGGGAGTGCGGTCACCAGGCTGTGGACTTGGTTTTTTACCCTGAATGAGCTATGGGGAGTTACAGTGTCAGATCTGCATTTTACAAAGATGGTGAGAGTGGACCCTGTGGATTGCAAGGGCAGAGCCTGTTGCAATTATTTAGGCAAGAGCTGGAGTCCTGAGCAGTGTCAGGGGCTGCCCTGGGGTTAATGCTGTGGCATTTTGGGGGATGAGGAGAGAGCAACTCCCCTTCTGTTGAGCTTCCTCCTGCCCCAGGAGCTGCTTATTCTGATCTCCTTTGCCGCCGCCTTCTCCTTTCCTCTCCTCCACCTGTACCCAAAGGCGGGCCCCCGGGCTCAGTCCTGGGTCCTCTTTCTTCTCCATCAACACTTACTTCCTAGGTGATCTCATCCAGTCCCATGGTTTTAAATGCTATTTATATGCCAGCGATTCCCAAATGGGTGAATAGCCCTGATTCTTCCCTGAACTCTGGACTTGTTCGCCTGACATCTCCCCTCGGAGCCCACTCCCAAACCCCTTCCCCTCTCCGCAGTCCTCTGAACCACTAGGTGTCCAGAGGCTCAGCCCAAACGAATTTTCTCCCATCCCTCGTTCTGTCCATGGGCAAATCCCGTGGCTGCTCCACTCCACCCCTGCCATTCTGGTTCCACTCACCTCCCTCTCTCGCCCAGACCCCTGTGGTGGCCCCCAAACTGGCCTCCCTGCCTCCCCCATTGTCCCCACACCCAGTCCATTTCCCTCACAGCAGCCAGGGATCATATTATTATTTTTTAAACTTCTTATGGGAAATTTCAAACACACACAAAAAAAGAGATTAGTACAATAACCTTAGTGTTTGTTTATCACTCAATTTTAGTTGTTAATAAAACATGCCCAACCAGAATGATGTCTTTACAGTATAAGTTTGGTGAGTTTACCCTCCTGCTTAAAACCTAAAATCCAGTTCCTTACCAACCTCATCCTTAACCTCTCTCCTCCTCACTCTGGCATCCTGGCCTCTGCTGATCCTGGAACATGCCACGGTGACCTCAGGGCCTTTGCACTGCTGTTTTTTTAATGGCCTGGATCACTTCTTTCAGATCTTTGCTTGACTGGCTTGTTCTCAACCTTGAGGTATCCACCATTTAGAATGAACAAACGTTAACATTTTGCCATTATGGCTTCTGAATCTTCAAAAGTAGAAAAAAGGAAAAAGCATGACAGATGAAGCTGACGTTCTCTCTGACTTTCTCCCTCCTCCATCTGCTGCTCCAGGGAACCAGCTACCATCACAAATGGGCAGGGACCTTCCAGGTCTTGTATCTTAAAAAAGATTTTCACTGTATATATGTTCAGAACAACATATAATATTGCTTAATGGGCTTGAAAAAATTATACAAGTGCTATCATTTCACAGCTATTACTCTGTAACTTTCCCTTTTCATGTAACACCGTGTTTTTGAGATCTGTCCACATTGATGCACACAGATTGCATTCATTTTAACCACTGCTTAGTCATCCCTGAGACAGATGCACCCAGTTTATTTATTTCCCAATTGATGGAAAAATGCTACCACACGTAGTCTTGCACATGTTTTTTCATTCACAGGTGGATGCTTCTGGAAGGAGTGGTTTTCAGACTGGGGTTTGCAACCCATTAGGAGGTAGTGAAAACAATTCAATCAGTTGTGAAATAAAATAGATAGAAAATAAATGCGCACATTGCACGTAATAAGGGTAATTACTGTTTTGTTAACTTCGTGTTTCAGTTTCACATGTCTGAGTAGTGGGCAGCTTTGTACAGCACACTCCTTACTGTGGGTGGCTCTCAAAGTCTGAAAACCAAGTCTGAGAGCCACCCACGGTAAGAAGTGCTGGGTCAGGGGATGAGCAGTGCCTGATGCTCTGGTCGCCCATGAACACATCCACGCACGGTGAAACGTCAGACTTTTTTTTTTTTTCAAGTGAGTATGAGATAGTATCTAATTGTGGTTTTAATTTGCATTTCCTTCCTTACTAATGAAGTTGAACATCTTTTCCTACGTTCATTGGCTCTTTGGTTTTTCTCTTCTGTGAAGTGCCTTTACCTATGTGTTCTACTGAGTCATTTGATTTTATCTTATTGATATGTAGGTGTTCCTTAGATATTCCGTGTATTCTGGCTACTGGTCCTTGGACTGTTTCATGGGTTGCATACACTTCTTCCAGGCTGTCACTACCTTTTGGCTTTGCTCCTACTGTCTCTATACCAGATTCAGCAACAAGGAGTTTACCAGTGACTTGGGCCAGGGCAGTGGCCATGGAAGTGGGGAGGCAGGGGCTGAAGCTGTATGGCCAGTGGCTGGTGACTGCATGACTTCTTTCAACAATATCATTTAAATGGTCAAGTGAAGGGGCACTGAGGAACATTTTTTTTTCTTTTAATAAAAATTGTATACATTTTTTTGGGCTGTAACTTGCGGCTTGGGAGATCTCAGTTCCCCGAGCAGGGATTGAACCCCAGCCACGGCAATGAAAGCGCCAAATCCTAACCACTAGACCACCAGGGAACTCCCCAAGTTGTATACATTTAATGTGTACAACTTGATGTTTTGATACACATATACATTGTGAAATGATCACCACAAACCAGTTAAACAACATTTCTGTCACCTCTACATAGTTACCGTGTGTGTGTGTGTGTTGAGAAGATTTAATAAAAACTATCCTCTTAGGATATTTCAAGTATACAATGCAGCACTGTCAGCTGTCATCACCATGCTGTACATTAGATCTTTATACCTTATTCATCCTGTATAACTGAAACTTTGTACCCTTTGATCAATATCACCCAACTTCCTGAGCCTCTGACCACCACCATACTACTTTCTGTTTCTAAGAGTTCATCTGTTTTTTAGATTCCACATATAACTGAGGTCATGCGGTATTTCTCTTTCTGTGTTTTGCTTATTCCACTGAGCCTAATGTCCTCCAGCTCCATCCATGTTGTTACATCTCACGTGTGGGAATGTAGATTAGTACAGCCATTATGGAAAACAGGGTGGAAGTTCCTCAAAAAATTACAAATAGAACTACCTTAGGATCCAGCAAGCCCACTTCTGGGTATAATTCAAAGGAATTGAAATCAGTATTTGAAGAGATATTGGCACTCCCATGTTCACTGCAGCATTATTCACAGTAGACAAGATATGGAAACACCCTAAATGTCCTTTGATGGGTGGAGGAACATTTTCTTTAGGACACAAGGAACAAGCAGGGAGAGTAGTTGAGGATGGGCGTGGGTGTGGGTGTGTGGAAGATCCCAGAGGGAGGTCTAAGTGAGCTGGCAGAAAACAAACACATGAAACACATTGGTTCTGAACAAACTGATCAGTAAATGAATTGGTGAAAATTATTTGCCATGGTTGTTTTTCACATGTTGATTTTTGTACCACGCAGGTGTGACTTTGCGCAGGTGTTGACGTGTTTTTTCCCATTTATCCAAACTTTTTTTTTTGGGGGGGGTGAATGTTTTTGAACAATGGGATGGTTTGGCAACTTTGTATCCTTTTAAAGAACACTTTTTAAAGCATTTTCATTCATTTTGTGTAAAAAAATTCTTTTTTTTTGCGGTACACGGGCTTCTCACTGTTGTAGCCTCTTCCGTTGCGGAGCACAGGCTCCGGACGTGCAGGCTCAGCGGCCATGGCTCACGGGCCCAGCCGCTCCGCGGCATGTGGGATCTTCTCGGACCAGGGCATGAACCTGTGTCCCCTGCATCGGCAGGCGGACTCTCAACCCCTGCGCCACCAGGGAAGCCCCTAAAAAATTTTTTTGAATTACTTTTAAGGTAACAATGACCCTTTTTTCTATGGTTGGGATTTCTTTTGGAATTTCACGATCTCGTCTTGGGTTCCAGGTGAATTGCTTGAAAGTGGTTTGGTTGCAATGAATATTTCCACATATTGGTTTATGAATTAACAAAATGCGTGCCCCGGGGGTGATTTCTTTTTAGAAATTTGCACATATTTGAAAGCAATTTTGTCCAATTTGTAGCTTATTTTGTTTTTTTTAAAAAAATTTTTGTGTTCCTTCTCATCTGCTGACGCTGACTTCTCTCACCCACCAACCCCCAAGCACTGGTGTGCGGTCAGGTACTGACCAAAGCACTTTACAGACACTATTTCATCGACTCCTCCCCATGACCTCACTTGGCAGATTCTATATATAAACTATACCCCAGTTTTACAGATAAAGAAATGGGGCGGGAGCATAGACTTGTGATTAAGCGGCAGAGGTCAGTTCAATTCCAGGTGTGTCTGACACCGAAACCTTTACCCTTAAATCAGGATAAGTGCTCGAGCTTTCATCCGTTTTTAATGATTTTTTATTTTTTTTATTTTTTTTATCGGTACGCGGGCCTCTCGCTGTTGTGGCCTCTCCCGTTGCGGAGCACAGGCTCCGGACGCGCAGGCTCAGCGGCCATGGCTCACGGGCCCAGCCGCTCCGCGGCATGTGGGATCTTCCCCGACCGGGGCACGAACCCGTGTCCCCAGCATCGGCAGGCGGACTCTCAACCACTGCGCCACCAGGGAAGCCCTAATGATCTTTTTTTTTTTTTTTTTTTTTTTTTGCATTTAAGTGGTTTCAATCAAGCCATCTTTAGAAAGAAAAAAAAATACAAATTCCAGTAAGTTTGAAGGCATATTTTATCATTTTTGCGTACTTCTGGGGGGAAAAAATGAAGATTTGAAATACAGTGAAGTTTTAATATTGGAACGAGAAAGAAAGGAGAATGTCCTGAACATTTCTCGGTCGTTTCGCCTCCAGCAACCCAGGCAGGACGGGACCTGCACCGGGCGAGCTCCTCGGAATGACTCAAGGTTGTTGTCGCAGGCTGAGAAGGGACAAAATCAGCGACGGAAAACTTTGCATCAATTTGCGCAGCGCGCTCGGGTTCGGCGGGCCCCCGCGCCCCTGGTGTTTGCTGCCCCCGTGCGGTCGCGCCGCCGTCCTGCACCTTCAGGGAGCGCATCTGAGAACCCCTGGGACTGCGAGGAAGTCGAAGGCGGGCTTCCTGCCTCTCTCGGCCTCTGTCCTGGGCCGGGGAGGAAAATCTCCGCGGAGACGGGCAGGGACTGGGGAATGGCGCCCCCTGGCGTTAGGCAAGGCAGCGGCCACTGATAATTCGGTTATGCCACCAGGTCCATCCCATTAGGGAGTGGAGGTATTGTCCGATACCACATAGCACAATAGTTCATGGATGGCCTGGAACCTAAGTGTTGAGTAGGAAAGAGAAAGGAGTGGAGGGCTCCCTACTGAAGGATCCAAGCCGGGGGTGGGGTGGGGGGGCTCCTTCTGCAGCAGCTCCTGCTGCTTTCATTCCAGCCTGGCAGGTGGGGATCTCCGAGGCCATTACTCCTTCATTCATTTATTAATTCAACAAATATTTATGGAGTTCCTGCTATGCACCCGGCGCTGTTCTAGGCACAGGGCACAGTAGTGAACAAGATTCATGGTCCCGGCCTTCAGAGGTGGCTTGACATGAAGGTCAGGAGGGAAGGTGATGGGGTGACTCTGACTCTGGGGTTTCTGGCCTGTGGGACGGCATGGCTGGGACTGCCCTTCCCTGAGCTAGGTTACGAGGAGGTCCTGTGTTGGTTTTACACTCCAGGAGCGATCTCTGACCTCTGTTACTAGATTTCCAGCCCTCTGTGTTCCTCCCTCCTGTGGTCTGAGAGCCGCAGAGAAGCCTTGCTATAATCTAGCTTGGGGACCAAGATGAGGGCCCTGGTGAGGGTGGGGGACAGTTGATTGGAGCTGAGACTGAGGCCCGGGCCTGGCATCCTAAAGGAGCTTGAGATGTAGGTACCTTGAGGGGCAGCCCTGGGGGCAGTGGGGCAGAATGAGGTCTCCAGCTCCTGCCTGGACCACATGGTCCAGGGAGTTTGGTCAAGATGATGTAAAGGATGATCAGCTCAGCCTTAGTGACAGTGGAATTCTGGGTATGGTGATGCCAAGTGTTAAAAAACCAAAAGTCAACTAAGTAAATTGAATATCTAATTGGCTTTATTCAAAAATTCATGAGTAGGGCAGCATCCCACCTAGCAAGCAGAAAGGTGCTCTGAGGAGTTGTACAAAATGGAAGGCTTTTACAGGCAGAAGGAGGGTGGGGCAAGAAAGTAAAGACAGTGGATTAATTTAGGCAGGGTCGGGCTTCCCTGGTGGCGCAGTGGTTGAGAGTCCGCCTGCCGATGCGG
Organism: Hyperoodon ampullatus; assembly: GCF_949752795.1. Taxonomy (NCBI): domain Eukaryota; kingdom Metazoa; phylum Chordata; class Mammalia; order Artiodactyla; family Ziphiidae; genus Hyperoodon; species Hyperoodon ampullatus. The sequence goes on along the minus strand of NC_136927.1, from coordinate 50,663,611 downwards.
GGGACGCGGGTTCGTGCCCCGGTCTGGGAGGATCCCACGTGCCGCGGAGCGGCTGGGCCCGTGAGCCATGGCTGCTGGGCCTGCGCGTCCGGAGCCTGTGCTCCGCAACGGGAGAGGCCACAGCAGTGAGAAGCCCACGTAATGCAAAAAAAAAAAAAAAAAAAAAAAAAAAAAAAAAAAAAAAATTTAGGCAGGGTCATCTTCCCTTAGGGGTAGGCAGGGGGTCTTAGGCAGATTACCTCACTGGTGCTGACCAGGTAATTCCAGACTAATTGGTTTAAAACACCACTCCTGGGAGAGGCTGAAATTGCAGTTAGGTTAGGTATTAAGTCTTGGTGGGGCTTAGCACAAGTGACTCCATTTTGGGCCTGTTGTTTCTTTCTAACAACTCTCCCCCTTTGATCAAACTCTCAACATAACTGAGAGATGTGATCAAAATTTTAAGTGTTAGTACCACTCACCTACTGCTCTATAGTTCTCAGTTTTTGGTGATGCTGCTTTGTTGCTGAATCTGTGTAGTATTCACAGGTTGCACAGACTCCAGACTCACAATTTTTTAGTCAATCATTCTCTTTGCTCCTTTTTTGAGGTCCAGTCTTAGGGAGATTTGTTTGGTGATTAGCAGCTGTAAATATGCCTTTAAAGCTTTAGAGAGAATGAAATGCGCCAGAGATATTATTATAACTATAAGCGGGATAATTCCCAATGTTAAGAGTGCACTTGGGAGCCATGGGTCTCCAAGACCCAAACCAGTCAAAATCAAATTAATCAAAGAAAGACCCCATTGAAGGAGTCACCTTTTTAAGCCAAATCGTTTGCTCAGTGATCTTATGTAATTGAGTTTCAGCTTCCCCAGAAGCATTCATTCTAGGTACAGCAGGTGGTGTTGGCCACAGAACAGCTCAGCTAAAAGATAATCCTGTTATAAAGAACAACTTTGGCCAGAGAGTCTAAGGATCTTTGCTGGGTAGCTAGTGTCTTAGCAATGGAATCGGCAATGTTTTAAGAGTTAAGGAGAGGGTTTCTGATCATACTCCCATTGGATTTACTCCTAAGCCAGGGGTCATTCAGGTTTTTAGTGCATATGGGGTTAGAATCTTCTAGCCTGAAATAAAAAATTGTTCTAAATTCCAGAGCTTACACCCCCTAGCAATGGCCTGGGAGATATGGGTGATGACATTATCTTTCCAGGCCAATGCCAGGGTAAAGGAGAGGAAGAAGAGAGAGTTTCATGTTTAGTTAAAGTATAAAATCTTGATCCAGTGTCCTGAGTGGAAACAGTCTACTTTGATGTTAGCTACTTTTCTTCCTAGCCAATTTGATTTCGATGTCTCCAGTGTTTGCACAGCACCCACCAATTTTTGCAACTTTTTGGCTTCTGAGATTCCTGTTAGCAATAGTCTTTACTGGACCCAGTCCAGCTCAAGTTGGACCCAATCCAACTCCAGCTGGTAACCACCAATTCCTGGGGAACTTTGGACTGGGGGAAAGCATTGAACCAGCAGACCTCAGCAAATGAAGACGGCAGCCTGAATCCAAACAAATGGGGAACTACTGTAGCCATGGCAGTTCCCAATGTGGAATGTGGGGAAAGATTCCAAACAAATGGGAAACTGCAGACTAAACCACCAGCAGTTCCCAACATGGAATCTGGGGACAGAATCAAGGGCTGGGGTTTCCAAACAAATGGGGAACTACCTGGAAAGCCAATTAGACCAGGAGCTTGACGCAAAGAGAGCAGAGCTCACAGTCATGAGGAACTGCCCCTGGCTTCAGAAATGGTGAGAAAGACAATGAACTAAAAAAGGGGTGTGCGGGTACCACACTTGTCTTTCTCATTGTCCCCAAAAGCCATCAGAAGTTCACTTTGGATCCCACTACTGCCACCAAATCTGTTAAAAGCCAAAATTCAACTGAGTACCTCTGAAGATCTAATTGGCTTTATTCAATAATTCATGAACAGTCAGCATCCCATCTAGCAAGTAGAAAAGTGCTCTGAGGAGCTGTACAAAATGGAAGGCTTTTATAGGCAGAAGGAGGGCAGGACAAGGAAATTAAGAAGGTGGATTATTTCGAGCCAGGTCACCTTCCCATAGAGGAAGGCAGGGGGTCTTAGGCAGATTACCTCATTAGTGCTGACCAGGAAATTCTAGATGGATTGGCTTAAAATTCCACTCCTGGGGGCTGAAATTGCAATTAGGTTAAATATTAAGTCCTGGAGGGACTTAGCACAAGTGACTCCATTTGGAGCCTGTTGTTTCTTTTTAACAGGGGTCATGGTGGGGGGCAAGCCAAAGAGGGGAGGAGAGACAGGATGGAAAACAAATTGCAAATGCTAGTTTCAGCCCCCATCATCTGACTCCCAGCAATCGGGCTCTTCCCAAAACCCGCTCCTCCTCCAACCCCCACCTTAGTGGGCAGTACCTCCATCTACCCTTTGCCCAAGCCTTCTGAGGAGGAACCCCTGACCCCTGCCTTGCTTTACCTCTCTTTCCTCAAACTTCTATTGGGAAACAATTCCCCCCAGGTCTCCTGTGTTTCTGCAGAGGAGATGGTTGCTTTTTGTTCTGGGTGATCTTTTCCAGCATGCCTTGGAATATGTAACTTCTTCTCAAAGCACAGGCATGGTCCAACATGATAAAGATAATGTCTCTCTCAGGAGCAAAGGGCAGGCTTGCTTATTGCTCATCAGAAAAGATTGGGGTTCCCTAAGCTCAGGGTTTCTCTTCTGTAATTCACCCATTCAGTGTACAGGTACCATCTGCCCCTTTTCATGTCATTTGGATTTGGGACTCAAAGAGCCAAAGCAAAATACTTATACTCCAGTTTACTGCTAGTGCTGTAATACATTGTCCATCCTCTCTGACCCATGAGTCTTGTGCCTTCTACCAGCATCCAAGAAACCCCAGCAGGCCGACTGGTAGCTTGCAGCTAGGGTACCATCTTGGACCTCTCACCATTCTTGACAGCTTCTAACTCTGTCAGTTCCACCTTCCACATGTTTCTGGCATCTGTCCACTTCAGCCCCCGTCCTGGCTGCCATCATCTCGTGCCTGGAGGGCTTATTGTTGTGGGTTCCTATCAGATCTCCCCCTTTCCCCCCAAGAGCCCTTCTCTGCCCTAGTCTAGCCTCCTCATGCAGCTGGAGGGACTGTTGTAAAGTCCCCACTGATGTCCAGTGCCTTGCTGCCTTGGCTCTTCGATGGCTCCTATCATTTGATAGAATATTCTGTGACCCATGTGGTCCTTGCTGACCTCACCATCTACCTCGTGCTCCTCCCCACCTCCTACTTTATGCTCTAGTAATACTGAATTGTTGGAATCATGCTGTTCCCTCTGCCCGGACCATCCTTCATACTTTCTTCTCTGGAAAACTCCTACTCATCCTTCAAAACTTAGTTCAAGGTGGCCTTTCTGAAGCCTCAGCGACCCCTCAGGGACATAGTGTTGGAGACACAGAGGGTGGGTAGGGGAGGGGCAAGGGCAGAGGACAGAGTGGAGGGACTTTGCACGCTCTGCCCTCTGGACCCCTGCTGTTGCCCCGTGGGGAGGAAACAAATGGGTGAACAGGACTTGCCCTGGGCAAAGGTTGTCTTTGACCTTCCAGGGACTTATTATGGCAGGTTGCCATGTACAACTGGGCGGGTCGTATCCTGCACAAGGGTCCTGGCCGAGGAGGGTAGTGAGACTGAAATCGCGCTGTGTGCCAGGGCAGAGGGGCCCTTCGCTCACGGTGCCCTGCACTCACAGGACCCTGCCACCAGAGGGCGTCTTTAAAAATTTTCTAAAAGGTGTGAGAGCCTCATCTTGAAGCATCTTGGGGCATCTGCTGGGACCCAGACAGGAAAACAATGCAGGAAACGCTGTGATCAAGGTTCTGGATTCTCCCAGATTTCTAGGCCTTTGACTCTGATTCATGGCTCCAGAAACCTCTCTGAGATGCTCCAGGCAGCCTGTGGCCCTGAGTGCTTTCACTCAGCCAAGTGCCCCCTTTCCCTCTGAGAATGCCTCTCTCCAGGATCCTCTGAGGCCTTTTGTGGGCACATTTTCTCTCTCCTGCCCTCCTCTAACTGAATCTCAGAACCCACTGACACATCACTAACATCGTAGAATAAAGGTCACAGCCGCACTTCTCTGCTTCTGTGACTGGGGACCAACCTTTAGCAAAATGCAAGAAGGATGGATGGGGGGAAGGGTTAGGTAGGAGATTTCAGATTTGGGTGGCTGAGGCTTCCATCTGCCTCCAAACATTTTGTCACCTGAGGCCCTGGGGGTGAAGATTTCTATATCCCAGGCCTTTGCTCCTTCGGGATTTGGAAGGACGTGGGAAGGCACAGCGCTCTCACGCTGCCTTGGCCGCCCGTGCTGGGTGGACGGGAGGTTCGTGGAGTTGATGTCCACGGGAGCAGTCTCCAGTTAGGAAGTCGACAGGATGTGGAAGACAAATATCCCAGTTTCCGTTCAGCAATGGGACGGGAGGCAGGTAAAGGACAGCCTTTTGCAGCAGCTGGGCCCCCATGGTAACTTGACCCCCACCCTGCAGTATCTGAGAGGTCACCCTGCCTCTCCCACCTGGAGGAGGGGTAGGAGGGACAGACGTGGAGGCTGTCCCTCCGGTCAGATCCAGCCTCTTGGGGACTCTGCTGGCGGTGGTGAAGCTCTCCGCACTGGTGAGTGGGGTTTGGGGGGCAGGGGGTGAGGGCCGCCTCAGAGCTGCTGGACTCCGCAGGTGAAACAAGGTGGCTGCCTCCCTCCCGGAGTGATCCGACAGTTCTCAGAAGCCCCACCCGCAAGCCACAGTGCTGGAATTTTCTCTACAGAGGGTCACTCCTGTGGGTTAAGTTTGCCCTTCCCATCTGTCTTTTTCAAACTTGCAAATGCTTACCATTGGGGTCATGTCTCCAAATCACAACTCCTCAGTGGGCTGAGTTATCAGGAAAAGGTCCCCTGAGTCTGCTCCTG